>NW_027211737.1:15952500-18352500 GCF_022749685.1 Semicossyphus pulcher | reverse complement strand
GAAAATCTGCTTCTTCACTGTGGCTTTAACATGATGTGACTGTTTACTGCACTACTGTATACCTGTTCCTAATCTGGACCAGAATTCACACTAACAGCCGCTCTTCTGATTGTCTGCCTACAAAACGTCTACTAAGAGGTGAAGCCTTTCTAACATGCTGCTGTAGTATTTTGGATACATGACTGTGTTTGTAATAACAGAACATAATAAAATAGTTTATAACAAAGTATATTTTTACAGAGCATTGGGCAGATCTTGTAAAATATTATTGTGAATTTGGAAATATATGACTGAGACAGTCTATTTTATTTGTCACAATAATGTTATTTTGAATCTGCAGTGGTAAAGAGTGCCTTTCTGTTTCTTGTTGCTGGCTGTACAGGGGCTGAGCTGAAGTAATAGTGCAGTACAGGAAATACAAAAAAACAGGCAAATTCACAAAATCCATTTATTTTTTGATCGTATTTACAGAAGTGTAACATGTATTTGTGACATTAAAATCATGACATGATTTGTTGTATCTATAACATATTTGTAATCTCAAAAAACATTAATGCAAAACAAGTTCAACAAAGACAGGACCCATAAATCCAGGAATGCATTTTTCTTAATTAAAGTGTCTAATAACAAATATCCATACTGATGTATGTACTTCAATTATATTAAATAAAAAGATCAACTGTATTTAACATTCAGTTGTATGATTAGCAGCAGTGTCCTCAGCCTCCTCTCAGACGCATCACCATTTCAATGGTGCTGTGCTCTTTGACGTGGTAGTCTGAAAGCTTCCCGCTCGTCATGTCCCTGCTCTGGAAAACGAGCCTCTGCTGGCTCACAGCGACCCCCTCTCTCTCCTGGACCTTGAGCTTGAAGTCGCACACAGTCTCATCTGGTGTGATGTCATAGGTGTTCACTTTCCCCTTCTCGTTTTTGAGGAACACCTGGAACGTCGCTGTGACCAGAAGAGACACCCGGCAGCCGTTCTGCAGGGAGTAAAAACTCAGAGGCTTTGAGTCGTCGCTGAGAACAGTCCTGTGTCCGTTATCAAAGACCAGCTTCTGCGTGTCAGAGGAAACCCCGAGTCTCTCCTGGATCTGTCTCTTCAGAGAGCCCACCGTGTCCTGCGGGTTCACCGTCAGAGTGTGGGACTCGCCCAGCATTACAATGGTTATCTGCATGATGAAAGTGGCCTAAAAGAAAATTAAACAGAATCATTAGAATTAACAAATGCCTACAGATATAAAATAACAGTTAGAATTTTTTTTTATGTATGCGTCGATAGAGAGAGCTTCTTACCTTGTTATCGCTGTATAAAACTCCTCAGGGAAACTTCGACAAAAGTCTCGAGACAATGACAGGTGAACAGACGATGCTCCGCAGCAGTTGTGCTGGAGGTTTGAGCTCACCACAGTTTATATACAGTCTGATAAACACGCCCACTTTACTTAACATTAGTTTTCTGTCTCCTTTCTGCATAACTTTTGGTTTCCATTCTCCAAAACATGACTATGATACTGTATCATTCTTATGCAATAAAAGGCACGTCAATGTATTTACAACCCAGGTATCATCCTGAGTCATCAACAGGTGAGAAGAGAAATAGCTTAGTATGATTTAATGACAGATGTTAGAGGATTAACAGGGAGTTTTAGATGATCAGCCTGTGTAAGGTCAAATCAGGACTGTCAAGTTCTGTTAAAGAAAGTTATTTCATTTTATCAGATGAAATGAGACTGATAAACACGTCATCGTTTATTTTTAGACACACACTCTTTGAAAAAGTAACTAAGGAAACAAAACAGAAAAAGGCCGAAAAGTTAAGTATGTTTTTCTATTACAGTTATAAAGAATGATACGGGACACTTAAAGATCATAATGTCAATTACAAATAACAACTGTACCTACAAGGTGCAGTTTTATTGAACTTCCTCCTGACAGGTTGACAAACACACTGCTCACTCACAATTTGAATGAAATGATACTGAAACTAAAACAAGAATAAACCAAAGATATTTAATGAAAATGAAAAAACTAAATGTATGACAACAGAGTTTTATTTTTGGTGCAGAATGAAATATAATGAATTAATATAACAGATAAATTACTAAACATCAGAACTCTGAGTGCTTCAGCATGGCTGCCCTCGTTGGCAGAGGAATATTTCCTGTGGTAACAAAACAAATCAATACTATTCAAGTAACGTCACGATCACAAATAACACTTATTGTTAGAAATACAAATAATCAGCGTTTTATTTACCTGGTGGAGCCACAAAATATTCTTCGACTGTGTTTTTGGAAAGCTGGAGCAGTTCTTCAGCACAGTCTCCATCAGTCACTGCATCCACCCTCAGGTTCAGCGCCCTGAATGTGCATGAAGAAAACATTTTGCATTCATAAAATAGACTTCACGAGAGTTTTACATGAGCTACAGTTGTTGCCTGTGTGTAATGGCATTTATTACAGTGATGAATGGAAAACAGCCTGTTCCACACACCTGTCCTCCAGAACTGAGTCCATTGGTTCAACCCCAGACGTGTCAACCACATGGAGCTGATCTGCAAACCGTATAGCCTTCTCCAAGCAGGCCAGTCCCTGTTTGGTGCGGAAATCAACCAAGGCCAGACGCTCCAGTTTATCCACCAGGTCAGCAGGGATTTGGGAAGGCTGTAAAATCAATCATATGTTCAGATGTACACGTGACAATGTCCTTTCAACCATCACTTCAACATTTTCCCTGGACGTAACTATTTAATAAAGTCATGACATCCGTTGCTCTGTCATGACTCATGCCCAATCATCTTTGACCTTTGATCATCTCTATCGATTTGCATTCTGCTCTTTTGTTTTGTTATCCTCATTGAGTCCTTTTCTCTTTGTGTCCTTTAAAAACAATAACACTAAAATAATAAAGTGAGTCTTTGTCTTGAGAAATCCCTTCTTTGAGTCACTAATTCATCTGCTTCAGTTCAACAAGGACCCGGCTTTCTGCTCCTTTTCTACTTTGTTATCAACATCCTGCAGGTGGGTCGTCTCACAGCCTGTCCCTCCTGCTCATCTCATTAGAGGGATAGGTACAGTATGGCACTGGCGTTAAGTTGGGGGACGTGCAAGAGGCAGATTTATAAAACAAGAATGAGTGAAGTGTTCCCTGCAGAGATTTCCTCGGGGGGCGTGCTTCCCTCTTTAAAAATGATTAATCCATCCCACTTTGGAGGAAGCACATTGGAGATTTCCTGATTTTTAGCCCCTAGTAGAGGTGAAGTGTGAAACATGCATGATCCTACACTTCCCATAGTGCAACTTGATGACGTCTTGTGGTACATCACACTCCATGCTCCCAGGTTGTAACTCTGCTTTTGCTCTTTAAATCTGTTATAATGTTACAGGTTTGGTAGGACTCCACATGACTAGTTATTGATCTGCAGAATTGGTGGGCTGCCGCTTTAAATATAACTTACTACTTCTCATGCTGTGTTTCATACCTTATATTAGTATTTAGTCCTCTGTATTCATTTATTATATGCAACATTACGCACATAATAAAGCTTTTTAAATAGACAAAAATAAGTGTACACATATAATCATTGCAAGTCTATTTTCAGGCTAAAGGATGGGGAGACTTTGAAAAGAAGATGAGAGGAAGTTACTGGACTGCTTTAAAGATGAACTGGAAAGTATGGACTCCCTTCCAGTTCATCAATATCAACTTTGTGCCTGTTCAGGTATGCATTTCACTGGCATCACGTCATTGAACAGATGATGAGTCACATCTTGACACCGCTTGTTATGTTGTCTGTTTCTGCTTGCAGTTCAGAGTGCTGTTTGCCAACATGGTCGCCTTATTTTGGTACGCCTACCTGGCATCTGTGAGGAAATGAAGCTTCCTGACTCAGAAAATCTGCTTCTTTACTGTGGCTTTAACATGATGTGACTGTTTACTGCACTACTGTAGACCTGTTCCTAATCTGGACCATAATTCACACTAACAGCCGCTCTTCTGATTGTCTGCCTACAAAACGTCTACTAAGAGGTGAAGCCTTTCTAACATGCTGCTTTAGTATTTTGGATACATGACTGTGTTTGTAATAACAGAACATAATAAAATAGTTTATAACAAAGTATATTTTTACAGAGCATTGGGCAGATCTTGTAAAATATTGTGAATTTGGAAATATATGACTGAGACAGTCTATTTTATTTGTCACAATAATGTTATTTTGAATCTGCAGTGGTAAAGAGTGCCTTTCTGTGTCTTGTTAGTGGCTGTACAGGGGCTGAGCTGAAGTCATAGTGCAGTACAGGAAATACAAAAAAACAGGCAAATTCAGAAATTCAATTTATTTTTTGAACGTTTTTACAGAAGTGTAACATGTATTTGTCACATTAAAATCATAACATGATTTGTTGTATCTATAACATATTTGTAATCTCAAAAAACATTAATGCAAAACAAGTTCAACAAAGACAGGACCCATAAATCCAGGAATGCATTTTTCTTAATTAAAGTGTCTAATAACAAATATCCATACGGATGTATGTACTTAAATTATATTACATAAAAAGATCAACTGTATTTAACATTCAGTTGTATGATGAGCAGCAGTGTCCTCAGCCTCCTCTCAGACGCATCACCATTTCGATGGTGCTGTGCTCTTTGACGTGGTAGTCTGAAAGCTTCCCGCTCTTCATGTCACTGCCCCCGAAAACGAGCCTCTGCTGGCTCACAGCGACCCCCTCTCTCTCCTGGACCTTGAGCTTGAAGTCGTTCACAGTCTCATCTGGTGTGATGTCATAGGTGTTCACTTTCCCCTTCTCGTTTTTGAGGAACACCTGGAACGTCGCTGTGACCAGAAGAGTCACCCGGCAGCCGTTCTGCAGGGAGTAAAAACTCAGAGGCTTTGAGTCGTCGCTGAGAACAGTCCTGTGTCCGTTATCAAAGACCAGCTTCTGCGTGTGAGAGGAAACCCCGAGTCTCTCCTGGATCTGTCTCTTCAGAGAGCCCACCGTGTCCTGCGGGTTCACCGTCAGAGTGTGGGACTCGCCCAGCATTACAATGGTTATCTGCATGATGAAAGTGGCCTAAAAGAAAATTAAACAGAATAATTAGAATTGACAAATGCCTACAGATATAAAATAACAGTTAGAATTTTAGTTTATGTATGCGTCGATAGAGAGAGCTTCTTACCTTGTTATCGCTGTATAAAACTCCTCAGGGAAACTTCGAGAAAAGTCTCGAGACAATGACAGGAAAACAGACGATGCTCCGCAGCAGCTGTGCCGGAGGTTTGAGCTCACCACAGTTTATATACAGTCTGATAAACACGCCCACTTTACTTAACATTAGTTTTCTGTCTCCTTTCTGCATAACTTTCGGTTTCCATTCTCCAAAACATGACTATGGTACTGTATCATTCTCATGCAATAAAAGGCACGTCAATGTATTTACAACCCAGGTATCATCCTGAGTCATCAACAGGTGAAAAAGAGAAATAGCTTAGTATGATTTAATGACCGTAATAGAGGATTAACAGGGAGTTTTAGATGATCAGCCTGTGTAAGGTCAAATCAGGACTGTCAAGTTCTGTTAAAGAAAGTTATTTCCTTTTATCAGATGAAATGAGACTGATAAACACGTCATCGTTTATTTTTAGACACACACTCTTTGAAAAAATAACTAAGGAAACAAAACAGAAAAAGGCCAAAAAGTTAAGTATGTTTTTCTATTACAGTTATAAAGAATGATACTGGACACTTAAAGATCATAATGTCAATTACAAATAACAACTGTACCTGCAAGGTGCAGTTTTATTGAACTTCCTCCTGACAGGTTGACAAACACACTGCTCACTCACAATTTGAATGAAATGATACTGAAACTAAAACAAGAATAAACCAAAGATATTTAATGAAACTGAAATAACTGAATGTATGACAACAGAGTTTTATTTTTGGTGCAGAATGAAATATAATGAATTAATATAACAGATAAATTACTAAACATCAGAACTCTGAGTGCTTCAGCATGGCTGCCCTCGTTGGCAGAGGAATATTTCCTGTGGTAACAAAACAAATCAATACTATTCAAGTAACGTCACGATCACAAATAACACTTATTGTTAGAAATACAAATAATCAGCGTTTTATTTACCTGGTGGAGCCACAAAATATTCTTCGACTGTGTTTTTGGAAAGCTGGAGCAGTTCTACAGCACAGTCTCCATCAGTCACTGCATCCACCCTCAGGTTCAGCGCCCTGAATGTGCATGAAGAAAACATTTTGCATTCATAAAATAGACTTCACGAGCGTTTTACATGAGCTACAGTTGTTGCTCGTGTGTAATGGCATTTATTACAGCGATGAAAGGATAAGAGCCTGTACCACACACCTGTCCTCCAGAACTGAATCCATTGGTTCAACCCCAGACGTGTCAACCACATGGAGCTGATCTGCAAACCGTATAGCCTTCTCCAAGCAGGCCAGTCCCTGTTTGGTGCGGAAATCAGCCAAGGCCAGACGCTCCAGTTTATCCACCAGGTCAGCAGGGATTTGGGAAGGCTGTAAAATCAATCATATGTTCAGATGTACACGTGACAATGTCCTTTCAACCATCACTTCAACATTTTCCCTGGACGTAACTATTTAATAAAGTCATGACATCCATTGCTCTGTCGTAACTCATGCCCAATCATCTTTGACCTTCAATCATGTCTGTCGATTTGCATTCTGCTCTTTTGTTTTGTTGTCCTCATTGAGTCCTTTTCTCTTTGTGTCTTTTAAAAACAATAACACTAAAATAATAAAGTGAGTCTTTGTCTTGAGAAATCCCTTCTTTGAGTCACTAATTCATCTGCTTCAGTTCAACAAGGACCCGACTTTCTGCTCCTTTTCTACTTTGTTATCAACATCCTGCAGGTGGGTCGTCTCACAGCCTGTCCCTCCTGCTCATCTCATTAGAGGGATAGGTACGGTATGGCACTGGCGTTAAGTTGGGGGACGTGCAAGAGGCAGATTTATAAAACAAGAATGAGTGAAGTGTTCCCTGCAGAGATTTCCTCGGGGGGCGTGCTTGTCGCTTTAAAAAGGATTAATCCATCCCACTTTGGAGGAAGCACATTGGGGATTTCCTGAATTTTAGCCCCTAGTAGAGGTGAAGTGTGAAACATGCATGATCCTACACTTCCCATAGTGCAACTTGATGACATCTTGTGGTACATCACACTCCATGCTCCCAGGTTGTAACTCTGCTTTTGCTCTTTAAATCTGTTATAATGTTACAGGTTTGGTAGGACTCCACATGACTAGTTATTGATCTGCAGAATTGGTGGGCTGCCGCTTTAAATATAACTTATTACTTCTCATGCTGTGTTTCATACCTTATATTAGTATTTAGTCCTCTGTATTCATTTATTATATGCAACATTAAGCACACAATAAAGCTTTTTAAATAGACAAAAATAAGTGTACACATATAATCATTGCAAGTCTATTTTCAGGCTAAAGGATGGGGAGACTTTGAAAAGAAGATGAGAGGAAGTTACTGGACTGCTTTAAAGATGAACTGGAAAGTATGGACTCCCTTCCAGTTCATCAATATCAACTTTGTGCCTGTTCAGGTATGCATTTCACTGGCATCACATCATTGAACAGATGATGAGTCACATCTTGACACCGCTTGTTATGTTGTCTGTTTCTGCATTCAGTTCAGAGTGCTGTTTGCCAACATGGTCGCCTTATTTTGGTACGCCTACCTGGCATCTGTGAGGAAATGAAGCTTCCTGACTCAGAAAATCTGCTTCTTCACTGTGGCTTTAACATGATGTGACTGTTTACTGCACTACTGTAGACCTGTTCCTAATCTGGACCATAATTCACACTTACAGTCGCTCTTCTGATTGTCTGCCTACAAAACGTCTACTAAGAGGTGAAGCCTTTCTAACATGCTGCTGTAGTATTTTGGATACATGACTGTGTTTGTAATAACAGAACATAATAAAATATTTTTTTAAATGTTATTTTGAATCTGCAGTGGTAAAGAGTGCCTTTCTGTGTCTTGTTGCTGGCTGTACAGGGGCTGAGCTGAAGTCATAGTGCAGTACAGGAAATACAAAAAAACAGGCAAATTCACAAAATCCATTTATTTTTTGATCGTATTTACAGAAGTGTAACATGTATTTGTCACATTAAAATCATGACATGATTTGTTGTATCTATAACATATTTGTAATCTCAAAAAACATTAATGCAAAACAAGTTCAACAAAGACAGGACCCATAAATCCAGGAATGCATTTTTCTTATTTAAAGTGTCTAATAACAAATATCCATACGGATGTATGTACTTCAATTATATTAAATAAAAAGATCAACTGTATTTAACTTTCAGTTGTATGATTAGCAGCAGTGTCCTCAGCCTCCTCTCAGACGCATCACCATTTCAATGGTGCTGTGCTCTTTGACGTGGTAGTCTGAAAGCTTCTCCCTCGTCATGTCCCTGCCCCCGAAAACGAGCCTCTGCTGGCTCACAGCGACCCCCTCTCTCTCCTGGACCTTGAGCTTGAAGTCGTTCACAGTCTCATCTGGTGTGATGTCATAGGTGTTCAATTTCCCCTTCTCGTTTCTGAGGAACACCTGGAACGTCGCTGTGACCAGAAGAGACACCCGGCAGCCGTTCTGCAGGGAGTAAAAACTCAGAGGCTTTAAGTCGTCGCTGAGAACAGTCCTGTGTCCGTTCTCAAAGACCAGCTTCTGCGTGTGAGAGGAAACCCCGAGTCTCTCCTGGATCTGTCTCTTCAGAGAGCCCACCGTGTCCTGCGGGTTCACCGTCAGAGTGTGGGACTCGCCCAGCATAACAATGGTTATCTGCATGATGAAAGTGGCCTAAAAGAAAATTAAACAGAATAATTAGAATTAACAAATGCCTACAGATATAAAATAACAGTTAAGCTTTTTTATGTATGCGTCGATAGAGAGAGCTTCTTACCTTGTTGTCGCTGTATAAAACTCCTCAGGGAAACTTCGCGAAAAGTCTCGAGACGATAACAGGTGAACAGACGATGCTCCGCAGCAGCTGTGCCGCAAATTTGAGCTCACCACAGTTTATATAGTCTGATAAACACGCCCACTTTACTTAACATTCGTTTTCTCTCTCCTTTCTGCATAACTTTCGGTTTCCATTCTCCAAAACATGACGCTGCTACTTTATCGTTCTCATGCAATATAAGGCACGTCAATGTGTTTATAACGCAGGTATAATGGTGAAACGCATTTACCAAATCAGTAATTTACCAGGTGAAACAGCTTAGTATGATTGAATTTTGGATAATTAGGCCTGTGTAATGTCAAATCAGGACTTTGACGTTCTGTTAAATACAACTATTAAATTATATCAGATGAAATGAGACTGACAAACATGTCATAGTTTATTTTAAGACATACTCTTTGAAAAATAACTTTCTAAGGAAAGAAAACAGAAAGAGGCATAAAGATCAAGTCTTTTTTTTTATTGCAGCAATAAAGAATGATACGGGACACTGAAAGATCATAATGTCAATTACAAATAACAACTATGTACCTACAATGTGCAGTTTTATTGAACTTCCTCATGACAGGTTTACAAACACACTGCTCACTCACAATGTGAATGAAATGATACTGAAACTAAAACAAGAAAAAAAACATATTCAATGAAAATGAGAAAAAAAACCCGAAATGTATAGCAACAGAGTTTTACACCCAGAATGAAATATAATAAATAAAACAGTTAAATTAATAAACATCAGAACTCTGAGTGCTTCAGCATGGCAGCTCTCTCCTCTCTCGTTGGTAGAGGAATATTTCCTGTGATAACAAAATAATGATCAAAAATCATTTCTAACTTCATTCGCTTATCATCTAGAAACTGTGCAACAAGCAATGAAACCCATTTTTAGCAATACAAATAATCAGCGTTTTATTTACCTGGTGGAGCCACAAAATATTCTTCGACTGTGTTTTTGGAAAGCTGGAGCAGTTCTTCAGCACAGTCTCCATCAGTCACTGCATCCACCCTCAGGTTCAGCGCCCTGAATGTGCATGAAGAAAACATTTTGCATTCATAAAATAGACTTCACTAGAGTTTTAAATGAGCTACAGTTGTTGCTCGTGTGTAATGACATTTATAACAGTGATGAAAGGATAACAGCCTGTACCACACACCTGTCCTCCAGAACTGAATCCATTGGTTCAACCCCAGACGTGTCAACCACATGGAGCTGATCTGCAAACCGTATAGCCTTCTCCAAGCAGGCCAGTCCCTGTTTGGTGCGGAAATCAACCAAGGCCAGACGCTCCAGTTTATCCACCAGGTCAGCGGGGATTTGGGAAGGCTGTAAAATCAATCATATGTTCAGAGATGTACACGTGACAATGTCCTTTCGAAAATCACTTCAAGAATTGTCCTGTACGTAACCATTTAATAAAGTCATTACAGCAATTGCTCTGTCATGACTCATGCCCGATAATATTCGACCTTTGATCATCTCTGCCAATATGATTTTCTTTTTGAGTCCATCAAAACAAAAAAAGTTACTTTATTTTCCTTATTCAAACACTTCTTTCAGTGTAAGTCACCTGATTCAATGTGGGACAGCGAAAGTATCCTTAAGATGGGCTTTCAACTGAATATCTCCAGTACAAACGTCACTTAAAAGCATTGGGCCACCTAGCTTTACTTAGCATATTATAATGCAGGTACTGAATTGAGTTTACATCACCACTACATGAGGATATTACCGGGGGAAGTTGGTCCTCTGGTACTGGTTCCCATGTTGCAACCTTTGGCACCTATTAGAAGAGACACAGTTAACTGAACTGTCTACTAAATAATCCGACTAAATTTGAAATAATAATCACTTACCTTGGGGTTGTGTGGTTGAGAGCTAAACAGACGCGTTACACATGTGAAGTGGTTTCTGTGGAAGTTTTCTAAGTTCGTTGCTAAGTTTTCTTTGTTTGCTAACAGGCTAAATGAATGCCGAATGATTTTCATCGACACGCCGCAGCACGCGCGTTTCGAAATAAAAATTAACAGTGACATTTTTTAGCCCACTTAGCTACCCAGCAAAGTCTAAGTTGTTTAAAAAGCATGTTACATTTTCTACGTCTTTGCAACTCACCAGGAAGGTCAGTGCAGGGGTATAAACATGCACGAAGCACATGAATATAGCTAACCGGTTGCCGTAGCTAGCGCAGGGGAGGCAATTCGAGATGCTGCCCTTCCGCTCACTTCCTGCTTCGCTTGTGTACAAAGCAGCAACAACAGGCCAATGCGGTTAAAATTTAGACGTGGTTGCTTATTCAGGATTCAAGTATTTAGGAACATTGTTTAATTAAATGTTTTATCGTTATCGACAAAATGTCGTTAAGTAAAACACCACTGAAAGATGCTTAAATGTGCAACAGGCCTTTCCGGTGTCGAACTCTGCCGTTGGCGCAGGCATTTTATTGTATTACATGATAGCTGTATGTGACGTATATTAGCTGGTGGTAGGCGTCGTGTAGGGCTACATGCAATCACACAAACATGACTTCAACAATACATACATCATCTTTATAAGGTTTCAGTGGTTTCTGATACTCTCATGAGCCCGGATAGCTCAGTCGGTAGAGCATCAGACTTTTAATCTGAGGGTCCAGGGTTCAAGTCCCTGTTCGGGCGAACGTACTTTTGTTTCTTGTTCTGTTAAAAGTCTTTGGCCATGTTAGCCACCCTGCCGATTCCTACAAATAGGGTTGCCAGGTCTTTGTGCCAAATCCTGCCCAGCAGCCAGTCATACACCTAAAAAATCTAAATATGCTCCTGCCAAACCATACCTATTGTTTTAAGTCCAACAGCATTTTCTGTCATTGCCAAATGCATTACAAAATCTACACAGAAACAGCAAAACAGGTTAAGAGCGCCGTATTTTTGGAAAATGAAACAAAATGTAATGGAAATTGCAATATAGCCTAGTGCAATATTAAAATTGCATTGCACATTTTTTTGATCAAGGTAAAATGTGTCACAGAACAGCATTATAATGAAGTACAGCCATGTCGCGGAGATGTCTTGGCCTTCAAATCTTGTTCTCCAGATGTTAGAACATGGTCCTAACATCCTGCAGGAAACCTTAACCTGGCAACTCTGGCAACTGATGAGGGGGTTGATTTGTCAGCCAATGAACTATTGCAACAAATCACATGACAGCTTTCCATTTGACCTTACCTTAAAGGAATATAAATCGGTGATCAACGCTGTCTCCTGATACAGCGAAACCCAAAGTTTGGAGCTTGAGAAATCATTTTTCTGAGTCCGTTTTGACTGCAAAGTCAACAACATAGTTTGGTAGAGAGTGAAGAGGTTATCTGTTTCTTCTCTACAATATTTAAATGAGCTCTGTGTTGAAGTGTTTTTGACGTTATAGAAAGTTGATCCACTAAACAGGATGGTGAAACGCATTTACCAAATCAGTTCAGACTTAGCAACATTAAACTCACATGACTGATCAGCTGACCATTGCTGCGTGCATTAGAATAATTGCAATCCTTTGTCTTTGATTACAGCATTTAACATGACTGATACCAGCTATCATGACCATCTTCCTTCTTCTGTCCATCTCTTCTGTCTTTTCTGTAAAGATGCAAGTCGTCATATTGAGTTTCATGGATTCTATACTTCCCAGTTATTTTAGTGTAAATAATCTGTTTAATTAATTCCCTACCACTGTCACCAACTAGAAAGAATGTGATGTAAACATTTTGTTGGTCTGCTACATGTCTTTACCTACATTTTTTTAATTGTTTGCTTGTTTACACTTAAATTGGATTGAATTTTCTCTTTTTACGGTTTGCTCTTATATATTTTTAAAATGTGTAAAAGATGGAAAATGGTGTAAAACTGAATTATTTTTGAAACAATGTCAATAAAAACAAGTTCCAACCAATAATAAAAAGGTATCAGTCAAAACATGACTTAGCAGCGCTCTTTAAGTTTGTTTCTGTTTCAACAATTATTTTACTTCCAAAGTACCTTTCCTGGTTATTTTTTTTCCTTGTATTTTTCTTTAGCAGAGCGCATACGTTTCTTTTAATGTTTACAATTGTGTTGGTGCCCTCATTATACACAAAATGATAGACACTCTGCAGCTACCCATGGGCAGCCTCTATACTTGTTTTACATGTGAAGACTTTTTGGAGGCAGGGCCGTGACTTCAGATTTGAGTACTGAAAATAAAATGCAGCATTGAAAAAAGTTCCACTAAAAAAAGTAACGTGAAATGATTTCCATTAAAAGTGCTTGAATGTCAATGTTTCCTTTGTTATTTAAGGTTTTCTTCTAAATGTCAAATTTTATTTTTAATGGCAAAGTGTAAATTGACTGTCTCAGCCTCAGAGAAAGTCCATTTGTAGGCTGCGATGAGAATGTACAGACAAATATACAACATTCACATTTTGAAACGACTTTAATAGAACAAATATTTCAATATAAAAGTAAAAAAACAAATAAAAACATATTTACAATGCTGAAACTGATAGGTGCTGATGATAAAAACATTTATAACAGTTAGTGAAAATAGTTTTTATGAGAATTCAGTGAACAACACAAACATAACAGAGAAGTCCAAATCTCTTTTTATTCTATTGCTAACAACAGCAAACTGAGGAAGCTTATAGGTGGGACTCTGCTCCAAAGGTTAACAACATGCTTGCAGAACAATTTAAAGTGCGTTCCAGTTCACAGGAGATTTTCCGGATTGTTGTAGCAGCTCGTTGGCCTTCGAGAAATGTCTGCAGCCAAAAAATCCTCGATGAGCAGACAGAGGAGAGGGATGCACGGCCTGCAGGACGTGGTGCCGTTTCTACCAACAACCAGAACACAATCTTAGATTCAAGAACAAAATAAAAAGCTTTTGGTTTTAAATGTTTGAATAAACCAGCAGAGTAGACCCACCCTGTCAATAGCGGCTCCTTTCTTCTGAGCATATGATCCCCACAGCATGAAGACGAGGCCTTCCAGGTTGTTGCTGAGCCAGTGCACCACAGCGTCAGTGAACGTCTCCCAGCCTTTGTCTTTGTGGGAGTTGGCCTGGTGTGCTCGGACGGTCAACACAGCGTTCAGCAACAACACACCTGATGAGTGAGTTCCCAGTCGGAAAGAAAATGTAATGTTTTTAAAGTTGTTAAGTTGGGCTTAAAAACAACAGACTGCTTTTTAAATAATCACCTTGTGCGGCCCATCCAGTTAGATCTCCGTGTCTAGGGTGCTGAAAGCCGTCAATGTCCGACAGCAGTTCTTTGTACATGTTCTCCAAACTTGAAAAATCATTTATCAAGAATGTTATTAAAATGTCACTATCAGATTTAAAGTCAGACAACAGAATATTCACAGGCATGGGTTTAAAAAGCACTGTAAGACATAGGTTTTAACCTGGGTGGAGGATGCACTGGTCTTTTAACACTGAAGCACAATCCATGGGCTTGATTCGGACCATGGTATGGATCCTGGCCAAGAATCACCACTTTGACCTGGAATTGGAGCAGATCGGACAGTGAGCCGACTGGGGCAATGACAGTCAAACTAAGGGACACTTCAGATTATACATTTAACTATCGTTTCTGAAGAAAGCAGACAGTTCTGTGACACTAAACCTACATTATCAGAGGGCTTGTTAAGCATGTCCGAGAATGTGAAATAAGTTTGTCAACGTGTGCTACAACGACTATGACCAAGGACAATAAAAGATGGGTCAGATTTCTACAAATTAACTGTAATAAAACAGAAATTGTCAGCCTGCCAGCCACAATTCAATTAATTAAAGTGTTGGTAAATTCAGTGTAAAACGTCAGACTTGTAGATCATGTTTGATCTTTGATTTAATGCCCCTCTATACTGAAAGAAGGCTACTTGTTTCCTCAGGCATTCAGAGGAGGAAGACTGAAATGGACCTTGCAACAATTAATAGCATTATTTTTTGCCTACTGGCTAGCTTTTGTCATGAGTTAATAACAAAGTTAACACAACAAAGTTTCGTTGTATTCTTTTATGCAATGACATTAACGTGCCTATCCTATCCTGTAAGTCTTCTGTCATATCGTGGACTGGTCGCTATGCAATGCTTCACACTCTTGTGTCAGGACAGTCTCACAGGTGAGGACAGTGCAGTTAAACTTACATCTCGGATGTCACACATCTGAGTCCAGGTGAAGACATGTTCAGCCGGTGGGTACACTGTGTGGCGTTTCCTCTCTTCAGAAACAAAACTCATAAGCTGTGGCAGAGATGTGAAGTCATTTAAAGAGTTCAAAACAACAGAGACACCACGTGACGTTTGTGACTTTTCCTCTCACCTGTTTGAAGTAGGGCTTTTTAAACTCTGCCGACAGTCCATTTCTCCAGCTCTGCCCGAACCCTGGAGGTGTTTGTGCGGAAGCGAGTTTCTCCAGCGCCGCCTTCTTGTTGCGGGCGATCCTGTCGAGCTGCTCCGGGGAGAGAGGAGTAGGAGGAGGGCTGGACGGCTCCGGCTCCGACGCCGAGGACTTCTGCTTCTTCTGCAAAATTTTAGTGTATCGAGTGACATACAGAGCTGATGAGAAGCGTACGTCAGGAGGTAAAACTGGCTTTAGAAACCGCCTTAGGTGTTGGACAAACATGCTCGTGCTGTTGTAGCTAATGAGTAGCCTACCACTTTAAACAACATTTAAGAACACAGCAGGGATTGTGAACGCAGCTTGATTTACGTTCAACGTGTCTCGGGAAAGTTCAATTCCCCAATTGTTTGAAATACTACAAGTAAAATACAAGTAGTTTGTGAATACATTGTCTTTTAACATTGCAGACTACTTGTGTAGCTTATGTTCGTTTTTAGACAAACTGAAGAAGAAATTCCTCTCACCGGGTTTTTAGCATCCTCCTCCGCTTCATTTATATCCTCACAGATTCTCTTTTTCGAGACAGGTGAAAAAAACGAGTTAATTGTCTTCTGTCCAATCATTTTCTTGAAAAGCACCTTGGCGGTAAGTTGCCGTAAATATATTAACTCAATTTATTTGCTAACGCGGGAGTAAAGCTGCGGTGGGCTCCTCTGAAAAAGTCACTCCTGGGATTAAAGTAATTCGCGCCAAAACAAAGTGACGACAGCAGAGTTATGATAATGAGCTAAGCGCTGTTCACGGCAAACTGCTGCCAGGTGTTTTCTACAGTTCGTGGCTGGTAAAGCATTCAGCACACATCAGAAAATACATTTAGTTAACTCATTTTCGTGATTATGTTATATATTATTGTTTTAAGGTACAATGTTAATGTCCTGCAGTATTCCAGCTAGAATTAATTGGTCGATTAATCAAGTTGACAATCAACTGAAATTCATCGTCACCTATTTGATCTGAGAATCCAATGCCTTATTTTGAAAGCAAAAATCTCCCACCATATATGGTTCTGTGTTCTTAAACGGGAGGATTTCCTGCTTGTCTCTGAATGGCATAATGAGAAACAGACTGAATTTTGTTCTGATTACTCTATATGACCTACAAAAGCAACCCAGACCATCGGGGACAAAGATTGATTACTTCTATGTAGTTATTTTTTGAATGCCTGAAACTGCTGGTGGGGGGTAGGTGTCAGACGAAGCGATTAACTGCACGCTGCCTTTGTTTACATTTTCCAGGGCAGAAATTAAAAGTGAGTGAAACATGTGACTATTAAAGAAAGCAGGATAAGACTTTTTGTAAAAAATCACCACTTAAGCATGCACAGGACAAAATCAGCGAAGAGATACAGAGAGGTACAAACCAAAAGTTCCTCAAAGGAGCGTTAACATTTTGAACTTTAATATGTTAACATGAGCTCAGGGAATTAGACAAAAAGTTTCATTATTTTATTTTATTTTTTTGCATCATCCAGGCCGCCATCAACAGATCCTAAAGTTGAGCTCCCCAAAGTGTCACAGACAGCAGAATACTGCAATGGAAAAGTTTGTGGTTAGGGGAAAGAAACACAGCTCCTGCACCAATGATTCACAAAGTCCAAAGAAGAAGATCAAACTGGAGAGTGATGATGGGGTGAAGCAGGAGGAGGACGAGGAGGACGAACATGCAGAGTTCTCTCACCCTGTTCCCTGGCAGAAAGTAGAGGCAGAGGGACTGGACTGTGATTATGCTCTGCTGTTCTCTAAAGAGGAGGCAGACCAACTTTTTAAGCAGCTGGAGGAGGAGGTGGTGTATTCAACAGGTACAACATCAAGCCTTTTCTGTATAGTTATGAGCAGAAGTTGCAGCGTAGTTCTAACAGCTGTGGATGTTTTTGTTGCAGGAGAAAAAGCAACGGTCCAGGTGTTTGGAAAGGTGTACAGTGTACCGAGAAAAAAGGCCACATACGGAGATGCAGGTGTTACCTACACTTATTCTGGGATGACACATTTAGCCTGCCAATGGACTCCCACCTTGGAATACATTCGGGATGCTGTCACGAACACAACTGGACAAACATTTAATTTTGTTCTAGTCAACCGGTAAGAATTCACATTTCTAAATGTCATGTGTGATTGTTTTTTCTCTGCTGAAAGCTTCCTTCTCTCCATCAGCTACAAAGATGGCCAGGATCACATGGGTGAGCATCGTGATGACGAGAGGGAGCTGGACCCCCTCTGTCCTATCGCCTCTGTCTCTCTGGGAGCGGCTCGAGACTTTGTATTCAGACACAGAGATGCTCGGGGGAAACAGAGCCGCCGACAAATTGAACCCGTGAAGCTGGAGCTCGCCCATGGAAGCCTGCTCCTCATGAACTCTCCGACCAACACTTTCTGGTACCACAGCGTACCTGCCCGCAAGAAGATTACTGTGCCTCGCATCAACCTCACCTTCAGACGCATCCTGCTGGACACAAAGAAAAAGATCAAGCATTGATTATGAGGTTTATATCAAAAGGAGAGTTATCCTCTGTTAGATGATGCATGGTAGATGGACTAAGTAATCAAATCAGTCTCAGTTTCTGTTCATGTATTAGATAGGGGCCTGCCTAACAGAACCATCCTCGTCTGAGGGCACTTAACAGTTTTATTGTTTTGAAGGTTTTCAAATAATTGTTCGAGCATCAACGTTTATTTTTGACCATGGAAATATTAGTTTGACGAAAAATGTTTCAAGGTCAGCTCAGTGTTTTCCAGAGCGTTCAGCCCAATCTCAAGGGCTTTACACGCTTAAGAGCTCCGTAAGAGAAAAGATTTGCGTGTGAGGCAGAGCTTCAGCAGTAAAGAGTGTTTATCAATTTAAATAATGTATTTCATTCATAATGAAACATGTTCCTTTTCTCTACAGTGGAAGTCTGTGGTTTGAAACCCTCCAATAAGGAAAAAATGTTGAGTCAGCTTTGAGATACTCTAATACACATTCAGCGTTTGGGTCACTTCAGACAGCGGGCTCTTGATCTTCGGCATGTCTGCGTGCACAGAACCTCTCTGCGGTCTTGTGCTTAGAAAAAACAGCTGCAGAGTTCACATTTCTTTTATTTTTTTAATACCTGAAAACAATCACCTTTACAGATTGTACACAAAAAACACACAATCTCACATGAATATACATTTGTGCAAATTGCAAACATTAACCAGGAGTTTTGCACCAGGCCAAATTTCTCAATCAGACTTTCTGGATTTGGTTGGAGCAAAATGGCAGTCGTCAGTGACAGAGTTTAAAACATCAGGATATCTTTCGCTTCAACCTGCAGTCTTAAAGCAGATCGTTCACGTTAACTGTTGCACATCAACACCATGCCCAAAGGCTCTGCTGCATCATTACTGCACGTTCACATTAGTTGTAGCACACACGACTCGTGTGTGAAAAATCTCGAGCATTAGAAGACACATGGCACTTTAACCTTAACTGTGCATCTCTGCAAATCATGACAGTGTAAGGATTATTGGAAACATAGAAAATTATCAAATTATTCTTATGAACAATGTCTATTAAAATGTTATTTCCAATACAGATCACATACACTGGTGGGAATAATTAGACTAATTAGATTAGACGATAGAGAAACCAGAGTTCAGGTAAAATCTACCTATTGACTTTGTATAATATGCAACAACTTCTAAGTAACATCTCCAAGGATTCCTAATCAGCTACTTCTGTCTGTGTCTGTAATATACAGTGGACTAAATAACAGGAACACCTTAAAGAATGAGTGTGTAAGATTTCATGGCATCTAGCAGTGATGTGACTGTGACTGTTCACCCCTCCCCCTCCATCCAAGCCAGCAGAAGAACCTGCCTTGTCAATTCTACTATGCTACCATAAAAAGGTGCAACACAGTGGATCTATGCAAGAGGACCAGCTCCCTCTGTAGATTTAAAAAGATCATTCTTAAAGGTTTTCAAGAAATGAGTGAAAATATACGTCCTGCCAATAGATCTCAATAATCGTACACACCGTTTTTTAAGTAATCCAACACCAAAATCCTCAGCAATGTTTTGAAGGGCTCTCGCCTTGGAGTACTCTTAATTGTCAGGTGTTCCTGTTTTTTCTTCCCATAGAAGCCAGAATGTTACATGACAGAAATTGTTACACGTGTTACAGAAATATCTGAGTTAAACTCCTGCAGGTCCATAATCTTTGGGATTGAGAGCCTTCATCCCTGAATCAGTGCAGCAGGCATAGTGTGTTTGATCTCAGAACACCTCATCCAACGATGTTGCTGTGATCCATGATGCAAACGTACCTCTACAATAATCTTAGGATGGCTTTCGTCTCTGGTCTCATTGTCACATAGTCATATCCACCTGTTGTTAACTGCACTGTAACCGAAAAGGCAGAAGCCGGTCAGGCTGCGAGGTCGTGAGCTTCTGGTTACTCCTCTAAGCACTGTGGGAGGTTCGGTCTGCGCACTCTCTCGTAGAAGAGCATGTAAGCGTTGGAGGAGAGTACCTCGTGCAGGCTGGCTTTTCGTACAGAGTCGTCTGACACCCACAGCCACTGAGAGCAGAAGGGTGAAGAGCTGTGGGGTGAGGAAGGGCTGCGGCGGTACGTGACGAAGTGTCCTGAGTGCATGTCACCGTGGTGAACCAGCACGGCCGTGAGCTGGAAAAGGTACTCTGCAGCACTGCAAGGAAAGACGGCATGATCAAGACGTATTCAGATGGGTGCAAAAAAAGAGAGAAAACAGCTCTTTGTATTGTTGCACCTTGGTATTAAGTTTACCTGTAGTCAAATGTCAAGCTGAGCTGCGGGTTTACACCAGGGGAGTGAAGAAATACAGACGAACAGGTTCCATTGGTAAAAGGTTTGTTGTTGTTGTTACGATGTTCTGCATCTGTAAAACACAACACCACAAATATTTGATGATGAAAAATGAACTCAATGTGTAGCAGAAATATATTACAGAGTGACAAGTCCAACACACCAGCGCCATTGACTGTGGGCTTTTCCTTTGAATCATCTGAATTTTCTGCCGTTATGGGTTTTAGAGCGCATCTGATCCTCTGACTTTTCTGTGTAGAAGCATTGTGTTTGTATCTGTCCATCGATAGATGCTCTGTGAACTGCACGTGCTCCTGTCTTTTGATGGGGGTTCCTTCACTGGACCACGTCAGTCTTTGTAAATGGATGCAGAGGCACTGGGGAAGCTAGCAGAGCAAACAAACATAGCATAAACTTTTGCAACATCTGTAAAGTTTTGATCGACATAACATTTTACAATCAGATTTAACTCCCTAAATTGGATAACAATTAGGCCATATTAACAAGCTGATTGTGACTCAACAGTTACCTTTCCCAGTTTAAGCTGTTTAACAAATGTTGTCCTCTGGTTTTCCAGAACTTGCCCTTTTACTGTGGTCCCTTGTTGAAGCTGAGGAAAAAAAAAAAACAATATTAGTTTTGAAAAAGATCTTTGAAAAGAAACAAGTAGGCTTTTCTGGTGTAAAATATACCAGCCATAAATAAATGTAGTTTACGTTTCGTTTGTCACAAGTGTTTCTTGTCAGTAGTTCAGTTAATTACATATTCAACCAAACGAACGCCAGAAATCTTAACGTACCTTGGTGCAGTTTTCACACTCCACCTCTTTGATGGTTTCTGAGGAGATGAAATGCTGAAGGCAATTATCTAGAGAGATAGGTCGACCCTGAGGACAAACACAGATCATATCATGACAAACAGAACAACAAAGAGGTTTTCGTTAAGTAGGGATACTATAAAAATATTCATGTGTTCCTGACTTACCCACTGAGGTAAAGGAATGGATAGGGAAAGGCTCTCGAATGAGTCATACCGCACAGGACTCTGAAAAAAAGCAAAGCGGACATGAAAATCACTGCGTTAAAGTAGATAGGTGAATAACACAAACAAACTTGCCATTCACTTCCCTGGCAAAAAACAAACAAACTCACTTGTTGTTCGCAGCGCTTGCATGACATGTTGCTTGTTAAGCGACCATGAAAAGGATGCTGACACTTCCAAGAACTCGGTATGGGATGAAGAGGGGCTGCGAAAAAAGTTAAAAAAATGCAGATGAAATATTTTCCTCCATGGTTGATATTCAGGCTCAATTATTTCTCTGTCTCCTTACCTCGACTTCTGCAGGTCATAGTTTTAACTTCTTGTTCAGGGAGACTCTGGTTTAAACACATACACAAAATATCTGTGAGAGCAGGACCAGATGTGTCTTTTCGAGAAGATTACTGGACTGGGCATCAGCATGCAACAGATACTTGTGTGCAGTTTGAGTATTAAAGTAAAGAGATGATAACTTACCTCCAGAGACTGCATGTCAAAAAAGTTAGTGACTTTGGGTTGTCGATCCCGCTCCTCCTCCAGAGAAGATGTTAGGACATGAAAAAGTTCATGCGCATCCTGAGAGGAGGGAACACCACAAACACACAATTTTTAAGACATGAATTAAGCACTACAACAAACATCACAAACAAAATACTACTCAGCAGTATCACAGACTAACCTGTTCTTCAAATGAGCTGATGTGCCACCGGTACAGTCGGAGAACATCCAGGAGGCACCCAGCATCAAGCACATCTTCCTCCCCCGGCTCATCACTGGACAGAGCTGTCAGTGCAGAAACAGACATCAACTATGTTGAAAATATGAATCAACACTGCATGTCAACTACACTCTCTTGTACACACTTGTTTTTTATACCTTTGAGAAGCTGAAGCAGCGTTGATGACAGCTGGTTGTCTTTGCACGCCTGGATCATAGGTGATTCAGAGAACTTCTCCAGCCACCCGATGAAGGACGGACATGCCGCCAAACCCTGAAGCAACGAATTCAGGAAGCAGGTGTTCCCTAAGTTCAACAGACCAGGAACCATACCTGAAAGAAAACATTAGTCATCATAAATAACTGCTTAACAATAAGTGCTCTCCATGTAATCTGTGTGTCACATTGTCAGACTAATTCTTACCTCTTTTTCTCTTCTTCCTCTCTGTAATCGGGCCCCACAAAACGTATACTCCAGCTGCAATCGCAGCAGCTATCCCACCAATGACACCCCAGTTTTTTATCATCTTGTTTCTAAATAAAAAACAAAATAATGTAATGAAGCACAGTGCTTATTTTGAAATATGGAGGGGAGTAAATAAGAAAAGACAGTTAGAAACAACAGAAGATGGTAACAGTAAAACACAATCAAACATAACTTTTGTTAATGATGACGTTACTTAGTCGTGTTTCCTCCTTATTTAATGTGTCTAACACCTTTGTCCGGATACTATAATTACAATATAATTGAATAAGCATGTAGTGGTTAGGTTGTAAACGGATTAAGGTCTTTAGGACACACTTGTCATTGCGTTTTGTTCTTCTATTTACCACGACTTAAGGCTCTATATCCCCTTAAGACACAAACAACGTGTCAACTAAAGCAAACTAAATGCATTAATAATGTAATCAATTTACCACTGAGCCGATTATCTGTAAACAGACCTGACACGACTTTGATCAATCAAAGCCTCCTCCAAGTTAGCCTCTTGTAGCTAGTGCTACAGTTAGCAAGCTTTCAAATGTTATTTTGTTATTTTGTTAGTGAGCTTCAGCGCAACATGATCATGATACTACCCACCCCCACAGTGCCATTGTGTGACCACGAAGCAGCTCACACTGTCATTAGCAAACAGTGGACATGCTAGCCTTAGCCAAGTTTAAGCTAACTTACCGACAGCTGCAAGGTTAGGCTGCCCCATGTGTACTACGTCGCCTCCATCATCAAATATCCAAGCTGTTATCTTGAAATACAACTAACATTATCTTTGGAGTGTATCTTCTTTAGCAGTTCATAACGTTAAACCGAACTCCGTGTCTGTCTGCGCATGTTTCACTTTGGGTCAAACATATGGCAGCGTCATGACCCACTTTTATCCCGTCCCAGTGCACTAAATACGCTTAAATTGTTGTTTGCCAGCGTGATAGGTTTTACCTGACTATGGGTCCAGTGCCAAGGTACTCCCCAATAAGCTTATCAGAGCTCTCTGGTCTGCACCACAACATCCTTCTTTCATTGCAGAACTCCCGTCTTTGGTGGCGTGTTTCAGGACGGACTCGCAGAGGAGCGTACCGAGGTGTTCACTGTTTACACTCCGACTACTCAAATGTTTGCTGCGCACATTTATGATGTGAATTATCCTCAGTCACAGTTTATTTATACAGTCTATGGTCACAACCTTCTCAATCGGATATAAATACAAAGTTCAATCTAGATGTAGATGGTATTTCTTTAAATCAGAAGCTTAAACACTTGTATATTTTCAATTTGTTTACATTTGAAGGTGATTTCTGTCTTAAAATATGCTGTGTTTTAACTGCGTCGAAATTAATAATTGTACTTTCATTCTTTATTTAATTAAATTCAAAGATATTTTCCGTCGAATATTGCATGGATATTTAATTACCTTTACATGAAGTGAATATAGAATTTTGTAATGAAAAGGTCAAATCTAAATTTCTCTGTAAAATCCAAATTTTGTTCATTTAATGGATCTTAGTCAATTTCCTCTAAAGTTTGTTATTATTGTTTACATAACTGAAATTATTTTTACTCTTATGCAATTTTGTAGTTATTTAAGTAGCATTTACAATTACATTTTAAGGCTATTTTATGTACATTTACATTAGAAAATATGCTAATACATTATGGACGTTTTTTTCTTTTTGAGTTTGATGTTTAAAGTTTTTTAAGTTTGATGTTTTGCACTTCCCAATATATTAAGCTATTTAAATTGCCTTTGTGTTTTGCAAAGTACTACGGAAGTTGCAGTTTTAACTATCTTTGAAAAAAAAAAAGCCAATAAAAAATGTCGTTGATAATCTCAAATCTGATTACATATTACATTATCATTCAAATATGACAGGTTTATTGGTGTTTCTAAATATAACTTAACTACTCGTCAAGTAGATCACACCTTATTTGCATCAAGTGGTTTTTCCTGATACAGCATGTGTATGACCATAGTAATCAGCAGTCTTGTAGTGTCAGATCCTCCTGAGCTCATCCTACCCACTCTCCCTCTTTGTGTCTCGTGCTGTGAGTCGCGCAGGGCGGCCTCTCATTGGCTGTCGGCGGACACCCGGAGCAGGTCGCTCTCCTTGGTGCTGAAATCGCTGCTCGTCGTGATAATGTGAACGGCGATGAGGCCAAACAGAGCGACAGTCAGTAAACACCAAAATGGACGATGATCTGTTCCAACTGAGACAGCTGCCGTGAGTAGAAATCACTCTGCACATCAACGCCCTGTGTTTTTTTATTCAGTTTATTTTCAGACCGTGACACCATGTTTGCCCGACGCGTCGCCCTCTGACGGCTTCGCATCGTGTTTGTTTGATTAGCTTGCTACCACATAAATACCCTGGCATTCTTCAGAGGTAGCAGTCATTTAACAGCATCTATCCGGTTATATTACACAAAAAAGGATCTTAGAATAAGAAGACATCTTAGCATGTTCAGACAAGCTGGTGCTGCCATTTGTTTACAGTCAGAGCATTTTCCTAAAAAGACTGTTTTGACATAATTTATTCATAAGAAGCGGGTTTGTTGTGATTTCTAAGCTGATCAGCTTTGCTGTCATGACTCAGTGCCTAATGTGATTTATTTCCACCCTGCTGTACATTCATTAAGCTAAAGGCTGGCCAGCACAAGTCCAGCCTGGCCATCATCTTAAAGACATACACTGAAATAGTTATGTATATATTGGTTAGTTTTCTTACCAGAATACAAAATAATTTCAAAATTGCAATCGCAAAAACTCATAAAATATTGAAGTTTGATATAAAGATTTGGATTAAGCACTTGTAAATGAATTCCAGTTATAAAAACGAAGTACAGAAAAGATTGTTACAGACGGTATTGCAGGATGTATTGACTCACATGTTTTTCTTTCTAAAGTGGCTGAAAATGAAGATTATAGTCACTGAACATCTCACAAACTCATCTGCAGCACACACACTTGCCATTGCAAGTAGGCTATGTTATGTAATTACAGTGATTAAGACCTCACTGGCACTCTCCAAGTTCTCTTATAGTGTTTCCTCCTTAATTAACCATCTACTTATCTACATGTGGGAGAAGATTACACCTTCCATCTGTACAAAACATGCTTATCTTTGGGTGTTCAAGCTTTTGAAGCCAGCCAAACAGTAAAGTGCAGTGCACAGAGCTGTCAGTTGCCCTGACATGGTTCACCCATAGGATGCTATTACCACCAATTTACAAAATCACTGCCAGAAAAAGCTCATATCACCTAGGCAACAGTTTCTGACTCTCATTTGTACTCTGCTTTGCCCTCCTGGCAGTAGTCTAAGAAACTCTTTTGACCAGCTACTGTAGAGATGTTAGTCCTTAAAAAATTATCTTCTTTTTTGTAGTGTTGTCCGCTTCCGCCGCACAGGTGAGAGCACACGGTCCGAGGATGACGGCGAGAACAGAGATCAGGTTATCAAGATCGCAGAGCAGACTGATCTGGAGTCTGTGGCTCTCGCAGACGGAGCTCCTGTGCCCCGGGAGTTCGCCAACCCAACCGATGGTACAGTACTGCAGGGCTTGTTTTACATATGCGACTTTATTCACCTATTTGCCCCTAGACTTTTATAACAACTCACTATTTCCCTTCCATCAGCCAACTTATAACCTTTTATATCTGCCAAGAAGGTCAAGAACGCACCTGAAGTCTCAGAAGTAATATCGGATACGAGATATTAAACTAAATATGTTGTTTCAAGCTTTACTTTAAAATCATATTCAGGAGCATGTAGAGGTGCTACAAACCAACAGCTTTTAACTCAGGCTGATGATGTCACAGGCCTTACCATTTTGTAAGAAAGAATGACATGCTCTTAAAGGCTCCCTGTAGAAGCAGAACACGATTGCACATGCTAATTAAAATAGTTCTACATCGTTTGTTCCCTCAGACACGTTCATGGTAGAAGATGCCGTAGAGGCCATTGGCTTTGGGACATTTCAGTGGAAGCTCTCCATCCTCACTGGCCTGTCCTGGGTGAGAGCTGCACCTCATTGAAAATACTCCACACACTGTCACACTGTGTGTTTGTGCGTGCTTTCCAGTAAACACTTGTATCTTGTTTGTGTCTGCTTCCTCTGTTTGCTCAGATGGCTGATGCTATGGAGATGATGATCCTCAGCATCTTAGCCCCACAGCTGCACTGTGAATGGAGACTGCCCAGCCTGGAGGTGGCACTGCTTACATCGGTAGACATACTCTAATGTCTGTAAAGTGCTTGCAGTGCAGCACGACTGATACTAATTGATTAAGTGCTCAGGGATTGGTCGGAAAACAGTTCTTTTGGAAAACAGTTGGATCACTAATGATTTAAGAAAGATAGAAAAGACCTTGAATAGTGCACACGTTTTTAAATGCTGCCAGTTAATAGAAATATAATAAATACTACATCCACAGTTCATGAGATAATCTAATTAAAATGTAGCACTCAGTTGGAAAGAAAATACGCATGACAGGATGTGCCTGATATCCGCTATATGAAGACAAATTATACCCTCTGCAACATCCACTTATCCATCTTTTGTTCATCTGTGCAGGCAGTGTTCATTGGGATGATGATCAGCTCCTCTCTCTGGGGAAACATATCTGACAGATACGGCAGAAAGACAGTAAGTTCTAAAGAAGACAGTTTGATGTGGACATTTTCTTTGTTTCTTTATCCTTTAGGTTTTGAGTTGTGTAAAAGAAAGTGATCTGAATCAGACACTTTACAGAAGAGCCTCATCAGATCACCATCATTTATTTAGCAGCTTGTTATGTGTTGATTGTACGCACACACAGGGTCTGAAGATGAGCGTACTGTGGACTATGTTCTACGGCCTGATGAGCGCATTTGCGCCCATTTATGGGTGGATCCTCGTCCTGCGAGCGCTGGTGGGCTTTGGCATTGGAGGAGCACCGCAGTCGTGAGTAACTGGCTTTTGTCTCTCTTAAAGAACAGCACTGTGATTCATGATTTGAGTTAGGATTAACTGTGAAATGTTCCTCTTTATTAGGGTGACGCTGTATGCTGAATTTCTGCCCATGAAGTCCAGAGCCACGTGCATCTTGCTGATTGAGGTATCAACAAAGCTGTGCTACCATCTCACTCATTCAACTAGAAAAATTGTTAATGGAACTCTAAGATGACGAATGCAGCCATAACTGCACGGCACTGCAATGCTCTATTTTGCTTGCAAGATGTCATTAGATTTTGCCTTGCAGATATTCTGGGCCCTGGGCACTGTGTTTGAGGTCCTCTTGGCAATCCTGGTGATGCCCACTCTAGGCTGGCGCTGGCTGCTCGGCCTCTCCACCATTCCTCTCTTTATCTTTGCCTTCCTGTGCTTTGTGAGTACCATGTTATCAGTCCTGAAATGTGCTACAACATGTAAGGCTAAAGCTTAACAATGGATATTGTTTTTGGGGGGTTGGGATCAGTGGCTACCAGAGAGTGCTCGGTACGACGTGCTGACAGGGAACCAGGAAAAAGCTCTGGCCACACTGAAGCGCATTGCTACAGAGAACGGGGCTCCGATGCCGCTGGGGAAACTAATCGCTGCCAGACAGGTAAGAGCCTGTTTTTGCAGAACACAGGAGCTCCCTTTATGTTCGCTGCAATTATTTCTATGTCTGTTCTTTTATGTAGGAGGACCGCGGTAAGATCAGAGACTTATTTTCATCACACTTTCGCTGGACCACAGTTCTGCTGTGGTTTATCTGGTAAGTGAAGTAAATGATAATGCCAGTCATTAGTCACTGACTTTTATTCCTCAATCACTTCATGTGAACAAACATTGTTTCAGCGTGCATCTCTGCCCTTCAGGTTTGCGAATGCCTTCTCCTATTACGGGCTGGTGCTGCTCACTACAGAGCTGTTTCAGGAGGGAGGAGCATGTGGAAGTGAGTCACTGCTCCAGCACCAACAGACGCCCCTCACACACTCAAGGACACACACTCATTTTAATTTGGCACACTGATAAAAGAGACAATGGAGCTCAGTTTTCATGTGAAACATTTGACATGCCTCAGCAGGAAAGACACAGGTGTAGCTGATAACCTTAACGATGGCTGGAACAGGGTCATGTTATTAGTTACACCTGTGCTCTTTCCACTATGACTAGTCAAAAAAGGGTCTATATGTTAATACTGTGTGATTTTGAAGGAGCAAAACAGAGGCCTCGAAGACGGAGCCGCTGCTGGGTGTGAACTCTCTCCTTCTCTGTTGTTTAATGTCTCCCTCTAGTGTCCAAAAGTAATAAGATGGACCTCCCATGCAGCTTGGAGTGTAAATATCTGAACTCTGATGACTACAAAGACCTGCTGTGGACCACCTTATCTGAATTCCCAGGTACGCATCACTTCCTTCTCTGTCTTCTCAAACTCATTCAATGTATATATATATGTATATTTTTATAAAATAATAATATGTTTCCTAAAGTGACAAATCATCAATAAACTAACAATCTCGGAGATTTTAATTTCGTTCTCTTGGGCGCGTGCTAATAGCAACGTACGGTAATTGTGGGAGTACAACTCGACAGCTGGCTCCCTCTGTCATGGTTGTAACTCATGATTTTCCTCGCTGACGGTCGCTTTCCTTCTTAGTTTGCTTTCATCTGAGCGTTGAAATTTGTTTCTTTTTCTTTGGATTTTCACTTATTTTTGAAGTTGTATCTGTAGTCATCGATCGTTTCTTTGTTTGTTCAGCCATAGTAGATTACTGTTTACTCGCAACACTTGCAGAGACTGGAAAAGCAGCAGCTTAGCTCCGCCTACCCTCTCTGGCAGACCAACCACTGCTGGCTGATGGAAAACGCGTCACTAACTGGGCGCCACTTGTGATTTTTTCCACTAAAGCCTCACCAGACCCCCAGTCCATAATAATACTATATACTACAAATGCAAAGGCTTTCACCAGTTGACCATAGGCTCAATCACCATTGTGTTACCTCATTCGGCGACAGATAGTGACTGAACAGACATTTATTTACATGGAAATCTTCAAGATTATTATTCTACGTAATCACTTCATTTTACCTACATAACTAAACATTGGCATAACATTTTTTTCTTGATACTAAGAAAAAGGCCTTGATATTATTGACTACAGGATAATTGTCAAGTGAATGCATAAAAGAAGCTGCACCTATTACTGTGTTATAAATAAATGTCATAATTATGCTAAATATCTGTTATTATTACAGCTGTGATTACAATAGTTCAAGTAGTATTTCAGGTACAGATCAGTTAAAGCTGCTATGAGGAACTTTTGGTTTGTGTTGATTTTGGCGCCCCCTGTGTACAAAGCCGTACCTCTTTTGTCTTTGCTGAGTTTGTCCTGTACATGCTTAAGTGGTGATTCTAAATCTTATCCTGCTTTCTTTAACAGTCATATGTATCACTCAGTTCGTCTGACATTAAAAATTACCGTATAGAAATCATCAGTCTTGTTGCTGATGGTCTGGTTTGCTTTTGTAGCTCATATAGAGTCATCAGAATTTTTTTCAGTCTGTTTCATAACCAGCGAAAAACTCGTCACAGGAGCTTTAAGTAGAACAGCTTTTAAGTAGTTCTTCATAATTACTGTAAAACACGTAATAGATCTGTCTTGTGGAAAACATATGGCAATGACTTAATAGCTACATTAATGATGGCTACAATACATTTAGGGCCCTGCTGGCTCACTGACAAAAACTCCCAGGAAACGCCAATAAATGACTTCTGTGTTTATCTGTGTGATAACTGTAATATAAAGACTAAACCAAACCAACATATTTTACATGTAACTTTCCGTAGGACTGCTGGTGACACTCTGGGCCATTGATCGCCTGGGAAGGAGGAAGACCATGGCGCTGTGCTTCTTCATCTTCTCCATGTGCATCATCCCCCTCTATGGTTGTGTTGGCAGGTGAGATGGAGACTGGTGAGCATGTTAAACATGAAACTGTGGATCCGTTTTTGCAGAATATCTGGTTCCTCTGTTGCAGAGCCTCCATGACGGTGTTGATATTCATCGCCAGAGCTTTCATCGCAGGAGGCTTTCAGGCTGCATATGTGTACACTCCAGAGGTAAAATATACAACCAGATAAACAACACACGAACAACAGTTATTATACTAGCTCAGATCAGCCTCCTCAGTGTTTTGTGAACTCTGTAGGTTTACCCAACGGCCACCAGGGCTTTGGGTCTGGGAACTAGCAGTGGGATGGCCAGAGTGGGAGCCCTCATTACACCTTTTGTTGCACAGGTAACACCCATCTTTCAGTTTTCTTATCTAAATACATCACAACACAGGAAAGCGATGAACTCTTTGGTCATCACCTCCCTCCTGCAGGTGATGCTGGAGTCATCCGTGTACCTGGCTCTCTCCGTCTACTGCTGCTGCTGCCTCCTAGCCGCCGTCGCCTCCTGCGCACTGCCGATCGAGACGACCGGCCGGGGCCTGCAGGAGTCCAGCCACCGCGAGTGGGGCCAAGAGATGGTGGGCCGGGCTCCCTCTCGCAGCTCAGAGGGAATCCCTCAGTCCAGCTCCGGCTCGCAGGGCTGAGGACACGCTGTGCAACCGAGAGAGGCGACCGTGATGAGGAGAAGAGGCCAGGAGAGGCAGAAAAAGCTCCAGCAGCTTTCCGTGTCCAACTCCTGCCCCATCCTAAGACTCCTCAGTTTAGGCACCACAGTGGCTTCAGAGAGCCGGGCAGCACAATAGTATATTACCATTATTATATAGTCTTCAGCCACCATTGCTGTCACAATTTTGCCACTGACTAACTTCTTTTCAAAGAGCCTTAAAATGACCAGTTCTGTCTGTGTGTAGGGACATGGTTTTAACCCCATGACAAAGCTGCATCTTTTAACATCCTGGCAAATGACATGTAGATGAGGAAGAACATGAACGTGTTAAAATACACTGCAAACTCAGCTTTATAAAAAAAAGTGCATCAGAGCGGAAAAACAGTTCGACATCATCAAATCAACAGAACTTTAAATAAGTCTCGGGTCTAGGTAGTGAAGGACGTGTTGCACATTAAGTAACTGACTTTCTCGTATACATGAAGCACCCTTTTTAAACTTGTGTTGAATGTTTGCTTTTTGTCATGTGTAAGTATTGTTTCACATTTTACATGGACGTTAGCTGTTTTCTGCTAAAGAAACAAGGGAAAGGCAGGTATTACTCTATTAATAATGAAAATACCACTTCAAGTCTCGATCCTTATTTGGTCATCATGTCTACAACGAGCTGACAGATCAGCTGAAGCCTTCATCAAAGCATAATAATATGAGCTGCATCACACAGTCAACAATATGTCATAATTACAGCACAACTGAGAGAGCGTGCTGCAGTTTAAGGACGACATCATTTATGTTATTAGGGAATCTAAATCAGAGTATTTCTATCAGCCAAAAAGGATGTCACCGAGTCAGTACGAGTCACATAGTTTAAAAAATGATCAATTACATGAGGATGTGGTGTTGCGACCTATAAACATGGCTACATCTCTTGCACACATGCATATAGGACCATTTAGCAGGATGTTACATTCTGTCCCTTTGTAAATAATGTACCAATACTTGGTTTAGTTGTTGTCTTTGCTTTTGTTAGTAACAAAGGTGATGTGATGACGGACTTTGCCCAGTCGGATTCTACTGTTAACACATTGAGCAAAAAAAAAACAAAGGAGATTAACTAGTGCAGGTCCCGCGAGGTGACTCTTGCCCTGCCAGTGTTTGATATAGTGCTGCATTAAGTGTCTGTGTGCACTGATTCCTGTCAACACACTGGATGTAAATGTGTATGATACTGTAGTAAATAATCTTTCAAAAAGAGCACCGGATTCATGTTGTTTATTACCAAACAGCGTGCTGAATGAAAGAGATTTAATGTCTCTTCTTTCAAGTTAGACATACATTACATTTGTTTTAAAGTGGTATTATTACCCCAAAGCAGTGATTCTCAAACTGTGGGGTGCTGTGGACATTTTTCTTTCTCCAAAGGGGGGCTTGACAGAAAAAGTTTGAGAACCACTGCCCCAAAGGTATATGATACTGGAGGAGTGTACTGATCACTTCTACACAAATTCACAAGCGAGCTTTTGGACCTTTGCCTATCTGCTCCACGATCGTACCGAAGAGCCTCGCTGCCTCCAGGGCGCAGCCTCTGTGAATGGTGAGTCCGAACCCTCCGTGGCCGTAGTTGTGTATTACCTGAATGAAAGCCAAAATATTTTCAGAGTTCATAGACCAAAGGTAGGTCTGAGGTATTGCTTGGCTGGTAAAGTTTACCTCTATTGGAGCTTCACCAGACTGGATGGTTTCCCTCTCCAGACGGACTTTGTTGCGAACAGGCCTGAGGCCCGACCAGTCCTCTACTATCCTGGCATGCTGCAGTTAGAAAACAAGACAGATCGGTCTCAAGTTTGTTTGCAGGAAATATACTGTATATTAAAAATCACTTTCAGATTTCTTTGTTTACATGAAAACCAGTGTGTTGTTTGAGCATGTGTGCATTCAGATTTTGGTATTTTGCCACCAAATAGATTCCTGTCACTGAAGTGTTTGAGCCTGAATTACAGAGCACTCTAAATATCTCAGAAGCAAAATGTTCAATACAGAAGCACTTCAGAAGACTGACTGTAAATAATTAATCACAGCAGCAACAGCCTTTTTATGGCCTCTTACACAAGATTTTTCATATCATTTCACCTTGAGACTCGGCTGAACCTCGCAGGCGCCCTCCCAGATATTCTTATGGTCGATGGAGTTGTTCTGTTCACTCCAGTTTCCGAGCTGGAAAACTCCACCCACTGTCACCAGACGACTCCTACAGACACAGAGGTGAAAACAACTTCTGCTTTCATGTGACAAAAACAGTCATGCCAAATGCAAAGTACTCTGAGAGAAGGTATCTACCCTGGAATGATGTACGGTGAATTGTAGACTCCTGTTTTAAAGTCATGGGTAAGAATCCAATGCTTCAGCCATGGAGCGTCCACCTGGGAAAAAAACAAACCACAAGCTTCATCCACTGTTTCCACACGTCCTTTATAGCTTTATTTCCAGACTTATGAACATATTCCCTCTCACCTTCAAAATCTGACCCCGGCCTGGTTTGAGCTCAGGGTCAGGCTGGAGCTCTCCTGATCTCAACCCAGTGCAGTTTATTATCACATCTGCCCCACTGTCTGCCAGCTAAGTACAAGGAAGCATTGTAACAGATAAATATGACAAAGGATATCATTATAGCAACTATGATATTGAAAAGCCTTCACTGACCTCCTTAAAGGACTCTATTTTCCTTTGATAAAATTTCACACCCCTTTTTTGCAACCTGAGAATGAGCAGAACAAAAAACAGATTAATATTATGAGCACTAGAAAACCCCCCCAGGTATCCTAAACAACATAAAAGGTAACTACTATTTACCATCTAGTAGCTGCACAATGCATGGTGTACCTCTCTATCTCTTTTACCTTGTACTATGGGATTATTTAAGTCCTCTAAAAGGGTGCATGTGTCAGAGAGCACTATGAAATGGTAAATACAGTATATAGTTTAGGGATAGACCGATTATCGGTGCCGATATTCGGCATTTTGACGCATATCCGCATCGGCCTATTTTTTTTATTTTTTTTAATCTGACGGCCGATAAGAGTTTTTAAAATTTTATTTAACTTTGTTTTATTTACTTTATAAAACTTCAGGAAGTTACTTATTTAAATTTTCAGTTAACTTTACAAGAGATGCTGCTGACCCTGGGAACTCCCTGCGCTTTTTGTTTGTTTTTTTAATAAACATATGCTTAAAGGCATTTAAACAAAGTTAAGAGTTGGAGTTTGTATTATTCAAAATTCATATTCAAAAACCATATCGGTCTATCTCTAATATAGTTAATGGTTAACAGTTTTGGACAGATGTTGCTATCTGATCACTCACCAATCCATCAGCCAAGGTAAGTATGTCTTACCCTCCACCATGAGAGCTGTGTTGAACCAACCATAACTGGAAGAGACAGGTGTGTTAGAGAGAGCTGGTGACACAGAACTATCCATTCAATCATATTTATATCTTTTATTTGGGAATTTATTGTTTAATCATTTAGGAGAACATGACTAGATCATACAATCATCAATAATGCAGAGGAACTAAATTTGCTATTCACATAGCAAAGCAAGGGGAATCTTTCTAAGTATTTATTACCTGATTATTTGGGAGATGTACAGTATATTAAATGTGTTAATATTGTTATTCTTTAGTCTTTTTAAAGCAGAATGAGCTATTGAAAGTCTTGCTGTAATCCCATGTAGAAAGGGCTCTGTGTTTGCTTCCATGGAAGTTTGGAACCTACGTGTATCCTGGGAACATCTGCAGTTCTTGCGCTGTGATGTGTCTGAAGCCCAGGACAGTATCTTTAAATGAAGGATCCTGCAATCACCGACAAGGAAATTATGTGTTAAACATTCCTGTCAGGGACAATACAGAATCCCAATTAACCCCTGATTCTGAGTTTAAACCCTTGGCGAGGCCTCTCTCTGTTATTGTGTGCCAACAACAGCAGGCAGCCATGTTTGTGCCTCTGAACAAAGCTTCACTTTCAGTCAGGCTGAATACAAACGAACTGTAACAGACATTACACTGGTATGTGATAAAATTAAGAATAAGTTATCTCAAGTAATAGTTTAACTACATTTCTGTGACTTTGCTCTGGGTTGTAAAAGTTCTTCACAAATGGTTAAATCTTATCTCTGGTGTCAGATTCACTGTGCAGGACAGCGCTCTACTCACTGGGGTTGTTTCACTGAAGAGGTTGTATCCAGACTGAAGGAAAATACCCATTTTTATGGACTCTGGTGAATTGAGGCAGCTCAGCAAGTAGTCAAACGTCTCCTTATTCCATTTGCTAAACACAAGGACAAAAACAGCACTGAAATGTTTTGTGCAGATACAGTTGAAAATAAAAAGAGGGTTAAAAAGAAGGCACTCACGTCTCCTGGACTTTGCCGTCATCGTAGAGATATGGTTGCCAAAAGCCAGCGGCTCCATCACTGGTGGTCAGTGGAGTGAAGCGGTCTGCGTACACCTCAATGGTCAGCGGCTTGACGATGGAGTGATACTGCTCATAGATGCTTTGTGCTGTTGACAGGCCAATGACTCCAGCTCCAATCACTGCCACCCGCATGTCTGGATTCACATGAGACAAAACACATTCACATCTGAGACTCACTCATCCACAGAGGCATCCCATATGTAACACTATCACATGACAATTTGGATCTCTGTTGTTTTGCATTCTTATTCACTACATTGGATGTGATTGAATAAAAAGAGTAAACAAACACAATCAAAATATGCATTAGAATGATCATTATTATTATAAGTATTCTTTTATTAAGCATCAAAAAAATGAGTAGAAAAGTAAAATAGCAAACAATCAATAATCAGAAATCAACAAGTTTCCAAGGACTTAAATATTAGGCTACACTGTGTAAATGTGCTGGACAACTATCTAAGTTATATTACAGGGTTGGATGAATCATGAACTACATTCGAGTTAAACTTTTGCATGTAGACACTCTTTTATTGGAGAGTAGTATCTTATGTAAGAGAGCGAAAACATTTCTTAGCAAATCGCTGATCCGAAAAAATGTCAAAGCTGCAAAACCGAACAGAATCAGCTAATATGGTAGATATAGGCTGATCAAACACAACTGAATCTATATTGTTTCTAAAATGTTTTGCTTTACCTGAAGACTAGAGTTCGGGGACTTCTCCAGCAGTTGTTGGAAGTCTGTCACACAACTTACACGCAAGCTCTAGTCCAGTTGTCACATGGGCGGGCGCGGGGCGGAGTCAGCAGCAAGTCCTCTTCCAGGATCTGTCACAGCCATGTAAAGCCATGTGCATGACGGTCTGGGATCTATGTTTCACAGCACAAATATATAACCAAGACGTATCATTATCACTCTAAGTTAAACTCAGAAACCACGTGACCTGTCTCTCTCCTTTTCACCATACAGTATATTCGCGGTCATGTACTCATTGACACCAAAAATGTTTTGAATTGGGAAGGCCTACTTCTTGTACCTGGGGGGACTTCAGTGGGGATTGAACAGGGAAGAAAAATTATATAATTTTTAAAATATTTTAACAGTTTAATTCTAAGCATATTGTATTAACGCTTTGACCACCCAATGGACACACTGCATGTGTTTTTAATGCCTGGCAGTAACAATGTTGGGACAAATTCAGGACATCTACGACATGCACATTTTTGTATTAGACTACATATCTTATTAATAGAACAAGGACACAATTTAAATTATTATTAAAATAATCAAATCACACTTTAACTTATTGTTTTGTATTATGTCATAAATAATCAACATGGCTGCCTGTGAAACACATTGTTATCATTGCATTTCACACCACTTCACTTTCTTTCTGTCACAGCTCTTTTCATACAGAGCCAGCAAACCAAAACCACACAGGTTATTTACTGAATCAATGAACCCTGGACCACATTAAAGTGCACAGGTGCTGTATAATGTCTACACTGGCACCTCTGACACAGCCCTTTTCATAATGTTTCCACTGAATTTCCCAGAGGGAGTCATCCCAAAGGGATCAATAAAGTTGAGTCTAAGTCTAAGTCTAAGTCTAAGTAACATTTATCACCACTGTGATTATGGCCAATTTACTTCTAAATGACTGCTGTTGCTATGGAAGCACTGATGCAACTAGAATTCATAAACTGCCAGCGATAAAAGGAGTATCACTTCGTCTAATGCTAGTACAAAGTACAAGTTTGTAGCAGCAACACTTCAGGTTTATTCAGATATGTTCTAGTTATTATCATTAGCCAAGTTTTCTTTTTGCTGGTTATTTTTTGGGGTTACTTTTTCATATCTTCATGACACTGTAACAGCATTGAGTCTTATTTTTCTGCTATATGTAATACTTATATCTTACTTTTGTTTATAAAATCATACATGTGTGTATGATGTTTCTTTTATTTCTACTCTTAATAGTCCTCTTAGTCTAAAATAACCTTTTTAAAGATATAATGACATTGCAGTACCTTATTATTGTTTAGTAATTTTTTTTATTAGTATTTTAAGGTATGACATAAAAAAAGACAATATCAAAAATAATAGTAATAGTAACAATAGCAATAATAATGATAAAAATAAAAACCAATTAAAAAAATGGAAATGAGATGATCAAAATAAGAAAAAGAGAAGACACGGATAAATTTAAAGCGAGAGAAAATGAAACAAAACAAATAATAACTAGTAGTAATTACATATCAGTCCATAGGATATTAATAATTAATATATATTTTTAAGTCAGAGGATACATTGTACAAATATAGAAAACGACAGGTACCACAAATACAGTATACCCATGTGCACACAGGCACATGCATAGTCATACTGTGTATTCAAACACAAATCTTGGTGCATACCCATGTTCAAGGAGAGAAGCATCATTATTATTACAATTAATGTATTGTCTTAACTAACACAGCTGGCACTATTGTTTAGTAATTATTATTTCATCACTATATTATGGCAGAAAGAAATTGCTATCAGGATGGACTGGGCCATGAAGGCAGCACTTCCTGAACACACAGCCCTGCATGCAGGATAACCAGGCACCTCTCCCTCCCTCCATCCATCAGTTGTATGAACCGTTAGCCGAGTAGCTAGCAGCTCACCAGGCCCAGCGGCCGGCCGGTGCATCCTCAGCTTCCAGCCATGGCGTTGGTTACTCTGCAGCGGTCCCCGACCCCGAGCGCCGCATCCACCGCCAGCACAGCAACCACGACGGCGGGGGAGGTCAGTGTTGAGTCCTCGGTGAACACAAACTATGCTCCGGTGTGGTGAGGTGTTGGCGGACAGAGGATGTGGGAGCTGATAAAGAGGCCCGTTGATTGAAGCTAAATTAGCACCGTTAATATCGTGTTATGCTAGCTAGGTCTTTAGCTAACGGCAGCTAGCTAACGACTTCGTTACTGATAACCACATATTTCTGACCAACACATTTGACAATACAGCCGATATATTCGTCATTTTTAAATGTAATGAAATTACAAAATAGTCACACCTGTTAAATATGGCGGTAATTTGATAGAGCTTTTTAAGCGTGACAAGTGCCTTATGAATGATATGAGCTAGAGCTAACGTTAGCACTTTATGATATGACTGGCTGACATTGAACATTGCGTATTTCAACAAACATTAGAAAAATAATGAAGGCATACATTCTTAGCACAACTACATAATGACATTCAAGACACTGTTGTAGTTCAAGCATAGCTAAAGTCACAATAACTCAACAATATAAAATTATGAGTCTGCTAGCTTCATTGAGCTATATTATCTTCAGTGGACAGCATTTTAGAGGCAGCTACACAGGATATTTCTAAGTCACTGTCCATTGTGATATCCTGTTGGTCCTTCAAGTAAGCATAGGGTCCCCTCTAGTAAGAACATGGAAGAATGTCAGATTAATAAACAGCCTCATTGGTCGAAATTTTAATTTTAAGGTTTGCCCATACTTTTGTCAAGTAGTAGAGAGTCACAGTTTGAGCTTGCTTGTTTTCTTGGCACCCACAGGAAGAATAAGTGATTGTCTTTGCCTCTAAACTAAAATCCTTCAAAGACAACTTCCTCATCTATTTCCAAGAACAAATATTTTTATACACTGCCAGACGAGGGCGCTAACTACCAGCTATAAACAGGAATGACAATCTGTATGACCACAGTGAAAACAGACTTTGACACATGCTGTGTAGCAGGTGTATTCTCCACCAACAGCACCTGAGATGTTTTTTGTTGAAACGAAGTTGGGAAGAAATTCTTTATTTTATTTTTTGCATGGCAAAATCAAACAGCTCCTAAAATATCAAGCATAGTTGTTACTTATTGCAAAAGGATTGTGAAGGATTTGGTTTTGTTTGGTGGGTTTTGTCCCTGTACCTCTTAATCGTCTTGCTGGTGTGGGTGGTGTAGTCCAGTAGCGTGGTGAGGTGTGACAGTTAAAGCTGGCAGGGAGCTGCTGCAGCTATGATGTCATCTACTCATGAGGGGTGGGTGGGGTGGTGTACTACTGTAGGAGAGAGAGGGAAGCAAGGAGAGTGAACAGTGGTAAACAGATTTGGTAGAGGCTGGCATTAGGCAGTTATGTGTGAGATTATACCGCCTAATACACAATAATGCAAAGTTAGTTCAATGTCACATGCTAACCCATGCAGAGTGATTATTTTACAACCAGTCGTACTGCTTTTCTGTATGGCATTTATTTTGTCTTGTGAATTTAGGTGACTTGCTGCAGCTGTTCGTTGATGACTATTGAAATTCCCTCACAGTGGAAAAACATGCCTTGTTTCATTGGCAGAATGGCATCAATTTACCTTTTATTTGTATCCTCAACTTGTGCCTTCGGTATGAATGTGTAGGTTTTTGAGTCGCAACAGGGGTTTCATCCTAAATCAGTCCTCTTTTGGTCAAAGTAACAACTCATAAACATATGAGCTCTATTTAGTTGTTACACCACCAGACAACGGCTGCTCTTAGCATGCTCCTGCATCCTCTGTCCTCCCTTATACTTCCTACTTGTTTGGTCAGCAATGTGACCTAAATTATATAAAATGTGCTGTTGTCTCTTAGAAACCCCAAAAATTGCAGGTCAATAACTAATCTTAAATCATACATTTGATTCCTGTAGTGTGTTCTGGCTGGTGTCAAAAGCTTTTACACAGTTCATTAGCCCCCATTATGTCCTTGCCATATAATTGCTTGTCATGTAATTTGTACCGGGCTGTGCTTTCCTCTGTACCGTCAAACTAGTTTAAGTATGCTCACTTACTTTTAAGTCAGGTCTGCTCCCTCTGCGTCTTTAGAGCTCCTCAGGCTCCTCGGATTAAATACATATAACACACACCTGCATTTACAGTGACTGAACTGGTATTTGCTCGCGGCCCGATTTGACAGCAGCCTGAGAACATAAAGACAAGATTAACTTTGATTGGAGCGTACTGTCAGCCTAATGCTGAAGTCAAACTACACTCTTCTGTACCTACAATCCCTGTATGGTGCAACATTATAGAGTCTAGTTTGGCTAAATAGAGTAGCTTAACACGTGATATTGCTGTTATAACACATTTATAAAGCTTTCTCACAGATCATTTAATAACAGCAGTGGTTATCTGCTATAAAAAAGGTAAACAAAAAATGAACAAACTGTACGTATCACCCTGGGATACCTTGTCAATGTCTTAAATCATACTCTGTAAGATGCACTGAAATGCCTGTAGCTTCTGTTTGTGGAGCAGTCTTGAGATGTTTGTTTATAAAGCCAAAGTTTATTCTGTGTGGTATTAAATTCTTTCCTTATCTGTATTGCAGGATTTCGGGAGTGAAGATGAACGGCGAATAAATCAGAGGTAAGTTTACTCTGTGTGTACCTGAGCCCTTCGGTTGCATGGTACTTGGCAAACAGGTCAGATTTTATACCCAGGTGTTGTCTGCTGATTGGCTGCACCTGTCTTTGAGTCACTTGGTGAAACGTTGAGTGGAGGCAGTCAGACTAGCTGGCATCAATAAATGAGTACAACTAAGAGTTAGTGTAATAAAACACCTGTCTGTCTGCCTTGTTGTCAGAGTCATCAATTCTTAATAAGAAACTGTAAAACATTATTATTCTCAATCGCCTGTCAGGTGATGTGTTTACACTCTTGCTCTTGAACTGTGCATCATCATTTGAGTCACTTGGCTTTTCCACAGTGGGCAAGTACTGCATTGGATTGACAGACAGCGATTTTGGTATCCGAACGATATAGTCATTTACTGGTTTTAAACACCAAATGTAAAATGTTGAGTTTCATTCTCAAAGCATATATCAGGGTTGGAAGTGCACGGATGGGACCAGTTATGGGAAACAGACAGGTACATAGGTAGGCAAGCAAACAGCTTCAAGTACAAGAAAACTCTAAAGCAAAACACATGAGACGGCAACAAAGCATAGAGTACGAACCATATACTGTATAAAGAATGGACACGCGGTTTATCGACTGCCTTTCTGAAGCCTTGTGTTTGAGATCTCTGTTGCCGCCGTGTAGGTTTTTTAGAGCCAGGAATGACCATATCTGGACTCTAAGTTATACAGTATGTGCCAGCTGCTAATTCATTATCTGGCGAATGAGCTTATTAAGCACTGTGTTTGCCACAGAATGAGATTCTATCAGTGGTGCTAACTGAGAGCAGTTGTTTGTTTATTACACTAAAGGAGCACAGAAAGCTTGTGGAATGTAGCGCTCGCTGCTCTCTTGCTAGAAAGAAATTCACCCCCGTACTGTTGTCATGAATAGAAAAGTCCAAACTTATTTGTACCTTGTGGTAAACATGTTTCTTTTATTGTAAAGTTGGACATTTTAATATAAGGGCCTACTGGGGATTAAGTTTCTTTTTGAGCCAGTGTTAAGCGACCACTCGAGGAACTTCTGCACTGGCCACAGAGATTGCTGCTTGGTACGAACTTGCAATTGACCAAAGGAAAACTTAACTACAGCGCTGACAGTAGCTGCGAACGGGTGCGTAAAAGGGAGCATAGAATCGAAAGTCTGAGGGCATGGTGGGGAGGTGGAGAACAACAGGAGGAGAGTACTGTACATATCCTGGAAGAAGTGAGCAGGGGTAGAAGACAGGAACTGATGGAGGACTGAGGATGAAAGCAGATTGTGACCGGATACGTCAGAAAGGTCACTATGTTTTTTTATAGGCCTCATAATGAATAATAATAAACATATTAGTTGTCGTCTATAAAATGTCAGAAAGTGGGAAACATTTCAGTCATTGTTTCCCAAAGCCTGACATGACGTCCTTAAATGTCTTGTTTTGTCCACAACCCAGAGATATTCAATCAGCTATCTTAGAGGAGCTGACTGTGCAGTCAGTGCAGGGCAGCCCTTTATGACGCAAACAAGACTTTGAGCCAAACGTTTTTCGTTTTGTTTTTTGTTCCCAATAGTGTAAGTAAAGTAAATCACTTCAAGACACCATTTGTTTCGAGTAACTTTGTTCTTGCATTTGCTGATGGAAAAACCTGCAGCCCTTGTTTGTATGATTTAGTTGTATTTGGGTTGGAGATTAGTGCTTTACAAATTGTGACAGAGTGACTCGGTCGTGTTAAAACCTGATAAAGTCAGTTGCCTGTCAAAAGCTGCAGCAGAGTCCCTGAGGCAGTTTCAAATTTATGAGATCTTTTTTCAAATCGAAGAACTTTGATTACGTAACTGGTGTAAACAGAAATATATACTTTCTAGCAGTTTAAACTTAATGTGATGGAAATATGTCTCCCTTTTAGAAATGGTATCTTATATCTGGATGTCTTCAAATAATGACCCTTAATGTAAAGCCCAATACACACATATGCTGTTGCTTAAATCTGTTCTGCAGGTGTGTTAATACTGAATGTTCTGTTCGGCTTTGGAAACGTGCATGCCTTCATTTGAGCTGAACCGTGCTGCAGGAATCTGATAACAACAGTCTTTTTGTGACCCAGCTGCAGTGAAGCTGTTTACTGGAGAGGTTTTATTTCAGCTCAGATCAGAAGAAAACACTTGTCAAGATGATGACAATGACTAATTTTTTCATGTTGACAGAATCCTCTGTTCTAATGTAAATGCACAGTTTTTAATGGATTATTTCTATTCTTTTAATGTATATGTATATAATATATCGGAGGCAAGACAACATATTAACAACATAAAGTACACAACACATCAAAGATGGTCAGATTAAAAGAGAAATGGCCTCCGAACCTTTATGTCTTTCTATGTTTTAGTATGCTGTAACACTTTCTATCCACTGAGCATGCAGTGAAGGCTTACCAGATCTCCACTATACAAATGTAAGCCTTCATGATACTATTGAGAAAAAAGCCAGTGGATCAGCCCGAGCCGATGACTAGGAGACCTCTCTAGGGGCTACCCCAAATATTACAGTTGCAGAGTCTGGTTGTGTTTCTGAATCACAGATGAAAAGGTCTCAAAGATGGCAGCTCAAAATTAAATCAGGCCATGCAAGTCCAAAACATGTCATAAAGGTTAGCGTTGTCCTTATGGCAACTGCTTTTTGACTAGACTACGCACTTATAACAACCTGAAAAAATAAGATTTAAGTTTGTAATGTCCTCTGATTTTTAGATCTTCTGTTACGTGATTTTCCACACCTTTAGTGCTGAGATCTTCGCTTTAGATACCCTGTGAACAGGAGGAATTTTTTAAAAGGCAGAACACTTTTTGACCCTCACAAAATAGAGCGTGTCATCCTAAAAGTTCACTTTCTTTTCAGTTATGCAGTTATGCAACAGCCTATGCAATGTCCCTAAGCAATTCATGTGTGTGAGAATGATCTATGCATGATGCGAGTCCTGTCTTGCCTCGAGATTGCTCCCATTTTTTAAAGGCCTGGTAAGCCACGTTATGCAATTCAATTGCTGATAAATGCATGTTGCCTAATATTATGGCATATAAAGGTGTCTTATTGGACAGGTGTAGTTCTCTTAAGATCACGGTGTACTGATCTAGTGCTCGAGAAAGATAGCTACATGTGTTGATGGACAGCTGTACGACTGCCAAGTGGGAGTATTTGGTGTTCTCTGCTCCCGACTGACCTTGATAATTATGACGAGCCTAAGGGGTTGATGGAGGCCAACATAAACATGGTGCAGGTGTCGAAGGCTCTGAACCGAGGAATGATTTCATCTTACCACCTTGTACATACACAGCAGAATTAGGCAAGAAGCACAACTTGACAGAAATGTGTGTGTTTGCATGTAGACAGGAGGTGCAGTGTTTGGACTGAGGTGGAGGGATTCAGCTCGGAGGGCAAGATGAAGGATTGGCAGATTGTAAGCTCCAAAGAAAAATATACTGGGACATTCCTACTTGTAATCTGGAGTCAATTTAAAATCACTGCAACACTTTCTCACTTAAATATCACACTTGTCAAGACTGGTAGTGATTCAAATGCCATAAAAGGTCAAAATACTCCCTGTGGCTTTGAGTGTAGAGAATATGTGAGCACAGGCGAAACTAGCAAATTAGTAAGAGCGTCATTTCTGGGGCTTTTTGAAGGGTTTTTTCCTTGGTAACATGATGTCATTTGTTTCAAACCCTCCATGTGTCAACCGACACCTGAAGGGGTTCATTGCTCCCCGTCCTGTCCTGCCCTCTCCCTTTCTCTCTCTCTACCCCCCTTTCAGTGGCGTAAGTGAGAAAATGCCAGCATTATGCAACTGGCAGCCCCAAGAGGAGGCTTTTTTTCTCTCTGTGCTAGTGTGAGCAGAACACTCTGAGTAAACCAGCCTGGTTACTGCCTCTGTGTAGCGAGTCCTCGCTGTAATCCAGTGCACCTCTCTCACACACAGTCTCACCTGGTGACTCAGAGCTGTGGCTTAGCGGACATCTGGTCATGTTGGTCCATCTGCTGCAGCAGCAAACTATACCTTACCTGTGTGACATGCCATCATTTGTGCCAGTGACCCTAAAGCTTGACATCATGTGCAGAGGATATTCCTATATCCCGGCAGGCCCCCATACTTTTACATACACCTGAAACATTGAGCTGTCCCCAGTTTTCACCAGGAACAGGACTCAGCCTACATGAGCTTGTTCAGTTACTGTTAGCAAACAGGTGTTACAGATGTTGCTGTATTGTCGAGGAGAATGGGAGGGCTATCTTGTTATCCGTGTCGCAGCACTATTGTTAATGTCTGTCAGCAAATCCTCCCAGATTACCGGGGCGAGCTGCTTTATTGTGCACGTGTGGGGGGTTGAATGCTTGGCTTGTGAGGGAAAGTTAGAAAAAGCTTATATTAGCTTTCAACCTCCAACACAGGCTAATCTGCAGGCTTACATTCAACTTATTCTTTTGAACTGCCATTTTTATGTGATTATATTGTTACAGTTCTGTATTTAACCTTTCTTCTATGCATCTGAAAACATTATTCACTGCTGTTGCCAATGAGTTTGGCATACAAGACTATATATCCCCTCCATAACCTGTAATTATACTCCGTAATAATCAAACACACTGTGGTTTGTCTGCGGTACCTCTGAGTGAGTGACAGCCACTGCTGGCCACTTGAAGGAGAGAGACAAGATAATCCCTCCCTTATAAGCCTGGGTATAATGAGATTTGGGAGGTTTTGGAAGAGTGCCAGCTCTCACTGTCCTTTCCACCAATGCTTGGCTCATGTGTTAAGTTCCCTGGAGGCACTGCCTTGGATTCTGTTGACCCTCATTGCGGCATGCACATCGAGACGTCCCATTAGGATTCCTCCATCTACTTTTTTGTCTTCCTCCTCTCGAGAAAGGGGTCTTGCTTTTCCCCCGGAAGACAGGGAGAGAAAATGGTCCTCTAAGTTGGAAAGATGGTTTCACTTGGACAGCTACACAATATCCTGGAAGTTGACTTGTTTTACGTTAAGAGGAAACCAGTTTATGCTGCACTAATTTGGACCTGATGGATGAGGAAAGTAAAAAGCTCATTGAAAGGATTTTGCTTTTTGCTTAAGTTTGTTTAGATGTTTTGTTTCTTTAAAAAAGTGAGCAACTGCTTTCTGTTATTTTCCTTCTTTCTGACTCATGTAAACGTGTAACCTTCAATATACTGTTGTATAGTTGGACCCAGACAAAACAGACTGAGAGCTCAGTTGTGCGTGCCTGAGGCAGCGGGTGGAGACTGCAGTACGTCCCTCCAGGCGGGAGTCTGACTCGCACTCACACTCAGAGACGCTCAGATGAGGGAGGAGGAGGAAACAAGAGGGTGTGGTATCTGAACAGACGGCACTTCTTCACTGAGCGGCACAGATGAGAGCAGACTGTCACTCAAAAACAGTGGACTAAGACCTGAACACGTCATTATTCTTCGTTGCTCCTTTGCGGCTTCTTGAGGCTGATGAAGAGGAGGTAGCTCACAGCGCAGAGGCCCTGGTTTCGTTCCGGTCAACAGGATGCATCTGGTTCTAGATCCCATTCAGGAGGCCATGATGAAGATGCTACCGTATTTCGTGGAGAACGCCGTGTTGACCCAGAGTGAGATAAACCGCATGTGAGTGAAGGAACAAAGTCTGTTACTGATTTAAGATCAAACATTTGATACGTTCAGCTCTTAAATCCTCGGCTGTTATATTGCTGTCCCTTTTTACTTATGACTACAGTGTAAGAGTTTGAATGTTGGCAGGGTTGTTTTGCAACAGATGCTGTGGTGTCATTTCAGGCCAACAAGCAGAATCAGTCAGTCAACATGTCTAGCTGATGGACTTCAACCAAACTAAGGCATCACACAGTGTTAGCTGAGATTGAGCTGTGCCGGTGCCTGTATGACCTGATGTGTTGGCGTTCATTGTGTTTCTGTCTGTAAAGGAGGCATAGGTAGTGCAGGTTGTAATCATGTGGAATCATTTGAAGCCATCTGGCGAGCTTTTCTGACATAGTCTTTGTTAGCTTTGATAGCAGATGTATTTTTAGCCCTGGTGTTTGTGGAGAAGCTGATAGCAGAGTGCCGCAGGCCAAGAGACAGTAGAGCTCAGGCCGTTTAATTAGGATGTCTGAGGACAGCTTGTAAAGCAGTGGGACAGCTCTTGATTTACACATGAGAACATGGTTCACACATCCTCAAATTTCATCAAAGGGACTCTTTAAATGTGTTTTTCTCTGGGAACTTATCAGGTATCACAGACCTGCAGGCTTAAAGTCGTGTATCCAGCTGAAGCAGTCGGGATTTGAACACATGCGTAATGAGGCCACAGCCCTCCTCTTGCTCCTGCCACTTTCGCCTCATATTATCCATCACCCCCTGACAGTAGACCCTCCTGGCAGCCTCGTAAATCTCAAACAGAGAACAGACTCAAACAAAAAATCCTCCAAAGTGAGACAAAAGCTCTCGTTGAGAAGTGTCCTCCCCCGTGCTTTGTCACTCTGGAACTTGTTTTTTCTTTGGTGCCGGGGGCGGCGGGAATTTATTGTGAGGTGCACAAAACGAAGTCCATTGTTCGCACAAAATCATCTGTTTGGCCCAGGCCTGCCCTTCTGTATGTGGGTTTTGAAAGCCTGATCAGAGGGAGCGGAGTAAGGGCAGCATTCTCAGAGCTTTGAAAATGTGTTGTTGAGATTTTAAGTTACTGATGTCACAGTTAAAGGACTTTTATTAGTGTATGAACCTCATTGGGTCAAGAGCTTGTGTGATTTTTTGAGATGGAGAAGATGTGTCTGTTTAAAAAAAAGTTCTTCATTTTTAGAAAGTATGCGCTAATATATGTTATGATTTTAAAGTCGATACAGATAAATAGCATTTTCCATCTTTTAAATAGAACAGGGCCATACGGATTTTAAGAATTATAGAAGTACAAATTGCAAATGAACAGAGGTAAGGATTTTTCTTCATCTTTAAGCAGTTATGCTAAAACTTCACCAACACACGGATGTTGTAGCTGTTTTTAGAGACAGCTTTGTCTTCAGTTAGTTTCTTGTTTTCTTCCTGTCACTCCTCATTTTCCTCGGTCATTTCGTGCAGTTTGCCAGACTGCACACACACAATAAAAGGTGCATGTGTTCCTGCTGCCAGGTAGATTTATGAATGTGCTCACATTGTTTTTTACTGAAATGGAATGATTGAATTCAGCCCGGAGGAAACACCTCACTTCCTCTTTATTGCACCTACTTATGTAATTTGTTGACGACCAAAGCCTCACCAAAAAAACAGTCATTTTTACTAGTAAGTGTGAACTCGTAATTGCTGCTTTTTGTTCATTGCGAACAAACATCTGCAGTTCAGTCAGTTTTTCAGGGCTGTGTTGCATTACACCAAGCCAGCAGAGACCTGGCAAGTCCAGTCTGAGTGCAGCACATGCAGCAGAAAAAAAGACGGATAAGCATTCAGGATCAAAGCTTGATTCATGGCTGCTGCAGACCTGAGGTCTGCCTCTGTAACGTGGCAGCTAAGCTCTTCCACTCAGCTGTTGAGATAATTCACAGCAGCAGGAAACCATGATTTATGCTCATCTCTTTGGCTGTGTCTCTACTGAACAGAGCCCTCCTGTTAAAAACTGAATATTTCATTTGTCTTGTGTCCCACTTCTCAGCCTCGCTGTCCAACAAACTAGCTGACTCAATTGTGCTGAGCTGTTCCTCTGCAGCACAGTGTCGGATGTACAGTGTCAATGTTTCACTGCTTTTAACTCCTTTCTCTCGTCTGTTCTGCAGCCTGAGCGAGAGCTTCTTCATGGTGAAGGGTGCCGCCCTCTTCCTGCAGCAGGGGAGCAGCCAACAGGGCCAGAAAGCACATCCTCACCACAAACATGCAGGTGAGAATCCCAAATACACAAACTGCTTCTTTGATCTCATCAGTTTCCTCATCAAACTCGTCCTGCAGGTTATAAAGTCCATGACTGTGCTGCTCTGCCTTACACATCAGAATAAGTTTGTAGCTGAGGTGAGGAGGATGGAGGGAGCCTGGTTGATAAGCATGTTCCAGACGTATAGCTTAGGCAGATTAGAGCTTAAATCCAGCGCATGGAGGCACTGTGAGCAAAACTTCCGTGGACGATTAAAGGATTCCCTTATTGTTTGTATTACCTTGTGTGTCCCCCATGTGCTCTGCTGAGAAAGGGTACATAAGGTAAATGTGAACTATTCTCAGCAGACCCTTAATGACTGTTTGTTGTTAAGTTGACTCAAGGCAACATCAAAACCAGTTTTCAGGGGTAACCTCTAAATTATTTGAATTTGGAGGTGGGCCAGTTTTGGAGTAAATTTATGGCAGGAACATGACAGCACAGAAAGCTGGCAGTCGACCTTACAGCTTTGAGTTTATTGTGGAGAAAGTTACAGTTGCCAAAATACTTTCAGTATCACAGTTGATGTTTCTACTCTAATAGTCAATAACAAAGTCTTAAAAAAAGACACGAGGCTAACAGTGTTCGGGCATGATGGGAAATCACCACCAGGCAACAGCCAGAACGCTGCCAAGACATTTGGCCACTGAGGGCCAGGTTTGGCAGCTTTGTCCGCTCTAGCAGCCACTTTTTCAGGTGAACCACATATTAGCTGGTCCTGCTTTGTTCTCAAACACATTTCCCAGTAACTGTGGTCCTTGAAAAGAACAAAGGCAGTCATGTGACTTGTACATAGTGCTTTATAAAGATATTCCTGCTCTGTGAGCCTGTTTCCTCCCACCAGGGTCTTACTGGAGCAAACTTGCTTTCAGGTCTCAATTGTCTTAAGGTCTCATTAGGATATTTTCTGGAAATGGACATGACACTACAGAGCTTTAAAGATACAAAAACACTCTATATATGAAGCCATACTTATGTGTCCCCAACAAAGCTGTGATTTATAATATTTTTCATTACTGCGTGTGGATGTGTCCGACTGTCAGTCATCTGTAACATAAGACTGAGCTGTTTCAAGGTGCGCAAATGAGTGAAAGCCCTTAATGTAGAGCGAATTGTGACTAATCTTAAAGCTGAAAGCTGCTGTGTCAGTCAAGGCTGACAGTTGAACTGGTTTGAACCTCCCACATCAACACAGACACACGATACATAATGGGTCCGTAGGTATATTTATGTTTCTGTGAATGACTCCTATCGTGCAGAAGTTGTAACACAGAACAGATGCCAGCTTGGCTGCCACAGAGCTGTGAACTCACTGGACTTTTCACAGGTTGATCCATTTGGATCCATCAAAAACACACTTGAGTTCAGCTGATTTTTATTGCAGTAGCCATGGGCAGCGAGCTTACAGAGTCTGATTCATCAAGAAATGTCAAAATAACTTTAAGCAGGCAAACATGTTCAAACATCTCTAATGAACCCTTTACATAGAGGGAGAGCATAATGATATCTTGGTATAATAGGTATATAGTTTTAAAAATGTAATCACCTTGTCAGTATTTTATATGCTCATGTAATTCATTGACATTAGTTACAAACAGTCTGTTTTCCTGTGTTTTAAAAAGCTTGACATAAGATGAAGGTACTTTCCTAAACCTGTTTCCAAAACCAGATATATTATGTAAAGACTTTGACCCAGTGATCAATGACATAGTGCGGAGGAGCTTACATGATGTCACTTTAAAATGCTTTCACTGTGATTTTATTAAAGAGACATGCAGCTGTGAATGACAAAGAGACAAAGAGTTTATGACAGAGATTCGCTCGCTTTCCATTTCATGCCAGCAGCTGTAATTACAACCAGTCAAGATGACATGATTTGTCTACCTGTTGTGACATATTTCAACATCATAGGCTCTTCATCTGCTGCTACTTTGAATTGTCGTTGCTCCATCTCCACACCCTGTTTTATTATGTCTTACATCAGACCTGGCACAGGGAGCGCTGAGGGAACAAAGGCAGGCTCTTGAATTGTGGTTTTGTGGTTGATTAATTTTCTTATGCAAAGATGGAAAATGTATTGGTAGTTCATTTCTTTTCAATGAACGCATCAGCTGATAAAATAAGCTGAACAGGTTCTATTTTGTTGCCTCCAGGATGAAGGCTTCAGCATTAAACACTAGAGAACACGTAACTACATGCACCTGTAGTGCTAAACTCCCAGCATTGATTATGCTGTTGTTCATTTTTCTTATCAGAGCTGTCTCGTCTTTGGATCTTCTCTTTCAAGTCAAAATGTGTCAGTACGACTGACGAGTGAGATTTATAATCACTGACATCAACCAGCCGCTGCTCCTCATGCAACCATTTTCTTTATGATCTTCTTCAACAGGCGACTTACCTCAACACCTGCAGGTGATGATAAACATTCTTCGCTCGGAGGACAGAATCAAACTGGTGAGAGAAGACATAAGTATGCATGCATCAAAACAAAAACATGCATACACATACAGGCCGGTGACTAACAAGCTGGCAGAGCAAACCGTCCAGAATGCATTTTATTGTGTACTTAAGAAGCTTATTTGTTCACTGTAATTAGTAGCTCATGAGAGCAGGTTTGAACACACTCCGGAGAGCATTACCGAATGTTTCCATGGTGTGATAGCGAGAGTTATTTCACTTTATGTTTACCAGCTCTGTGTTCTCACACATCCTGAGGACTCGCTTATCCCATTACATTAATTTTGTGTGCCAGTTTTCTCTGCACATCCAGCTGTGACTCTTGTGTTAGACACACATTTTAGCAGCGGGGTCAGTGCATCAACCTTTGTTAGATCTCAAAGGCATTTGCTGTTGTGTACAATCAGAGTAATGCTTTTATAAACGGGGCATGAAAATCTTTCTGCCACAACAGATTTATTTGAATTTACTTTGGGTCAATCCACAAGTTTAAAGGGTGATGCCGATTTACTGTTATTCTCAAGCTTGTATCTAACATACTGAAGCATTTTAACGCCGAAAGTTACACAATTTCAAACAAGCTTGCAGCTGAATGTTTTTTATTCGCACAGCTACAAAAACAGGAAATAGGACTTTTAATTCTGAACCAAAAAGTTATGTTATTGCATTTGAAGTAAATTGTCTGTACTGTGTCCAGGCGGTGCGGCTGGAGAGTGCATGGTCTGATCGTGTGCGGTACATGGTGGTGGTGTACACCAGTGGGCGACAAGACACGGAGGAGAACATCCTACTGGGCATCGACTTCACCAGCAAAGACTGGTAAGAGTAAACCCTCTATTTGTGAGGGAGGTATATGATCATTGTTCACCAGACAGGCAGCCACCTGTTAAAAGCTAACAGTTCTACATTTAGGAGTTGATGTTTTCACGTTACTAGAGGATGTTAAATGATGAACTGTTTGGAAAAGGCAAATCTATATTTTCTAATACACACACAAACTCATATTTTCTAATTCACACACAAACTCACGCACAGAGCTTGGCCTCAAACATGAGCTGCTACATAGCCACCGCCACTGCACAGCCATCAGTTCTGAACTACAAATTGTGTGCCTGTTTCAAATGAATCGCACATGTCTTCAGGGTGGTCGCGGGTCCTTAAAAAGTAATAAATTGTCTTAAATTCAAGAGATGTTTCACATCCAACACCTTAAAGGTGTACACTAGCACAAGAAGCTAGCTCGGCTAATACCGATCATTTACAACAAGTTAAACAAAAGTTGTCTGGATGTAGTCTTGCTGTTGGTTAGAACAACAACCTGTAGCCACTCCGCTCCGTTTGATAAGATGACCTGCTCCTGATATGAGCTGAAAGTTTCTATTAGGATTTTTAATGCTGTGAACCATAGACTATATAAATAGCTGTGAACCCACTTCTTCGTGTTTCGGTTGCCAACCATTTCTATGCTTTCTGTGCTAAGCTAAGGTTAGCTAAGGGTGGCATCCACCGGTAAAAGCCAAACGTTGTTTCGCGTCGTAATCTATTTTACCATCTGTTATACCATATTGAAAATAGGAGACATTGTAGCGGTTTGGAAACAGTTTAATGCAGAGGTGTGATGTCACCACCTAACAGCCGGATGAGGATGCGTCACATCTGCAATTATATTTTTGTGTTTTCTTTTCACATTAATAAACACACTTGGACAATTTTCTTACACCAGTCATTTTACCTTACTGTTCATTTTGAACTGTCATCAATGTGTTTACTTGGAAAGAGTGTATTTTCTCCTTTGGTCTTAAATGTCATTCAAAGAGGCATTAAACAAGTCTTAAAAGCCTTAAATTGAACTTGTTTATAACTGTAGACACCTTGGTACCTGCAGCTCTTCTCAAGACTGTTTACTGAGACCTGTAAATGAACAAACATTGTTTAGATTCACCGCTTATCACTCGATTTTCCTACAATGTAGCAACTGCAGCAGCAGATGTGGAAAATCTTATTTATGTTATGCGTTTTGAATTTGCTTTGAATTTGATTTGTATTCTTTCTCTCCTAGCAAAAGCTGTTCGATCGGCATGGTGCTGCCTCTGTGGAGTGACACAAAGATCCATCTGGATGGAGATGGGTGAGTTTTCTTACACACACAGCTGCAGCGTTTAACCCAGTGATGTTTCCTTATCTTTTCCCTACACTGCTTTTACTTACTACTTTACTGACACTTGGTGATGAACCTTATAGACTCATTGCTTCGGAGTGCTCAGGCAGTCACCATCTGTTCTGTGTTCTCCTCAGGGGCTTTACTGTGAACACGGCGGGTCGGACTCATGTCTTCAAACCCGTGTCGGTGCAGGCTATGTGGTGAGTAACAAACAACCTCTGGAGCCACAGTGGCTGTCTACAAAAAATAGCTACATGACACATCACAATAAATCCCCTGATAAACACATGTGCCGCCCTGCTGCAGTGAGGCAGGTTGAGGCAGTGCTGAATCAGTCTGCCCCCTGCTGACATAAAGATGCATGTGCAGAGAATTGCACAGACCATTAAACAGAATGTTAATGTCTGTAGTAAGCACTACTGTAACATGATTGTTTTTACTGAAACATCTCACAAACTCAGACTCAAACTATCAACCTTTATTTTTTACACATAACCACAAATCTAGGTCAGCCCTGCAGGTGCTGCATAAGGTATGTGAGGTGTCACGCAGGTATAACTACTTCCCTGGAGGCATTGCTCTCACCTGGATGGGTTACTATGAGAGCTGCATCGCCTCAGACCAGAGCTGCATCAACGAGTGGAACGCCATGAAGGACTTGGAGACCACACGGCCAGACTCTCCTACCATGTTTGTCGACAAGTCAGTGCACACAAAACAGACTGAAACTATATTTGTTACGTTAACTAATCACAGCTATACAAGTTCTCAAAATAGCTCGACATTGATGAAGCAACTGTGCTGAAATATTAATGAGACTTCATGTGTGGTAGGCCTTCAGAGAGAGAGAGGACAGAGTGCCTTATCAAAGCCAAACTCAGAAGCATCATGACGTGCCAGGACCTCGAGAACGTCACCTGCAAACAGGTGAATATACAGCAGAACACACACTCACATACAGAATCAAGCCGTGCTTTGCATTTCTTTCTTGGGGTTTAATATTTATTGAGTGCATTTACATTTCATTCTCAAAAGATGGAGACAAATCTCTGGACTTAAAAAAGTATTTTATGGAAGTTACTTAGGATATTTCGTCTTTTATCGATTAATTCAAATTTATGGTTTAAGAAGATTTAAAAAAATGAAAATCGATTTTCATTTAACTTGCACACGGCAGGGTGCACATGGCAGCGAACCCTCTGAGCTCCCGTAGTTCATCGTACCCACCCACTTCAGACACAGAGACAAAATGTCAACATTGCAGCATGCGCTGATGAAGACACCAGGTCGTTCCTAAAAAAGGAACTATCTCCTTGGTCGTCTGGAAGAGGTTCAGATTTGAGTCCAACAATTAGAAAAAAAACATTCCCTGCTGTAAAGTCTGTCAAAAGTCAGTGGCGATTAAAGGCAGCAGCACGACTATCTTATCCCAACATCTCAAACAGAGGTACGCAGCCAAGTACGAAAACTGTGTGGCTGCAGCCCTAAAACACCCGCTATGAAGCAGGTAACATTAGCGGCATCATATTCCTGGCGTATCCCATATGACAAGATGGGGCCAGTGTTGTGCCTAGAAAAGCATGCACCTCGCTGGAGCATGCACCGCTCATTGTAATGCGATCTGCGGCAATACACAGTTTAAAAACGTTATAACTCTTCTCTGTGGGGGTTGATCAGTGATGAGAATTGACCTGAAGTCTACAGTTTATAAGCGATTTGTGTCATTTATGTTTTTATGTGTTGTGTTTAAATGCGGAAAAACGTCAAACTTTAAAAAGTCGATTGAGTTTTATTGGGCTACTATGTAAATGGACTGTACTTATATAGCGCTTTTCTAGTCTTTGCGGCCACTCAAAGCTGCTTTTACACTACATATCACATTCACCCATTCACACACACATTCATACACTGATGGCAGAGGCTGCTACGTAAAGTGCCCAATTGTCAATCAGATATCACATTCATACCCGCCTATGCCACCCGGAGCAATTTGGGGTCCAGTGTCTTGCCCAAGGACCCTTCGACATGTAGCCTGAGGGAGCTGGGGATCGAACCTCCGACCTTCCAATAGAACGACGACCGACTCTACCACTGAGCCTCAGCCGCCCTGTATGTGTTCGGTGGTATATCAGCCAATGTTAACATTAAGCTGATTTCAACACAGTGGATTTAACAAATGATGTGGATACATTATTCGGCAGAAGTGTTGCAATATACCTGTCTGAAAGCGAAGTTTGGTTAAAGTTAGGTTTGCACTTTGTTGATCCTTATTGGGAAGTTAATCTTTGCTTTCATTTGTATTGGTAAAATAAAAACAAAATGCATTTAAAATTATTCCTTCATCATTTTTAGTTTGTTTTAAAGGAAAAAAAATAGAATAAAATCATGAATCGGGTTTGGTGTGAAAAAAAACTGAGATTTTATTTTTAGGCCCTATCGCCCAGCCCTATACAGAGATAATAGACTATTACCCATCCATGCTATTTGGTGGCTGCAAACACAAATTTATAAATGAATACCCACCAAACTGTGATATTATTGTCTGACTCTTCTATCTTTTGACAGTTACATAATCTGAAGGATTGACCAAAACTCATCATATACTGTTTAATTTCCTTCGTCAGATCCGCACAGAGTTAGAACAACACATGAGCTGTAACCTGAAGGAGTACAAAGAATTCATCGACAATGAGATGCTGCTGATCCTGGGCCAGATGGACAAAGCCACGCTCATCTTTGACCACGTTTACCTGGTGGGACAACTGATACCGTCTCTTACAGTCTCCAAACCATTTGTTATATCTGTAGTTTCCTGTGAATAACTGTGGGATGAAAGGGTTTCCATCTAAGGGGAAAACTGCTTTCCTGTGAAATGATTGTTTTTGGAGAAAGAACAAGCTCACAAAGATCTCAAACAGTCTAAACAGTGTTTTGCTTCATTTGTTTGCAGGGATCAGAGTGGAATGCGTCTAATTTGGAGGAGCTTCAGGAGTCAGGGTGATTTATTAAATGTTATCTAAGAGCTAAGATAACCACACGTAAAACAACATTTTCATTATGATTTGAGCGTGAAAGAATGTTGTTGACGAGTTGACATTATCTTTCTTCCCCAGGGTGGGCTATATCCTCAACGTTACCAGGGAGATAGACAACTTCTTTCCAGGAACATTCAGTTATCACAACATAAGAGTCTACGACGAAGACGCCACTGACCTGCTAGCTCACTGGAACGACACGTACAACTTCATTGTTAAAGCAAAGTGAGTCCGGAGTGGAGCAGAAAACATGTTGCTCGTGTATGTATCGGGTTTTTAAAGACGTGTCATCAACACAGGAGAATCTCTCATCAAATACGTAACATCTGAGATCACACATTTACTCAGTATTTAGAGGATCAGATTACTACATGTAGTCTGAGAGAGAATTATGATGATATTATTTTAAGATTTCTGTGACTGAATGTTTGGCTCAGATATTTTTGTGCATATGTCATAGATTTATTGTAAGTCCTGAGTAATCAATCTGATATCTTGTCTAATATCTAATTCTCCATAAGAAAGCTCATAAGGGATCCTTGAGTTGAGTGACTCTTTTGTTGGTTAAAATGTGTTTCTTATTAAATTGTCCCCCATAGAAAGAACCAGTCCAAGTGTCTAGTTCACTGTAAGATGGGCGTGAGTCGCTCGGCCTCCACTGTCATCGCCTACGCCATGAAGGAGTTCGGCTGGTCGCTAGAAAAGGCTTACAACTTCGTCAAGCAGAAGAGGAGCATCACGCGACCAAACGCAGGGTTCATGAGACAGCTGGCTGAGTACGAAGGCATCCTGGATGCAAGGTACAGCCTTTTACAGATTTATTTGTGTGTGTTGTTTGCTGCAAGGGTTTTCTCAGTAGACCTGACTTCTTTTCTCCCTCTGTACTCTGTGTGTGTAAACAGTAAACAGCGTCACAACAAGCTGTGGCATCCGGACGCAGACTGTGAGATGGCAGAGGGGCAGCAGGGGTTGCAGTGCTGTGGAGCAGAGGAGGGAGGTCACCTGACTCCGGAGCCGGGGATGTCTCCCTGCTGTGAGGAGGCGCTGTCTGATAAGGGGGCTGCTTGTCCCTCCCCCCGCAGGACTGTTGCTCTGGAAATCGACCCTGCCTACAACAACTACTATTTCCGCCGGCTCTCTGACTCGGCGCTTGACAGTGAACCATCAACGCCTGTGCGCGGCCCACCCCTTCTTGGCATGGAAAAAGTCTTTATAGAAATCGAGGATGTGGAGAGGGACGCTCTGCTGGATGACGAAGCCTTTGATGGGCGTGAAGGCCTCCCTCTCCCACACTTTGGACCAACAGCAGAGGGAACTGCTGCCCAGACTTCTTCTCGAGGCCCTGAGCCTCTGGAGGAGCTGCGTCTGAGGCTGGAGTTCAGCACAGTGGAGGAGGAGGATGAGGAGGAGGTGCAAAAGGAGGAGGCAGAGATGGAGGTACTCATGCAACCAGACGATGGAGGAGGTGGGGAAGCAGGTGGAGGAGAGGAAACGCAAGATGTGGAGGTGGAGGGGGATGCAGAGGGTAATGGGATGGACCTGGCAACCCTTAATGAAAACTCCAACAACAACAACCATTTGAGCACTCCATATAACCTTAATGTAAGTTTGAGTTCTATGATCAGCTTTAGTTTTAAAATTAAAATGCTGTTTCATTTCTAGAATCCCCTCTGACACTTTTTCTTTCGTCTTTTTATTCAGGAAAAAGCTGCCTCCATCCTTTCTTCCAAGTCCAAGCAAAAAGAAGACTCTCCACCGCTGGTTTCTGAGCTTTGCCTTAACCCCAGTCCTTCTGAAGTCCCAAGTGCTTCATTCCCACAGCCCCATACCTCTCCTCAATGCCTAACGTCTTCAGTGGTGGTGCTGCACCCATGTGGCCCTCTGTGTAACTGTGCCAACTGTGCTGTCTGCCCTCCTTTAGCTCCAGTTGACCGAGACGAGAAGCCAGGAGACTCACTGCATTTAATGGAGCCAGAGGCGGATGGTGATTTAGCAGATGCAAATACTGATAGTCAAAATAGTAAATCTGCTGCTTCCTTAGAGGCTGTACCTGAGCTGGTGAGCATGGATTTAGAGGAAGAGAAACAAGGTGTGGCTTGCTATATTGGCCAACAGCAGGAGACCCTTTCGCAGCTGCAGCGGTCTGGGCTGGTCCGCCGCCGTGCAGAGAGACTAGAGAGACTTTCAGGTTTATCCCAGGAGAGCCTGCACCTTCTGAAGCCTTTGCACGCTTGCCAAAAGTCCCCGAACAGCCCCTTTCACCCTGAGGAGGAAGAGGAGTTCTCCAGCATCAAAGGGGACTTCCCTAAATCTTCCACACCATGCCAAGTGCGTTTAGAGCCACTGGTGGTGCCACTGACCAATGAAGCCTTGTTGGGGGTGGTGGGGTCTGGGTTGCTCACACCCACCTCCTCGCCTCATGGCTCCACCCTGACGCGCAGCTCCAGCAGTGACAGCCTGCGCAGCGTGAGAGGGAAGCCCGGCCTCGTGCGTCAGAGGGCCCAGGAGATCGAGACCCGCATGCGTCTGGCAGGCCTGACCGTGCCCTCGAGGCTGAAGCGCTCCAACTCGCTGGCCAAGTTGGGCAGCCTCAACTTCTCCTCGGAGGACCTGTACTCGGCCTGCTCCTCGGATGCAGGAACACTGCTGCTCCTCTCCCTGTCCCCAGAGCCAGACCCCGGCCTGGAGTGGGACTCCCCCAACACATCTGCTCCGCCGCGTCCCTGCAAGGACCTGCACACTCCAGAGAGAGCACTACCAGGTGAGCCCAGAAGCTGACACATCAGGTGGAGGTTATATACACTCCACCCCTCCCCTCACCCGTCACCCTGTGGGGCCAGAGAGTCGAGTCGAATGAAACAAATGGACATGACATCATAGATACAAAGAAAAAAACAATGCCAATTGTTGTTCTAAGGAGTGCACTCTCTCCTTTGCCACATTGTTCTTCAAACTGCTGTTCACAGTGATGATAGTCATATTGCTGTATCTGATAAATGTGTAAGCCATCAGTTCACCTCTAACTTGGTTTGATTCATGGACAAACAAGTGCCTTACCTATGAGACCAGAGGCACAGAGCTGTGTGTGAGACTGCAGGATGAGACGGTACGACACCCTCTATAACCTTTAACTTCACCACCGTTAGTACCTGATACGTACCAAATTATGGTATCCATTGGCTTAGATTATTTTTACCTTTGTGGTCGAAAGTGGTCATCTACATGGATGGCAGAAAGCAAAGAGTTAATACATGTAGAGCTGTTTACCACACAGTTTATGTTTAGACGCTCGAGGGGTTGTAAAAAGAATGGTTACCTCATGCTGCATTCATGGAGCTCTTTCTGTAATGAACACCTGGCTAGAGTTTAATTCAGTTCGTTTGAGGAAATCAGTTTTGAACTCACTTTAATGCAGAGGTGTGTGTTTATGCATTAATGTGTAACTATGTGTGGGTCTGTGAGTGAATGTGATGAAAGTAAAGAGGAGTTGAGGCTCACCTACTGTTTTCAACAAAACAGAACAAAACATTTCTGAGTTTGTTCTTCCTTTGCACTGCTTTTTTTATTGAGTGAATACTGGTACACACAAGCTATCTTCCAAAATAACATTAGTGTAATGTTATTGACCTCATCATTCCCTACGATGTTGCTAGGAGAGCAGAGTGAGGAGTCATGCTGCGTGGCTTGAAATCAAAAAATACAAACACCTAGTGTGACAGGAGGATTTACCGACAGTCAAGTAAAATAATAAAAGTGATTTTCCATGCCTCGGAGACAAACACAAATCATTAAACATTTAACTTCCAGACCTTCTTTACCTTAAATCAGCTCATCCTCGAGGGTTGCCAACACGTTCAAACTCATTTGTGCTTTTTGAAATGTGAAAGACCAAAGTTCTTTGGCTGTCTTGACAAATTGGAAACACCATTGAAGCTGTACAAAATATGTGAACCATAATGTCAATCGTGTAAGTATTTAAAGAAATGCTGTCACATCTTTTTTGCACCTTTTTGGGAGAAACGAGAGCGACTCAGTGAAGTCATCGGGCTCATAGCTGTTAAGCTTTTTACTCTCATATCATCAGTGAGTTTGAAAGCTTCCTGTCACGCTGACGGGACAACGATCACAACAGGTTACGTCACAGTTTGTAACCTTTTTCTTTTTATATTTAAGTATGCAGTAACTTTTGTACTGTACATTGCTGTAGTTTGAATGCATATTGCACTTTTTATGTTGGTCAAAATAATGTACTGTATGTGTTCATTATGGAAATAAACATTTCTTTTACATAATTGATCATGATCTCGTCGCTTTTTCTTCATCAATCCAAACTAACAGTGTTGTTTTAATGATTGCCGGACACATTTAGCGCGGGTTATATCGTATTTCTGCTTTAATACGAGTCAGAAACAGTCTGATAGTTATGAATGTTGTGTTAAAGGCCTTCCTGAATGCATAAAGTATCACAGGCATGATTAAATATCTGTGCAGTGACTTGCCTGTGATGGTGTGTGTGTGTGTATCCTGAAATTACATCACCGCGCCCCCATCTGTATGCTTTGGCAGGAGCGCCGTTTTCTAACAGCCAGGTTATATAACATTTGGCTTCCCGTCACTGTTTGCATGACATCAGTGAATTACTTAAGTTACACGCTCTTGTGCCTCCTATATGAGTGTGCGTGTGTGTTCAATGAATGGCGGGCCCTGTGTACAGCACAGCTGAGGCGACAAAGGTTATTTAATGTTGTGTGTAAGCATTTCAGCTTCAGTTTTTTGTCCACAAACAGGAAACCTCAGTGTGTTTTCAGAGATGTGGAATGGAAAACAAATGTGTCTGACTTCTGTAAACTTGTAAACATTGTAAACCACAGAGAGACCAAATAAGAAGCTTCATAAAACTCATCATTAGTCTGCCAAGAAGCCTGTGGAGTCTGTCTTGAATTAATGATGATCCTAAATTAAATCCAGATTGGCTTTTGTCTAGACAAGACTTAGGTTGACCTGTAACACTTTCTCAACACAGGAACACGCAAACTGCTCGCTGCCTGTCTGTCAGCAGCCCCTGGGTGTGGGCAGATCCCTCTTCCCTTCAGTTACCGGTGAAGTCTTGGCGGCCGTACCACCACTTTTGTTTTATTATCTGAGGACGTATCCTGTTTTGGACGTCACTATAGAGACTGAGAGAAACAAAAGAAAAAGGTTTGAGCTATTTTTCAGATGATTTCCCACAGCAGGCTGGCTGGATCTCCTACTTATCTTAACTAAGTTCCTGAATGGAGGGAGTATCTGTGCCGCCTGTGACACTGGTACGCAAGAAGTGTTGGGTAAGGGGAAAAAGAAAGAATGAACCCACTCACTCCTTGCTCACAACATCCAACTTTATACCCCTTTCTTCCCCTAGAGAACAATCTGAATGAATCAAAACACATAATCATTGAGGCCGAATCCACACAAAGAGATGGAGAGGGAGTTACACAAGACAGCAAATAGTAAATCTACAAGTCTGAGTTTCCCCTGATTGTATTAGTCAAATGTGCTGTGACATCACATGGATGTAATATAAAGCTCCCATTGCTTGTGCATTTTGAGGGAGGACTAAACATCACCAAACAACCAACAAAGAGCACTCTGTGGTCCAGAGAGAGAGAGAGAGAGAGGACGATCGACTCAGCTCCTGGTAAGTGTGACTGCAGTGTATGATACGTGATCAATATTAACTGTATATGCATGCCGCTGTAGGAGGTGTCACTGCCAGGCCATGTGCCATCGTGCTGTACTCATCAGAGCTTATAAATAGGATCGCTTCTTTAGTTTCCTAGTGCTGAAACTTCTTCCAGGTTACTGCTTCGCTGGTTTTAAATTCTTGTATGTCTGAGTATGTGGAGAGAGCAGAGCACATGGTGATCATGTGATCATGTTGGGCACTCAGAGAGGAAGAGATGGGATAAAGGAGCGGTTGTTTACAGGGTCAGACAGCCTGAGGGGAAGGGGTTCCCTACACTGACTGATAGAGAAGGTGAAGGAAGATTCCTCATATTCAGCCTGATCAGTCCCAATGATCTGAAGGAAGGGAACAATTTCTCAATCTTATTTTGTCATGTACAAAAACAACTTCTTCTCAGACAGCTGTGCCACCGTTACAGGGTGATAACATTAGCTGCCTCAGCCATGTGTCTGGCCAGTGTGCAGGCCTGTCAGATGATAAGACAACAGCAGTCATATGTTTTCACACTGACACAGGAAACAGACTCATGGTCCACATCATTGTTCATTGTGCTGCAACATTTTCTCCGCTCACTGCAGGAGTTTAGTGGGAGAAAACGTATTAAACAGTTAGACAGTCTCAGGGAAAAGTTTGTCTCTTAGACATTATGTTTGTCCATATGTTTTTCCTTCCTGCTATCTTTACACCTCCTCCTGCTGCTACTGCTGCCACTCCTACACTTTTTATCATTTATTCATTCATTAGCAGCATGCTCAGATTTATGAGAGCAGAAGTGAAGTCTACAGCACAGGAGAAGCAGAATTACACGTGAATCATTTCAAAATTGAATTATTCAGCTTTTGTTTGAAACGTACATTAACTGAGTTTTCCACATGCGTGCCCGGCTCACACGTGCAACATGTTCTAACACAAAAAGAGTGGAAATACTGGCGCTTAATATATTAATTGGGTCACATGAAACCAAATAACATTGTGCGTGAGAAAACAAGCTAGCTCTCAAAATCAAAGAGTGGGAAGATTTGCTGATATACTGTCATAAGACTTCATACAAACAGAGAGGAAATAATCAGTTAGTCAGACTGCCTGTTTGTGCCTTTTTATCTGCAAAACATTGATCACAGATTTTGCACTCTTCAAAGGTATTTTATCCTCAATTCAAATAATCCATTTCAATTTGGTTGAGTGATAGCAGCAGATAAACCAGGAAAGGCATTATATAAAGTGTTCTGCTGAATCACTTCAAAACAAACAATTAAAATTCACAAGTCAGACTGAAAACCTTGTGACTGTAATTCATCTTAAAGATGAGCAACTGCGGTCAACGCAAGTCCACCACAAACCCAACAGAGACGATACTATAGCAGCTAAGGTCATAAGATCCTCCATGAAAGCAGCTCCTGTGTGACTAGGAATTGTTGCTACATGCTACAAGCTCCCTCTGACTGAATGAACCCATTTCTAATGTGCAGACGCTGATGTGAATCCCAGGCGTCTGCTCATTTTTTCCCTCTGTTTCAGCAGCTTCTAGTTTTCTGTGTTTTTGCAACAGGAAATATGAGTTAGGATGCTCAGAGTTACCGAGCCTGTGGTTTGACACTAATCAATCAAGGTCTGCAGGAAAATTAAAGTAACACACAGCCTGATTTAGGACGTTAACACCATCTCTTTCTCCTCAGACCAGAATGGGACAGAACCAGGACAAACAGGAAGGGGGAGAACTGGCACTTAATGAAGGATTGGGGGAGACGAGCCCTGACTCTGGAGGTGCAGGCAGTCATACAGGTGATGTCATGGAGGGAGGAAGCTCCTGTGAGGAGGAGGAGGCTGGTACGACCGGGAAAAATTCAGGAGAGCCAGACGTTCAGGATTTGGACGGGAGCCCCGGCCAGGAGCCAAGAACACCTTCTAGTGAGAGGCACATAAATTCGTGGGTTAGTCCTTTCGCTGCAAGGGAGGTGAGACAGGGAGGGGCTGCAGGGAAGGAAGGAGGAGGAGGAGAAGGAGGCAGGATCTTGCCACTGGTTCCACGGGAGACGGACAAGAACCTAGAGAGCGGTGAGAGGATAGAGGAAGGAGCCAGCGCCTACAAGCTTCTCAATCAAGCGAAGAGAGAGACGAAGAAGAAAGAGGAGGAGCTTCACACATCCTCAAAGGTCAAGATGGAGAATCAGGACGAGGGAACCCTCCCACATGAGGAGAAACGAAGTGAGAACTTCTCAGCTGGAGTTACAGATGAGAAGTTTGGCCTTGCTGTTACCTCAGAGGAAGAAGACTCTGCGATGGTGAAGATGGGCAGATATGGAGCTCGTGCAGAAAGAGTTCAACCAGATCAGAGAAACTCCACTGTGGATGAAGATATTAAAGTTTGTGCAGGAACAGTAGGCCACTTGAGTGAGAGGAAGGAACCGCCTACAGCTCAACCTCAACATCCTTCTGAAAACAGTGTGCAGAAAGAGTCTCTATTAGACATGAGTGACACCATTCACTGTGGACGTCCAAAACAGAGATCAGAGGATTATACGAAAGAGGAAACGGCAACATGTGAGGTAAATGACTACTCTTTAACTAAACCAAAGGTCACTGACACTGATGATCAAAGAGAGACAGTAAGGCCTTATCTACTGATGGACACCACTGAAGAAAGCACAAATGGAACGATAGCCTCGGATCAGGCATCAAATCCAGCCTTACCTGTTGAACCCAGCTCTATTTTGGAGAAGCTGCTGAAGAGAAACCGAAAGGAGGTAATCCCGGATCTTTCAGAGGTGAGGGACGTGGACGAGAAAGACGAGGACACTACAGATGGCGCTGCAAAGAGCATCCTTCACAGTGCAGCGGTAGAACTATCGGCTGATCCAATCGATCGGTCAGATGTAAGCACACCTGCTTCAGTAGGTGACATAAAGCGGTTGGAATACGTTTCAGCAAAAGATCGTGAGATCAAGGACCTGGACAGAAAGCAGACAGACATTCCTGACAGAACGACCTCAAGTATTCTTTGTTTTCAGCCTGCAGGGATTGGAAATACTATGTGTGAGCGCTCACTCACAACATCACATTATTCCAAAGCTGATTGTGAGAGTACAGAGAACAATATGACCTCAACAGATGCTTCATTGAAGGAGGACATGGAGATAAAACCAGATATAAGCCCCTCCAAAAACCTGCCCTCAGATCACTTACAATCAGCTGCCTCACATGAAACGTCATGTGAGGTGAGTGGTGGGACCTCTGAGGAATCTGCACCTTTCTCATTGTCTGATGCAAAGTCTCCACACACAAAAAGTGATAGGCAACTTGCAGAATCAGGCATTTTACTTACTGCTGATAAGATAGACAGCAGTACTGTAACACCACCTCTACAAATTCAGAGTGACAATGAGAACAAAGCTGATCCACAGTCATCTGGCTCTACATGCTCGGAGGCTCAATCTGTGAGGAAGAAGGAGGTGAAGGACTCCGCCGTGGACACTGCTGCACCAGCTGTGGGTGCCCGCACAGACATCTCAGAGGTAAGCCACCAGCTCACCGCAGGCATGAAGCAGGACCTTCATATGACACTTAACGCAGAAAATAAACTGCAAGACCAACCTGATAAAAACCCTGGAGAAGAGAGAGGCGACACAGTCGTGAAGAGAGATAAATCCCACAGCAGTCCCAGATCCAGGCCTGTCTCTGAACTCATTAAAGAGTCCATTCAGCTGCATGAAAAGCTGCAGCACCAGGACCGACCCAAGCCAGCTGAAGTCAAGTGTGATGAGCAGGGCCAGTCTGTGAAGGTGGCACAGATGAAGGCGGCCTTCGACTCTGCCCAGAAATCCCCGGAGAAGGCAGTCGAGAGGAAGCCATCAATTAGAAAAGGTAGGAAAGCTTTCTGGTTGAATGCAACATACACACTGATGTAGATGTAGATGTATCAGATGTAGTATGACTGTAGAAAGTGTGCATAGTGCAGAACACATTGAGGCCGTCAGGTAAATCAATCAGTGAGTCATTCATAATTGAAACGACAATTCACCAATGAAGCCTGCTTTCCTGGCCTGTGAACCACTAGAATTAGGGCTGCCAGATTCACCACAAACACTTGCATCAACCCTCATGTGCGACACTGATGGACGATGAAGAAAAAATAGACAGGATGATGGAACACAGCTGTTTTTTTCTGTCAAAAGTCTGCATCACGCTGTGTTTGTAAAATAACGCCATCTTGTGGCACTGAAATACACTACATTGTGGTACATTGTGTTCTTGAAATAGATTTTTGATATTATAAAATGATATCTGGAACAGTCACGTTATATAACAATGTTCTGTTGTTTTACTGCTTATATCACGGACTGTGTATTAATGCCTTTATTCATGGACAATGGAAGCAGCCTGCCTAAAAAGTCTAAGTGTCAAATCAAAAAATGACTTTCTCAAATATAAACACGAGCCATACACACTTGATTATATTCTTGTATCTAGAATCAATATATTCACTCCATTTCTATCACATGTGCATACATAAACACACACTCTACAGACACAGTTGTTATTGCCTCACCCTGATTGCCCCCTGTATTATGTGTCATCTTTAAACATTTAGTCTTCTCTTAATACTGTAACATGAGTGATTAGAATGCAAAAGAACTACATAAATCCTATTAATTGGTACGTATTTTGTGTAAGTAAAATGACTCTTTCCTAAACAATATGATTATAATATAATATAAGAGTACACCACAGTTTAAATGCCGAAAGACATCGCAAACTCACAATTGATGGTGATTTTTGCTGTTGCCTAAAGAAAGGAGGCATGAGTGTTGTTCCCTGTTAGCCAAACAAAAGACGATCTTATTGGCTATTACCGCTGTCTGTTAAAGGCCGCTGATCCACTCAGGGCTCGCCATGCAAAATCAAGGGGCGGGTCTAGTGGCAGAGTAGGGAAGGAGCAGGCAGCGCGAGCGGTGTCAGCAGCAGCACAGCAGCGGCTCCGGCAGAGGGAGGAATCAAGTGGGATACGCGTTGGGATCTGTTATATCATTCGGCTCTCGGGAATACTTTCATTTTCCTCTCAGAAGGTATGTTACAGATTCATCGGATTGTTGAACATACTTACGGTTGTTTCCCTTCATTGAAAGGGTTGGAATGTTTTTCGTTTGTCCACCTAACGTCACACCATCCAGACAGGAAAGTGCACGCGCTAGCTAAAATGAATTGGGACAGTCTGTAGAATGTTTTTAAGCTAGCGCTAGCCGTTAACAGCAGTTAACTGACAATGACTTAAGTTTCTTATCGATAACCAAAGAAATGCTGTTTTCTAGTTTAGTTTTGTGCATTCTGGTGTTGGTTGGGTTCCATGGATAATTTACGACATCAAATGTGCTGTTGAACGTTACGGAACGGGGTGGGGTAGCTAACCCTAGTGTGGCAGGAAAACTTATCTCCGAAACGATAGATCCACATACACGGAGGTGCAGGCAGCACAACCGCGCCCTGGCCCGTGGCACCCTGACTGTTCATATAGACTCTACAAGGAGAACAATGGGCTCCAAACATGCAAACATCCTAGAATTAACTCGTTAATTTACAGACAGTTATTTATCATTAAGACAATTTCCCCCATTAATTAAAATGCAATATCCGCAATATTCATCCAGATGCCAGGTTCAGATTTAACCCTCTAACACATGGAAGATTAGTAGAAAATTGTCATATGAGTCTAACTGTACCTGCTTCAATGGTAGCAAATATAAATGTTACCCAAAAGCATGCTCAGTGTGTCCACAACCAGCTCTGGTTGTTTGGCCATAACACGTGGAGAACCATTAGTATGAAAATATGCAGAATGTGTTCACCTCAACCCTCTCTTGTATCACTCATTAATGAGTGCATAGACATGGACTGTTTCCACAGCTCGGCCGTATTATCGTAATTAAATTATGTTGACACGTTAATAATGAATGTTATGACATAGATATGTAATCTTGAAGTGTGTCATAAGTAGGGCTGTCACTTAAAATTATTTCTATTATTGAGTTATGGATCTATCATTTTTTATTCTAATCTGTTTGGACAATCAGTCCAAAAGCCCATGCATAATAAACTTAACTGATTCGAAAACAGATAACTGCTGCAAATGCTCACATATGAGTTGCTTAAACTTAAAGTATTTAGCACTTTTGTAAAATGACTAACCCTATGATTAAGTCAATTTTTAGTCCCTCAGATGATTAATTGATCATTATGAATTACCCTCGCCTGTAAAGGATCTGCCTTAAGCTGTGAGTAATATGATTCTCTAATACCATACCATTCCGGGAAAGGAGTGTATCGAAAATTAAGCTTGTATAGGAATCATTAACGATGCCCCTCTCATCACTTGGTGGTCCTAAATAGTCTTTCTACAGTTGAAGGACTTGACCCAAAGTAGTCCTTTGTGCGACCCACCAGCCGATTTGCCTGCTCATGACAATAGGCAAGTTGGATTTGTAATGGCTGTGGTCAGTGTGCCAAAAGGGCAGCATGATTTGCATATTTGGTCCCTTTCTTGAACTTGGTTACCCAGCCTTCATGTGTAATCAGCTTTTCAGTCACAGGATTTGGAGACTCGCTGAGGGATGCAGAGCAGGTGAAGGCTGACAGAGTGACCCCAGGGTCGACAGTCAACCGTACAACAGCTGTGTTTGGGCTTGTTAACCATTCCAGACGCATCAGCCTCTGCTGGTTGTGCTGCGGTACAAGGTCTTTAGAAGTGCGTAGCCTGCCTTCCTATGGCTGAACTGAGTGAGGAAGTGGGTCAGGAAGCAGAGGGAAACTAAGCGAATGATGTGAAGGAGTTTTGGTTCCTATTATCTGCAGCACAGCAAGCTGGTTCAGGCTGTGGTGAAATCTTGGGTGCATTTTTTTCCCCGTTTTGAATCCATTACAGGAAGATCATTAGGATTTACACCAATCAGCCATAACATTATGACCACCTACCCAATATTGTGTAGGCCCCCCTTTTACTGCCAAAATAGCCCTGACCCGCCATGTATGGACTCCACTAGACCTCTGGAGGTACCTGGCACAACGACGTAAGCAGCATATCCTTTAAATCCTGTAAGTTGCGAGGTGGGGCCTTCATGGTTCAGATTTGTTTGTCCAGCACATCCCACAGATGCTCGATTGGATTTAGATCTGGGGAATTTGGACGCCAAGTCAACACCTTGAACTCATTGTCGTGTTCCTCAAACTGTTCCTGAACCATTCTTGCAGTGTGGCAGGGCGCACTATGCTGCTGAAAGAGGCCACTGCCATTAGTGAATACTATTCCCTTGAGGTGGTGTACTTGGTCTGCAACAATGTTTAGGTAGGTGGTACATGTCAAATGCTTCCTAGCAGAACATTGCTCAGAGCATCACACTGCCTTCACCAGCTTGCCTACTTCCCATAGCGCATCCTGGTGCCATGTCTTCCCCAGGTAAGCGATGCACATGCTCCTGGCCATCTACATGATGTCAAAGACAAAGTGATTCGTCAGATTCGTCAGACTACCTTCTTCTATTGCTCCGTAGTCCAGTTCTGATGCTGACGTGCCTATTGCCCATCAACATGGGCACCCTGGCCGGTCTGCGGAGACGCAGCCCCATATGCAACAAACTGCCATGCACTGTGTGTTCTGACACCTTTCTCTCAGTACCAGCATTAACCTTTTCAGAAGTTTGAGCTACAGAAGCTCTTCTGTTGCGGACCACACAGGCCAGCCTTCTCTTCCCACGTGCATCAATGAGCCTTGGCTGCCCATGACTCTGTCGCTGATTCACCAGTTTTCCTTCCATGTACCACTTTTGGTACTGACCACTGCAGACTGGAAACACCCCACAAGAGCTGCTGTTTTGGAGATGCTCTGACCCAGCCTAGCCATCACAATTTGGCCCTTGTCAAAGCTGCTCACATCCTTACACTTGCCTAGTTTCCCTGCTTCCAACAGATCAACCTTGAGGACAAAATGTTCACTTGCTGCCCAACTTACTCCACCCACTGACAGGTGCCACTGTACCAAGATAATCAATGCTATTCATTTCACTTGTCAGTGGTCATAGTGTCATGGCTGATCGATGTATAATCACAGTATGCATTACAGATTTCTCATCAGAGTTTATGTGTGTCTAGTTGAATGCAACTGTTCCCCGCTGGCCATCTCAAGCCACCGTTCATTATTGTGCTGAAACTGTTAAATAGTAGACTTTCAGACTTTAGTAATGTGTACATTAGATAGAAAGTAGCTTAAGTTGATATATCCCCTGTTAAAGTAAGCTTTAATATCAGTCTGCTGGAATAATCGGCATTCTGTGGAAAGCAGCTAATCGTCTGGTCAACTCTGCAACTCAAAGATTGCATTCTTTTAACATTTCTGACATACCACAGTTTGTGTCCAGTCCTGTCTGTGCAAGATGTTATCTCTTGTCCACGCTCTTTGAGAAACTTTCAGACTGACATGCAACAACTTTAAGATTCTTCTGACTTTTTTTCTTTACTTCATGGTTTTGATGTGGTTCCAGACAAGAAGCCCAGTCTTTTTTTTTCTAAGGACAGGTACTAAGGCACATCTCATTAACCACCTGCTAAGCATATTAGAGTGTTTGTTTGTTTGTTTGGACTAGTCTGGCCATGAAGAGGATCTAATGTCTAAATCTGTGCCGCTTACGCTTAGATGGTAGACACACAGCCCACAGACAGTGGGTTCTCTTTGTTTAACATGCCACAATTTAGTATGTTACGTATATATATCTAAATAGCTGTCTATCTTAGCTTGTTGGATATCTGCTTGTTTATTTTACATATATAGTTAACTATATGATTTCCCCTCTATCTATGTCCTTAGAAATAGCCTAATAAGTTTGTTGGTTTTGCTTGAAATCTCAATCCAAGATGTTCAAATGCATTGAATCCTTTTCAGCATTGTAATGCTCTGTAGCTAGAAAATCCAGTGGATGCACAGAGACTAATGCTATTACTTCCATCGGTGTGTCCCGCCACAGCTGACAACATCTGTTGAAATGGAGCAGTGGTTTGTGCATTGCTCATTGGGGGGAGGGGGAAGTAGCTAATCGGGAAGAGGAAGGGAAGAGCTTTGTACTTTTAGGCTGAAACATAAAGAGTTTTTTTATTATTGAATCGGCAGGGTTTCTCTGATTCCTCCTATTGTTGTGCCCATTGTGTCCGTTGTGTTAACCATCTGCTAGCAGAGGTGCAAGTGAAAACTTAGGCAGAGGTGATATGATCAGTTTGTTTTGCTGAAAATACTAAAGTAATAGCCATGCACACAAACACTCATAAAGACGAGCGCTTTTCCTGATGCGAGTTATTTTATGAGATTTAAAGAGGTCCCTTTTAAACTTTAACTCTCTTAAGTCTCACAGCACATGTGAGATTGATACAGAGTTGGGAAGGGGGTCTGTGCTGGAGTACAATTTAAGCATGCTCAGCATCACACTGAAAACACACATTTACTGACATATTAAGCTATTTCTGCTTTTCCTGTTTTTGGAATGGGGAAGTTGGCAAAACCTCAGCTTTTGGCTGCTGGTGTTGAAATATTGTCATCTGTAAATGTCTTGAACACATAATCTTACTGATAAATGTACACAACCCTTATGCTAGAGGAATTTGACTGAAGTAGGTAATTGGTTCTGTCTTTAAGTTACTAATCACTATTTATAACTTTGAGCCAAATTTCTCTTGTGTCTGCAAATCCCATTTCCTCTGGAAAGTATAAAAGAATACATAAACATTCCTTGAAACACTGGTGCGTAATATGTTGCGTTCCAGTAGTATTTGAATCGAGCAGAGCACAGGCTGCATGGTCACTTGGGGTTGGAGAGAGGTGAAAAAACACCACCTTATCTCATTGTTGCAAAAAGCACTGGAATGTAGCTGGAATCTGATTACAATGGTGGTCCGTGGCCTTGGTTACAGGAAGGGGATTTAGGTGGCGTCTCATGCGGTCTTGGTGACAAAAGGCAAAAGGCAGCCAGTGTATGGAGAGCAATGAGGCGACATCATTGGTTTGTGTGTGTGTGTGTGTGTGTGTGTGTGTAGTGGCAGCGAGGGGCGGCATGGCCAGCAAAGTGTGGGAAAGAAAAGTCTGTTGCATTGCTGTTGAACCTCTTCAGTTCCAATATGAAACTTTCTGACACTATAACATCTATAGGTACTGTAGAATACATTTATCAGATGCTGTATCCACCATGTAAGATGGGAGTATGAGCCTACTGTTTTTCTAAGGTGTGTAGTTTTCTTTATACATAACCAGCACTGATCTGGACTGTAGCTACCAGTACAATCATAGAAAGCCACACTGCAGGGAAGTCTGCAATAACCACAGTGATGAAATGCACCAACAAATACAGGAATTGCTAAACCAACCATGTAGCAGATAAGACTTGTTGGGAAACAGGGTTAGGCCTTGTTTTATTTGCTGATTACATGTATCCACAGTGACCTGAGCTGTACACTACATGCCATTTTTGAGATTAACGGCACAAATGAGACAAATATCTGGAAGTGTTGACCTTAGTGTTTCAAGTGTTATTTAGTGCAGCAGCTACTGAGTTTAAGTTAAAGCTATAATCTCATAGATTTTCATTTAAATAAATTGTCTGTAAAGTCTGTATTTTGCTAAATGAGTTATTGATCCAATGGTATGAAATCCCTTGCATTTGCAGTATTGCTAGGTAATACAAACTGAGTGTTCAGTCGACATTCCTGGAAAAAATCAGTCACTGGTCAGAACCCTGCAAACCTCAAAGGTGCATAAATGTGAATCCAAAGAAAGATAATCATAATCAACGTCCACATGAAGACATTACAGGTTTTTATTTTTTATTGCTTAATTGATATTGGCACAAGTTTAAAATATTCTTTCTGATGACAAAATGGGCCTTTTATAATGAACCGAATTTGGGGAAAAATATGATTTAAATCTTGAGAAAAATTTATTTCATAGGGCCATAGTTTGCAGAAAATTCTATATAGAAGATGTAAATAGCTTCTGGAATAGAAGTGGAGGTACTTCCACACATGTAGTAACCAGTAGTACACAGTGTACGCTTATTCTGATATAACTGTTGTGGAGACAGTTTAGGCTTTGTCATAATTCTGCTGCCCCTCCCTCTCCTGCACCGGCTCATCCCATTTTGTGCTTGGGATTTTCACGTTATGTCACATCTCAGTCATCTGTGCACCATGAAAAGCAGAGCATCAGGGACAGTTCTGCATCCCAACAACAAGGTGGTGGAAAGGTATTAAGGCTGTCGGTACAGGTGCCATGGACAGAAATGTTCACTTTACCTTATTTACCAATTGTCCAGGATAAGCCATTATATTTGGGTTTCACAGAGCCATTAAACGTGCATAATGTGCTATTATATTTTCCATAGCATAAGCTGTTTGGCGAATCTCATCCTCAGACATTGCTCATTTTTCCTCTGACAAAACAATTTATTTTATACAGCTGTATCTTCAGGGTGACGCAATAAAACGTGATAAATGTATTGTCTATGAGGTCTGTAAATTAAAAACCAGTTTGAGGACAAATTGCTGTTGACAGAATGGGGTGGCCCCATGTTTTAATTGGAATGTGTGAACATAACTGAAAGTGGCAGGGATAGGGAGTGTAATGTCTCCTGCCTCTGAGGATGTGTATTAATCCTACATGCTTTATTCACATGCTCCAAAATCTCTATACAGTCACCTTCAAAAGAGTGCATGTTCCAATAAAAGGGTCCTCTCAGGAGCGCAAAGTAAGCAGTGAAATTTAATTCTTCCGGATGAGTGTTCTAATGCTTCATTGATCTTAGTGTTAAATTACTGAGATCAAGTGACAAAAACATGTTTGTTGTTCCAGTAATTCGGTTATAAGAGATGTTATAGGACGGACATTGTGGCACACAGAGCAAACATGAGCCCTAGCTAACCTTTTTTTTTTTTTGACTTGTTTCCTCTCTGTAACTGTTTTGCAGTCTTATGTCAGTGCAAAACAATTTCCCCCTGGTTTAATGGAAGGCAGCAGTCTGTACTGTGACGTAGGTGTGAGATAGTTAGAAAAACATAAAAGGTGATAATGAACGTTGGGCTTTGTTCTTAAAATGTAGGATTTTCTATTGTTGTATACTACTGACTTATGACAAGTTGCCATTTAGCGATGTTACAAGGAGAAGCACACCTGTTCCAGGTATTTTTTCATCTGAAAGAATGGTCAGACTAAGCGATCGTATTAGACCCTCACTTGAAGTATAAGACGCATTTCCTCAGCAGAATTGGCAGATGTAAACTGATATGAGGAATGCAGAGAAGGCTTAAAACTGTGTCACACTGGTCCTATTTCCTGTCGGTCCTTCCCTCAGGCTGTGGGGTCCTCCTTCTGTCTCTGCACATCAGGGTCAGCTCTGCTGGCTCAGGAGGCAATAAGGTATACGGCTTTCCTTTCATCTGATCTGCCCAACAGATTCTTTTTGCTTGAATTAGGGCTGGATCAGTGAGCTGTAAATCTCAGTGACTGTCACTGAGTTGCACCGGATTCCCCCAAGGTGTGTGCCTGTCTCTTTCTGGTAAGTCTGAAGCTGTCAGACTGGTGCCAAACCTTTACTGCCTGAGCAAAACCCCTGCTGACAATGTGACAAATAAATCGTAAGTCGTGATCATTGTGACAGTAGTGTTTGGTTAAAAAAAAAAACCTGAACAATTAATAATTGATATATGATAGAGTGTTGCTTTTATTAAGCTCCTATATTATTTAGAGTTTTAAATTTGACAAAAATTCAGCTTGTCATTCAGGTAGTTGTTTTCGTTAGCACTGTTCAACATCTCAGCTCAGTCCTGCTGCAACTTCACTTCACTAAAATCAAAGACAATAGAGGGATCAGGACAGCTCTGCTTGTCAGTTGGTCCATTATACATGTCAACAAAAATGATCCACAGCATCATTTCCTGTTGTCCCCGGTCTCTTTGTAGACTTATTTGTTTCAGGGAAAATGATGTCCTTACGTAAGAGTCCTGCTGGATAAAGGATTGTTTTTTGTTTGGCATTTGTGTGGCATGGATAAGATGTATCTCTTACAGAAGCGCTGAGTGCTTTAAATTGTTAGGATTTATCTCTCCCAGAGGTCAGATTTGTTTAAAACCATGTAGGGATTTCTATCTGTTGGGCCTAACAGATGTCATGTCATGTGTAGCTCTTACGTTGGTGTTGATTGAGTCCTGAGTGTTTAATATGATTTCAGGTTTGTTATTGTGTTAGAGTAACTTTCAGCTTGTCTGATTTGGGTCGTAATCCAGGACTTGAGCATTATAGAAATTGGTTTCCATGCAGGTGCAGTGGTGACATACATGTATATTTCCAGAAGGGAAATTACCCACTTTTGTCAAAAATAAGATTTTCCTGCGAAAATGAAGCCATATGTTCTTTTCTTCTCAGTCTTACCACATGTTTCGATGGGAAAAACTGTTTCTAACAAGAGTGAGCATCCAGTGACTAAGAAATTGAGATATTTTTCCTGAAAGGATTGTTGGCACACACAGCCACCACACACACCAGACTTAGTCACCAGAAACCCAGCTGCAGCCTCACCCAGTCTGCTCTAACCTTCAGTGTTAACACTGATAGAGCTCATCCCTCTCTCCATAAAGATTTCATATCCAGTGTGTGTAATCTAGTTTAACAAAAAATAAGCACATGTTGTACAAAAGCACAGACAACATAAACTGTATCAGGTACATGTTGAGCTAACATTTATGTCTTTTATAATTCTTTACTTTTGTATAGAGTGTCACTGCCCTGATTTGTTCTTCGGAGTGTTTTGTTGTTTAACAGTAACACATGATATTTAACATTTCCTGCTGTTTTTTGAGCTAAAGGAGTGTGTGACTGGGGATCTTTGTGCAGACCCAGACTGACCTCAAGAATGCAGTGATTGTTTTGTCTAGTCTAGTCACACTATTGTGGTGATAAAACAGCACATCTCTCCTGCATTAAACAATGTACTATTCTGCTGCAAATTAAGAGAGCCAAGAGCCACCAGACCCTCAGAAGAGAGAAATGGCAAGGCTTGATATCATTAGCATGGATGGGGTTGCATCAATACAAGTGACACTGATGATGATTTGATCAGCCTTTATCCCATAAACCGATAACTTCATCATGAAGCTGTTCTGCACTTGACAGGTGGGCTTAAGGTTTTGCCACCATGGAAAGACAGGGTGGTAATTTGGTAAAAGGCACATTTCACCTTAATAAGTCTGCCATAATATGTTTACATATCAGTTGAAAAATGACCATGCAGACATGCTTTAGTTTATTCCTACAACGCCAAAACAATTCTTCAGTAGTTAAAAGGCAGTGAATCAGAGCTCAGTAAAAACTCCCAACTCAGCTCTGCTTGTTATCATCTAAACCTCTTCCACTGGTTTGCTGAGCAGTCTGGCTTCCAGCTGCTCGGCACAGTCCATCGTCAGTGGATGTTTTCAGACTAAAATCTGGTAGAGAAACCTGAACACATTAAATTGTCTGGTTTCGCATGGCAAGGACAAATTTCAAACATAGTTATAACCACATTTAACAGATGTTTGCATTTTGACACTATAAGTAACCTTTTAAGACATTAGTTTGTGTTTTTAGTGTTATGTTGTGTTTCTTTTCCTGGTTGGTATTTCCCTGATGTTGCTAAGCAGCATGTCTGTGTTGCTAAACATGTCTAAGTGATAGATTGCAGCCAACCAAACACCCATGCAACTGCCAGCGGCATAAAGTGAATTTTTCCTGAACTTTTTTATTTATTTATTTAGCCTTGTACAAAACTGTGTGTCTTACTTCTGGATGATTTATTTGTTGCTGCATCTGCTTGTTGCAGACGAGAGTAAGTTGTTATACCCAGGTCTATAAGAGAAGAGGATGGCAAAAAGTTTGATGTATTTTAATCTTGGATGGCAATGCTGTCTGTCTTTCTGTATCTAATTTTATCATCCAGCCATGTCCACTAAAATATCAGTCTCGCCTCCTACCATCTCTCTAAATCCATGTTAATGTAGCAACTCTCAAACAATAATTACAGAGTCATCATTTTAAAATAAAAATAATTGCGATTCTAATTTTGCCATACTCTGCAGCCCTACCATTTTAGATACATAGAGGACAGCATTGATGATGGGCAGAAGAGGACCATGACAGACGCCATATTCCAGCCAGTCAGCCATGTTTATTTTTTACACAGACACATCTTCAGTCTATCTTATCATGCATTGTAATCTAAATAATTGTTAGATACCATCACTTAAGTTACAACATAGGAGTGGTTAGATGTTATTATATCTACTTTGATTTCTATGAACTGAAATTAGCCTCATGAGTCAGTTATTGCTCTGCTGGCCCCTTTTTAACTCCTTCCTTTTAAGGAAACAGGTACTCACTCTAGCCAAGAGAGAGCGTGGTTCCATTAGACGAACAGTAGGGACTTGCTTTAATTGATCAGCTTCAGTGGCCAAAAATTAGCCTGTCAAACAGGCGACAAATATTCAATTTTTTACATAAGCCAAATTAAACTTTCTTTGAATCCCATGAAGGGTTTCTTTCCATATTTGATCAACTGAATAACTACAACTAATGTGCGATAATGTTGGTTGTCTGCTACCACCACTGTGTTCACCAAACACTTCTTGTACTGTACCACGTCACGCTCAAGGTACAGTCTGTATACATTTGCCAGGAGAATGAGTAAATTGTTCAAACATCTAGGGCTTTTCTCCCCTGCAGTTTATATACCAGCATCAGTGGATTGTGTCGAGGGTAGACATGCCATCACTTCTAACATGTCTAATGCATATGGGACACACAGTTCCTCATTTAGGACTGCTCGTAATCTCTGCAGATACATAACCCTAAAATCAGTGCCCAGACTGTGAGAAGCTGCCTTCTATTTGTCAAATTAATTAAGAAGAAAGGCCTTAAAATCTTGTACATTTTGTAAAAAAAACCAGTAAATCAAAAATCAGTCAACAGAGTAAAAAGTTGTAAACCTCCCGTGATAAAGAAAGAGGCACCGTTAGAAACTGAGTTTGGATGTTTTCTGACCCTGTTCCTCCCACTCGACAGGTAGCTGATTTAGGAGTTAACATGTAGCTTCTTTTCCAACCGAATAATGTGACACATTTACAGCTCAAAAGGGAAGCAAACAGTCCTCTCTCCTCTTTACAAAGTTGACCTTGTTGAGTATTTCCCCAGGCTACCATCGCATTACTGTAAGGAGGAACTACTTCTTTGTTCTTGGCTGTCACTTACTTGCTGTCAAATTGGAGTATATTAACCATCAAACATATTTGTCAAAGGATCCTTTTCTGCCCTTAAAATTAATTTTAGTGTCTTTTTAAACTATAATTTATTTCTTGAGACTGTTCAATCATAATGGGTTGCCAGTGGTTTGCTCTTGGTCTGTGTCAGCCTTTCCAGCAGTAATCAAATTTAGTTTCCTCGACAAATGCACTTCTGAACCAGATGAGTCTAAAGGAGGATTTAGAGACTCTTATGTAACTCATGAAAACTGGAAAATCCAAATATAAGACAGATTAACACTTAAGTGTCTTTAAATGACTCCTTTAGGCAACAGTCCATGTCTGGAACCAAAAAAACCCCCACAATCTGTGTAGTGTGTTTCATGTTTTACAGTCTGGCTGTGAAGACACTCCCACATCCCGACAGGAAGAACTTCCTGCTTGTGTTGTGATCATTGTCCTGTCAGAAACATGCGTGTCTCACTCACTCTGTCTTTCCCTCCAGCCCTCTCTCTTTCTCGCTCTCCCTCTTTCTCACACACGCACACAGACACACAATGGAAACCACCTCCAAAACAAGTCCCACATCCTGTGCTGTGATTTCATCATGTTGGTGATTCAGGCTGGCAAATTGCTACCATGTTCTTTGGGAAAAATAAAGTTTGAGATGAGGAGTTTCACATACCCGATGGTACTTACAAGCTTTTGTCTTTCTTGAGGTTGTAGGTTAGCTTGGACCTTAGCTCTGGTCCTTTATCTGAAACTGGGCAGCTTTTCTATTATCTTTGGAAGAGGTCTGTTATTGTAAGCACAGAGCTCATGGACTCGTAGCTTTTGAATGGGCTTGTTTTCCAGAGCTCCGTGTCTGCCAGCAGATTCTTGTCTTGGTGAAGATTTAGCTGAACCAGCTACAAAGTCTGTTTTTGTTTGGTTTGGGTATGTCCTATTTTCCTTTGGAAGCAGCTCTTTCTAACTAAACCACAAGGAAAGCGTGTTAGCATTTCAGATGTTTAAAATCAGGCACTGCTGAAGATGAAAAGAAACAACTCGACTGTGAAAAGAGTCACATGAAGTATGTTTGTTTTGTTTTTTCCTGTTTTTGTTTATTATTCCTGAGCTGTGTCTTTGTGTAAACTGAACAAATCAAATACCTTGTGAATTTTACACAGTTTAGGTGGGTTTTTTTATGCTTGGTAATGAGTGACTTTGTACAACTTTTCTTGGGGATCAATTCCTTGTTGGAAATGCTCATCACAATACATAGTGTGTCACACAGTAATAAAGATTATTAATGAACTCCATTGTACAGTATTGCTCATTTAAGTAGATGATTAAAGTAAGACTTGATTCCAAGGGTAAAAAGAATCTACACAGTGGATGGTAGATAAAAGTTAGCCTTTCAAGGGGCTTGTTTTAGCTTGAGATGATCTGTTACCCAACAGAACCGAGGATGTAGGAAGGTCTCTCTGCCGTAGTATCTGGCCTCTTTCTAAAATGTGTCATCAGTGGTATGTAGTAATACTTATCTTTGAAACGGCAGACGGCAGAACGGAATTGGTAGCGTATAGTAATGGTTTGTAAGAAAACACTGTAGGAGTGAGAGAGAAAAACACATCTGCCATCGCAGAACAGCTTAAATCTGATCTCAGTTCTTTTCAGCAGCTTTGCTGAAGCTTGTGAATGGAGGGCTTGAGTTTTCACATCTCTTAAACAGCATAAGTATCTATATACCGTGTTTTGATTCCTATGTTTGTTCTCTATCTTGTTACTGTGATTTTAAACGAGTCACTGATGCCTTCATTTCAACACTCTGTCTCGAGTTCATTTTCTAACAAGCATATGTTACATCTTCCTCTCCGCTCTTTGCACAGATATGAGACGAGTTGTACGGCAGAGCAAATTCCGTCACGTCTTTGGCGCGGCGGCGAAGAATGACCAATGCTACGATGATATTCGGGTGTCAAGGGTCACATGGGACAGCTCCTTCTGTGCAGTCAACCCCAAGTTTGTTGCCATAATTATCGAGGCCAGTGGCGGCGGAGCTTTCCTCGTTCTCCCTCTTCACAAGGTGAGTTATTGGTGCATCCTGTGGTGATTAATGATGGATTAGCACTGCGTTACATGCTTTGACAGAACACATCAGTCAGAGTCTAACAATAGGTTGTTCTTATTACTTGTTCTGAAATGAAATCAGTAACTTTGTTTGGCTTACTTTGGTGCCATTTTTTGTGCTTTAGTGTTTCTTTTTTAGTCACCAACTGATTGCAGGTGAACATCACAGAGGACAGACTATGAAATGATATTTTACATGAATGTCTGTGTCCTTCTTGATTTTTTTATGAGCAGTAGCAGTGCAAACTTGCTACTAACACATTTATACACACTACTGGCTAGGTTTTAGGTCTGATGGCTGATATGACACATTTTTGAGATTCCACTGTTTTCCTACAATCTCCCTGCATATCCTCTCCATTCACTCATATCATTTGATCATGAATGATCAATAGTTTCCATCTTAATGATCTTAAGTTTTGGTTTTCCTACCCAACAGGCCGATCACCCTAAAAGTTTTGATAGAAAACCGGTTTGTGGCTAATCTGATTCATCCTATACTGACAAAAATGCTGCCTTGCAAGGGTGTAATGTTGACCTTTTAAAGGCGTAATGCGTCTTGGGTTGCAATTATGCATGTGATATTTTTATTACAGATGATTTCAGAAGATCAAATTACATTGAGATATTTTAGATGGTGTTTGAGGGGGGAATCTTGATGTTGTTCTCACATCAGTGGTGATTAAAAGGCTCTGAGGGATCATTTTTGGACTGACACAAAAGCAAACTAAAAGACCTAAAAGTTAACAACTGAATATGCTCGTAGCTGTTTTTATTTTGTTAGCGTAGCAGCCTTTTCCCCTTGTTTTGTGTACAGTAAATAATCATCTGCATTGAGGAGCTCTTACAGGCAGGACTGCTGACTCCTCATGTCAGTGTACCTTAGGATTAATGTTTACCAGCAGGCTGTTTCACACACCCTCATGTGTACAACAGAAACTACTCCAAAGCCCTGGAGCCAAAAGCCTTCTGATCCTTGACTCCTTATAAGGAATCGCTCCACTCCAACTAGAATTACTTTTGGGTTGGGCAAGGCCGTGTGTAAGGAGTGTTTAGCTTTAAATAAGTTATCTGGCTGAACACTTCTCTCCTTTTGTTCGAATCCTGCTGTCATAATTGGGCTAATTAAGGGAGGTGGAGGTCAGGGGGGTTCTGGCAGGTCCACAAGAGAGACCTTGGGTGCCAGTACGGGTGATAGTTGTGAATTGCTGACTGCTGGTGTTTCTGTTTGGCAGCTCTGAGAGATGGCCAAGTGGCAGGTCCTGACACTGTGAGTGACATAAGTACTGCAACACTGTTGACAGATTTAACCTGGGCCTGTAATTAGTATACACCAGTGCACAGCCATGTCATCTGAGAAGGCTCTGGCGCAGGGGACCGGATCCTTGGGCCTGTCATCACACAGCTTCCACCTCTCAGCACCTCATTCAATACGGAGCTAGCACTGGAGGTGGGTTACAAGCTCGACCGGTTTCACACTCCCTCTGCCCTCCTCCCCGCGTGTCTGAGTTTGACTGAGCTGCCCTCCGCATGCCATGTCCCAGTACAGCGATGGCGTGTCTACTGAACAAAGTCTACTTTCACTACTGTTATAAAAAAGTTGTGAGAGACTGGGGTCTTTATGTGCAGAGCGAACCTCGGGCAATTTCCTCAAGTGAAAGATTAAAACAGCTCTCTTGATTTTTGGTTCTTCCCACATGCGAGCTGGCAGGCGTGACGCAGACTAATCCTTCAGATTTAGTGTTTTCCTCATTTAACAGGCCATGCATTGAGACAGTGGTGCTGAAAGGGGAATGCCATGGCCTTTAAGCATTAGAGTATGTTTTTTTTGTATGTTGTGCTTTGGATAGTGTGACCAGTTTGCTTTGTCACCAGCCACAGCTGAGCCTATGAAAAGAGATATAAATGAGTTATCATTTCAGATCTTAAATCAACGGGCATCCCCCCTTTTTAATTTGTCTCTGTTTTCTATTCTTGGCATATATCACCATGGTTTTCTCAAATGATTTTTCTGACAAAGCAGGTCCATCTGGAAATCTCAGTTTAGCCTCAGCTGGCAATGCAGGTCTCAAAAGTGGGGCAGGTCTGTTCTTACGAGCGATATTACTAGACTGCACTGCAGAGGTCTGGTTATACAGAGTCGCTCATAGTACCTGACATCATTTCTAGTACAAGTATCATGATATGCTACATGTTAAACTAATTTGTAAGTGATCAGCATAGTTTTCCATCTGTTATTGTGCTGACTGTACAAAGTTCTGCTTTTGGGATAAATATCTGTGCCTGCTTGAAGGACACTTGCAGTTTGAATCACCTGGGTCTCATCATTTACATTTTTGTTCCAAGGCCACATATTCCCTCGGCGCCCCCACCCTCCCACCCTTTCCCATCCCTAATGTGAGGGTGCATCTGTCCGGCTAACCCATCTGCCTGTGCTGTGTTGCTCCCAGTCTCTGTGGGCAGCCAGCTGCTCAGGGTCTTTGTCCTACGCTTGCTCCCAGCGCAGCCCTTTGTCATTACCACACTCCGGCTGGGGGGGAGGCAGAAGTGTGATGATGCTCCTTCCCCCTTCACAATTAAGCCATATGCAATTGTGCACCGTCTTTGTTGTAGTGATGCATTAATGGGAGGAGAATGAATTATTAATATTATGAACCTAAAAAAAAGCATTGCACTCTCTATTCTTTGTCCTGATTTTATGTTTCAAGAAATGACTGGAAAATCATCTGTTGGAGTTGGAAGGCTGATGTAGTGCATCTGTGACCTGACCTGAGGTCTGTACCTCATTTTGACTAGTCAACCGATGGAGCCATCTCTTTGTTTGACTCAGTAGGGTGAGGTTAGTGCGGCAGGCCGCTGTGACTCAGCACAGCCATGAGTATTGTTGCTTCCTCCTGTCAGAGCACAGGGATTTATAGAGGGGGCATCAGATGTCCAGCTCAACACGTCATTCCCCAGCCTCGTGCTTTCAATCTCCCCCTTTCTCTTTCTTAGCGGGATGCCTGCTAATTTATTCCCTGATTTCCATATGAAGGAAGCTGTGGGAGTGAATGCAGCAGCAAGAAAGTGTTCACTGAAACATTCCTGATAATTCCTCTCTGTCTGCTCGCCATAAGAGAGAGGAAGTCGCAGTAAATCATTACAGATGATGTGATTTATATCCTTTATCTGGAAATTATTTGATTAATCCAATCATGCAGTCTCTCCTGTTTACCCATCAGTATTTTCATCATGTGTGTTTGCCTATTTTAATTTAAGATTGACCCAAACAACGGCTGTAACACCACATAGTGGATTGCTTAATATAAAACGCATGTACCACGTTGGTGCATCAAACACTGCCTCTGTACAGAGCCGACGATCAGATGTGGAGAGTGTGTTTGATTTGGATTCAATCCCTCAATGCACCATTCATCCAGTGCTCAACCTTTGCTTTTAGTAATCCCTGGGTGTGTGCACAGTGATACATTATTTCTGTTCTGTCTCACACACATCAGTTTGGCTGCTAACTAAGCTATGCACTGTCTCTGCACACAAAAATACACCAGGTGTGCATAATATCTATGGTCTTTCCCCACACTTTTGTCAGTTTTTGTTCCAATAACTCTTTAGTACTCGGCTGCCTCTGCCTTTGCCGCTTCTGCCGCTCAGTCCTGCTGACTGCAGATTTTACCATATATGGTCATTCACTGCTCCCTGCCTGACAGCCTTCCAAGACCATTTCCTCCCTGCCTTGCCATTGGCTGCTTCATGCAGTGTCAGTACACATGTGAATTCTGGGATAGGCCGAAATATGAAGAGCGGCCAAGATGAGAGAACTGGGTTGAAGTCAGATGTTGTCTCTGTCACAGACTCACTGACTGTATCCGAGTGCTATATGAAAATTATGAATTTAATGTGGTAATACCTATGGCTTCTGAGTTACTGAATAATATATAATTAACTCATTTGATCATTTAATTATTTATGATCTGTTGTGATAAAGCTGTGAGTCCTGATGGTTAAATAAACAGGGTGTTTTTAGCAGAAAACCTTTGAACATCTCTTAGTAAAAATAATAGCTTTGTTCTGTGACATTTTCATACCATCATATGCATTTAAAATCTGCAAGAGATTAATTCGCAAGTTAACTGTATGTACTGTATGTACAAATGAAACTCTAATCTGGAAGAAAATTTCACTCTTTATTTTTAAAAACATCTTTTTGTTCATAAGTTTTCAGTTCCTCCAGTTGATCATTTTTCTTGCTAACAGGTGCTTGACTGTATCACAGCATCCTAAGTGAGACAGAAAATATGTAGACACTGTTGAACACAAGACTTCATTCAAACAGACTGACTACCTGTGTTCCACAGACATAATACTACAGTAAATCTGTTGTAAATGTTTGTATAGGTATGTCTCCTTTATCACCTCAGGTTTCCAGTCCGTGCGTATTGTGCTGCACTGTGTTGTTCCTGCCCGATCATACAGACACAGACACTTGTAAAAGTGGAAATTTCCATGGAGCTCTGAGCACTGGACAGCATGCAGACCCTTCAGTGGTGTGCATGTGTGAATCACATGTTGAGCTGCAAGGAGAGGAAGTGTGCAGGCCTCTTGTGTGAATGAAAAGAATGTCGTCTCTTGCCTTGAGGGAATGTTGTTCATCCATTTTTTTGTGCGTTTCAGCGTTGTGCTTTGTATTTATCGCTGTGTGATTCACTCTCTTTTTCTGCAGTCTTACTTGTTGCTATGCAACTGGTTGTTTTCCAGGCACCAGACATTCCTCTTTAAGGATATAAATGTCCGTAGTGTAGTTATGGACATGTTTGGTATATCACTGCTTAGTTTCACCTCTTACTGTTAGAGTGGGTGCTTTTTTCTGCTGGTGGAGTTGTTTTTTCTTTATCTCTGGACAAAATCATTCTCAAGTTTGCTAAACGCGTCTGCTATACCTGTATGCTGGTTGCATTGGATGATCTCTTGCTCAGTTAGTTTTGTTTGTTTGGGCCTCTAAATATTTTCTTTTTAGCAGTGTGGTAAAAGTTGTGACGGTTTAAACACTTTTAAATAACTGTTCTCCTGCCAACCATTGTGTCAGATCTTGACAGATCTTTTAAACCTTAGGTCTGATGACAAAACTGGAAGAATCCTCTCCACTAAGTAAAAATTAATAAAATTAATATTTATGATAGACTAGATGTTTGTTTGCTTTCTTTTTTAGTAAAATAGTTTGACACAAGTGATACAATCTTAATACTTGCTCCCACCCATCCTTACCATTAGCCTGCTTGCAGGAGGCTAGTCATAGTGTTAACGCAATTCAAGGTAAGGCTGCTATTTGTCTTTTCTCTTGCACTTAATATTACCAATATGTTATTGTGCACATTACTAAGAGGAGCGTTAAGCAGTTGGGAACTACTTCCTGTAAAGTACCTATTCACTGCCAAATAGCTGTAGGATAAGATCTCAGCATCAAAGTATTTTTGATATGCAGTATAAGTGTATCATTTATCCAAATCAAAGCAGGTGGATTAGAAAACGAACGGTGCTGGTGGAAAGTGTCCTAATGAGTTGCTTTCAAGGTTTTGTTTTAATGTTAATCCTTTTTATTTCCCTCCTTGTTGAAATCCACTCTCATTAGAAGTTGCAAAGACTGCTATCGATTACTTTTATCCGTTGGTATTTGACACTGAAAGACTCCTTTTTGTATATGCAGTCAAATGCTGGTTGAACATGTTCAGTAGATTAGGCATTTGAGATCCCAATATGAGGCGCCTGTCAAAGTTAATCCCTGGTTTTCACTTTTCAGACTCTTGAGTCTGCAACTGTAGCCCTTCCACATCACTGCTAAATCACTGAATTACATGGAGCTGAAACACAAGCAGGGTTTCCCTCAGAAAAGTTGCCCTACATTAAGTCAGTCCTACAAGCTGATTGAACATTTGAAAATATGACTACATACATAATGTATTTAGATCAAAAAGGCCTTGATTTAACTAGTCAAGATTCTGGGATTCTGACGCTCCTTTGTGACTGAAATTTAGATATGTCGGTGCAGGACTTTCTGGTCGATGTTTTACGTTATATTTTAGGAACAAATGCCAACTTGTAAATTTCCCTGAATCTCTGCTTTTCCAGAGGGACAGTCTAGAGAATGCAACAAGTTTTGACATGTTAACTTGCACTGCTCTACATAAGTGATCTTACTGCAGTGTGGTTTCTGTAATCAGTTGACTTACGCACAGCTTCTTGTGTTCAGTTACACTGTTGAGTTTCCTGCCTTGTGTATCATGTTAACAGATTTTTATGCAGGCTTAAGCCAAGATCTACTTATGTCCACTCTTCAGACCCTGACATTTATAATTATGTATATCAGACAAAAACACAATTAACACCTCAAAGGGTGCTAAATTTGACGCTCTAGCGCCTGTCTTGCTCTCATTAGTCACTCATACCAGAGCTGCCCGGGGCCGAGGTGTGGAATGTGAAGAACGCCTCACTCTGTGGTCGAAGTGTCGGCCCTCCTCTGCCCCGCCGGGTAAATCAGGGTGTCTAGCTTCAGAGCTTAGCCTTAGTGTTACTGGAGGGGTCAAGGTTCATTGCTCCAAGTCATCCTCAGAAGCTAAGATTTATTTATTAAGTCTAAAAAAAAAAATTTCCCCTTCATATTGGTGATTAAAAAGTGTTGATGCTAAGCCTGATGTAAGGGGTTATGTAGGAGTCTCTGTAGCATGCTTAAACTGGAGTTAATGTGGGATTTGCTGAGAAATGTCTCCCTCTCAGAGGGTTTAGGTCTAAACGCTGATTGCTCCCATAGGTGGTCCTAATCTTTGAGGGCCCTGTCAAACAGGCTTCTGCAAGGACAGACATAAAACATGAATGTGAACTTATCAGAAATATCCTGTTTACATCATTACTTATGTGAGCGTGAAAAGCCTAACTTTAAAACAACTTCACACACTTAGTTAAGTTGATGTAAAATCACAGTGTTAAATCCCATCTGGATGAACATGATCCATTATGCTTTGGTTCTGTAGATGCTGTTGAAATAGTTTGAAGAAGTCACTGTAGAAATCGAAGCAATAATGAAGTACATTGATAAACAACTTTGAATTGGCTTGTCTTATCTGCAGGATCAGTTTGGTCGTTGTCAGACTTGTTTATGCTGTTACTGTAGTTACACCTGGTCATCGGTCTGAGTCCTTCCTGCTTTACATCCTGTTCCTGTGAAATCACATGCAGTAAAAGTCCAGTGCATGCAGCTGTTGTATACTAATCTACTGTATGAGATTGAATATGCACAGATATCATGTCTACTTTATAGTGCAAATATTTTGTGTTTTCTGATTTAACCAAATGAAAGTGAAAATTCAGACTCTGCAGCACAGTGGAGGTCAACGGTCTCATGTTTAATTCTAATGTTATTTGATACAGGATGGTGGTTTATGGATCCATATTGACGGCAGGGTCAAAGTCTGCTTTCTTTACTCTCAGCTTCAGGGTAGATTTCAGGGTGTGTTCAGTAGTCAGGCAGAGCTGATAAAGATCTTGTGATTTTCACATACTACACGCACAGAAGTCCTTCTGACATACATTGGACTTTGATCACTGTACTTTGAAGCAGAGCTAGGCTGTGACACATATTCTAATTTTATCAGCTGACTGCATGGGTAACATGCACAGTCTATGACATTTTCATATTTTACAGAGGCTACCTGTGATCTTTGTAGATACCCAGCCACTGTAGAACTGGCCTGACCCTGTGTGCATATTTCCCTGAATATGACAGACCTCTGTGATGTGAATCATGTTAGTTAGTGATATCAGCCACACCAGGAGCAGGCTGCGTTATCTACTACAGCAGAAGCACGGAAATGTCTAGGAGCCGAAGCAACATGACACTCATATCCTGGACTGGACTGTCCCTCCGAGTCCTTAACCCACAATGCTTTGTTTTCTTTTGTGTTTTTATTATCAGTCTCTTTTGTAACATAACTAAAAAGCTTGTAAGTCACCCTCTAAGAAATAAGCATTTAACAACCAAACACCAGTTAGGTGTTTAATCCACACTTTCTGAAACAGTCAATATAAACAGGATCTACTTTAAACTTAATTGTTTTCTGCCTTTTTGAAATTCTGAATATAGTGTTCTGCAGACAGTGAAATGCTAAGATGCTGAAGGCCATTATTTACTGTCATCTGGTATTTCTGTCCTTTTGAAATCAGTTGCCTTCAAAAGCCGTAATGTACAATTTGGGGTCAGCTTGGTCTGCTTGGAACTTTGACACCGTCACTTTACTCGCACCAGGAGACTTTTCTTTTGTAGCAAGGACTCACTGACTTAAATAATGTGCAGGTCAAATTATCCCACCATTGTTTTAGAAAGGGAACTAAAGAAGGCTTTGTGTTTCACCACTGTTGGATAAAGTGCTGCAAGTATATGCTAGTATACAAGCTAGTGCTGAAGACCTGTTTTTGGAAGACATGACATGCATTTGCAGGTGACAGACAGACAGTGTATTTGGGGTTGGTGAAAAGTGCTGGCTGCTCTGTAAGAACTGAGGTTCAAAGCAGTACTTTTTTTTTGGGTCTTAAATATGCCATTGTCATGTGTAAACTACCAATGTGTTTAAAGTAGACTGTTATAAATCTCTTGAGCAAGCTGCTTGTCTATTTAGCACATCATTTGTTTGAAATGTTAGATCCATTGTTTGGCTGAACGTTAGTTACTCAGAGATATGTCCCTTTGCGGTGTAATTGTAGTCTTTAGTTGTATGTCTTATTTAGTACTAAATAAACAGCTCATAGATTTATAAGTTCTTCTCAAGCATTCTTCTTGCTATTCCCTGTATAAGCCATCATGCTTTAAATAGAGCTGCAGCAGCACCAGGACTCTTTCCACTGTTCATGACGTCATCTCTCTGTCCCTGTGGTGGTACTTGTAGTCAGCACAGACTAGGGTGTGTCTCAGACACCCATCCACAACAGCAACATGGGTTTGCAAAGTCACCACATTTCATGGACAGACCACCTGGTATTCCTCTCTCAGAGGGGTTAGAGGTCAAATCCACCTTGAGGCTGGTTTTTAGAAACATAATAAAGGATGCCCAGTTTATTTGAACGTGTTTCCATCAGAAATATATTTGAAGCCAAATTTGTAGCCTTCATTTACGTAAGCAGGTTATGTAAAGGGCCCAGTTAAGGCTTTGATTCAGGGTTACCGTTGTAAAGTAAGGAGATGCTGTGGAAAACTAAGCATCTGCTGGCATGCTTCTACTGTATAATGACGTCACCTCTAATAACTTTCCTTAATTACTGTGGGTGGTCCAGTGCGGGCTAAAACTAATCTGAGTTTGCTTCTGGTTAGCCCCAATAAAACCCCAGCTTCTTTTTGGCAGAGCGACGGAGTGACAGACCGAGACTGGGGAATCTCTGGCTTCATGCTGTTTGGGTTTTTCTTCTCTTTTTTTTTAATCAGCCGTCTAAGAAGTCTCAAAATGTAAACATTTACTATGATTGTTTTTGTTTTTTTATATGCGTGCTGGTCTACAGCACTTGGCTGGAGATTTTGTGGGATGGGAATTTTGCCTTACACCTGAATAACTTTCTGTCCCTGCAAATCATTTACATTCTTTCTATAAACGTTTGTTCATGTTGTTTTTGATGTTTCTTTTCCTGTTTATGAAAGCAACTTCCATTTTCTGTAATTATAACATGTAATTTTATTTTCGCTGTAGAAAGAATCCATTAAAGTGCCTTTTCTTAGGTGTTGTGTCTTTGTCTGTGTGTGTGTGTGTGTGTTCTTGTCATGTGAGTGAGCCCAGTTTCACAGGTGGGATTTAGGATTATACTGTAATTTCCCCATTTCAAAACGCTCTCTCCTCCAGCATTGGACGATGCTCTCTGAGACTAATCTCATAACTCTGTTTTGTTTGTCTTTGTCTCTACAGACGGGTCGCATCGACAAATCCTACCCCACAGTGTGCGGTCACACGGGCCCCGTGTTAGACATTGACTGGTGCCCCCACAATGATCAGGTGATCGCCAGCAGCTCCGAGGACTGCACAGTGATGGTAAGCTTTGCCTCACCCCTAACACCTGAACTCCTTTTTAATTATGCAAAAAAACACCCTATTCTTGAGCTAATAAGTGACAAGAGACAACACGCTTTTATTGCGAAAGGCTGGCCTGTTGTAACACAGGGATGGGTGCAGACCTCGCCCTCTGGATTAGATTAGGCTCAAATATGTGTTTCAGGAATCAGAGCGGGGGAATGATTTAGCTGTTTATTGAGCTGAGGTCACTGACTTTCTGAGACTGTAGTTACACGTTCCACCATATGTCCTTATTTGGGAAGGCTGAAAGGCTGAGATAAGTGTGCTGCCTGTTTATGTATGCTGCCACCACTTACCTGAAAGTCCCTTCTTCCTGTTGAACCAACTCTGAATCAATGCCATATTTATTTCATGTTTGCAGAAGTTAATTGTGTGAGAAAGGGACCATCAATGGTTCCTCTCTTCATAGCATCTGACCTTTTTTGAAGGGGAAGTTCACAGCCTAAAAAGGCTCTTGGTGATGTTTGGTTTAGATTAGGTGGGAGTGGGCGGTCGTTGAGCGGACTGGTAGAGATATAGGTAGAGAGAGACTGAGCAGAAAAGGTTTAGCAATAGAATTAATAGGTGGCCTTTGTTGCCTGAGACGGTAATACAGACTTTTTATCACCTTACAAATAGGTTTAGTAACTTTAGTAAGTAACTTCATTGGTTGTAAAAGAAGAAAACGCATTGCAGACATGAGGCATCTGAGGCATGGATTTGTTTGACACTACCACACAATTAGTATGTTTCTATGTGTAGGGATATGGTGCCCAGCCATCCTGATTATGGAGAATAATGGCTTAAAGGTAATGGTGAGATGGTATTTAGCACACAAAAAGTGTTTTATTCAACACTTAATCCTGTCCCCCGGACAAATAATCTGTTTGGTTTATGCGAGGAATGGCGCCAGGATAGAACGTGTAGGAGAGGGAAGACGACTTGTCTGTAACGATGACTTCCATTGATATTAATTAAACATGTATTTGGATATCCACATCTTAGACAAGAGTGAAAATCGCTATACAGGCAAACAGAATAGGGAAAGAAGCACCTCCACTCCTACACTGTCAGACTTCATCAACATGCCCACTCTTTGGCTGTGAATGTTCCAGGCAATTATTTACTCTGTTCACACAGCGGTTCAATCAGACATTACACAGACTTTGTTTGAATGAACGAACAGGGTGAAGTACTTTTTAATGTCCTGTTCAGCGGATTCAAATATTCATGTTCTCACAAGCAGCTCCTCCGGGTGATGTCCAGATACAGAGTTTGTGAAAATGAGCTTAAAATAGTTTCTCTATCGTAGGAAATCCTGTTGTGTGAGTCATCAACTAGATAACATTTGAATGCAGGCTGCAAGCTCACCTTTTTAGGACAAGAACCCACTAATGTATTTTATATTTTATTTACTGTGATGTTAACAAACCTGACTGGATTCAGCTAAACTTAACTGTTCTCATCTGTCATTGAGCAACATGCTGTTGTCCACAACTGAACTCTTGGTCTCTGCTGCCCCCCTCAGGCTCCCATTGGTAACTACAGTTAATGTTCTCTGTGCAGTATTACAGAAGCTTGGTTGGGGTTGGTGGATTCCCAATGTAATCTTTGAGAACTTATTAGCATGAAGGTAAACATGAGTGTCCTTTAGCAGGCTTCACTGTCAGCTCATTCCCCGATCTCTGTCCTGTTCATGCCCTCCACAGGTGTGGCAGATCCCTGAGAATGGCCTCGTCACTTCACTGTCTGAGCCCGTAGTGGTTCTGGAGGGCCACTCCAAGCGTGTTGGCATCATCACATGGCATCCAACGGCACGCAACGTCCTGTTGAGTGCAGGTAACAGGGTTCTCTTTGTGTCCTCAAATCTACAAAACAAGTCTGCTGCATCTACAAGCCATGACGAGTCGTCAGGGGGATAGCTGCTTAAGACAAGAATATCGTGTGTAAATGGTATTTGCTGCTCTCCTGCTGACCTTTAGTTCACTCTGTGTTCAGGTTGTGACAACCAGATCATCATCTGGAACGTGGGCACAGGAGAGGCCATGATTAACCTGGAGGACATGCACCCTGATGTCATTTTCAACGTGTGCTGGAACCGCAACGGGAGCCTCATCTGCACCTCCTGCAAGGACAAGTCCATCCGAGTCATCGACCCCCGCAAGGAGGCCATTATTGCTGTAAGCACTTTACAAAGATCTCATGTGCACTTAAACATATCTGTAGCATATGAGTGGTAAATATTATTGACAATGGATATATTGTCATGCTGTGTCGCTGTCGACCTTTCAAACAGAAGACATTAAGACCTGTCATATATAAAGCCGTCAACACAGGAATTACAATGACATCCAAATTGACTAGGAGTGCAGATTAACAAAAATGGGCAAAACTAAAGTAAAAATGGACGTAACAAAAACTGTTTAGAATGTCGTGACAAGCTTTGTGTTGACCTGTAAACTTAACAGGAGAAGGAGAAGGCACATGAGGGCGCACGACCCATGAGGGCCATCTTCCTTTCTGATGGGAACGTCCTCACCACAGGTTTCAGTCGCATGAGTGAGAGACAAATCGTCCTCTGGAACGCGGTAAGCAGTACAGTATTTCTACATTGTACAATATCACCATAGTTAAATTAAGTCCTGTGAAATTTGCTACAGTATTCAAAGCTTTTAAAAGTACAGCCTTCTTGCATTAACAACCACTTCTTCCGCTTCTGGACCTCCATAACCTTTTTTCTGGGCCCTACATTTCTGTATTTGTAATGTCTCCAGGAGAACTGCTATTAATCGTTGAGCTCTTTATTTCAGCAAAACATGGAGGAGCCCATGACTGTTCACGAGATGGACACCAGCAATGGAGTGCTGTTGCCCTTCTACGACCCAGACACCAACATTGTTTACCTCTGTGGGAAGGTAAGTTATCTTCCAAGCACTCGGTAGCCAAATCAAGCTTTTCAAATACAGTGTAGAAATCTAACTCTTCTTTATTTCTTGACAGGGTGACAGCACCATCCGTTACTTTGAAATCACAGATGAGTGTCCTTATGTTCACTATCTCAGCGCCTTTTCCACCAAGGAGCCTCAGAGAGGCATGGGCTACATGCCCAAGAGAGGCCTTGATGTCAATAAGTGCGAAATTGCGAGGTAAGCTAAGTCTGATGGGTGGTTAATCACAGTCTCTGACAGCAGAATGTATTTCTGGTTTTTATTATAGTCAAGTAGAACTAATGTGGAGTTCTTTGCTTCACCACAAGGAGGCAGAACATCATCACTAACCTTTCTCTGGACAGTCCATGTTAAACTATTCTGTTGCACTGTCTGTTGTAGTTTGTTATTGCACTGAATTGTGGGTAATTTGATTGTATTTGTGTCTTGGCAGGTTCTTTAAACTGCATGAAAGGAAGTGTGAGCCCATCGTGATGACTGTACCCAGAAAGGTGAGTCCTTAGCCTACGTGGCCACTTTGCACACACTGACCCGACCTCTAATCACAGGATGCCCAGTGGGGTCTTACAATGTGCCGTTTATAACGTGGTGTGTCCTTCCCCCTCAGTCTGACCTCTTCCAGGACGACTTGTACCCAGACACAGCCGGCCCTGACCCCGCTCTGGAGGCTGAGGAGTGGTTCGAAGGCAAGAATGGAGACCCCATTCTCATCTCCCTCAAAAATGGCTACGTCCCGATCAAAAACCGCGAGTTCAAGGTGGTTAAAAAGAACATTTTGGACAGCAAGGTGACCAAGAACTCGGAAAACTCGAGCCCTGCCAACAAGTCTGCCTCCCCGACCCCATCAATCGTAAGTATTTGCTTTTACCTGTAAATGTATCCTCATAGAGATTCCTATACTGATATGGATCACACTATCATTTAAGAACACTGATGAGGATATTGTCGTCTTGACGTCTAAGTGAACATTAGTAAATAACATTTACAGAAGTTTGTCTAAGAACAAGTTTTGCCTAGCAGCTAAAAACCCCTCTCATGATGAGACTAATGGGCGACAGACTGCGTGCCGCTCAGCCTTTCAACTCTCCAGACATCATCAGACATCAGAGTCTCTTTGTGACTCCCACCTTGCCCTCAGTCATTAATGCCCCGTACTTCTGGCTTCCTCTCTTTGTAGCCGCCTCTCTGGGGCTCTCAGTGTCACACAGACAAATTGTACGCGTTCAAAGCAGTGCAGATTGCTGGCTATGTTCATGAGGTGGTTTGTAGATGTTGTTCAGCCCACAAACTGAGGGGTCTGCTGCTGCTCTGGGTGCCTGCTGCTGGGCGTCCTGCCGCACCTCACCCACAACACAGCCACCCGCCTGGGACCCAGCCCATGTGTCTCTCTGCAACTCTGCTCTGTAATCACAGCCCACTGGGCTCCAGTGCTGGCCAAACATGTTAACCCCCAGAGTACCGGACCCAGCAACATAGAATATATATCTTTGAGACAATTTAGGTTTGACGTTGGCTACATTGTGTGTGTTCACAGCAGGCTGGTTGTAGCAGTATTGTGACATGCTAAAGTCTCTCTGTTCTCTTGTGTCTCCCACAGAAATCTGAAGCCAAGCTGGAGGAGATCTTGAAAGAAATAAAATCCCTAAAGGACCTGGTCAGCAGTCAGGAGAAGCGAATCATCAAACTTGAAGAGCAAATGTCCAAAATTGCCATTTAGGGACCCTTTACCCAACCCGCTACAATTCAGGACGTTCCATTGGCTGGGGGTGGGCGGGACCAGTCACTGCCTATCTCAATGACAGTGTTTCGCCTGAGGCCTGCCTATCAACAATCCCTAGCAACATTCCAGATGAACTTTTTCTTAGCCAGCCCCCGACCCTCACTTTAACACAGGTGGAATAAGGACGTGTGGCAAATTTAGCAGAAAATACTCTCGTGCTTTTTTTGTGACAAAGGACTCTATTCCTTTTATTGTGTGGCAGTCTTTTTTTATTTTGTCTACTTGCGTAAAATCAGTCTTACATATTCCTTTGCATTTTAGAAATATGACCAAGAAATTCCAGTGTCAATATTCCCAGTTGCATACCCCGAATATTTTTTTAAGCAGGTACCAGTGTTTCATGTTATTATTCCCCAAAATGATAAAGTTGCCAAATTCTGTGTACACCTCCTTCACAGTATTTCTTTCTCCTTCTCTCTGCGGGAAGATTCAAAACTCAAACAGGGAAGCTCTTTGCAGTTTTGTAAGGAGAAGGAGAATTCCATCAATAATCAAATAAAATTTTGATGTGAGAAAGTTAAATTAGGAGGAAGTAAATTCTGATTGAAAACACAAAACTGCCACATTCAACACAAAGCACACAGACGTGAATGAAAAGTCTGCTGTCGGCGTTGAAGCTGCTCAAATTGACGTTTGCTTTCTGCCAGCTCTTCTCATTCCTGCTGCTTCCCATCATTCTGACTATGGACAATAGTCCATGTAAACATGCATTCCTTTCTTTCTTGCTTCATTAAAACGCACTTTGTGCTCACATTAGAAACACATTCCACAAATCTCATCGGCAGTTCTCGATGCAGGGGAAAATACTTCTGTAAAGTTCATGTTCCTGTAAACACTCTGCTGTAGTGACTCAGTTACACTCGCTGGTTGTTATTGTGACATTTCTGTGCTGCCCATGAAAAGACCAACTCTGTGGACCTCAGCTCTGCTTTGTTTTTGTCGGAGGTTCAGGCATCGACCTCAGTGTTAGGTATCCACTGGTTTTACTCAACACTAAAGTGCGGTCAAGTGTAGTGGGATTCTTTTTCGTCGCCGTTCCTTTGCGTAGTATACCATCTCAGATCAGTGTTTTCTGTGCAAAAGCAAACAGGAAGTGACGTGAAATGACACCGAGTATCACACTGACATGACTTTCTAAAACCATGTGGTGATAAACTGGAGATTGCTACAGAAGCTGTTCACGATAGACCTCAAAGGCCTGGATTGTGTGTGAATATGTGCCTCATGTCTTTGGTCTTTTGGGTAAATGTCACTATGGATGTGTCTGTTTGTTTCTTATTACGGGAAAAGGGGAACTCACATTAGAAAGTCCAAGATCTGACTCTAACTTGGATGAATTGAGTAGTCGCGTTTTTGTTTCACTGTTTCTTTCAGCCCGTTTCTTGTTCCAGCTGTGCTTATATCCCTCTTAGCACTTCCACTTCTTGTTTTTTAAACGTTATTTCCCAGAAGTCCATAATCAGTATAGTTAACACAAAGTCACAGAACCATGTAAATGTTCAATCTGAGCTGTTCAGATCCGACAGCGGGGATAAAAGCTCTTCCTGATGTTTTCTGTTTGTTTCCCAGAGGGAAGCTGAGACGGGTAATGGTTCAGTCTGTTGTTTGCCTTCAATGTTTGTTACCACTGTAAAGACCTGAAAGTGCCATAGAGGAGACCTCGGACGTGTTTGTAGGGGACTGTTGTGTGAGTAGATTGGTGTAGTAAGCGGAAGAGTCGGTAGGTGCCCGGATTGAAAACCACTTTGAGGTGCTAGTCCAAAGGCTGTGTTCAAAGGACCCTGTTGCTAAAGTACTGTATGTCAGTCCCAATCAGGGACATCCTGAAGTCCTGCCAATCCATCCCACAATCCACCAGGCAGCATTTACTATCAGGGTTTCTTAAAATCATTGTTGCCCTTGACTTTTTGACACTTTCCACCTCGGTACGGGTATTAAAAAACATCTTCAGAAACGATGTCAAACCGAGAAGCTGTCGTCTGAACGTGCGGTCTTTTGAGTCGTGAAATATTAGTGACAGGAAATCTGCAGAAGCTCGGTCTGATGCAAATGACACTGCCCTATCTTGTATATCAGTTTGCCACTTTTGGATAGTTTACAGCACTGTTGGCACGAGAGAGACGTTTGAGGAGTAGTAGTGAATAGCGATCCAAAGGGACTGTGTAGGTTGAGAAATGTGCAGTTGAAAGATAGATGTATGTTTGTAATTAAGGTCTAGGAAATGTGTGAAAGCTGTGTAAATAACATGACCATATTTTCTGTATTTTTTTTTTTTCCATTTTGTTTTGTGGTCGTGCTGAAGAGGGTATCTGTGTGGGAGGTGGGTTTTAAATGTTTCCCCTTGTCTGTGTTCCCTGCACCTTGCCATAATGCATCATGACGCAGAATCACCGTTCTGTTGGAGGTCGTTCGAATATCAAGAAAAAAAATCAGACGAAAGCGAAACCAGGATGAAGCCTCATGTCTGCTCAGCATTTTTGTTCATTATTCTTGCTTCAAGTATCAAACATTGATTATAAGAAAAATTAATAAAGAATTTTTAAAACGGGCTCTTTGTACAGTTTTGAATTGACTCTTGTCGTGATATGTGGGGTATATTTAGCCTTCATTCTTTGGATATGTTGTCCTAACTAAAAACTAAAAACGACTTTAGCTATTACATAAAAGTTAAAGGTGCTCAGTTTGAGGACTTTAAATCTGCATTCAGGTCGTATAATTCTTCTTGTCAACAAACTCAACATAAAAAAGACCAAAAACACCTCTTGTGATCTGTAACCTCCTCAACCTGTCATAGGTGGTCCTACAGACAGAAGTCTTTAATTATGTGTCGCAATTAAATAATGTAGCATTTGAAAAATTAAACCATTTAAAACTATTTCCCTAAACAGCTGGGCACTAGTTTTTAAGAAACATGACTCATACAGCAGAAAATAGCTCACCTGTTGGGGACTATTTTTAGCTGTGGAATAATACACACTTGATGCTGTGGTGAGTGTTTGCAGCAGCAGGATGCTGTTTTGCTGCAGTTCATTCACTCTTTTTTTTCACATTATATTACAGGATGAACATGTACAACAGAAGAAAGAACCCCCCACCCTCATACCAGACCCACACATACTGTATACCCATGATACATTGCCAGACATCCAGAAAATGAAAGTAAATAGCGTAACACAATTAAATTAGAAATGATACCGAAATTGGTTATACTGTCAGCGTCCATATCCCCAACAAAAGCTAAGAAAGGCTGCCAAATAGAGGAAACTTCAAGGCTGACCCTCCGATGGTATATCTAATCTTCTCCAGTTTAAGACGGTACATGACTTCCCTGATCCAATGACTGTTTTGGTTGAATAGGGTCCTTCCATTTAAACAATATCAGTCTCCTGGCCAAGAGAACAGAAGGCCAACATGCTGGTTTCCAACCTACTGAGAGGAGCGTTCCCCGGGGCCACAGCAAACAGTGCAATAAGTGGAGAGGGCCCCACCGTTCCCCAAATATCTTAGAGAAAGTCTCAAAGATGTTTGGCCAGAATGAGTAAAGCATATGCAACAGAGTGGCTGGAGCTTGATCACATATGGGATTGATGCAGCCTGACTTTAGACCAATGCAGGCGGTGTACAATTTTAAATTGAATAGCACCATGCCTAAGACATATTGAAGAGGGAGATTATTTTCCTCTGAAATTGGTTCACCCAAATCAGTTTCCCATTTAGTTTAAAGATGGCATTAAAATGTGTTTGTTCAATAGTTCATGTATTATTCTCATAGCCTGTTTTGTGACAGATTTACACTTAAAAATTGAGTCTGTCATCGAAGCGGGACGGCATGATGGAAAGCAGTTTGAGGCTGCAAAGATGCAGATCTGCAAATTTCATTCACTCTTGTACTCAAAGAACTGACAGTTGACAACAATGCATGAATCAGTAACAACATAACAAAGTGTCCACACATTCAAGTTGGGCAGCACTGTGTTTAAATTAGACTCAAATGAGGCAGAAGTGCTGAATAACTGTGCATTAGAACAGCTTTTACTACTGTTGATGCACAGAGCAGCCATCTTTGATTTCAAGGTCTGGGCTTGTGAAGTTGTTTCATCTTTCTCAGTGGTTGATCCAACATCCGGGTCATTCCTGTTGGATTTTCAGACGTGGAACTATAAAAATATCAGCTATTTCAACAATGTGGCTCATTTATGTGCCTTTAACAGGCTTCATGTAGAGCTTTTGAATCCATTCAGACGTGGTTTTGTGTCGACAGCTTCTTGACTTTAAGCCAAAAGTTAAAATACAATCAAATGAAATGAACTGCTGTTGTAGTTTGCAGTATAAATAAACACAATGCGGAGTATAAATGTGAGCAGGCGTTTTACTTTGAACATTGTTTTGTCATTGTTGACTCAGAACATTGAACTGCTATTTCAGTCTGTGTGGCACTGCGTGATAAGTTTCTTATACAGCCACATTTAGAAACACACAACTACTGTAAGTCAAGAGAGTTCCACCACAAAGAGTGTCACATAGAAAAGTAAAGTATTAAAATTGTGTCCAGCACTCAGTTTTCTTGAAAAATCCTTGTTCACACATCTCTTTTATCAGCATCACTCAGCAGCTGTGAAAATAGCTGAATGAAGCAAAGTAAGGAGGTACGAGCTTCCTAAAATAGACTTCCTTCTTATTTAGAGACGTATCCATAGATAAACGCCCCTGAAAGACCGTGAAGTTTATATGTTCGCTCTGTACATATGTTTGTGGATGAAAGGGGAGCTTTCTCTGTGCTGGTCCTGTGCGCCCGGTGGAGACAGGCTGTAATCAGTGGGGACTTAATTAGAGAGGACTCAGTGGGAGGCAGAGGAGCCTTGGGACTCGCCCCGCCAAGTACAGAAATACACCACTTCCCTGAAACATGGGGCTCATGTACCGACTGTAACGTCTCTGCAGAGAGTGAAAGAAGAGAGCTGCAAACTTTGATTGAATCTTGTGCTATATTACGCTTTAACACAAAATGAAGTGGCTCTCCAAAGACAGTTTAACATAACTACACATATGAAACAACTCTCCAAGTATATAATCTAATAATTCTTCTATATGCTAATTCTGGAAAAAGTACAGTATAGAAATTTGATCCCAAAAAGGCTGCCCTGTAAGTGCAGGAGGATGAAGACTGGGAGGTAGAGGAGGAGGAGGGAGGAGAGGCTGGAAACAGAGGGATGGACATCGTTCTTCAGAGAGCAGACTTTTTAGAGCTCAGTAAAAAAAACAGTCAGTCTGACAGAGAAGGGAGGGCGAATGTTCGGGAACTCTCTTTCACTCTTACTTTCCTCTTCGTCTCCTCTTTATTTCCCTCCCTGTCCGCCGCTCTGAGTCGTGCTACTCAGAAGAAAACTCAGGATAAAACATTCTGTAAGTATACTTTTATATTTAAAGTGAATATTATAAAAAGAGAAAAAAGCTTCAAATTTGATGATGCTTTTTGTTTTATATTGTTATTTAAAGTCAGTAAAAGTAACACATAGTGGAGGAATGTGACTAAGTATACCTACTGGAGTGATGCAGCTTCAGTGTATTTCTGTTTGACATGTATCTTTCTAAACTCAGTTTCATTTATTCATTATTTTTAATTTAAGATTTGACATGCAAGGCTTTCAACTGTTTATAAATGACAGTGCATTAAACAGATTAAACTACCCAGTATATGCATGTATAAAAAACAAGGCTTCAACTCCACAACTGTATTAAGATTCTAATATGACATATATAGCACGCCTTAACATTCCTGCATAATTAGTGCTTATTTTAACTTTTGACACTTTAAGTACATTTTGATACAAAATATTTTTGTTTTTCTTAAAATGTTGAGTTTTTACTTGTGATGGAACATTTTTACATTTTCTTGAATTCTATTGAAATAACCAGTGAGTTTACTGACACATCCTGTGTGATGAATCTCCAGTCCTCCCCTCACTTGTTAACTGCCAACACATGTTGACATAGATAATGTTTTATGTAAGATTTAACTTATAGAGATAGAGACGGTCTAACCTCTGGCAGTGGCTCCTCCTTTGCAGATAGTGTTGTCCGAGGCCCGAGCAAGCATCGTTAAAACATGCTAACATTTAGTTTACATTCAGTCGAGGCTTAAGCTTGTCAGATTTTTTTTTTAAGATGTAGCTTAAATGCATATTTTACACAGTTTAAACTTAACGTAATACACGTGATACTATCTTACAGTGAGGTGAAAGAGTTTATAATGTAAAGTGGCAAATCAGCCTCAGACATTAGGTACTAAATTGTGATGTAAAGGATGTATTGCATATTTGGTGTCTGACGGCCTCCAGTTAAAGTTAATTTGGACGCGCTAGTCAAATACAGGAAGTGGAATAATGACTCTCATTATGAGGGTTCAGGTGTAAACGCTGTCCTGTAGCTGCACATCCAAGGGTGAAGACCCAGTCTACCATCTGGTCCAGCAGAGGGCAAACTATGTTGGACCACACAGGAAGAGGGTTCATACTGTATGGTGTAGCAGCAGGTTAGCTATAGCATGAAGCTGATTAGAAGCTTGTCTTTACAGCTCAGCACTGTGTAATTACACAGGAGATTTTAACAGGTTTTAAATGCTAACACACTGAGTCGTATGTTAGCTGTTGCACTTTTCCTCGTTAAAGCTCGACCTCACGTTTAGAAAGATGGAGGGAGAATAATGGAAGAAAAGTCGTACTGGGTCAGGATGTTTATCCAGTCGGTTGTGCGCTCTGTAAATGCAGGTTTCCCTGGAAGCAGAAATATCTCCACCAGGTCTGAGCTGCTGTACAGTTCAGCAGCTGCTGCCCAGTGTAAATATAGAGGCCACGGCCGCAGGTCTCCCACGCCTCTGAGCTCCCTCTGCCATGTAGCTTCCTCCCAGCTTTGGTGTGGTGGATGGGTGGCCTCCCTCTACTTCACAAATTATAAGGGCTTCAGCACCAAACTTGCTGCCTCCACCCCAAATAAGTAATGGCTACTCTGCTGCCGGCTAAAATAGATCTGCTGCAAGATGGAGACGGCAGAAAACCTGGAAAAAATCTGAGTCAAGGTTGATACTGGAGTCACATTTAGAAACATTGTTTTACTCCGTCTGTATGTTTCTGTGTCATGAAAGGCTGCTAAACAAATGTTAGTACAACAGTGAACCATCATGAGGGTGACCAGTGGCATTAACTGTCACCAGTGGCACAGCCTTTGGGAGCTATTTGGGGTTCTTACTGAAGGACACAGGAGCTGGGGATTGAACTGCATCTTCCAAATAGTGGATGACCCGCTCTATCCCCTAAGCCACAGCTTCCACACAGTGCTTGTGTTTGTTAATTGGTGAGAGTTAGATGAAACGATTGATACCACTCAAAGGTCTGTACAATTCATATTTAGCCTAGGAGCCAAGAAGCAAGTAGCTTAGCTTAGCATATGCCATGAGGAACATGAGGGACACAGCTAGCCTGGCTCTGTCCAAAGTTAAAAATACACCAACTCCTCCACTGAAGCTAGAACCTTTTGGTTGACAGGAAACCAGCAGACTTCAGGAATTCACTGCACCAGGCTGCAAGCCACTGAGAAGTAACAGAACCTTACATTTATCATTTTTGTTTGTGTCTGTCCGACAAAACAAACTGCATTTAGCTTGTTCATTTGTTAGCTTTAAAGATGCTGGTAGATCTTTGAACAAAGCAAGGCATCCATGGTTACAGTCTTTTGCTGCAGCTAAGCTAACCACCTCCTGGCCTCCATAGTTAATGTACAGATATTAGAGTGGTATCAATCTTTTATTCTAACTCTTTGCCCGCCATTGCCCTCGTAGATTTATGCAAGATTGGATTAGAAATTATCTGAATCTTAATAATTGTTTTTGCAGGACTCAGAAGAGAAGATGACGTCCCGCCTGGTTTCCTTCCTCACCCTCCTCTCACTGTGCTGCAGTGTGTGTCACGCCACTCCTCTCTTCTACAACATCTCCATGGATGGCAGCGGTGATGAAGCAGAGCTGGAGCTCCTTTTCCCCACCACCCGAGCACCTGTTCAAATCTCAGCTGCTACCGGAGCCCCCACCCTCACCAACAGCATCACCACCACCATGATCCGCCTCAAGGACTTCGTCCTGACCCGAGTCGTGGATTTCCTGCAGGACAATCTGCTCATCATCATCGTGGTGACCTCCCTTCTCATTGTCATGGTCTTCATCATCTGCTGTGCCTCCGCCATGAGTCACAAGCGCAAACTGGAGGCCTACAAACCTCCTGCTAATCCCCCCAGGAAGTACACGGCTGATAAAGCAGGCGGACGCAAGAATTCCGGCGATTTCCAGGAGAGGCCGTACGCCGTCGACCACGTCAAGAGGGTGCAGACTCAAAGCATGGCCTCCCCCAAGAACCTGCGCATGCCCTCCAAGGCTCTGGTGGGAGAGAAGGGGAGAGACGTCCGGTCGTCTCCTCGCCAGGAGGTCAGAAAGGTCAGGGCGGCGGAGGAGGTGGAGAAGCGGAGGGAGGAGCCGAAGCACAAGGAGCAGCCTAAGTACAGAGAGGAGGCGCAGCAGAGCGCCAGCTCCAGCAGCAGCTCCAGTCCTCCCGTCTGCACCTGCCACCTGAAAAAGGGTCATCACTAGTGCAGGTTCAAGGCTGAGGCTGTCATAAGAGCTGACGTATAAGATCAGAGGGTTCCGTTATGCTGCAGCACACAGAAGGAAAAGATGCAGTGGGATAAAATCAGAAATAGTTTATTACAATTACCTGCATGAAATGTATTTGTGAGGCTCATGCTCTCATTAAAAACTCATTGGTTGAATCTAAACATTGAAACTATAAACAGTCACCTGATTTTCATCTAAAGTAAAGATTAAATCCAGCAGGTTAAAGGAAACCTTGTGTTGCTGCAGAAATCAGGTCTATAAAAGTTGAATCTTTAAGTTTTGGATTCATAAATAGGTTTAAAAAAAAAAAAAGCCGACACTAATAACCAGGGTATGTGAAAAATACGACTGATTCTCTTTCAGTTTAAAGTGGCTCAGCGTACTGATATGACCTAAAAACTGATTAAATCACTGAGCTTAGAAGGAAGTGGCAAAAGTTTTCTTATTGTTGAGATTTTTTTAAAGAAAGGAAAAACATTATTAAAAGAAGTGCGAGCCTGTAGTTGTCCATGTTCCCAAATAGAAGAGAGAAAATAAGTGCTCCTGCGTTGTTTTGTTACAGAGATGAATGCCTGCCGAGACAGAGGGATCTCCTCAGTATGTCCTGCTGTATCTGTCATTCAGAGTGAAATCTTTGCTGATGTTAACAAAGCAAAGTGAGATGCCAGTAAACTTTACTTGTTGGACTCGATAAGTAACAAAAAATCTCTTTATACTTACATTCATATTTACTTTGTTTGGTTTTATGTATTTTTATTTCATGTATTGTATTTAACTTTAAGAAACCGAATTCACAAAGTTTTATACCAAAATCACAATTTGAAACTTGGACATTAGTTCAAAATTTTATCTGTTTTCTCTAAATAATCTCAAATAATTAACAGTGTTATTAAAATGACCATTCAGCATTTCTGGTGCATCAATCTGTTGTCTTGCTGTCTGTCAGACGTTTGTAGCCGTTAGCTAATGAAGGACGTCACTTCAGCTTCCTCTGTCTCACTTAGCTCTGAGGTAAAGTTTGTTCTGTTGTCGTCTGAGTCTGAAAAGTCTGAAAGCTTAGTTTGATATTGTGCGATTCCTCCAACAGCAATAAAAGTTCATAATGTGTGAATCAATATCAGTATTAGTCCTCGGTAATGGTTTCCATTTAGGTCAGCTAATTACCCAACATGCTCCTGATGCTTTGGGGCGTATGAGGAAACACATTGGTCTATGAAAATCTGAAAACTTTAAATGTCAATAATTTAAGATAGGAACTTTTATTTTGAAAATCTATATGACTGAAAGTTATAATGACAAAATTTAAACAGATATTCAAACGTTAAATGCAGGCTTCCTTTGGTGTTAAAACTCTGTAAATCCAGGTTTGAGTTTAATAAGAATTACTAATGTATTAGATAAATTATGGGTTTTGTTTTTTATGTAATAATGTCGAACTCGTGAGAACCAGAAGTTCGATCCTCTTTCCGCTTAACCTCAGACCGTTGCCTTCAGATGTTTCCAGACAGACTCCTCCTCTGTAAGTGACAGTTTTATTGTTTATAAAATGACCTTTTTCTTCTGTTTACGTTAAATAAAATGGTTGATAAAGATGTTTCTGTCATTATTTGAAAAGTACCTGTAGAAACAGTTGCAGGATGAAAAGACAAAGTCAGTCCTGAAGAATGCTAAAATTAGAAAAGGCGAGGAAGGTCTAAAAGAAGATGCCCGCGACTCGCACATTATGTTCAACTCTGGAATCTGTAATTTTGAGCTGCGTCCACTTACAAATCATGGGGAACTATTTTAAGGTAATTACACAAATGTCAGACTTGTTATATCTGCTCTTTGGAAACATGAGCTGTCTTCTAGCTGAACATTTCGACACATACACACAACCACACACGCACAGCTACACCTCCATGTTGTTATGATTGGCCTCTGTGAGGCGGCTGGCACCATCACACCCAAACACAGGGCTGCAGAAGGTATCAGAGCCTGGAGATGACGGGAGCTGCCTTTTGTCCTTCACTGGCTACTGTACAAGATAGTTTAATATTTCAACAGAGCGCCAAAATAAAAGCTCATGTATTGTCAAAATAAATCTTGCTCCACAAAAAAAAACAACTTTGTGTTCTGAACAAGAAAAAGAAATGCTGCCCTTATGTGCAGAGTGCAAGTATTAATTTTCAATTTTGTATATTAAAGTGTTTGTTGTTACGTTATACCCATCTCGATATCTTATAAAAAGTATTTGAATGTATTTAAATGTGATTAGATATTGCTGAAATGGCTTTGAACGCACCATTTCTGATTTAAAAACAGGTTGATCTGAATCGTAGGTGGGTCAACTTTCCAAACATCAAACATCAAAGGCGACAGCACAGCAGCTCAGCAGCTCAGAGGCGAGGGTTGCCCTGTGGCGGCTGAAACATGAGCCCTGACACAGCCTCACACTGGGGTCAGATTTCTTGCTCTCTTGTCACTGAGGTGCTAAATAATTTGAGAAAATACAACCCCTTCACTTTCACTCGTCCCAGCAGGTGAGGAAAAGGCAGACACACACACACAGGACCGTACAGAAGCGCTCTTTGATTCTGCGTCTGTTTGCTCGACTTACTGTCTTTCAGGGACCTGGACCTTTGGCCACCTCAGATAAGAGAATATTTGGGCCACCAGTGCCGCCTCTTTAGTCATTATTTAAAACTGAATGTCTTCCTCTTTGTGTTTTGATCCTTTTCACTGCCCATCACCGACACAAAGTGACCTCTCATCAGGTTGAATGGTGAAGAGGATCCAGAGAGGTAACAGAGCACCTTAAGGCTGTCGTTAAACTTTCATGAGCATCTGCCTGAATTCTCAACAGCAGCAACAGTAGTTATCTTCAGATCATGTGAGGATCAACCTGCACATCTCTGCGGAGGAGCAGGAAAGACAGGAAAAATGGTGAGTGTGTGAGCCTTTACTGAAGTCACACTACAGGAAAGGTTTGTAAGCTGTTTATAAATGGTTAATTATGCTTTAGGGAACAGAACGACTCTTGGGTTGTCAGTTTGGGATTTTTTTCTGCTAGCTCGTGTGTCACTAAAAGCCTGGTCATTCATAAATTCTTGTTTTTCATCTCTGATCAGCCTTTAATTGTCTTCTAAATGTTGTAAATTCATCCATATGAATCAGGTTTTTTCTAATAAGCCAGCTAAAACAAAGTAATACCTCTGATTAAATCTGCATAATAATATTAAATGGATATAAGGATACCCTGCAGCTGTTTTAGAAGGTCAGAGGTCAATCAATCCATCAGAGTGCTCTAACAATATACAGTCTAAAGGGTAAACTGATAAATTCAAGAGGTCTTTGTGAAGCCATGAAGTCATTAATCACAATGTATAAAACAATTTAGCCAATTTTCCACAGCATGAGGAGCATGTGTCCCTTTAGCTCTGTTGTGTCTTACGTGGTCTTCTCTCCTCCATTTTTCCTCGCAGTGAGTCATGCTTTGGTGCAGATGTGGTCTCCTCCTGGTTCTCTGCATCTGTCCTCTATCGTCCCTCGTGATGTCTCCCTGTCCTCCCGGCTGCTGCTGTCCTCGCCCAGGATATCTGGTTCTGTGCGAGTCCCTGGGTCTCAGGTCCCTCCCTCGCTCCGTCCCGCTCAGCACCTCTGCTCTATCCGTGGCCAGGAACCAGCTCTGCAACGTGGACAACCTGCTGCAGCCCTTCACCGGCCTGCAGGAGCTAAGCCTCAGTCACAACCTGCTGCCCCGCTTCCCTCGCGGCCTTCCTCCCAGCCTGGAGTCCCTGCTGCTGCAAGAAAACCGCATCACTTACATCACCTCAGGCGCCCTGCGCCACCTGGGGAACCTCACTCGTTTGGATCTGGAGGACAACCGCATCCGTGCCATCCAACCGGGGGCGCTCCAGGGTCTACACAGGCTGCAGGTCCTGACGCTGAAGGGGAACAAGCTTACAAGCCTCCCTCTGACTCTTCCTCCATCACTGACCTACTTGGACCTCTCGGCAAACTGCATCTCCATCCTGGACCTGCCCTCGCTGTCCGCCCTGGTCAACCTGCAGGTCCTGAAGATCAACAGCAACTGCCTGCGTTCAGTCCCAGAGAGCGCCTTCGACGGCTTGCCTCGTCTCAGATCCGTGGACCTCAACAACAACCTGTGGGTGTGCGAGTGTGACATTTTGTACCTTTACCGCTGGCTGCTGAGCGGCAGGCTGAAGATGGCCACAGACCTGGTGTGCAATGAGCCCATTCATCTCGCTCACCGTCTGCTTCTGAACCTCTCTGTCATGGCCATCTGTCCCAGAGTCCTGAAGCCCGAGGAGAGGATGCAGCAGCCTGATATGGACTTCTCTTTAGTGGGGAGAAAGCTTGAGATGCTGACAGTGATACCCACAGGACCAAACTCAATTAAAAACAACTTTCCAGAGCAAATAACACAAGGAAATACAGTTGGACTGCTTTCAAAAGACGTTCCCAAGACTCGTGTATTACCTGACCACTTCTCTTTAGAGACCCTAACCTATGAGGAGTGTTTGTCCCTGAATAAAACACAATCCGTCAGCCCATCTCTTTTACAAACCACCACTTCTCTCCCGGATGAGGAGCAGATATGCAGAGACAATCTCACAGCCTGCTACCTTCACATAAATGCAACTGCTGCAGAGGAGAAAGAACCTTTGCTTTCAACAAACAGAGATGCAACCTGGCCCACTCCCAAACCACATCCATTCACACAACAAGACTCTGTTGTGGTCATTGCTCTGCTGGCTGTGTTGTGTGTGTTAGTAGCTCTCCTGATGCTGGCTGTGCTGCTTGTACTGAGACAGATAATTCTGCGGCAGCGGAGGGTGGCTCCGCTCGATGTTAGGTCGGGTGGATGACATCAGCAAAGACAGTCTGAAAATGTGTTTTAAGTGTTTAATTCACAACAGTCTCATATAACATTCTGTATAATGTTTTTGTATTTGCACATAGAGGTTGGCTTTAATGCTTTTTCAAACTGAATGTCTCTCCACGAGGGACCAAAGATTTTATACAATCAAGCCAAATAAAACCTTAACGCCAAAAATATACAAAACAAAACACATCCCAACCAACCCCAAAAAGTGTCCTGCTCCTTGGTTCAAATTAAATTCACCATGAAACGTGGACTCAGCATAATTAAGAAACTATAATTATCTGTTGAAAAAAAAAAAGCCCCGACACCTGAACAATATTTATAAGATGTATGATAAGATTTTCACAGGGTTTAAAACTCCCAAAGACCTGATGTAGTTTTATGGTAGCTCAATCTTCCAAACTGCTCTGCATTGATTTCAGAGCAGGTATTGAGATGTGTGACAGACTCAGCTTGTTAAAAACAACGTATTAACTGGTGGCCTGTGCACGTTTCTCCTTCTTGTCCTGTTGTTTTATTCTGTAGTCTGACAGCGCTGCTTTTATGGCGTCTTCTGCGAGCACTGAGAGAAAAAGAAAAATAAGTTTAAAGAAACACTATTGAGTAAATATACAGGCAGGTGACACATTCTGGGACAACCATAAGAAATTAGCTGAAAGACTAAATTGAATATATTAATATATAGTTTAGCTTGAATGGGTGATTTTGCTCTCCACCAACATGATCATTTAAACACCAAATGAAGGGAAACATTTTAGGATAATGGAGCTAATTCATCAAATAGGGCAGCCAGGACTGCGGATGTTCTGGTTGCTTTCAGTTTCATTTCTATAACTGTTTTGCTTTTAACTTACTGGAGCAGTGAAGCTTGACTGGAGGAAGGCAGAGTTCTTTGGCAATGTCTGTGTTCCTGATCTTCAGAGCTTCATCAACCTAAAGCATGACATCAGACTTATCAGCTCCTCAACAACAAAAGCAGGACTTGTATTGGCATTGTTCTCTTTCTTTTCCTTGTGTCAACTCACCGACTTCCCCTTCACCCACTCTGTTGCTAGAGAACTGGAGGCAATGGCTGATCCACAGCCAAATGTCTTAAATTTAGCATCAGTAATCTTCCCGTTTTCGTCCACCTGGATCTGGAAACAACGTGGAGTCAAACACTTGGTTGTGCAATAGGAGGCAGAAAGTCATGGCAGCAGTGACCCCCTACTCTTGACCTCTCTCTTACCTGTAGTTTCATAACATCGCCACAGGCTGGTGCACCCACCAACCCCGTCCCCACATTCCTGCTGTTTTTGTCTAGAGAGCCCACATTTCTTGGGTTTTCATAGTGGTCCACCACCTTTAGGAGAGTCACAAACAAACAATGACATATTAATGATATGTTGAGTCATGTGTTACAAAGATAAGACGGAGCTAGTAAATGTAGCTGCACCTCCAGTCGGACAACACACGAGAGGCTATGCTAACTGTCAATAAAACTCTATAAGTATATGGGTTGGTATTTAATATGAGTTAACATCTTTAAAACACATTAACTTACCTTCTTGTGATATGAGCAGAGAGCATTCAGCTGCGGGCTGAATAACCTCCTGCTAAATAACAACAGCGAGGACGCAGAGTTTCGTAAGGAGACCATCGCCATGTTCAGATACCGATAATGAACGGAAATCAACGAGTCCACACGAGTGAAGACGACGACTCTTTGTTGACAAACAAGTGAAGAAGAAAGGCTTCACGGGTTAATGAGCCCCCTCCAGCGGCTTACAGCAGCCGTTACATGTCAGGGGATCCACGGAGGGTTTTTTTTCTTTTTCCAAAGTTGTATTTCTTTACATGAGTTACAGTGCTGTAAAGATACATCGACAATCGTTTTAACATAAAAGACGAGTAAAAAAAATACAAATAAAACAAACACATAAGTTATAGGAAAAGAAAGAGCAAATAAAAAAAAGGATGCCTGGGGTCAAAATAAATTAATAAGAAAACAGCTTAAATGAAAACATTAAATTTGGAGCACAGGTTTGCAAATTTAATAGCATTTTTGTTTTGATAATGAACCTCATCAACAAAATTGTCTTGACATGTAATTCTATTTCTTTCTTTAAAGTAAAGAAATTAGGTTTTACTTTAGCAAAGGATCCTCGGAGGGTCCAGTCAGTGACAGGCTCCTCCTCTCACGACGCTCCTCCGGGCTCGTTAGGCTGTTACCAGGCAGACAGCCTTTCCAACATGGCAGCGTCAAGCAACGCAGAGCAAACGCAGTTGCAAGATATGGAAGAGGAAGATGCAGGGATGGAGGAGAGGGAGATGGAGTCGGACGAAGAGGACGAGGAGGGCATGGGAATAGAAAATTCAGACGATGAAGAGGACGATACGTCGGAAGATGAGAAAGAAAATGAAGCTGAAATTCAACGGTTGGAGGAGCAGGTAATTAACAACAACGCAGCCAGGCTGAGTTAACGCTAACTAACGTTAGCCGACGAGCTAACGAGAATGAATGGAGGTAAACACAGCCAGACACTACATGTCACCAGCGTTTGAGCTGCTCCGTCTGTTCTCTGCCCCAATAGAGACTGAATATATCGATTATAATTTGTCATCCAAAACAATTAAATGAGCGCGTGTGATACGACGTCATTAACATAGCTGTCGTGATTAGCTGTGGTGCTAATCTGTGATGCTAGTGGCTTGTCTCGTGTGACACGCGCCTTTTTTTTTTACACTAAGGTTACCTGAGCAGCTTTCAAGGAAGTTAGAAACAAAGCACATGTGTAAATATCAAGTACACGCTGTTCTAACTTTAATGGGTGTCACGTGGAAGATGTTTGATTCAAACCCTACGGATTTATAACATAGTTTATAACGTCACTGCAACGTTACCCATGTAACACTCAGGTGTTTTTATTTATTATTTAACCTTTATTTAACCAGGTAGTCCCATTAAGATTAAGAATCTCATTTTCAAGGGAAGCCTTGGACAATTCAGCAGCAAAAAACAAAAAGTTGCAGACAGACGTACAAACAGGGACAAATTAAAAAAAGAAAAGAAAGTTGTACAAGGTGTAATTGGTACAGCTAGCTCAATTTTTTGAGAAAGCTGTATAAAGGTTATAATTTTCAGTTTTAATTGAAAGCTTTAAAGATGGCTAAAGATACCAAAAATGCTATCTTCTATCAATTAGTGTTTACGTACAGCGGAAATAGCATAATTTTTTGTGTTGTCAAACAAGTGGGATTTATAAATCAGTAATTTTTTGTGAAATGTCTCACCCCCTTTTGTGTTTGTGGGATTTTTCAGCTGTCAATCAATGCTTTCGACTACAATTGTCACGTGGATCTCATCAAACTACTGAAGCAGGAGGGAGAGCTTTTTCGTCTGCGAAAGGCCCGGCAGAAGATGAGTGAGCTTTTCCCACTCACTGAAGGTTGGTGGATGTCTGATAAAGTTTGGGGGTCAGTTGACAGCCGCTCAGTATGATGTGCACCTAAACCACATTCTGTTAAATCCTCCAGAGATCTGGCTAGACTGGCTCAAGGATGAGATCCGCCTGACTGAGGAGGAGCCAAACCGGGAGAAAGTATATGAACTCTTTGAGAAAGCTGTAAAAGACTACATCTGTGAGAGCACCACACCATAGTGCCTGCTTTTGATTTGACATTGACTCTTTTCATGATCTTAACACTTAATTCTCCTCATAACCAGGTCCAGAAATCTGGCTTGAGTATGCTCAGTATTCAATCGGTGGCATGGGCTCACAGGGTGGGATAGACAAGGTGAGATCCATCTTTGAGAGAGCTGTGACAGCTGTGGGGCTTCACATGACCAAGGGACAGACGGTGTGGGAGGCGTATAGAGAGTTTGAGAACGCCATCCTCTCTACAGTACAGGTTTGTTAGTAATGGTTGTATCATTATTGCTTGCTTTTAAATGATAATCCGCTCTCTAAACTCTGAATAAATCCTTATGCTGCATTGAATTCCTTTGATGTTTTGACATCATTTTCTTTGCTGCATTTCCCCTCAGCCTCCCCCTGGCAGGATTCCCAGCCGTGAGGAGCAGGAGCTGCTGAACACTCAGCTTGGGAGAATCCATACACTGTTTCGCCGCCAGCTGGCCATCCCCTTAATGGGTGAGCATGACTCCTCTCCTGTCCAGACGGCTGCTCTAAAATGGGCAGCCTTCCTGTAGTGAGGGGCCATATGTCCACCTGAGAAACTGTGAAATACCTTATTTATAAAGAGGAGGCTGCCCTGTGGGATAAGTCACGTGTGGCACGGCTGTGAAGAGGATTTTGGAAATGCCATTCAGATTTAGCAAGAAAAGAATCTCTCCATGTTTCTGTTTGATGCAGGAGTAGTGAGAGAGCGCCAGATGGCCCAGTATAGTTTTTTTTGGCCCTGCTGAATGAAGATTAGCTGTCTGTAATTTTTGTAACCGTTTCTAATCCGAACTTCTCACTCTGTTATATTTGTTTAGTTTCTTCACTTCTCAGTGTTGCTCTTTTCATTATATAAAAACAATCTGTGGTATACTGTATGTATTCCTATTGACAATAATGAAATGTGCCTTTAAATGAAGAAAACGTGCTCTGTTGCTTTGTAGAAATGGAAGCCACCTATGCAGAGTATGAGGAGTGGTCTGAGAAAGGGGTGCCTGAGACTGTCACACATCAGTACAAGAAAGCTGTTCTGCAGATGGAGAAGTGCAAACCTTTTGAGGATTCACTGGTAATTCACCTGCTTTGATTTCTTTTTTAACTGAAACAGAATCTATTCTATTAAAGTGCACAGCTTTTTGCAGTATATAACATCTACATGCTGTTGTCTTGCTGCAGATGGTAGCAGAACCTCCTAAGCTGGCAGAGTATCAGACTTACATCGACTTTGAACTAAAGGAGGGCGACCCAGCGCGGGTTCAGATAACCTTTGAGCGGACACTGGCGGAGAACTGCCTGGTACCAGACATGTGGGCAAAATACACCACTTACCTGGTGAGTATGGGTCAGCGTTAGGCATGGTGCTGTCTTAAAAAGTTCCCAGTCAGTCTGTTTTGTTTGCTGTTAGAGTTTGACTTGTTGCACAAGCCGTTACCTCCCCCTCTGACTGCTTTTACTCCAGGCCCAGATTTTGCCGAATCCAGCGTCTGTGTATTAAAGGGTCTCTAAAGCTATACATCTTTTAGCTTCTATTTGATTATTTTAACTGTTTTGTTATTATCTCGCTGCTCTACAGGATCGTCAGCTGAAGATCAAAGACTTGGTTCTCTCCAGTCATGAACGTGCTGTCAGGAACTGCCCCTGGACCATGGGCCTGTGGAAGAGTTACCTGATGGCTCTGGAGAGGCACGGCACTGACCACCCCACCGTCTCAGGTAACAAGCCGGTCCGAATATGAATCGGTTGCTTTTTTCAGGAAGTTTATGTGTTTGTTATTCAAGGGTTTTAAAGTTTTATACACATGTATTCACAAACCATGAATGTATGAGAGCCACGACTATGTTAATTATAATTTTAAATACTAATCCTCTTATAGGGATGTACGACTGGCCCTTATTTTGGTATATTTATAGTTTCGCCTCATCATGTCGTTTCTTTGTCTTCCCAACAGATGTTTTTGAAAAGGCGCTGAATGCTGGTTTCATTCAAGCGACAGATTATGTGGAAATTTGGCAGGCGTTCCTCGACTACCTGAGGAGACGTGTGGATTTCAGCAAAGGTGAGAGCAGTTGAAACCAAACTTATCTTTGTGTTTTGTATCTCTAAGATTCCCTCATTGTTCCCGTGCTTATGATGTTTCCTCTTTTGCAGAATCAAGTAAAGAGTTGGAGGAATTACGAGGAGCTTTCTCCCGGTCTATAGACTACATGAAGCAGGATGTTGAAGAAAGTAAGTGGAGTGGATCGTCAGACTGATGTTTGTTTTTCTTTGGTGTTCTCTGTTTGGTTTTCAGATGATTCATTGTTTTATGTCCCTGTAGGGTTTGGTGAAAGCGGAGATCCTTCTTGTCTCATAATGCAGATCTGGGCACGGATAGAGGTAAGCAGTGTTACCATGACGGCCATGTGTGTGATAATCTTTGTGTGTTTGGTGGTATAAGGAATGCGACGATAATTATATAGAAAAGAAACCTGAATGTCACATTGTAATAGAGAAAAGTCATCTTTATTTTGTCCTCCCCACCAGGCCCTCCACTGCAAGAACATCCAAAAGGCCAGAGAGCTGTGGGACAGCATCATGACGAAGGGGAATGCCAAATTTGCCAACATGTGGCTGGAGTACTATAACCTTGAAAGGTCTGTTGATTAACTTCTGATGCCTTTGGGATTAATCATTAAGCCAACACTTGTATAGTTTCCCTAATTTTTACTTTATCTGCAGGTCTTACGGCGACCCTGTTCACTGTCGGAAAGCTCTCCACAGAGCAGTACAGTGCACGTCAGACTACCCTGAGCATGTGAGTGAAGTCCTGCTCACCTTCGAGAGGGTGGAAGGTGAGTACCAATATCAGGATCATAGTTTACATAGAAAACATATTCATGACTTACAGCATGTCCCTATTTATAACATCCCCAGGTTCTCTGGAGGACTGGGACGTGGCAGTGCAGAAGACGGAGACCCGGCTGAACAGGATTAATGAGCAAAGAGCAAAGGTAGGAGCACATATCAGCATTGTACAAGGTGAGTGTCATTCATCATTTAGCTGCTTTAGGCTAATGTTACCATGTTGTGGCCATCTGTTAGGTGGCCGAGAAAGAAGCCAACCTGGCTCGCCAAGAGGAGGAGAGAGCTGATCAGCGGCGGAAGGCCAAGTCAGAGAAGAAGGCTCACAAGAAGGTCCAGAAGGGAACTCGAGCCGGGGAGAAGAGGAAAGCGGAGCAGGATGATTATCATGATGAGTGGAATGAGGACCCTGGTAAATACAGAGAGAACCTTTTTAATTTAAGGAAAAAATACACTCAAAAAAGGAAGTCTTTCCTAATCTTTGTGTTCCCTCTGTGACAGAACAAGCTCCCAAAAGGCACAGAGGAAACGGAGACCATGCCACAGAGGAATCCATGGAGACAGAGGCAGGACTGTTTGGGAAGAACGCTCCCCCCGGCTATAAACCTGGTCCACCTGGAGGTAAAAAGGCCCAACAAGGAGTTCCAGCAGCTGCCCTGAGGCAGAGCGATGACAAGCCAGAGCTCCGCAACGACAACAGCAGCGTCTTCATCAGCAATCTGGCTTACACACTGGAGGAGCCAGAGGCAAAGCTCAGGACGCAGTTCGAAACCTGCGGCCCCATCAAACAGATTCGCCCCATCTTCAGCAACAAGGGGACGTTCAAAGGCTACTGCTACGTACAGTTTGAATCTCCAGTGTCTGTCAATGAAGCCCTGAAGCTGGACAGACGGGAGGTGGAGGGCAGGCCCATGTTTGTGTCACCGTGTGTCGACAAAAACAAGAATCCCGACTTTAAGGTAAATATGAACACAGGTTGACATGTTAGTTTTTCATTATAATTAGAGTATCTGCAGGTCAAGTATAGTATTAAAAAGGTGGTTGATCCTAAAAATGTAAGGTAAAAACCTTTAAATCTTAAGTTCTTAAGGTCTAAAGAAGTCTAAAATAAACTTGGAGGAACCCTGAAATGAAATAGACCAATCACATCATTGTCCCTGTAGATGTTCAAATACAACACATCCATGGAGAAGCAGAAAATCTTCATCTCTGGGCTGCCGTTCTCCTGCACTAAAGAGCAACTGGAGGAAATCTGCAAAAGTCACGGCACTGTCAGAGAAGTTCGTCTGGTCACGTATCGCTCAGGAAAACCCAAGGTGAGGCTTAATGAGGAGGACTGTGTCCAGATGTTTGTCATCCTGATCCAATGATCACCATCTTTGACCAATCGGATGCTGAGCTGGGGATAGAGTCAGCTGCTGATGTATTTACCTTCTCTCTGCAGGGTCTGGCTTATGTCGAGTTTGCAGATGAAGCTCAGGCCTCTCTGGCAGTTCTGAAAATGGACGGCGTAGAAGTAGAGGGCAACAAGATCTCTGTTGCTATTAGCAACCCTCCTCGCAGAAACATGATGGATAAACCTGGTTCCAGCAGGCTCTCGGGAGACATCATGCCTCGCCAGGTCTATGGATCGTAAGTTCATTGACTCATGTCTCAACTGAATGTTCTAAAAGTCACACATGTAACTGCACAGAAATAATGTTTTTTCTTTTTCCAGGAGAGGAAGAGGACGCACCCAGCTCTCACTTCTCCCGCGCTCCCTGCACCGACAGAGCACGCCTGTAAGCAAAGTGGAGAACGGGACAGCAGCTGATAAGATGCAGACAACAGGCAGCACGGCAGCGAACGCAGCTGGAGAGACGAAACCTTTGTCAAATTCAGACTTTGCCAGAATGCTTCTCAGTAAGTGAGAGGACGAGCGAGAGGATTACGACCGCCTTCACACTGACAGCCATCTTGTGTCCTTACAAATTAGTGTTGTGATTTCTCTGTGATTGGTCACCTGGCTTCCCTTTAATCTTGGTCTCGTCATCTGTTCTGCCTTAATCCCTGAGTTCTTGCCCTCCATCACAACCATTTCAACAAGACTTTCCATCAGTGTGGCAGACGTTTGTTTCATTTGGTTTGTTTTAAGGTGGCTTGCAGGCTGTTTTATAAAAAAAAAGTGTATGATATTTGTGTGTAAATATACTGTACCTAAAATCATTCGCCTCATCGTTCTTCTGTTGTGTCATGTGAAAGGGATCTGGGGGAAGCATATGGGAGTATTTTTGTAAAGAGTCGAAAACAGCCAAACTTGTGAATGTGGTGTAAAAAGGCTGTAAGCAAAAGTTCAGATGTGTTGTAACATAGTGTGTGTGTGTGTGTGTGTGTGTGTGTGTGTGTGTGTGAAGGAGAGAGAGAAATAGAGTTGGATGTGTGTGTGTGTGTGTGTGTGTGTGATGTGTATTCTTTAGATTTGTATTTTAGGAAATCTAAGATCTTGTCTTATTTCGACCTTTTGAGGGCGTGACAAACAAGGCTAGCAGTAATTATTTTCTGACTGTTTAGTAAAACTAATTCATTACTTTTTATACATATTACCATCTCTGGTTTGCCGTTTACCATTAATCATCAAGATTATAATGAATATTATGATGATAGAGTGCCCAGCAATTAAGTATTAATTGGCTTAATCTTGTGATTACAATATGAAATCTGCTTTCATGTCACGTCACACTGCTAAAGCGCATTATCAGTTGTATTTTAAGAACTACGGTTTCATGCTATCATCACTTTCATCACTGTTTGAGTGACCTGTCTGTTCAGGCTAAAAACCTCCGCCATCAAACCCCCAGTGTTGTTTTCAGTCTGGTTTAACCACATTCCCACTTTTCACCTTGTAACATTCAAAGAGTGCACATGTAAGCAGGACGTTACCGACGCTCAAGAAATGTCTCTGGCTGCTTTGGTTGTGAAACATCCACGTGTAATGTTTTTGTGCTTTAGTTTGAAGGGGTTCAAATTTTAGGCAAATATTACCACCATTTGCAATTTGGGTTTAAGATTATTGATTGGACAAATCTCAAGTTTTTTCAAGGTTTTCCTGTAAGAGTCCACTAATACAAGAGAAGACATTAAAAATGTGCTAAGAGTTGAAATAAATATGGTTTGGACCTGGCGTCAGTAGAGTTTCACCCTGTGAATGAACCTGCCCGAGGCACAGTGAGCCGACAGCTCTTCAGTACTCGCACGTTATTTAGCTCTGCAGCTGCTTCTACACGAGAGGAGAGAATCTATGCAGTTTCTCCATTTCACTATTTCCATGTTAGGAGTCCACCAGTCATTCTCTTTTCTTGTTTGGATATTAACTGTTGTGTACATAATGTTCAGTAAAATATTTCAAAAAAGGTCAACATAGTTTGTAACAGATATAAATCTAAGTTTTAAAACAGATGGGATATAAGCTATATGTATTGCTCTCACCACAGTGGCCTAATAAAAAAAAACATCTAAATATGTTCTCTAGAAGTCACCCTCTGTTTTATGTTCGGTACTAAGATGTGGTGTGTGTGTGCATTGCTGTTTGTATCATTTCAAGTCAGTGTTTTGAATTTGATCTAGAGATAGTTATTACATTGCTATTTGGTTAGTTACAGTATTTGTTTTCCTGCCTGTTGCATTATCTATCCTTGTGTTTTTGGTTCTTGTACAAAAAAAAGGAAATGTCTTTTTTCTGTCAAAATGTTTTTTTAAATAAAGTTATATAAATCATCTTTGATCCCACTATGAAGCATCCGTCTTGATTCATTCTGAGAAACACAAAAACTCAATTACAGATAATAGAAGACTTTTATTTTAAAACAGAATAAATTAGAAAATAAAGGAAAGTGCTTTACAGTGTTAGGAGACATCATCTGTATCCCAAAGGTAATTAGGTTCACACACTGTACACTCAAGTCAATGACATGGTCAGAAAGCTTTCACTCCCAACATCACCTGTAGTCAAAGTGCAGATTGTATTTTGATGGGATCTGAGATGTATTATAAATCCTATGCACTTTAGATCCTAAACCAGATATTAGTTAAAAATCCTGCAGCATTTTCAATGAATCCAGCAGAACCCACATTGGTATAGCTGATGAATGGCAATTCAACAACTTACAACAGGATTGTTATTGAAGAGCTTATAAATGATGAAAAAATCCCTTCCTGCATCCTAGCATCTCATATTCCCTTTCTCCTCCAGTGTCAGGCTCAGTTGTGGATGGGGATGGTCTGTTTGCAGTCGGGACAGGCCTGGTCGGCTCCCGGCAGCCCCACAGCGTGTTCTGTCGTAGAGATCAACAATGTGTCCAATGTGATCTCTGTACATTTGGCTATAAAGCGAATAAAGGGCCGCACGTCACCCTCATTGGCTGTGTCTAGAGCTGAGTAATACTCAGCTCTTTGTTCCTTCCGTATTGTGATTGGGGGGTAACGAGCTTGCATGAGCACAAGATTCATGAGCAGCCGGGATGTGCGTCCGTTGCCGTCTACGAATGGGTGCACGTACACCAGTTTATAGTGGGCCAGAGCTGCGTACTCCACAGGGTGCAGCTGCAGGGCCTCGTCGGAGTTGAGCCACTGAACCAGCTCCTGCATGTGTCTCTGCAGGTCCTGAGGGTGGGGCGGGATGTGGTGGCCCACAAACACCTGGTTGGTGCGCAGCCTCCCTCCCTCCACAGGGTCTACGTAGCCGAGCACCCGGCGGTGAATCTCCAGGATGTCACTGACGGTCATGGTTCCTGTTCTGGACAGCAGGGTGGTGTTGATGTACTTCATGGCTGCATCCACGCCGATGGCCTCGTTCTGCTCCTGCAGGCTCTTTCCTGGGACGGCGTAACGCGTCTCAATGATGTGACGAATCTCAGACAGAGTGAGTGTGCTGCCTTCAATGGCCACCGTGTGGTAGATGTGGTGATAGTAGGTTTCCTCCATCACTCGGCGGAGTGCAGAGTTGCCTTTAGGAATGGACATAAGCCGACGCACCTTACTGTCGATGATGCCAAAGTAACGCTGGTCGATCTCCTCCACCAAGGGCAGAGTGCGGTCTCTGCTGACCAGAGCTCTCTCGTTACATGGTGAGATGGCCAAGGCTTTGGTGTAGAGGTGGTCCGCCTGGACGATGTCCTCCTCCTCCAGGATGGTCCCCAGCTCCGTCAGGGCGTCCACAAAGCCTGGATTCATGCTAAGTGCATGCACCAGCAGCTTGTGAGCCTTCTCCCGCTTCCCCAGTTTCTTCATCTCCTGAGCCTGCTGCAGCGCTGCTTTGGCCTCCAGCTCCATCTCTGCAATCACAGTATGAAGGACGTCAACTCCAACACAAGTCAAACAGAACAGAGGAAACAGAACAGCAGGTGTGTTCAATAAGTGGGGTGGTCAATATTGACAATATCATGCATCCTGCTAACCTTATTACAGTAGGTAACATCAAACATAAAATGTTATTTTACACCCCAATGCAAAGATAATCTTCAGCTGATATTTTCAAGAACTTCAAAAGTGATTTAGAAAATAGGAGACAAAATTATGTGGTTGTAACTTGTAATATGACTTGCTATTTTTTACTGCTCTTTTATTCGTTGTCCATCACCACCACAAAGACATAAACTGCAAAGTATGAAATTTACAAACAATATGAAACAAAGAAAAGACAAAAATGATCAAATGACTAACTGATTTACTATTTTAGTACATTGGAAAGGGACATTGAAGGAAATCCTCATGTGGTCTTTATTTATGCAGTACTGAACATGAATCAACATATGTTACCGTTTTAATGTGAGCTTGAGAGAATAAGTACACAGCATCCTGTCTGTACCTTTGCTTGGCTTGGACCTCTGAGGCAGCAGATCAAGGGCAGTGAAGGAGACAGTGAGGCTGGTGGACTGCACAGCTGGGGTCTGCTGGGAGCCTCCCCACAGCTGGCAGCGAAGCTGGGCGAGGCCCTTTAGGGCGGCGCAGCACTGGTCCTCGACCCCCACCAGGGGCATCAGGATGGCCACCAGAGAGCCGAGGAGAACACATAGCAACGGGCCCCATCCTCCGAGGAGGCGGCCGCTGGTGTAACGCAACACCGTCACAGCTGCCATGATGATCCCAAGTTAGCGCCTCCATCCTCTGGTGTCACGGCCCCCCATGCACCCCAGCTAGGTGAGCTGAAGGCTGGCTGACAGGAGGGAAAACACGGTCAACATGACAGCTTGGAGTCACCGACACAGCTGTGGAAATTCAGATAGGTCACCCAACGTTTACAGCACGAACATTAGCTAACGTTAGCTAGCTGCTTCCGGTCACATTTATGTGACTCTAAGCTAAAGCTCTTAAACGCCGACGAAATTACCGATTAGACTGCGATTTGTTTCTTCCCAGCGTCAGCACAGTTGTGTACAATATAGACACATAATCGACTTCCTTGGTACGTGCGAACATCCTGGAATATAATTGGTCAGAATAATATTAAAGGTCGCCGCCGATTGGCTGAAAACGCAGCAACACAAGAAATGGTTCGTAGCAGTCCGTGATTGGCTGAAACAGAAACATTGACGCTCTACGTTTAGCCTTTCAGGTAACTTGCCACGCACAATGTACAAAAGATGTTCCCTTCAGGAAAAGCAACCGAAACATCGTAATTTTTTATGCAATTCGAAATGTTTGTTTGTAGTCGTGCTAATTAAATTGTGTTTCCTTGTTTTAATGCCTGAGTAAAACGACTTTTTACATTTAACTTCAGTCAATATGTAAATATAAATGTACCATTATTTATTTTACATTTTTGGTTCACATTTTACTTACTTTTCTTATATTTACTAATTTATGGTTGCTATTGTAATTTTTGCAGTGTTTTCCTGTGACTATTGTCCATTCAGATTGTTATTTTGCTCAAATTGTGACTGTAGCCTGTCAGACAGACGTGATATTTTTGTAATTCACAGGAAGAATAACAAGGGAGGTTTTATTGAGGCTAAAAAGGTCCCATGTATATCTGCATCACATATCTGGCTCCTACAGCTGAAGAGTTGATGATGACTGAACATGGCATTTGACAAATCTTTGTTGGGTTGTTTTCAAAATAAACGGGTATTACCATCACTTTGCTACCAGTTTTCCTTCTTTCATCATCTTATTGCAAATGAACGAACAAACAGAAGAGGGCAGCATTGCTCTGTTATGCTAATTTCAAAGTCGTAGTCCAGTGAATCCTCTGAAGACTGCAGTAGAATTCCTAGCCCCAAAGGCAGTATAATGAAGATTTAGTCTTATGCCGTCTAGTTTTTAGATGCAATAAAACTGACATGTTATCGTTTGTCATTGTTTAATACCTTCCTCAGCCTTTTAGTCTACCTCCTCCTATTATCTGTTAGTTCCATTTACACCTGTCCTTCATGTTATCAGTTTTATTTTTGTCTATATTTATTAAAAGCTTTTATACATTTATATGCCTCCTCTAGTTATAGTGTAAATGCCTTTAGAGAAATTAGCACCATCTGGGAGCAGCCTGTGCTGATGAGGATTGATTCCTGGCTGCGTGTCAAAGCCAACATTATTAGACATATCCTCAGCAGATGGCAGACTACCGCCTCTAAATAGCTGATATTCACAGACGCTGCGGCAGCACACTGTCACCGCAGAGAGAGTTATGAATGAACAACCATGTCGATGATGTTCAGTGCAGTGGAGATTCAGTAGGCCCATCTGAGATTTGGGGGTTTTGAATTTGTCAGGTAATGTTTCACAGTGTCCTCACAGAGAGCTCTGGAGCCGCACACTAACATGGTTTAACACCACAGAGTCCCTCTGTGCTGCTCCGACCCGCAGCAGTCTCACCTTGGAGGATAATAGAGCAGCCTGTTCGAGTGTGCTCGAGCTGCATTATTCTTTATTCCTTGTATTCAAGCGCTCTCTCACACACAGTTCTCAAAGCAAAGAGGAGGCTGCAGCAAGTTATAGCTACAGAGAGACTGCTTACATTGATGGCTCATTCTGTAAGAAGGTGAATGAAAGACATTATAAACAGAAGAAAGATGCTGCCAGTGGTTAACTGTGATGAGAGGAGGGAGACTATCTGCTTCTTGTTGGCTTCAGGCTCTGGATTTTATGTGCCTGTGGCTCAGATCAGACTCAGTGCAGTTTAATGCCACTGCACCAGGACACTTTTATTATTACTCTTTGGCAAGGAAGCAGCTTTCACTCCATAATGCATGAAAACAGGCATGTAGCCAGGTTGTTTTATAGCATTGAACAGCATCTGGGCATGTGCTGGAAAATTTTTTTAGAATGTAATAAACACAAGCTTAACAAAATCTGTCTCTCTTCAATAGAGTGAAGAAGCTGCACAGAGGAGAGCATACAGCAGATAAGGAAAGACTTCTCTGGGAATGAAGTTATCATCCACTTTAAACTCTGAACCTCACAGAAATGGTCATACTGTCTATCTTAGATCTGACCTCTTTTGGCCTGGTCATTTTAGTGTTCAGTGTGGATTTGAGCATTATCATCTTGGTCCTCCTGTCTGTGAGCCACTGCGGTGGTTGTGGTCCTTTATATTTTTTGTAGTCCTGTTTCAGCTTCTTCTCACTCTGACTTGTTTGGCGATGTGGACAATGTTGAGCTCAGACAACCGTAGAGATATCGTGGCGTACACTTTTTCGTTGTGGGTCGCCGTTTCCATGCTCAGCAAGGCCTTTACCTTGTCGAGGATCCATCTGTGGTAGGCTTTCTTGAGACTCCATCTCAAAGCACGGTGATAAACAATCTCGAAGCACGATGATAACAGTGAGCTTGCAGCTGCAGTCTTTTAAACATGGCCTGAAAATCCCTGGACCTTTGGAAAGTACCCCCCTCCGATCAGGGACTGTCGGGGGGTAAATCAATTACCCTGGGAGTAAGTTTAGACCCTGATTCTTGCAATCGAAACACACAGAATTACTCAAAAAATTCCAAGTTCCTGCTTTCGAAAAGCACCTTTACATCATAGTGCGCCCATGCAGAATGTGCGTTTATGTGTGTGTGTGTATGATCAGAGTAACTATTTGAAGTACTACAGGAAATTTGCCACATTGAAATGGAAAGAAAGCTACGAGCAGCCTGTTGCAACACAGCCCAAATAGTTGATTTTAACATAAGTCCCGCTCTGACAAGGCAAATAGCCAATCCTAGTTTAGGATGGGTTGTGGTTGCACTTAGGGTGGCCAATCAGATTTCAAATCGCCCTGTATCCGCCCTTGTCATTTTGTCTTAAGGTAAAATGGTCGCACAGAAGCAAACATCACTTCTGTTGCCTCCAACAAATGATCTGCTAAAACCCATAAAAGTCCTCTAAAAATGTCGGCTACAGTCTCTGTGTGTTATAAAGTATTTCAGAATCTGCTCTCATGCAGGAAAACAGGTGGGGAATGAGTCTGTGTTCTGTATTACTCTCTCCAAAGTAAAAGACTTCAGATTTTATGCTTCTTCACTTTGGCCTTGGATACAATCAATGCCAACCAGCTCACTGCAGCTCAGGAGGAGCAGGTTTGTTGAGTCACAAGTGCTGATTCAGCGGGGGCGATTTTGTTGTCAGACACAGTCCTGCAAAATATTTGTCTTTTATGTTTTATTTGAAGCAACAGCATCTCTTCACCGATGTGCATGTGGGGCCTCAGTCTGCAGACTTGACATTTAAAAGGGTCGTTCACTGTTTTTAAATGTCAAAGTCAGTTTACAGGCGGGAGGAGCACTACAGGAGCCTCTGAAAACAATTGTAAGTGTTTATAAGGGTCTTTGTCATATATATATAATATAATCCTGATGATGTCATCGTGATGTCACCAGGGTTATGTTAACTTCAGCTTGTCTACACATGTAATTAACAGACAACCTGAGTTAGAGGTAAATGGACACGGGTGTTTACTCTGCATGGAGGGTCTGAGGACAAGTGCCATTTGTTGCATTATGGGAAATGTAGGATTAGCACCAACACCTTTATTTCTCGCTACACTCACCGTCTTTAACTTTGGTCATATTGGCTCTACATTTGGTTTGAACCTTGACTAGTGAGATCTCCATATATGCCTCTACAATAATTCAATTTAACCTCTGCTGTAAATGAAAGGGACAAATATGGCAGCATGAGCCCCTGATGAAGGAGAAATGGTGATCTAAAATAAGCTGCCCTCTGGCCATATTGTGGACTCAATCTTTGCCCATCTGGCATCTGCTCACACGAGCTACAACCCTTCAGCTGTGGAAACAGAGTCTGTAGTTGAAGTCATTGATGAGCGCTAATTCTGCCGCACTGTTGATGCAATTAAATGCCTCACGTCACTTACGGGATTATTATCAGAATGTCTCAGTTTCTGGAGAAGATAGGCGTCTGTTATCTTTAACGCTTCTTTAAGTGTGCTTCTTATCTGCTGCGCCAGTGTTGTTAAATGACTGTGATGCAGGGAACACAGGTTTCTCATTAATCTGTGTAAAACAGTTGCATATCTTGCCGACTTCGTAAAGGAAAAGGTTGCTACAGCGTGATCCTCACACCATGTGACATGCTAACTTGAATCACACTCCAACGATGACCTGTCAAAGACTATTTAAATAACCACATGTCTTTCCACTTCTTGCTGGAACTGGGCTTCAAGAGAGAGAAAATCCATCTCCCCACCTTGAAAAGAAGCGACCTGTCAGGGCAGGAAATAAATCCCTCTGGCACAGGCTCCTCGCCTCCTCCTCTGCTGGCTCCTGCTCCTCTCTGCAGCCTGTGTGGGGCTGCAGTCTGCTCTCCTCTCTGTCTGAGGAGAGGCTTTGTTCTGGGTGACAGAGCCCGGTGTCAGAGATAGAGGATCTGGTTAGAGAGTCAGAGGGAGAGCGATGGTGGCTCTCTTACCTCTCCTAGGAGGCTCAGAAAAGAGGGATGAAGGGCTGTAAAACGGATGACAGAGAGTGAAGGAGAGCTGCAGCAAGTGCCCTCGAGTGTCCTCTCCAAAATGCAACATCCACACACACATTGGCAGACTAAAAAGTGATAATTTGGGAGATCAGGATGTCGTCTTTTCTCCCTCTCCAGAGGCTTGACTTTGGTGGCCCTCACCCTGTCCTGGAGTCCTGCCATGAAATCAGACAGATTAAAGCACCTGCAGCAAAATAACCAGATTACAGGCTTTTCACAACAACAGTAATCTGATGTCTCTTCTATCTCTCCCTCCGATCCAGCAGCCTGGTGAGCCTCACAGTGCATGCTGGGAGTCCCCTCTGCTGTCCGTGCTCAGAGCAGGTCAGAGGATAGTGAAGAGGCATGGCTGCCTCCTGCAGGTGATTACTGCAGCTCTGTGTGTACAGCTGGGAGAAGGCTGGGATGACAAAGTTTCTTCTGCTGGCTCCTGGGAGGGGCATGACACAAATATAGGTCTTTTAAAAAAAAAAACAGCAGGTAATTGGTTCAATTTTTATTATAAATGTGAGTCCCTTTAACAAGTTTGTCTTACACCACACGTAAGGAAACTAATGACATACAAACATTAAGCAGAACGATGGAGGTTCAGCTTCTATGACAGCTAATACTATCTGTTCCCCACAGCCGTCTGTCCGTCTCTGACATTAATACGTCAGTGTCTGCACGTGAGCTCAGGCAGACGAGTCCAGTCGGGCTCCAGAGTTTTAAGATACTGCAAACAACAGATGCTTTATGTTACAGTTGTCTGTTTAAGCTGTTTAAGCTTTCCGCCCCCACGCTGCTGCTCAGTCCCTTTGTGAACTCTGCTGCAAAACACTGCAAACACTCACAGCTATCACTCCTGTGTCTCAATATCTGACTGAACTCACATCTTACAGAGAGTCCACAGCACACAGTGACTCATACACCAGGATCATGCATAGTTGATTTAACAACATCAAAAAAGAGGAGGGTAGTGAGGATGCTTCGTCTCTGTGTCTTGCTGGCTAAAGCCTGCAGAGACTAGACGTGATTTATTTAACTTCTCTTCCTCTGTGTCCTTTCCCTCTTTGTCACAGGCCTCTAAAGGGAGATAATACACTAAATAAAGGGCTAAACAAGGACGCAGTATTTGTTTGGGGGCAAGTGCAAGCGTAATGTGTTCAACAGACTCATTTGTGCCTGTTTGTGAGATGCACTGATAACCCTGAGATTAGACCCTGCAGGAGGGGTCACCTGCTCGAGGCCTCAGGAGGGCCAACAGGTGTGTGAATGATCTGATGGAGAGACAGGAGACAGATATCATTAGGTGTAGGGGCAGCCATTAGCAGGGACCTCCCTCAGGCGCTTCCTGATGTCTCACTTATTAGCGCTCTTCCACGCCGAGATGTGTGTGTGCAGGCCGCCGGATCTGTCAAATGCAGCAATTCCAGCACTAACAGGCAAATCTTCCAGCACACAGGGATGACTCAGCACGTGTGGGCGGCTCATTATTTCCCTCACCCACGAGAGATGACTGGCCTGTGACTTTGTTTGGTTTCTTTGGTAACGTACACAGGGGAGAACAAAATAAAATCATTGCTCCTTATGACATGATAAAGTACGACACAATACTACCGGCTGATTGTGTTTGCTTATTTGTGCTCCCCTGAAACCGCGCGCTGTTAGCTGTTGTGTAACTTGTTTATCAGGCTGTGTAAATGCAGGCTGATGATTTTGTGGCAGAGGGAAAGTAATCACGCAGTCTGAGCGCTCTCACAGCCCCGGTTTGGATTGCTTTTTAAATGTGAAAATCTGCAGCCAATACACAAACAGTATTATGATCGTCAGTCATTTTGTCTGTGCAGAATGACTGCTGCCTGCACAAATCAACTGTTTTCTCATTGTGCTTTTAGTTTAGAGTTTCTTTCTAAGCAACTGTTCGGTGACACCTGAAGTAGACTCTATGTTGACTTCACACGCTTGTTTTTAGTCAAACTAGCTGTGTGTTAATATCAATGTCAATAATTTTGTTCATGACTTAATAACTGAAAAAAGAAATGACATTTTCCTTATTCTCAGCCCAATATTTTAGTGCTAGTTAGCAAACATGCTAACACGTCTTTCAGTCGAAATTCTCCCTCAGCCTACACGTGATGACTGGTTGATAGTGTACCCTTACGTAGCAGCCTCTGCCATCAGTGTCTGAATGCATGTGTGAAAGGGTGAATGTGGTCACAAGACTAGAAAAGCGCTATACAAGTACAGTCCATTTACCATTAGCGTGTCTTTGTTAGCATGTTAGCAAGCTTAGCTTAAAGGAGTTTTTTTTTACGTCCTCCCAGAACAGCGTCAGATATCATTTGCAGGTACCACTCTGAATGATTTGACAGACGTGTTCAAACTCAGAAGAAGGCCCAGTCAGTCCTGGATGATCCAAACCATCCGCTCTGCAAGGACTTCTTGTTGCTCCCGCCCGGCCGCAGATACACGCTGCAGGCATGCAGGGCAAACAGACTGAACAACTCCTCTGTTCCAACTGCCATTAGTCTGTTAAATAGGTCAAGGTGACATTTATGACATTTATTTATTTCCATCACCCTTTTAACAAATGTAGTGTTTTGTGATCTCCCATATATGTTTCTTATTATTTATCTCTACTCTATCTGTGACGGTTGTGTGGTAATGCTGGCTGTAAAACAAATTGCCCCTCTGGGATAATAGAGATATCCTTGTCCTTTGCAGCTGTGTTTTTTTTCCTTCTTCTTCAAATGCAAGTCACATTTTTGCTTGTTTTTTTCCCCACTTTTAAGTCAAACATTTCAAGTCAAATGGTAGCCTTTTCATGTGGCAAAATACCACATTCAGATGTGTCATCTAAAACCCAGCATGCTTCCTCATTCAACAGAACGATCAGTGTCTGTTGCTGGCTGCTGGTATTTGTGGTCCAAACGCATCGAACGCCGGCATCATCTGATTAATTATTGTGGGCCCATCTGGTGATCATACATGCACCCCATCTGCAGGCCGACTTCAGCTTATTAAACAAAAACAAATGGCCGGCGGCTCCTTCCTTTCCATCCTTCCTTTCTGCAAAGCGTCACATGTGCACGTTCTTCACGTCAGAATGAGGATGATGATGAAGCTGGGTGTCAGAGCTTCATCATCTGAGGCGTCAATGAGCTGCAGACTGAGGAAAGTTTCTCTCCTTGTTGAAACTTCCTCCAGATGATTATTTAACTAAACACTTTCACCACATCATCTAACTGTTAATATGGAGACACAACCTGACGTGACCCTGTGATAAGAGGCAGATCGCGGTGAGTCTGGGTCACTTTGAGGATTAATGTGAGGATTAGGTTTGTTAATTGACTTTTCAGTGCCACAGGATCCGTCTGATCACTCTAACAGGATTTAGACGGTTAAAAGGGGCACAGACGATCGCATCAAACCACACATCCAGAGCAATATTGGATTATCTTATAATAAAAGACATTTCTGCTATCCTATTAGTTCAATGTTCCAATCTGAAAGCTATTTTATTAGGATGTTTGTTAACAGTGAATATTTTTGTGTTGCATATCTTTTGGTTTTATTTTGTGTACACATGTCGCAGGAAGTAAAAAAGAAAGCAGCATCTCCGTACAAACACGTCAGATTTTCAGCGAGAGTAAGTGAGACGACCTTTTAATTGTCTGGTGCGGACATGTTACATTAAAGAAGATATTAAAACCTTCTGATGTATCTTTAATCTTTACCGCAGAGACGAGGGAGACTTCATACATTTACAAGCAACTTTAATGTTTTTAGACGCAAAACAAAAGTGATGCAGCAAAGAGAGAAAGAATGGGATGATGAACATTTATATCTGCATGACAGCATATTTTCATCATCAAAAAAGGCAGTACTGGCTTTATAAACAAATGATACGCTTTTATATTATTGTAATACTAATCAGCCAAAGGCTTAAACTCTGCATTCTGCACTTACTTTCCCTAAAGCTGCACACTGGTTTAAAGGTCAATCAATAATCACCGATACACACTGACCTTTCATTTGGCAACAAATTTGCCCCAAAGTCACCGCCTCCTTTAAAAGTAAAGAGGTCAAACACACAGATCACTGAAGCAGCCAGACTCTGCTCCTTCCAGTGTTTTAAGCTCTTTAGTTTTGGTACTGCTGTGTCACATGACCTCCTCTCCTGTCCGCATGCAGTCGTCCTCTGTCTGCTGCTTGTTGTTCAGACTTGCAAAGACAAACATTCACTTCTTCTCCATGTTTTATCTTTTTGTAGGATGAAAATCTTGTTGTTGTAAATTGTGGGGAAATAATTCAGGGATGGGGATGTAGTGCAGGTCCTGTCTTTGGGTCAAATCCTGTATATGTACAGGTTTTTCATGGAGCCATGTTGGTCCATCTGTGCACATATTGTTGGCCTACAACCAGCTCTAATCCTCCCGAGTATACAGTGTGTACATGTGTGTGTATACTATATGACTGGAGCCCCTGATTTGTGGTTTTCACCAGGATTGATCCCGTCACTTTGAATGATTAAAAAAAACACAAGGTACAGCCTCTACTGGGCCTGAGGAGTCGAGTAATGATGATGATGATGATGAAGAGAATATAGATTAAAAGCCTAATGTAGATGCATCCATTATCTATATCGCTTATCCTGTTCAGGGTCATGTGGGGGCTGGAGACAGTCACAGCTGTCATTGGGCGAGAGGCAGGGTACACCCTGGACTGACCGCCTGTCAATCACAGGGCTGACACATAGAGACAACCATTCGCACTCACAGGCAATTTTAGGGTCACTAATGAACCTGCATGTCTTTGGACTGTTGTACCCGGCAGAGACCCACGCATGCACCGGGAGAACATGCAAACTCCACATAGAAAGGCCCACTTCGTCCAAACCAGGATTCAAACTGAGAACCTTCAGCACTAACCACTGCACCACCGTGCAGCCCTAATGTACATCCAAGAGGACCATAAATACTCGCACATATGGGTGAGGTTCCTGAAAACATCTGGCATCGGTCACCTTAATAAGGCAGCATTTGAACCATTTGTGAAATAGTTCGGTTTAACCTCCACCGTGGCCATCTAATCTGGGCCAAACAATCATACAATGGAGGGAAAAGTTCACAAACATGTCAGACATGCCAGATTTCAGCCCAGAAAACAAAAGAAAAGTCTTCCTAGAAAGAGCTCGAACATTAAAACAAGCTGAACTGATGCAGATAAAACAGAAAACTGCAACTGAGCACTTTATAAATTAGATGAGTCAGCAGATTTTGTATGCGCTACACGAAACGTACTCTTACTGGGGCGCCGGTTTAGCTCTGTGGTTATTAATCGCACGTCCCTTGTACAGAGGCTACAGTCCTCGATGCGGTGGCCCCCAGGCTCGACAACCACCCTCGCTCCCTTGCCATGTTCTCATCCCCACTCTCTCTTTCCCTGTTTCGGACGCTATCCACTGTCCCCTCTCCTTCACATGACAGAAGTTTTGTATCCTGTGTGAAACCAAATATCGAAGTTGAGTTAATATTTTAACTCTAAACTCAATGTTTCCTATGCTTAACCTGGTAGTTTTGGAGCCTAAACCGAACCAAGGCGCGGTTAACGTAATAAAACGATCACAGTATGGTTAGGTGTAGGCATCAAAACTCCTTGGTTATGTTTATGGTGTAAAGATTAAGTCAACTTTTAGATTTAGTTATTTAGTTTCACACTCCTGACAGGGATAAATGCTAATGGCTTCGGTGTAGTAAGTAGGCAACGACACAGGGCAAGACTTCCTGTGAGGGCTCCATAATGAGAGCAAATAGCAGAAAGTAGACTTGTAGCACTAACGTTTCCCACAGGAGGTCCAAGGCAAACTGGAAACAAGACTATCCAGCACAGGATCAGTCTCTGTTAATCAGGTAAGGCAGCCATGGTTAGCTCCTGGTTGCTGGAATGGCTGTTTTTTGTTGGATACGTCCCAATATATTGGTGATATTATCTGTCAACTTTGGTTAGCTAAGCTCCAATGCTAAACACAAGTATGCTAGCATCAATCATCTTTGTTTTCATGTTCACCATCTAAGCTCAATGTGCATATATTTGCTAGCTAGCATCACAGCCTTTGAATTCTTTGTGCACCATGATGTCTTTCAGATTTGACAACAATCTATCCAAGTCTTTGAGATCTTACATTGAAAAACAAAAACAGCATTCCTCCCCTTTTTGTACGTTTCTGTCATCATGGCATCCCTTTAATAGTTACTGGTGGTCCTTAAGTCCAGACCAAAGTGGCTGACGGATGTTGCGGCGTAACCTTGAAAAAAATTCAACCCTTTTTTCCCCATTGCAAGCAAAAGCTAATAAGCGTAGCCCAAGCTTTAGAGGCGGACTGTTTTTTCCACACATCAAACTACTGACCTGTTTCAAAGAAGCTCGACTACTGTCGAGACAGCTCATGTAACATCCAGAGGAAATCAATGTTTGTGCAATTGGTAGTGGGCTGGAGTCCAGTGATTGACCTGCCAACATAACTCGCAGCTTTGTTGATGACCTGAATTAGCCAGTGGTGAAGTCAGTCAGACGTGAGTGCATCTATGAATACTAACATTTCTTGTTTATCCATACTTGGAGCAACACGACAGTAAATTGTCTTTTAAGGGAAGAGATTGCTGACGTTTTCATACAACAAAATGGAACATGGGTCAATAGTCGGATTGGCTGCTGGTAACAGTCTGTCTCCTCAAACAGATTTTACCGATCATTACCAGACCGGTGTGGTGCCCTGAGTAGGCCAAGTCTCCAACCACATGGCCCATAAAACACTAACAATTTAGGGAAACCGATAAGACTGACCTGATGAGTGTTGTTCAGCTTATGAACATTTCTGTCATACTGGCAACAAATTGTCAACTGGGAACACTTCCATGTTTTTTGACCTCCAGGCCGCGATGTGGTTAGTTTTGTCATGTGAAAATGTCACGGCTGCTGCCGCTGGCTGACAGACTCAAAAGTGCTGACAGTCAATAACATTTTAAGTACCGCGTTAGCTACCCAATGCTGGTCAATATCCTGTCTCCCTTTGTTCTCTACAGTTCAGTCACACCACTGATCCTGCACTTGTTCACTTGTCACAGGGCCTATACAAAGTATAGTACAGGCCACCTTGCAAGTGAAAGATATATTTAAACACTAGTTGGTAATAAAAATACTTAATTATCCAATAGTTTGTTAAAAACTCATGTATTGATGTTATTTGCCTTATGCCATCTACCTGCTGACACGACAGCACGACGAGGACGCTGATGAGCTTTACAGTAAGGCTGCGTTTCTAAGAATAACTGCTGTACACTGAGAAGTATACATCCTCAATTCCTGAGGTTAATGCCACTTCTTTGCTCCACGGATCATTTCAGCACGATAAGTATCTGTTCCTCATATTATGCCTCAAAGACTCCATTTGAGTCCTCATTGTGGAGGTCGATTTCAGGTAAACAGATTTATGTCATTACTGCTGCATCTCTGCTCCTCTCTTATCTGTGTGATGGCTCTCCAGCAGAAGACACTAATGTAGTGATAGAGCTCAAGTTCCTTTAAAATGCAATTCAAACGGCACACCGGCTGACAGAAGTGCAACCTGATACTGTACGGCAGACCACCCTGCAGGGGAGGAGGGGGAGGCCGGGCCTGATAGAAAAATATAGTGGCTTGTTGCAGGTTTGAAAGCATAAAAAACACAGATGATTGGTTCAGACATATTTCACACAGGAAATTGAAGCCAGCAGACAAATTATATATAACACACAATCAGATAATAGACCATGCAATCTTTGAACTGTATGCATCCATCGGAGCTGAGTTAAAGGATTAGTAATATTGAAAACCATGACCGCTGCAGCGCCATGGAAACAGCAGATTTAAAGTCATAACGTCAGAGTTTTATAGAAATAGAAACACACAGTTTCATTTCCTGAAAACGTCTAAAGCTGACATTCACCACCTGACTCATAGAGAACCCTGAACTCTTATTTTGCAGAGTAATATGGTAACACTTTATAACACAGCTCTCAATGCATCTCTCATCATCTGGTTCGCGGTGTCGTCGTGGAGAAGATCAGCGACCACATCACCAAGGTGTCAGAAGATAAGGTTCATTAGGGTCATTGCATCATTTAAATTTTGCATTGTAAATTGCATTGCATGTGTTGTAGCATTGGTGCCAGACTGGGTATCAGACTGGTGTCACTTCTACTGATGTTAATGGAGCATGCACTCCACTATCATCCGTCATATCTGTGTCAGTTCCTATTTGACTATATATAGGCTAATATGTGTTGCATGGACGAGCTTTCGTGCCATGAGCGTCTGCATTGCTGGATGATCATGCATGCTAGGAGCCAATTTTAAAATGTTTCTTATTTCTCTTCCTGTTCTTACACCATTCCAACGAATAAAGATGATGACATATACAATACATTCCTGGAGCGTGGCTGTTAGTTGCCTGTTGAAGGCCGGCCTGTACCAATGTTGTCACGACTGCCACGAGCACATGCCATGATCGCAGATCACAAATGTGAAATGTGCTTTTTTGGGCCTTTGCCTTTATTCGATAGGACAGTGCTATAGAGTCAGAGCTATGGGAAGAGAGAGAGGGGACGACATGCCGCAAAGGGCCGAGGGTCGGAGTTGAATCAGGGGCCTCTGAGCCTCTGTACAGGGGGCGTGTGCTTTAACTAAAGAATACAAAACACCCTTCAAAAGGTAAAGTGCAGACTTAGTGTATTTATTCACTGCAATTTGGTGTCAGTTTCACAGAGTTTGTCACAAACAATGTACGTGTTTACAGACTGTAAAAACAGATTTTTAATTAGAGAGTGGCTGGCGCATCTCCTAACTTCTCACCACTGTCCGACATTATCCCACTGTCTTCTTCTTCTTCTGCTTCGGCAAATTAATTTCCGTTCACGTTACCCTCATTCATGTGATAAGCGGCGAGGAGTCATGAAGATGGGACGCGTCAAAAGGAAATCTGTTTGGAGCCAGATTATTGATAGTTGTATTGCACGAGTCAGGACGACGATACATTGCCATATTGATATTTTGTCCCGCCTAAAATTGACATTTGAATGTTCCAGTTTGTTTGGATGCACATGTGATGACCCTTTACTGCGCCTAAGGAAAAACAAATGAACATACCATCATCTTTTTGTACTATCTGAAAAACGTTGGATGGTGACGTAGCTTTTCCAGCACTCTGCGTTCCCCTCACTTTAACTCTGCAGTTACACTCCAAATAATGAAAAGTACTACAGGGCTACAGAGAAGCCAGAGAGCAGCTCAGCGTGAGCTTTTCAAGGACTCTCATCAGGGTACAGAAGGTGCTCGTACTGTTCTGCGGAAGCTCGGCTGTGATACGTTCAGATTAGATACGCTGGGCAGAAGATGTTGTTGTGTGTGTGTGTCAAATGTGAATTGAATGCCCAGTATGGATCAATCAGCTGAAGCTCAAGAGGGGTACTTCTGACACATATTTGAAGCTGTAAATGATCTCCTTACATCACTCAAAGGCCCAGCATGTGACATTTAGGGGCCTCTATCAGCAGAAATGTAATATAACCTCCATAATGCAGTTTTCATTAGTGTATAATCACCTAATAACAAGAATGATTGTGTTTTTGTGAACTTAGAATGAGGCCTTTATGTCTACTGAGGGAGTGGCTTGTTTCTACAGTAGCCCAGAGGGGACATAACAAACACTGTCTCTCTTTTCATGTGCTGTACGGCTACACACACACACACACACACACACACACACGTCCTTAAATCAGTCATCAATCTAAATTGACATCTTTACTGAATATTACTTTTGTATTTTAGTGGAAGAAGTGTGAAGGCATGACTCTGCACGTTCTCACTCGGGCTTACAGTGCGTTTCACAGAGAAAGATAATACCTGGTTATTTTGTGTGTTTGATTATTTATAACCTCCGCCTTCATTAGGTAATGTAATCTGCGGGGCACCGGCAGGTCAGTTTCCTCTGCAGCAAAGGAGATTGTGCTGAAATGGATCTAAACGGGTCAGCTGGGCACGCTGTACTGTACCAAATGTAATGTTTCCTGATTTACCACAGAGCTGCGTGTGGGTCAGGATTTACGTGCAGAAGGGAACATCTGGAACATGTGAAATGTTCATGATGAGAATGAAGAGAAAATGTGGACACCTGTGGCAAACAAAACTTCCTAGATTCATAATTATTATTATAAGAACGAGGTGAATGACAAAGAATTGCTCTTAAATGATGTCCCCAGTGGCTCTTGTTGTTTAAAGCTGTGCTCAGGTTGAAGAGGATGCTGGAAACGTGACATCACTGAACTCCCTCTGCTGATGAGAGGCAGGAGCATCAGGAAAGTCAAGCACAGTCTGTACATAAACAGTCCTGAGACTATTTGGCCAATTCATTCAACTCTCCTATGTGTGTTTTAAGTGAGTGTTTTTATCTGTTTTTAGGGACTGAACTCTTCAGTTGTACCTGCTGTAAATACTTTAAAAATAGGTGTCAGTTTTCATTTCCTGTCTTATTTTGTCACTACACCTCCCTCCTTCCTGTCTTTGTGTGTTTTCCAGCTTGTTTGATTGTGTGCCTCGCTCTAATTGTTTTCACCTGTTTCTTGATTAGTCACACCTGTGTCTGATTACCCGCACCTTCCCAGTGTATTTAGTCTTCCCCTGTTTCTTTGCTGTTCGTCTTTTCCTCAAACTATGCACCCTTGCTCCTTGTAAAGATGTGTTCCTCGATGCTGTACCAGTGTTTTCACCCGCGTTTTTTCCCGTTCCCTTTCGGTCGTATGGAAGAACCTTTATCAAACCGACTGTGAACAACAACGGACGGCCAACAACGCCACCAAGGTTATCTACATTGTTTAGCTCGCTAGCTAGCTGCTTGCCACGTTTAGCCCAGCTAACATACACCTGTTTAGCAAGCTAACGAGTTGTTTAGCAAGCTAACTGGCGAATGGCACCTGAGAAAAATAAAAAAGCTGGCGGGTCTAGCAAAGCTATGAAGGCAAAATATTGTCCACATCAGAGACCGATCCCCGAGACGCCTGCCCGGCGTGTCTTTGCGTGTACGCTAAAGCTGCACTTGAAGACCTGTGCGCATTGTTGCCAGCTATGAAGGTTGACCCTAGATAGACGTGTGGCTTTTCTGTTGAGATACCAGCCATGCACGAAGACCCCGAGTGTCTCAGTCTCTTTCAATAAGTTCCACATTTTTCTCATGTAGGTGTTTGAATATGAGACATTTAAATCATTCTAAGAAGCAGCAAGTGAAAATAAATAACAAAACCAGCTTTCCTCAGTTTCACCAACAAGGGCCGAACTTACTGTGCATATCTAAACATTTTTTTTAATATTTTGACATTTCTCTCATCCCACTAAACCTCATCAGTGTAACATTTAGAAAAGTGTCAGATTAAAACAGGAATCATGTGTTATCCAGTGTTAGAGGATGTTGCTGTCCTCCTCACTCATGATAACATTTTTCAAACATCTGTGCTTCTTCATCCTGCTGCTGCTTCCCCGTCTTCAGAAGGAACACAGAACGATGAGGACGGATGTATCCGCCTCGATGATTACAGCTCCATGAAGCAGGGTGGAGAACTCATTTAGTCAGTGAGGATGACGCTCATGTTCTGTGGCCTGTTTTTATAACAGCTGTTGCTTTGTGTGTGTGTGTGTGTGTGTGTCATCAAAAACATCTGCATTAAAAGCATCAAATTAATATCAGTTTGTTGCCTCAGAGCGTTGCTTTATGCTTTTCTGTATCATGTGTCGTTACACGTTGCCCTCCTCTGACTGCGATCAGTTACATCTGGATCGTAAGACACATCTGGCTGAGAAACAGGAAGCATGGGAGCCATAGAGAAAACTCAAAGGGGAGTTATCATGTGTGTTCATTAGGATTCTTCACAGCTAATGAAAGACCATGAAGGTTCAACCTTATAGTATGAATACAGTTCAGAGACTACAACAGCGCAGCTAAAAGCTAATGAATACTTTTTTTATAGAACATTTGAGTTTGATATCATATCTAAGAGCTGCATGACAAAGGAAGAAAACACTGAAGTAACGACCACTGAGAGTAGAACTAGTTGAAAATGTTACTTTTGTAAAAGTATCTCAGTAGAAAATATAATTTACTGCAGGTCACAGTGAGTGCCTTTTTTACATTGCGCCACAGCTCCGTAACGAAGCTCCGCCGTTACGCCTCTACTTCCTGCCAGGCAGAGGTGGAACGACTTCACCCCACCTTTCCATCTCCGTGCGTTTTTACATTAAAGACGAAACGTTACAGAGGCGTAACAATCCCGCCTGAAACTGGCAGTGTAAAAGTGGCTGTGACGTTTGTACTCTTATATGATTAGACTATTATTACACATGCATTAATATGAAAGGAGGATCTTACTGTTGATCGAGTCAATTTCAACTATTTTCATTGGAGTCCAACTTTTTTTTCTTTAAGAATAAATATGCTGAATACTTTGTGGACTTAGGCTCATTGTTTGGTTTGTGAAGAATAAAATGAAATAATAAAAAGTTAATTCTCACATTTAAGGAGCTGGAACCATGAAAAGTTTTGCATCTTTGCATGAAAATTACAGAAAAGACCCTCTGCCCTTTGCTGCATGTCATCCTCACCGTCTCAGTGCACTTTTCTGGCTCTATCCACTGTCCTATGTAATAAGGCAAAAGGCCCAAAACTAAAAAACTGTTCATATTGTTTTTTTTGTGTCTAAAATCTGTATGAAACAAAAGCGTTTCTTCCCTCTGAACTGTCAAAGTGAAAATATAAAGTGATACCAAAAGAGAGACTTCAGGTTAGTTCCTAAAAACATCTGAAGAACTTGTGGCGTATTTTGTTTTATAAGACATCAGAATGCAGTACTGAAAGTGTGAAGGGGATGGAAGTGTTGAGAAAGCGCCTGGTCAGCTGATTGCTGAGCATATGTGTTGTGGTCTGTTTCACACGTTTAAAGGAGGCAGCATTAGAGATCAGGACACCACCGAGGCAACTTGCAGAGGAAGCTCTGAGCTGAGGTAGGACACCACTCACTCATCTCTATATTTAGTTTGTTTAGATTAGAAAAACATTATAATCATAGTTGAAAGATTATGTTACTTTTGATAAAAAGATGCTCATTTCAAATGTTTTCATTTTTCACAGTTCTGCTCTAGAAAATGGATATTCCAGACGATTATTCCTACAGCGAAAACTACACCTACAGTGAGGATTACAATGATACTCCACACGAGCTGCCGGTGTTCACGCACAAATCGACTTGTTTAAATGAAGTCTTTTGTGTGTGTTTGCTTGTGGTCTTCGCCATCATCTTTCTGCTGGGCTTCTGCGGAAACGCTTTGGTCATCTGGATCTCCGGCTTCAAGATGAAGAAGACGGTGAACACCACCTGGTACCTCAGCCTCGCCATCTCAGACTTCGTCTTCTGCGCCTTCCTCCCATTCAGCATGACCAACATGGCGATGGAGGAGTGGATCTTCGGCCGCTTCATGTGTAAATCCGTCTCCTTCATTATGTTCCTCAACATGTTCAGCAGCATCTTCCTCCTGGTGGTCATCAGCATGGACCGCTGCGTGTCGGTCATGTTTCCAGTTTGGGCGCAGAACCATCGCACAGTGACGAAGGCGTCCATTATCGTTGTGTTCTGCTGGATTCTGGCCATCGCTCTGAGCTGCCCCTCTGTGGTCTTTCGAGAGGTTGGGACTGTCCTTGGTCGAACCATTTGCTTTAACAATTACACACACGACCGGTACAGTCACAAAGCAGTCGCAGTAAGCCGTTTCCTCGCAGGATTTATTGTCCCTTTCGTCATCATCATCATCTGCTACTCCATCATCATCCTCAGACTGCGCACCAGCAGGATGACCAAATCCACCAAACCCTTCAAAGTCATGACCGCACTTGTCGCAGCATTCTTTATCTGCTGGCTGCCGTACCACGTGTTCGTGCTGCTAGAGCTGAACCACCAACACTACGACCAAAGCATCTTAATCACCGGACTCAAAGTGGGAACGTCTTTGGCAGCGGCGAACAGCTTCCTCAACCCCGTGTTGTATGTGTTCATGGGCAACGACTTCAAGCAGAAGTTCAAGAGCACCGTGCTCTCAAAGATGGAGAACGCCATGGGCGATGAACGCCCCACCACCAGCAGATACCTATCCAGGTCCAGCTCCATGGGCGGCAGGGCCTCCACGCACATCTAGACACACATCTATCACTGCAGGATAGCTGATAACAGAAGTACTCTTTTAAATGTGCAATTAATTTCTGTGACACAAGATGTGAAATATATAATCGCTTGTGAAAACAAATCGTTCTGATTTTTCTACTGTTGACAGTTCAGAGAAATCTGCTGCCAGTTTAAACACGTAATTCAGTTAAAGATCTGCAAGCGAGAGCTCATATCTGAACATGTACTCAGCTCGTGTTGTGTTGCTGGATTTTAAACATCAATCTCTTCCAGCAGAACGAGCAGTACTCGAGGAAAGTTATAACTGTATATTCACTTGTAAAATAGGACTGTATAATATGAAGTATATTTTCCAATAATAAGCTGCTAATCTTCTCTTGCATGTTGTAAATTTGGTGAAACGAGCTTTTTGCTAATTTACCATCTCACTGATTGTTCCTTGAGCTCTGATCTAATATAATAAGCACAGGGAGGTCTTTCTTTTTCATGCACACATATCTTTAACTGGCCTTCCCTGTAAAGAGGAAGCTCTGCAGTTTAATTTATGGTCACAGAATTAGAACAATTTTTATGTTGCAGCATTTACACCTGTTGCATCAGATGGCCCAAAAAAGAAGTGAGTGGAGGACTGTAGTGAAATAGTGCATGAGAGAAAGAGCTGCTCTGCATGATATAATCATTATGTCAGGTGGATGTATCTCATGATGTAGCACAAAAACCCAAACGTCTAGCTGTTATTCCCAGCTCACAAACAGTGTATTTTTGTTTTTCATAAATGTACAGTTAAAGCAGATTTGCAATAAATGTTTGATTGTTGTTTTTGTTTTTGTTTTCTGTAATAAAGTTTGGATTTCTACATCCAGCTCATTGTTATATTTTTTATCAATAACACACATGCAGAAATAAATGCAGCAGTATCACCCCTTTCATCCCCAGCGGTGAGTGCGGTGAGTCTGTGACCTCTTTACACGACATGTCTCTTTGGGCTAACACGTTTAAAACAGCTAGAAGAGAAATATGAGGTGAGCTATCTCACTTCCTGCTTAGTGACAACTTTAGAGGAAATATAAGAAGCAAAGTGCCTGGGTTTTTTTAAATGTTGAAACAGAGGAGGGCAGGGGGGAAGACCCAGAGTGCTGAAACTTTGAGTTTACCTTTAAAGCTGCATCAAACACTATTTTCTTTCAAACACAGAGAAAATAATCAGCCAGCTCTATTCCCCTCAGATCTGCAGGGCCTTTATGCCTCTTTCAGCTCACTTTTGGTTTTGCAGCACCAAAACCACAACTGTCTGTCACAACTATCATTTGCAGCGGCTGGTTGGACCGATTCCAAAAGTCTTTGTTCCTATGAGTCATTTCGACACCCAAATCTTTAAAAAACAGGGCCCAGGTTTAAAAATACTGAACTTCTCCTTTAAGTGCTCAAAATCAATGCATGCCTGTAAGCACACCAGTTTCCTTCACTTTTACAACTACACCAGTTCTTGAGTATTCTTCAATAGCAGCCTCTCATAATAGTTTTTAATATAATTGACCTTAGCCTGGTTGTCATGGTTGCTGATGATCTCCAAAAGCATCATAAAGAGGAGAATCTGAATATGATATTACTTATCATAATATCATCCTCATCATTGACTGTTAGATACTATGACTTAGCTCCTACACTTGTGTCCACTTTGTTTTACAGGCTACAAAGTCTACAAAGAAAGTGATCCCATCAGCTTCAGTTGTATGCTGTGTTTATTGGTAATTAGTGAATGTTAGAATGCACTTTTATTTTTAACTATTTAGGCCTACCACAGTTAAAATTTTAAATGGTGTTTCTTAAGGCTGTAGTGGTTGTGCAGTAGCTTCATGGTGTTTCTATGTGCTTCTCTGCTTACATGTGGATTTATTGTTGTTTTTTTATTTGTTTTTTGTTTATCAATACTACTGTGGAGGCAGATAAATGTATGTAGGACACAAGTCTAAGACAAGCTTCCCTACAGAGACAATAAAGTGTATTGTATCGTATTGTATGGTATCATATCGTATCGTATTGTATCGTATGGTATCGTATGGTATATCGTATTGTATCGTATCGTATGGTATATCGTATCGTATGGTATCATATCGTATCAAATTGTATGGTATGGTATGGTATTGTATCATATGGTATATCGTATCATATCGTATCGTATCATATCGTATCTTATCATATCGTATCTTATCATATCGCATGGTATCATATGGTATATCGTATTGTATCGTATCGTATGGTATCATACCGTATCGTATGGTATCATATCGTATCGCATTGTATGGTATCGTATGGTATCGTATGGTATATCGTATTGTATCCTATCGTATGGTATATCGTATCGTATTGTATCATATGGTATGGTATGGTATGGCATTGTATCGTATGGTATGGTATGGTATGGTATGGTATGGTATGGTATTGCATCATATGGTATGGTATGGTATGGTATGGTATGGCATTGTATCGTATTGTATCGTATGGCATATCATATGGTTTCGTATCGTATTGTATCGTATGGTATCTTATGGTATGGTATTGTTTGGTATTGTGTGGTATCGTATCATATGGTATATCGTATGGTATCATATGGTATGGTATGGTATGGTATCATATGGTATATCGTATGGTATCATATGGTATGGTATGGTATGGTATGGTATCATATGGTATATCGTATGGTATCATATGGTATGGTATGGTATGGTATGGTATGGTATCATATGGTATATCGTATGGTATCATATCGTATGGTATGGTATGGTATTGTATTGTATTGTATGGTATCGTACTGCATATAATGGAGGGGCCTGGGTGAGAGGCATCTACAATTCATTTTCTGTGATCTTTAGAAACACAACTTTATATTACTCAATTTTAATTCTAACGTTTCTTTGTACAGACAGTCGACCACATAACATAATTTCATGTACTCATTTATTGGGCCTTATTACTTTACATTCATTCCATAGAAAATACATTCAAATGTGACACCTTTGCTCAGAAAGTGCCGGCTTGTCAATGAAAGCAGGAGCCAATAAAGTTTAAAGCATGTGTTAAAAATAGAAACAACTTTTCCCGTTTGCTTGTTGCAATACAAATATTGTTGATGTGTCAGCACACGCTATAAAAATATATTTAGATCATCCTGAAAATGGAAGTCAGCTCATGTTTTCTGGCTCTCAGTCACCAGTTTATATATTTATATTTTCATGTCTTTATTTATTCATATATCTGTTTACTTTTAAGCATATGGCATAGCACACTGGGTACCATAATAAGACGTGCTGCTTATGAAATCTGAGCAGTGTATTTCACACTTCTTAAATTATGAAGAGTCAACAGATTTTCACTGTTTCAGAGCTTTTGTTTCTACAAAGCAATAAAAAAACAGTTTCACATTCAGTATGATTAACTGTCATAAAATAAACCAGGATCACTACCACTAAAGGTAACCTTCAGTCTACAACACGAGCGTAAAACGCCTAATCCTCAGTGATCTTTGGGGAAAGTGTTGCACAGTGAAGTGCTTTTTGGATTTCTGCATCGAGTCCAGTGTTAAGAAAAAGTATTCACAACCAAATTAGTCACCATGTGCACTGCACACCAGAGATAAATAAATGCTGTCTAGATAAATCCTCTTCGCTCTTTGAGTCAGTGCCTTCAAGAGGGATTATTCATCTTCTTGAATACGAAGAGCCAAGTTTTTCATCATTAAAAACATAATTTCTCTTTCACACAATAAGTTGAAGAACTTAGAAAAGCTTGGAAACACACAGTATCATTTTCAGGTAGTTACAGCCTGCATATTGCATTTTACCCCTCTGACAAAGGGTTACACGTTTAGCTTTACAGTGAAGTCCTGTATAAAATAGTATTGTTCATTATCTGTGATAGCAGCAGAAGATTAATACATTTTAATGTTTTGATTATTCAGAATTGTTATTTCTCTGTTGCAAAAAATAAGCTCATACACCACACTTTGCAGTGTTGCATGAAATCTTTTGGATCAAATGTTTTTTCACTGGCAACAAATCACCCAGCACAGTCTGTAGTCACAGCTATTGTACCTTCTACGTGTTAAGGCATGTGCACACGCCTAAACAGCACATGTGCATAGAGCAGGAGAAGAAGTGCTTCTCATTGAGCCGAACAGAAATCACAAACAGTTCTGTTAATGCATGAAGCTGCTGGAGTTCAACAGCAAATAAAAAAACAGGAATACAAACTAAGAAGAGGATAAAGAGTCTGTTTTCTTCTCCCTATAGCTTCAACCTACAGAAAAATAAAACAACTACAGAAGCCGTGTAATCCTACAAATTATGGTGCAGAGTTTGTTGACAGAACAGTCCAATTAAAAGGAGGAAGAAAGGTGAGACGAGGGGATCACATGTATCATCTTGGCATGTAATCGTCTGGAACTCCGGACATCTTCCTTTTCTTCAGGGCAGTGTTGACTGTTCTGATCAGGTCATTGATGTTCGCTCGCATTTCAGGAGTATAGGGGTCGTACTCAAGCTTTCGTAGTCCTGACCGCTTGAAGTTCCCGTCCTTCTGGCCCTCCACACAGAGCAGGCGGTCCTCAGAAACCTTCAGACCCAGAAACTGGACCATCCCCTTCAGCTGTGCGAAGAGGTCTCTTTTCAGATCTTCAAAGTGGACCACGTGGACGTGTTTCCCATAATTGAGCCAGTCCAGCGTGTGGGAGGCCCACCACGGGGCATAGTTCCTCACAAACTCAGGCCACTCTGCAGGACAAAAACAGAAAATGGATTACGGTCAAGAACATATTAGTGCAATAAATAAGGAATGAACTGGCCGTCCTGGTGGGACATTGTCTAATTCTTATGTGCATAGACTAAATTATTGGGAAAAAAACAACCGCTTTGCTTGTTTTTACTGAATAAAAAGATTTATTGAATTGCACTTAACTATAAAGGATCATCTAAAAAGAGATCTTTCATTTTAGCCAACAATTAATGTGAAAAATTAACAGCAACCTTAAGCTGCTTTCCCAAAAAAACCTGCTAACACCCGCTAACAGACGGCTTTTTTGATAAATGGGAAAGCGATATATTTAATTTAGCGCGTTGACGGGGGTTTTTCAGACCTGAGAAGACCTGCTTATAAATGCCGATTGGCTCTTTTCCCATTGCCAGTGAAGTATACTCCTTTCAGTCCCTTTTCTGATGCGCCACCGTCTGATTTCACAAACACGCCAGAGACAGGGTTAGTAAACAGTGAAGACATCACGGTGGTTAGGTCTTTATTGTATCTATTACTCATTCAGTCTGTGTATCAAACCCGGCGCAGACACATTTGGAACGATGTTCGAGCGGAACTTGTAGCTGAGATGACAAGGAGTCGCAGAAGTTACCGATGGAGCATAGCATCACACCGGAAAGGGGCAGGGGATTAATAACGTGTCGACACAGGTTTTTTGTCAATGCCGATCAGAGCCGAGAAATAATTACCCAGGTCTACTGCGGAGTCATTTGACCCAGGTCTGAAAGCTGATTGTAACCTTTCCCATTAAGCAAAAAAGCTGTGTGTTAGCGGCTGTTAGTGGGTTTTTTGACCAGTGGGAAAGCGGCTTAAGTGGGTCTTTCCAGGTCTAAAAAACCTGAATCAACGCGCCAACTGTGGTGGGAAAACGGTATAATAGAATTATATCATAAATAACATGATAAAATAAAAAGGAAGTGCGAGAGGCAGAGACAAAAAAAAGTCAAAACTGGAACAAGATGTAAAATCTGATTAACAGCCTACGTGTGAAAACTCCTACAACAACAATTCAGACATATTGAAAATGATTGGAAACAAACTAACTTCCTGCTTTATTCTTTTCTGCCCCTCTCGCAAAGTGAAAAAAAACCTCTAACTTCTTTCAAATGTGAGTTTGTATTTAGCCGCTTACACAAGAAAGCAGCAGCTGTAAAGATGAGTCATACAAAACTGAAATAACTTTTATTCTGACCAAAAGGTTAAAGTGAGTTTTACTTCTGGATTTCACTCGAGTCCGACATTTCACTTTAAGCACTTTTGATACTGAAAACATAGCCTGATACCACAGCAAGGCATCTAAAATTAAAAAGTAATTTCAAAGGCTGAATGACGGGAAAGTGAGAGTCATGCCACTGATATCATTTAGCTGGAGAGGTCTGGTGCATCTCATTGCAGGGTGCATTAAGTCGGTTCTGAAGTGTCTGCACAGTGAAGTGGACATTCTTGGTTGTCAGTCAAACTGCAGAGGTACTGCAGGAAAAATCCTTGGCTTGCAACTTTTACTCATTGATAATGTGCTGGCCCATAAAAGCTGTGGCTGGCAGGGGCTGTTCTGCATGAGCAAGCGGCTTCACTGTTGAAGAGGTCGTTAAAGTTTAAAGCCGGCTGAGTTTGGAGTGCTGTTTCAGAAACCAATGAGAGAGGCAGTTTTAGTATCGCAGCGGACGGAATATTAAACACTTTCTCTAAAAACACAGAAAGCAGTGTAGAAACACTGGGGAACTTCACGTGTCGCCACACTGATTTTAATCTCCTTCCTATCAGGCTTTCTCGAGCAACCAGAACAAACAAAACACCAAAATAGTCGCAGCTCCTTCCTGAACATGACTTGACTGAATACAATTATTTAGTTAAGATACTTCACACAAGTAAAGGAGTTTATATAAGGGCCTTCAGATAACACTGGCATGACAATACTTTGTAAACTGACATGCCCTCCACAAGAAGCCGTCCTTGCCCCTGAGTGGACTTTATGGGGCCACACTGAAAGGCATCAACTGTCTGCAACATCATCTGAGGCCCAAAGCCTCCCTCTGCAGAGGTGAGTGCATCAAATCCAACATGTGACGCCCCGAATACAATGTCATGCTGACTCTCAGACTGGATCCTCTCTGTGTATTCAATGTGGCAGCTGTCATAAAGCCTCTCTCTGTTCTGATGTCGCCGCGTCGTTTCCCCACCGACAGCAGGAATAAACAGTCATTGGAAACGGCAGGCCGAATGTGCTGATGTTTCCACAAACAGAGACAACTGCTGGGTCGGCAACTCTCCAGCCTCTGGAAAATCGATTAAAATCCCACAGAAAGTCACGGAGACGATACGCGGATGAGACAAAACCAGTTGCCATGGTTACCAGGACACCCATAGGTGAGTGAACGTGGCGAGAAGAGCAGAATATGTATGAAATATAACGATATCCAACATTAGTGGACCCAAAGGTTTCATTCCTTTAATTACCTCATGAACAGTGACCTCTTTAGAACCACTTCATCATCTCGTGGACGAGAGAGAAATTAAAGTTGGATCAATTGTGCTGGAACCAAATCTAATGCAAGCAGATAACTCTTACAGAAATGTTAAGATGACTTGTTTTTACTTGGATACACACACAGCTGGTAACATACGTAACATACAGGGTCTATAAACAGGGTAAAAAAAACTGCTTTCCAAAGAACTGCAATGTACTTATTCGACAATTTTGGAAAATACACTTTCACTTCCTGGCAGCAAGTTACATGAAAATATTGACAGCAGAATCAGTATCCCGTTAGCTTAGCTTAGCACAAAGGCTGGAAATTGGCTAGCCAAGTGTGTTTTACAGCACAAGCTAAATAATTAAAACGTATCTCTTTTTGTTTAATGCCTTCAAAACAAGACGATTCAGTGTTTATGAGCAGCTATGAGCCGGACTGTTTCTTGACTGAAAGCAGTGACTTCCTGTAGTTGCCATCTGGAGATTGCTCAAATGACACATCAAGTGTTTATCTGTGACATTCAGGAGGTGCTGATAGATGGGTTTTGTTACAAAACCAGCCTAGCTGTTTTCCACAGTTTCCGATTTATGCGTTAAGCTAACTAGCTGCTGGTTGTAGCTGCAGGTTGAAAGACGGATATGAGACTGACCGCTTTCAGTTGTAATATCTCTTCCCAACTCTACAGAAAGCAAACAAACCGATGAAACTGATGAAAAAGTTAAGAAAAACACACACAGTCCTAATTACACGTAGCATGAGAGCCTGAGGAAGAAGCTGGTTTTAACTGGTGACGCAACTCATTATGTGACTAACCAGAATGACTGTGGTTGTGGTAGGTTTGCTAATGTTTCATTTCTCCTTTCTGAAACAGACAGATTTTGGATAATTTCAAATAAAACCCTTTACTCAGCCACATCTTTTGGTCAAAACCGCAAAAACCTTTGGGTTAATGCCCATTTCCTCCATTTCTTCACCATTGTGCGTCACCACTGACCTCCCAGTTCATGGAATATTACCAAGAAGTCCTAAAGAAGACATGGATGATGTATTTGCTTCCACATTTGGTTCTATTTATTGGGGTTTAAGGAAGGAGGTTTTTTTTGTTGTTGCTGCCTTGTTGTATTTTATAGATTCATTTCAGGATTTTGAAAACATACGGTCACGACTCAGTTTGTCTTTCAGTTCCTTTCTTTCTTTCAGCACCAAAATGATCTTTCCTCTTTAGTTTGTTTAATTTGCTCTGCAGAATGTCCTGTAACAAATCAGCTCACCTTTCCCCCTCCAGTGGGCCTGGGAGGCAAATCCAATATGGCCACCATATTTTCTGTTAAATTCTGCCATGAGGGCTTTGTAGGGGTTGCGGATCATGAGGATGCTGAGGTCAAAGGCTTCGATCTCCTTCTTGCCGCTCTCATGAGTCTTAATGCAGATTGTCCTCCCGCTCCGCCAGTGGTCCCGCTCCCCTTTAAATCCTGTGAAAACCATGACGCCCGACAGTGAGCATGTTTGATCCACAGAGGTGTATTCATGAATCATATCAGATAAATGTCCAGGCATACCTTTATTGTAAAGCGATCCGTCAAAGTAATAGCTGCCGGTGTAGAAGCCGGTGGCGAGCTCTATGAGGTGGCGAGCCCACGTGTTACCGGCTCCGGGGAAACTGGCGAGGGCCACCAGCTGCTTGGCACGAGTGGAGAGGAAGTGGCGGTCCATGCAGCGGTTATCTGGAAAAATAACAGGGCCGACAGACTTTATTATTGATCCTTTACATGATTAAAAGTTTAATTACCATGGGAATGATCTGTGACGGAGATGTTGTCGAATCTGAATCAGCAATACTTTATTAATCTCCGGGGGGAAATTCGGGCATTACAATTGCTCTGACAACGCGAAAGCACAGAGAAATATATGGCATAAAATAGAAGTAAGAAATGTCAAATATTAAATATATTTGGCAGAATAAAGTTAAATGCAAAATAAGAGTTACGAAGCAAAAAAGTTTTTATGTCAACATAATGCATAGTTGAATTATTGCACGATTATCCAGCCTGTGTAAAGTAAGAGTTCAGTTCAGTGCACACTTTAAAAGAGGCGTCTAGGTTTAAATAGGTGTCTGTGTGTCAGACACTAAGTCGCTTCCTGCTTATTAGCCTCGTTCTGTTACAATATGAGATCAAGAAAAATAATTATGTTGAAACATCGGAGGTTTGTGGCAAAGACATTTATCATTGAGGGAAGAGGAAAGGTCATGAAGGTTAACATTCAGCGATACAGACTCATGATGATATTTTTTTGTTGTACGTGGGTTACTTTGATTCCTCATCATCCTAATATTGCCTAATAATTCCCCCTCACTGACGTTAATGTATTGGCTAACAGAATTAGTCACTTTAAAAAGAACAGAAGTGGATACATCTCTTTGCATGAAATTCATTCGACGCTGCAGGTTGTTTTATTGGTGTAGCTTCACAGCATTTTAACCTCCTCTTTTTGTTTACTGTTTGTTTCTGATGATCAAAGCCACAGCTGCTCGGTGCACGAGGACACACTGCCCACAACCACATGTATGCTGCAGACACACTCATGCTACATGTTTGGAGCTGATACATTTATTCGAGTTTAATAAAAAAAACTGTTGATGATCTATTAGTATACTTGGTTTTGGAAACATGGTGATTAATGATATGATACGTCCAGGACAGCTGACTTTAACTTCACATTAAATAATCAAAGATGGCAGTAAAATAAATAAATGCTTTAAACTTTATGGGAAATTAAATGACTGTAAATAATACAAAAGTGTAGATAATGAAAAAATATGATATAGAAGATTTACAACAGTAAACTTTAGCACACAGATGTATGATTACAGGAAACTGGGTTATTTGCTGGTTTACGAGAACGCAGCAGTTTAACTGTTTCACACTGCTACGTGCCACACATATTTTATTTGCTGCAGGATGTGGCTAACACTTGATTTTCCTGTCACACTCACATCTGCCCTTTATGAACTGATGTGAACATGCTTTACCTTGAACCTGCGTCTGGTACACCACAAAGTACTCGTCATTCCCGCAGCTCTCAAACTCCTCCGCGTGGCAGCGGTGGAGACACATGCCCTCGTCCTCCGGCTCGTGGAGGGAGAAGAGAGGAGTCGGGAAGCCGCAGAGACATCGATCTCCAGCCAGGACGGCCAGGGACTTCTCCTGAAATACAGATGCCATCACACACTGCAGAAGCACTCACAGGCACAAATGTACAACGCATGAATACACACGTCAGCTCACCCTCTCCGTGCACATGTCCACACACTTGTCCACAGACATGTTTTTGATGACGGAGCTGAAAGGAAGTGCCAGAGTGACATTGTCGGGCCTGTGGAAACAGCCTTTGAAAATGGCGCTGCCATCTGAAACAGATAGAACAAACAACAATGTTATTCATCCCCTCAAAAAAAAACACAACAGACTCCAGTTTTATGGTTTCTGAGCACAGCTTCTATCAGCTTGGCCTCTATTCACTGACCCCTGATGAAGAGACCCAGCTGGGACTCTCCCCCAGTCTACTGAGGCCCTGACCTGCCAGCACACTCAGCCAATAGCAGCACTTACATCCCTGCAGTGTGTTGATGACCTTTAATCTCAGGAGCTCACTGTGCCGTGATGGACAGACCGTGCATCATAACTGTAGAGAGGAGCTGCTTCTGTCTTTCTCAGGAAGTTCATCTTTTAGATCAGTGCTTCTCAACTGGTGGGTCGGGACCCAAAAGAGGGTCGCGGAGCTGTTTTCAGTGGGTCACGTGTGCTTTGAAATAAAAAGGCAAAAATTCGATGCTGCGTTTCTATTTTAAAGGAGGTGGGTTTCCTATGATGTGCGTGCAGTGGTACTGTAGTTAATTCACACTCATGTATCTACTGATTGGGTAATCGCAGCTACAGTTACATTCCCGAAACTTGATGAGCCCTACAGTAGTTGCATTTATGTTGCACTTTTTTAAGTTTATTCCTGTTGAAGAAATTAGAGGAAATATTTTCCTCTTATGAACCGCCACCTGCCGGTAATTTTGGTTGGCTATTATAGTGTTATATTTTGTGAAGTTGATATACTGTTCTGTCTGCATAATTTTTCATTTAACAAATTTGAGTGGTGGAAAAATTTGTGTCGCGATTAGTCATCATGAAGGAGTTTTGTTTCCTCTGCACACACATCTTGCTGAATGACTGCACATTAGTCGCTCAGCCTCAAAACGTTTTGAATAACTCGTCAACTAAACAACCTGAAAATGAAAATGCTTTTAAATCGTGTGAATCACTTTCACCCTATGACAGGCTGGTCCTGAGCAGTTAGAGGTTTAAAGCCACTCTGTTTAAAGTCACTGCTGAGAAACATCTATTTAAACATTGCTGTCAGCATGTCAGCCGTGCTGATACACAGAAAGCGTCTGCTGACTGTGAAGCTTTAATAAACGAGGAAGAAAACCAACACTTTTTAAAGTGACAGATACTGTAATGAAGACAGCTTCAGCTCGCTCAAACGTCACTGAATAAAATATGCTAATGGAGCTTCAACCGGCCCAAGAACGCAGAGCTCCTCTCTCATTAACCATCAGTGCTGCAGGAGAAACAGGCTAACTCCCTTTGCAAATCAGCTCAAGCCACATGAGTGTTTCTAATGTTTTATTAATTTTTGACCTTTTTCTCTAACTTGAATTGCATTTTTAATGTCATGTCCGTGTTCTCTGTAATTCCCTGCCGTAAATCTTCAGTGCATCTTCACCCTCACATGTGGCACAGCTTTTTACGCTCTGTGTTGACTTAAACATACATCACAAACAGGTTCATGAGAAGCAAATAATATATCACTGATGCAAACTAACAGCTGAGTTAAATCTACCAGACGAAACATCATCTTCATGTTTTGCTTTGACGGGCTGTTCGACAACGCAGCTCGCCGTGCCGGACTGTCACAGCTGTTTGACTGAAAACAATCATGTGAATGTGATATGTCTGTGAAACCACAAAACAGCCACCTCGACACATTTCCTGCATTTCCTCTTTGATGTTCTGGACAGCGCTCACATGACAGAGATCGGGGTAAGAGGTGAAACACAAACATGCTGATTCAGCAGTCTGATGGCAAACAGAGGGGGAAAAGCAGAAATGAAAATAATAATAAACAAACAGCAGTGAACTGGACGAGGAGAGTACGACCATTTCCAATCAAGAGGTAAATATTGGCCATCGATGTGTAGACTATCTAACTGTCAGGCCTTTCCTATGAGCTGATTGTTTCTAAGAAATCGTTGGCAGATGAGAAAAGGAAGAGGAAAAGCAAAGTGTTAAAAGTTACAACACCTTGAGGCTGGGAGTTTTTTTGAATCTCACAACAAAAAGTACCAAAGGAAGGCTCTTGCAACAATCCTTAACACACTATCTCAAAACGCAGATCATTTTCACTTCTGATAATCAGCCCTTCCTTATCTTCTCTTCAGTTTCTCAGCAGCAGCAGGCAGCGAGTGTTTAGGATGCAGACCACGGCTGCTGCTGGGCCGTGTAGGTAGCACAGCTCTCGGGGGAGAGAGGTAAACACAACAGAGCAGCCTGCTCCCAACTGTGGCATCCCGCCAGAATAAAACAAATATTTTCTCCAAACAGCTTTGTTACATTTCTGAATTTAATTAAAACCTTTGTTTTAGAGCACACTGACAATTATTATACTACACTCCAGTCTGCAAATGTCATTAAGCTTCATTAGCATGAATGTAACAGAGACAGCATTACTAAAGCTTCGAGTGAGGTCAGATTAAAAGCAGAAAAACGAACAAGAAAAAATAAGTATGAATGTTTTACACTGTTTGTGTGTGTGTGTGTGTGTGTGTGTGTGTGTGTGTCTGTGTGTGTGTGTGTGTGTTTATGGCAATGTATGTTTAATGTTGGTGCTGTTGGGTGTCTTTGTGCTTCTTTGTGTTCGCATTCGTGTGTGTGTGTGTGTTTCTCTGGTTCCACCGGCTGTCCTCAGGTCATGTCTTTCTCAGCACGCACGTTCACACTTTTCAATATACTAAACATTTTTGGACTCATTTTTACTGAAGTCATTGCAATAAATATAGCCCGTGTTAGCTCTCTTGAGTAACTTGTTGGCCCTGTGTGTGCAGCATGTGGTTCATAAGGAGCCTGGAGGGGGGATCGGACTCACAGCGGCGCGCTGACTCCTGGCTCAGCTCCAGCCTGTAGATGGACAGCCGGTTGGCTCCTCCGCACTGGTTGCTCTTCTCTCCCTTACACTCCATGTTACATTCGCTGTCTGAAGCGTTGGCTGCCTGGATCTTGTGACCACAGTAACACTCTGCTCCGAACTCCAGACCTGCGTACATGTAGCCTCTGGAGGAAAGAGAGAGAGAAGAAAAAGATTAACATCGTTAGTAAAGGAAGACAGCAGAGGTTGGAGTGAGTCTTCATTAAGTGTCTTAATCCCTCACAGGCCGATACAGATGATCATTAGGACCGACTGCATGAGCAGAACCAAACACGATGCTCAGAGGATGATAAAAGATAAAAGATGAAAACACATCCTAACAAAACTCCGTACTGACGTCTCTCTGTGGTGAAGAGGAGAGAAATTGTACATGCTCGAAGGCAAAGCCAATTATTCTTATATAACACTTGATAACTGAAACCTTCACACAAGGTCTCCTCTCCTTTCTGTTGCCTTGCGGAAGATTCGACCCCCAAGGGTCCTTTCGCATGCAATTAGACGGGTAACACCCCTCACACGAGACAAATCCCTAGGGCTGTCAATCAAACGGCTGTGTACGGCTGCTGCCCCTCATTTGTTTGTCTGTTTTTATTAACTCGTGGAGAGGAGACAGGCAGGCTGCAAAGGAAGGAGCTGAAAACAAGCTCTCTGTTCCTATTCTGCGCTCTGTGAATCACTGATGGGTGTAATTCAAAGCATTCGATAGAACCGTCGCTGGTATTCTTCAGGGAGGCAAAAAAATGTGAGAGAAAGATGGGTGGGGAAGCAGAGAGAGGGAGAGAGGATGGGAGGAAGCAGAGGAGCAGGGGGAGAGATACTCTGAAAACTGGAGCAGACTCTGGACTTTTACTCCAATACAGATATTAGTAAATGGATTGTAAATCATCAAGGATTTCAAAACCGTTTTTATTTATAAGCTGATATAAGAAGCTCAACTCTTCTGGGAAGGAAAGACACAATCGGTTTTGGAGCGTGGCTGCAGGTTTTTGCTCCCGCCCGGCCACATGAGCAGAACCAAGGTCGAGCACTGATGTGGGGTGAAGTCTGGCTCACAGCCGGCTCAGAATTCATTCCTGCAAGCATGGGCTGTCGATCAGGCAAATACCACAGGGTCAAAGAATTGTAGATATTTGCCCCCTTGAATCACGGCCCTGAAAAGTCGTGTTTGGCGAAAATCAACAGAAGATCAACAATCAGAAACTGATACAAACTTTAGACGAGGCCAGCTTGAATAAGTATGCATTTATCCATGTGGAAAAGGCGACAAGATAGTGGCTCTTTTTGTCACTGTAACATTTTGTTCACTTTGTTAAAGTCTTTGCACATGAAGGACATTTATTCTCTTGCATATCAAGAGCATCAGCTATTGTTGTTGGCAGTGTGCAGGACACTGGGACTACCACAGGTCCCCAGAACTTCAGGTTCCAGGATGACCGTATGACACATGCAACACTAATGCAATTTATCACATACATACATTATATAATACAGACCTTATAGTGAGTCCTCCTTTATTACAGATCTTTAAGGCCCTTTAAATCGCATTTTCAAAGACTTAGTGGTGGAAGAAGTACTAAAGTCTTTTACTGAGGTAAAATCACCTAACTAACATAGAACAGAGCGCGGTGTGAAAAAACTAAAAAAGAAGTACTTGCACTAATTAGTGACGTAATAATGTTTGAGCATCCCTAATGTTGCTGCTGGTAAAAGGTAAAACAATAGATTATAAATGATGTAATCATCAGTGCCAAAATGAAAGTGTTTAATCGAGTTAATACACTGAAAATATATAATGAAAAAGCTCAGAAAAACAGTTCCAAGTGCAGGGACAGCAAGAGGTTAATAGAGATCCAGCCTCATATTTTCTCCATAACAGGCTGAGCCCTCCATGTTTGGAAGAGTTCAGGCAGCAGCTCTGACTTTATAGAGCACGGATCATGTCCGGTGGAAAAAAGAAAAAGGCTTTCTCTAAACTGCTCACACATGGTGGAAACACATCTAAGATCAATCCATAAGATTTACCTTTATTGATGCAAACCAAGAAAAACAACAAAACTAAAGTGAACAGATGGAGGCGTCCACATTTGGCCTTATAATGCATTTTGGTTGGACTGTATGTATGTGTCCCTCTACATCATGTATAGTATAATATGTTTTTCTTCAGTGTCATGTTTGTACCTTTAATAAAACCAATGGAGCTTTCACTGACATTATTTAGTCAAATTTCTTCTGAAGAGCTGCATCACAGGCCTCGATGCCAGATTGTTATCTTCAGTTTCTTTCTAATTTTCACATCATTTAAAAGCTGAAACCTGTGAGCAGACAGTATCAGTCAGTAACTGTCCATCAGATCTCTGATCACTCTGGCTCTGTAAAACACCACAGATGAGTAAGTAGCTTTTAATCACTGTTGGTGCTTTTATTTCCACATCAGCTCCTCTGCACTACAGCAGAAATAGAAAAGAGAGAATAAAGAGGGATGATGTCTAAAGGATGAGTGCTTTTTGTTGTTTGCTGCGTTCATACCTTTCTGCACAGTTGTCCTGGCAACGAAATACAGTCATTTTTTTGTAGTCAAAAAAGGAAACTCCTCTCAGCGCTCTCTTCTGTGTGTCGTCGACATAACAGCCGATATACTTTGCTGAAAAAGAGAAAAAACAACATGTTAGTTACGTAGGCAGAAAGATAAACACATTTCAAAATAAAATATATGATGATTTCGACTGTAAGGGTTTATTTCAGCTACAGAACAAGACATTTAAATGATTTGTGAAACAGCTGTGTGACCATAAAGCTGTCAGAAATGAATACAGTCCACTGCAGTATCTTCTTCATTTGCCTACAGAGTGAAGTAACAGAGCGCACGAGGAGTCCAAACTGGGGCAGGAGCTTTATTTATTTATAAAGACACACATCCCCTTCTAGTGGCCTGTTACTGTAGTGGCAGTCATCTCGCTGCATTATTTCACAAGTGTGTGGGGGTTGGGCTTCAGTGAAGCTCTGCAGAGGCAGCAGCCCTTCAACAGCTTCTTCCTTCCCATTAAAACAAGCCTCCCCTGTTAAATCAAGCTGCACAGGCTCTACTGTACCTTTAACAAACAAACCTCTCACCATCTGTGCTGTGCCATTACCCCTCTGAGCCGCTGCTAATAGCTAAATGAGTCCTCGTCCCTGCATTACTTTAATTGTTATGGTCTAAAGGCCTGCATTTGCGCAGCATGTGGTGTGCAGCAGGACTATAATCTTCTTCCTAACTATTGTTGAGCTGGAAAATAATCTGCTTTACCATGTAGGGAAACACTGATTTACATAAAGCGTCTGCCTCATTTTCCATGGTATATTCCTGCTTAGTATAACATCGGGGTAAAGAATGAAACAGCATCTACAGCTGTATTTTATATAGTTATTAGCCGGTCTGCTTTATACATTCAATGCATAATTACCTCCCTGTACCAGGTGGAACTAATGTAAACTGTGCCTCAGCTACACCAGTCCCCAGTCGGCTGCTGTTTTCCCCTCAGTACAGTAAACCTCTGTGCTGCAGCAGCAGCTCACAGTGCGAGAGTGTTTATGTGCTGCGGTCTGTATCCCATGCTGCAATATTCTCTGCAAATTAAATTGAGAGCCAGCGAGAAGCAGCGCATTTGAAAAGAAGAGGAAAGAAAAGAAAAATATGAAAGCATAAAGGTTCAGAAGATGGATGAGACTGCAGAGCAGTGAGTGGTGCAGGATGTGCGAGAGCAAACGAAGGCTTTGAAGCTGCTAATTACTCTATTATCACTTCCTGCTGCAGTCCTGTTAGGTTACTGTATCAGAGGAGGAGGAGGAGGTGGACGGGGACACCTTCATCTGATCAGATAACCTGAAGCTTGAATGTCCATTGCAAACATGTTAGTTTTGCCTTGAATCAGAAAAATAGCTCAACTGTATAAGAACATTTCTCTGTAATATTGAGCTCTCTTTAGCGCAGCAGGATGCTGCACTGTACTGTGACTCAGAGTTTTTGTTACAGAATCACTTATGTATTTTCTCTTCGGGCTCAGAGAGGCTGGCGTCTCTCCCAGAGTAGAGCGAGTTAAAAAACGAGTAAAGAAGCCTCCACATTTTGTCACAGCTCAAACACAGGCAGAGCAGCCGTCACTCACACTTATGTTTCATATTAATGAGAGTTTAGATTCTCCATCTGCACTCTGGAGGGAAACCAGAAACCCTCCTAACCACAGTAGCGTTATAGTAAAATCCTGGAGTTATTAAGTGCCTTCAGTGTCTTTTTTAAGTTGATAAGGATGTGAATAAAGAGACATATTAGAACACTGACAGGAGCCTTCCTTCAGCACTTTAAATCCATGATAATCTGTCTTTACTTTGTGTAACAGAGTAGCCTCACCTCGTCACAGGGCTACACTTCATTTGTACTTCAGCCACAATGTTGAACTTTCAGCAGATCAATTTTATTCTACTCCAATTTTACCACGTCAGACAGATGGCTGTACATTATACTTCACTTTTACTTAGCATTGTAGAATTACTACTTTTACTTCTTCCACTCACATTACCCTCTCCTGTGAGGACAGGAGTCCCCTCACAGAGGTTTAAGCTCACTATCAGGTGTTTTCTTAACTACATGTTGGAAGTGTTGACTTTTGACTGTTGTTTTAAATAATTAACATTTTAAAGGTGAGCGCAGGGAGTGTTTGACAGGGTCAGAAAAGCAGAGAGGAGAAAGAGAAGAACGCCAGGAGTATATGATCTCCTTTAATCGAGTAATTTGATCATGTGTCGTTCAGAGAGGAATATGTAAGCAGGATACTCTATCCAGCCAAGGTCAGAGGAGTCACGAACACCTTCTGAGTTATCACATGCCAGTCACAGTTTACATGTAAACCTTTACTGACAGGATCATGACTGAGCACAGTTTATAAACAGACGGATAAACCTGTAAATCCTGCGTTCAGGAAATAATTTAGATGTTGTGATTGTGTTGAGGCTGCGGCGTGTGCTAAAGCTGCAGCTGAGGATGTGAGTCTTAAAGGATTCACTCTGAGACAAGAAAGAGGGCTTTAATCACAATCATCATCTCTCTTCTCTCTCAGGAGATTTCCTACAGGACCAATTACATGTAGAAACTCTCCGTCATTAAGATGGTGCGCTTTGTAATCAGAGATTGCTTTGGATCAGTTTCATATCAACATGAACTGTTGGGGGCTGCCTGAGGATATGCTTTATGCATGTGCCTGAGCTGTAAAGTTTTAAATGTTAAATATGGTGTGGGAGGTAATTATGATGATTGTTTTGGTAACATTTTTCACAAGAAACCAGTCGAACACACTGAGAAGTCATAAATGTTGCAACACCACAATTATGTTGCAGTTGTTGGCTGATTAATGTCTCATTAAAATGTTAATCATTTAGTCAACACGAGTGTGCTCTGCATTCAATACTTTATTCCCTTTAACAGATGTTTTATGTAGAAGAAGTCAAGTGTAAAATATAAACCTTGTTTATAATTTCACTTCTTATTTTTAATATTTTAGATGTGCCAGGAGATCTGAAGAGGCTCTGTTTTAAAAAAGGGAAAACTGCCAAAGTGAAAACAGTAACATCAGTGAAGTAAAGTCTTGGTATAACCCACCTCTTCCGTCGTCCACATCTTTGGCATTGCGTCCTTTAAGTGCACGGTTCCAGTTGCTGGTGTAGTCTCCCCCCCTGCGCACTGTCTCGCCCTCCTGCCTCCTCTTTTTCATCCATGGGGGGCCGTACCTCCGACCAGACCTGTGTGTCTCCTTAAACACTCTGCTCATGATGCTGAGCCCCCGAGCGTCTGACGATGAGGTCCCTGAAGCTACCACAGAGACCCGGCCCCCTCTGGCTCCGGGGCCGCTGTCCCCGACGAAGCCAGAGTGCAGAAAGACGAGGCTGCCGGCCGTCAGGTAGAGGAGGATGAGGGAAAAGAATCGGACTGGTTTCCTGCGGAAATAGCGCTGTATCTTCAGCAGAGGCTTGGCCATGCTGGCTCCCCCTGCCACTCAGACACACTCTCCCTGTGATGAAAACTCATAAAGCAGAAGAATCAACACCCGCTCGCCCTGTTCCCACCATACAGCCCCACTGGGCCCCTGACTAAAACGAAAAAAGTCAGTTAGAGAGTTTTAATCCTGCATGGAGGTCATCCAAACAATAGCATGACGTTTCCCTCATGTGTGCCTCTTCAGTCTCATGAGGAAGATGTTTTACACCTGTGCTCTCCGCCACTCGACTCCCTCTGCCTTCCCGCTGACAGTCCAGCCCTGAGAGCCGGCTTCGGGGCCGCGGCATGAAAGGTGAGTGTCTCAGAGTGAAAGATGATCGCTCAACACTGCTTTCATTCCAGTTATCAGCCTGCAGAGATGCCACACCGGCACAGCAGTGGCGCTCTCTCCCACGCTGTGCAGAGGGAAGAGGGTTTTATTCAGCAGCTGAGCTGAGATCTTTCCGCCTTTGTCCGGCCGGCTATTCACTGAGACGATCCGGGAGAGAGAGGGCGTGACTCACCATCTGCAGCAAAGACACACACACACAGAAATAAAGGGGAGAATAAGTGTACACCTGAGTAAGCTTTATCACAGGTGGTAGAGGAGAAATAACATGAGCAGATTACAGAAGGATGAAGTCAGCTGCTTCACCTGCAGGGAAATACATCTCAAACTTCCTGCTCAGCTTTAACACAGTGTTCGCAGAGACTCAAAAACTGCTCAAAAATCGGTTTCTATTATAATGCATGACATCACAACTTCACCTTTTGAATCCTGTCAAACTAAAATAAATCACTATGTGGAACAAAGATAAGCAAAGACAAAAAATGAACTTATGTCTGTAGTTAGTTTGTGCACAAGGAGGTCAGAGGCGCCTCAGTGCAGCGAACAGAGTATTTCTTTATGAAATGAGGCAAAGAGGAATGACAGAAACAAACCTCTCCCTGCGGCACTTTGACTGGTGTCTCTGGGAAGTAATGAGAGTGGAAAATAAAGGGAATTAAAAACATTATTAGGCTGATTCAAGGTGATAATAATTTGTGTGAATGTGCGCTAACAGGCTCACTGAAGAAGGCAAAGGTTAAAGTATAAAGCCTACTCATTAATTTCATCTGGAGCTTGAACTGTAATGGATCGTTTTTTATCATAATATTGTTCAAGATTTGACACCGATTGCTGCATTTTCTGTGATGGCTGAATCCGAACTTCCCTAAACTCTCAGGAGCCTCTCTCAAAGGAGTCTCTGTTCTGGGACGAGCCCGGGAGGCTACAATTGGAAGTTGTAACGAAACACTCCTCAGGGTCAGGGAATTTTCCCCAACATTCAAGGGGACACTCGCCCTTGTGGCTCTCCGTCCGCCCCGGGACAAATCCGCAGAATACTTGTCACCCGACACCTCAATGGTGCTGCAGACCCCCCCTTAGTTTTCCGTGCCTCTGCTTTTCCCTCCGGTAGTCTGCGAAGAGTCCGGGACCCTCAAGGAGAAATGGATCACATTCTGCTCATGAGGCTTAACCGGCAGCATCCGGGCACGAAGACAATCCTCGTCCTGTCTGACTTCTCAAAACTTTACCCCAGTAACTTCTGAATACCTGCAAGGACGGGTTTCATTACAGACGCTTTGTCTGCTTCTTAATTATTCAGTGATCATTTTTAGATCAAACATCTTTTCCAGAGTCAAATTAAACTTTAAAAGGACACAAACACTGGATGCCCTGAGGTATAAATAAAGGGTGTTGAAACTTATGAGTCAAAGTTATAGAAAAGGTTGTCTGTATTTAAGACTGGTGATCAGTCCAGGGTGTACCCCACCTCTCACCCAATGACAGCTGGGATAGGCTCCAGCCCCCCCACACGACCCTGAACAAGATAAGCGGTAAAGATAATGGATGGATGGATTTATTTGCCTTCTTACCGCTGTGCCTGCTAAATATGATGCTGGAGGAAGCGTCTGTTGGCTTAGCTTAGCATAAAGACTGGAAACTACATTTATTGTGAGGTGTTACAGACTATTTCCTGTCAGTGTGTATGCAAAGCTAAGCTAATCAGCCACTGGCCGTACCTTTAGATGTAGGGAGCAGACACAAAAATGGTAACAATCCTCTTATCTTACTCTTGGCCAGAGAGCAAATAAGCATATTTCCCAGCACATACTTAAACACTTATCTGAATAGCAATGTATCTCAGTTGGCTCCAAAGGGATTACACATAAATGCAGCTACACTGAATAATTATTTCTTATATCCATTTCAGCAGCTCAACAGCTGTACAAACAGTATTTAAAAGTGACTCCCACACACTACTCTATCTGTAACCCGGCTGATTTCTCAGCCTGTGTCAATGTTTTGATCCTTGTTGATGGAGAAATGATTCATACTTCAGGAAAATGAGATGCACTAACTCTTCGACAAGCTAGTCTTTGTTTCAAACTGAATAATTTGTTTGACTTTCACAAATCATATCAGGTTCCCTGCAGGCTTACAGTGTCTAAACAGAAAAATAAACCTGCACATCTCAACGTGCCTCCTACTCGTGACTCACCGCGGAGGGGAAACAGTATCCTGGAAATGTGTGGCGGCCTCTTGGTGGGATTGAAGACCTGTAGGAAAGAGGAACAGGAGAGCATTGTGTTAGGGATGCATGTGCAGTACGGGGGCTATAGCTTAAAAAGTAGCGAGCGATTCCACAATGAAAATACAGATTACGGCTGTATGCGGTCGAACAGATGGAGAAGATGACATAAGGATACAGTGCATGTGACACCCTCCCACTCTGCCTCTCACATACAGTATGCAACAGGGCCACCTGCGGCTTAATACGTGGTGTTAATAATTCATGTCCCCGTTTGCAGGTTCAAATGACAGTAACAAGATTGTGGATGGAATCTTGCTGCAATTGTAAAGATCCTCCATATTGTATGAGGTAAAAAGAGACACGTCCACACTGTCACGCTTAGTGGCTCCATGAAACAGTAAACTTATCGTGCTGCTTTGAGCTTAATGCTCACATGCACATGAGGACAATGATAACACGAGAACATCATTAGCTTTATACGCTGCAAAAATCAGGCAGATCCAGTGTTCAAAAGCTGTGGAAAAACTAGCACGCAGTTATTTGTTCCAGGCTGGATTGTTGCTATTCTTTATTATCAAGCTGTCGGACCATTCCTCCCATCTCTGCACTGGCTCCCTGTCACATCTGGAATAGAAGCTAAAATCCTTCTTCCCTTAACGGTCAGACACCATCATATCTCCTACCCCTCTCCCATCGAAATTAAGCGCGTTGACGGAGGTTCTTCAGACCCGGGAAGACCCGCTAATACATGCCGATTGTGAAGTATACTCCTGTCGGTCTCTTTTCTGCTGCTTCACCGTCTGACGTCACAAACGAGCCAAAGACAGGGTTAATAAACAGTGAAGATGTTACGGTGGTTAGGTCTTTATTTTATCTATCACTCATTCGGTCTGTGTATCAAACTCGGCGCTGGCAAATTTGGGACAATGTTCGACCGCTGCTTGGATGGAGACGCAGAATTTGTAGGCGACATGACAAGCAGTCGCAGAAGTTACAGACGGAGCATAGCATCACGCCGGAAAGGAGGCGGAGATTAGCATGTCGACTGGGGTTTTGTTGCCATCATTGCCAGTCGGAGCCGAGGCGATAAATACCCTGGTCTACAGCAGAGACATTTGTCCCGGGTCTGAATGCTGATTGTAACCTTTGCCACTACGCAAAAAGCAGGTTAGCGGGTTTTTTGACCAGTGGGAAAGCGGCTTTAAAGAGCTCATAGTGCTCTATTATCCCTCTAGAACACTGCGCTCCCAGGATGCAGGCCTGCTTGTGGTACCTAAAGTCTCAAAGAGCAGTATGGGAGGAAGAAGCCCCTCTCACGCATACACTCCTGACATTTTCCTGAATATATCAGGACCGTCTGCCCCCGACATTTTCTGGACTTTCACACATGTCCCCCACAGCAGGAGGTTTTTCCCTATCGGACGAGGGCGGTGCGGGGGCGGGGAGGGAGATCGATTAACTTACTAGACACTCTCCCCTTGCGCTCTGTCCCTCACATACCTGGAGCAGCGTCTCCACACATGCTCGTCAGAAAAACAAACACACACACACACACACACGGACGTCTGCTCATATGTCCCTCCTGTGAATGGATCGATTGAGATGTGACGACTTCTGTTACATATTAAAGTTCTTATTCTGTTTTAAAAGATTTTAAATGCGGCTGTGTAGTGGCGGTCTCACTAGTCGGGTTTCTCCTGACATTTTACTCAGAAGCTGGCAGGAGAAAGTCAGGGTCAACAACTCGGTCACTTGCGTTCGCAGCCCACCCGGACAATGCCAGGAAATGTTCAGGAGTGCAGTGCGTGTGTGAAAGGGGCTAGAGTCTCCTCTCTCCTTTGGAATAATCTGCCAGTCAGGGTCCAGGAGGCAGACACCATCTTTACTTTTAAGAGTAGGTTTAAAACATCCCTCCTTGGTGAAGCTTATAGTTAGAGCTGGCTCTGGCTTGGACCAGCCCCGAGTTATGCTGCTATAGACTCAGACTGCCGGGGGACCTGACACTGCGTTCTTCCTTTCCATCTCTCTCTCTCTCAATCTCTTAAATAGCTCTTGTTTCAGTCTGGATCAAAGTCATGCCACTAACTTTGTTAAAACAGCGTCACATAATGTACGTTTGAGCAAAATGTAACAGCCACAAATAGTTACAGCTCTTTCACATTTAGAGTTAAAACATGACAAATGGATACAAATCAGGCTGACAGAGGAAGAGGAAATTCAGCAGACAAGAGATAGGAGGTGCCACAGAGGTCTTAATGCCAAATCATGGCAATTACTCAAGAGGAGCAGACATGAACTCACTGACTGACCATTAATTCACATTCATATTAAATGAGCCAGCAAATATTTAATCAGAGCGGATTTAGGAGAGGAAACGTCAAAGTTAATCTTTGCTGAGCAGGCCGACAGCCAGCTCGGCTTGTGCTGCAGGCAAACGGCTCCACCAGTCAATCCATAAATCATTGTCCGATCTGTCCTGGGACTCATTGACCAGGGAGAGAGCCGAGCCAGACAGAGATGTTGTCAACTACGATGCACATCTAGAGTTCAGAAACAACACTTATCTGTCAGCCAGGGAGGGCAACTGGTTCGTTCAACAGTCACCTTTATATAAGAAAAACACAACTGTGGTACGGCAGAGATATCAAGAGTAAAACGCCTCAAACTGTGTGAATATTGTGTGTTTTGTGGTTTAAAGGAAAGTCACCAAGCTGTAAATAACGATCTGTTTCTTATTTTCATTTTTATGACCAGAAATAAACCTTAAAACTTTGAAAGAATCAGATCAAATATTCGTTTCTGTTGCTTCTACAGATGAAATCAATTTTCATTCCTGTCGTTTGATTGCCAAAAACATTTCTTTCACTCAAACGTGGGTGAGGCTTTTTAACTGCGAAACTTCAAAACCTCTGGTGCAACTCACACCAGCTGAATGAAATGAGTTGTGACATCCTCCCATAGTTTAAAATGGGGTGTGCTTGTTGTGTTTTCAGTGTTAAAAGTTAGAAAAATGAAGGAAAACAAGTGTAAGTTGAGACGTTAGAGACGTTCTGTTTGGTCCTTACTAAAACAAACACTGATAGTCACTGACAGCGCGCCTCTCGAGGGATGAGACACACATTATTGTGATAACCAAAGAGCGGTCAGCGCTAACAGTGGCAGGAAGAAGAGATTATCCGGTGCACCAGTGCAGGGGGGAAGAAAGCAATCTTCTATCTCTGTTTTTGTATTATGTGCACACAAAGTCAACTTTAGTGCTGTAACAGCAGCAGAAGGGTTAACAGCGTTTGCAGCAGCAGCCCTGACCCTCCCCTCACCCTGGGGCCTGTCTTTTCCGCTCTCCTAGTGTGTTTGGCCTGCCAGCGCGCATTAGCTGTGTTTGTCAAATCAAATCAAACTGAAGATCACATTCCTCCCGCGGTGATAACACGGGCAATGCTTGCGTTCAAGTTTACAGAGATTGCTCCACGCTATCCAACTTGCAAAGTTGTCTGATGCCTCATTACAGGTTCGGAGGAAGCTCCGGGGAGCAGCAGGGTTGTTGAGTGCATCCCTGGATAAAGACAGCCTAATACATAAAGTGTCTTATATATGTAAGAATAAAACTGTAAAATATAGTGTGAACTTAAATCAAAGTAAAGAGGGTGTTGTTGTGGGAATAAAAGAAAGTTTTCAGCCTCAGAAACATTTCAGAGACATTCTCAGTCTAGCAGACACTGCATGGTCTGCATGTAACACTGAGCAAGCTTAAATAAACCCTTTAGATGCCAAACTCTCGCTGCTCTGCACATCAGATTGAAGCGGCTCTCTCAGCGCAGATGGCAGCTCTTTGGAGCGCATGACCCCCGAAAACTGGAGTGTGAACATGTCTGCTTCCAAAAACAACAGGATCACACTGCCAAAAGCAGTTTTCTCAGTGTTTGGCAAAAGTTACCACAGTATGTGCTACAGTTTTGGCTTCCCACTTTGGTTTCAGCCGTTTAATTAAACCTGTGTTTGATCTCAGTGTTTGCCTGCATTAGTGATTGGCTTGGTGCCCGATACACTTAATTACTTGTGGCCACTCGAAAGGAAACTCATCAGCAAAGATGTTTGCAAGTCTGTCTGTACAGTGACGGATTATATGAAGCTGGCGAAGCAGTTTTAAAAGGCTGACATAATGAACTAATTGTTACATGTTCTACCAAACCAACAAGGCCGTTTGCTACAGATGACGTCCACCTCTGTGAAGTGCCACTTCACCTGCACTGAGATAAAGCTGTCTGACATTTGTCAGTAGGTTATTTGTTACTAAAACCTGCTGACTATAATATGTCACTAAGTTTTAAACATTTTTAAATTGTTGACAAGATGCAAATTGTTGACTAAAAAGTGGACACAAAGGAAGAAATAATTTGCGGACAGTGATATCAAAATCAGCAGGGACAAAACTTTCCTGAAAAAGGCAGGACACTGAGGCCATTAATTAGAGGACTATATGTAAATGCTGCCATGATATGCTCGCTGTCTTTAACCCCTTTGGTTACACCCCAATAAAGGTAATTAGAAATACCAGCCCGTTCTGCATTGGAGAACAGACCAATCCCTGGAAGACTTTTAAAGCACACCCCATAAAGCTTAAAAATTAAGCCCAGGATGGCAGGGAAAAAGCTCATTGTAATCCTGATAATACTCAATGGTCCATTAAGCTCAGCAGTGACCTTTCCTCTGAAAGAGAAGAGGTAAATTAAGGGGTCTAAAAATAATGTAATCCCCTTCTTTGACTGGAGCACAGTAGCGTTAAGCTGCTGCATTGTAACCGAGTGACTGATGATCATGAACATTTCCACCAGAATACGCTGATAAGACACTGACTGAAAGAAAATGGCAGAGGAGGAATAATAGCTCCATTGTGGCTGTGGACACAAAGCAGTAGAGTTCAATTAAGAAATAAGCAAAGGTGAAACTAATTATTTGCACAACATTTGCAATAATTCTTCTTATTGCAGACTTGTGAGCGTGTAGTCGGTTTGTAAATCTGAAGGAATGAGGAAAACAAAGAAATCAAAGAGAAAGAACTTTTACTATTTTGGGGAAAGAAGTGCTGAAAAAGAAAATCTTTGAGCCCAACAGGAAAGACAGCCCTGGCACTAATGATGTGTCAGAAAGCTCAGTACAGAGAGAAATATGTCTGACTCCTGTTGTGTGAGAATCAGACCCCCGCCCTCAGTGGCTGCCACCTCCAGATCCCAGTTGGCCACATCGAAGGACATTTGAGAAACAATCACTTGAATCGCTCCTCTTTAATGGCTTCATAAAAGAAGTAATTATTCTGCAGCGGGGAGGCGCTGTCAATGGGAGATCAAATGATGTCTTCCACTATCCAACCTTAACAAAGGCTCTTCATTCAGGGCCTTACAGAATATCTGCAGTTCACTTTTTTCAAAGAGGAAAAGAGCTTTTCTCCCCCTTTTCTTCTCCCACCTTCACTAAGCGCAGACGATCTCTCGGCTTTAATTAAAAGTGAATTCTCCCGGCTCAGTTCTGCTGTGAATCTCAGTCCTCTCTGCTTGAATAGACTTAAGAGGGGATTGCAGAGAGTTTCAGAAAATGTTTAGTGGAAGAGGAGGAGGAGGAGACGGAGACATAGGACGGGTCTCTGTGTGGGACTTATGGAATTACAGTTATTTAATGAAAACAAGAAACTTGGAAAATTTTACTGAGGAGGAGTGTTCTCAAAAGCACCAAAGTGTGGGAGTTTGGCTCTGTGATATTTGGATATTTTTGATATTAACATGACTCAGTATTTACTATTTGTAAAACTGTTGTATAAAACAAGAGGGCAGAAAAAAGATCTTCAATCTGTGATATAAATGTGAGGACTGTATGTGTCAGTAAACGTCAGTAAACCATAAAACTCAGGACTTTTAACCCTAAATCCATGTTAATTTAACATTTCTATTTGACCACTGATTAAACTAATGAGATACAATATGTTATTAAGTAAATGTTTGAGGGGCTTCAGGTGTAATTCTGACCATCTTTATGGAGCCTAGCTGTTTCCCCACACCTCCAATCTTTGGCTAAGCTAAGCTAACTTAGCACACAGTCATGATTTCACTCCCTCAAATAAAGCTATATTATATATTTATACAGTTTCGCTATACAACCAATGAATGTCCAATTAAGTCAAATTTTCACTCCCTTTCGGCCCTGTTTGGTCTTTAATCACTTTAATCACTCCTGGCTTTTTAGCTGCTAGCTCCTGTTCAGCAGCTAGTGGCTAACTTTGTAGGTTAGCTATTGGTACTGAGCGGTAGTGTAATCTGTAGGATTATATGTGATAAAGAAGCTTTAACTTGATGTCTAGCAGGTTTCTTTTAGCTTTTTCCATAACAAAAAGTTGTTAACTGAGGCAGGAGAGTGTTTAACAGAGCAGTGAGTGAAACAAACGATAAATGGACACCTAAAACCAAAACAATGATTAGCTGCGTTAGCTGCGTTAGCTAGTAAGCTTTGAGGAGCTGCAGAGTCAGGTGTAAACTCTTTCTAGCTTCATTATTGCTACACTATTGATACATAATAAAAATAAGTAATTTAATGCATTGTTTATTTACGTGTACATTACGGTATGATTTTACCCTTGATTTTGAACCACACCAGAATAGTTGTATCTTACTTTGTAAACTCATCATGTGGACTCACTCTCTGTGTTGTTCAGGGAGCTCAGCTCACAGAGGAAGATGTTGTCACAACTGTCCCTGTGTATTACACAGCTTCTTCTGGTCTGTTGGACACAGTGAGAACAGAAACACAGCCACGTACGCTGCAGTGCAGCGAGACGGGAAGAGAGACGCTGTACTGTAAGATGCACATTTAAGCTCCTGTGTCAACGAGCACCCACTCAGCTGAAGTGTCCTTAAGAGAGGCTGAACCCTCCAGCACTGTTGTTCTGCAGCTAACCCTTCGCTCTGACCTCCTGTCGTGACAGAGAATAGCATGAATTTATTTATTCTTAAAGCTGCAGTGACCTACAGTGACACCGATCAATACAGTAGATGTGAGCCTCAGAAGCTCTGAAGACAGTCGGGGTGAAATGACTTTGTATCAGATTGGGGCGGGTTGTGTTTGATGTCAGCAGTATTGACATAATCTCACTTCCCCTTTGCTCAAGTTTCCCCTTTCCTTTCAGAAAACCACAAAGCGGTTTCACAGACTAATTTTCAACCAGACAAATCATTGCACTCGCCTTGCCCTTTTCTTAATTTTTTTAGCTCACTGTCAACTTCATAAATGTTTTTGACCAATGTCTATCCTTGACAGCTGCGACATTTTAAGCAGATTAGAAAGGCTACTTAGGCTGTTGTCTGGAGCGAAAGAGGTGATCCTGCAAACAGCACCACATGCTGAGATCACTTCAGACAATGCCTTCAAAATGCAGGCTGCTGTCTCAGCGTGAGGCTCAGTGAACAGCAGGTATTCAGGCAAACAGTCAAGTTATTTGTATTTACCAGAAAAACACAAATGTAATCAAATGCATCCATTCACTGTCACTTTAAGTGGGGTTTTGTGTGTGAAAGAAAAATATTTCATCGTCTTCAGAGAGAATAAAGGGTGACTGTGTCTCTTATACACTGCTAGTTCAAGGCGGGATTATTACGCCTCTTACGTTCGTCTTCTATGTAAAATGTACGGAGGCGGAATGGTGAGTCGAAGTCGTTCCCCCTCTGAGCGGGCATCGGCGATAGTAACAGAGGTGTAACAGAGGCGAAACAGCATCTGTGTAAACAGCGGAGCCAGCAGGGCGGAACAGCGCTGTGTGTGTATGTGAAAAACGCGCTATTTGTTTACACCTCGTGCACGTTGAGCTTCCGCAACGCTGGAGCGCTATGTAAAAACACACACTGGGGCGGCTTAACGCTGTCGTTGCTTGGTCCAATGTAAAATGACAAAGGCTGCATGAAGGCGGGGCTTCATTACGGCGCTGAGGCGGAACCGCAGTGTAAAAAGGGAGTGTTGACTGAAAAGTGTACTTATCGTTGCATTGTTTTTATTGATTATTTACTGTATAAGAAGCATATTAATGTTGCAGCTGGTTGTTGTAGTGATAATTTTAATTTCCTCCCTGACATGTAATGGAGTAGAAGTTTAAGTACAAGTATAAACTTCAGTAAATGTGCTTCCATGTAGTCCATTTTACAAAAGGATTTCTTTCATATTTATGTAGTTTTTGATCAAGATTAAGTTTAAGAGTACAGATCTAATTACAAACAGTTCAAGCCTAAGAGATGTAAGAATAGTTGACGGTTATACGAGGGGAAATCCACCACGACAGCAAGTTTCACATTATTTCCGCAGACCGAGAGTTAACGGAGCAAACTATAATGCAGCCAAAACGTGATTTGAGTCATGACTAAAAATTTTCTCTCCACTGGAAAAACACTTGATTAGTATGCAGTCTATGGCGCTGCCACCACCTACACATTTAACCCCCAGCTGAAACGAAAGTATTTTCAAACTTTACTTTCCTTATATAATAAAAGGAGGCTGACAGGATAGCATGAGAGCAGGAAGCGCGTCTTTCACTCCAAGTGTTGCTGTACACTATTTAGCTGTTTCTGATGAGCTGTGCACAATCACGCAGGGCGGCGAGCCGGGTGCAGTGGTCTGGATGCATTTATGCGAGGAACATGAAGCGTGTATGTGGTAGGGTGCACTGTAAGCATGCCTTGCAAAATGTGAACTCAACCGTGGGCCTCATCAGGATCACGCAGATCTGCCTGTAAAGGTCGAGCAGCACCAGAGGCCTGCTGTCAAACTATCCTGTCCAATTAGATACCAACGTCATTAGGGGCCTTGTTGCGCATACTGCTATTTATAGCCATCTGCTGTTGTTGATGATGTTGTTGTTGTCCCATCAGATCTATATGAAATGACAAGTCAACAAGTTACATACATGTTGAAGTTTGAGCTGCTCCACTTGCAGTTCGAGATGGATTCCATCGTCAGATTATGATGATGGGCGTGGTATGAATCCAAGGCTCTTTATGGGTCCTCCTCCCATAAAGGCCCTGTATACTCCTCATTTCTTCCCCCAGTCCTTCGGCCCTGGACATGTTTATGAGCACACAGGGGAGCACTGTATGCTATTAAATGTGGCTACATGTACAGTGTGAGTGTGTGTGTTGAAGTAGAAATGGGCAAAGTATCAGGGGATTCAGGCTTTCTGACAGCTGCCATCTTTGGACCCACAGGAAGCAGAGAGCCTGCAGCCTCTAAGATGAATAAAATATGTCGAGAATGCAGAAGTGTTTCTCTGATGCAACATCGACAACACCTCGAAAGCAATGGAGGAAAGCACAGGCTGTGTGTCTACAAAATAACAAAGAGAGATGACAGCCAGGTGCTCAATTATTTTTTGCAAAGGTATACTTGCACTTCAGTTGCTCAAAGGCCGAGTTCACACATGCCCCAGAAACATTTCCTCACTTCCTTTTGGTGGCATCCTGACATGGTTTTATGCACCATGGTTTTGAATTTCTGCTTCTGAAACTTACAAAGTCATTTTCTTCTGCAGAAAGTTGTTTCAAGAAAAACCTTCTCAGTCAGCCTTTGTGGATTTTCTTGAGTAACTGGAGCATTATTTATGGAAAGACAAGTAGCAGCTGACATTTTCAATAATCTGAGCACCGCAAAAACCTGAGCAACACAAGCAGAAAGCTGAAAAGTACAGCTACAAGTCATAAATCAGTGATAGAAATGTCTAGCTTCTGCTACTCCAAGCTTAATTACCAACTTTTCCAGAAAGTCTTTTACAGATTCACAACATATTAACAATTCCATAAAGCCATCCAATCAGCTGAGGAGATACAATGAAATGGCGCTTGAGCCCGTCTGATAGAGCTGTGGAGGTTCGACAGACAAACAAAATGCTTGGAACCACCACAGAGTCCAACAGAGCAGATAATGCAGCCTGTGCTTTGGCCTCAGCGGTTCAGACGGACCGTGTTAAGTGTCCGTGGTTGACTGAGGAGAGGGCTGAACCGGGAGTCAGTGAAGCGCTGAGCTCGAGCTCGAGCTCGAGCTCGGGCTGAGTCATCCCGCCCTGCAGCAACCTGGGAAAGACATCTGCACAGTCACCCAGAGAGAGAGCGGAGGTGATGCGGGTTGACAAGGCGTGGCGACTGGCTCGTAGCTGACCAGGCGTGCCTCATTTACTGCATGTGATAGTTCCCGACATCGCGGCCAACCTGGGCCGCCTCACTGACAGATGGAGAATATTAGCACGGCTGCTGCGGAGCTCTGCTTACCACCAGATCCAGAAAAGTAGCTGATAAGGGGATAGACTTAGGCGCTCATCCTGCTTGCTGCTGGAAATTAATGGAAAAACATGTAAGGCTGAGTGTAAGAATAATAAGCCCTTACTTAAAGTGTGTATAAATAGATGAGGCTTGCTTCCTGTTGCACATCTTTGAGAGGAAATCCCTGCAGATACAATTACTGAGCACAAAGTGAGAATGTGCTTCTATTCACCTTTTATCAACACATTGGCAACAGGAAATCAGCAAAAGCAGTTTATCCATTTAAAGCTCGGGTATCCGTTTATTCCACGATGATCAGAGCCATAGAGGCGTTGTTTGAGGAGGAAAAGAGGGATGCACATCTTGATTTGTCCAAGAAGTTCATTTCACAGAGACCTGACAAATTTCCCGAGCAAGCGTGAGAGCCCAATTAAGGCCCAGCTCGCCGAAAGGAGATCTGAAGCCGCTGCTGACACTGACTGCACGCTGACAGACCCGGAGGGGACTCCAGTCCTTCTGATGATTTATCACACTGAGCCTCCTGCTGCTGTAGCGCAGTATTGTGAGGACAGGGCTTATAGAAATCTCCTGATGCCTTCATTTAAAGAAAGGCCTGTCTAATTCTGAACAATGCAGTCTGGATGCGTTTTCAAAGCCAGACTGTTCGGAGTGAAAATCTCAAAAGGTGAGAAAACACCACAAGAGTGGCGCTTGTATAGATATAATATCGACTCTATGGATGTAATAGAGCTTAAAAAGACTTAATTGTTGTTCCAGCTGACATCCTCGGAATAAGAGGAAACAAATGATGACTTTATTCAGTTTACCTATTGGTATAAATGGTGCTTAGTTAGAGGTTTAAATGCCTCTTAGACCAGCACACAGGCAGCACTCAGACCATTTTGTCCTCCGGTTTCCTAAAGTGGAGTTGGTAAACTACATTTCTGTTTTTAGAGGCTCGGCTGTTGCCAGGTCTGAGCTCTGTTGGTGCAGCAGGTACAGAAAACAGAGGCCGGCAGTTTGACACCAACAAAGGCCTTTTTGTGAAGCAGGGATCAAGTTGAAGAAAGGACAAGGGGGTCTGCTACTCGAGGTGAGCAATTACAGCGGCGATGTGCCGATCTCGCAGACTGGCACCGTCTCAAGGTCGCCCATGAACCACAGAGAATGTGTCTTTTATATCCACTGTTTTCTCCTTTATCTCCTGCTCCTCATCTTTTTTCATTTTCTCAACTGCTCTCACACTCTCTTCCCCCCTCTTTACTCTCTCACACACGCGATGCGAAGCGTCCCGCCTCCTCTGAGCTGTTGCTGTTGGATGTTCACACAGCTGTGAGTCAGTCTGATGGTGCCGAGGCCAAACTGAGAGATTCGGTCGGACTGAGGGGAGCCAGAGTTGATGCCTCATGTGGGACCCCGAGTGGCCTCCTGATGAATGTAAATGTTGTGATAATCTACATCTAGGGAGAAATTCTTGGAAGGAAAGAGAGTTTCTTCTACTTTAAAGTGACTACAGAGCACTGTAACACATAAAACATAAATAGGCTGCTCTTTATTACATATCTGGAGTGATTTAAGACGGTTGGTGTCAAACTGGTGGAGGAAGAAGTAGCATAAATAACATAAATGAACATGAACGTGTGGGAGGCTTATGTCTTACTGGTATACAAACTCACAATGTAACAAAAAAATGAAATTAATCAAATTAATGTCGTTAGCAACAGATATTTATGTATATAGTTTTGTCCAATCACACTATGTAGAAGCAAAAATGCTGCAGTAATGATGTTACTAATGACTTTAGCGATACTTGTAACCTCCATGTCTTGACGGAAAAAACACCGAGGTTGGCCTTTCATTAGCATCCCAACATGTAAGAAGATACAATCATACAACCGAGCACTAGGACTCTAACTGCGCACACAAACACAACATCTGACGCCTCATATTAGTCCGGTTGGATTAAACAACATCCATGTCCTCAGCAGGGAGCCTGTCTGTGTCTGAGAAAAGCCTCAGCAGCAGGTCAGGGTTAGAAAATATAATTGGCCATTAGGCTTCAGCCATGATGTTGGAAACATTTTATACCTGTGCTGCACGCACGAAAAAAATAAATAAAGGCAAAACCAAGACTGAATACTGACTAGCATTTTGTTTATGCTTTAGATTAACATGACTGGGTTTAAGTCTAAGTTTAAGTCTTAGCATACCTACATTAAACTACAGTTCAGATCTACGTTTAAAAAAATGTAGACTTGAGTTGAAGTTTAGGTTAGTATGTCCTCACCACCTGTCTTGGTCGTGATTATCTGGATGCATCAGCGGTCCGCTGCAAATAATCCTCCAATAAGCTGAAAACCTGGCTGAGATGTGCACACAGTGAGGCTGAGCCGCTCCTCGGATCTGTGTCACCAGAACACAGTTTCACAGATGATCCTCTTCCTAGAATCATTTTTCTTTCAAGGGAATGCAAAATAAGTTATTCAAGAATATAACTAATTAAATATTACCTTTTTATTAATTTTCACTAGAATAAAAATAGATTTTAAAGCACTTTGGTGCGAAAATACTGATCCGTTTTTAAACGTCACACACAACAAACAGTGGGAACTTTCAGCACGTCTCTGGCACAGACAGCAGAGTATTCAATGCCAAGCTATTTCTGTACGGGCTCTAATGAGCATCTTTTCTTCATGCTGATATATCAGAAGTGATAACACCACACGGTCCACACACAGCTCGCAGTGCCCCACTGTTGTTTCACTGTAAGGGCTAGCACTAGCATGCAAAACTGTATTTCCTGTCAGCTCCTCTGGCGATCTTCAAAGCCTGCGGACATTGGATATGATCCACGGCACGTCCCTGAGAGGTCGCCAAGAGGATGAGGAGATAAGCTGTGGAGGAATTCAAAGCTTCTCACTCTGCTGCCGGCCACCCCGTCACAACACAAAGGACTTCATATCTGAGACTCTTTCAAGGTCTCCTCTGCGGCCACAGCTGAGCTCCAGTGTGAAAAAGTCAATTTTACAAAAACACTTCCGCCTTTTTGGATTCAATCTTCACTGTGACGCAGAACCCCGATTATTCTCGAGATCAGCAGCACAATGGGAGCAGCAGCCTTTCAATTTGAGTGCATGAGTACTAATAACAGTTGCCATAGTTCTGTGATGTCTGTTCACTGTAACCTCAGGGAGGACTGAGCTCACTGGACAACTACGCTACTTTTAGCAACAATAAAATGTGCTTTATTTAATTTTTGAATAACTGCACACAGATTTCTGCAGAATAATGTCACATAAACTCCCATTGCAACTGTGTTAAATTAGAATTAGGAGGAAATGGAGCTTTAATTTCTGTTTGACATTCATGGTATTGATCGGTTCTGCGAGGTCTAGATGCAGGATGAACTGAGTGCTTACGCTGCCATAACCAGAGGCGTGTCATACTTTTTATTTACCGTGACGCCAAGTGCTGAAGTGGCAGCAGCACGAGCAATTAGTGACGTTCATTAATTGATTTTAACCGCATTGAGATCAATCTTAACAACCATTATGTTCTTCCTCTCTACTTCGACACTTCACACCGAGCAGCTGGTTCAATACAGTGATCTACAGTACACCAGGTCATCAGAAACAATGAGCAGGAGTTTGGTTGTAAGTATCAGCTGAGGATAAAAAGTGTAATGATTATTTTCATTACTGATTAACCTGCATATTAGGGTCATTTAGGTGTCAATACAGAGGCCACAAAATTGTTGTTTAGTCCAACAACCAACAGTCTAGAAAACAGAGAGATATTGAATTTTCAGAGATACAAAAATAAAGAAAAAGAAAAGTAACAAATTCGTCATATTGGAAAAGCTGGAACAAGACCAACTCTCTATGAGACGGAGGAGCCGCACTGGTCTAAAACATAACAAATAAGTGAACTTCTTTGCACACATGAGTTAAAAAAATCCATAAATTAGTTTCTGAAACTAAAGAAACAAATGAGGGGAGGAAATGCAGGTTAGCCTCTGCCCGTTTCCTCAGTCTGGTTGCAGCTCTGGTTAAAAATTAGCAGGAGTGCTCTAATGGAAGTGTAGAGACTTCACACTTTGGGGGAAAGTGATTCAGTCTGCAGGCCACCAGCCATGCATGCGCCTGGCTAGGGACTAATGCATCTTTACTGCTCAGTGAGCATGATAATGTGCTGAGCAGAGAGCAGGGACACCTTAACATCTGTCACACAGCACACAGGCACTACAGGTGCAAATAATAACATCTGTAGGTTACTACTACTGTAGGATTTATATGAAGAGATTTGTGGTTTAGAGTGTGAAGAAACTGGCAGGGAAGATTAGGGCAGGTATTTTTATCACCTGAAGCTCAGTCTATAAAAACATATGCTTTAAATAGACAAAGCCTAATGCAGCCAGGCCTACTGTTGAGTCTTTGCTTTAACCAGTAGCAGCGTCTTTATCCATAACAGGGGTTGTTTAGCTGTGTTCACACCACTGCAGCATGACTATGAGTCCAGTGAGACTTCTGTAACCTGTGTACACGTTTCACATGTTTCTCTCTGAGCTGTTTCACTGAATGTATCCTCCTGAAATAAAATGTAATATCTGTGGTGGCTCAGCTTACCTCGAAGAGGGGTGAAGAGGAGGCTTCAGCAGAAGGTTTGATGTTGCAGTTCACAGGACGAAACTCAGCTGAGGGTGGTCACCTCTCAGGCTCAGGCATGATGTCTCGTCTCCGCGGTCATTCAGCCAAATATAAACAGCAACATGCTCACTGTTAAGCGGTTTCTTCCTGTGCTTTTATCCGCAGATTTGTCACGTCATTTTATCAATCTTATTAGCTCGAATTGGCTCTCCGCGCCGTTCAATAATCTACTGTACAGTAGGTTACCGCAGATAAACCCGCTACGCACTTCTAGATCTCCGTCGGTGGAGGAGGGAGTAATGTTAATGTCCCTGTAAGCTCACCCGTCTACAACACACAGCCCTCTCTTCCTTTCCATCGCTCCACTCAGCTGTTCAGGTCACAGTGTGGATGTGAGGCGGGCGCTGAGGTCGACCTGTCTTTTCTGTCGCCAGTCTGCTGTGCAGGAAAGCTGTTTGACGCTGCGGACAGGCAGCGCCGCACCGTGCGCTCGCGCTCCCACACGGTCCAACAGCACTGCCTGCTGTACTTAAAGAGACACAGCAGAGACGCCGCACTCTGCTGTCTGCTGGACAGGTTTGGCGCGGAAACACGAGCCCTGCTGCTGATAGGACAAATACACTTGGTTTCTTGTGAGGACTTCAAGTGTGTAGTGATTTACTGTTGATTTGAAAAGGAAAAGTTGACCCAACACGAAGTCTTTTCTCTGTAGGCTCTGTGTTGGAGCTAGGGACAGAAGTGGTAGTAAAAACAGATATATGTACTGCAGCAATAATCATATCAATAACCAAAGCAGGTGGCTAGTATGTAGTGCAGATGGACCCAGATTTTTTACCTACCTTATGTGGCGGAAGTTTTTATTGTGTGGAGAAAAGACATGCTGTTAGCACAGTTGACTTGCACTCACCATGTCCATAATATTACCAACCACTTCACTATATAGCTATATAGGCTAGTTTTTAGTTTTATTTCAATATCTAGTGGATATTATAGATATTGATATCTTTCTACTTTTTATATAGTTTATAATCCTTTTATGGCCCCTACTATTGAATACTAACTTAAAGTACCACCTTATGGAAATCCATTCAGAGGGATAGCTTAGCCAAGTTAGCTTTACTCTATTAGCTGACTGAAGTTAGCCCATACAGAAAAAAATAATCACTTATTTACATCATTTGTATGCTGTGTGTGCATGAATCCAACACCTGATACAATTGAACAGAAGTAAATACATGGACAGAAAAGCATACTGTCCCTCCTTTGAGCCAAACAATACATGACCCCTGTGTTGTGCATGAGTGCTCTCCGTCCTGATATTAATCCTGGTTTCCGTTTCTGCTTCTCCCCTCTCAAACGCACCTCCAGATGTTCAGCTTCTGTGTGTGTCAGTGCTGCACGCAGGATTTCCAGCATCAGATCAGGCTGATCATCCTTTCTGTTTAACTGCAAATCTCCTTGTGTGTAAACTGTGCGCTTCAATCACTTTTATCGTTGTGTTCCTGACAGTCATGGCTGTTAAATCAATGGCTTAGACCAACTGTATAACACAGATCTCTAAAATGTATGAGCGTAAACAGACATTCACATGCAAGCAGACGGCTCATAAGGGCACAAATAGACAGCACACAGGGTGTTTAAAGCATCAAATCCACCTGGCTGCTGCGGTTTGAGAAAATAAGAGCCTGTCTAACAAAAAGATTAAGTTTTAATGAAAGAAGATCATGGGTTTGGCTCACCTGTGAGGTTTCTGTCAGCCTACTTAGTCTCTTCTTGCTCCAGCACCTGCAGTCTGAATAAGCCACTCAGTCATTACAAGCTTAATGCTGGCGTGTCCCTCAGGGATGCTGTGCTGACACAACAGAAATGATTCTGCATATTTCAGCTGCATCAATTCATGGGCTGGTTGCTGTGTGTGCTGTCGCCAGAAGCGCTGTCACCTACAATTACTCTCCTCAACATGGTGAGTCAGCGATGGACTCCAACTTAGAGGGTAACTCTTGAAATAACCAGTGTGCAGTGGTGATATTACTCATGCTGAATCAGGCACACAGGACAGGACAGCAGCGCAAACAGAGTCCTCTGAATCTCGGCTGATTCCTGCAGAAGAAAGAATAGATTTTGTATGTCTGTAAAGATGAAACTGCAGAATGTTGCAAAAAATATCCCCATTTTTTATGTCTTTTCTAAGGATATACACACATATGCATGCATTATCAAAGGTCAGAAGTGTGTGTGCGTGTTTGTGTGGGTGGAGGGTGGTAAATCATGTGGTGCAGGAGATAAAACTCCAGACCAGCCAACGCAGTACATCTGCATCACAAGCCAGCAGTCTCTGCATGGAGTGCATTGTGCGCCGGCCTGTGTGCGACCACCACTGATTTATCTGCTCTTCAGAACCAGAAGACAGAAGTAAATAGACGATAATGGGCTCATTGTGTAAATCTGCCCTCTCATGGGGACACGTAGGCGGCGGTATGAAAGGGGGATGGACAGAATGCTCCTTCATTTTTCAGATTGAGCCCAGTTAAATGGTTCGTCTGATGGTGCTGTTTCATGTGGCTGTTCTGTGCACACAATCAAGAATATAACTCATTCTGTTGGATTTCTGCTGCTGTCACTGGAATATTTGCACCACATATCTCATGCACAAAGAATGACACCAGGGTCTATCAAAGACATTTCATGCATAACCCACACATCACCTGTTTGCCTTCAAAGGGGAGCTTTTGTGCTGTAAACAAAGCCTCATGGGAAATCTAATGGAGCTGCAGCATGGGAAGGACCTCATTATTTTTTGTGGAAGCAGGGTCATTTTGTCACATGTCTTTGCAATGTGACGGGGGTAAAAAAAAAAAAAAGATGTTGAAGCTTGTGCATGCTGCTAAAAGAATGAAAGATAGTCCCTTTAGGTCAGCCGTGAACGTCCCATGCCGAGGCCTCACCCTGATGTCAGAAGCCGCCATGTGCCTCTCTGACAATCATTCAGGTTCAAGTTTATATTATTATTTGAAACTCTCCAAACGAAGTTAAAACACCAACAGCTTTCAAAAACACTACAGTCGGGCAGCCATTTTTCCTGTTTTGAAGCACTAAGCCTCCATTCATCGTCACATGAGATCAGCAGCAGCTTAAGTGCACTATTGAACGCCAGCGTCGCCTCCGGCACATCAGGAACAATGAAACGTCAGCTCTGAAACTCTAGCTCGTCATCACGAGAGCAAAGTTTACATCAGTTCTGCATGTAAACATCCTTTCACTGAGGTGTTCACATTTCCACGCATGCAACAGACAGGCAGAGGCGGACACATGAGGTAGTGAGGAAGAGGATGTTTCCCACATAGACTGTGTTCTCTGATAACAATTTCATGTGGACGTCATGTCAGAAAAGATATTCACAAGTGCCCATAAGAAGTACAAAAAGACGTTTTGTTCAGATAAAGACTTCTGAAATCTGAAGATTTAAAACGATTTATCACAACAAGATCATCTGATGCTTAAATCTGAGAGGCTGGGAGCAGCAACTGTTTGACATGGTTGCCTGAACAAGAGAAGAGTCTACAGCCACACAAGCAGCTCTGTGAGGCTTTACTGTACTAAGCCTCAGCTTGAGCTAAACGCTAACACGCTCACAGTGACAATGCTACCGCAGTTATGTTAAGGAGGGTTAATGTTCCCTGTGTTTGTCAGCTTAGTTTTGCTTGTTAGCATGCTAACATGAGCTAATCAGCACACAAGCTGTGTCTGGTGGAAATGTGGTTAGTTTTGCAGATAATTGAGCAAAAAAGAAAGTATTGTGAACATTTGAAGTTTGGGCAGCTAGATGAAACGTCAGAGGACCCACAACAATTCAACCTCTGTGGAACATGAGAACTAAATCCACCCAATATTATTGAGCCATTTGAGCAAGAGGAAAGGGGGTACCCAAAGTCATTAGGATTTCCTCTCTGGGGAGCATAAACACAAAACTGACTGGCATCTTTCAAACAGTCACTGAGATATTCCAGTCCTGATAAAACAACTGATGAAACTGACCAAATGACTGAAATGATAACAGACTGGAACAGTGGATTGCAGCTCTTTTCTGTCAGTTAATTTACAGATGAATCCGCCAATTGTTCCAGCTCTACAACACTGTTAATATGCCTCCATTCACAAACATATTTATTATATTGATTGGTTTGGGAGCATCTAAAAACCCTCTGCCAATGTGTATGTGCTGTGCTCCACTCTGCCTGCCTGCCACGCCCACCTCATCAGTTCACTCAGCTCACCTGGGCACACAGCTGCTCCTGATCATTAATCAAGCCAGTATATAAGCCTTTTAACACTCACTGCCAGATTCATCTTCAACACTTCACTCTTCTTTACCTGCCGACCTCGCCTTCCTCTGACCCCCGAACCTTTTTGGAATCCAAGAAATCACCTCAGCCTTCTGTCCCTGACCTGGAGTTCTGCCTCAGCGTTCCTGGTTTCTGTTCTGTCTAACCTTTCCCCTTGGCTGTTTGGCGTTCCCCTGCAATGACACAACAGAGTGAGTTACCTGTTTCTTACCTGTGGATCCCTGTGGCTCAGACACTCCCTACTGGTTCGTCGGCTAGATTTGAGTGCTGACCTGGTTCTGGAGCTGCTGCTTCCTCGGCCAGGCCTCCTGCCTGCACCTTCACCCCACTGCACTCATCTGTTTCCTGGTGCGGCTCACCTGCGCTCGGTCCAAAGACAGCTCAAAGGCTGTAAATATTGAACTGAACTGTTTTTTCACCTGCCTGTTTGTACCTGTACCTGCTGGAGACTAATGTGAAGATATTGCCAACGATCCCTGTTTCCCCGTGTGCTGCACATCCCTGTTACAGTTGTCTTTTTATCTGACAGAATTAGATTTTTTGCTGTATTACTGTTTTTGTAGTTTATTATAACTGAGCAGACACTTTGTTACCTATATATAGTATAAATGTCCAACTGTTTGCTGTAGTTATACAAATACAAAGTAGCTCATGTTGCCTTTTCAGTGTCATGTAACATTTTCAATAACTCTCCAGCCAACAAATAGTGTGCTGTATCAATACAGAGCCAGCTGTGGCCACAAACATCTAACACCATTGATCTCGTTTTCCCCTGCTCATTTTCCACTGGGGTATCGCGGACCGGTCTACTTTCTCACGTCAATCAGCTGTTAGTCACGTGTCATGTTTATCGATCTGCTTAGGGATTTATTATCTGCCAGGCCGGAGGCCGTGCACCCATGGGACCAATCAGCGATTCTCGATGGGATCAGTGAACCCCCTCCCAGTCTGACACATTTAAAACAGACATCGCTCCATTATGTTTGGTTTTAGTTTTGTTCTGCACTGTGGTAATCATCTCGAGCTGATGAAAACTGTTCCGCTCTGAAATCGTTCCCATCGATTCGACACGAGAATAACACGATCAATAGATACAGTTGTTGTTCTCTATGTTTGACCTTTAAACCAATAAACACTAACTTCCCACTCTGCAGGCAGCTTTTTGGCAACAGCTGCAATTACATAAGTGAGTTTTACAGCTTTATATTGTGAGTAATTCTTTCAGGTTCAAGGTTTTCCACATGTTACATAAACATCCGTTATCTTTGCGGTGATTCAAGGACATTTATGAACATTTTTCTTGCATTGCGCTGGAAGCATTTTAAGCTCTTACTGCCGAGAAAAACATGCTGAATTATTTCGAAAAAACTCCTCCACACACGGCTCCTTCAGATAGCCTGAACAATTGAGAGCTTACATGGTGGGACTAAAAAGACTGAAAACATAAATTCTTTCTCTCCCGCTTCCTGCTGACAACAACAGAGACGTATGGCTGCAGTTTTCCTCTCGTTCTCACCTTGTGTTGCCCCCTCAGGGATTAGGACACAGAGTGCAGAGCCGTAAAGTGCTGCTCCAACTGCCTGATTGTTTTCCTGACGATCATGAAGAGACATTATCATTTTAAAGCACTTCCACTCATCAGCCACATGATGAGAATAATTGCTTCTGCCGCAGCTATAACTATTGTTCCATTATGACTGCTGACTGTTTATGTGATTTACATGTATCACTCATCTGAGGAGGAGGCCCAGGTTTCACACACCTGGCTCCTTTTTCGACATCATACTGTATTTAGCAGTGGGGTCAGGCTGCACTCACCTAGATTACAATGTTTCATTTAGCAGACGCTTTTGTCCAAAGCAACGTACATCTGAGAGTTAATACAGCACAAGCAACGATCAAGGCAGGAGGGAACAACGTCAGTACAAACAGCTTCAACTGCGATCGGACACTTTTTTTAAATGATCATCAACAACATCAACAAGGTCAATATCATCATCATCATCATCATGAACATCCTAATCAACATCAACATCCTCAATGTCATCATCATCAATAGCATCAATATCATTAAGGTCAGAGGTGTTCATGAAAGAGCTGAGTCTTCATCTTCTTCTTAAAGGTGAAAGGGACTCTGCGGACCGAATGGAGTTCAGTAGCTCGTCCCACCACTGGGGTGCTACTGAGGAGAAGAGTGTAGTTAGCAACTTAGGGCCCTGTTGTGATGGGAGTACCAGGCGCCTTTCATTAGCAGAGTGTAGTGGGCGGGAAGAAGTGTAGACCTGGATGAGGGCGTTCAGGTAGGCAGGTGTTTTGTAAGCGAGCAACAGGGTTTTGAATTTAATGCGAGCGGCGACTGGGAGTCAGTGGAGAGATATGAGCAGTGGAGTGACAGGTGCTGTTTTGGGTTGATTGAAGACCAGCTGCGCTGCTGTGTTCTGGATCATCTTCAGAGTGTTTGAATATGCATGCAGGAAGGCCTGCCAGTCGCGAGTTGCAGTAGTCAATGCGTGATATCACGAGGGCCTGTACCAGCAGTTGTGTTGCATGCTCTGAAAGGAAGGGTCGGAGCTTCCTCATGTTGTACAGGGCAAATCGACATGACCGAGCAATCGAGGCCACGTGAACCTTAAAGGTTAGCTGGTCGTCAATTATGACGTTCAGGTTCCAGGCAGACTGAGTGGCTATGAATTCAGTTTGTCCAAGCTGGATATTGATCTGTGGTTGCATAGAGGAACTGGCTGGGATGACAAGGAGCTCAGTCTTGGATACGTTGAGCTGAAGGTGGTGTTCATTTATCCATTTAGAGATATCGACAAGGCATGACGAGATCCGATTTTTTTTTTAGAATCAGCACGACATCCGAGTATTTTGGCATACTGCATACTACATACTGGCCAAATCAGTACGTACTGCTAGTATAGTATGTAGTAGGGAGTAGTAAGGAAAGGCAGGAAGTAAAACAAGGGGCAAGAACCTACAAAATAAAATGGGAAGCACTAAAAACCAAACTCAGGACTGTGACATGAAGTCAATTTTCATGTAGTGAAGTGAGCAGCTATTTGCATCATATTTTTTTTATCTGTCTGCACCACTTAATCACTGTCATTATGATCTGTGTGTTGACAGGCTGGATAAACTGTAATACTGTGACAAACTACAAGTCTTACGTACAGAAGCGATGACACACTGTGACTGTGACTTATGCCCTGCACAGAAGCTGTGTGGGCCTGGACCAGACTGATAATAACAAAATGTCTTTGTATTTGTTGCATAGAGATTTTATCTGTCTCGTGTATTTTGGGTACGTTCTGTTCAGAGGGACGTGCACTGTCTGTCCTGTTAGGGGTGTTTGTTCTGACATCGCATGGCTGCAGCATGGCATGCTGGGTTGTAGTATAATAAATGGCGATGAAAAATGCTCCTCAGATACAGACAATAGAGTAATAAGCAGGTATGGCTGGTGTGGCTGGGAGGAAGGAGCAGGTGTAGCAGGAGTCCTCTATTAAACCTGGTGATGGATGACGCCATTAATAATTCAGCAGTCACTCCAAAAACTAGTAAAAAAAATAGATCCTGCATTATTAAAAGGGCAGACTGAATTAATTAGATTATGAATTAATGATGAGATTATCCTGAGCATTCAACTTAAGTCGCTGGTAGTCGTGGCACTCCAGCAATCAGACACGCACACACACAAAAAACTGTTCTGCTTGGAGGACCGAGGCTGTGAAATCCAGCTCACACTGTAATTGCTATTCAGGGAGTGTCTCAATGTCAGTGCTGCAGCTCGGGGTAGTATTACCGCAGACCTACATCTTTCAGTTACCATTAAAAAATAATGACACTTTGACGGAGTTTCATTTGATCCTTTTGACTCCGCTTCCTGCTTTATCTTGTTCGACACATCACACACAGTCTGCAGTGTTTTGGTCAGCAGTCTGGCTGCCTTGGCCGTGCTATCAGTGTTACACACAGTGTTTCGACTTTAACACAAACACACTGCTGAGAAAAACACACCCTTATCTTTGTGTTTCATGATAGTTGTATTTCTTTATTGGTTTGTACGTGATGTGAACCTTTCTTGCCCGGTAATAAAGATCTGTGTTCAGCAGAGATGTGCTTGTATTATTAATTAAAGGCTCCAATTTCACAATACTGAGCTCTGTTGAAAGCAAGGTATGCAGATGTTAATAACAACTGTCGTCCCATCTGAGCTAATTCCACCGACCGGTAAAATGAGATACTTTCTTCTGTTCAAAGGCCAAACGCACAAAGAACCAGGGAAGAAGTGCAGACATTGACTGATGTGATTGACGAAGATGTGACACATGCTTTCAAGTGGTTTTTGTTTGAGTCCCTCACGTCTGCCAAAAGCTCCATCTCTGCTCTTATGTCTCCACTGACTCTTGTCATGTATTATGAATGACTGTGAATGATGAGCGACTCCAAAGATAAGGAAGAGATGTAGAGAACGGTTTGTGTTTGTGTATTTGTGTCTGAAAGAGAGATGGCAGGGGGGTATTTAATCAAAGTTATCGCTTTAATAAATATTACATCTAGAAAACCAGAGGATAAAAAGTTTTAAAAACAGAGTGTGGCAAATGTTACTTCAGTTACTCAGTAAATGAACTCAATATGTTTAGATAACCATTGGGTTTGGACATGCATCCATACATTTTATTTACTCCTATTTCCTGTGATAACAATTCCAATTGTTTTCTCACCAGAAAACCAGTGTTGGTATCTCAAGATAATTCGATAAATAAGTCAAGATCTCAAGAAAACCACTGTAAATTACTTGTTATCACCAATGACTGTATTCATAGATGGATGACGCGTCTCCATCTGCTCTCATTGTGCGGAATTGATGCCAAAATAGGCCCCGTGATAGGCGCTGCCATCTTGCGAAGGTGGCGTCATTTGAAGCCAGAGCTGCGCAGTAGAGATTGGCAGGTGACTTCCGCTAACCAAAACACATTAACTTTAACTTACCGAAAAAACAGCAAGGATCCCGCATGTCTGCGTGTTTAACAGCAGAACAGCTTCTTGTGTTGGTCTGAAGCAGACGTTCACAGGTATGGAAACTTCAATGACTGTAATGATTGTTTTAGTTACGTCTCCTCTCGCCGTTCCTCCTCTACTCTGCTAATCCGGAACAGATCGGCTGCAGGAGCCAGATTCGTCAACAGAGCTGTCAATCATCATTTTTACATCATCAAATAACTAATTAAAAATAAACTTGTCAGAAAAATGAACACTTGGACATAAATCAGCATGATAAGAACTAACTATAATGACAGAAACCATGTTTGAGAAAAATGTATTTGACATGTATTTTGATTTTATAGTTTGACTCATGTCCCATTTGTTAACATGGAGGAGGCGGGCTTTATGATCTACTTTATGACTGCACCCAGTCAGCAGGGGGCGCTCCAAATGTTTGCGCTTCATTTTTAGGGAGCTGTCATGTCGTCCATCTTTTTACACAGTCTATGGTTATCACAGGAAAATTGAGTAAATCAAATGTTTGGATGCATGTCCACTTCGGGCTTCCGTAGAATTCAACTTTGGTGTCACTAGATAAAATCCACACTACTTTCCAAACTGCTTCTAGTCGTAGAACAAATAATGAACTCAAAATACAATTTCAAACACAGTGTTTAGATTAATCTACGTTTATTTTGCACCTAGGCTTCCTCCTGGCGCGTAAAAATTCCCCCTTTAGTCACCTTCCCTCTCAGTAAGAAGAGCAATGGTGATCAACAAACAGAGCTGCAGCATCATCCCTGCTGGAGAAAAACGTAATGAGGCTAGAAAATCCTAATTACTTCCTGTGTTGTGAAAACTAATTACGATGATGCATCCCGATCCAAAACCAATTTATTGACTTCAGCACATTTGCCAATTCCTAACCTTCAGTGCACTAACCTACTTTACACAGACAGATTTCCTTCTGTGCTCGTTGACGCATTAGTTTGTTTTTGCTGTGTTTCAAACAACACAAGCCGGTAATTGGGCTTTGTGTCTCCTTAGGAAATTGCAGGGTGTCAAATTGTGATGCCAAACCTCAAACACCAGCCTTTTACTAATAATTGTACCTCACTGAAAATCATTCACTCACTCACCCACATGCAGGCGTGCAAAAACACAAACTGTCAGGTGTCTAATTACTATCTTTCAGTTTGGCACCTTCATTTTCTAAGTTGACATTTTTTGCCCTAAACAATCACGTTCAAGTTTTTATGGGTGTCTGTTGATTATTAAGGCTGAACTAAAATACAGTTTTCAAAGCAGCTGTCAGTTTTGCCGCTATCATCTGTTCTGAGCATGCCCGGGAGAGTTGACCCACTTCATGCTGCAATTTGTCTCAGTGACATCCTCTATCACTTCTGTCTTTTCCTGCCACAGTCTCCATAAATACATTGAGATGACCTCAAAAAGACAAGGAAGTTAATTACTGTATTTTTATTGTCTGTGTTCACACTGCAAGCTAAGTTAAAATCAAAACGATCAACAGGAATCATGGCACAGTCGATACAGTTAAGAGGTAGCACATCCACTGTGCTTCACGCAGAAGTTCAACTGAAATTGCATTATTTTCTGTCTGCTACAGCAAACATACCTGCTCTTTAAATCAGATGTTTTGTGCTCTTATTTAAGAAAATCAGCAACCCTGAGAAATGTCAATCTAAGTAGTTGGAGACCTCACAAAAAGCCAGACATTAGCCTGCTACGAAACACAAGAGTCTCAGACTTTGAACTACAGTCCAGCTGGAGATGAGGTTTTACTCCTCCGAAACCTCTTTGACCATCAGAATATGAAAAAACTTGTGTAAAAGCATTGTAAAACCTTTACTTGTCTAATATCCATGTTGCAGTTCATCTCAAAATTACATCAAAGTCAACTGGACACAATGCTTGGTCATCCTAGAGGCTTCAGTAGTTTGATCCTTTCGAGAGGTGTCCCCCAGGGATCAATGCTTGGGCCCTTAGTGATTTGAGTTTTTGTTACCCTGACTTAAGAGCTGTGGAAGATGCTGCAACAAAAAAAAGTAGGCTTAAATCCAAATGCCTCAACAAGCCCTGTAGTTTGTGAGGATAGGCAATCGATTACTATTGCAGAGATTACCAATAGCAGATGAGTACAGATGAGCCACAGTAAGCGGAGGCGGAGCAAGAGTATTTGTGTGAGATTAGATATCCTATCGAATCATGAGGAAGGAGGACGATCTCTATTGAATGAAAGAAAAGATCATCTCAGTTACAAGTAGAATGTTAATATCCACTTATACTTCGTACAGTACAAGCTGAGTGCAATCAGCTGTAACATCATTATGTGGGTCAGATGATGACTAATGAATTAGATGAGGTAAGAGCTTGTAAATGTGGTTCCTTCCATTTTCAGGAAATTCATGGTCCTCCAGGATGTCGTCCTCCAGGATGCACAAAGCCAGACTCCTCACTGTACAGAAGTCATTAGCTATCTGTTCTGAGCTTTGCAGTCCAGGCATATTAAATGAAAGCTGCACGAGCCACTATGACTCCAAACGCTCTTACATTTAGCACTGAGCTCAGTTACAGACTTCTTGAACACATTATATCTATTATGTCTGCATATAACCCAGAGGGGGTATGACAAAGTAGCTCCTTCTACAAGATCAACATAATGAAAGAACTCGGTCCAGCATCCTGTATCTAAGAACACTTGAGTAAGTCTATCAGTCACTTTAAAGGTACATCGTGGTTCCTGTTAAGACTCTGTGTATGGTGAGAAAGCAAAATACATGCTACGTAATCCCTGTCCCTTAAAAGGAAAAAACTGACTTTGCATAAGTGTGTGATAGCGGTTCATTTTTGGGAGAAAGGCCAACCGATGCCCCGAGCTGTAGCCTCATTACCAGCGTGAGGTGAGCTCTATTTATGGACACACTTGTTATGTATGCACATACCAAACAGCCTGAAAGAAAGCTAAAAGAAATCCTCATTAAACAAAGGCAACTGGTGCAGCACGGGCTCACTGTCGCATCCAGCCTCTAAAGCTCTTATCTGCATATGAATAGTTGGCAAAATATGCTCATTAGCATTTTAATCGCTGACATGGAAGACATAAATAAACAAATATGTTTATTCAGACATGCTCGGATGTGCATTTAACATAAACACTGCCATGTTAAACCTTAAGCTGAGCACATGTTAGAGGGTGAATAAATTAAAAGCCAGTGGGATTTAAGCAAACAGCAGTTTACATGAGTTTCCTTTATAAATACAACGTTTTGCACGTTTTACACACTGTCCAGCTGCACCAGAAGAAAATGCACATCAAATGAACCACAGAGAGAGCAAAAAAAACAAGCAGTGACAAAGAAATTTGTGTCATGGTTTGTTTCTGCAGAGTGAAAATGCAAATCAGCAACCACAAGGGAGCTGGGTAAGAAACTATTCATGCATCAGAGGAGTGAAATCTTAATAATGCTGCACAGATAGCTCTGACTGGTGGAGAGACCGAACTGTACTGTGCATGTATGAGAGCTACGTGTGTGTGTCAGCATGCCTTTCTTAACCATTGACTGTATATAAAGTCTAATCATATAATCAAATTAATAACAGCCATCTTTATGTGCCTAAATGTGTATATTTGTACAATATTCAAAAGCCTTTCGACATCATGCACTCGTCATTTAACTAGTAGAATACATTTCTTCATACTGTCAAATGAAATGTAGTTAAAGAGAGTATGTAGCAGCTGCAGTGGCTCCTCAGATGAAGAGCTAAAGGCCGCTGCATCATCATGGAGTCATCATGTTTGAGTGGAGTGGTCAGTGATGAGGTAAAACTCCCCTCTTTGGATGTAGCACTTCATATTCCCCGCACCATCAGCAGCACTGAGCAGATGCAGCATATAATCAACACTGGTCACGGCTTCATTCACTTTATCATCTTCACACACACACACACACACATGCACACTTACTCAAATGAAAACAGATGGCATACTTGTCCCTTCACACGGTACACTGCAAGTAAAACCAGAGTGTAGAAGTAGAGGAACAACAAGGCAGATTGAGAGAGACCTTAAAGGGAGTGAAAATGCTGCTTGCTTAAGTTTCTGCAGCAGCAGTCTGACAGTGTTCTGCCTTCCTTTTCCAGCACAGTTGTCATCACACACTCAGGATGATGTGTGTTTGCTGAGCAGTGATGATCAAATACTCCGGTGGATTTCCAAGTACGACTGCACAGATTGCTTTAAGAAAGGTCAGACCAGCTCTGAAACATCATCCAACACGAGGCGCTACCCTCTGCCTGACACAGACGAACATCTTCACGCCTCACACAGGAGTGACACAGTGACCCTTCTTCCTGTTCGCTGCCGTTTCAGGCCCACAAACACTTCCCCTCTGCTATGTATAACCATTAATTTACTGCCCCCAGGGCTGCACTGTCTATGACTATTGATCAAACAGCGCTCCCAGCGCTAATTTAGTGCCCAGGATACAGTCTGTCCTGAAGGAAGTAGGAAGTATTGATTCAGGTACAGTTCCGCTGCAGCCCCACTCTACAACAAGGGTCTAATTCACTTCCAACCCTCTCAGAGCTCTGCATTCAGGCGCGTCCAGGCTCTGCTCTTTGACACAGACGGTGTGTCTGCGGCTCAGTGGGTTGACCACACTGAAGTGTCTCTGCTGCCGGTGTGGCCATCCATTTTGAACACAACCCTTACCAAGATGCTCTTATGCACCTTCTGACATAAAAGTGTCTTACTGTAAGATAATCAATTGTTTAATCAGCATCTAATACATTATGAATCATGATTATTTAAGTCATAGCACCAAATCAAACTGTTGTTATATGTGTGTGCATTTTTTCTGTAACCTTATTGAGACACCCACAGACCACCACAGTCATTATGAGAAGTTGTATTCTACATTTATGCACTAAAATAAAAATATAAAACAACCCCAGGAGTTAAAATATGATTAAAGTAATAGAGCAGCGCTGGAAAGTCTTTGCAGCCGGTTTTAACTCTGAAGTGTAAAGACTGAAGAAGTTCAGTTATCCAAAGATTTCTTGTCTCCTCTCTTGTGTTTTTTGCTGCTATGCTGCCACCCAGTGGCCCCCTGAGGTCATTGTCCAGATGATTTAAATATGTTATTCAACGACATGTTTTTATTTAACAAGACACCATAAATCACAACACAGTGGAACTGTCAGAAATATAGTCATTTGTATGAAAATTTAACGTTAAACATTAAAACTGTCTTTCCCTACAAATATATATTGTTTAACATAAAGTCTGACAGGCAAGTTCATTGTTACAGTGAGTCAACGAGAACACTGGTTTCACTGCAACTTACAGTGCAGCGGCAGGCCCTCGAACAAGTTACATCACAGCATTGAGACAAGGCAGAGAGGATCAGCTCACCTGCACCTGAAATCAGCAGGTGGGATGAAAACCAACATTATCAGCACATCATGCTGCATGGTCGCCCAACTCATTCACACCAATTTTGTACATTTGAAACAAGATTGATCACAAGCACCACTCTCTTTATGTAAAGTGTGTGAGAGAATAGATGAATGATTTTTTAAGCTCTCTTAGAAAGTGTCAAATAAAAGCAGTCCATTTAACTTTATGTTGTCTATTACAATTTGCAAACTGTTGCTATTATTATTATTATTACTCCTTTTAAAGGTCCAATTACTGACAAGCTTAAACAGTGTAACCTATAATGTTTCACAAGTCTAACAATCATCTTTGCACATTATAAACAGCTGATGTAAATCCAGACAGTGAAACAAGCGTACAACATATAAAGGATGGAACATTAAATAAGAGCTTTGGTTGTTGAATTAAATAGATATTATCTAAAAAAGGGAGGAAACATTAAGTTCAGGCTTCTCATGTGGAAAAAAAAAGGACTTTTTAAGTCCAGATCAGTTACTTCCTACAGACTTCAGCTTTGTTTCTTTATAAACACAATTACAAAACTGGAGTGACAGCGTTTTCACCGTGTATCATGGCCGTTGAATCGCATGCCGTTGCTGAGAAACATCTTAAATTGTTCTTTGCATCATATTCAAATTATATTAAGACAGTTTAGGCTTTGCTATCAGAGCATCACAGCTCGGATAAAAGAAGCTACTAAACGAGGGTTTGACCACTATCTCATATCTCACCACTTTCACACATATCTCCTCTGGTCATTTCTCGTTTCGTCTCATCTCCATCATATATTAACCGCAAATCTCACAGTTACAACAGCGACTGGACTCTTCTGCTTTTGTCAGATAGAATTTGGACCTTCTGATTTCTGGTCCAATCTAGCTACGAACCTGTCGTGCTCTCAGAGACAGGAAGTTGATCATTAGAAAAGAACATTACACAACTCTCCTGCACAGTCTCAAAGTTAAAGCTTGAGTTTAAACAAAGATGTTTTCCACGAAAGTGAACCCTCTGACTCACTTTTCTGATAAGAAGCCTGAGATACAACAGTCAGTGATTAACTGCAGTCAGTTTAAGATGGAACTCTGTATGGAGAGTCTTCACCAGATACCAGATTAAGTGTTGCCAATCCAGCTCTATAGATGCAGTTCAAAGTCACTAATAACCCCTAACATTTAAATGAGATTCCTGCTTAAAGATATTTGAAATATAATATTAAATGCAAAGAATATGAAGTCATTACTCTACAGAACAAGACTCAAGGACTTATTCAGCCTTATTCAAGCTCAGGACTCATGGGTAGAACATTAACCTGCTGCCCTGATGTCATCGCTCACTTACTTACTATTTGAATGAGCACTAGTGATGATCAGAGGAGTCTTTGTCTTAAAAAAGCTTTAAAATCTTAAAAGTGTATGCTACATATTTCTGAAAATACACACTTCACTTCTACCTAGCCTCAGATAAAAACCAAGTTAGACACATAGACACATTTGCCAAGCCAGTTTTTTAGATCCTGAACCTGCTCCTCCTAACAAAATGTCTAGACCGCCTCTCAGAGGTCAGCAGTAATGGTACATTCGGGCAGTCCATGTGGAACGTAAAGTTAAACATTTCTAAGTTTGCACAGAGGCTGCTCGGACGTTTCCGCTCACTACTGTACAGTACAGACAACTAACAAACAGCGGTAGCCTGTATATATTGATTTAACTGGTGGGATCAGCAACACACTCAAGGACAAGCCTCTTTGTGATGTAACTGTAGGCTGAATTCTTTAAAGGCCACATTTCTCGGTCAGAGGTGTTAGTCTTAAAGTTATTAAGCTCCCAACTGGCTCTGCCAAACATGAGTAACACAATATGACACTCATTTACTTTTATCACACATTGCAATAGAAACTATCCCTGAAAATATCGTTTAAATTTCAATCTTTGGTTTGAATGAAAGCCTGTGTTGTGCAGGCGAGGCTTGAGTTTTTAAAGTTCCAAAAATGTACAGCGAGCTTAAGAAACCCTGTCATAATAGAATATTAAACTGTCTTTGTCTCAGTGTAAAAACAGTTCTTAACATCACTAAACACACTTCATTTGAAGCCCTATCACAGGGTTCCTTATGCACAGAAACAGAGACGTGGCTTTAGCTGTAGTCCCGCTCATGGCGCTGAGTTAAACAAGGTTTCAGACGCCAGGTTGTCGAGGTTCTGCTTCTCCAGCAGGTAATCTTCAGCAACGAAGTCTATTCTGGAAGTCATGGCTGTTTTAAGTCTCTGTGGGTTGGAGAAAACTAAAGTTTAGAAACCAACAGGAAACCTCTTAGAAACCTTTGTCGGGTATGCCTGACCAGCTCAGGCACAAAGGGATAAACGTAATGAGTGTTGTACCCACCTGAACAAGTGAGCCTTTGTTGTTAATCAACTCCTGAATGGCTCCAATCGGGATCCACACTATGGAGATCAGTGAGACGCACCAGCCCACAGACTCAGCCCACACTGGGTATGTGTAGGTCCCATAGCGAGCAGGAGTGTACTGGCCGATGCTGGAGGTCAGGATACACTGAAAAGGGAAAGGGATAGGGTTAAAACTTTAGAAAAGCAGCATTATTAATTTAATTGTTCTGGTGATAGAGGAAATGTGGGGATTGGACAGTTAACACCTCACCAGCACCAGCATGGGACAGAGCACCAGCCAACAGGCCCGAAAGAAGATGTTTGGAGTTTTTCCTTGCATCCTTTTCACCATCAAACAGATTTGTGGGACACCTGAGGGAGAAACAAATTATGATTAAAGACCTGGAATTGGCATTGACTGTGAATACAAATGTCCTTACATTGCTGAAACCTGTTGGCTTAGAGGTAAAAACATTTATAGCATAATCTGGCTTTGAATTTATGAACTGTACCAAAGATCCAGCAGACAGCTACAACTTCAAAGAAAGCCAGAAAAACGAGGGAAACCACAGCCGTGTAGTGATCCATCAGCTGAAACACATAGATACCCCCCTGTGCAGGATGGAGACGACATAGAGAGGAAGAGACAGAAGAAAATGACAAAACGGTTGTCAGTGAAACAGCTTTTACCACATGTAGGCCACTAAATACCCTCCTTTATTATAAGAAGTAAAAGACCTTGACAGTTACACTCTGTACCTTAGTAACATGAGGAATCCCGAGGATAAAGCCGACGATGCACACAGCCAGGGTCACCAGCTCTTCTCTCTTGAGGAAGCGCAGAAGGCTGGGGCCAAACTCATCCTTTATGAACGTGACAGCGACATCAACTGTGGCAAACTGAGGGCAGAACACAGTTTAAACTGTGTTTGTTAGAGTTATCCCATTAACTGTGTGAAAAGTGGTTCCCTCTTGATTAATCTCTATTTACAGATTTTACACAGTGGAATAGTCTACATATTAGAATCTGTAGGCAGGGATGTGGATTTCCGGGAAGGCAAGTGTTCTGAGCTATGTCCCAATCCACGGGCTGCAGCCTTCGAAGTACGCGGTCCACTGGTTTCCATTTGAACTACGCGTGTAGTGCGAGTAATATTGACCAATTACGTATCAGCAGGCTGCGGCGTATGCAAGAAAAATAGTCCGTGAGGAGAGCCAAAGCAGGCGGAACGTAATCCGCCGTAATGCCATCCCGGCTGCCATCAGCGTGATCTGATGACAATTTAGCCTCTTATTAACCTCTATAAACAGACATCTGCATGTAAGTTCAGCTAACAATCTGTTCTAGATCTAAAATTTAACTTGAGATGAATTCCCTTGGCGCTGTGTCACGAAAGCCGTTCAGTATTCAGATTTCCCGACTTCCTTGAATGCATCAGATCGATCTGACATCCGTTCAACAACTGAGCATTTTAAAAGAAGTTTTCTTCTCCTCTTGAGGACAGGCCGGACAAAGCTTGAATTTTTACTTGAATTTCGGCAAAGGTTAATAACAAGTAAATCACAAGAAAACGTTTTCTCTTTCTGCAACAATGCAGCACGCGGAAAAGGAAGTCTTGACTGGAAGTCGTTTATCAATTACCACCCGACACGTTCACCGGTGTTCCCAGAGGCTATATCCTCTCAGACTATAGCGGATGGGTCCGAGATTGCCTCTTGATTAACTTTTGAGGTGCGCTTATGAGGCTGTTTAAATAGATGGACTAAAAAGATGGTGTGTGAGAGGAGTTCAAACACATGTTGGTAGTCAGCTAATAACAAGATCTACTGTATTATTTAGTTGTATTGAAACTATGTGTACTTATCCATATTACAGAATGACTGTTTTTAAATGTTAAATTCTCTTTATCACCAAACACTTGCAAAACTAATGACAATAATGTTCATCTATGTGGTTAGAAAATGCTAGCATGCTAACATGCTAAACTAAAAGAATGAACATGGTAAACAACTGCTGAACATCAGCATTGTTATTGTGAGCAGTTCATGTTAGCATTAAGCAGAAAGTACAGGTTCAGAGGTGAAAGCATTTATTGGATGTTTTCTTCATCTGTTAGCAAAGGACAAAACAAATTACTTATTAGTGACCTGACACGCCTAGATTATACTATAACTCACTTGTACTAATACTTTCACAACATGTAAAATACATTAGAGAGATAGGAAGAGTTAGAACGTAAACACCTTGATGAGAATAGTAAAGAGAGGGGTGCTGGTTTAGCTCAGTGGGTAAAGCAGGCTACAGGCCTCAACGCAGCGGCTGCAGGCTCGACTCCAGACCTTGGCCCTTTGCTGCATGTCATCCCACACGCTCTTCTCCCAACATTTCCTATCTCTCTTCAGCTGTCCTTTCTAATAAAGGCAAAAATGGCCCAAAAAACAATCTTTCTAAACTGTATGTTTGTAATCATTTCAATGTCTCTGTGTGGCCAGAATACGCAAAATACGTTTTTTATTGCTAAAATTACAAATTCTGCAGTGCTTCACTTCAGTACTTAATCCACTGGATTTCCTCTTAAACCACGTTACAGCCTGTTTATGGAGTTTAAGGGCCCTATCTTGCATCCAATGCAAAGAGGCACACAGCGCAGCGCGATGTCATTGCTAGTTTACGTAGGAGGCCTGGTCTATTTAAATAATTGCTTAAACTGTAAAAAGCAACAAGAATGTGCCTGATGCATGCAAAGCTGGCTTTTAAAGGAAATATGAGATGACACGCTGATTTGGTTTATTCATGTTAACCTTAAAACAAATGTGTGATTAATCAAGAGACTTAATACAACCCTAACACCACTGTACGAGTAATAATTACAGCGTTATAAGTGTTGAGAAATAAAGGAGTCTGGGACCCATGAGAAAATGATAACTGACGAGTTATAACTAACTGAGTGGTAGCATATACTGTATGTGACTGACTGAGTAACTGAATGACTGACTGACTGAGTGAGTGACGGTACTTTCAGAGCCATTCAGAGAGAGTTGCAACATCACAATGGCGGATCATGGAGCGTATTGGACCTCCACTGTCTCTCTGTCTATACACCTCTGGATACTTTGTTGGGGGGAGTAGGCGGGGCTGCTCCTCAGCTGCTCATCCGCTGTCTTCACCTACGTCCGCAGTGAGCACCTGCTTTCAAACACGTTGTCATCTGCCTCATAAGGACAGTCCTTGTAACACATTGCCCTCAAAAGCGCACAATAACCTGATGCGGTCAGCCACATACTAGGTTGTGACCTAGTCTTGTTTACTAAACGTTGTGTTCTGTATTTTATGCCTCTTAATGCTTTGTTTTTAACTGTGTAAAGCACTCTGAATTATTTGATTATGCTGGAATTAAGAGGATTGGACGCACCCTAAAAATGCTTTCGTTATGCACTTTATACCACTTACTAAAGACTGTTAACAAAAGGCTCTGAGAGAAGTTCACCTGGCTGTCCAGACCCAGACACAGCAGCATGAAGAAGAACAGAGGAGCCCACAGCCGAAAGACAGGCATGGTGGAGAGCACTTCGGGGTACACGACAAACACCAAACCAGGACCTGAAACACAGAAAGGGTTTTGTTTTTACCATAACATGCAGGAATTAAGAGAAATTAAGCTGGCAGTATAGACAGATCTGTTTTTGTGCTTATTAAATGAATAAGATATAACATGTTGATTAATGTATGTAATGTAGAGGTGCAGGGAGGCAGCTCTTGTAACCTTTGGACAAACCCAAGCTAGCTGTTCCGTCCAGTTTTACTGCTATGGTCAGCTAACCTGCTAGTGGCTTCAGCTAAATATTTACTGTACCTTAAAACCCAACTCAACAAAATGCCACCAAAGGTCACTCTATGTGGAGTTTAACATAAAATGTTAAAACGATGGAACCAGCAAAGTGATGGACCTGACCTTTTGGTAAGGGGAAGTATAAAACTAAACCTGCAACATCCAGCACACGTCTCTGTGGGTCATACTTTTGTTGTGCTGTTGTTCTGACCTCATTTTATATTTAACTTTTAATACAAAATACCAGTAAACCTGGTGTACACGTTTCTACCTGGTTTAATATTTAAACACATTATAGTCGTTGCTGGATGTCCTTCTCCTTTAATGAACTGAACTCAGGATCACTCCTGAACTTACTCACTGAGAGACTGGTAACATACATCACTGTGAGACTGACAGCTGTCAGAAAACAGCATGATGAGATGTTTCTTTTCTAAAGAAGCAGGTCTGATAGAGAAAAAACTCTATGTAGCCACCATGACGTCTGCAGTTTGTTTGTGGACTGTCGTCGCCATCTTGGCTTGAAGTGTGGGCATTACATTCTATCCTTGTGATGAGTAGTGCAACATTGGTGCTGCTTTAAGGTATTGTATTTTTCCTCTTCGTATCCTTGATTGACCTGCACATGTCTTTAGTCAATGCAGACACGCACATATTGAAATCTGTGTCTTGCTTTTTCCCAGTAACATGGAAAAAATGCTCCTCGGAGGATGTAAATAAAACAAGTTGTTCCCAGCTGAACTGGGATGGGCTGTAAGATGGGTTCCACTTGAATGTCAGTCTCAAAACATCATTTTATACATGGCATCAAGTCCATGATGACGTCTTCATGTTAAAATACAACAAAAATCTAAAGGCTCCTTGATGCTTACCATCTGTAGCTATGTTGTCCACTGGGAGGTTGTGGATATGAGCCATGTAGCCGATAGCTGAGAAGATCACAAAGCCAGCCAGGATACTGGTGAATGAGTTGGTGCATGTAACAATTAAAGCATCCCTGAGAGGAGGAGGACACAATGAACAATGTTATTAGAGTTCCTGTATTTAATTACAGTCAGGAAAACAAAGGCACTAGACTATGAAGTTGTAACATTTTACATCAGTTGCATTAGTTGCAGTAGTTAATGCGTGATATTACGAATCAATGCCACACCTGGAAGTTTGTGCTGGTGCCCTAACATGTATATTAACCCTTCCTGCTAATCTTGTTACAATATGACTGTGCTTGCAGTTTTGAAACCGTGTATGAAGAATCATTTTTACAAACAATTAGAATCATCAGTGCTTAACCAAACAGATCGTACTCGAGGATTTATCACCTGAGAATGTTGTTGTTGAACTTGTTGTAACTAGCCATTGACACCATGGAGCCAAATGCTATTCCAATGGAGTTAAACACCTGAGCAGCTGCATTGACCCAAACCTGTGATACAAGTAGAGAAGAGCATGAAGATTATAATGAGTAAAGTTTCATTCATTTTAGTTTAAAAAGCTCCAAAGCTCCTTTTTTCAATCTGCAGTGTCAGTCAGATCTGATTAAACTTTCTATCCAATATTTAAGCAGTGTTTTGTTTGAACAACGAGTATCGTTATAGGACCCCGACTTCAATCTAAGAACATCAATGAGATGTGCATTAACTTCCTTGCTCCCTGACATACAGTGAAATATAAAGGTTGATTTGCAGATTGTGGTGCCAGCGTGTAACAAAGTCCTACAGGTTGTCCTACTATCTGATGTTACTCACTCATTAACGGAGTCTCACCTTCACTTCAAACAGTTTGCTCCAGACGGGTGTCACGAAGTAGAGGATACCATTCTTTGCTCCAGGAAGCTGCACATTATTAATGAGCAGGGCGAACAAGATGAAGTACGGAAACACAGCAGTGAAATACACGACCTGTGTCACAAACACAAAAGCAGAAATGGACCAATGTGTGGGTTTGTTGTGTAGGTGAGGTTGTAACAGTTACACGACTTTGACAGTGACAACATTAAGGACCATTTGTGTTTTGCTTTTAAGAAAACATTTTGGCCCACACAGGGTTATTTTATCAATTTGCAGTCATGTCATAGCTGTACAGTAGAGCAAATATAATTGTAAGTTGGCTGAGCAAACATTGTTTTGCATCTGTAACAAAAGTAATTCGCATAATGTAGACAACAATTAATTTGGTAGAAACACTTTTCAGAATAACAATCTCATTATTTCTAATGTCATTCAGAGAAAAATGTCTTGCCCCACACCCTGCAGACTTTATTCCTGTAGCCAGCACAAATAAACCTCCCGTGTTTTATCACCGACATTGCTGAATTTCAAACATTAACTGTGTCTAAATGTCGCAGGACAGAGAGTTTAATCATGAAATTGGACCACAACATTAGCAGCCATTATTCTGACCTTGCCAGTGGATTTGACTCCTTTGAAAATGCATAAATACACAATGAACCAGGAGAGAACGAGATAGCCAAAAAGTTCCCAGCGAAGCCCACCAAGTTCCTCAATGCCACTGGTTTTCTCCAGAAGCCGGTGGCTGGAAATGAAAAAAGAAGCAATGGATTAAAAAGGCAGGTGATTCCCATATTATCAATAAAAACTTGGTGTCAAGTCTCTATAACAGTCTTCTTTATAACCTCAAATATTCCCGGCAAAGCAATCAACAAGGTGAAGTTTCTAAAACATAATTAATCTGTGAGAGGACTGTGCAGGTGAGGTTTGATCAAGTTCAGTTGACCTTGGCCTCATAACATAAACAAACCAAAGCCACTGCTGTCAATTTATCGGTTATGTTTTTGTTTCTCTTTTCATTCATGTTGTCATTTCCTGTTTTATTTTGAAACTCATCCTTGTATCGTCTTATAGATTCCTGCTCCCTGTGTCCCTCACCTCATGTGTCAACCCCCGCCCTAATTAGACCAACCTGTGTGTTGTTCCCTCTCGATTGTCTGTGCATATATACCCTGCGTGTCTTCCCTCTCGTTGCCAGTTGGTTGTGTGTTCCTTAGTGTTGCCTCGTTCCAGCATCTTTCCGTGTTAGTGATTTCTGTGTATTGACCATTGCCTGATTTTTGACTAGGCTTTTTGCCTGCCCCTTTTTGGATTTTTTCCTTTTGATTACCTGTGTATCGAACATTAAACTCCAATTAAACTGCCGAGTGCGAGTCGTGCATTTTGAGTCCATTACTTGTCATTCCATTGGTTGTGTCACATTTTGTCTATTCATCTGATAGATAAGCCCCATGTACAGACCACTGTGTAGGCAAAAACAAACACTGAAAATCTCTAATGTTAAATGACAAAAACTATTTTCATATAAGACCCATATCGATTCATATTAAGAAGATAATTAAGCAAGTAATGTAGGTTTGCACATGTCTTAAGTGAGCTTCCTCCAGTAGATGTAAACACAGCTAAAACAGCTAGAGGAGTGCCGTAACTGTATGAATATGTAGATATTCTGCAGGTGAAAAAGCAGTGTACGGTGCTTACTCAAAGAACTGCTGGCTGGCGGACTGCAGGTATGTGGCGTTCCCAGGAAAACCGCTGGAACAGTTTGCGACAACATTCCAGGTGTTGTTGCAGGACGTCCAGGGGAGAGTCGCTCCAAACGTGTTGAACAAATAGTAAAGCGCCCAGCTCATGAGCACATTGTAGTACGTGGAGTACACAAAGGAGATAACAACTGTGGCCAGGCCGACACCTGCAGAGCGACACGGTGACAGATATTGTGTGAAAGAAGATTTACACTTTCCTTCTTTAAACAGTTAGAAAATCCCTCTCATACTCATATTTTGCAGGGAATTGTCATTACTTGGGTCGAGTATAAACTACATCTCACACAAAGAAAGGCCGAGAGGAGAAAAAAAGGCATTCCTGGAGCCGTGGATTAGAAATTCCTCTGTCAGTTTGCCCCTGAATACAACAGACTCTTGACCAAATGAGTAAAGGAGAGATCAAAGTCCTCCGACAGATGAAAATTATTCAGTCTTTGATCACACGGCTGAGACCCACAGGTGTTCAGATGTCAGGCTGGGGTCTGTGTTTATCATACGTGTGTTTCTAGTTGTTTTCATCAGTCTCCTCCTCAGAGAATTCAGAGCAATGACTCAGCAAAAGACCTCGGCCTCTAGAGTAGGTGCAGGAGGTTTGTTTTGCTACTCAAGGACATGTAAGTAGGGGGACACAGAGGATTAAACCTGAACCGTTTAAAATACAGTAAAATAACCATCACAGGACTTTTTTCACTGTTTGTTGATTCTGCTTAAGCTAATACTTTGCCCTACTTTTAGTACTATCTGACACATTTGAAAGAAATGCAAACAATATTATATTTAATACTTTAAACTAAGCAATAATTAGTCCTTCAGGGAAATGTGCTAATTCACTGGCTTGTTAAGTGTAAGATAGAAAGACTCTTAAGGCAAATATGTAGCTGGAGCTAGCAGCTGCGAGTTAGCTAGTAGCTGCTAATTAGCTAGCTGAGAGTTAGCTAGATACGCACAAAACCTGGCAACAGAGGTAAACAGCTAGCTTGGCTCTATCTTAACGTAACAAAATCCACCTACCAACATGTTAAAACTAATCAGATTTTGTAGAGTTAAGTCGTACGTTTAATCTGTTGAAATATAAAAAAGACGTTTTTGGGCTATTTGCTAGATTTTGACTCTTTCTATTTCCTTTTGGGGGGGTTTCCTATGTTCAAAGAGGTCTACTTGATGTTCTTAAGTCCGAGATTTGTATGGGACTTAATGGAACATGACCAAGGTACCTATATCACTCAGGTCCTATATTCCCAGGGTTATTTATGGTTAGGGTATTGACTATAGACTGTATAAAAAGATGGACGACATGACAGCGCCCTGAATGTAAAGCCAAAACATTTTGAGCGCCCCCTGCTGACTGGCTGCAGTATAGGTCATAAAGCCCGCCTCCTCCATGTTATCAGATGGGACATGAGTCAAACTATAAAATCAAAATACACGTCAAACAAATTTTGTTCAAACATGGTTTCTGTCATTATAGTTAGTTCTTATCAATCATGAGTTCCTTTTTCTGACAGGTTTATTTTTAATTAGTTATTTGATGTTGTAAAACGGATGATTGACAGCTCTGTTGACAAATACGGCTCCTGCAGCCGATCTGTTCCGGATAAGCAGAGTAGCGGACGAACAGTGAGAGGAGACATAACTAAAACAATCACGACAGTCATTGAACTTTCCTTATCTGTGAACGTCTGCTTCAGACCAACACAAAGAAGCTGTTCTGCTGTTAAATACGCCGACGTGCGGGATCTTTGCTGTTTTTTCTCTCCGGTAGGTTAAGTGTGTGTTTTGGTTAGCGGAGGTGGCTACGGTGGCTCCACCCATCGATCTCTACTGCGTCATCCATCTTTATATACAATCATTGGTATTGACCCATTCACAATATGAACTGTGACATCCAGGGAGCAAAAAAGTGCACTTCCAAAAAGCTCAGCCCTTTCTTTCCCATCATGTTATCATTGCCACCTCTGCTACTTTTTTTTCATTTGACAGAGAAATCTTTAACCACTGACTGTGTTTAAATGAAATGGCTGGAATGCCATGCTCCACTGGTTCCAGTGTCACTATGTGATAAAAAGAAGGAGAGGCGAATGAAAAACAGGTCTGTCATCATAATGACCGAACCAAAAGGAAGCCGCTTTGAGCTCCAGGATCAGCTAAAACCACTGTGTACAATCCACACTGAGCTGTCCTGCCTTTGTGATCGCCTGTTTGTCTGTTTCAGCCTCACATCCAGCTTACATGGCTGACTGCTCAGCTGGTACACCATACATGCTCCAAGTAGGGAAGTAATGCGTCATTTCAAACTGCCATAAGAGGAGTCAAAAACAAGGCAGAGCAGAAATGTGGAGGGAATCATTAAACATTAATTTTTTTGAATAAATCATAAATGAGTAAATTAAGCAGTATATTTCTTGATTTGTGATGGATATTTGTGGGGATTGAAGTCAGGGATCACACTAAAATCACAGCAAACTGCAGTGAGTTGCACAGGGAAACACATCAAAAGAGCATACAGAGAAGAACTACCTGCTTTTGGCCCTTTTAGCACAGAGCATTAACCAGGAAGAAATGAGCGATAAATCAAGTGAAGGACCCAAAGGTTTTGACCGGGTAGATTATCTCTGTCTTTAAGGAGATAAGAAAACTATGGAGAGAAATCTGAAGTTAGAACAAGTCAGGCAGAATTTTCACTTTAAACCCATCAGAGCTGATTGTTGATGGCTGGGCTCTTGTTTGATACGCACTGTGATCAGTTTGTTCAGCAGCAGGGTGGCTGTCAGTGCCCTCTCAGTCCACACGTTTCAGTTCAGTCATGGTTTAATTGAGCAAATAGTGCCTGTCTGCTGTGATATTTCATGAGCACTGGAGCCTTGGAACAACCAGACCTTTATACAAATCCATATGAACTAATGTGGACTGTGAGAGCACATCGTCATTCACCCATTTTGACACAATTATCATTCAAATGAATCAAATTTAAGTGTATTTAGTTCACGGTTTATGATTCCATGACTTCTTCCTGGATCGTATACGTTTAATTGATTCCAGAGAAAGTTTAAAGTTTCAAAATAAAGGCATCAATAGACGGTGACTACAGCTGTGATTAAAATGTTGGCTTTACAAGTTCTCATCCATCAACAAGTGAAAACAATTCATGTATCACACAGAAAAGAGCAGATTTCATTTCAAAAAGGAAATAAAAAACACTCCAACGTGCAGCAAAGGCCTCAAAAATGATCATTTAAACCATACACAAAGGTTATTATCTCTGAAATATGGACTTACTGGCTAGTCTGTATAAAACAGACACATATCATCCAAATCTGGATTGATTGCGTGGTTGGACAGTTACTATGTAGGCTAACGTGAGACACACAAGGAAGAACTTTAAACATTCATGGCCAGCATGAAGGGAAGAATTATTTCTAGCAATTTATGCTCCAGTCAACCGAGGAGCACGGCTTCATGGTGGAAGACGAGGAGGAGATTGTGGGAGAGGAGGAGTTCTGTAGCACTATTTCTATAGTTCAGTGACCTGACGGGTCCCATTCTAGTTTTCCATATCTGACTGCTGGTGTCAACGGTTTTAACTTACACTAGCATCTATTTCTTATTTTCACTCTTTGAGGATGAACAATTTTAATAATAATAATACATTTTATTACTTTCATAGCACTCAAGGTCAACTTACATCATATAATAACATAAAGCAAACAATATTGTAAACAGCAGAGCACCAGTAAGTAAACCAAATCTGATCTCTTGTCCTCGGCAGGAACAGTCTGGTTCAATAATGTGGGGCTCTTTGTTTACATTCTATATTGATCAACTGGGATTACTGGGAGTTATGGTAATCATTCACTTTCTGGGGAGGTACTGTGTTCAACAATTGATTACAGTAACATTTTAACAACAAGATTACTATTACATTTGCATCTTTTACAGTTCCCACTCTAATCTGAATCAGGTCAGCTAACATGTCTGTGTCCTGTACAGTCTAACAGTGGGTAAATATTAACATATTTATCTATTCTATTTCAAAAATGATCATACATGCTTCATGTACGCACACAAACAGATCATCATTCCATACGCTCATTTAAAAAAAAGTTTCTTTACAATGACGTTCATCCCCGTCACATGAGAGGAGCCCTTGGCCTGGAAAGTCACTCACCTTTTAACAGTGGACAGATTTTGGTGAAAGCGTGCACCGACCCTATACGTGTGTACTGCCCAATAGCAAACTCCATAAAGAGCAGAGGAAGACCACACAGGATCACCATGATCAGATAGGGGACCATAAAGGCACCTGCATCACAAGAACACACAGGAGAAATGATACTCGGAACTCTTGAGCATGTTAAGTAATATAATAATGCCTAAGAGGTAAATATGATGCAGAAGCTTCCCTTCAAATCACTATGACCATGTAATCTAATTGGACAAGAGGCATTCCATGAGTGCTGATATACAGTACAACATCACTGGGACTCTGTGTATCACTCCGCCTCAGATGTGTGTTCTGAATACTGTTAATTAACGTTACAGCAGACAGAGTTTGTCTTGATTAATCCAGCTGGTACCTCTGAATAATATAGCACAGTCTTTAACTGGTTGATCATGAATTAGAACAAACAGATAAATGGACATCATACAAAGTAACTGCTCTGTAATCACTTTTAGACACAAACAAAGTAGCAGCAGTGCAGGAGAATGTTTGTGTAGTGTCAGTAAAGGTGTGGCCAGGTTGCCCTCGGAAAAGAGATTTTATCTCAAAGGACTTCTTGGTTAAATAAAGGTTAAATAAAATTTTAAAAAAGAAATAAAAGAAAGAACTAGCTGAGCTGGTGGAGTAAAAATTTGCCAGCTGTATAACTATTGAAAAAAAGTAGTATCACACTCGAGGTTGTGTGTTTGCTGTGGCCTCATGCCTAAGACCGAATCACAGCAGTGCTGATATTCCATACAACATCCCTCCCTCTCATGTGCTATGCTTAAATAACTCACTGAGATGCGTGTGTAAAACAGTCAGGTTCTGCGCTCACATATTGAAAATCTTGTGCATTACCTTCAGATAAACCATAAAGCTTGCATGAATTCAGAGAAAAGGGATCGAGGGCTGAAGATGTTCTTTATCAACGTCATTGCTGCTATGCCAAACTTTGCTGAGTCATTCTTGTGAACAACACAGACGCTGGGGACGTGACAAAAACGGACATAATTGTATCGTACGTCTTTAAAAAGGATTACTAAACAGGTTTTAACCTGCTGGAATACAAGAATTAACAGTGAATACTTTGATTTTTCAAAAAGGGTGAGAAACTTCCACACCCACATCCTAACTGTTTCACCTTCTGTAAATTGAAGAGATAATCAACGTTATGTTGGCATATCAGGATTAGTTCAAATGTCCCATTTTTTACCCTCAGAGTACAGGCACACTAGGGCAACTAAAGTACAAAAGGCATGGATGTCAGTGGGAATCACTGTACGTGTCTGCTCGTTGGCAGACCTGTAAGATTATCACACCAGGTCTTACCAAGTTTGTGCTGGCATAGACTCAAGCCACCAGAACACTTGCTAAACAAATGGTTATTGGTTTACAGGTTTGACGGACATGGAAAGACTTAAAATGTCAGTTTCAATACTGTTAGAGAAAATAAACACTTTCACAGTCAGTTTCTGTTGTTCTAACCCTGGTTATGACTGCGACTATTGTGCTTTGAAAAGTCATGTATAGTTTCTATCAGTCTTCCTGCACATGACTCCTGTGACTTCTACAGGCTGTAGGGGCTCTGTAAGGTAATGACTCATCCTGATAAGCTTTTTTAAACAGGGCAATCATTATGGAAGGTAATATTGCCATAGTCTTCTTGAAGTATATACCATGTCATAAGTTAAACCTGTACAATATGTCGCAGTTCAGCAATAAATTCTTCCTTTGTGAAGATTGTTGTGTCAAGTTTAGGTGAGATGTGTGTAAATACAGTCACATGTTTATCAAGAAGCCATAGTTTAAGCGTTGTTTTACAGGACTACATTATATTAAGATTAAAGTTTTTTCATTAAAGTTTAAAAGTTTAAAGTTTTCTTTAAAGCTATGTACATAAGGAGGGGGCAGAATATTAGAGTTATCACTGGATATATACTGCGATCCTATACATCACCATAAGATCTTTATGCTAAAATCAGAAAGGAAAACTCTGTGGCAGTACTGTAATATAAATAATAATACATAATAATAATAATAATAAGTATAATTGCAGTTTTAATAGCCCTATCTGCTGATGCAGCATGCTTTCAGTGTTACTTAAGGATTATTTTTTCATCCTCTAGTAGGCTATACAAGATACAAAGCTATTTCATCACATTTGTATAAGATAAGATAAGCTTTATTGATCTCCCAAAGGGGCAATTTGCTCGTTACAGCAGCTCACAAAACAGGCTAAATAAATAAAGTACTCTAGAAATAAATAAATAAATGTAGGTGGCAATAAAAGGATTTTGAAAATATGACAATATAAATGTAGAACAGTATAAGATTTGTTTAAGTGACGATGCATTTTTTTAATGCCTGCTACAGGTTATTTTACTGATCAGGATTATTTCAACAGTTCAGCAAAGACCTTTAACCTCAGATAGTCTTACCTCCACCGCTGCTGTAGCACAGGTAGGGAAACCTCCACACATTGCCCAGTCCCACCGCGTATCCCACCGACGCAAGGATGAACTCCAGCCGCCCGCTCCATGTGGGTCTCTGCGCCTCTACTTCCACGGTCTTCTCGGCCATCCCTGTGAGATCTAAGCTTTTCAGAGGATAATCTCTCTCATCTGAGGGTACCTTTGAACTTTCGGCACCGACTTCCATTCTTCTTTGCTTGCAGTGAGAGCGAAGTGACGGTTTTTATTCCCACGGACAGACAGTGCAGCGCTTCTCTGGATCATGAATATGAAAATAAAAAAATAAAAAAACCAATTCGGTTAAATTAAAAATTGTAAAATTTCTTTCATGTGAACCATGACGAGTGATTTATCCCCATGTTGGCTACTACACAGACTAATTGGTGATTTTATTACACCAAAAACTAAGTTCCTGAATGTCTGATAAACTACTCACGTAATGTTTCAATTCCGTTTTCAATTACTATAACATGCGTCATTACGACAGAGAGAAGCACCTACAATTCAATAACTGGGTAACATCCACAAGTGACGCCCAGCCCGTCTGTAACCCATTCAACCAACCCGGTCTTGGGTAATGTAGCCTTACTGTAAATGTCCTTATCCATTATCACTGCCCAGGCTGCTGTCAAGTCCGCGAGTTTTACACCCGTCTCCCTCCAAAATAAAAGCCAAGTAGAACTTCCTTTTTTGACAATTTGTGAACCAAAGCAAGTGACAACGCAGTGAGTATTTCCCCCTTGAAAATACGTTTAAAGGACTACTATGGCCACTGCTGAAAAGTAGACCTAGTTGAAAACTGGTTGAAAAGTAAACGTAAATTGATGACGTTGATTAAACCTTTGTGTTTAGACCAGATTTCACCTGCCTCTGTCAAAGGATTCAACACACGTTTCATTTACACACTGGCGATTTTCGAGTCGCATCTCACATAGCCTGTTTTAGCGGCTAAAATGATTGTCAGTGCATCACTGTCACCAACGAAAAAGTTATTGTAAACATAACAGAGGTCGGCTTCGAGCTCACGACACCTGAGTTCGGGTTTGGTACGCGGCAACTAGGCCTCTGTGGGAGTGGTTCTCTCGTCAGGTATTTATCAACTACGTCTGCACCCAGGGGTCATTGGTCACCAAACCAACCAATTTTTTTGTTGCACGTTGGCAGGAGGGAATAGAACAACAGCAAGGGGATTCAAGCTAACAGTTTCCCACAGTTATTCAGGAGCGTTATCTTAATGATATTAAAACTTTGCGTTTGATCAGTGGTGTTTACTTCCAATATTCCCGCATTATTCACATAGACCCGCCTCTCCATGTCCAAAGATGGTTATTCTTTACAAAGCTAAGGTTGTGTGAGGAATCATGAAGAATCTTGGATACTGGAAAGCTGAGTCATGTTTCTTTCTTCACGTTACACAAGTGCATATCAGAGAGGAGACAGCTCTAGTGGTGCAGAGGCTGGGTTGAAGTTCACCATATGTGTATATGAACTAGTGTCCAGGGAGAAAGCCAGTTCAGCATAATCAGGCCTGTTGTAGAAACTAAACAGTCATCTTAAGGAGACTGAGGGTTCGAATATTGCTGCGAGAATAATATGCTCTAACTTTATGCTCTTAGGTTTGCAACAAGCTTGACCTAGGGACATTCTGTGTCAAACCAGAAGCCTCAGTGAAGAAAGATTCCTCCACATTTTAAATACTCCCTTGCTTTTACTGCTCCCCAGCCAGTTTGTCTTTGTACTACCTTGTGAGTTCATTGCTTTTCAGCATTTTCCTTCAGTTTCCAATAGCACTCCTGGCAGAGAGACGTCCCTACAGTAGTACTAGCAGTTCTCTGACAAGAAAACAGCCGGGAGGTGAACCATGCCATTCGCTTCTGCATCATGGCAGCGGATATTGTTTTGAATGGTAGATCCCTATCTTGCACTTTTCTGCACAGCCTGTCTGATGACATTAAAGACCAGTTAGCGCTACTTGATTTACAATCTTTGATGCCCTTATAAAAATTGACAAATCAAATTTATGAAAGGAGAAGTGAAAAGTCTCATTCGTTCAGGAGACCACTTAGGGGTTGGGGAAGAGCCAATGATGCTGAGACACATTTCCGCCGAGCTCTAACACCGACTCAGGGAGGGTTGGTGCATCAACTGCAATCAGTGTGGACACTTTCTAGTGGAGAGTCCCGTTAAAGGCTGGGCCCATCAGTGAGTAGAGGGTTACTGGTGGACTGTAAGACCTCTTCTTCTACCACTCCCAAATTTTAACTCACTAAGGTTGAGCCAACCTTGAGTCCCTGAAGTTGGTGCTTCAGGAACATCCAGATGAATACTGCCAAGGTTAGTGCTGTTACAAACTGGTTGGTTCCATCTTATGGCTAACAGTTACAAATCATTTTGGGATTTGCCAACTTTTCAGACAGTTTATCAGAAACTAAATCTCGGTGGCAGCCAATCTTCTTGCTTTCACTTCCCCTAGCTCCAGGTTCCAATGAAAGCCCCAAGCTAATGAGGCTTTTCAGACTCTTAAACTGGTTCACCTCTGCAGCTGTCCTCTCCTAGACTGTCCTTGAGGTGGATAGTCTGACTTGTCTAACAGAATTTCTAGTGGCCTTCACTTGAAGAGGACACTTAGAGAGTTTATTAACACCCGCACCGTCTGTGCCCAGATCAAGTCCTCTTGTCAGGATCCTACGTGGTTGCTTCATCCCCTCACCGTGCCTTGGCAGTCTTGGTCATAAATCTCCCTGGATTTTTCCCAAGAAAGTGTTGTGATTCTTACAATCATTGAACATTTCTTCAAAATGCCATATTTCTGTAGCTTCACAATGATTTCGCTTAAACCGCTTTCCCAACAATGCTTTGCTTTTAATTTTTAGAGTGAGTTCTGTGGATTGATGGTCCCCTCAGCCAGCCTCTCCTTCAGCCTCCACCCCTAGTCAAACTCAGCTAGAAATGCTGTCGGTGTGTGACGACAGGGAGTAAATATGTTACAATAATAATAAGAATGTATAGTAAATAATATGGCGGCTCTGACTAGGACTCTGACAGAAAGGGAGAGGAGTGAGAGATAGGGATGTCAGGCATAAGTAAGGGACTAGCCCTGGAGGCATGAGGGTGGGTTTCAGCCTCATGTTGGAAGGAGCCAAACCCAGTAAGAAAACTTTGTATTCCCCAAACCTTCTTCCTCCTGGTCATCATCTCTGATTTCATTCAAATAATTGAGGCCAAAAAAAGGTAAATTTTTATGTTTCACACATAAAACAGACTGTGTTCATTCTGCTTTCCTCTCAACTGATCATCTCAGAACCCCTCAGATGTATCTTCAGACCCACCTAGGTTAGGTAACACAGGACACAACTACTTGCCTGTATATTATAGGATACACAATATAAGCAAGAGGCCCTTAAAGCAACAGCTGGCTAGGCAGGAGGGAAGAGTTCTCCTTTTTCCTTGAGTTGCTTCATGCACATTCTCCCATCCCATCCAAGGAACACTAGATCCAGAAACTTTCAGATTTTTTAAATGACATGCATCATGCTGCTTAGATTGTTGCATTTGGGATGGAATGGAAGTTGTCAGCTTTGATTGTTGAACCTTAGGGCTTCAAAACAAACAGCTGATTACTGATTTATATGCAGATTTTGAAAATATTAGGGAGTTTGGAACCGATCATCCGAAGCTGAGAAGTCTTTTGTTTCAATTATGTTTGAGGTTCATATTTAAGGTACAGAGCTTAGATGAAAGAGTGACTGGGGAGGACAAGGCAAGGCAGGCAAATCTACAGACCATATATAAGACTGTGGAAAGAGTGGCATTTGTGTAATATTGAAAATAAGGTCATTGTAAATGGGACCCAGGGGCCTTGAAGCAAAAGCTGTGCTTTGTGGACAGCTGAGGCAACAAGAAACTAACTCAGGCTTGGAGGCGATATGTGTGCACTCTACAGCTGATTGAGAGCAAACAAAAGAGGACACTTCATGTACCTGAAAATAGTGGCTCAACACTGTTTCTTTCTTTCTTTTTTGAATCAGGTCATGTTAAGGATAGATTCAGAGAGGTCCAATGTAATATCATGATGATGAAGATTTTTTTGTCATTTTTTTAATTGTTTGGTTTCCTCTTATTGTTTTTCTTTTGTTCTTCTTGTGTTTTATATTATATTATATTGTAAAATATAAGTATTATTATTATTATTATTATTATTATTATTATTTATTATCATGGATGTACCTATCAAAGTAAATAAACTTACAAACACTTACAAAGCCCTCTTAATATTAAACATATTTCCAACTGTTACATTCTAACAAATACAATGACATGAAACATCTAATGAAATTTATGTGTAGAGAAAGGGGAAAAATACTGATAACATCTGCCTAAAAATACAATATTAATATCTCTATATAAAAGTGGGACCTTAATGAACATAACATTTTAAACAAATAAAACTGATACTGAAAATGAAGAGTAGGGCTGCAGTCCTTTCTTTCTCTCAGCAGGTGGCGCCACTGTTGTTCTCTATCAGTTTGGGGCCAAACCTCAATTTTCCCCTGCTTCCAGGTGCTGCAGTTGATCCCTTCCGCTCTCCGTACAGGAATTTGTTGACGGCATTACGTCAGTTATCCTGGTTGTTGCCAGCGGCAAAAAGCAGCTCCGTCCAGGAGGAGGACTGGTTTCTTTTTTCTTTGGAGAATTAAAGGGATTTGTTTTTTCTTTTTTTCCTGTCGTATTCAGAGTTGGGACGCGGAGGAATGAAAGTTTGAAGAGGCACATTACAGCTCTCCTGCTCCAGTATGAAAAGTTTGTGAAAGTGTTTAAACCGACGACTCGCTCTGAAAGTAGATGGAGGAACCAGAAGGTGAGGATTCCTTCAGGTTGTAACTTTATACCGTGGAGAGTTTACATTGTTTCCGTTTAGTATAAATGCTCTAGCCTTAAACGGTGAGCTGATATCATGTTGAAAGTTTAGAGCTTACTTTCTGTGAGCAGTTTCAGTGTAACGTCGACATATCTGAAGTTCACTCATTTTCACTCCACGGCTCAGTTTACCTATTTTAGCAGGAATTTTAGTCAACGTCTGTTTTAAGTGAAAACTGGTTGGTTTCTTGCAGGTACCGATGGTTGTTACTGTGCGGGCTGTGGAGGAACAATTCAGGACTCCTTTCACATAAAAGTCCTCCAGGACACCTGGCACAACGCCTGCTTTCAGTAAGTGTTCAGGTTTTGATTTACACGCCTGTTAGCACACTGTGTACTGTATTAAGCAACGTTTTCTCAACAAAAGTCGGATAAGTGCTTTGTTTTCATAGAAAGTAGAGGGGGTTACCGTTTGCATTGATAAAGGCAGAATTGTTTTTTTCTTTTGGTCAGCATGCCGGCTGCTTTTTCAGTTACAAACGGCCTTGTAGATACTCCTAGAAGCTTCTGTCTTGTAGCCTTAACATGGGCTTAGATGTGAGTTAACAATCCACCATTGTTTTTGCACAAAATGCACCATGTAGGATGTCATTCCTGCTGCTGTCACCGCTGACAGACCTCTGCTCTACTGGAGGACTTTGCCCACCCTCTCTGCCTCTCTGAGGTTTAATGATTGTAACACTGGAGCTGGTGGAAGGTTACTGGTTCTCACAGGTCGCTGCCCCGTAAAGGAGATAAATACACAGTAGGTGTGTGGGGCAGTGATACTTTGACTGGTGGACTGGTAGGATACAACATTCTCAGGGTTAGGAGTAACATTCATTTGTTCCAATGTGAGATATCATTTAAAACTGGTGTTACATCCAACTATTGCTGGTCAAAACAGCCATTTGAGATTTGCCTTCACAGCTGCCCAAAGAGGCTTTTTTGAATTCAAAGAGAATAAATTCAAGAGTTGCAGCACTTCTTTTGATCCCAACATAATAAAAACAGATATAATGAAGCTATAATCCTGCAGCTTGGAGCACAGCTTGTCCCAGAAGAATGAAACATTCCTTGGTTTTCTGACAGGAGTCTGACTCTGGGGGACTTCTGGGGGCATGTCCAGAAAGCCTTAAAAATAGAGCATATTTAATGCTGACTGTGTTGAAGTTTTGAGCCAATATCCTGCAGCTCTTTGTCCTTACATAACCTGGGATTTCACTCTTTCCAAACTCTTGACTCTTCAATAATACACACATTGCTCCTTGTGTCTTCATCTCGGAGGCAAAGTTAATGACACAGCTACAATACTGACCACTGATCCTTTCATACTTTAATACTTCTAATTCAGAGCAGCATCTTTGTCTAAAACATCCCTGTTACACTCTTTAACTTGCAAATATTAGATATTTTGTGTGTGTAAGGGAGGGTCGGCTGCACACGGCCCCTCTGAGGTTTGTTTTTTGGGTTTAAAAAGGGTTGATATTTACCAAACTGCATCGAGCCTGCTCTCTAATTACAGCTCAATTATAAAAATTTTAAGAGCAGATTTTTAAAGGATTAGGAGCTAAATCTTTGAACTCGTTAAGAAAATTTTGGAGCCAAAAATAAAATGTCCTTGACAATGTAGTACCCCCCCTCCTGTGGTGCCGCTATTGTCCATTGTCCCCCTGCTGCCACTCTGCCCTCCGTGTACCTCCACCTTGTATAACATTCTTACAAGCTGACGTCACTCTTGTTCCAGTAAACCTGGCACTGTTGTTGAGGCCTATAGGTAACGGCACCCTCCACTCTGCTGCCTTCTGCATTCCTAGACGGCGAATCAGAGATGTGAGTCCGCTGTCTCAGACACCGGCTGCAGACTCCTTTTATATGTCTTTTTTTCCCCAAAGACAAAGCCTGTACTTGCTGGAAGTGTCTTGAACTGCAGATAGTCTTATCTTGCTTAACCAGCATTTCATATTTGATACAAAACAGGATAGTGTGATCAAAATATGAGATTTCAAATTCATGATAAACTTGTGTGAATATAAACAGGAACAGAATCTACTGATACATCTTGAGAAACTTGATTTTAGATTAGATAGATTAGATTTTTTAATGCTTTTCTATTTGGTGCACCTTCTTACGAACCCATTCTCTTTTCTTAATTCCAATGCAGCTGATTGACAGAAAATGAATCTAAGGTGAAACTAAGAGGAAAATACATCATTTGCAATATTTAAAGATAATATTGTTATTGTTAGAATCAAGTGTTTAACCTGGTAAACATCTCCATGTGGTGTTCTTCATGTGCTACAAGACATATCAGGGACAACAGAAGCAGTCATCTCCATGGCTGGGCCTGACTGCTTTTAAACTGCAGTGTACCGAGGACAGGCTGAACAACACGTTTTAAGATTGGCAGGTTTGAGATGTCACAAACCTGAGGAGCCAATCCCGTTAATGGACGGGGTGACGCTATGCATATTATTATGTGCAACCTATCCACTTTGGCGATGCATGAGCCAGCTGTAACCGTCATCGTTATTTTTGCAAACTCGCTACTGACTACTAACGTTACTACACTAACTTCTACATTCCGAGTTAGCTAAGTTTCAACAAGTTGCCACTAAACGACGGCAGAGACATGTTTTGTTTTCGTGATGGATGGAAATTTGCACAGTGGGCGGGGCCTATGAAGATTCAGGAATTTTTAATGAGGCAGAAGGAGGAGATGCTTTGGCAGGATTTTTCCAAGGTGATCAAACATATTTTGCACTGGAGCTGGTCTTTTAAGCTTTTCAAATGTGCAGGTTTGATGCTTTTCTATAGCTGCTTTCCCACTGGTCAAAACAGCCACACACAGCTTTTTTCCTTAATGGGAAAGGCTACAATCGGCATTCAGACCTGGTTCAAATTACTCTGCAGTAGACACAAGTAATTATCGCCTCGGCTCCGATTGGCATTCATGGGAACACAAAACCCGGGCTGACGTGCTAATCTCCTACCCCTTTCCGGCGCGATGCTATGCTCCGTCGGTAACTTCTGAGACTCCTTGTCAGCTCAGCTATAAATTCCAACTGTCTCCGTCCGAGCAGTGCTTGAACATTGTTCCAAATTTGTCGGCGCCGAGTTTGATACACAGACTGAATGAGTAATAGATGCAGTAAAGATGGAACCACGGTAACATCTTCACTGTTTACTCACCCTGTTTTGGGTGCTTTTGTGACGTCGGACGGTGACGCAGCAGAAAAGAGACCGAAAGCAGGATACTCTACTGGCAATGGGAAAAGAGACAATTAGCATCTATACACGCGTCTTCCCGGGTCTGAAAAACCCGCGTCAGCATGGTTATTTCGGTGGGAAAAGGGTATAAGACATTTGATAGAGAACTGAATTTGAACTATTTCGACACACCATGTCGAGTACTTTAACTGCAGATTAAATGATAATTAAAATAGCTACAGGTGCAGCTCGAGTGCAGAAGTTCTCTGCTTTTCTTCCGCTATATTAATTCATTATTACAGTCATAACACGGTGTCCTTGTGAGAAACAACTGTCACTCTCCACTCCCTGTAAAGAGGTTATTGTGGAGTACATTGGAAACAGTCACACACCCAAAGTGAAACACTCCCTCTAAAGGGCTTCAAGGTCCCTCCTTTACTATCTCCACTCCATACTTCAACAAAGGAATTCGCTCCAGCAGGAATGTGGATTTTAAGGAAATGAGTAATGTTTACTTTGTAGTGTTTGTGCAGCCACGACCACAGCATTGTTCATTGAAGAACCACCTGAGCCCGCCTGCCCCCCATTCAACAGCACACAGAGAGGGAAGTCAGGTGTTTTTATAAGCAGCCTGACATCATTTAATCTTGATATATTACAGCAACATAATGAGTAAATATTGTAGTTTATCAGCTGATTCGGTCTAGGAATGCTTTTTGTTCAGAACAAGGCGGACAAAGTGGAAGTTTCTGATTTTCCAGCCACACCTGGACTGATAATGAATGTCATACATACCAGTTTAAATACTGCACTTTGCACAAGGAGTTCTCCCCTTATGACCGTGATGCACTGGGATGTTAAAACTGAATATGAGCAGGGTGCATGCTGGGATGCTTGGAAATCTGATGGTTTCACAACAAAAATCATGACCAAAGCAACCCAAAGGTGATTCACAGTTGAAACATACGACTCATTAAGGCCGATATAGGAGCTGCTTGGCCGAAGGCTCCTTGTCTTACTCTGTCAACTATCTGGGATGGACAATGGCATTGTGTATCGCCCCAACCATTTTAAAGAATCCGTATGGCCTTTTGCAGTTAAGAAATATACCTGTCAGTGCTGTGTAATGGCATCGTTTCTAAATGACCTCAAACGCTCTGTATGTTTGGCCTTTCTGTACTGCAATTTCTTGTTACTTTTCAGCTGACATGTGTGTCAATAATATACGTATGATAAGAAAATATCCAAGACTTATTACTTGTTTTTTTGGAATTGCACAAAGATTTAGAAATGATTTGAGTAACTCAGATTGTATTTGAACAGATTCAGAAAAAGTTTTGTGTAGTTCTGCATTAGGGTTGCCAGGTATGACATTTTCAGAGCACCATGATCACAGAAGGCTGAACAGAAGGCTTTGTCTGCTTTGATCAAAAACTTTTATCATTTCACAAAAAATTGTGGTAGATTTCAATATTGTTCCATGACACTAACACGTAGGAATTCAACACCAAAGATAAGCAAATGTGCTTGGTATGATAACCAGCAATTGTCATTCCATGGTGTGCTGTAAAATTACTCCTTCAGAGTGTGTGACATCTTCACACACACACACCACAGATCAGATTTGTGGCTTTCATTACAGTTGTGTCCCCAGCAGCGCTGCTACTATTACTCATACATCTTTACCTCATCAAACTTTCGGCTCCACTTCCCATCATCATGTCACGGCGTGATGAATCAGACCGGAGTCATTATCGCTCTGACCTCGTGTCTGCTCTTGATATTTGTTGCTTTCATCTGAGAGGAACATACTGTTTCTTTCCTCACTTATTGTTTAACAGGGATGTTTATGACGAGCAGCGCTTCCCCTTTTCTCCACTTTTCCCTCCACATTAGACACAGAAATGTGTTCTTCCCTCTATAAGACGGCTCCCTCTAAACTCATGCCAGAAAAACTTTGAAATATGTGAAACCTTTGCCAGAGTCAATAATACGCCTGGATCAGCTATACCTGCAGTGCAGAGAGCAACGTGATGCATGAGGCGCAGCGGAGGGCTGCTGCTGCTGCTGCTGCATGCACTGCAACACAAATGAGAAAAAAGTAACATTTCTGATTTTTATTCAGCTTTCAAACTTGGTTGCAAAAGTTGTAAACGGGATACTGTGTGACTATTATTAATAAGGGAACTTTAACCTTTCAGATAATCATCTACAGAGCTCTCACAGTTATGTTAGGTATGTCCGTAGCCCTGAACTACGAATAATAGGTAATCAGGAGGTATGCATAGTGTCAGTTTAAAGTTAATCATTGCAGTCAGTCATGAAAGCAACTTGTGTATTGTGTCACACCTGCCTGTTTTAAAGTCTGGAGTATAAGGGAATGTAATCCTGTTGCGCTCACATTCAATTGCAAAACATCCCAACAGCAGTGATTAGTTTGTGTTCAATCTGAGGCCTCTTTCTGCTTTGAAGGTCAGAATCACTTAAAAGCCAAAGTGAAAACTGAAAGCATTTGTGAACTCTGAAAGCAGCAGCAGCCTGAAAAACGGAATCACAGGACTGCAGACGTTTCCGTATCCTCGTCCTCTGACAGAGCTGCTCATCCTCGATTGTATTCTGGCAGTCAAAACTGCTGCTGCCACCGTTTTGCATAACCAGTGCAGCTTGTTAGAGGAACGCTCGGCCTGCAGGTGCAGTCGAGTCTGCTAGCAACTTTAGCATTCCTCGCTGTGTGAACACCTTGTCCCGAAGTCGCAGCCAGAAACCCTTAATGTGCCAACGTTCTCCTGAGATGACAGCTCGTATCGACCAGCTGTTGGAGTATTATTATGTAATAAAAAGGAATAAGTATGTTAGCCTTTTTAAGCTGTTATTTTCGTAGCAGTTGACCTTGATAATTCAGTTGTGGTTTTCACCTTTGACCTTGCAGCTAACAGGATACCTTTCTATTGTTTGCACTGAAATAGATAAGAAAATGCACAATGACAAGTTTAAGTAACTGCAAGCAAAAACTGCACAATCAGCAACCAGCTGATCCGAGGACTTTGCCCCTGTCCAGTTTTTTAGGCTCTACTGGTTGTTGTGTAACTGATAGTTAAGTTTCCCCTCAAACAACTGGGTCGTATTAAGGTGCTGGATTCTGGCTAAGTATCTGGCAGCCTTGCTCGTATTACACAGAGGCTAATAAGCAAACGCTCCTTTAATCCACCAAAAGCTTACCAGATTGTCTTTTCTCTAAAGTGTAATGACTCTTTGTGCAGTCTGTCACTACAACTGCAAACATGCAAGACCCAGCACATCTCAGGAATGAGGTATTTACTGTGCCTACTACACCTTGTTAAGAGGAAAGTACATGTCGCTGGGAACATGCCCCCAGCTAAAGTCCTCCTCTCTCGCACATCTGAAAGCTTTTTGTTCAGCAGTGTGATTTATAGTCTCTAGACAGGCTCTCTTTTATAATTCAATGCCATTCATGGTATGTAATGTATTTATGTAAGTACATGTAGGTTACCTGTTGGTTAATGGCTCAAACTTTTAACTCTTAACAAATGTTTTTTTAGTGTTTCTGTGGCTCTTAGCTCTTACCCAATACTGTAAAATTCATAATCCTCACCAATGAACACATTTCCTGATTAATAAAAACCAATTAGTGATGCTTATTTGGAATATGGGGCTTATCATTCAAGTAGGGCAAGCTTCACTTTGCATGCAAATAGCTTGTGTTAACCTGTCTGAGACAGAGAGGAGACACAGAATACCTGTTATTATCTGAGAGCAGTGGATTCGGTGCTTCATGAGGCTCTCTCAGACATCAGCCACGAAGCATACCTTCACAATTATCAACAGGTCTTTGTAATAACACGCCAGGCCCTTGGGTCTCTGCCATATCACCTTGAAGGCAATTGCTTTACAGTTGAACAGGCCCTCGCCCTAAGCTCTTGTCTTTTTCTTGTGTATTCTGTTCATCTTCCTTTTGTTCTGCGCAAATGTGACCAGGACCTGTTTTTGTGCTCTCAAGGTGCTCCGTGTGCTGCGATCACCTGACGAACTGGTACTATGAGAAGGACGGCAAGCTGTACTGTCGCAAACACTACTGGGAGAAGTTTGGAGAGCTGTGTCACGGCTGCTCTCTGCTCATGACTGGACCTGCCATGGTGAGTCTGCTGTTGTACACTTAATACCCAAAGACATTCAGGAGATGTCGTCCAAGGCGTCGGACAGAAACTTATTGAGCTAATTACATCCTAACCAAAACCTCATCAACCACTTTTAATTTAATATTAAAGGGGAAGTCTCCTGATTTTACACTCTTATAATATCTTTAGACTTTTTAGCTTGGAGTCTACATGTTTACTGCAGAACGTTTCACACTGTGGGTGTGGCATGTGAAAGACTTGGCATTTACCAGGGAGGAAGGATTAGACAAAGAAGCTATCAGAATGCATTAGGGGAAGTGTGGGATCCAGGGCTTTTGCAATCTTACCAACAAAAGACATGTTGCTTCCATCTGGCTGCAGATAGTTTTCAAGTTTCAGGACAAATAGACTAAAAGCTTTGGCCCTGCTGCCTTTTAAAAAACTTGACGTGATTTATATGGATTGTATTTATTGGTCATTGCATGCCGGACAGTAATGTGGTTACTGCTTGTTGTTCTACAAATTAACCTCTGGAGATAATGAGGATATCTTAGTCGGTTTAGGACAGGCGGTAGAGCAGTCGCCCCATGTCCAGATGCAAAGTCCGGCTGTGGGTTCTGCTCTGACTCGTGGCCCTTTGGTGCATGTCACCCCCTCTCTTTGTACAAGGTAATTAAACGTATTTTGCATTAAAAAAACATATCAGACACTATTTATTATGCAAGCAGATCATTGTATATGTCTTAAAACATGGGGGGACATTAGGGATAGACCGATTATCGGCCGGGCCGATATTCAGCATTTTGACGCATATTGGCATCGGCCTTTTTTTTAAGAAGAGTTCATTTCTTTGCAATTTTATCTAACTTTGATTTATTTACTTTATAAAACTTCAGGAAGTTATTTATTTATTTATTTAAATTTTCAGTTAACTTTATAAGAGATGCTGCTGACCCTGGGAACTCCCTGCGCTTCTTGTTTGTTTGTTTAATAAACATATGCTTAAAGGCATTTAAACAAAGTTAAGTGTTGGAGTTTGTATTATTCAAACTTTTTATGCCAATATTTTAACTTTTACTGCAAATGAATATCGGCTCCAAATATCGGTTATCGGCCTCCTTGACTACTAATAATCGGTATCTGCCCTGAAAAGATCGGTCTATCTCTAATTGTAATGACATGCCATGCTCGCATATTGCGCTGACTCTGGCTGCACATTCTCCTTCATATTAGGATTTTCTTCTGGACTGTGATTGCGTGAGCCTTCAGTCTAATAAAGCCCGACACAGGGTCACAACTATTAGACCACCGTTGCTACATATGATTGCCAAGCTTTCAAAGTCTGCCTCGCCACCATCGTATAACAACAACTGCCAACAATTTCCTCCTCTCCTTAAATAATACCAGAGAGCCCGCAGAGCGTGTCAGTGCTCTCCGTGCTCCAGTTTCTCCCCACTGCTCCAGATTAATACTAATCTGTAGGGGGGGCATTATTACATTTACAGATGAGTGATACTTTACATTGGCCGCTGTGTAACGCAGCACATGGGGCTCTAGACCTCACTGGTGAATTCCCTGTTGAGGCCCCATTATGTTCCCTCTCTGTACAGAAGTTCTCCACAGTTCACTTCCCAAGTACACAAGGGATCCAGTGGGAAGGGGAGAGAACATGAGGCGGTTTGGAGCCCATCATGTTCAGTCCTCTGTGGTGAGGTGGCTTTGGAGATATTACCCACAGTCTACCACTCATCTCATCATCTGTACTGGTGCTCTCACAAACATCCATGTAGAAAGGAATACTATGTAACATTTGAAGGAGGAAATAACACATTCTTCCCTCTACAAATTAATACACAACACAAACCTGCTTTATTCAATACTGGCAGGGATTTTGCACCTAGAGCCTCGCTTGGTCTCGCATGACTAGTGGCTCTAGTGACTCTTTTCTGCTTGTTTTTTCTGCCATGTTGTGCTATGATTATTTATTTGCCGTTATGCCATTCCTGCCATGTGTGAGAACAGTTCAGCCAAAAGTTATATAATGTTGCTCGAAAGGAAAAACCTTAAAAATACAAAGACAAGTTATATAATTTGTCTTCGCCAAGTTCCTTGATTGATACTAGACTAATTAGCCGGCATTGTTTGGTCTGACTCATGCCACTGATTAGATTTCTGACACTTCTTAAATAGGATTCAGTCAGCGTGGATTTAAAGTGACAGAGACGTAACGTCAAAAGTCATATAGCATTAGCAAACAGTTGAATCCAAACGTCAGCCATCTTTGATTTAGTGTCTGCAAGTCGAAACATGAAATCCAGAGTGGCAGCAGCTCTCGCTGGTCACAATCAGGGTCACTTGAGTAACATGGAGCCAGACCGAAGTTTTTCTTTTTGCCACCAAGCAACACACACAATGAACTCCTCTATTTAGTATTGGCATCCTGCTTCATCAGCCAGCCAAGCCAAGTGTTTTTGGCAGAGCTGATTTGGCGCCGCAGCCCCTCGGTCAGAAAGAGAATCATTGTGGGCCATCAGCAGAGGAGGGTCACGCAGAGCTGCTGCAGCTTGTTAGGCATTCAAGTCCAGACACTGTTGTTCTTGTCCTGCTTTTAATTATTTGTTGGTTTATTGATCGGTTGAAGATGGTTGCTGTATTTTAAGGCACTGTTTTTGGTCCTCCACTTTGATGTTGTTTTGCAGAGTACGTCTCTGTCTTAAACTTGTTAAACCCTGAGGCAGGTTATGACGGTGTTCGGCGGTGTTGGTCCTGCTCTTGGCTTAAAGGTAGGGGGTTGCAGACAGACTCCTGAGATGTCACAATGATTTGGCTGACATCACTCTTGATATCTTCGTAGAGGCAGGGAACCCTTTCCCAACTCTGACTCACAGGCTCAGAGCTGTGGGAAAAACACTGCATTCAACTTTAGTCGTGCTTCAATAGCAGATAACCGAACTGTGACACACGACTATACCATACCTAACTATAACTAACTACACAGTGGGTCAAAGCAGGATTTTAGTTTAGATTTTAGTTTTAGGTGGGGAAGCCATCAAACCATTTCATTCCGTCCAGTGAGAGGATTAGACTGATTGATTACAGACCCATGACAGCCACAGATATACAGACACATATGACTAAAATGCCTTTAGAATAACTTGCTCATCTTAACGTGGGGTAGACGGCAGCTGCGGTGGAATTGAGGCTGGTAGCTGGACGGGTGCCAGTTCCTTTCCTGGGCAGTGTCGAGGCGTCCTTGAGCAAGGCACCGAATCGCCCGTCTGTTCAGGGCGCATGTCCATGTGCAGCCCCCTCACTCTGACATCTCTGCCCTGTTTGTGCTTGTTTATATTTCGGGCCTTTGTGTGTAGCATGTTTGTAAAACCAGAGTGATAAAATTGGAATTCCCCTCAGGGATTAATAAAGTATGTCTTCTTCTTCTTCTCCTTCTTCTTCTTCTTCTTCTTCTTCTTCTTCACTTTAAGTATGTTAATGTCTTGTGTACTGTTTGCAAAAACTGTGTCATAAAAGTATATTTCGTTGTATAATGTTAGATGTGTTAGTTTATACTCACAACAATGCAACAGAAAAGACAGAAATGACCCTCCCCCTTTTTTTTTATTTATTGAAAAATTGCATTGTTACTAATAAAAATGTCACAAGCAACGTATACACACAGAAAAACAAGCAAGCAGAAATGGTTTGAAGGACAAGACAAGAAAAAACAAAACAAAGCCAGACCTTGAAAAAGTTTACATTTGTATAAAACCATCACATAATGTTACCATAAAGTTTAAGTGGAAATAACAGATTTTTTTTTATGTTGTGGGTAATTGGAAAATATTCTCTATGATAGTTCCTAAATCAATGCTACTGCAATCTGTGTAAAAGAAATCCTAAAGAAAAACAAGCCTGTCTCACTAACTGCACATCACTCCGATGCATGTATGAATGTCCCACTGAACTACATTTGAAATGTAGGTGTAACACTTGAAGCACATATTTGCAGTTTTCTGCTCAGGTACGTTAGAGTACCTGCTTGGTGGGTGGCAGATCTCTCAGGAGAAGTACACAGCCTCATGAAACGGGAGTGTAACACAAATTTCCGAAAGTGAAATCAGGCAGAGCTAATGAGAGAGAAAGCACATGACACACTGTGAGCTGGTTTATGGGTTCAAAAGGGAGAACGTCAGCGAGACGTGTGGCTCAGACCCGCAGAGGGAGGTGACATCATAGCAGATTCCAGACAGCGTGAGAGCAAAGCAGGTGTTACGACCGTGTCACAGCAAGGAGGAGGGCAGAAAGCAACAGGCAGCACGACACACTCATCTCTGACGAGCAAAGCGCAGCAGAACCCGACAGCAGGAGAACCGTCAGCACTTCAGTCTGCTTCGAGTTGGGGTGAATGTTTTGAAGTTCAGCCCCTTTTTGTTTGTGGTTCCAGGTGGCCGGAGAACACAAGTATCACCCCGAGTGCTTTGTGTGTCTGAGCTGCAGGGTGGTGATTGAAGACAGGGATACCTACGCCTTAGTGGAGCGATCGAAACTTTACTGGTAAGACACCTGCACATAAAGTCTCATTATATGGGCTTGTTATGTAGTGGGGAAGTAAAGGTTTTAAAGTTCTTCATACAACATTTGAATAAGAGAAGTAATTATAGTACGTCTAGTTATTGCTTGTTACAGGAACCATGTTGTTATATGGATGCATTAATTACATTTTAAAGCATAGAGGCCTGTTCCTACTCTTATATTGAATGTGTTTTATAGTTAACAGGGCCCTAAAGTTAATGTTTATTCATCTTTATTATGAGTTTGTCATTACTCCGTGACTCCTTCATTTTTGTTTCGGTTGATCTGTTACTTAACAACAAGCACATGCAGTGATTCACCCTCTGTTGTCTATTGTCCACAGTGGGAAGTGCTACAAGCAGGTGGTTCTCACGCCAATGTTGGAGAAACGCTCACACGACTCGGTCCTCGACTCGCTGCCTCACACAGTCACCCTCATCTCGATGCCCTCCGCAGCCAACGGCAAGAGAGGCCTCTCGGTCTCGGTGTTGAGGGACGGCAACGGCTCGGCCAGCGTTCAAGTCAAAGAGTAAGTGGGGCGCTGAGCTTGTCGTGCTGTTTTTGCGAGGAAAAGATTGAATAATGATTTATGTAAGACTGATTATAGGTTTGCTAAATAGCAGGGGACTGGTGTGTGTGTGTTTCTGTTAGTGTGCCACTGCAGAAAAGATGCTTATAAATAATAAGTGTGACCCAGTTCTCCTCCACCTGCAGCCCTTAAATCAGCTCATAACTTGTTTAGTGCTAATACTCACAAATACGTGTTGGTCGCTGCTGTTCCAGAGTGAGAGGGATGCTTATTAGTCCGGAGGTGCGAAATGCCATCCACGTCGGGGACAGGATTCTGGAGATCAACGGCCTTCCTGTCGGGACACTCATGGAGGAGGAGGTGGGTTCACACCACACACACACACACACACACACACATGTTTAACACTCGTGCAGTGATGTGCGATGTGAAATTCATCAAATGAAGCTAATTGATGTCACTGCTAAGTGCGAGCGCATTCCTTAACTGTAATTTGCAAAGCCATGTTCTCATTATACAACTGCACATGTGATTTTTGGCATTCCTCACATTCCCCCATCATTTATTCATTCTCCGGTTGGGAGAGGACGGTATGTGGTATGACTGCACTTAAAGGCTCATTCCCACACCCGCCCCATTGTAATCATACCTACTCTGTCATCATCATTTTCATTGTTGTGTTTCTGTTTCCTCTGTGATACATTTCAATATTATATCCCCGCTCAAAAGTTTTATTTCCTTTAACCACGTCATGCTATTAAATACCTTTTAAATTGTTAGACTGATTAATAGTTTCTTTGTTTAAATCAAGTCCTTGGTTTACCGAGCTTAAACAAATGCAGTCATATTAAACAATCCTGCTATAAACCCTCACTTTATGATGTTTCTTTAAAACGGTTGTTGATTACACTGCAGGCTTTATCGCAGGACTGTTATATTATACTACATTAGTTTTAGCAAGGTGTATGTAATAAGCAAAGTGAGTAGACAGGATTTTGCACTACAAACATATGCCTTATTTAATAAAGTGAAATAATTTGTCACCTAGCAACCAGGAGCTCCGTCAGAGCAGAGATCTTTACTTTCAGCAAAAGATCAGGATGTTTCTTCCGCCTCACAGATAGCATACCTAGATGGAATTGTTATTCTAAGACAAATACGAAAGGGTTAATTCAAATGCATATATATATAAAAAATCTGGAATTGTACAACATAATCCGAATAACTAACTAACTCTTTTCCTTTTGTTCAGGTGGATGATCTTATCCACCGCACCAGCCACACGCTGCAGCTGCTGATAGAGTACGACCCCGTCAGGCAGCGTTTGGACCGCCTCAGGCTGGGATCCCCGAGAAGCAGCCTTGGAGTCCCGGCCACCTCCCGCATGCGTCTGTCCTCGCCTTCTGACGCCGTCCTCGAGAGAACCGATGTGGTTGACGAGGGCACACTGAAAAGGAGGTCTTTGAGGTAAGTTAAAGCAGACACAAAAACATACTAGACTTGATGGATGCACATTATATGCATTACATTTTAATCCACCGTGTTCTCTTGATCGCAGGCGCAGTAACAGCATCTGTAAGTCACCTGGGCCTAATTCTCCTAAAGAGATGCCTTTCATTACACGAGACATCGGCCGATCAGAGTCCTTGAGATCCTCCAGCAGCTGCTCTCATCGCATCTTCCGGCCGTGTGACCTCCTCCACGGAGAGATCTTAGGAAAAGGCTTCTTCGGACAGGCGATCAAGGTCAGCCTTCATTGTGTATTTTACTCCTAACACTCATTCCTACCACTGTGGCTCCTCGTGCAAAAAGCCTTTGAGTAATAGATATGTTTCTTTTGCCTCACCAACAGGTGACTCATAAGGCCACAGGAGAGGTGATGGTGATGAAGGAGCTGATCCGTTGTGATGAGGAGACACAGAAGACTTTCCTGAAGGAGGTTGGTAATCTGAAGCAGAAGACAACTCTGCACCAATGTGATTTATAAACGCATGCCACGTACCTACAATGTCCTCTTTGTACCTTTCTATTTTGAGGCTTTTTCCCCAGTCTTGTGGGAAAAATTAAACCGATTGTGATTGTATTAAATGTGGGAACTGATTAGAGATTATCAGCTTACAATTATAACACAAGACTTGCCTTTAACTTTAACTCTTTCTGCTTCACGCTCAGGTCAAAGTCATGAGAAGCCTCGATCATCCCCACGTTTTGAGGTTCATCGGTGTGCTGTACAAGGACAAGAAGCTCAATCTGATAACAGAGTTTATTGAGGGAGGCACGCTGAAGGATTTCATCAGAGACACGGTGAGTTAAACTATAGCTGATACCCTCTCCCTCCCCTCTCATACAATAGAAAACAAAAAAACCTTCAGTGACCACGCAGAGAGCTGTTTGCGGTGTGGGAGGGCGCTGACCTGGAGTAAACTCTGACAGAGGGCTCTGTAGTGGGCTGGCTGGCATGTCAACCGGCCAAGACGTGGAATGAGAAAAGCTGGGGAAAGTGTTTCCAGGTGAAATCTAAAGACCTGAGCTCCCCTCCTCCTGCTGCACACATTTGTGGAGCATTTCAGTTCAACAATTGGCCCAGTGAGGACAGAGAGGATTTATTTTGTCTGTAATTATGTTTAAAGTACGAGGGGGGAGGGGGCTCGATTTTATTCAATAAGGTTTCACTTTGTTTAGTGTTACGGTTGGGTACTGTTTCCTGTCTTTACCTTGTTGCCAAATCTGTAAGTATTTACTCATGTTTTGGATTATGGCCTCTGAAGGAGCTTCTTTTCATTTCACTCTTTTCTCCTTTTCTCTCTTCTTTACTCTGGACCAACAGGAGCCGTTTCCATGGGAGCAAAGGGTGAGCTTTGCAAAGAGCATCGCTTCTGGCATGGTGAGTTGGCCTCTTGCAAAGACGTTTCCAGTAGTGAAATCTTTGGATGCTTTTTTTCAGCTGCTGAATGTGTGTAAATGTGCTCTCAGCTTACACAGACAACATGACACACACAGGACCCCTTGTGGGCATTGGGATCAACACATGAGGTGAAGCTAAGGGGCGGCAGGATTACTGGGGTGGACAATGATAAAGACAAAATATTGTAACACAAAATGTATGCTTTTTTTTCTCCCCTGGTTTTAAATGCGATAAAGTTTAACCTTAGTGAAAAGTTTTGGTTGCACTGAAATCTAAATTTAGCCATACACTCTTAAAGAAAGATTAAAGGTGGCATCAATGTAAAATACTAAAAGACTTTTCTCCCTCTGTTTCAGGCCTACCTTCACTCAATGAGCATCATTCATAGAGACCTCAATTCTCACAACTGCCTGGTTAAACTGGTAGGTGCTGCAGCATTCTACCAACTATTACACATCATGAAGTTTGAACAATGAGAATAAAGGGGTGGGAACAAACTGTACGTTTTATGAACCGAGTAAAAGTTGCCGTGGGAAAAAGAAGTTCCCAGCCCTGAGATGTTTAACACATAGTTCAGTCTATATAGTAATGTGTACAAGAGTTTTTTTAAGTTGAATAAAAATGTATTAAATTATTTAAGCAACTTCCAGTAGAGCCTGCTAGAGCATTCACAATACTCGTCACTCCTTGCCATCATAAGTTAAAAAGCACTGTTGCCCTGTACAGTAAGTCAAGTTCAAAGTGTCTTCTTCCAACAGGACAACACCGTGGTCGTTGCTGACTTTGGACTCTCCCGACTCATCGTGGAGGACAAAGTGAAGCCTCCTCCAGAAAAACCCTCCAACAAGAAGAGGGTGTTCAGACGAGTCGACCGAAAGAAGCGCTACACTGTCGTAGGAAACCCTTACTGGATGGCTCCAGAGATGCTAAATGGTGAGCTGCTCACAAGAACATTTATTGCAAACTTGATTTACAGTGGATAATTTGGGCCTTTGAGTGCATTCAGTTAATTGTTCTTGTGTTTTCAGGTAAACGCTACGATGAGAAGGTGGATATTTTCTCCTTTGGAATTGTACTTTGTGAGGTAAGAACAGCCTGAGTTTACAGCACAATGTCAAGTATTCAAAACAGAATTTCCTCACAGCTGTATCATATTAAAAACATTTATCTACAGACTTTAAATGTGATTGCATGCTGTCTGTGCTTAATAAATCATCCTGATATTTCTAGTGTGTGTTTCTATGTACATCTCACCTCCTCTGTCTCATGATCCAGATCCTTGGAAAAGTGTATGCGGACCCTGAGTGCCTCCCCAGGACTCTTGACTACGGCCTGAATGTGGGCAAGTTTGTGGAGAAGTTCCTCCCTGAAGACTGTCCTCCAGCTTTCTTTCCGCTGACTGTGGCCTGCTGTGACCTCACGCCAGACAACCGGTGAGCACCTGCTGGTAGTTTCATGTGTATAACTGCCACTTGTAATTATTCTGTTTAGTGAATACATCTAGTTTTGCACAAACAGACCTAAGTAAAGACAGATATGAGCAAAGACAAACATAGCCAGACAGATGTTAGAAGTAAAATGTGTCAATCAACAGGGCTGTTTTGCAGCATAAAAAAATGTTGTTTACAGACATTTAACTATTGAAAAAGGCATCCGAGCTAGTGCTGGCAGATACGGTGGTGGTTATGAAAAGGACCTGAGAGATGGCACCAAGCCAGTTGTTTGATCGCTGCTGAAAAAACACTTGTCTAAGATGCCACGTTGACCTGCCTGCACAGGGCCATGCCTCTGCTGCCAGATTGCTTCCTCATGTTTTCTCTCAACCTTGTCAGTCTGGTATTAACCTCAAACCCCTCTTTGTGCCCTCCCTGCCCCCCTCCTCCTCTCTCAGTCCACCTTTCCAGAAGCTGGAGGACTGGTTTGAAGCTCTGTCCCTGAACCAGGAGCTGGGGATCCCCTTACCAGCTGAACTGGATGAACTCCATCAGAGTCTGAGTCGGCTCCTGTGGCCTAAAGACAGCTCCCCATCACAGAGCACAGATCAGCCGTCAACTCCGACAGCGGCCTCTCCGGACTCTGCCAGCATGACGGATAATGGCACCTAGGACCTGGGCCTCTCTGTTGTATCACCCCTCTGAGCTGCACTAACACTGTGCATGTCTGTGTGGAAAAGAGGAAACTTGCATTGAGCCATACTAGAACTGGATAACCTGAGGAAGCTGGACCAGACAGACACATTTCAAAAAGACATTGAGGCAGCACTCAGCACACGCTGGGCTGTACTGTTTACGGTGTACAAAGACAATACATAGCTTTCTGTGGTCCCTTCGCCGACAGGAGACGATCATCTTTATAAGGTGGAAACTTGGATGTGACAGCAGTTTTGTTTTTCTGGTTCTGAAGTTGTTGTTCGCTATGTGTGGAATGCACAGATCTGTCCTTGACAATTAGAGCACTTACTTCTCCGCAGCTGCAGGGGAAACAAAGATGCTCGACAGTCTGGCTGAACGACACGTCTGAACAAACAAAGGGCCGGGTTCAAGAGAACGGGTGTGACTTCAGGCTGCAGTGGAAGGAAAACACACACTGGCCCTGGAGAGCTTCATCACTTTGAGATTTTGACACAAGATGGCGAAGGAATGTTTTTTTTTTTTGACGAGATGGTTACAAGTATGTTTCTGTACATTGTAGTCCGATGATTTTAGGCGATGTCTTAGAATGATGAGTGAACACTTTTAGGTTTTTCATGTTTACCACACAAACATTTCGTTCAAAGTTTCTCACCTGACGCAGGAAAGTGGGGCTGTTATCAGTTATTGACACAATCATGCACCACTTCACCATAAACAGTCTCTTTGTACCAGAGAGCTAGATGTTTTCTTCAGCAGTGTATATAGAAATGTACATAGTTTTCCTCTAATTGGACGTTATTTTCTAATGGGAACTCTAGATCTGTAGATTTTAGACATTTCGATGGACGTTTTTGCCTTTTTGCGTTGATCATGCGAGGTACTGACGACCAGTTGTAACCACTATTATTTATATCACTGTAGTGTTTCATAAATAAACCCTCTGAAAGTCTGACTTTTGTTGTCATTATTTAGTACATCTTGCTGAAAATGAGCTTTTCTGATGCATTTCGGGAGGTAAATAATACATATGTGTGTGTTGACTTGAGAGATAAAAGGTTTTCTTCTTGATCTTTAATACAAGAAATCAGTTTACAGTTAAATCACGCGTTACATATACAGAGGCTACAGTCCTAGATGCTGTAGCCTCGGCCCTTTGTCAAGTGTCATCCCCACTCTCTCTTTCCAACTCTATCCACTGTCCTTTCTTTCTTTCAATAAAGGCATAAAAGGCCAAAATAAATACATAGATAAAGAGAATCTGTTCACAGCAAAGAAATGATTCAGGGAATCAAATCATTAATGGTAATTTTGGCAAAAGAAAGCGCTCTCCTGAGTGAAATAAATCTCGTAATTTGCTGGTTCAAGCTACTAAACTGCAGAATTTTCTTTCTTTTTTGGGCCATAAATATGTGTGCATTTTCCATTTTTCACAGAATCAAGGGTAAATAGGCTGGCTGACAAAATATTAAACTCTTAACTTAAACCTTTACTTGCAGCCTTTAGGATCATTCTGATCAACTGTAATTCAATCTGCTACTCTTACCACTTCGTATAAACCTGTCAATCATCAAATAACTACAAAAACATTGTCAACTGAGATATTCAGCTCCAAAGCAACTGTCTAAATTAGAAATGTTAGAGAGGATCAAAAGTGTCACTATCAAAGCGTATGAAAAACATCCAGAGATCCAAACTCCCTTTAAACAGGTTGTTGTTCCTCTAACTGTCAGACTTCAGATGTTTTCAAAAGCCTCCTCAAATCTCTTTGTTCTCCTTCATTGTTGTTTTAACCTACTTTCTCAGGTGACTCCAACGACTACAGGAATATGTTTAAGATTTGCCAACAGAGGGAGCTGCTGCTACAAGTTCCTCCAGTGAACACAACTTGGATAACAAGACACTTCTGCTGCATTGTGCTTGTCTTGAGGGAAACATTTATAACTGTTAATATACAGATTACATCACACCATAGAGTCCGTGTTTGATGTTTTATTTCAGTCTCAGCAGTGAAAATCTGCATTCACACAAACACATAGAAAGTACTTAATTCAAATGCAGCACAACAGTATTTTGAACACATCGCTTATGTGAAGAAATTTATAATAACAACCAGCACAGACGCTTAAAATAAAAGAGCAGCAGTAACCAAAGATTACCAGTGATCCAGCTTAAAACAGATCTGGAGTGATAAACACACAGGCATTACACGGAGTAGTAACGGTGCTTCATGTGTTACAAACTGAACTCTGGTGTGTACGATGATTTCAGGCAGGTGTTTTCTAGACGTCGTCTTTAATCAGTAGTTCTACAAAAATGGCTCCTGAATACAAACATACAGCAGGTAACCATGTACATGCATTCATGTTTTTGATTGTTTTCTGAATGAACATCAAACTTTGGACTGTTTCTATTCTATCAAGTGCAGAATTCAAATGTCTGAATCTAATCTAAGACAGCAGGCCTCTGCAGCACTTCACACGCTCACAGAGACACGACTCCAGGACTTTAAAGATCCGGTCTGCTCTGGTGTGGCAGTGCTATTTTTTCCTGAAGACTAACTACTGTCTCTCATGCTTCCTGAGAGCACTCTTGTTATATTTCCTGTCACTCCTTAACCTGTGGAAGAAAAGGGCAAATCCTCTTTCATGTCTGCCAATGACCCCCGTCGTGCTTTATATCCGTATCGGCCCTTTAGTCGAGTACAAAGAGGGGAAAATCATCCGGGGAAAGATAAACAAATACATTCAGAAGTATCATGCTAAGGCAGTTCCCCTTGTCTTCAGTGGGCCTGTTTTTCCTCACGCTCCCTTTCCCTGTGTCAGAGGAGGATTACTATTTTTGGACACATCTGTGTCACCAAGACAAAGCAGTCTTTATACATACACACGTCTTGTACGCGTCTCCCTCGGCACAGCCAGCGGGTCAATACAAAAAAATCTCATATTCATCACGTAACCGACAACTCCTGTGGAGAGCAACTCCACCACGCAGAAACACTATCAATCAAGAAGTTATAAACTCTCTCCCTTTTTTAAAACACCATTTCTTTATGAAGAGCTGGTTCTTCACACACAACTATAAACGCACGTCAATATTCATACTGTTATTTCAGGAGGCAGCCCATGATCTCATTTTCTTGGCTTTAAAATGTATCAAATATGAATATTAAACATCTCTTGACATATTTTGATTATCATCAGATTCACTGTATGTGTTTCTAGATATTAAGAGTGTCTTTTGTGTGTTAGCTTATCTTTTTGTGCCTCCGATGTATAAAAAACAAAGGAAAGGGGACTCAAAGGACACAGCATTCAGTTCAATTCTTTGGAGTCAACACTGCTCCCCCACTCCTTTTAAAAAAAGAGAGGACAAAGAAGATGGGAGATTTTTTGGTCCACAAAAACGTTATCACAGTCCTGTCTGAGGACTACACGCCTTCTCATGCTCCTGGGGTACCAGCTTGCTGTCCCATCAGAGGGTCCCCGCCCTCCACGCCCTCCTGGCCGGGGGTCGTCTCGTGCTCCGCTGTGATTACGATGGTGTTCTCGTCCACCAGCTCGCAGGTGGGGTTGGAGAAAGCTGACAGGGGCAAGGTGATCCTCTGCATCTCACGCTCATACACTCTCTGCTCGTGCTGCTTCTTTAAGTCTCGACCCCTGAACAAAAACACACAACAGAGATTCACTGTGATGTTACGAAGCTAAAATTAGGCCTCAAACTATCGTACAACTGACTGAGGTATCCAGAAGTGGTCTTGTAGCTGATAACATGTACAGTACTATTTTTGCCAGCCACCCAAGCTCAGTATTTATGATAGGTAGCTTCAAATAACATACTGTATGTAGATAACAGAGCCTGTTATAACAAGTGCCAACAAGTGACAGATGGTGAAAGGGAAAACAGAACTGACAAGCTGGCAGGGAGTTTATCTGCTCCAAGGCTACACAGTGATGGGACGCAGCACGAGGCTGCTTTCTACTGATCTGCAGCCAAAACAGGGAAATATATTTGGATTCAAAACACTTCCCACCTGCTTCAGCGCAGCAGATTCTGCAACTCTTGGTTGTGGTTCATTTTAGTTTTAAGCATATCTGGGGCTTTACAACTCTTCCTGTCACATTTCCCAGACACTTTTAAAAGCTTTTTTGACTTAAAAAGATGAATATAACTCTCATATCTGTGTGTTAAGTAGCAAGAGCCAGTAGCTAGTTAGATTAGCGCAGCTTAGCACAATGACTCTATATGGGGAAAAACAGCTAGCTTTGCTCTGTCTAACATCTGCGGTCTAGCACCTCTTAAGTTAACTAATTAGCATGATGTATATCGTTTGTTTAGTCTGTATAAAAAAACAAGTGTAAAAATGATAAGTGGGTACTTTATGTGGGGTTGTGTGACAGGCTATTTCCTGGAGGGGACCAGAAACTTCCTGGGGCTGATTTTCTGGCAAACTACTGAGGCTAGCTGTTACCCCAGTAACTAAGCTAACCTAAGCTAGCTGGGCATTAATTGGCTCCAATTCCCTTCAGGGGGCTATTTGCAAAGGATCAGTGTCCTTATCAGTACACTACCTACACTCGGTAGATTGGCCGAGAGCCTGTCCCCATGAGGGGTATAATATGAAACTCTGCGTGCATTACACGCCTTCTGCTAACTAGAGAAGGCTACAGTTAAGGAGTGAGCTTCATTTATACTGAAGGAGGCGTACGCTAGTTTAGAGTCACTACTGGTCTGTGAAGGGTCAGTTGGATCGCAAAGAATAAGGGTCGATGATTACAACACAAATATGACATTACAGAAGGTGATGTCACTGTAGGCTGAGGACAAGTACAAAACCTCTGACATAATACGCTCCACCTAATTAATAATCACCTCCTAAAAATAGAAAACAAAGACAGGGCAATGCTAATCAGATTTGAGAGCTAAACAAAGATTTGTAGGGATATTTTGTGCTGCGCCGAAGGGAATCATATTCCCTCCTTTCCCTTATTTTGGATATTACATAACTGCAGCAAAAGTGAGGGCTTCTCTATCCAATCTGCCCCTCCTCCTCGCTCTCGTCTCTTTCAAGAATATAAAATAAGGATGCTCAAAATAGACAGCAGGCATTTTATTTCCTGCCACGGTCCTCCCCGTGCTCTGTTATGGCTGTTGTGATAAAGCTTTAAAGTGGCTGCATTATGTTCAACTGCAACAACAGAGAGCATCGGCTGGGAATGTAATCAACAGCTGATGCCCTGAACTCGAGAGACCAACAACATGCACGGCATCACACGTGTTGGGCTCATCATACTGGAACTTTTCCTGTGCATCGTACATGTGCCAATGGAAAGGGAAAGAAATGAATGTTAATCTTGCTGTGATTTAAATACTGACCTCTTATAGAAGTAGCCTAATGTGATGCCTACACCGAGGGTGATTATAATGGCTATCATGGAGATGCCGATGACATAACCTGAAAAGAAAATTGGAAACAAATACAGAACAAGATTAATTCTAACTGTAGGATATTTCCCTCTCATCATGTTGTCAGAGTTATTGCTGCAACCCACCAAGCGTGCCAAGGTCCTTTTTCTTCTTTGGTCCTGTGCGCACTCGCTGGCTGATTCCCATCACTGGCTGCACTGCAGCAACTTCTCCCCGAGAATCTCTCGACTTGGCCGGCTGGAAGCTCTCTGTGGAGGGAGTGGTTCCTGTTGGGTTGGGGGACGCAGCCTCAGATGGCACCGCAGAAGCTTGTTCTAAAGACACAAAGAACAATACCGGGTTTAACAACAAAGAGTGAGCTGTCAAAGGAGGCCAAAGCCTATCAAAGTATATATGGGAAACAGATGCATTATTGTAACATAAGGAACAGTGACCAGACTAATTTTTGTCTCTTTCGTTTCTCTGGTCCGCCTTACTCAGCACCCAGGAGCACTGAGAAAATCAATTTGAACACCTCAGGGTGTATTAGACTATCGCGGGTTATGTTTCCAATCAATGGGCAACTTCATGTCTGCTTTGGTTTTTGTATTTAAAATGCTTCTTGCATCAGTTTTTATAAAGGGCCTGTATTTGTCAGTTGTATAATTAGCTGAATTAGCTACAAAGGTTGTGCATTTTAGGCATTGTCTATTAGGGGTTTATCAGTTGATTCTACTGAAAATGTCCTATATTGCAACACAAATTGAAAGCTATACATCTAATATATTGACTTTGCTGTGACAGGGATACATAATTCTCCAATTATTAAGTCACATTAACTTTTTCCTGCATGCTCCTTCAGGCACAGTAAAAACAAAGGCCTCTCTAAAGCATTAAAAAACCATAAGAATACCCTCTGGACATTAAAACACCACCATATCACACTGTGTTTAGAAGTAGTATTAGTAGTACCTTATCCGCATTGTCTTTTACTGTATTATTGTCTTTTATTGTAATAATACACCTACATTTCAAATTAACCCTATTTTACTTTACTCAAATGCATCATCTGGTTCATCAGGGCTGTGTGGTTTCATATTACTGCTGCTCCAACAACATTTCCACTGAAGCAACCACCTTCTAAGAAGCCGGATGCGCCCTGACTCTGTTCTCATGAAGCTGTTGGAACGTAAATCAGTTTGAGGATCGTCCAGTGAGAGGTATTTTTTCATGTGTGCCAGACATAAACAGGGTCTGCATGCCGGGCTCTGTTTAAAGAGAGAGGAAGGCTCAGCTGCAGATGCTAACATCTGCTTCCTAACTCTTTTCTCATCCCACCATACAGGTTGTTGTTTACGAACTCTGCTGGAGTTAAAGGACATGAAGTCATAAATTGAAGCAGCCAATTAGATGCTGTCTCTAAGGGAAGACTGTCTGCCTGCCAATGAGCTCTGCTGCGGGGTGTGGTTAACAGCTTTCTCGAAACTGAACTTTCTGCCATGTGACCGCAGGACTTTGTTATTGTGTGACTTGGGTTGGAGTCAAGAAGGAGACAAAGGGCAAAGGAGACAAGAGTTCTCACAGTGGCATAACTCTGACCAACTGACCTACTACAGACTAATGCTCTTACATGGAAAACACAAGGAAACGTTAGAAGTCTTAAATTACTTTCACGTGGTTCTTTTGTGCTAAAAAATATGACAAGAAGTAACTTTTTAGTTCACTGAAAAAGTTTAATTTGGCTGCACCCTTAAAACTTTATGTTCTGTGTTACTAATTAGAACATTTGCCCAACAACAAACATCTCTCCTCATTATTTTCCGCCTAGTGTTGCTCCCTGTATAAAATTATAAGAGCTTCACTGGGAAGAGAAAATAATTGCCCGCAGCACAAAGAAACATTCCAATGTTGTTTATTTCCTTAATTTAGATTTTGCATATTTATCTCTGCCAGGTGGGACTTCTTCAGCTGCACTGCCTGTTTTTCTACAAATATCTGCTGCTTTTATGTGTGTACTTACCTTTGCATAACTCAATCGCACAGAATTGTTTCTGGACGGTCCCATCTGGGCCAGCAATGTAGCACCAAGGCCTCTCAGAGGAGTCCGGGTTTCGGCAGTAATTGTGATCTCCCACACCTACAGGAGGAACGACAGAAACAACCCACAAATGTTACTGATGCCTCTTTGGAAATATAGGCCTGCCTCAGTCTGTCTGCCTGTCTTGCTGTCTGGCCTGCTGTGAGGATAAACCACTGGATTCATGAATCATTAACACTACTTCATCACACTACAATGAGCAGGCCGCCATGAGCACAAAGCAAAGAAATGGCAGACAAGAAGCCATCAGACACCATAAACAGAAAAAGTGTGGGCTGCGAAGATGTTACTTATCATCTAAGGAAACTGTACAACATCAGTGACATTTTAAATCCTCTGTCTCACAACTCCATCCTGTGTTTGATGGGACATTTACATATCTCTGCATTAAAGACAGTTTCAGTTGTTTACCGGTCTGTGAGTCAGGATGGATGGAAACATCATAGTCTCTGGTAGTGTTGGTCCAGTTTAGACAGGTCAGACCTGAGGAGGAGCTCTGTTGTTCCCCTCTGTACTCAACACCACTTGAAGTCATGCAGTCTGAAAAACAACACATGTGGGCAGATATCAGTTATCAACGACTCTGCATTCAATAAGAAAGAAGGGAAACTAATGTTAGTTTACAACAAAAATGTAATTAAATCTATGAACAAGCTTCACAATACATGTTAAATAGAAAAAATAGTGCATGCAATGTATCATTTTACCGTTTTGACTTCCATTTGATGCACTGCTCTCCACAACCACCACGCTCAGGAAAACAACGTGCAGGGACACGAACATTTTGCAGAGCTGACGAGCTGAATTCACCGACAACATGGTGCGTCAATGGGATGTTTGTCTAAAGAATAAAAAATAAGAAAAACATGTACTTAATGGACAAAGAGCCTGTGCTGAATGTGCATCAGACACACTGCTCCTGCCTGCTGGAGTCCCAGCCCTTGTTTTTGTCAGAAGGGGCTCAGCTTTCTTCGTAAACAGCCTTCAGTGGGAGGAGGAAGAGGAGCTGCCCTTTGCAGCACAAGCCGCCTGGTCCTAAAGCCTCTCCAGGTTCACACAGAAAACACACACTGGGTGAAGGAAAATAGTCTGGAAATGTATCTTGGCGTGCATACTTATGAGAAGAACACATCAATAGAATAGTCCGCATGGAGAGTCAACGAAGTTCATTCACATTTTTGGTCAAGCTGGAAAAAGTTTTAGGGGAACTTACATTTTTGATCAAACCTTTAAAAAAGTCCTTATCCTTATCCAATTATGATGTGCTTTCCCTTTCCATTTCAAAACCCACTGAGTCACTACTTTCCATGTATAATCCCCACCTGAGGACTCTTATCTGGCTGGAGTGTTTAGCGCATCTACTCAAACCCCATCCTCCGGCTGTCCAGACTTCCTCTTCTCACCAAGAGGCCTGTGTTGTTCCACGGTAGCATACAGAGGCTGATAAAGCACAGCTGCCAATAGTATTTGTTTCTATCAGCCTGCGCACGGGGAGCTGCAGAGGCCCTGTGTCATTGTTGGCTGACGGGTAAAGAGGGCAGCCAATGTTCACTTTTCAAATAAATGCTTACCCAGTTTTCAGGCAATTACCAGAGCAAACACACAGCATCTGTCCAGCACTCTCCACAACACTGCTCATTCAAGTCATCCAGGCCTCTCCCAGCATGCACTGGGTGTAATCACTAATCACTGGACAACAATATGGTAAACACATGTTGGGACTGAGTCAAGTGACAGGTAGGTATAGAAGCGCAGTTTAACCACAAAATCCAGACAAAAATGTTGAAAAGTAAGTAAGGATGATACAAACACGTTTATAGCTAACTTTTTTTGTTGTTGTTTTTTTCTTTTCCTGTTAAAAAAAAATGGACCTTTCCTTACTTTAAAAACTGAGCTCACGTTGAGTGCCGTACGTTCTTATTAACGTTCAGAAATTTGACATGATTTGGACTATATGTCTCATAATTTTATGTATCAACAGCAATTTTGTTTCTATCATGACTTAGTTTTGAAAAACAGTTGAGACTATTTTTAAGAGGTGGAAGCAGCTACTAAATATTTCTGACATAGCTGGTGTCTGGTGATTATCCTTAACTACTATAATTGTTAGCGCAACAGAATGTACCATTATAGACTGTGTCTCTACAGGCGTCACATTATAACAGAGTAGCAGTAATAAAATAAAATAACAATTGTGCAACAAACAGCATAATTATTTGACTTTATTATATATCATATACTCACATTTAGCTTCAACAGTTCTCTTTAAAAAAAGAGGTAAAAATGCACACTAAAACCGGAACCCTTATTTTGAAAAGGCTTTCATTCATTTAGACATTTGTAAAAACATTTGACTCTTGCCACTGGTAACCTGAGGACATAGGATCCACTTGTGATCCAACAGTGGAAAAACACACTTTCATGCTCCAGATGGTGCACACAGTCTGTATGCATGCACACACACACATACACACACGGGCAGTAAAAGTAAAAGTGGTTTGTACCTACTTGGCCTTGTTCCCTGTTGCTATAGTTAATCCTTTAATTAGCCAGGCAGGCTTACAGAGAGCCCAGAGACTCAGCGTTCTCAGTAACAATAGCAGATGGTCATTTACAAGTTTTAGACACACTTAGCCTTCAGGAAACGTCCAACCTTGCTTTTGTGCTCCCTTTTCAAACATTGTCCTCAAGGTTGAGGCAGAAGACACGACACAGTACACATTGTTCCAGCAAAGTATGAATGAAAATAGCATTTACTGTGTCTTTTTTTTTTAAATGACGCCTGGCAGCTGTTTCTCTTGCCCTTGTCTTGAAATAGAGGAAAGTTCAAGCCCCTATTTGTACTTTAAGAGGCGGGTGCTATGAGGTTTTGTCATGAAGTTTGGCAAATTTAAACGTTGGCTAAATCCTTCTGACTAGAACTTCCTTGTTTTTCCACGTCATGTTCTGACGCAGTAAGAGCCTCAACATGTCAAGAACCACCTGTAGCTTTGTTTTAAGTGTGTCTCTATCTCACAGAGGCACACCAGGTGTGGGTCATTGGGTGATACACTGCATAAGCTTTATATGTGAATCATTAACACAAGCTTGATGTCATAGGGGTTGCGTAATCTAGATTAGAGCCAAGCACAATGCTTCATGCATACACAATGGAAACCTTACCTGAAGCAGATGAGCCTGATGCACCTTATAGTAAAACAACGTGACTCTGCTGTTCTGCAGTTACATGTTGATAAACTAGTTGTTTAGATGCAGCCAATTTGAGAGTTTAATCACCTTTGATAGTACCTTTACATTGTGAAGATACGACAATAAAACCTTTCATGGACATTTAATTACTAGCTTAAAGCTGCCATGAACAAAACTCGTTTATGTCATTGTTTGTCCAATACTGAAAGCTGCCCGTCTGAAACAAAAGCAGCGGGCTATCTGATGATGTAAGACTGCTGTAGTGTGCGCTCTGTCGCGGAGCAACCGTCAGCTCTCCATCAGTCATCATCATCGGCCCACATGTGGTCGGAAAATGGACACTTACCCTGTTACATAGCCTCTAATGGAGCATTAAAACATACACTGTATTCCCCTGCTGGGCACCAAGCAGCCAATTTCTCCTGATGCTGTTACATCACTGCAGCAGTCTGGACCCTGTTACTGTTGCGGCTGAGATTTAAAAGTATACAGATAGGAGCAGAAGGCAGGAAAACACAGCTCTACTAGAATTAAAGAGTGTATAACTTTTGGGAATGCTAATCAAGAAGACAGACCTGGGGCTTTTCTAAAAACTAATACAGCTTTAGAAAGTTTTATGTAATGAACTCTTATATATAAAAGAATTGCAGCAAAAACAGGCCTCTGGAGCTTATGGGAAACAACTGCTTTGCCACACTGTGCACTGCAGCAGTGAGTCTCTTCTCCATGTAGGTAATACGATGATGGATGAAACTGACTGCAGCCTTTCAGCTCTTACATAACTCAGCCAGCCTGCCAAGCACTGGTCTACTGCAGCATCAGCAGCTGAGATGCTCGTTCGACACTAAGGCTGCATATAAAGTTGTCATAAGCATCTTAAAATATCCACCTGTAATTTCATCCCGCTTTGCTCAGTGAGTGTCCTGTGGAGTAAAGGCCTTTATAGTGGCAGCTTTCCAGCCGCAGCAGCTGTTAGAGCGGCAGGAAAGTGGACACCGTTCTCACTGAGAAGATTGTAAACTTCCTGTAGAGTCATGTGCAGAGATGAAGCATCACAAAGGTGGTGCATATCATGTGATGTTTTCACCAGCCGGAGGAGGAGGGCAGACCTGGTGATGAGGCCACACAGGGTGCTGTGGAAATGTGGGTCCCTGAGGAGAGCCAGCCAGGCCGGGGTCAAAGTCTCAGCTGGAGAGAGAGAGAACAAAGACTTATATTGTAACACAAATTTAGATGTCATGTATATTAGGAATTACAGGTTACTGTTGTACCTGGCTGGTGCTCTTTGCAGAGTGCAAGGCTGTCTTGCACCTGTGCAGCATTATCCTCAGCCCATGCACTCAGGCTCTGTGCCAGAAATGAGGATTTGGAGTATCTTCCGGCCATCTGCAGCAGGTAAGGCAGCACATGTGCAGCCATCACAGAGGGCTCAGCAAACACATTGGCCTCATCCTGCTCATACAGACTGGAACACCTGAGCAAGAGAGCAGAAAACAGTTTAGCAACCAATGCTGCTGTTTGTACAAGAGGGACGATTCAGTGAGAGGTAACGTACACCGTCTCGGAGGCCTCCCGCAGCACATATCGGAGGTCAGGCTGGGGGAGGTGCCACAGCAGCACCTCCAGCGCGCCGAGACTGTCCCAGTATTCCTCCAGCAACAGGTCCAGAAGCAGCGGCAGAGCTTGGTTGACCTGCATAAGGTAGACGCTCCTCTGAGGTCGTCTTCTTCTGGCATGGTGCAGCATGGAGGTAAAACAGGCCACTTTGATCCTCACCTGCTGGCTTTGGTCCTGCAGCAAGTACAGGCCTGTGTTGATCAGCCTAAAACGGAGAGATTTAACATTTTTTAATTCTGCTCACAAACAACAGTCCTTTGTTGATAGCACTATTTAAATTCCTTCATACCTAATCATGGTAGCAGACAGAGGGATGGTTTCCCTCATTAGTGGAGCAGCAGCCAAACACAGAGCTTCAGCACACGCCAGCCTGAGCACTTCAGGGGCGTCTGGGGACCGCAGGGATTCCAGGACACTACACCAGCGCTGGCGCAAGGATATCTTTAGACTGATGTGCATAAAGAGAAGAAGAAAGTCAGAGCAGAACAAGAAGCACTGAAGAAGTATTAATAACAGTAAATACAAAATGTAAAACCTGCGGTCTGACAGCTGGAAAAGCAGCAGACTGACAGCACACAGAGCCTGGGACAGAAACTCCGGCCCTCCTCGCTGGTCCTCCAGATCACAGAGCAACAGATCCAGACACTCGGGCAGGACTGGCTCCTCCAGTGGGACCGACTGAGGAGGGTTGTGGGGTGAAGTTGAATAATCTCCAGCCATCACTGCCACCAGGGCTGCGAGGTAGGTCCTGCGGTACTCCACATTTTGGCTCAACAACGCCCCCCTCAGGTTTGACTGGAGATAAAGAGCAGTGTCCTTTAATCTACTTGATTTTAAATGCCTTTCAGGAATACCCGGACTGGCTCCCAGGCTTCAAATCATGATGTAGAATAGGAAATAAAGTTATATCACAAAAAACATGAAAAATCTGATAAATAATTAAGATTGTTTTTGGTGTGATTTGATCATAAACTAATAAAATATTCTGCTTTCCCTTTTGAAGTATCACATTTTATCAAGAGTATTTTCAAGAGAGCCAATACACAACAAAACTAGGTGATCTACATAATGTATATATATATATGTATAATGTAACATGCTGAATCTAAATGACCTCCAATAACAGTGGATAATAAAACGAAAGATTTACTCAGCTTGTCTGTACCGGAGTCTCTGTAAAGGGAGTGTCCCTTCAGAGGAAGAAATAAGATCTCCAGCCAGATCTCAGCCTGAGATTTGATCATATTTAAGCCTATCTCTGCCTCCCCAGCTTCCTCACATTGTGCTCTGAGCAGGTCGTTAGACTGAAAGCTGTTAGACAGGTTTTTAGGAAAGGTTGTTTTCTTTCCTCTGAATTCTGGAGAACAGATCAAGTCTCACCTGCAACACCCTCTGGATCACCTCTTTCAAGCTGGTTTTCTGCAAACGCCGCCCATCCACCACCCAAGAGACCAATGAGAGCCTCACATCGGGGCTCGCTGCAGAGAAGTTGTCCCAGATTTTACAGGCCCACTTCAGATCTGCACATAAGAAGTGGATGGCTTGTTGATGGAAGGATGACAACCCAATCTGCGGAGATTAGAAGCATTAGAAAGAATATCAGCTAGGGAAGCCAAAAAGCCTCGGGGTCTAACAGTCCCAAAAAGTGCTTATTGCTACGAAAGATGGGACCTAACATGTTAGAACAGTTCTACATTTGAGTTTCTATGATGCTTTATAGTCATGAAAAGAATGTTAAAGACAAAAAAAATTATTTAAGCCAAATTTTAGGTACTTGGACTTTCTGAATAACAGAACATTTCCTGACTAAATAATCAGCAATCAAACATCAGGGAAGGAGCGCTTCCTGGACTCAAATTGAGTAAGCTTAAAGTGCTCTTTGGATAATACAATAAAGGCATCACTAAGCAACAATCATAGTTAAAGTTTAAAACAACAAGCTAATCTGCTTCATCAGGGCGGTTTGAATGTGGTTGGGTCACATCATATTTGACTGGTGCACAGAAATACGTGACATCACGCTCCAGCAGAGCCGGGCCTACTTGAAACCAGTGCCAAGAGGACAAACAAAACTACACAGGCAGAAAAATCTCATGTGAAAAAGCAGAAACTTTTCAAACTTTGGCAGAAGACAATTTCATTGTAGTGAGTTGTTTTTATTCAATAAGATTTTTAAAATGCTGATTGGAATGAAGGTTTTCTAGGTCTTTACCAGGTCTAAGACACATGTAACCCCTATTCTTCTATGGCAAGCGACCTTTGCTGCATAACAACTCTCACCTTGATTTCTATCAATCTATGCATGTCTACACTAGAGTTATCATAGTTTTGAAATTTTTATTTTCATTTAGTCTTTCTCTTTGGTTTTTGAACTCTTGAACTGAAGTATCGTCTTCCTTGGAGTTTCTACGGGAGCCGACATCCGCTATTTTGCTTTGCTGCCACCTTCTGGAACTAGTTTGTTACTGTGTCATCTTCAGTCTAGGTTCTTTTATTAGGTCAGTGTCTCTTGTCAAAAAGAATAGGACAAAGTGGTTTCACATTGAACAATTCTATTTAGTTTTTGGTTTTTTTCAGTCAACAAAGTTATTTTTTCGCGGCTAGCTTTAGTCTTAGTCTTAGTTTTCGTTAACTACAAGAACCCTGGTCTACACTATTAAATAAAGGTTATAATGTTCCCTAATATGTCTATTTTTTGTACATGGCCATGTCAGCAGGAGTGTCACACACCTGAAGCTGCTGTTGAGGTGTCTGCAGGTCACGCATGAGAGCGTCACTGAGCTTTGACAGGAAAGTCTCACAGCAGAAACCTCTCAGCGAGCTTGCGACTCCGAGGTATGCCGCCCTCACCAGGGGGCAGCGTTGAGTTTGAGTCACCAGCCACAGCGAGGCATCCAGCCTGCTCAGCACCTCACACAGGTCAGCTGAGGGGGCACTGAGAACAGAATCACAGCAGGATTACACAGCTTGACAGAGTCTGGTGAATGAATGAAACACTCTTTAAAGTCTCACCTGTCTGAGCAGAGAGCTCTGTCTAGAACTGCTTTGATCTGCAGCAGCTGTCCGTGGAGCCGGTTGTGACAGCAGCTCTCCAGTGGACCGGGGAGTTGAGCCGTTAGTTTGATGAGGATGTTCATGTACTCTGAGGGGGGAGTCATGGCAACCAAAGCCTTCGAGGCCATCACTCTCACACTGTAAATGGGACTGGCAGACAGCTGCAGTAACGGAGGCAGGAAGTCTGACAGAGTCCTGGCATGAGACAAAAACAGAGATGTGACACTGGGTCAAATAACTTTCTGTACGAAGATTCACAAGTGTCTAAATCTCAGTTATTCCCCTCTGTTTTGTATAAACACAGTATAAACTGCCAAATGTATTCAGCATTTTGCATACTTACATAAGAAGATTGATACTTAAGACCTTAAGTCTACTCACTCAATATGCAGCTTCTGCCAGCAGCACAAGACTAGAAATGGAGCAAACAGCTAGTTCTTTCCAAAGGCAACAAATTGCTCACGTTATCACGTCTTTATTTAATCCCTCTATGAACGCTCAAACCCATAAACAGCTCATTTCTCTGCTCACTGGTTAAGTGGATTTCCTACATACTCCAGGTCTAAATGAAAACCAGTGTAGTAAAGAATAATCATATTTGTCCTGCCTGACCCAAACCGTCTAGTGATGAGAGAATAATAAAGAAGTAGTCACTCTGTTGAGTCCTGGACACCCGGCTGGAGTTGGGCTAACAGAGTGAGGACAGGGTAGAGCGACGGTTGGAGATGTAGTCTGGCCTCATTAGATGGACCCTGGAGGTCTTGTGCTGCCCCCCTTAGCTCGCCTAGGAGGAAGGGCTGGAGCGCCGGGTAGTGGAAGAAGAAGGCCAGAGGGGACATGCCGTGCTGGGCCGGGCTCCCCTCTTCACTGCTGGGCCGCTGGCCGAGCATTCGCGAGCACAGAGAACCTGGAAACAGGCAAAAAAATAACTGCAACTTCATTTAGCAACTACTCTAATAAATGAACCTTCTTTAAATACTGTATAACCATTATCTGCATGACAAAAGATGCAATAGGAATAAGTTAACTTGATAGTTAATAGTTACAATTACAAATTTAATCAAGACAACTATAGACAGATAAATCGTAAACCCTAGTCCTTACAGAGTCATTCATATTAAAGCCTGTAAGTAAATCTCTGAGTGTGTCCATGTCTTACTGTAAAGCTGCAGGGCAGCATTCCTCATGGCCCAGCACGGAGAGCTGAGCAGAGTGAGAGACAAGATGGCTACTGCAGGAGCAAACTGCAGGACAGCTGCTCCCAGACCTGAACCTCGCACCAGGGCCTGCAGAGTGTGAACCGCACACACCTGCAGAGGAAAGGACAATGCATCGTGTTACCACATCTGTCTTTGCATTTATAAAGAACAGCATCCTTGTTTCACACTGTTATTTTGGCTTCAGACCTGTGGCAGGTCCACTGTTTGGTCCCAGTTCTCAGGTACTGGTGTTCTGGCTGTCTCAAGTAAGGTTTGTATACTGTGAGCTAACAGTGGTCTGGATTTACTGGCCTCCTCGGCTGACACAACACACAGGATGAGCATGGGCAACCCTGCAGCCCGCCGGGTCACAGATGTCAAACGAGGGGACTGCACGACCTGCAATCCCTACAAAGAAATAGAAGGAGAAACATATCTGTAAGCTGATCCAGCGACTCCATTTATGAACAAAACACATGTATCACCACTCACTTGTTTCAGCATGTGAGCTGGGATATCCCTCAGCTCTGCATCACTGCTGCTGAACAGAGAGGCACAGAACCGGGTGAAGCCCACACAGCATCCCTCTACTGCCCCCTGGTGACAAGACACATGAATTCCAATAGCATGTGAGATGAGATGATTTTGACTAAATGCCTCTAAATGGATTTATTAGACTTACCCAGTGACGGCATTTGAGCAGAATATTCTTGAATACTTTTGATGCTCTCATTAGATCCTCATTTGTTAGAGGGCAGTCGTTGGGTTTGGATTCTGTGAGAATTTTCTCAACCAGAGAACCTAAAAAGATTCCTATTTCCTGATAGAAAAATATAAGCAAGTAATGTTGAGGAAAGAATACAAATGCACAAATATGCTAAGCTAAAATGCAACATTTTTTGATAACTAATTAAGTTAATGGTGCATCTGGTTGTGTTTTACCTTGAGTGAGACCCAGCAGCAGGTGAGAACGAGGCTGTGCTCTTCAGATAGCAGCACAAACTCCTCTCCGTCCACTTGGCCTCCTCCAGATGCTTCAGCTATTAGAGAGCTAATGGCGTTCCCCATATCACAAAAAGAAGGCGGGGCATCTAAGACAGAAGAGAACCATTCACTATATTGGTGTCATAAATCAAACTGAAATGTTTTGGGTTTCATTCCCAAATCAGTGTTGTTCCTACCTTTCTCAGTGGCACAAGCGTCCAGGTCTCCATAGAGAACACCCAGCAGCAACAGAGAGATTTTCTCCATCAGTTCCAGCACCTTGATGGTCAAACTGTGTCCGAGTGTGTCATAAATGCAGCCGGGTGCCTCAAGCATACACCTCTGAAGGGCACTTAGGACACCTGGAAGAGAATTCACGTCAGGATTTAAAGAGCTGAAGTACTTTTTCTTGGCTGAACATAATTTACTGTAGATGTCAGTTCTGTAGATCTCAAGTATCACCATGCATCGGCTTGGTTCTGGCAGCAAGCATCATGTCAGCTTTGGCAGTCAGGTAGTGCTCCTCCAGCTCCGTCACCAGGAATTGAATCATGCAGGAGGCCTTGGATTTACCTCCACTGCTGGTAATGTTCAGTCTGCAGCCCTCAGGCCGCTCCTGTGATCTACATGAACAACAACAACAGTTTATCCTTTGCATCTACAACAGGCATCATTTTGAACATGAGTATGTAGGATGATGACTCACTTCTGAAGAAGGACCTTCATCATCAGCGCTCCCATCTGAGCCTCCTGCACGCGAGGGCTGCACAGGAGCTGTTTGGTTCGGGTAAGCAACGCTGCAGCGATGTCATCTGGAAAACTGGGTGGGAAGAATCTCAACAATAACCCGGCTGAGAGCTCCCGAATCTGTAAAAGAAAAACAGTACCTGTATCTATCTACTCTCTTTTTGATTTAAACTGTATAATTGAACATGGGGAAATAAAGGCAGCTCTACCTCATTGGTAGAATCTTCTAAACAGCTGATGAGAACCAGCTGTTTTGTCCTGCAGACGAAATCCCAGAGTCCTCTCTGTCTGGCACAGTTAATAAGAGAGCCCATGTTTGCTGCAAAAGAATTACACATAGAACCAGAAACATGTAGTAAATAAGTAAGTATTTGTTTTGGTATATATCTTCCCATCAGTGTTTGCCAAACGTACCTGGAGGTTGCCCCTTCTTCTTGTCTGGGCTCCAGGTGTCTGTGCAGGTCTCCAGCACCGCACACAGCAACAGAAGCGCAGTCTTCTTCCTCTGGTAACTGTGTCCTGGTGCCAGATAGGTGTATGGGAGATGACCCAACCACTCCACAAACCCTACACGACATACAAGAGGGTTTTTTATTAGCAGAAAAAGGTTTACAAGGAAAACCACAGTATGATAAATATTTATCAGTTGGTTATCTCACCTATTCCCTGCTCCAAGGCATCCTGTGTCCTCTCAGAGTGGTCAGCGTCTCCTTTCTTTTTGCCCTTCAGTCCTCTGACATGAGCCAAGCAGCCGTCTCTGATACGAACCAGAAACTTCTTTACTCCAGCCTGAAAATGTTGCCGGAAAGGCGAGGACTCACAGTTTAGGTTCTGAGGGATAAACTTCCTCATTATTTCCATCTCCTCTTTGGTTGGAGTGTCTTTAGTCTTCGGGGTGCAGCAGAGGACGTTGAGAGCAGCGAGGCGGACTTTGTCATCTGCAGACCCGAGAGCGAGCTGGAGGGTTTTAAAGGTTGAGTTCCCCTGCAGAGCCCAGGGAGAACCTCCTGTGACCGCTCGATAGGAGCTCAGGATGCAGGCCCAGGCGTGGAGGTGACCCAGGGTGTACGGGTCGAGAGAGGCCAGCAGAGGATCCACAGCAGAGGGGAAGATCTGAAAGGTGCAGGGTAATAACTGTGTTGCGCTGTTGTTCTGTAGGAGAGTCACATCAGATGTCAGTGCCTGATGAAGGAAGAGCCGCCAAAGCTCCGCCCACTGATTGGCCAGATCCAGCTCAGTGTGTGAACCAACACATAACTCTCTCCTCTGCTGCTTGATGAGACTTCTGTAGAGCTCCGATCCGCACGGCGACAGGTGATTGGTCGACAGGCACTTCAACAGATGGTTTGATATTTCTGCATATTTATCCAGCACCTGATTGAAAAAGGAAACATGCATCAAAGCCATCAAACTGACTGTAGTACAACATTATTAACGCTGTCATGACCCTTGACCCTCACCATACTAGTCCCCACATATGGCAGTAATGCACACAGACGATGATATTTGGCTTTGGATTCCCATGGTAGTTTGATTATCCGCTGAAGTAGAGTCAAATAAAGAGTCCTCTTTGTGTCACAGAACTGCTCACAGTCCATCTCATAGAGCTCCAGCAGCAGACTGAAGGCAGTGCGCACAAACTCTGACACACCTTCCACCTGCAAATGCACAGTAAAGTCAAATAATGCACTTTTACTTTATAGTTTTTGTTCCACTTCTTTTAATTGCAATAATATAATGAAGTCAATTTGACTGACTGGGCTTTCTGCATTGGTCCAGATAATGTCAATGAGCTCTTGCTGCAGGCTGCTGTCATCAGGCAGAAGGCGAACGCCCGTCATCTTCCAGATATCAGCCACACATTCCTTCACTTTCTTCAGCCATAGTGTCAATACTGCAACAATATGTCATATTTGAACAGGGGATATTGCCATAAAAGCTCCTGGATAAACCGAGTGGGCGTTACTCACCTTCAAAGGCAAAGTAGTGGCAATCCAGCCTCTCCTCACACAAAGCGTAGACCAGAGGGACCAAGCCTCTCAGCAGTAAACACGCCTAAATAAAAGGACATGATGAGAGCGAGAATAAGAAAAGCAGAACACGTTTTTGATATGAAGTTGAACTAGATTTACTTCTTTGGCATCCTCGTGTGAACTGAGCAAGATGTGAGGTCGACAGCAGGTCAGGAGGCCCCTGCAGACAACCAGCCTCGCCACTCCGTCCCTCCCTGCAGGGCTGCAGCGAACCTGCAGAGCACCCACAGTCAGCAGCCACGGCTCTGAGAGAGAATCAAGAGAATTTGCATTAAAAATAATCTGTGATTGAGGGTTCCACAAAGAATAAAAAGACTAAATGTATCTATATTTGTCCATCCATATTTTTCCAGCAGTGTTGTTGGTTTCCTACCTGAGTGTGAGATCTGCAGCAGACTCCAGGCAGCAGCCTCTCCAGCTCCACTCTCTGGTGCCGTGTTGATCAGCATGGCCACAGCAGTGCCCGCCAGAAGACGAGTGTCCCTGTTGCAACACTGCAAGACAGCACACACTAACTGATGAGTCAAAACAAAAGTAACAAAGAGATTTCGATTTTCTGAATAAGTGACTGATGGAACAAAAGGAAACCTGTCCAAATATTATGTCCATAAGAGCCTGCAGGATCTCCTGCACTGCCGGGCTCCTGTGCTCCTTGTCCCACACCAGAGGAGCCACTTCACTGGACAACAGCTGAAATATTTGCAAACACACCTGCAGAGATAGATCACAGGTGTCAGGTAAGAACAACAGATGACACAACAACAGAAACAAATTAAACAATAGACTGCTTCATGTACCTTGACAGCAATGTAACACAGTGGTCCATCTCTCAGAGATTCTTGTTGCAACACATTGGGGAACAGCTCTGACACTTTATTCAGCAAGGACAGGTGGGACTCTTGCCACACCTCACGACCAACAGTGCTGTCCTCCAGGAACATACAGGCTACAGAAGGTTAAATAACAGAAAGTTGATTAGAGACTCATATTGGACTTAAGTAATACATGATCTTTAGGCAGCACTAACCTCTCTGCAGATCTTCAAAAGACAATATCTAAAAAGAAGACATGGGAAACATTAATATGCAGTTCCTTTATGTGAATACATAACAAATACAAGTGAAGTGGGAGCTCTTTACCTGCTCAGTATGGACTATGGTGTGCAAACAGTGCTGGGTTTCTCCAAAAACCAAGTGGTGGTTCACCTTCGCCAACTGTTGCAACATCTGTCAAACAAATATGAAGTTTCAGTGAGATTCTATTTTGTTTTAAAGATTGTACAGTGAGTAGACATACTGCATGGGGCTGACCTGGTCCACTTTACGACAGGCTGTGGAGATGTTGACCATCTGCAGCTGCATGGAGATCAGGAGTCTGACGAGAAGCAGGAGGTGGCTCTCCTCTAACACATGAAGCTGCTCCTCTGAGATGTGTCTCAGCAGCTGGACTGCCTCCTCTAAACAACGCTCCTTACATCTTTTTACGCTACTCCTGTTCATGAAAGCAGAATAATAAGTCATTGCCACTTCTTACTATACATGTGACAAACACAGTGTTTACAGATAAAGATAAGTAGAGACAGGCTGTGGTAATAGGTACCCACCTGGAGGCTTCTGACAGTTTATCTATGAACAACCTGAGTGATTGGCTGACATTTTTAGATGATTGATCCTCGGTTATCACACAGTCCTGTAGACTTGTCAATAGCTCTTCAAAGGACAACATTGTCTCTTTAACTACCCTGAACGGACTTCTGATGTTGTCTGACACATTGGCAGCACGCTGGTACGCTGGTCACGTGACATAGTTCTTATTCTATTATCCTTTAACCTGTAGTAGTGCTGGATTTACAGCGACATACTACCTCCTAGAGGCTGTTTTTTTTATTTTTGAAATTAATTTACTTGTCAAAGGATTAAGTTTTATAGTAGAAATCAATAAGAATTAATATAATAATAACATCAAATGTAATCCGTTGTGGAAATGTTTGTTAAATCATTTACTCTAATAATTCTTAAAGTTATAAACAGTACATGTACCACTCCAGGCCAGAAGACGTCGCAAGTGTTAGTTTGTTCCCCTTATTACCTCTGAACAAGAGCTCTGTGTTACCAAGACACCACCAACAGTTTACAAATATGTCGCCCTCATAACCTGAAAGGAACCAAATGGCTAACGTGGTTAAGATTGTCTTTTTCCAGCTCATTTTACGTCGGGTGACATGTGTTTTACTGTTCATGTCCTTGGCTCACACTCAAAACATTGTTGGTAAGACCTTAAAATAAATTTACCCAGTTTTGTATTCAAATAGCTAACAGTAGCTACCCTTGTAAACCCAGCTAACGTTCAAACACTCGTCAAAGCTTTTTAAACAGCACCGTGCTAACGTTAAAAGCAGTAGTTAACATACATTGCCATTTTTATACAGAATTTCAGCCGTCATATGTCACTACAACTGGATCTACGGTCACTGCACTTCTGCTGGGAAACACGTCGGACGTCTCTCTGAATCTGAGGGCAGTCTCTCCCTCCAGTACAACAGGTACAAGATATAAGTGTTTGACCCTTAAGCCATGTTGTCAGCCATGCTCCTCCCTCTAATATCTACCACAAATAACCTGATGATTGGTTTTTCATTATTTCTATTTTCTAAGTAAATAAGTTCTAAGTTCTTTAAAGGCTTGCTATATTGTGAAAGTATTGTCATTTTATGGGAATTAAAACTGGTTTGTTTTCTTTCACAGGTAGTATTGGTCCTCCATCATGTGTAGCTGAGGTAACACAGTGGGTCCTCACAAGGGAGCAGGTGGGAAAGGTAAGAAGCTAGTGCTGCAGTGAATCTTCATTTCTATCATATTTCCACTTAATGTTGAAATAAAGCTGTAGTAAAAAGCAAATAGGGTTTAAAGCAATAAACACTTTCCATAAATAATTTGATGGAGCTGATATTAAACATCAATTTTTCTTTATGCCTTGTGTGTTTTTCATTTGGTTCCCCAGTCTGCTGTTCAGTTTCAGCTGAGACTGGAAAGAAGTCTGCGTTTGTGTGGTGAGAATGAGACGGACACTGACTGCTGTCCAAAGCCACTTTGTGTCCTGGAGACCCTTCAGGTGTCTGCATGTGTGGGCAGCAAACCTCAGGCTTCACTGCTGATCCAGGCCAGGATACATGCCCTGTTGGTCCCTGCTAATGCTGCATCTGGTAATACCAATATAAAGTACAGTCCACCATTATGTGCCTTCGTGCAAGGAATGTGTCACATTTTTCATAAATCTTTCATCCATTTCAGATAATAAAACAGTAATTCCAAACCAAGTGTTCACACCACTGGGGTCTTGTCCCTGTGACCTCACGTTCGGAGCATGTGATGTGCGCTGCTGCTGTGACAAGGTATTTACATCTCTCTCATAACTGTATTCTTTAACAAGAGAACCGTGCATTTTAGGAAAATGTCTTTTCCTGCTTGTTATTCAACAATGTTTTTTTTTTCTTCCACTCTAACAGGACTGTTCCACTGAAGATTTGAAGCTGTTTGTGTCCCACTGTCTCCCTGGGCCCTTTGGTGGTCAGGTCTCTACTGATCCAGATTATCAGTGCTCTGTGCAGTCCAATGAAAACTCCCCAGACTGGTTCCCATTTCTATGTGTCAATTCTCCACCAGAAAACAACCCTTACCTCGGGCTCTTTTACCAGGGAGATACAATGTAAGACACTTTCAAATAGGTTTTTTTGATGGTGTGCATTTATTGATTTTTGTGTCATATTTTCATCATTTATCTTTTGCTCTTTAACCTGTCTAGTGCATCCAAGCCTGGCCCATCCTTCCAAACGCTGGCTTCGTCTGCTCCAGTGCCAGTTAATATTTATATTCAGGGAAGTCCCATTTTTACAGCGAACAACCAGTACTTCACTGTCCCCCAGGTTAGTTGTGTACCGGTATTAATACAGTTTGATTAGTAGTTTGCACCTTTTGTGTTGCCAAAGCTGTAAAAACTACTGCCTTGTATATCTCCTTCAACAGATGGTGCTTGGGCGCTGTGTAAACAACGCTCCTGTTGCATTTTTGAACAACTTTGAAGTCCAGTGTGTAACTCGGCTAAGCTCCTGCCCAACTGGATCTCCCTTACAAACACCACAGACAGATTTAAGGATTCAAGTGAAGGATGGCCAAGGAGGTATGTGTTACCTACTAAATATGCTGCCACAATGTTTTGATATGCTCTGTAGCTCTTTGAATCCATGTGTCTAACTTTCCCCCATGTGTTGTAGGTGATGTTATGGTGGATGTTATCGATGAAGTGGCCGTTGACTTGAGTCTGTTTATTTCAAGCACAGATGCAGATGCCTCTTCAGGTATTTATATTACAATATATAATTTCTACAACAACTTAAACTGACAATTAATCTAATGTTGATATGTATTTCAAGATGAGAGTCTGGTATGTGACAATGTGACCTTAGCGCTGGATTATAAGTTCTACTGGAAAGGAAATGGCATCACAAGTATCACCCTGACACACACTGTCGGGACCATCACTTTAAATAGGAGTGGTAAGTGTCAATAATGCTTTCTCAGGCTTTGGCTAATAATCATTCATAGTTCATTAGTATGTTTGATGTAGTGTGGGCCAATTTTTTCTGCTCTGTCTCCTGAACAGCGGTCTTAACTACAAGGTATTCTGCTGAGTTTCTAAATGGAGAATTCTCGGGTGAGCCCAACTCAGGGAACCCAGGTAAGAGTAAGATCATACGCTTTGTCCTGAGTATTGTTGTAGTAATTGTTTTGTAGAAAATAGTTCAAAGAACCTGTGAGAGTGGTTAACACATTTGAAATGACAGGTTATCAGGTGGGAAGGCCTGTCATTGCTGGAATTGTGGACTTTTTGGACAATAACACAGGCTCAATACAAAGGACGTCAATCAGTCTCTGGAAACCAGGTAAATTAATACAGTCATATTGCTGATTACTGACCTTTTGCATGTAGCATAATAGTCAGATACATATATTTTATTAATAAAAAACGTTGAATAAAATACACAGCACTATTAACTGTCCTGGCTAACAGTGAGTGATGGACTGTGTTCCACTGCTGAGAAGAAACCGGTTCTGTTTGGTGAGAATTCAACATCAGGATGTCTTCTTCCTGTCAGCAGACAGAATCTGACTCAGTGTGATCTCCTGAGGTCAGTAGTGCATCATTAGATCATGTCTGATCTATATTTAAATGTATTTGTGCGGAAGTAAAATGTAATGTTTTTTCTTCTTCAGAGACACTGTTACTGCTCTCCAGGCAGATTTGGTTACAGCCACATATGTAGCAAAGAGTGGAAACCCTGATCCTCTGATGTTGACAGACTGGTTGAACATAAGCTGTGAGTAAATGTTGCAAAGAAAGAACTCATACAAGCTTTAATCTGCATGTGTGTGTTTGTTTAATTTGATCATCTTTATGTTCTAACTCAATGTTACAACATTTAAATTCCAGTTGTGACACTGAATTCAAGCTCACCTATGGAGGACAGCACAAGTACATGCTATGGGATTCCTTCCCACCAGCACATACAAGCTTGGAGTGTTATCACCGGCATTGTAGACGGCATACCACAAAGAGATATCAGTTCTTTGCAAGTCAGGTGTGTAACATTTATACACTTATTGAAATGTACAGTGTTAATTGTATTCTCCTTAGAGGAAGAGCTGTTATATATGATCAGTCACTGTATGTCCAAATCCCTATAAACTGTATGTCTTTGTCATTTTTAGCTACAGCCTGTCCTCCTGGGCGTTGGATTGTGGTGGAGGTGATGTCTCTCCGTGTTTGGACCCATCTGAGACTCAGTTGTTCCCCATCACCTCCTCAGTCACCTTTATTGACATTCCTATCGACACAGGACCACCAAAAACCAGGTGCCTCCTCAAACAGCAACACTTCCCTGATTAATAGATGTATTAAACCTATGCCACATACATGACTTTATGGATGAGTTGCCTGCTGGACTCTAACCTGCAGTGCAATATCTTTTTTTGTTATCAGGTTTCAGATCAACTTTACAGAGTATGACTGCAACAGGAATGATGTGTGTTGGCCTGAACTCGCCTTCCCCTTCACCAAGTATTACACAGGTGGGGAAAATGTATCTTGTTGCTGGAAATTTGTCCAGTAAAGATTTATTTCATTTAATTGATCATGCTGTAAATGGGAAAAGTAAGAAGCAAAGTATGATGATTGACAGTTCCATTACTGATTTATTTTACCTTTGTCCTGTCCAGGTGAGCCATATTCTCAGTCGCTGGCTAAGGGCCTTATCTTGGTGTTCTTCTTTATCACTGCTTCGATTCTTGGGACTCCATGGAGACAAATCCGACAGGCATGGAACTGAGCAGCTCTCTTACACCCTGCAAAAAATGTAGGGGAAGACACTGATGGAGAAATAATGAGAGAGTGAGAGGTTAGATAAGTTAATGTATTAAAGTGTCACTGAATTGTAATTACACCTTTTCAGTCAGACATTATTTATAATTATATAGTTTTTATATGTTTGCGAGAATGTAAATAGTCGTGTTGTGCAACATTTTTTAATAAAGATACTTTTTCTATGACTGTATCTCTTCAGCAATCCTCGTATCAGATTTCAGTCAAACCTATGTGTATGTAAAGTGTGTTTCTCATGGAGTGCTTATTTGCCTTGTCATTTGCATTGTTTTTCATAGTGCCTTCTACTAAAAGACAAAAGATGTTTTCACAGCTTGGCTCTGATATCCCCCTTAGGCACACCAAACACGTTAATCTGGTCGTGATGGTATGAGGGTTTATTCTTGCAGAGTAATACAATAATATTTACACAAAGAAACTGCTTAATGAAAACTAACATCGCCTCAAGGGAGATTATTACACTAATATCAAATATGTCAGGTAGTTGTGCAATAGTTCAGAATCAGTTTTATTGGTCAAGTATGTGGGCACATAGAAGGAATCTGACTCTGGTTTTTCTCAACTCTCAATGTACAGACACACAAGTTGACATACTACACTAAACACAAGGACAGGTTAGACAAGATAACTTAAGACACTACAAAACTAAAACTACTATATATAGGCCTATACATACAAACTATTTTAGGTGCAGAGATGAATAGTTATGAATCACGTTGTTACATACAAGAGGTAGATGGTTGTAGTATTTTAAGAATTTACAGAGAATGTGGATTGACACTTGACAAAGTTAACTGTTCACCAATAATTTTAGGATTATGATAAGAATTTTATGATTCAAATAATTATTTATTATTACAGCCTGGTTGGCCTTTTAACCTCCGAAAGTGTACTTATATCTGCCTACATTTTCAAATAGTGTATGCGTACTTGTGTACTTTTGCCTTCAGACAGTACTGAGGGTTTAAAGTCACTCGCCGTTTGAGAGCGAGTGCGCAGACTCCAGGGGGCGGCGGTCATTGGTCAAAGGTACTTTCACTGCCGTGGAAGTTGATCGTATTCAACAGTGTGATATGAAGTGACGTGTATCATTGTGGATATTGCAAGCGGACGTCTGTTAAACTTCAGAAAGTATGAGAAGAGTTGGGACTACACCTTTGGATATTCTATTATAGCGGTGTTTAGACTAAATTCTGCTCAGTTTCAGCTTCAACTTTGACGAAACAAGTTTTCATCCAGGAACCCACAACACTGCGCTCACCGGTTAGCTCGTGAGCTAACAGGAGCCGCCTCTGCTGTAACGTTACCTGTCTGAAGTGTCCGTTATGCAAGTCAAATATGGTTTTATCACCTGAGCCAAAAAATGGAAGACCATAAGAAGGACTTGTCTGGCCGCCGTTGACGTGCCTTTATTTACTTTACCGAAACCGCACCGGTTAGCTTGCTAACATTAGCACGTCGTCTGAGCTGATATCAGTGAACTGTCAGAATGAGCTCTCTGCTCCGAGGAGAGGAGATGTGTCTGGCCCAGCTGTTTCTACAGTCTGGATCCGCATACGACTGCATCAGTGAACTTGGAGAGCTGGGGCTGGCGGAGTTCAGAGACGTAAGTCCTGAAATACACAGGTTGTGACCTCCTGAAACACAGTGAAAGTTACTGCTGAGTTTGCAAACAAGGATAACATCGTTCACTGCTTATCTACTAACTACCGGAACTTCTGCGACACCTGTCAATGACTTTTACGTTTTATCACAGCAGACGTGGCAATAGTTTGTAACTTAAAGGAAGGAAATCCTAAATATTCTTTTGATAATAGCTGCAGGAATAATAAAAATAACAATAACTTTATTTATATAGCACTTATCTAAGCAAAGTTACAAAATGCTTTACAGAATAAATAGAATAAAACAAAATTAAAACATAGAGAGATTAAAAGTGCTTCACAAAATACATAGGATAAAAAAAAAACATGGGCAAGTTACAAAATTATGAATAAGAACAGTAGGTAATGAGTTTGCTAGCCTGAGTTCCCCGGGCAGGGAATTCCAGGGCTTAGGCTCTGATGGCAAACGCCTGGTAGCTCTTGGTTACCAGGCTTGACCGAGGAACAACTAATAAAGGTACTCTGGAGGATTTTAGATCATGGTTTGGAGCGTTAGGTGTCAATAACTCTGTAATGTAAGGGGGGGTGTAAAGTTGCCGGCAGATTAAATACTGTGAGGTTTATGATGTTTTGTCTTGGAGATAGAGGTTGGAGATGAGTTGTGGTGACGATTGTTTATCTTTCAAGTCCTGACTGGATATCTCTCTTGTACTTGTTTCAGCTCAACCCAACTGTTAACGCATTTCAGCGAAAATACGTCATAGAGATCAAAAAATGCGAAGAGATGGAGAGGATTCTTGGTAAGTATATCTTAATCTTAATAAACTGTGTACCACTAAGGCTTCCTATCTATTCATCCAGCTCTAGGTGTCGTCTAGCTTTGGGAAGCAAATACAATTCTTTTGTCCCAGACAGGATTAAGACAAAGCTTTGATGGGAACACATAAAGGCACAGACAGCCTTCTCACTGAATTGATTGAAAAAACCCGAAGCTATAGTCCTGAGAAATGTTAGCAGGTTGTAGATTTTGTTGAATGAAATGCAATGCTTGGTTAACTGAACACTTTAAACAATTAACAGAGGAGAATACACTTATGGATATTTCAATAATCAGACGAGACAGTGTTATTCAAAGGCTGGTCACCGCACTTACAAACTTTCAGACATGTGTTTTCTGTGTTTTAGAAATGATTGCTCTTTATTTTGAACAGGGTACCTTCTGAGGGAAGTGAAGAAAGCAGACATTTCACTGCCTCAGGGAGACGTGAACCCTGTGGCTCCTCTACCGAAGCATGTCATGACTATAATGGTTAGTGACTTTATTATGTTTCATCATTTAGCAGGTGTTTAATGTCATTTGTAAATGGTGTTATACCTGGACAGCTTAAAAATGTAGTGGAGTATTTTCTCTGTGTCAAACCATGAATTATGTTTTGTTCTGCTCAAGTCTGTTATATAACCTTATGTTTATTATATTTACATTACTATAATATCGCTGGGTGTGTATGTGTTGACAGGAGCAGCTGCAGAGGCTAGAAGTGGAGTTAGGTGAGGTCACCAAGAATAAAGAGAAGCTGCAGAGGAATCTGTTGGAGCTGACAGAGTACACACACATGCTGCGTATCACCCGCACCTTTGTACAGAGACCTGCTGAGGTATGCGTGTTATCCTGTTGTGTCTCTGTATTTGATACAGCCACATTTTCATCTTGTTCTTACGGCATGTTTTTTTAAAGTGGAATCCGCTCTTTGGTTTGACTCAGATTTTCTGCTTTACCCACCTGCCTTTACTTGTAGCGAGAGCCCCTCCAAGTACAGTATGAGGAGTTTCCCTTCCTAGAAAAGGACACAATGATGGACTACAGCAGCATGCAGAGGCTAGGAGCCAAACTAGGGTGAGGGGTTGAATTCTACTAGCCAATAAAGCTTAATGTTTCGTTTAGTGTTTGGAAATGGAGATCGATATAGAGTTGACAACAGTATAAAGTAATATTTATTAAATGAATATTAACAAAAAGTTGCTGCTTAACATTGACATGGTTTTGTAAAATGAGACAACTGCACTAGTTTTCTGTGGCCTCTCTTTCACACAGCACTTCACTCAATTACACACACTTTATACACACCTCACTGGCATGCAAGAATTGAAATGCCGCTCTGTCACTTTTTCCTCACACAAAAGTTTGTGTGACATTTCAAAGGAAAGGCAGCTAACCTCATAGTTTTAGTTCTTGCAATCACTACACTGCTACACAGAAAGTATCAGAGCCGCAGCAGGCGACTTGTATTACCGTCAGCCGATAGATAAGCCACAAGCCGCCGATAGAGACCACATTGCTCTCATGCTCTTGTGTCAGTGAGGATGTTCACACATGCAAACAGGCAGTCTTCCTCATCCCTATAACTTACATTTGTGGCTGTTCATCATTCTGAGTTTTAATATCAAGATTTGATCACAATGCTGTGATGTTGAAGGTAAAATTAAAGGTTTGTGTCCCCTAATTGACACATACTTTATGTCAGGCTGTCTTAAAATGTTGTCATCATTCTCTTGCAGTTTCATTTCTGGGCTTATTCAGAGGACAAAGATCGAGGCCTTTGAGCGAATGCTTTGGAGAGTTTGTAAAGGCTACACTATCCTCAGCTATGCAGAGGTCGAGGAGTATCTGGCAGATCCCAGCACAGTAGGTTTCCTAAAGCTGCCTTCTCCAATTTTCCAGTTCTCCTCTGCATTACTGTGTGATATCAAAATACCAACAGGGAGGCCAAATAATCATTTGCATTAATCATATATTTGGGGTTTTAGTCCAGTTGGAAGGCACTTCATTTGGTAAAACAATATACTCAATTTGGGTATCATCTGAGAAAAAGTTTCCAAGGATAGATCCGACCTTAACTTCTTTGCATGCTCATGACTTTTGTGGGACTTCTGTACATTCTCTACTTCCGTCATTTTTATAGAGAAGATCAAACTTGATGTTTAATGTAAACAATTGAATGAGTTGATGCATACAAATGTGCAAGTCCATGAAATTGTAAATGTAAAACATTTGTGAAATACTTCTTTATATAAAATATCTGTATTTTCAACATTGTCATCATTGCTGTAAGAGCAGCATGATAGATTTAAGGAACACACATTTCCTGATATCACATGCTGCAAGGTGTTACTTATCATCCAAAACATCATTGTCACTTCCTTTTGTTTGTGTAGTGTTGCAACCATGCAGTGCAGATACAGTTCAGAGGGAACAGCATTGAAGAGTATTGAAGAGTATTGAAGAGTATTGAACAGTGTTTGCAAGCGACGAAAAGTCTAGAAACTGGCTGTTCCCATGAGTGCTGTGATCTAATCCATTCAGATTGAATGACAGCACTAATCCACTTATATATTTCCTCTGCTCGAGCAGAGGGCAGGCATGCAGGGCTGTGACTGATCAGTTTGGGATCGCCAGACATACTTTCCCTGATAGACAATCAGGAAGATTTAAGAGCAATGTAAGCGTGATACTGAAGCATGTGGGAAAAAGAGGAGCGTGATTTTACAAACACATATTGATCCATATTTTAAGTTACTTTTATTCTTATTCTTTCACTTGAAACCTAATGAGGTTTATGTTTTTATTTTATATGCCACATCTTATCTTATCATTGATCAACAACAACGTTTTCTGCAGGGTGAGCCGACCAAAAGCGTGGTGTTCCTGATCTCTTACTGGGGAGATCAAATTGGCCAGAAAGTGAAGAAGATCTGTGACTGGTAACTAGTTCACACTTCTTCATCCTGTGTTTTGTTCAATTAGCGGCAGAACAAAGAGCGGACATATGATCATGTTGTTTTTATTTATTACCTCAGTCATGTGTGAATAACACTTTTATCCCTCCACAGCTACCACTGTCACTTGTACCCCTATCCCAGCAGCAATGAGGAGAGGAATGATGTTGTGGAAGGACTAAAAACTCGCATTCAGGACCTGCACACAGTAAGTCTACATTAGATCATTAAAGATCTAAGTGTTTAATTAGTAACAGGAAATGTTTGTATTCTTAATTCTCCTGTGATTAAGTAAGAGCTGGATCATTTAGCTCTCCAGGTGTTTTTTTTTTTTTTTAATGAATTCAACATTTTACAAAAGGAATTTGCCAAAAATCTTGTGTTTAGTGATTATATCGCATTATATCCACAGAGGATTGCGCCCTTTGAACCGGCCTTTCGTGGTCTAAGAACTCAAGAACTACATTAAATGGCTGACTTATTTTCTGAAAAGATTAACCCAGTTCTCGCCTTTCTGTGAGCCGGTCCTGGCAGTAAACTTTCTGTCTGGGGCTTTTCACCGTGAATCATTTGGTAGCTTGAACCCTCTGTGACTGAAAAAAACAGAATTGCTCTCAGCCCCTTTAGCACATGATCAACATGAGGCCTCTCTTTTCTCTCTTTTTTTTCTCTTGTTCATGCATGCTGTTTTATTCCCTCCATTTTCTGACTGTTTCTCCTCTTATTCACAAACAACAACACCCTCAAATCCCTCGTTTGTACTATTAATTTCTGTCTGTTAATATGCTTTATGTAATCATAGAAATAGAAGAATGTGAAGTTAAATTAACCCATTTTTGAGAGGCTTAAAATCCTATAATATGAAGCACCACAGCCCTGATTATCTCTCATGTGCCCAGGTACTACACAGGACAGAGGACTACCTGAAGCAGGTCCTGATTAAGGCTTCAGAATCCGTCTACACCTGGGTCATCCAGGTCAAGAAGATGAAGGCCATCTACTATATTCTTAACCTGTGTAGTTTTGATGTAACAAACAAGTGTCTGATCGCTGAGGTTTGGTGTCCTGTCAATGATATTCCCACCCTGCGGAGGGCCCTGGAAGAAGGGTCGGTGAGTAAATACTTTTCACTGCCGGCTTTCTTTTTCTGTTTGTTTAACTGGGGCAGTTGATTCTTTGGCATCATAAATGCCAGTACTGTATGAGGGGATGTGTTTAGTCTGCTCGCTTTAGTTTAAGAAAAAGAGACTTAGCTTGACTTGGCAAAGTACTGAAAGACCACTGTTAATTCAGTTAGCCGGCTGAGAAGGACAGAGTGTATTTGAGATAGACATACAAAGACACATTAATGGAATTAACTGATGGTACAGAGAGTTATTTATCGTCTGTCTGGCTCTCTGAAAATGTAATTATGCCACAACTGCTGAACCACAAAGATGTCTTTCTTGTTCACTTGCATGCGCTGTCGACTTTTTGCAATGATAATCAAATGTTTTTAGACAGTACACTGAAATTAGATATTGCAACATGCTGACATTTTCATTTGACATTGATATTCCAGAGAAAAAGTGGAGCAACAGTTCCTTCCTTTGTCAATCGTATCCCCACCAACGACACTCCCCCCACCCTCATAAGGACCAACAAATTCACCTCTGGCTTCCAGAACATCGTGGATGCTTATGGAGTGGGCAGTTACAGGGAGGTCAACCCTGGTGAGTGGGATCCTTTTTTCTTTTATCCTCTCCGTATTGCTACAGGCGTCGTGAGATAAGACTCCAAATATAAAATGTGCACTGGGCCAAACATAGATACAAAGCAAGCACACCGTTTGGAGCTTTTTAAAGGTCTCATGTATCAGAAGTCAAAGATGTGACCGCAACATGCACACGTGTTGCACAACAGTTCCTTCCTTGTAGTTTTGAAATACTTCCTGTCCTTTGATAACACATGCATACTGTCAACAAATGTACAGCTTGTTAAACCCGACCATACTGTGCTGTGTTACTAACTCAGTTACCTTTTATTCAATAATCATTGTAACTTCCCTGGTTGTAATGCAGATTTTTATCGTGTTTTTAATTTATACTGGCATGTTAAAGACATTTTTGTGGTTTATCTGCTGGCCAATCAGAAGAAAGCGGGCTTGTAGGGGCGGGGTTTCTTAAAGGGACAGAGCTGACTGGGTCGTTTCAGGCAGAGGCTGTATGAGGGCCTGCACAGAGCACCAGTGTGAGAAAAATTATGAGTATTTTTTTAACTGTAAATGATGCTAAGCTACTCCACAGGTACAGAGAGTGAAATATGAAGCTTTAAATTAGCATAATACCCCACCTTTAAGAAAAAAAACAAAATTTTCTCCTTCTCATTTTAAGCTCCTTTCACAATCATCACTTTCCCGTTCCTGTTCGCTGTGATGTTCGGGGACCTGGGTCATGGAGCTATCATGGCTCTGTTTGCTTTCTGGATGGTTCTCTATGAGAACAACCGCAAACTTAAAAACACTAGGAACGAGGTAAGCTTTGTTTTATTTCATACTTATTTAAGTCTCAGTTTACAGTGAAGTACTGAAGTGTATCTGACTGATTTGATGTGTGCATGCAGATCTGGAACACATTCTTTGAGGGGCGTTATATCATCCTGATGATGGGCCTGTTCTCCGTCTACACTGGCCTGATATACAATGACTGTTTCTCAAAGTCTCTTAACATCTTTGGTTCTCGGTGGAGTGTGAAGGCCATGTTCAAAGCGAAGGTCTGGAAGTGAGTATTTCATGACAAGAAGCTAAACAGGTCCTGGAGTGTTATTTTTACTTTTAAGAAATCTAATAAACAACCCGTAATGCATGAAGATGTGACGATTGTGACACACATTTAACAGACACTTTATTTGTGCCTAACAGGGATGATGATATCCGTGGGAATCGACTCCTTACTCTTGATCCAAATGTTACGGGTGTTTTCAGTGGACCGTACCCTCTGGGAATTGACCCAGTAAGTAGTGAACATTGAAGATCAGCTTTTATAGTTGCTTCTTATTATTGCTGTGGTTTTAAATAGCCTTCATTGTAATCACAAATGAAGTACAAAGCTTTTTGAAGTATTATGTTACAACACAAACATGCTTTTGTGTTCTAACCCACTTCTTGATTACTACACGAGCTGGCATTTTGAAAGCTACTCCTTTCACTGAACTATGTGTATAAATAGTTGCTTTCACTTTTTCCCTCCTAACACTGATTCCCAAACTCAGGATATTGGCTAATACCGACTAACAATCTGATGCAATGCAGTTTAATATGTTAATACATCATTGTTTGGAACTGATTAGGATTGTTTTCTATGCGCATGGCTGCACGGGCGTCATTAAAAACTCTTTACTGGTTTGTGGTAGTAATTTAATGGGAGTAATAGTTGAGTCTTTTATAGCTGAACATTCTGAGTATATGAACTTTTTTTGTTGTTGTTTTTTAGATGTTTTTTGGCTTTTTATGCCTTTATTTGAAGAGAGGACCGTGGATAGAGCCGGAAACGGGGGAAGAGAGAGTGGGATGACACGTGGGAAAGGGCCGAGGGCGGGACTATAGTCATCAATGCCTCTGTATATGGTCGCACATTTAACCGCTAAGCCAAACCGGGCACCCTGTATGAACTTTTTACTTTTAATCATATTTTTGAGAGTTCTATTAGATTACTATTTTTTATATTGGAATGTTATATGAAACAGCCATCAGTCTGTAACAGTCATGTCGGCTGCTGAAACAGTAAATTAGATCAGTGCATCGTTATAAAAACAGTATGTTTCTCTCTTGATTCGTTTTAATGTTACTCACACTGGAAAAATTTGTATAACCAAATTAGGTTAAATTCTTGGAATTGGAGTAATTGAATCGCTCGGGCAAAAGTAACATTGTGAGATCCACTCCAGGAACTATAATGGCATTCTCACATGGCTTCAGCACTGGTATTATTAAGGGTCTATAAAAGATGGTATTTTACCAACCCAAACTTCCCATCTTATGAAACTGTATATGTCGTCTTTCCTCTGTAAAGATTTGGAACTTGGCATCCAACCGCCTTACATTTCTAAACTCCTATAAGATGAAGATGTCAGTGATACTGGGAATCATACATATGAGCTTCGGGGTCATCCTCAGCACATACAATCACTTGTAAGTACCACCTTGTTATTATTTGTTTGTTTTACCTTGTAAAGCTTTAAATGTGCGAGTTTTAAATATATTATTTTTGTCAACAAAAACAGACACTTTAGGAAGAAGTACAACCTGTACCTGGTGTTCCTCCCTGAGCTCTTGTTCCTGCTGTGTCTGTTCGGCTACCTGGTGTTCATGATTGTCTATAAGTGGCTGGTCTTCTCCGCCAAAGACTCCAGACACGCCCCGAGTATCCTCATCCACTTCATAAACATGTTCCTCATGCAGGGTGACGCCGTGCATCCTCTCTACCCAGGACAGGTGAGAAGCTCATGCAAAGCTCATTTCCTGCTACATGTTACTTCTGTGATCAACTGAACAGATTAAATGTATAGTAAAAGACATATTTGATTAATAAAGATCACACTGTGCTTCTTCCAGACTGGTCTGCAGGTATTTCTCGTGGTCATTGCTGTTCTCACCGTGCCCGTCTTACTCCTGGGGAAACCCGTCTACCTTTACTGGCTCCACAATGGAAGCCACCGCCTGGGAATGTACAGGGTGAGGGTGTGACCGTCAGTGTTTGTTTGGATGTGAGAAAGGACTCTATACTCTATATTTATCTGTAATTATGATAATCTAGTTTATTTTCCTGGGTGTTGCAGGGATATGAGCGTGTGCGGCGCAACAGTGAAGAGGAGCTGTACCTGATGAGGGCTCATGACATGGAGGAGGGCAGCAGTCACAGTGATCTCTCTGTTAGCGGAGAGCGCAAAACAGAAGAGGTCAGCTCGGCTAAACAACTGTATAGAAACCCACTAAAGTTTAACCTACTTAAAAGCAACTGTTGTGATTTTTACTGCTTTCTGTCAGTGATGCTGAGTTTTGTTTTGTTGTAATAGTTCGACTTTGGGGATGAGTTCCTGCATCAGGCCATCCACACAATAGAGTATTGCCTCGGTTGCATCTCTAACACAGCCTCCTACCTCAGGCTCTGGGCTCTCAGTCTGGCACATGCCCGTGAGTGTACACACACACACACACACACACACACACACACACACACGCAAATAGAGTTTATTGAACTGTAAATAACTCTGGAGTAGCTGAATTAGAGATTTTATTACAAATCAAAGAGCTAAAAGTTCAATTATTTCTTTGACAATCTAACAAATACTTTTGTTCCATCATTATAATGACTGATAATTGTTACTGTATGTTGTTCCTTTGTTCATTATATATACAATATAAATAATATACATTATTTTTAGTAATGTAAGGGAAATAAGAGAGATATATATACTTTGCACTCAATGATCCAACAGACGGTTAGACGTTGTGATTATGGATACAATTCACACATCAACAAGCTGATGTTTTATTTGCTAACATGTAATGCTAAACCCTGAACATCCCTGAGTTCATTTTCTAATCTTCAATTATTTTTTTCACTAGATTTTCGCAACGTGTTCGTATTTTTCAACATCAATCAAGTGTTATAAATAAATAATTGGTTTTGGCCCCTTTTTTCAGTTCCTGCACATTCTGGTGCAGATTGAGAACTTCTTTAAATGTGCTCATGTAAAGTACTACATGCTTGAGTCAACTGAGTGCATGGCTGTCTTAAGAAGGCAGAAATAAGCCATTTTATAAGACCTAATATGTGTCAATAATCTTGTTTGTGCGCTGTAGCCACTTAACTTGACTTCCAATCATGATTGAGCTGGAGCTAATGGATCTTTTCTAGTCAGATTACCATCATGATGTATACAGAAAAAATAGCTTTGACATTTCTGAGTGAAGTCTGTGTCCATAAAGGAAGAGACAGTTAGACCCTCAGGGGAGAAATTTAACCCTGACTTTAAAAAACAAAATGCAAAATGTTCCAATTGTGGTCCTGACCAGAAACATTAACAAGAGTTAATGAATGTAGTCCAGAGACAGGCAGGTGTCAGCTTGAGTATAAGTAACTAGCCTGCACTCTTTGTCTGTGTTTGTTGTAATTCCCTAAATGGATTGTGGACATGCTCTCCTCCCTGCTGTCGCAGAGCTATCAGAGGTGCTGTGGACCATGGTGATGAGAGTAGGACTAAAAATGGACAACCTCCTCGGGGTTTTGTTCCTTGTTCCTGTGTTTGGCCTGTTTGCTGTTCTCACTGTTTCCATCCTCCTGGTGATGGAGGGTCTGTCTGCATTCCTTCACGCCCTCCGGCTGCACTGGTAAGATTACAAGAACCACTGAAGTATTCGTGCCATTGACCGGACTGAAGTGCTTTGAATGATCTCAGTGTTTTAAATATGTTATCATCGATTGATTTCAGCTCTTTGTTTCTTCCTCAGGGTGGAGTTTCAGAATAAGTTCTACAGTGGCACTGGAGTCAAGTTTTGCCCCTTTTCCTTCTCTCTGCTGCCCTCCAGCTTTGAGCACGATGGCTTACTGTGAACGAACTATCTGCTGATACTGTTAGGTGGTCAACAGAGTCAAAACATACGAGCAGCTCGTTATGATTATATATTCTTTTTTCTTTTTAATCTTTTAACAGCTTTCATATAACAAGTTATACTGTGAACCTCACAGACTTTGGACTAAACATACTGCACTACCAACAGTTTCAAGAGCCCTTTTATACAGAGACTCCTCAATATTACCACAAGAAGCTCCATCATTATGCTATGCTATGCTATTTTTTCACACTGATTGAAACAATGCCGACATATTACTGTTACTATGGATTAGAAATGACTTTCTTATTGCTCATTTATGCAGCAAAAAGTATTTGTACCAAAATCAGTATGTAACCCTGCAGAACATTTTGTTAGACTCAAATTTAACATGCAACTACACACTTATTGGTAGCAGTTGTTTGTGTCTTATTATTTTTACTGCACCCCGCAAAGTTAGAATAAAACACGGCCACACAGACGACAGTTTATTAGGATAAATAAGTTTCTGTTTTTATCTTTTCATAGATTGGACAAGAACATAACATCTACCCTAGTCTTAACAAAATAATACTCTGATTTCATTTTCTCTCAATTTTTTTCACTTCCATGTATTCGTCATTGAGTGGCATAATTGTTTCTATTAATGCAGTTTGACTTTTTCCACTATGAGCAGATCTGGTTTCCATTCACTGGGCAGTGAACCACCTTTCAGTTATGTAGTTATCGCTTAACTTTCTGTTGCACTGACGGCCTTACAGAAGTACAACCAAATGACAGCATACTGTAACTTTCTTACTTTGTGGTACCAAAACGCTGCAAAGGACGTGGGATGATGAGATGTGTATATACTTTTACAGAATTATTTTTTAATTTATTATATTTTAAAATGTTACAGCAGAATTAAAGATGAATGTAAATAGCATCTGATTTTACTTTCATGCATTCACAGTGTTGCCTATGGGTCTGCCAGTTACTGTACAACATTCCACTCATAGGAAAGTTAAAAGTCATTCATGTTGTTGACTGAGCTCTGACAGTTTGGAGCCTAATACTTTGAAAGTTCCCCTCATTCTCAACACAGTGGTTGGGCTTTATTAGATTTAAGTAGGAGAAGGTGGAATCATAATTATAATATCAGGCATTTCTAGTATTGGATAATTTAGTGATTTCTTTTTCAGTGAAATCTTGATGGCAATTTTGAAGACAATTGGAGGTCAAGTTTTATTGAGTAGAGTGGTGTTTGATAAGCATTTTTTTGCCTTTAGTTAACTAAATAGTTATATGGGTTGATCGTTCTTTTTATCCAGCCCTAATCTTGCCATTAATTTCCATATGTAGAATCATATTTTTTTTATTGGCAAACACTCCATGCTTTACTTCTGTTGAGAAAATCATCCTCATGTCAATAATAAACTGTATTTGTTTGAGTTATTCGGGTGGTATCTGGGTTTAGACAAGCTACATGATAGTCAATTAATCTACTTCATGTAGCAAATGTATGCATTTGTAATGTGTTTTAATTGACTGAAATCTAGTATTTAGTAATTGTGCTTTAAAACTCTTGATCTCAATCTGTGACACTTCTGTAATTGAATGAGATAGTTTTAATGTAGTCAGGCCCACACACATCATACAAATGCAGTGGTGCATGATCCTATGGAGGGATTGATTTCTAGATAAAATACAGTTTTCGTAGTCAATATTAACTAATTGCCTAAATACCTAGCATTTTTATTGAAAAAAACTACAGTAGTCCCTTGGCAAGTAACATAAACAGATACACAATAAGAAGATAAGACAAATACAGAAACCAAAATTAGCAACAACCAAACACTTTAAGTTAAAATTGATCACAGTGACTGGTTTGCTTTGACCGATGTTTGAGATGGGTCTTAAAAATGGAATAGGTAGGCCTCTGCCTTATTGCTCGTGGAAGGATTTTCCAATGTTTATGCTCCTTTTCTGACAGCACAGTTTGGCTAAATGTAGTGCGCCTATGTGGCACCTCACAGCCCCCTCTAGTGGTGGCCTTAGTGCTAATACCCCTAACAACCCAAATTAATTCACGAAAAGGAATAGGTACAAGCCATTCAAAGTCTTCAACTTGAAAGGAGTATATCTGAATTTTTTAAATTCTAAAAACCTCAAAAAGAAAAAAACAAAGAAAGAAACTTTTTTGTGAAGTAGCCTTTCTATTGATTTATATATTATTAAATAACCATACATAGTGTGTGTTAAAAGCATTGAATGTAAAAACATCCCAGCTCCATCAACTGTCCAAAACGGCCTGAATTCCTCCAAATGTTGTTTAATGAATTTTACGTTTGACACCTTTTCACGTGACTATTAAAGTTTAATTAAGAGTTTTTACATTGATATGTCACGTTAATATGCATCACCCCTCACGAGGCTTCTAAGTTACTTATGAGCAAAGTATCAAGGTCTTAGGTTAACACAAATATCTCTACAGGTCATCACATGGCCACTACAGATAGCTGCCTTTCAGGCTGTACTCTGGGATCAATTTTCTCGCTACTTTTCTCCACTCTACGGTAGTAGAACACCGTCAGCGCGAGACGTTTGACCGTTGCTAGGCAACGTGAAACTGCTGGGTAATCTACAACACCATTGCTTGGATAGTTGTTAAAGCTACTGGCAACCTCAAGCTAATGTTAAAAGTTTTAAATGGTGGTTAATTAACCAGAAAGTTGCGACATTATTCGGATTTTCCAAATGTTAACTAGGTTTATGTTTATTTGAAAAATATGGTCCACGACGATTTACGAGTTGAGTGGATCCGACAGCGCGTGTCTTCTGGTTTCAATTTACCGGACGGTCCGAACTGCTTCGACGAACTCCTGAGCCGCGGAGATGGAGAAGAAGAAGAGAAAATCATCCGGTATTTAAACGTTGTGTCTGATGAAGACTCGCCATCATGTCTGCTGTTTTTCAAAACTATTAGAGAGGAAGAAATAGAAGTTGAAATCCCAAAAGGTAAGTTGGGAGAACAGTAGCCCCAGTTAGCAAAGGGTTTCTGTGCTGTTTGTAACTGACTTGTGAAAAATGTGGATAATAAGACTGCGTCTAATATACTCGTTTATGTACTCAGAAAGTAAAGCTAAAGACTCTGCAGACCCTGAAGACCCTGACAAGAAGTCCTGGGCCCAAAGTGGAGAAGAAATAACCTCACAGTCAGAGGAGACACATGAAGATAGTTCCATCCATGTAAGCTTAAACTGTCATTTGAACCCTCTTGTCTAAACTGTTTTCTCAGATTGTGGCTGTTATTGAAATCATTATTGGTTGTGTATTATTGGTACAGAGAATAGAAATAATAATCCATGTCTGTTTTTCCTTTTCCAGAGGACTGATGTCCAAGTGGTTTATCACATTGAGCTCCATGCAGCAGTAAATGAATACCCGGAGAGATTTTTGAAATCTCGCGTTTTCTACTTTCTCAGGAACACAAAGGGTGAGAGGACAGTTCAGTGTCATTACAACAATGTACTTTCAAGCCTTTAATTGCATGTAGAAAAGGTTGACCAAGAAATTATTATTTGTGTTTTGAACAGAGACAATAGTTGAACCACTTGACATGAATGAGGCCTGTGTCCTGATGCCCAGGCTATTCGACATTGGCCCTCAAAATGGACACCCGCTTCGTGTGCTGCAGCAAAAACTTGCAAATGTAAGTAACATTTCTAATGATTTCTAAATAACAAAAACTTAATGTAACAAAAGCAGGAAAACTATCAACATCAACCATGCATATCAAACATTGTCTAAATACAAAAATACAGGATGCATAATTTCACTGTATCTCTTGTCAGGTGTATTTACCCTTGCTGACTGCCCACCAGATGAAGATCACTGGTGCAGGTTATCAAAGCGGGACAGATTCTTCTCATGAGCAGACAAGTCAAGAGGCTGAAAAGGAGAGTCCGGTGAAGTCAAGCGGACACTTCACAGCCCGTGACGAGTTGCTCAACAGGACACACAAATATTTGGGGCTGATCAACAAAACTCTCACACCACTTCAGATTCAAGGTTTTCTAATTTATACGATTAAAATTAAATTATGATATTGGTAATTTGAGAAAAAAACAAGCTTCAAATAAAGTATACATGCTTATGTTTAATGTTTGCAGAGGAGGTTACACTACACATCCCTGAGCTGGACCTGGACCCGGAGGTGAATGTACTGCTTTCTAATCCAGAGATAGTAGAGGAGCTAGAGCAGTGTGTGATGAACTGGCAGACTCACATTACCATTGTTATTGAGGAGCAGCTAAACAAAAAGCTACAGGTTTGTGACACTCCTGACGAAAGAAAGCATGAAAACATACACAGTGATATTCATAGAGCACTGTGCAACATTCACTTCCTCTGTTCCTCCAGGCACCCGGCCCTCTGGCTGACATATATTATTGGCAGGAGCGTTGGTTCATCCTGAGTGCTCTGGGTGAGCAGCTCAAACAGCCCGTAGTGAAGAAGATCCTGCAGGTGATGACCAAAGCAGAAGCTGGCGTTATTCAAACCCTGGATGGAACGATGGCTGAGCTTACCAAATACCGCTCGGAGGCAGACGATAATATGAAATTCCTGAACACTCTGGAGAGGCACTTCATGGTGAACTTATATCGCTTAACTATCATTGCTAAATATATCAATTTAAATATTGTTCCGCTATCCATTCACGTGACTTAAAGTTACCGCTGTCTGTTGTAGAATCTGGCTAGTGGAGCAAATTTCAGTTTGATCCTGGAGACCATCCCTGATCTGATGCAAAGCCTGCAGATTGTGTGGTTAATCTCCTGCCACTTTAACACAAACGAGCGCATGGTCCCTCTGATGGAGCGCATCGCCTGGCAGCTGTGTGAGCGTGTGGATCAAACGATTGATGTCCATACATTATTCAAGTATGTGTAAACACAATTTACATTATACATGGGAACTTAAATTGAGCTTACATTTTACCATATTATATAATTTCACCATTGGCCAGTAGTCAGCCACACTCCTGCATTAAAATAGGTTGTTTTGTAGTTTGTGTGTAACTTTACAATATGGTTTGCCTTTGACAGAGACCAGAGGGAAGTGGCTAAATCCAAGGTGCTTGATGCTAAGCGGGTTCTGGACCTCTGGAAGTCATCCTACTTTGAGGTTCGGGCTGAAATTGAAGAATCCAGCAGGGACCCACGCTGGGAATTTGACCGCAAGAGGCTGTTTGAGAAGACGGATTACATGGCTTCTGTCTGCCAGGAGCTGTACAATGTTTTACAGGTCAGTATACAATTCATATATACTAACCTCTCAATCAAATAAGTGCACATGTGAATGTATAACAAAGCAACTTGGATTTTGGAAAGAGTTCTCATGGATTTGTGTTGTACAGATTTTGGAGGAGTTCTATAACATCTTTGGTCCGAAGCTCAAAGGTGTGACTGGTGACCCAAAAAGCATTGATGAAGTGGTGGGCAGAGTGGACAGTCTGGTTTTGCCTTTTGAGAGCGTCAGTTTTAATCCCTTCAACATCTGTAGGATGAGCAGCTGGAAAATGATCATGCAAGGATTTGACGCTACAGTTCAGGTGAGTAGAGGACACTTTCAGGATGCAGAAGTTGTGAAAATGTGACACTCAGTTTGCTCCAGTAAAACGTTCTGTTCGGTTATGAAGCCGTATCACCTCTTTCATGTTTCTGCTCAGGCGATTGAGGGAGAGGCCATCAAGCTCATTGATCGGTCTTTTAAGACCTTGCGCTCTTCAGCTGTTGCCTTTGACATGCTCCTGAAAGTCAAACTCATCTGCTCCAGAGAGGTCATCAACAACCATTTGATCACAAAGTTTAATGACATCCTGACTCAGTATTGCACAGAGGTACTGCACCGTGAAACCAAGAAAATGTGTTGGTTAATATTTGACTTTATGGCACTTTTGCTGCCGTTCTAATTCACTTTTAGGACTTTGAATCGAATTTGCATTTTTGAAGATTGTTGAAGTCTTTATGTTCTTATTCTAGGTGGACAGAATTAATGAAATCTTTGAAGCACATAAGGACAAGCCACCGCTATATAAGAATGAGCCTCCTGTGGCGGGAGCCATCAGATGGGTGCGATCTCTTCTCCACCGCCTCAAACAGACCATCCTTCCCTTCCTGGAGATAGCTGACAGCGATCAGGCAAAAGTGGTGAGTAATATCACTGTTTCAAAGCTTTATAGGAGTGTAAATATCACACTGCTGAGAAACCAAATTATTACTGAAAGCCTTTAAGTGACCTTTTCTGCATTCTGCTCAGGTAAAAGAAAAGTACGTGGAAATGGCGATGAAGACTCTGAACTATGAGGGGAAGAAGTATAAGGACTGGTTGCGTCAGGCAGAAACCAACTTGCCATTGCTTATGAAAAGAACTGTGTTGGTCATGAATCCCGGTGAAAAACAAATCAAGGCACAGCGAGTATGTATCTTAAGCTTTTTTATTACTTGTAAATGTTACTTAATATTTAGCGAAATACAGATACATTAACTGTTCTTATTCATTCTCATTCCCTGCATTTGTTTCCATTTAAGGATGTCCCACCAGCTGAAAGTGGCCACATGCAGGGTGTGCGATTTATAGTAAACTTTCCTCCTGAGATCACAGAATTAATCTCTGAGGCAAATAGCCTTATGTCTCTGGGCTTATCTGTGAATTGTCAAAATGTGGCTCTACAGGAGCACAAATTCATCAGGTAATGGTACTACCTGTAACTTAATAGAGAGATTATACCAAACCAGGTGGATGTAACCTCCGGCCTGACCTGTTTCAACCTTTGCTTTAGGTATTGTTACGATCTGAACAACCTCGTCAGCAGCTACCACTCTGTGATGGACAGCCTGAGTGGGCCAAAGTGCACTATGCTGGCTCAACAGATCAAAGACACCACAGAGGAGATACAACATGGATGCAAAAGACTAAACTGGTGTTCCTGTGGTATGGCGTACAGAGATGCTGTGTAATCAGATGTGTCAGACACTCATAGTCTAATGAAATTAATACTGTCTGTAATATATTAAAACAGATTTGTGTTTGGTTTTAGCTATCCCGAACTTCATCAGTCGATGCGTTCAGACTGTCTCTAAATTGGAATCAGTTGTCAAACAGATCCAGAAGAATGAGCGGGATATTGAGTCAAAGTTGCAGCTCATGGTGATGGCCAACTTACTGAAGTTTCCTGTCCCAGATAAATCAAACGACCTACCAGGTAGAACTAAAGGAAGGATATATTTGTCTTAATATATTCATTACATAACAGGAATTCAAACTAAAATTCTTAATTACATGTTTTTTAGCTGTCAAGGAGTTCTGTGAGCGAATTGAGCGAGAGCGGGCCATAACTGTGGATTTGCTGAGTAGGAAGTATGCCGCTATTGGCCCCATTATCACAGAGACAGAACATATGATCTTGGAAACCAGCAGCGGCAAAGCCAAGAGTATGGCCGATTACTACAAGTACTGGGAGTACAAGGTGATGGACTCACTTGTAAAGATGGTGCTGAGGTAATTACATGATGTCCGGGTTTTAAGGTTTTCTCATTTGTGAGCAGTTACACTCACTGCTCTTTTGTAAAGCAGCACAACACATGTCATCATTGTAACATCTGTTCTTATTTTCACATTTAGAAACATTCAGGCTTTTAACATGGCCCTCATGGGAGATACTCCTCTTTTCCAAATTGACGCCATCGTGTCTGCCCCAAAAATTGCGCTGCAGCCCCAAAGCAATGAGATCTACTGGCTGCTCATGCAGTGTATCAGAGACTGTGTAGAGAGCACCAAGGTGGGGTCATTTTAAATCTTTAGTGTACCTCTGCATTTAAAAAAAAATCTAATTTTTAATCTAACACTGACAATTGTACTCTTTACTCTTATTAATGTTGCAGCAATTTGTGCGTTGGATGCATGGCACCTGCATTGAGTGCCCTCCACAACGAACAGGCAGTGAAGATGAGGTGATAAAGTTTAGCTTCTACACTGACGTGTGGCAGCATCCACTGATAAATGAGAGCACCATGAAAGTGTCCCAGAACATCCAGTGGCTGCTCCTCTCTGTGGATCGCTACCTGAACCACTGGAAACGCTATCTGCCCCTTTGGAGAAAGAACAAAACCATCGTCCATGAAAAGTTTGCTGCAAAAAACCCACCCTGTGTCATGTATGATGATAAGCTGCAGTCCCTTTCTAGTATCAATCAGGAGGTGATGCTGGAGCCGTCATTCAAGTGTGAGCACATCATCCATGTAAATCTGGAGCCTCTGGCTCATGCAGTGCGCGAGAACACTGACTCCTGGATCAGTTCACTTGGTAGTCTGCTCCACAAGCCGACCAAAGAGAATCTCTTCAACTTAAGAGATGAACTCATGGTACTGAATCAGTCCACACTGTTTGTGTCATATGTTTTTGTATAGATTTTTTATGTGATTTATCGTTATTGTTCTAATTATTCCACAGCAACTCTCTACAAATCTGAAACAGAGCCCTGACACCTTTGAAGATCTGAAGTCTGTCCTCAGCACCATCTCACACATCAGGGACATGTCTCTAGATGTGGAGATGAGATACAATGATATCAAGGAGAGATACAGAACTCTGGCCATGTACAAAGTGGAGGTACAATTTTTACAAAAATAATCATTTTATTGTTATGTTGACAAACTGACGTTTATATAACCTTCCTTTTTGTGCCCCATTTACTGGGTAAGGTTGGAGAGGATGAACTAGAGCTGGTTACTAATATCAGCCAGATGTGGAGTGACCTGTTTACAGAATCCAGACAAGTGGATCAAAGTCTGACACATGTCAAGAAATCATTTACTGAGGTAAGACATCACAACAACACAATCTGGGGCACTGGTTTAGCTCAGTTGGTAGAGCAGGTGCCCCATGTACAGAGGCTACAGTTCTTGACTCACTGATTGCAGGTTCGACTCCCACTCTGCCAATCCTTTCATGCAGGTCATCCCCCACTCTGTACCCCCCAAGATTTCCTATCGCTCTACAGCTGTCCTATCAAATAAAGCCAAAAAAACAACAAAATCTGATGAAAAACAACATAACAGTTAACCATTACGGTCCCATTCCTTTTCTCCTTCCTCAGATAACCAAGGAGAAGATTGAAGAGTTTACGCAGGAGTTGTCCATCTTTGCTGAAAGCTTCAACATGCACGGTCCTGGCGCTGTGGGAGATCATTTGGAGAAAGGTACCTGTGTACTTGAACCTTGCCTTTAGTTGATATATATTTAGAACAACTTTAAATATTGTTTTTATACTTGAAGTGTGGCAAAGAGGCCAGTATCTGTCTTTCGTCCTTTGCAGGACTGACAATTATGGCAACATATGAGTCAGATCTTGCCAAGGTGGTGGCAGAGCGGCAGGAGTTAGCTAATGCAGAGAAGCTGTTGGACCTACCAGTCACCATGTACCCAAAGATAATCAGCATGCAGAAGGACATGACGGGCCTGAGACGGATATATGATGTCTTTAAAGCTCAGAAGGTCAGATATGGTGGCTATCAGTTATGAAGAAAAAAATGCTAATGCCTTATTTGGACACATTATTCCGATCAACATGGTTTTACAAGTATTTAATGTGTTCTTCCTGGAATCTTTCAGGATGCAAAGACAGAGTGGTCTCAGACCCTGTGGGTGAATTTAGACATCCAGCTGCTACAGGAGGGTGTTGAAAGTTTCATCAAAAGATTGAGGCAGCTGCCTAAAGATGTGCGGGCGTTACCTGTTGCCTTCTTCCTGGAAGGACGCCTGAAGGAGTTCAGAGAATCTCTGCCTCTCCTGCTGGACCTGAAGAATGAGGCCCTCAGAGACAGGTGAGTCTACAGAATGGCACCAGAATCTTGAACCTTGAATAATCTGGCAAAACAAAATGGCAATTTAATAGTAGACCAGGAAAGGCCAGGTTAGAAAAATATGAATATAATTACTATGTCTAAATCAAATGAAAAACATTAAATGCATATGAACATGTGTTTTTACATAATTGTCCTCAGACACTGGAGGGAGTTGATGGAAAGGACCGGCACGAGCTTTGAGATGAACCCTGAGAGCTTCACTCTGGAGAACATGTTTGCTATGGAGTTGCACAAATATGCAAATGTCATCGGTGACATCGTGACTTCAGCTGTTAAAGAGCTCAGTATTGAGAGGGCAAGTTTCCATCTTTGTGAATCATCTCAAACTGGGAATAAGGATTAATTGTATCAGTAAACACATGAGACCCTATCATCTGTTTGTGCTTTTGTCTGTGTGATTCCAGGGGGTGAAGGAGGTGGTGGAGACCTGGGAAAACATGAAGTTCAGTGTCATGCCCTACTTTAAAGGCACTCAGGAACGTGGTTCGATTCTTGGCGCAGTGGACGAGATCCTGCTGAATGTGGACAACGATGCCATGAACCTACAGAGCATGGCGGGCAGCCGCTTTGTTGGACCTTTCCTTGGCACCATACAACAATGGGAAAAAGACCTGTCTCTTATCAGTGAGACCATAGAGGTCAGTGAGAGCAGTCAAATCACATTTTAGCTGATCATAAAATCCTTACTGAAAAACGACTTCCTGCACAGGTATGGTTGCTGGTACAACGGAAATGGATGTACCTGGAGAGCATTTTCATTGGTGGAGACATTCGCTCGCAGTTACCTGAAGAAGCCAAGAAATTTGATAACATTGACAAAAGGTTTAAAGAGGTGAGTGTTACTATAATATCAGACTGATGAAAGCAAGTTACCCTGTTACTCTACACCTCTAAATAACTTTGTCTTGTTTTCTTTTCATGTAGATAATGAGTGACACAGTGAAGGGTCCAAACATAAAGAGGTGTTGCCTGATCCCCAACCGGCTAACAGACCTGCAGGCGCTGAGTGATGGTCTAGAGAGGTGCCAGAAGAGTCTGAATGACTACCTGGACTCAAAGCGGAACGCATTCCCTCGCTTCTTCTTCATCTCTGATGATGAACTGCTCAGCATTCTGGGAAGCAGTGACCCTGCCTGTGTCCAGGAGCACATGATCAAGGTATCAGGGATGAGGATAATTACTGTTTGTAATGTGTGGGAAACATTTTCATTGATAACTCCTTTTTTTGTGCAACTAGATGTATGACAACATAGCATCTCTGAGGTTTGATGTGGAAAGCAATGGGGAGACGGTAGCTGGAGCCATGGTGTCAGCTGAGGGTGAGGTGATGGAGCTGAAGAAGCCCATCCCAGTGGAGGGCCGGGTGGAGGAGTGGATGACGGGAGTACTACTAGAGATGAGAAGGACTAATAGACTCATAACCAAGGAAGCAGTCTTCCGCTACTGTGAAGACAGGAGCAGGTGCGTGTTGATCCTACAGGTGCAGTTTTGCCAGTGTCTGTATGTGCAAATGAACCTCATTAAACTTGTCCCATCCATCTTTGTTAGGGTGGACTGGATGTTGCTGTACCAGGGCATGGTGGTGCTGGCTGCTAATCAAGTGTGGTGGACCTGGGAGGTAGAAGACGTCTTTAAAAGTGTGAAGAAAGGAGACAAGCACGCACTGAAAAACTACGCCAAGAAAATGCACCAGCAGATTGACGAGCTGGTAACACGAATTACTCAACCTATGAAGAAAAATGACAGACGGAAGATAAACACTGTGCTGATCATCGACGTCCATGCCAGGGATATTGTCGACAGCTTTGTTCTGAACAGGTGAACTTTACCTTTAAAAATTTCCTTTTTTTATTGCACATGAGAGTAACACGTTTTTTTAAGGTAAAAATAAATACAATGACGGCAATATTCTCTTTCCAGTATCATGGACGCACGAGAGTTTGAGTGGGAAAGCCAACTTAGATTCTACTGGGTTCGGGAACATGACAACCTATTTGTGCGTCAGTGCAGCGCTTCCTTCTCTTACGGCTATGAATACATGGGGTTAAACGGTCGATTGGTTATAACCCCCCTGACAGACCGTATCTACCTCACCCTAACGCAGGTTTGAGAAGCTTATAAACAAGTTAATAAAACTAAAAAGCAGCTATGTAGACTGTTCTGACGATGTTTGTGATGTTTGTGATGCAGGCGCTCTCCATGTACCTGGGTGGAGCTCCTGCTGGACCAGCTGGTACAGGAAAGACAGAGTCCACCAAAGATCTGGCTAAGGCTTTAGGTCTGCTCTGTGTGGTTACAAACTGTGGTGAGGGGATGGACTACATGGTAAGAAACCTACAAGTGAAGAGCCAACAGCTACCGCGAAACATCTTAGTACCATAGACTGTATAGTTAACATAACCACGGGGTTGTTAACCTTGGGTTTGCAGACCGCTGTTTTGAAGCCTTAAGTTGACAGTTTGGCTTTCGCCATCATGTTTTTTTTGGACCAGGAAGTGACCGTATTTGCATGAGAGGGTGGATATGCATTGCAATTTCCCAGTTTGGGATCAATAAAGTACATCTATCTATCCATCTATGCCCCCATCCTGGATGACAGATTGCTGTCATAGTGACTTGTCAATCAAAGATAGCCACGCCCTGTAGGCCCATGCCCTCTGGTAGACTTACATGCAATTGTATTTTTTTTTTATGCAGTTTTAATCCACTTTTGCACTGGCTTCACTTTTGAAACCACAAGGCAACCACTTATGGGGCGACGCCTGCGAGCTAGTTCAGGCAGACAACTCGAGCTGCACTGATTTAATAATTGATATACGTCACTTCCACATCACCTGACAAACACTTCCTCCCAATTGGCGGTCTATTTAAGCTGCAAGATTTCCTGTCTCACCCTCTGCTCTGTCATTGCCATCGCTGCCCTGCACCAGTGCTGCGCTCCTACTTTCAGCCCCACCACCACCCCAGCATCCACCTGTAGGCTCCGAATAGGGGGTTTAAGATATATTCTCATCACTCCTCAATTTCTGCATGTAAAATAAATCAGCGAGGAGTGATGAGTTCGGAGCCTAGACGCCAAACCAGCTATGTTCTGCTGCATTAAACATTTCAAACTATAACAACGTGAGTTGTCTGACTGAAGTATATATTCTATCTGTGTTTGCAGGCTGTGGGGAAGATCTTCTCTGGGCTTGCCCAGTGTGGAGCTTGGGGCTGCTTTGACGAGTTCAATCGTATCGATGCCTCTGTGTTGTCAGTTATCTCCTCCCAAATCCAGACCATCCGCAATGCTCTCATGCTGCATCTTAAAAGGTTCCACGTGAGTCTGTTGTAGTTGTAAAGATCCTGTTATACAAACATTGGAATTGTCACATAAATATGATTTCAATATGTATAGATGTAGAATATTTCATTAAGATTGTTTTTCTCCGTAAAAAAAAACACTTAGCTTGCTTCATTATTCAAAATAAACAAGGTTGTTGACATTAATTTACCTTAACATCTATGGTCTCATTTCACTATTCACATCAGTTTGAAGGGCAAGAGATCAGCCTGGATGACCGCATGGGGATTTTCATCACCATGAACCCAGGCTATGCAGGACGGACAGAGCTGCCTGAATCAGTCAAAGCCCTCTTCAGGCCGGTGGTGGTCATCGTGCCCGACCTGCAGCAGATTTGTGAGATCATGCTCTTCTCTGAGGGCTTCCTAATGGCCAAGGTGAGGGACGCATACACAAAACACAGCATTGTATAATGAACCATGTTTCTACTATATAACCAGAATGCACAAGAAGTGTTTTCAGGTAATTTGGTACTAATTTATTAGTTGTTGGTATCATCTGTAACGGTTACCTACATGTTAATTTCTCTTCACTGCTGTTGAACTCAGGTGCTGGCAAAGAAGATGACAGTACTGTATAAGCTGGCTCGTGAGCAGCTGTCCAAGCAGTCTCATTATGACTTTGGTCTGCGAGCTCTGAAGTCTGTCCTGGTGATGGCAGGGGAGCTGAAGAGAGGCTCTCCAGACCTGAGTGAGGTAGAGACTAAAGAACATTTTTATGTTTCATTTTTACATAGTAAATAAAACTTTTTTCATGCAAGTCTAAAATATTAATTGGGTGGATATTTGTTTTTTTTAAATTAAGCTATTTTATATTTAGACTACCAGTCAAAAGTTTGGACACACTTTCCCATTCACTTGTATGAGAAAATGTGTCCAAACTTTTGACTGATAGTGTATATGAATTTCAATCATATTAAACATATTAATTCTGTTTTAAAATATTGCTTTAAAAGATGCTTTGTGCTCTTGTCTCCCTTATTCGCTGCGATCTCATCTGGCCATCACACAGGACGTGGTGTTGATGCGGGCTCTCAGGGACATGAATCTGCCAAAGTTTGTGTTTGAGGATGTGCCCTTGTTCCTCGGCCTGATCTCAGACCTGTTCCCTGGGCTGGACTGCCCTCGTGTTCGCTATCCAAACTTCAATGATGCTGTGGAACAGATCTTTCAAGACAACAAATACGTCTTACTGACCAACCAGGTGACTTATCTGGGTCTGAGAATGCATTCTTTGTGATACGAGCCTTTCTTCACAGGAGATTAGATCCTGATATATCCTATTCTTTGTGCTGTCTGTGGTTTCAGGTGGATAAAGTGGTGCAGATGTATGAGACGATGATGACTAGACACACAACTATGGTTGTGGGCCCGACGGGTGGAGGGAAATCGGTTGTGATCAGCACATTATGTCAAGCTCAAACCAAGTCAGTTTACATGGCCTAGGTTTACACCACCTTTTATACTTGTGTATACAATAGTAACCTTTATTTGATCTCATCATCAGATTGGGATTGCAAACCAAGTTGTATCCTCTGAACCCGAAAGCCATGAGTGTCATTGAACTTTATGGTATTCTGGACCCTGACACCCGAGACTGGACCGATGGGATCTTATCCAACATCTTCCGTGACATCAACAAGCCTACTGACAAAAAAGAGCGCAGGTAGGACTTATTTAGTCAATCAGATGAGTGCAATATGCCAGTGGTATCAACATAAAGGCATGTACTTTGACACACAGGTACATCCTGTTCGATGGGGACGTGGATGCTCTGTGGGTGGAGAATATGAACTCAGTAATGGATGACAACAAGCTCCTCACTCTTGCCAATGGAGAGCGGATACGTTTACAGAGTCACTGTGCCCTTCTGTTTGAGGTTTGTCTGCATTTTAAGGTTGCTTTCAATAGTATTTCTTCCCTTACACATATTAAAGCAACTTTCAGAGCATGATGTGAGGAATCATTTCAGGTCGGAGATCTGCAGTATGCTTCCCCTGCTACCGTTTCCCGCTGTGGGATGGTTTTTGTTGACCCCAAAAACCTGCGATACACCCCGTACTGGCAGAGATGGGTGAACAACAGACCTACAGGGGTATGAGAAAAAAACCACACCTATGTAATATTTGTGTTTGCTTCTAACTTCATAACATCTCATCTCTCTGTCTTCGTTTTACCAGGAACAAGAAGTGCTCAATAAACTCTTTGAGAAATATGTGCACAGCTCAATCAACATGATTGTGGATGGTATTGTTGATGGCAAGCAGGGCCTGAAACTGAAGACTGTTGTTCCTCAGACAGATCTGAACATGGTACGTCCATCTTGTGTTACTGCTGGAGGAATATATACTCAGAGTACATGGATGAACTGTTAATGTGTTGGCTTTGTGTTCAGGTCACTCAGCTGTGCTTGACGCTGGATGCCCTTCTTGTGAGTGAGAGCAGCAGTGCTGACGTCCTGGAGTGTTACTTCCTGGAAGCTCTGTACTGCTCACTAGGGGCCACACTGCTGGAGGGCAGCAGGATCAAGTTTGATGAGTTCATTAAAAGGCTTTCCTGCCTAACATCAGTGCAGGATGAGCAAACCCTGGCTGGACCTGGTGAGATCCCGGGTAAGAAGCAAGAACTTTGATGATTTGATCATTATAAACATTATTAAATATCCCCTTCAGATAGAGTTTGATTGTAGGAAACATTCAATACTGTATACCAGAGAACATGTAGGAGAATGTATCATGTAACATAAGAATATAAAATAAATAGGTTGTCCATCATTGCAAACACTTTTGAAAACAGGATTGCTTTATGGTTTAAGGTTGAATGAATAAGCATCATAAAATAAAACACATCCAATTGTATTCTCTCTTATTGAATATGTACAGTTGTGTCACTTTTCCTCCTTAGTTTTTTAACAAAATTTCTGCATCCATCCAGGATACCTCCCGACTCTGTATGACTTCCATTTTGATGGAGCACAGGAGAAGTGGGTTCCCTGGAGTTCCCTGGTCACCAAATACATCCACAACCCTGACATGAAGTTTGCTGATATTTTAGGTAAAGGTCAATTCTGCATACACACTGTACATTTGATCAGAAGCTTGGCCCCCCCAAAGCTGCATCTTCCATCCCTTCTCTAGTGCCAACTATCGACACCACGCGAGCCAGCTGGATCCTGGAACAGATGGTGAAGATAAAGAGGCCGGTCCTTCTGGTTGGAGAGTCTGGCACGTCCAAGACAGCCACCATTCTTAACTTCCTGAAGCACCTCAATGCAGATACAAAGGTCGGTTTACCATCTAACCATCTATGCATGAGAACATTTGTAACGTCACTTGAGTTTTATTTTCTTCCTTTTCTGTCCTTAGATCACTCTGATCATCAACTTCTCGTCTCGAACGACTTCGATGGACCTGCAGAGGAACCTGGAGGCCAATGTGGAGAAAAGGACCAAAGAGATCTACGGGCCTCCTATTGGAAAGAGACTGCTGGTCTTCATGGATGACATGAATATGCCAAAGGTGCGTGATCCAGGCTCTCATCCAAGTCTCTTCTCTCCTCCACTGTGGCGCCTGTGTGTTAGGCATCATTGTTATTTACCTTGTGCTCATCCAGGTGGACAGTTACGGCACTCAGCAGCCTATCGCACTTCTGAAGCTGTTATTGGACCGAGGAGGCATATACGACAGAGGGAAGGAGCTTAACTACAAGATCCTCAAGGACCTTGGCTTTATTGCTGCCATGGGAAAAGCAGGAGGTGGGAGGAATGAGGTGGATCCCCGTTTTGTCTCACTCTTCAGTGTCTTCAGCATCCCCTTCCCCGCTGTGGAATCCCTCCACCTCATCTATGCTTCCATAATCAAAGGCCACACCAGAGTGAGTATCTCTTTCCCACACCAATCAATACAATCATTCTTATCACTCAGATTTATTATACCTGATTCATTATTTCAGCCATTTGAGGACGCCATTCAGAAGGTCTGTGATGAAGTCACCATGTGCACACTGGAATTATACAACAGCATCATCAAAGATCTGCCGCCTACTCCCTCCAAGTTCCACTACATCTTCAACCTGAGGGACCTGTCAAGAGTGTACAACGGGCTGACTCTAACCAAGCCTGACAGGTCTGTTCTAGCATATTCACTGTAAACACATGAACAGAGACTGTGTTGTTAGAGGTTAATGTCTCTTAATGTCTTTGCTTTATCTGATTTCTCTAACAGGTTTTTGACTGTCACACAGTTTGTGCGTGTCTGGAGGAACGAGTGCTTGAGAATCTTCCATGACAGACTCATTGATAAAACTGATAAAGCTCTGGTAATTATAACTATACAAGAACAAATACTGTACATGTAATTGTTCTTCAAAGTGTGATTACAAATGTAGACGATAAATCTGCTGTATACTAAATAGTTTAATTTGTCAGTTGTACCCAATATGTTTTTTTGCCTTCAGGTCCAAGGCCACATAAAGAACCTGATTGAAGAACATTTCAAGTCGGACATGGAGGCAGTCATGAGGGACCCTATCCTTTTTGGAGACTACAGGACCGCCCTCAGTGAGACTGAACCGAGGGTCTATGAGGACATGCAGGACTATGACGCTTCAAAAGCCCTGTTTCAGGTTATTTCAAGTTTAAAACAATGTAATTAACTGTGATTGGTGGCCTAAGTGTACAGGTCTTTTTGGAAAGCTTTGCCATATTCTGTCTCATTATATACTGAAAGACCTAAAAGACGTGTTTTTACATCCTGCAGGAGATTCTAGAGGAATACAACGAGAACAAGTCGAGGATGAACCTCGTGCTGTTTGACGACGCTCTGGAGCATTTGACCCGTGTTCACCGTATCATCCGCATCGATCGTGGTCACGCCCTGCTCGTGGGTGTGGGAGGCTCCGGAAAGCAGTCCCTCACCAAGCTCGCTGCCTTCACTGCCGGCTGTGAGGTTGTAAAACACAATACACATTTCAAGTTTTACTTCTTTACAGTTATGAAGACGAAAGTCATATGTGCTGCAATTACACTAAAAGCCCAGCAAATAGAATTTGTAAATAGGTGTTGACCACAAGACACCAAATGTGTCATGCCCAGCGGGAGGGAGAGAATATTTTGCACTTAGTTTTGAATTTTTGGCTCAATGCAGTCAAAGCTGTGTTCCTGTGTGGAAGCATCAGTCTTTAACTTTAAACCTACTAAAGGAGAGATTGAAAGGGAGAGACAAAGTAGCACTCAACTATCCATCCATCCAATTTCTATACAGTTTATCCTGTTCAGGGTTGCGGGGGGCCGGCGAGAGGCGGGGTACACCCTGGACTGATCGCCAGTCAGGGCTGCATTCAACTATATATACATAGATCTGTAGCATCTAGTAATACAATCTGCTTTCCCCAGGTGTTCGAGATAACACTTAGCAGAGGATACAGTGAGTCAAACCTCCGTGACGACCTGAAAACACTGTACCTGAAGCTTGGCATTGAAAATAAGAAGACAGTGTTCCTCTTCACTGATGCCCATGTTGCTGAGGAAGGCTTCTTGGAACTCATTAACAACATGCTCACCTCAGGTTGGATATCACTCAAACCTCCTGGCTCACATTAAATGCATCTTTCTTAAAAGCAGCAGCTGATTGTTCCCATCCCTTTACAGGCATTGTTCCTGCGCTGTTCCCTGATGATGAGAAGGAGTCGGTCCTCAACCAGCTTCGCGATGAAGCTCTTAAGGTGGGATCAGGTCCCTCTAAAGAGAGCGTGTGGCAGTACTTCGTCAACAAGAGCGCCAACAATCTACACATTGTTTTAGGCATGTCTCCAGTGGGGGACACCCTGAGGACACGCTGCAGGAACTTCCCAGGTGGAATATGGTGTCAGCTTTCACTTGATTTAAATATAATTTCTGATCTTTTTTTATTAACTGTGTGAATGTTTTTTTTTTTTCTCAGGATTAATGAACAACACTGTGATAGACTGGTTCCTGCCCTGGCCTCCACAGGCGCTGCTTGCAGTGGCTCAGTCTTTCCTTGGTGGGTAGTGTAACATAGAAAACATCCGTAATAGAAATGTTTGTTTTTTAGGGCTTTAAAGCTTTATCTGTTTTGTTATTTTTTCTACAGGTGAAAGTCCAATGATTCCCGAGGCACACTCCTCAGCAGTGATAGATCATGTCTGCATGGTTCACACTTCTGTAGGAGACTACAGCAAGCTATTCCTGCAGAAACTCAGGCGTTGCAACTTTGTTACTCCAAAGAACTACTTGGACTTCATTAACACCTATTCCAACCTTTTGGAGGAAAATGACAAATATATCCTGGGTAAGAAGATGCAACATGTTTTAATGTTGATGCATCTGTGTGGGGAGAGTTCCACACAGCTGCTGTGTGTTCATATGTTTGTGATGACTTCAGGGACTTAGTTATGTGAACCTGTTCGCTCTTGTACCAGCTCAGTGGAAACATCTAGAGGGAGGTTTGGATAAACTGAAGGAGGCCAGCGAGCAGCTGGCGGAGCTGAATGTCAAACTAGCAGAGCAGAAGGTGATCCTCGCCGAGAAGTCCGTAGCCTGTGAGGCCCTGCTGGATGAGATCACCACAAACACAACTGTAGGTCAGTGCCTGCATGTCTTAACTTAAGGTTTAAGTAAACACAATCTTCTGTAGACGTCCCACACTAAGCACAGCTGTTACAAAGCACTTATCAATGACTATTCCTTTTAGCGGAGGAGAAAAAGACTCTGGCAGAAGACAAAGCCAAAGAGATTGAGGAGCAAAACAAGGTGATAGCTGTTGAGAAGAAAGAAGCAGAAAGTTCTCTGGCTGAAGCTCTGCCGGCATTAGAGGCGGCCCGCATGGCCCTGCAGGACCTGGAAAAATCTGATGTCACAGAGATCCGGTAAACTCTCCTCCTCTATAAAGGATTGATCAATAGTTTAGAATGTTAAATCAAATATTAGGTGCATAGATCAATAATGCAAAACCAGGACTTAGCATTTCTGACCAAACAAACAAACTCACAGCATCTATGAATCTATCTTCTTTCTCTTTCTACCTCTCCTGATGGTCTATCGTGCAGATCCTTTGCTAAGCCACCCAAGCAGGTGCAGGTGGTTTGTGAGTGCATCCTGGTGATGCGTGGCTACAAGGAGATCAGTTGGCAGGCAGCCAAGGGGATGATGTCAGAGGCTAACTTCTTGCGCTCACTGATGGAGATGGACTGTGATTCCATACATAACAACCAGGTCAGGACTGTCAAAGGTAAGTCGTCTTCATGTTCAATGGAAACCCAACATAAAAGGGCCAATAATAAATGTCCATGTGCTTTATATGATAGTGCCAATTGTATTTGCAACTCCCCCTGGCTAGGCTTCCTGAAGAATCTCCAGACGAGCTTTGAGGAGATGCAAGCCATCAGTAAGGCTGGCTCGGGAATGCTCAAGTTTGTCGAGGCTATCATGGGTTACTGTGATGTTGCCAGGGAGATAAAACCCAAGAGAGACAAGGTAATGTAACATTTGCAAAAAATGTGAAATAATGGTCAAGAAGAAGTGACAGATTAAACTTCCATATTTACATATTTTCTAGGTTGCAAGACTGGAAAAGAACTTCTTTCAGAGTAAGCGCGAGCTGGAGGGCATTCAGAGCGAGCTTAGCGGAATCCAGAAAGAGTTGCAGGCTCTTGGAGAGAAGTACCAAGCTGCAATCTATGAGAAACAGCTGCTACAAGAGGAGGCTGAGCTCATGGAGAGGAGGCTGATAGCTGCTGACAAACTCATCTCTGGCCTGAGCTCTGAGAATGAACGGTGAGGCTGACAAAAACACAACACACGGAGTCACAACACTTGCAATTATGAGCCAAACAAACCCTGCAAAGAGTTGCTTTTATGTTTATGTTGAATCTCCTTTTCGTCACCCCTTTGTTTCTCCATCTATCCCTCGTTACTACTGCCTCATTTTAACTATGCCTGCACAGGTGGACACAGGATTTGGAGGAGTTGAAGCAGCGGCGCGTGCGTCTCCTGGGTGACTGTCTCATCTCTGCTGCTTTCCTGAGCTATGAAGGGGCCTTCAGCTGGGACTTTAGAAATGAAATGGTTTATCAAGTGTGGGTTAAGGATGTGCAGGAGAGAGGCATCCCCTCAAGCCAGCCTTTCAAAATCGAAAACCTTCTGACTGATGAGGTAGAAATTAGCAGGTGAGGCTCAATGAGGATTTTAGAAGACTGAAAAAAAAATTGTTGTATGTATGTGGATTAGTTTTTTTCAGCAATACTAAAACTGATTATGTGTCAAATGAACCTAAGATGGGGCTCAGAGGGCTTACCTCCAGATGAGCTGTCAGTGCAGAATGGAATCCTCACAACCAGAGGGAGCCGATTCCCCATGTGCATTGACCCTCAACAACAAGCCCTCAACTGGATTAAGAAGAAAGAGGAAAACAATAAGCTCAAGGTACAAAAAGTTGAATTCAAATACCAGTCATGTGTCATTACTGCTCACAAGTAATAAGATTACAACCAGAAAGAGTACCGGCACGCGGTCCTGACAATGTGGCCGTCCCTTTTTTCCCCAGATTTCATCTTTCAATGATCCAGACTTCCTGAAGCACCTAGAGATGGCCATCAAATACGGCTTCCCGTTCCTTTTCCAAGATGTGGATGAGTACATCGACCCTGTGATTGACAACGTCCTGGAGAAGAATGTAAAAGGAGCGGAGGGTCGACAGGTCATCATGCTGGGTGACAAGGAGGTTGACTATGATCCCAACTTTAAACTGTACCTCAACACCAAGCTGGCAAACCCCAAATATTCCCCATCAGTGTTTGGAAAAGCCATGGTTATTAACTACACTGGTAAGATCCTTTGGCAAATTTGTATTCAAAACATTTAAGAACATGTTCCTAAGTTTCTTGTACATCTCTTCCATTTATTAATTGTATCTATATTGTGTGTAGTGACCCTTAAGGGTCTGGAGGACCAGCTGCTGAGTGTGATCATGGGCTTTGAGAAGAAGGAGCTGGAGGAGCAGCGTGAGCACTTGATCCAAGAGACGAGCAACAATAAGAAGCTGCTGAAGAACCTTGGGGACATGCTGCTCAGAGAGCTGGCCACATCTACGGGCAACATGCTGGATAACACAGAGCTGGTTCACACATTGGAGGAAACCAAGTCAAAAGCCAGCGAGGTGAGTTAGCTCACAGCAATCACCAGTCAACAGCAATTCTACTGAAGTCAATATTTCTATTTGTCATTGTTTGATGTTGTGATCACCAGGTGTTTGAGAAACTCAAGTTGGCTGAGAAGACATCCGTGGACATTGATAAACTCAGAGATGGTTACCGACCTGCTGCCAAGCGTGGAGCTATCCTGTTCTTCGTGCTGACAGAAATGGCTCTGGTGAACAGCATGTACCAGTACTCTCTGGCCTCCTACCTGGAGGTGTTTGACTTTTCACTGCGCAAATCTCTGCCTGACTCTGTCCTGCCCCAAAGACTGAAGAACATCATCAACACACTGACATACAGCGTTTACAACTATGGCTGCACAGGTAACATAATGAAGATGGAATAATGAGATGAGCACAGATGTTATGATGATGACTTTATAAACTCAACTAACTGCATGTCGTCAGGTCTGTTTGAGAGGCACAAGCTGCTCTTTTCCTTCAATATGACCATCAAGATTGAGCAGGCAGAGGGGAAGGCTCCTCAGGAGGAGTTGGAGTTCTTTATCAAGGGTGAGACATCCAGAGAAGTTTAACTCTTCTTCATATTTAAGAGGATGTCAGTGATCACGAACAAACATAAAAACATGTGCATGCACACGTCGTTCAAAGCTAATTTTCAAATTTTCCACCTCACGTGTAAAGGTAATCTATCCCTGGAAAAGAGCAAGCGCAAAAAGCCTTGTGACTGGCTTCCAGACCAGGGCTGGGAGGACGTAGTGAAACTTGCAGAGCTCTTTCCTGAGCAGTTTGGCTCTCTGCCTGATGACGTGGAGAAGAATTCCACTGACTGGAAGTCTGTAAGTGACCACAGCATCAGGAATCACCATAAGCACTTAACTTCATCCATTAAGAGTATAACTGTTTTTTCTCCTTAGTGGTACGACTTAGATGGACCAGAACAGGCTCCATTCCCCATGAAATATGAGGAGAACCTGTCAGCCTTTCAGAAGCTGCTGCTGCTGCGCTGCTTTCGTGTGGATAGAGTTTACAGAGCTGTAACTGACTACGTCACAGTCACCATGGGCGAGAAGTGAGACTGTTTCTATTGCAATTATGAAGTAAAGTTGTAAATAAACCATGTACACAGTATATACAGTGCTGTATGTCCACCACAGTTATTTGACAGGGTGTACAGAATGTATTTTTATTGAATCAAATACAAATCAAAGTTCCTCATGTTGTCTTGTTTTTCTGCTCAGATATGTGCAGCCTCCTGTGATCAGCTATGATGCAATTTATGAGCAGAGCACACCTTCCTCCCCCATTGTCTTCATCCTGAGCCCCGGCTCTGACCCAGGAAGTGACCTCATGAAACTAGCAGAGAGGTCAGGCTTTGAAGGAAACCAATTCAAGTTCCTTGCTATGGGCCAAGGACAAGAGAAGGTACTTAAACCATCCTTTTCACATCATAGCCATGAAGCTTTTACCATGTTATCTCACTAATTAACCAGGCTAATTGTCCTCTGTGGTAAAGGTGGCACTGCAGTTGCTGGAGGGGGCGGTGGCCCGTGGTCAGTGGTTGATGCTACAGAACTGCCACCTGCTGGTTAAGTGGCTAAAGGATCTAGAGAAGTCCTTGGAGAGGATCACCAATCCCAACCCCGACTTCCGTTTGTGGATCACCACCAACCCCATTCAGGATTTTCCCATTGGCATACTTCAAAAGTCTCTCAAGGTAAAACTACATTTGCCATCTGCAAAAAAACAAAAACAAACTGCCAGATTTGACTTTCCAAGTTCCAACACTGGACACAAGGATTTCCTCAAATTGGTGTTATATTTACGGGTTTTAATCTATATGTATATATATATCAAAGCGATCATACAGTTAGGGAAACTACACCTGGAACATCTACTGTTGAGACAGCTGAATAAGAGACCAAACAAGAGTAATAGAAAATAATTTACCATTGTCAGTGTGTTTCCATGTACTGTAATATTGTGTGCAGGTGGTGACGGAGCCTCCAAACGGTCTCAAGCTGAACATGAGAGCCATGTACTCCAAAATCTCCCATGAGACCTTGACTGCATGTCCACACCCTGCCTTCTGCAGCCTGGTGTACGTGCTGACCTTCTTTCATGCTGTCGTCCAAGAGAGACGCAAGTACGGCAAGATCGGCTGGAACGTCCCCTATGACTTCAATGAGTCTGACTTCTTTGTACGTGGCACATGTACTCATTTACACTATGTTGGAATTTTTTGATTCTGTTATATATTAGTGATATTTAACTTTTCAATGGTTGTAACAATATTAATGTACTCAACAGGTGTGTATGGAGATACTGAACACCTACCTGACCAAAGCTCACAACCAAGGAGACAGCAATATTCCCTGGGGAAGTCTTAAATACCTCATAGGCGAGGTCAGGCTGAATCCATCGTGTTTTCATACACTGTTCCCTTTTTATCTTTCCAGCTGATGCTTTAAGTTTAGTTTGCCTGCATGATGTTTTGTAGGTGATGTATGGTGGGCGGGCCATCGACAGCTTTGACCGTAGGATCCTGACCGTCTACATGGATGAGTACCTTGGAGACTTCCTCTTCTACACCTTCCGAGCCTTCCACTTTTTCAGCAACAAGGATGTAGATTACAAGATCCCTCCAAATGGGCCTAAGAAAACATACATTGGTCAGTTATATTCACTACTTTACTCTTATTTAATAAAAGTTTTTTTTTTCTCATTGCTAACAGCTTATGTCTGGTATCTGTTACAGACGAGATTGAGAGCCTGCCGCTGGCAAACACACCAGAGGTAATGGGTCTTCATTCAAACGCAGAGATAGGATACTACACGCAGGCAGCTAAAGACATGTGGTCTCACCTCATAGACCTGCAGCCTCAGACAGGTAGGATTTAGTATTTTTATACCCGTGCCCCCTTGCTGCCAACCGTCTCTTATGTCACTCCTTTATGTTTCAGGGGAATCTGGCGGAAGCATCAGCAGGGATGAGTACATCAGCCAGGTGGCACAGGACATTCAGAACAAGCTGCCGAAGTTATTCGACATGGACGTGATCCGTAAAAAGTTTGGCACTGACGTTTCCCCGACCTCGGTGGTGCTGCTTCAAGAACTGGAGCGCTTTAACAAACTCGTGGTCCGCATGCAGCGCTCGCTGGCTGAGCTGCAGAGGGTGAGGAAGAGGGGCACAACAAGACAACAAGAGATCAGCAAAATAAAAAAAGATTAGATTTGTTTCTGATTCTTCTCTGTACTCTAGGCCTTGGCCGGTGAGGTGGGTATGAGCAGTGAGTTGGATGAGGTCGCTCGGGCCCTTTTTAATGGTCACATTCCTGCCATTTGGAAGAAGTTGGCACCTGACACTCTGAAGTCCCTCGGCAACTGGATGGGCCACTTCAAGAGGCGCTATGAACAGTATAGTTACTGGGTGAGGATGGACACACGCTATATCACAGATAAACACATACATGTATAAGTGAGTATATTTTTTATCTGTGTATGTTTTTTCCACCAGGTGGAAGAGGGAGAACCAAAGGTCATGTGGCTGTCAGGACTCCATATCCCAGAATCCTACCTGACTGCCCTCGTCCAAGCAGCATGCAGGAAGAATAGCTGGCCTCTGGACCTTTCCACCCTGTACACACAGGTGACCCAGTACCGCGATGAGGAAGAAGTCAGTGACAGACCTGGACAGGGTAATGAAACCACACACACCCTTTGCAGCATGATTAACACTGAGTTATAAAGACTGATGGTAATCTTTCTTCATGCAGGCTGCTTCGTGTCGGGTCTGTATCTGGAGGGAGCAGACTGGGACACAGAGAAGGGCTGCCTAGTGAGGAGTAAACCAAAAGCTCTGGTTGTTGAACTGCCCATCCTTAGAGTCATCCCCATAGAGACACGCCGCCTCAGGCTACAGGTGAGGACCACAGACCCTACAAGCCTCCATATTATATACTTTATTTATATGTTTTTCTTAACTGTTGTATATATTTTCACGTGTTTTCTGCCACAGAATACGCTGAGGACACCTGTGTACACCACGTCCTCGCGGAGGAATGCGATGGGTGTGGGGCTGGTTTTTGAGGCAGACCTGTTCACCACCATGCACATCTCCCACTGGGTGCTTCAGGGAGTCTGTTTATGCCTCAACGCTGACTAAAGACAGATCACAGCCTCACTGAGCTGGTTAGCTTTCACACAATGTATTCTGACATGTTAATTCACATCACTGATGCCTGATGTCTGGTCTTCTAGAGAAACAAAAAACAGTTTAATACCTCTGCTTTATGGGAGATTACAGGGAAGATGGTACCTAATTTTTAAAATAGACTGATAGAGACACTAAAGAAAATTTGATTTAATTTTTGGCTCCTTATCTACATCATAGTTTTCACTATTTTCTCACTAGATGGCAGCATACAGCAGCACAGAGCTCTGAGCAGCAGCTCCAGGGATTTCGATTTTGTTTTAAAGGCTACAGTGTGTCAGGATCTTTCAGGCCTAAAAGTCTCCTACAATTTATTAATGAATAAAAGTTTGCAAATCAAGTCAATCATGATCTTTCTTTAAAGGGCAGTAGATGCTGAATATTTATGCTGAGGTTATAAGAGGAACATAAACTGCTACGTGCAGTGGAAAAAGTACCACTGACCAAAGGCTGCTAAAGTTTTCCACTTACCCACGGAGCTTTTCAGCGTTCCTCTGCAGTATAAATAGCAGCGTTCTCTTTATTGTAACTTTTAACAAACAGATCTGGTGCAGCGCTGAGTAATCGAGGCTGCTGAGGTCAGCATGCACAGCAGGTGAAGTTTACTCTGAAAATCACAGAGCCCTGGAGGATCTGGCAGCTGGCGTTGCAGTGAGGTCACAGAAATGAAAACCGCAACAGTTTTGAGCCATAACACGAGTAATATATATCATGTAGCTTTAGGAGAGTGCAGCTGTAATCATGTGCTGGCTGGACTCAACTGTGGCTAACTATACACAGAGAGGGCAAAGAACCTGCAACATGAAACGTCACATTTACTTCAGTCTCTTTCCTTTTAGATCTTCACATGAGATCACTGTCACGCCTGTCATTATTGCATTGTGTTGCCCCCTCTAAACGGCAGAGGGTAAAGGTCAGACAGGCCCCTTTTCAGCTCGAACTGGTACGACTATCATAAAGAGTGAAGATCAGGACATGTTTATGACCAAACACAGGAGGGGAGGAATTGTGTCTCCCTGCTGAAAGGAGGGAAAGAATGGTGTGCTGTTTAATGAACCTACACTTCATGTGAGAGAGCAGACCTTCAGTAAATGCTCACCTACACAGACAAAAGGTGCTGCAGCTTTCTGTTTGCACAATAAAGGGGGGAGGAAACTATAGAAGCAGGAGAGCAAGTACTCAAGAGCTAAGAAAAAAAATCCTCTGAATGGGACCGACCCCCGTCTCCCTCCTCAGAGGTCAAAATTATTCTCAGCTGCTCGTGACTGGAGGGATTTATATTAACCCTAAATTGCTCCAGTTCCTGCTTGGCACTGTTGCCTGCACAGAGTGGACTCGTAAAATACCAAGGGTGCCCTGAAACAAAAAACTCTGACACATCATTTTCCAGCCCTTCCCCCAAATCCCAACAGTTTCCGTTTGTTGTGATTAAGAGCAGGTGGGGTTTCTCCGTCCCGGTGAAATGCATGCACTGTTTTCTCTGAACTATAGAGTGATTAGTGCCAGTCTGCATGCCCTTATGTGAGTGTCATAGTGTTAACACCATCTCTCACTAACTGACGGTCAGTTGCACACTTTTCTGCAGCATCTTTGTGCAGCTGCAGAGTCTTGCAGCTCAGCCATGGGGCCTGAGAGGTGTAGTCACCCCAGCCACAGATATACATCTTTGGGGCCCCCAGGTTTTGGTTACAGTGCCAGGTGTTTAGTTTGGAGCCGGACCGCAGCTCTGTGGTTTGCTGGCTGCTTGCACTGTAAACCTACATGTCCCACAGGGATGAGCTCAGGGACGTTACAGTAACCTCAGCTATTCTCCTGCCACTGTCTGCCTGCCTGGGCACTGATGGCTTTGACAGAGGGGTTGCAGACCACAGCTCCTGAAGGCAAAACCATCTCAGTTCGACACTCTTAATGTTGAAGCATTCAAATACAGTGATGAAACTTACTTTGGGGCTTTTAAATATAACTTTTCAAATGCATCAGAGCCCAAACTTGGTCTTAATTTGATTCATATGCAGTTATTTACCAAAACACTCTCATCTCAAACACAGCTCTCATGATTTCAGGAGCCTCGGAGAAGCAGCTACCCATAATTCATTCAGAACAAAAACAATGCGTAATGTGCCGTCGCCTTGAGCGCGCATTGTCCTCTGACTGAGAGAGGTAGAAACGGGGCAGGGTAAAAGAGACCCAGCAGCAGGCAGGCTGTGCTTTTAAAAGACCCGAGGAGACTATAAAAGTGGTTTCATGCCCGCTGCAGAGAAGACTCGGCTCGATGTGCGCGCAGAGGTAGGCAGAGCAGAAAGACAAACAGCACTGAAGGTTTATTTTCACGTGTGGGCTCTCTGTCAGAGGTAGAGCAGCGGGAGTTTATGGGGCGGCATTTTTCTGTAGTTTTCTCAGGGTTTTAATGCAGGTTATTTTACAAAGAAACGACCATCAGTCTACTTCACAGAATAGGATGTGCGTCTTAACCAGCCGTCCCGGTGCCGTTTGACACATTTCCCACCACACCGAGCTGGATTCAATCACCGGTCTGTTTTCTAACCGGGGGAAGTCGGGCTCATTCAAACTTTTCTGGCCGTACTTTTGATGCCACGGAAATGGGACGGCGCCAACAGGAGAGCGTGTCCGCGCTGTGCAGAAAAAGTTTGCTTTGGACGGTGCTGATCCTCTGGCTGAGCACGCTGGTGGACGGGACCTGGAAGACGGGACTTTACAAGACCTACTCAACCGGGACGGCAACGTCCCACACCTCAGTCTATCAGAAGAGGTAAGCGACAATTCATTCTTAAAATAATGTTAGAAAAACTGCACTGTATCCATAATATGTCCTGTTGTGAGCAAATATAACCTAGTTTCTCTATTTTTAGACCTTCAGTCACTTATTGTGTTTTAATGTCAATGCATGACTCTGCAGAGCTACTCCCATCTCCATCCATCTCCCAGGTCCCATTGTCTTCCCGACAGTTTGTTTCCTTTTTCCTGTGCTGGCAGCCCACATTGCTCCACCGACTCCCATCCTCATTGTTGTGCCCTAGCTCACCCACGTTCCCTCAGATCGGCTCCTCTTGTGAGCACCTCCGCTGTCTCTGGGCTATCTTGTGTGCTCCTTCTTACCTGCAGACGGAGCAACAGCATATGCTCCTTCTCTGCAAGTCAGGGGCTCTTCAAAACACAACCTTTGGTCTTTCGGTCCACATTAAACCTGCTCCTACAGATGCATCCTGAATAAGTGTTAAAGATTTTTATGTGGGTTATAAAATGCACAAGATTGATAGCAGAAGAAAAGGTCAGGGAGAGAGTCTTATTCAATGATTCAATGATTTCAGGCTGTTTCTCCAGACTAAACACACTCAAGAGCGTTAACCAGCTCTGCTTCCCTCCTCCACAGAGCCAGTGTTTAGCTCGGAGACCAGCCAGCGCTAAGTGATGAGAGGACATTTCCCATCTTACAAATATTTGTGCTATCAGGTTGAAACTGTGTGTGTGTATGTGGGGCCTTTCTCTTCTGGGTGTGTCCAGGTGGTCCTGCTCTGCTGGCTCACCTCTCTGCTCAGACCCCCTGTCACTCATGGCCAGAGGTTTGCGGAAGTGTTTACTAAACACAAGCAGCTGGGACTCCATCACATCTGTGGGAAAGGTAGAAGAGTTTACAGCCTGTGTGCGTCTGTTTGTAAGTGGCAGGTTAGACAGAGATGAAGCTGCTGGTGGCGTGAGAGGTCAGCGGGTTTGAGGAGCTGCATGTCTCAGTCCACCTGCTGTCTGGCCTGTGAGCAGGAGTTTATGGTGTGTCAACAAGGCCGAACAGTGGCAGTGGGGTTTCAGAGAGAAGAATGCTCCCTCATGGGAATTAACAACTTGACATTCAGTGTCAGAAACTTGTCGTTGAGCTTCAGGAACTTAAAAGGAAGTCCATTTTTAGACTGGTGAAAGAATTCAGTCGCAGGAACACCTTCCCGCTCTGGCTCTCTTCACACAGTGATTACCCAAATCAAAGGGGATTAACAACTCCTGAGTAATTTCTCGACTGCGTCGGTGGCTCTGTGGAGGAGCTGATAAAGTGTTCGCTCACCCCTGTCCTTCTTAACCACTCTATGAGCTTGGTACACTCAGGGGTTACAGAGGTAGCTGCTTCTTTATTTCTTGTCTCGCCCGCTTCTTTATCCCCCCTCGGAGGACTTGTCATGGTCTGACAGGCCGTCTGAACCCTGTGGCCGCCCTCATTCCTCACCCATCCTAACCGCGTTTTCTTTAAGCATGGGAATGAATACGGCAGAGATTCCAGCAGGCTGAGCCCCGTGTGGCTTACAGCAGAATGGATTTAGATTTGAACATTCAAAGGACTTCAAATAATGTACGTGCTCAAGGACATTATTCACAGATATTAGGAAAAAGTCCCTGATAGCACAGCTCAATAAACAATTATCTGGTGGCTCTTACATTTATAAGGGTGATTCTCAGGGAAGGAGGCCATAAACCAGTGTAGAGCTGCAGCTTTTTGTCACCAATAAACCAGAAATAAACCTCTAAATGTTCTAATCAAGAGATAAATCAATCCTGAAAATATTCAGAAATTGCTGCCTTAAATTTGTTCAGGAAAATAAAACCTAAATAATCTGATTCTAGCTTCTCAAATGTAAATATTAATGTCCGTTTGGATAGCAGAAAGTTAGTTAGTTCCAGCGTAATTGATTTACCCCCCTGAAAAGTCCCCGCTCAGGGGGTTGCACTTTCCAAAGTTCCAGGAACTTTCAGGGCGGGGCCTGCTGTGCTGATCTTTTCTGATTGGTCGAGTACTCGCAGCGTCTTATTTCACCCGCCATGTTTAAAAGACTTCAGCTGCAAGCTCACTGATATCATCGTGCTTCGTGATTGTTTATCACTTGCAATGCAATACAGCATGATCAAAAAAATCACAAGTCGAATCTCCTCCGTGCCAACAGGCTAACTGTAGTGTCGCACAAATGATGATACCGGCCCGTTCATCGTGTTTGATGGTGTCATCTTTGTTGTATCGCCTTCATCTTCTTCTTACCGCCACCTTCTGGACTGGCGCTGTAGTGCAGTTACTTTTATTGCTATTCATACGTCATTGGCCTGAATTGCATAATCTTCCCGGGACTTCAGGCCGCTGTGGAAACGCAGACAACAATGGGCCACAGGAACCATTTAGTTCCTTGAAGAGAAGTTCCTGGCACTAAAAGTTCCTGATATTTGGTGAAAAAGCAACTTTAGCTTCTTTCCTAGTTAAAAACTTTACACTGCTCATGATAAGTCCACAAAGTCAGTGTTCATTATCAGCTGAGCAGCTCAGCTCTACATGATGGATCATTCATGACTTATAATCAGGCTTTATGGAGCCATAGGTGTGATATGAGTGAACACACCACTTAAGTGGAAATCCCTTTTTACTTCAACCTTCAAACACTCCAACATGCTCACACCGTCACACACTTTTAAAGCTCACAGGTGTCCACGCCTGAGAGCTCAGAGCAGACAGAGACAAATGAGAGTTTTGCTTGCTTCCTCTGAAGCTGCTGTGAGGAGTCACTTAGCCGTGACCTTCAAGGACCTTCTCCTTTTGATGATCTTCACTGTCCTCTGCAGAGCGAAAAACACACGGCAGCTTTGAACCTGGGACATGAAAGCCTTCGAAAACCTCCCAAAAATCTCTATTAACTTATCATTTAATGATTCTTTAGACACAATATGATCATATCTTCTTTACAGTTTTACACTCTTCTCTTTTAGGCCTCCTGGTTCTGCCTTTTTTCCCCCAGAAGCTGCAGGTTACGACTCCAGGAATGTCCCATCGCTCTCTCTCCATTAATGTCACCGTAACTGCTCCCTCTTTTTTCTCTCTTTGTCATGTGATGTCGCACCACATTTATCTTATACCTCTTCTACACCCTTTGGGACCAGCACTGCTTTATAATTGTCTCCGTTGTGTGACTCCCTCCCTTATGATTAAATAACCGTTGTCTCCTCTCCTCTCCTCTCCTCTCCTCTCCTCTCCTCTCCTCTCCTCTCCTCTCCTCTCCTCTGGCTTTTTGCCACCTCTGTCTTTTGTACTTTGTTCTGTCCAAGTATTTTTCCCACGGACAGAAATCTAGAGAAAATCCTTCACATTTCTGTCCATGCTCCATTTCGAACATATCTCCGAGTGTCCGTCCCTCCATCCCCCACAATCCATTAATGGATGGGCGGACAGACGGGGAGTAACTGAGACGTTTCTCATCAGATTCTTGCCCTCCTTTACCCTCTTCCAGTTCACACAACTTAACCCCAAACTTCTTCTTCTTTCTCACAGTCTGCTGCAGAAAGCACTTACTGTTTTTACTGGTCATGAAAGATGCAGGCTGCAGAGCTTAATAAGGGCACACACGGTAACAAGAATACAGAATATCAGCTTCTCTGACAGGCTCATGTGCTATCTGTGAGCGTTTGGTTTCCCGTCTCTGTTTTACTGTCTTGGCGTCAGCAGCATCGAGGAACAGATGGGTCAAAGCTGCGATACTTCTGTGAATTTCTTTCTTAACTGTTCACTCTTGCTGTGTGCGACTGCAAGCGATGGTTGATGATTTATTTAGCTTGGGCCCGGCGCTCAGACTGTGCCATGTGTGCTCAGAGACCTGATACTCTCTGAGGGCCTGCCCGGTGCTTTTGCCAGTGAAGCAGCGTGGTGCTGCTGCTGGGTTTCACACTTCATAACACCAGGGCGCCTCCAGTTGGAGGAAGGTGTTGACTATGAAGCATTCGAGAGTGAAGGACTGAGAGCACCTGTGGCCATTTATGATTAGAAGCAGACAAAACTCAATGGACCATTGTGTCGCTGTGTCAGCAATCAAAGGAGGAACGTTATTCGCTTCAGGGCTTTTAAGTAGGACGGGTTTTTGAATCGCATCCCGGAGGAGATAATGATATTACTTGTACCCGCTTAATGAAATCATCTTCAGGTGTCAGAGAGGAGTGTATCCTCATACCTGATCCTCTCTGTGCAAGAGACAATATTGATCTTGCTGCCTCGTTTTAGGATGAATCGTGTGAATCAGTTTTAGTACGTTCTAAAGGTTACAAAGGGATTAGATTCAAGGAAAACTCCTTTTGTTATTTCATGCACTGAAGCAGCCGCGGTTGGCATTTCCTCTTTGGTAATTGCATAAGTGCAATGCAAAGACACCATAAAACCCACCCCCACTTCCCTCCTCGTACCCCCTGGTGAACATCTTAGCTGTTCCCAGGTGAAACCTCCTCCCAGCCTGGGAAACTCAGATGTTTATCTGTTGGGTCTGGAGGATAAGTGGTGGGGAGGAGTTAGGGTGAGTACCCCCCCCTCCCCTCTCCTACAGTGTTACCTGACCACAGCTCCTTCAATGTCTGAAACTTTCCACCGATAATAAGAGACATTTTTATTCTGGACAAGGGAAAGCAATCATAGGTAATCATATAGATTGGTGTTCGTTTTCATCGCCTCGTGACTGATGGATAGAGGAAGATCCATTAAGAGTGGGCCTGTTTAAATTACATATGTGTGTGTGGTGATGATTTCCCCTCTCTTAATATTCCCTGGAATACATTCCATCAGACTTGGACGTTTCACTCCTGTAACCTTATCTGGTTATTATTCCAAATAAAGCAAAGATTACAGAAACACTCTTCAGGCTAAAATGATAACTACATTAACGGACAACAACAAAAAAGAGAAATCAACATCAATAGTTTCAAAAATAAATCATATAAAATAATATAAATATATCTCTGAAGCAGTCGAGGTGTTTGCTCGCTCGGGTCTGTGTGTGCGGTCGCCACAACATGTGTGGATTGTTAAAGGGAGCTGGTTCAGGGCTGCTTCGCATCCTCCGCCTTTGGCAGTTTCCTTTAGTGTAAACGCTCTTACACACACACACACACAAACATATGGTCTCGCATATTGACAAACAGACTCTGGTGGGAAACGCCCCCCACTCCTGTGAACACATTGGCACCAGAACACACAAAGTGTAGTTCTTTGCTACCAGCCACACGGCCCTCTTTGTTGCTACATAGACGCTCCGTCTCTATACATCTATAGATTGTGTAAACACAGAGTATAGTGATGGTTGTAGTTGTTTCTCCTGCAGCTGTAGCCATGTGAAGGTAGTCAGGGTATTTGTGCGCTGCATTGTTAATGAAATAATGGTAACATATGGTAGCTGAGTGTGTTACGCACGTCTTTTCATTTGGTAAGCAGACAGAAGAAACTGGCCTCTGGGGCTGAAACATTCCCTCATTGCCTTTGTGCTGTAAGGAACATTGATCTACTCCTGTTAGAAAGATGCCCTGAGGATTAAACCGAGCCAATCATCTCTCAGCTTTTACATCATTTGGTGGCATAGTGCTAAAAAACTGCTCTCTTATACTGATTGAAATCATTGAAATAAGCCTGGGAAAAGCCGAAGAAATAACATGATTGTAAGCGAGTACACTTGACTCTCCCTGCTCCAAGTGATCATATCCTCACAATCAGATCTTAACCTCTGACCTTCACATAATCTTTTCCCATTAAGGAGGTCAGTTTCCCAACAGCCTCAGTGAGTCCTGATAATGTCGGAGTCCTTCTGGAGAGGGAGTGGACTCCTGACCCAGCGTTAACCCGTGATGAGAAACTCTAATCTCCACATGGGACCTCGTCTTCCTCTTTCTTCCCTTCTGAGGGACTTCACCTCCTCTGAGAGACCAATGCAAACGGATGTGTATTGATAGAGAGACCACAGTGTAAATACAACCCACAATGCACTCCTGCAAATCTCGCGGCTGATTAAAACCGTGTAAACACCATAAAGAAGTTTCAAAACAAAAGGGTGGGGGGAAGGGAGGAGAGAATGTAAACCCTGCGAGAAGACAACAGAGCATTGAATGTGACTGCACGGCTCGTTTCCTTTTATGTGTGTGCTGTAGTGTGTGGGCACAAGGTATTTTAAATATATAAACTGTTTGAAATATTTACTTTGAAAATGTGATTTTTTTGGGCTCTATTCTGAATTAATTCCTTCCTTCACTCTGTGTCTCCTTCAGGAACTGGTGTCCTCATACGGTCACTAAGACCGTGACCTGCCAGGTGCAGAACGGGACGGTGCTCCAGCGGGTCTACCAGACGTGCCGCTGGCCACAGGGATGCACAGGGGGCAGGTGAGACAGCAGAGAGAGGTCACTGATACGGTTACAGCAGTAAGAACCCACATTTATCATGTGTCTTGCACTATAAGCCAATATCAGGCCAAACAATGACAAAGAAGTCTTTTGAGTTTCACATTTCCTGGAGAGCATGAAAAATATGTTGATGACTCATCCTGAACTTCAAGACCAATGGCATTCTCTTCAAATGATTATGTCCCTCCTCCACGACACACAGGACTTTTGGGCCAGCTAGCAGTTCTGTGTTGTCGCTGTGTTTGGGTTTGAGTTTCCTCACTTTTAGCTCTGTTAATAACTGTTATCATCATCAAAATCCAGAACAAGTCCGTCCCAAGATTCCTGCTTTCAAAGGAAACACATCAACATGCAGAATCAGAGCACTGTGCTTGTTCTTTAATGGGAACTTCTTTCAAAATTACAGTTTTTGTTGTATTTTATTGTGTTCAAACCAACAATACTGGAGTTATGTTATCGTTCTCATAATCCTCATCAAGAATGTAAATGTAACTGTAGCTGTCAGTGAATACGTGGAGTGTGAATAAACTACACTACTACAGCACGCATCATAGAAAACCCATGTCCTTCAAAATAAAAGCGCAGCATAGACTTTATGCCACAACTTTTTTTTTTTTTCAAGCACACATCTGCGACCCACTGAAAACAGCTCCGCGACCCACTTTTGGGTCCCAACAGTTGAGAACCACGGTTTTAGACCATACTGATGGGGATTATTTGTTAAATGAGAGAAAGCAGGAAATTCTGATACATGCACTGATCTGTCAACTAATGCCTGCAAAGTCACCGTTACTGGCAGTTATGAACAGTAATGCAAACCATAAAGTAAATCTATAAAGGAGTTTATATGTCTCTTAGCATAGCACCAAAAGTAGCTCATTTTGACACCTGTCTTTATGTGACTCTGTGGATAGCTCTCGGACCTAAGTTGAACACTGTATAACATATATTATAAATAAACTGAATTATTTAGCCTCCCTAAGCTCCAACATCACAAGTGACAGAGAAAAGTTACAGTACACACACAGAAAGCCGGTGTTATCTGTGTGATGCCAAGAGATTTTGTGTGTGTGTTTGTCAGCTACAGGACCGTGGTCAGACCTTCCTACAAAGTGGTGTACCGCACTGTGACCTCTCTGGAGTGGAAATGCTGTCCAGGATTCAGCGGCACTGCCTGTGAGGAAGGTGAGTCGACGCCGACGGGCTCTCGTCCACTCTTTTAGTTTAACAGCAGTTGGATTCACCTGCCTCTCTTGTTATCTTTCTTCATCTCCTCAAGCGGTCTCATTTATCACATCCGCCCCCTCCGTCTTAAACTGTGTGTGTCCCTTCCAACACACGTGTACGGGCGATGCTCTAAAACAGGAGTGATTTCCATTAGGCTTACATAAGGCTGCTTCTGTCCTCTAAATGAAGTGAAGAAATAAGATCCGTCTCTCTCTTCAGTGTGAGTCAGGCCCCTCCGCTTTATTAATCACTTTAAATGTGCTCATTTAGAAGAGTCATGGTGCGACGTAGGGGTCGGCTCTTTTGTGTGGTTTTCAGTTTTATGGTCCAGCTGGAGCCGAGTCTACATCCTCCTAAAGTGCCATGCTAGCCCGGCTGTTTTCATTTTTCGACTACAGTAGCTGCCCACACACACACACACACACACACACACACACACACACACACACACACACACACACACACACACACACACACACACACGCACACACACACTCGCACAGTGTGTAATGACTTCCCCTGGCACTGGCCCCTGTGTCTGTGCAGTCTGGGGAGAAGGGTGGAGCGTCTGTTTATGCAGGGACTCGGGACTTGCCTGGGTGTAACGTAAATCGTCAGACTGTGTGACACAAAGGACAATAAATGTTTACAGAGCTTAAAGTGGTCACTTATTTGTGGTGCTGAAAGCAGAAGCAGTTTTCCTCTTTAATTCTCCCACCCAAAGGTGAGCTAAGAGCGACTTTCAGCCCTCCCTGTGGCCTGCTGCAGAGCGGCTTCAACATCTCTCCACTGCCCCTGCCTGCTAACACACGGCACACATCAAAACAGCCCCACTGTCTCGCTTGTTTAAGACCTTCCCCTCTTTCAAAGTCAAAAAACAAACTCACATTCAGACAAAGTAGACTTTACTTAACAAAAGCGGAGGAACACACAGTCAAACGGGGAGGAAATTATCCAATTAAGTTGTTGCTGGAGGAGATTCCCCCGCGGTTGTCATGGCAGTAGGGGGCTGTCGAGCCAGCGGGGATGCTGGGATTAGCCACTTATCTGAGCGTCGTTCCGGGTGGCTCAGATCACAGGCGGCGCTGAGTGGAAGTGACAGCTCCCATTCACAGGGCCTTTACTCCCCGGCACCATGGATGCTATCCAGGGCCACCGGCGCTTTGTTCTGCTGCTGCCGCGTGAGCTGAACTTCTTGCCAGCGCAGAACCTGACACCCCGCTGCTGTTTGCTTCAGTCGCCTGCTTTAAGGAGAAATAAAAGCTCGCCACACGGGCAAAGCTGGAGCTCCGATTGTGTTTAAATCTGTTGCCATGATGTTGCCAGGAGAAGTTAAAGCTGCACTCGTAGTTCAGTGGGTGCAAGTTTCAAATCCGGGCTCTTGATACCTGTGTGTGGCTGCGTCTGCAGATATCCTCTCTTTTCTTTGAGGGCCTTCAGACGGCTTTGACTTGTTTGACCCTGAATTAAAAGGCTCAGTAATAAAGCATCATCTTTATATGATGGAACAAATAACATCGTCTAGACATTAAAAACATATTTCCTTAGGTCTCATAAACAGCTCACACCGGATACATACGTCTTCAATGTCGGTTACATACCTTCGCTCCCATCATACCTTTCCCTCTGCCTGTCTGCTTTTCACAGACTGTGGAAAATGTGTATGATCCGCTCATTTACTCACTGTTCTCTCAGCAGGCCGCCCTAAAACCCCCTGGCCACGTCTGCCTTACAGTAGATCTCAACAATGTCCTCACCAGCAGGACTCTGGGAACGCTTTAAGGTGCAAGAGAAAGAGGAAGCACGTTATGAGCTGAGAGCACGGCTACTTATATGGTTGTATTTCAAATGGAGATGAGAGAGTTGTTTTCTCCTGTGTGCCTCCGTTCTCACACCACCGCCTGCCAGCCGATCAGTCAGCTGTAAATCAACAGGTACGGTCTGAAGGAAAGATGTCTCTCTTTAAGTTTTGGATTCTGCCTTTTAGAAACTAAAGCTGGCGAGCGCAGCGAAAAGGAGTTCACACATGCTGTCATTCAGTCAAACACTTGATTTATGAGCGATCATGTCCTCCCAAAGCAAAACATTACATCACTCCCACCCTGATAGACAGACGCACTCCATCAGAGTCCAAGTGGAGTAAGATAACACGGCATCAGACATCCACCTTTCACATTCGCTCTCTGTCTTATTTCCTAACCCCGACCTCAGGACTTGGCTGGAATTCCAGGCCCGTGGTGTAATTACTGAGTCCTAATTGTTTTCTATAAGGGTTGGGAGATATTGTCTTACTTCAGGATTGGGAGCACAATGGTCTTTATCTCTGATTGAGCCTGAGAAAAGAGAAAAAAGAGGCTAAGTATTTGCAGATGGAGGCACTTTCATAGGCTGCCAGGAACAGGGATTTAATGTATGCCTGGTTGGCTTCGGCGTTTCAAGTCAGTGAATGCCTGTTTTCAGACGGGATATCCCAACTTCTGCTGCATCAAACACAAATATCCAAATTACAGCTCATTTAGAGGCAATTTGGTTCAACTAGGAATCAAATGTAGCCCATAAAAGCTGCATTATAACATTAGAGCTGGCTGTAGGAGGGTCTGTTCAGCACAGCGTCGACAAACAGACTCATATTCATTTATATATTTGACTTTTTCTGTCTTAAAAGTGTGAGGATGACACCAAGAGAGATGTCTTCCCTCTTGTTTGATTCATGGCGGGCAGCTCTATGGAGGAGGGGTCCGCCGTGCAGTGAAACATAAGGGAGGAACGTAGACTTGAATTAGCACGGCTGTCAAAGCTCCTCCGCGGGGGACCCCATCAAGCCGCATCTCGCAGCCAAGCGGAGGCTGCGGTTTTTTTTTTGCGGGTCCCAATTACGGTATGGCTGCGAGGCAGAGGCGCTGTCTGTAATAAGCCGCAGAAATGTAATCTGTGTTTTCACAGCTCAGCGCGGCTTATCACGGGCCTCCACGCTAAACCCCGCCGCCTTAAACATCAGCCCGCTGCAGCTTGCCATTAGCAGAAGAGGAGTGGGAGTGCGTGGACGCTGGTTTATGTGTCTGTCTGGCTGCCAGAGCAGAGTGTGTGGGCGGGAGAGGGAGCGAGGTGTTGAGGATTTGTACAGTGAGGGATGCAGCTGCTCGGCGTGATTAGCTGCTTTAATGGCGGCATGCTTTAGTAGCTGTGAGTGGTGCCTGAGGTCAGAGGGGAGGAGGGCTGAACAAGAGCAGGTGACCTCCTCTCCTCCTCCTCGTAGACCACACAGAGCAGCGGCTATCACACACAGAGTCACCTTTTCATTCAGCTTTCCTCTCTTCTCTCACTCACATTCCTGAATGCGCCGTGTTTGCTTTAGCAGGTGTTAAATCTCTCCCTCACTGCGATTCATTCACAAAACACAGATCTGCAGTCGCCACATCCAGAGTATTTACGCAATCATAAAAGCAGATCTACACAGACACATAAATCACACATACAGGCAGGCAGGCAGCGTGCAGAAAAGGCCGCAGCAGCTGATATTCCTGTGTTATGTAAATGGCCAGCGCAGCACAAGTGCCGAGCCCAAATTGGAAGCAGCTGAAGTGAAGGAGAAACTGGGCTGAGGGCCCCAGATGAGATTAGACATGGGAGCGTCCACAAGCATTCAGCCCACGCTGCTCCGCTTGGGGGAATTGTCATAATAGTCATTAATTAGCAAACAACAGCCCTGAAAATACAGACAGGCCGACGTTAGAGTAACTTAAGGAGGAGGGAACCTTTTTTTCCTCTCCTCCTGTCTGCCTCTCTTCTCCTTATGTAAGCGTGTGCTGGTATGTGCATCAAGCTCATGAAGAATCCCACAATTATGCTTCGTAGAGGAGTCCAAGTATTTAAATTGGAATATATATATATATTTAATGATAATATTATTATGACATTATGTTGAAATGTTCCATGCAAACCACATGGAGAGCGCAGTGTTCAGCACAGACCGCGCAGGCTGTGGCATAATAATGATAGAGGTTATAATTATGCCTTTATGCTTCATGTGTGTAAAACCAAGAGACAGGCATTGTTATGGTGGAGACTTACAGGATGTATAATTATAATTTTTTTTATTAGAATATCTATTTTATTTGTCTGGATATCTGTCTATACATGACGGATCACATGTGGTTTGATGCTCCACACTCCATTTGTCTCCCTGCATCTTCCTGTGTCCAGTCAGTCCTTAAATCTTCAATAAACGGCCGTAAACTTCAAGAAATGCAGACGAGCAGTCCTTCGGTTGAATCTTTTTTAAACTTTCATACATCCTCAGTCTTGATTCCGAGTTAAGTTTTATGTTTCTGGCTCCTGAACTGGAAATGCCTCTTCTGCTCACTGATTTATTTATTACTTCCAAAGACTTCCCCCTGGGACTGCATCGAAAACGGATTTTCCTGCAGTCAGAAAGAGAGAGAGAGAGAAAGTGGGCCGAGTCAGCAGCACGAAAAAACTTTTAGGGATGAAAATAGACACACACACACACACACACACACACACACACACACACACACACACACGCCATGGCAGCTGGAGTATTCTTCTGTCCCCAATAAAGCGGCGACATTTCCCCTCACCCGGGAGTTTAAGTGGACTGGTGTGCTGACTGAGTGACCCACAAACAGAGCGGCTCTTTTCAGCCCGACAGGTCACGCTATCAGGAGCCGAGAGGAGAAACGACACTCTCTTCCTGTCCGAGATAAGAGCGCGTGAACAGACAACCAGGCTTTTATCACGTGGAGAGATAAAGATAAAGAAAAAGCTTTAAAACCCTGCCTTGTTTAAATCCTCCTCAGCAGCCGAGGTGTCGGCTCTTCCTCCTTCCTCTCATCTCTGATCCACTCAGCGACTGATGTCATTAAAGCTGCATTAACCCCGTCTGCTCCCTGGCCTTCAGTGTATCACCACCTCTCAGCTCGCAGGTGGAGAGAGGCATGATGTAGGTGCGGTATAACACAGCGCTACTGTCTTCAGAATGAGGCATATTTGGCGTTTTGACGTCAGCACGGAGACAATGGCAGCATTGATGGAGTTCTGACGCCGTTGGTTCCGTACAGCGATGAGTACGAGGGACCCAATTGCTGCATGCGGAGGATGGTAATCTTTTTCACAACCCAGCAGTTATTGCAGATTTCCATCTCTCTCAAATGATTCGTCAGAATCCCAAAACTTTCCCACTTTGATTCCACTCGCTGTAATCTTCCTTCCCCGTTTTTATCTACCTTCGTAACGCTGGAGAGAACTTTTTCTTTGCCAACATTCAGTTGCAACTAGAGATTATTTTTGTCCTTGTGACAGTTTTTCTGATTACACAGATGGATCAAAGTAACTTATTGGATCGTTAAAAAGGCATGATAACTGCCCAACAAATACATTTCATATAAAACAAAGAAAAACAGCTGCAGACAGAAAATATTAGTAGTAAATACATAAAAAATATTTGCAAACTGATTCTCTCTCTGTTGGAATATCATGATCCGTCCTGTGAATTCATGCAAATCCAGCCCACCCTCTTGTTATATCCACATTTCTTTACCACAAAAACATGCAAACAGACTAAAACCAGCTGCTTTTACAGTAAATATTCGTCTCTTACAGCATCAGTCTGCTGTTTCTCTTCTCCCCCTGTCGTCCTGATGATCTAGCTGCTCATTTGTCTCTGTTATGAGTTCATAAACATATACAACACCACATGAGAGAGGCTCGAGTGTTGTGGCTCGGTGGGAGGGGGTTTTATGAAGCCGACCTTCAAGCCTCCTCCACTCCCATGTATCTCAAACCGCAAACAGACCACCACATCACACAGACATGGCTGCGGTGTTGTGGTGACATCATTTACGGCCTCCTGTATTTCAGACCTCCCAAACATCCCCCTCCCTCCCTCCCTCGTTGCTCGCTCGCTCGCTCCGGTTACTAACGTTGCACTCTTGGATAACGTGAGGAACTTAAAGTGTCTGTTCACCCGTCTGACTCTGGAGCTCTGTTTCGAGCTGGTCTTTGCATTTATTTCCATTTGCTCATGTGGTCGATCCGGCGCTCAGCGGGGACGAGTGGAGCGGTTCTGATGGTAGTGATTAGTTCTGGACTGAGGATGAGAGCAGAGAGGAGGTTTTGGATCAACTGCACCAGCATTCGGCCTAATTAGAGTCACTTGCTTTCAGAGCTCAAACCTGACAGAGGAGCAGGCTTTCCCCTCACGAGCCAATCGGGGTGACTGAGGAGAAATGACCTCACTTGATTGGTTAGGAGAGGAGAGAAGGAGATAGTAGAACTTGTCTTTAGAGATCTCTTATTTGTAGGCTGAAGCACTGCTGCATAGTGGGACCTTACAGGAAGCTGTTCAATAAGTAGATCTACTACTCTAATTGTGTTTGTGTGCTTTCAGCTCTGTGCTTTTGGCAGGACAGTCGTCAGGTGCAAGACTTCAGAGTGATCAAAATTCAGGGGAAATTTTTGTGCGTTCAAGTCAAGATTTTGGGGCGCAGCATATTGTATAATTGCCATGGCTCATACTACATCCATTTGTTAACCCTTCATATGGGTCAGTGTTTGTTCTGCAGGCTTCAACACACACACACACACACACACACACACACACACACACAATGAGTTCTTAAAGGTATAATAAGTAGGATTTTTCCTTGCATTTTGTCAACAACACATTCAAACTGGGCCCCTCCTCCTGAGCTCTTCATCATCCAGAAGTTCACCCTCACTCTCTTGTACGAGAACACGCATACCGACACACCAACAGCGCCACGGTTACCTTTGCGCTAGCATGCTAACCGCCGGTTACCATTGCAATAGCATGCTAACCGCCCTTTAGCTTGTCCTACCCGGTTTGAGGCACCTACCTGTCCAAGACAAAGAAGGCGGTGTTCGCCGGTCTGAATGGGGCCCAGTTGCTAATTTAAACCACTCCCACACTCACCTATACGCTGTGATTGGCTCAGGGAACCACAACAGCGCCCCTCCTGAAAACGTCTCGTTCAAAGCAAAACAACAGAATAGATGCAGAGGGAAGGGTCTCACAAGGGTCTGCACACACACTCACCAACACGCATGTATAGAGGCCCATTAGTGATGATTTATATTACATTTGTAAAAGTCTATATTTTATTTTTCTAGGATCCTACTTATTATACCTTTAAGTAAACAGGTAAACTAGAGCAGGCACCCCATGCACAGAGGTACAGAGGCTGATCATTTGGTGCATGTCATCCCCCACTCTCTACTCCCCACACTCCCTGTCTCTCTTTAGTTATCCTATATAATGAGGGGAAAAGGTAAACCATACCATTCAAAAGTTATAGTCACTAAGAGTTATAGTAGGTTTTGAGTAGTATCAAATGGCTATATTACCAGACCAAGCAGAAAAGTGATGAGATACTATAATTGAAAGCAGATCCACAGGCATTGCCAATACACGATGAATAATCAAACTGCTTCCAGACCAGATGTGTGCAGTTTCACTATCATGAAACAGCCGTCTGAATGTCCCGTCTCTTAATGGGACGTGTGGTTTCTGTGGTTTAATGCCTCATGTGGAATTTCGTATTAAATGTTTAAATTAATTTTGTAAAGTTTAATTTCCTTAGTGTGTAAAAAAATCAATTCAAGTTAAACTTGCTTTGCCACACTTGCTACACTTCGGCTGTTTGCAGTGTTGCATGCACAGCATGTGTTCGTATTTCACGTATCCAGAGTGCTGTTTGCCCCGCGTTAATAGAGCATGTAAGACATGCATCATTTAGGAAAGTGCTCGTATCTCCTCTGCCGTCGTGCATCGTCTAGGGTCACGTCTCAGGGGCTTCTCTTATCCACGTAAACATGTGTCTGCTCGTCTGCTCACACATTCAGGCGTGTTCAATCTGCAGTGCCAAACATGGCACACTCCTTTTACCGTCTCCTTCACACATCTTGAGATCAAACCGGGGGCACGGCGTGTTGTTCACGCTGTTCAGGAAGTGTGTTACGCCTCACTGGTCCAGGTCCAGTGTGTGGCTGGAGGAGGAGGCGGTTGTGGCGCTGCTGGTGCGTCTGGTGAGGCAGCGTCAGAGAGGCCCAGCAGGGTGAGCTCATTAACAACAGGACGTACCCCTGAACCTCGAAACCCAGGCCTGCATTCCGTCCGCTCCCATGCCCCCCCGGGGACTCATCCAGGGGGGCTTTAACAGCCCTGGTGTTTTGGTTGGACCCTCGCCACAGCCAGAGCCGAGCTGTGCATGACGACTCCCCCTCCTCCTCCTCCGCCTCAATCAGGACTGTAAATATAGTCCGCTGAGGGTGTCTGTGTGTTCCTGCATCCTCAGGTGTTTATGGCTCTCTCACTCATTCATGCTGAGCGCGCAGTCGGGGTCTGGCAGCAAACACACTCTCGCTCGCACACATGCAGACAAGCTTAAGGCCTCAAACACACCTGCTCTCACAGCACAGACGCATATATCAAGTGTGTATGTGCAGCAGATGTGCAACTGAAATAAAATGTAAAGTTTTACACCTCAGTCGACCTGGGTCACGCAAACAGGTCGAGCTGAACTTGCTGAGTCGCTGTAATCAATGAACTTGATACAGGAAATACACACACACGCTCTGTTTCAGCACACACACACACACACTCTATATCAGTTGCATGTAAACTGACAGGGCAGTAAATCACTGCTACTGGGCCAGAGTTAGACCTCTATGCGCTCTGTCTGCGGCTATCGACCTTGGTTTGAGGGACTAAGAATGATGTCATGGCCCTTTCATTTCTGTTGGCTGTCGTCCATGATGTCTTCCTTAAGGGCTCCGTCCCACCTGATGGGGACTGCGTGAGGGAGAGACCAGACTTGTGGAGAAGTTGTTGATGGACAGATCAGACAACAGATATTTAGTGGCAGTAACAGTGTCTGTCGGTTCCTTCTTTGCGTTGGTGTGCGTTACTGAAAAGTATCAGCAACATCAAATAATCATTCATTACAGTTGAATAGTACCTTTTACTTTTCCTGGTTCCAGCTTCTTATCCGTCCTTCATGGGACTGAATTAGTAGTTTTTTCGCTCATGGTCTGCAACAAGCAATTTAAAGACATAAGCTTGGACTTCAGGAGAGTGAAATTTATTGCACCGGACATTCTCATTAGTTTCAAATATTTTATGACCAAAAAATTCATCGATTAATCAAAAAAAATAACAGGCAGATTAATCAGTGATGGAGTTGCAGCCCTGTTGGAGAAAAAGTGCTAGCTGTGAATAGGCTGAATAGCCTCTGTTGCTGCTTCTTAACCCCTGAACAGTGAACAATAAATCTGGCTTTAGATGTAAAAGTACGGAAGCCCTAAGCGGACATGCATCCATACATTTTATTTACTTATTTATCTCGAGACAACGCCGTAACGTCACATGATCATAACTGGTATCCCCAGAGTTGCAAAAGCACAAAACAAACACACGTAACTGACCTCACGAGTAAGATAAGATAATAAGGTAAGATCATCTTTATTGATCACCCATTGGGGGAAATTTAGTTGTTACGACAGCTCAAAAAACAATACAAACAATAACAATAATAAGATATATATATGTATATGTATATATGTATTATTTACAACCTGAATGCATACGTGCTTAAAATAAAACGGAGTAAACAAAATGTGTGGGTGCATGTCCGCTTAGGGCTTCCGTATAAAGTCTTGGGGCGACTAATGTTAGTTTGGATAAACAAAAACTCCACCACATGACATGTGCTTCTCATTTTACACATTACAGAAGGAGAACGAGGAGGTTCACTTTCCCTGTAATCATTCTTTCTCACTGTGGTTACACATTTATGTGTATATATATATTTGGACATAATACCTATATTTGCATGTATCTGAGTTGTGTCACATGCCGACCCTGTTATGTCAGAAACCACAGAGGATTTGGTTCTGAGCCACGGCCTGCAAACAAATGTTCCTCTCTGATCCTCTTCAGAACGGTTACCCTCTCTGGACATCCCCCGTCATTACATCCTATTTACAAAAGACCAAAAGGATTGTTCTCAGTTAATGCGTTTTATATGAACCCCTCGCTCCGCCTGTGTAAACCGAGCCTCCCGCGTAAACAGAGCCCTATTGTAGCACAGTTACAGACTGGTTCTCGACCTGAGACAAAGTGGAGAATTACAGTTTGCCCCGGAGAGAACGAGATGGTTCTCGGCCCGTCTCTCTTCCCTCTGGCCTCGCTCGGAGCGGGGGTGTTAGTAATCTATTCCCTCTCTCCTAGATGGAGGAAGAGATGAGTGTGTAAAATGAGAAGCTACAAGTGAAAGGATGGCACGGATCCAGCAGTACACGTTTCTTTAAGCGTTGCCAGGTAGAAAAGGCAACGAGGGCGAGAATGGAAAAGAGGTTTCTCCTCCTCTCTTGTTGTCACTTGCAGAGGAATGCCATGGCACTGATGTTTTAAACCAGAGTTAGTAAAAAATATTAAAAGTGACAGAGAGAGAAGAGGAAGTGGAGGGTTTTCTTTACTGGAAAGGCTGTCAGAAGGACAAAGAACAGACTGAAGTAATAACCATTATGAGCATCACTCATACTTTCTTTACGAGCCATAACCACATCTCTTAGTTATGTATCTGAGCTCAACAAATAAAATTAGATTTGAGGCTCCCTCTCTTTGTCTGACCCTCTCTCAGTGCAGTGCACCGCTCCTCTGGGGGTGTGACGGGCAGCCAACGGGACGCCAAAGGGGGTGAAAGGGCAGGGAATTGAGGGGTGCACGGTTTGTGCTTTCCTGATGAATAATGGCAAGTATTGTTCTTTAAGTGGCAGCTCTGATTCAAGCACATTTCTGGATGTACTCATTTAGTGTCAGTCTTAGAGACACATCAGAGCTAAATGTTGTGAGCTGGCCATGCAAAGGGAGTACAATGTGTCCCTTTTAACGCCAGAGTATCAGACAATCAGAGTAATGATTAAAGCCAAAGAGAGCCTCACCGTTTAGGACGATGATTGAATTTGATAGAGAGGAAGATTTGGGAACACTTTGTCTGAAAGTTCTGGTTCTTTGTCCCCCTGCTTTCTCCTCATCTATGCTGTTAGACTGAAATCTGTGGCCCTCCTGGAAAGCTGCCAGAGTCCATAATATGTGACAGTGCATGTGTAACCGTGATGGACGCCTCACACACTCCCTGATCCGCACAGGGACAGCAGAGGGCACGCTGGGAGATGAATTACAAACACTGCTCAGGATCATTCATCCATCAGAGCGGCTCTCTTTGCCAAGCTGGAATTCCTTTCCCCTGGCTGCTCCTGACGGTGCAGAAACCCTAGCAGCTCGAGCTGCAGCCAGTTCGCTTTTTTGTTCCAAAAGTGCAGCTGAGCTCGCTGGACCTTCAGGAGGCTCTCTGTCAAGAGCGAGGCCGCCTCTGTCAGCAGGAAGGAGCTGCCTCTCCACTCTCGTATTGGCTGAAGGATCGATCTTAGAGGCTGTGCAGCGACTGGTGGAACCGGGATGATTATCAGCAGCAGTTTGACTCCACTTCTTCTTCTGCTAATGTTGTTTGATGAAAGTTTGGGTAGAATGGGTGATGAAAAGAGTAGATTTTAACATGACATGACACATTTGATACAGCTCACTGTGCAGAGGTAATGGAAACAGGGACGTACCTTTTTGAAAGTACCAAGTTCAAGCAAAGAGAGTCAAATTCCAAAGACGAGTTGCTGCAGAAGAGATGTTTTTATTAACAGGAAGTCTTCCTTGACACCCCCAGCCGTGAAATCTAAACATGGATCAACCTGTTTGGGATGTTACGGAGCACAAAGTTTATGTTTGTTTGCATCATCTCTTTAGCAGGATGTTTAAGTTTACGCACAGATCGGGACTTTTATGAGAGGGAGTGTTTCCGAGTCACACAGGGTCCAATCTGAACCCTGACGACCTCGAGCAAGGAAAGCCACTATTGTGCATGTGTCGCTGATTCCTCTCTGAAAACCAAACTACAAAGACACGGATCTGAGAAATCAGGGGGATCCAGAGCAGTTCTTGTCTGTGTGGTTTTTGTCCTTAGATTGCACGTGAAAGGGTTTTCCTATGAGTGCTCCTGTTTGCAGTTTGGGTTAACTGACCCTTTTACTTTCCTCAGCGGAAAAGAGCTTTAGGTTGTTTGTTCGAACGCTTAAAGACACTTGTGTCCGTATACACGACTGAGGACTTCTAGTGGCCCTGTGAGTTACAACTCCTCTCCATCTGCATCAGCGGCGTAAAGAGCGGGCCGCTTTTATAGTGCAACAAAAACTCATAGCGTGTGGGTTAATAGATGTGGCAACATAACTTTTACCCAGCATACTTTGTTCACATCCTGTTTCTTCTGCCATTAATGGTGACTCAGATCTTTGTCTAACCATGGCCTGTTGTTCTTGTGCCTGATGCTAACCACTGTTTAGATTTCAATCATTTTTCTACCCGACATTTGAAACTGTTTGGATGCCAAAACAAACAAAGTTGTCCCGTCCGCCCTCCACCGAGGATCAGAAAACATCAAAATGGTTTTGTTGGAGTGCAGCGACCAACAGCATATTGTGTTGTTTACTTTACAAGTCTTGATGGAGCCTTTAAAAGTCTGCCTTTAAAATATGATTCATCTATGTGCAAGTTTAACCCTGACTGTGCAGAGAGGAGGCCGTGCGATAAGGTTGGGAATGGCTCAGCCTGTGCAGATACAGGATTATCACTGAACTGTGCTCAGATCAGCTCGGCTGTGTCTCATGTAGGAATTATAACAACTCTTTGCACTCTTTGTTTCACCCTCCAGGCTGCACAGAAACAGGGATGAGGACTTAGGAGCTCAAACAGAATAAATTGCTTTCATTTTCCACTTTTGTCGAGTCTTATCATCTCAGCGCCGAGTGACGTCACACGTAACTCTGAAGCTTTCATACAGCTGTAAAACTGGAACCCTGTTTAATAGCGCTCTGCTGTATAGTTTGATGCCGATGGTTGTATAATTGTCGTATTTTTACACTTTTACGGCTTTCATAATTTTTTTAACAGCGAGCAGATGAAACAGAATCAGCGCGCTGACTCGGCACAATCAGCCTTCATGTTCCATGTGAGGGTGGAGAAACTTTAATTCACAATACTGACTTTTATGGATGAATTAAAAGGCGATAAACATCAGAGGACGGAGGGTGAGAAAGAGGATTAAGAGCTTATGAGAGGCGTCATGTTGGTTTTTTGGTTGACCACTGCTTCTTGAAATCTTTAATGAGCAGTAGGGCTGCACGATATGAGGATAAAATGCCATGTGGGAGAATGGTGTTTGAAAGTGCGATGACGATATCAAGTGGGTAAATATACATCTGTTAAAGTGCATATGAGCTATAACTTACAGTTCCTTTTAGGAGCGGCAAAAGTTAGTCGATTAATAGATCGAAAGAAAAAAAACAACAGATATTTTGATAAGCGACGAATCATTCTGGTGATTTTTCTCATAAACAGGTTTGAAGACGTCACTTTGGGCTCTGGGAGATTGTGATGAGCACTTCCTGAATGTTTGGACATATAAAAGACTAAACAAGTAACCAATTAATGGAAAAAATAATTGACAGGGGGCGCCGGTTTAGCTTAGTCGTAAGAGCAGCTGCCCCAATACAGAGACAGTCATCGAAGCAGCGGCTGCAGGTTCGACTCTTGCCCTTGGCCCTTTGCTTTACCTCCCCCACTCGCTTCTCCCAATATTTCCTGTCTCTCTTCAGTTGTCCTGTCAATAAAGGCTAAAATGGCAGATGTGAGATTATCGGATTAGAAAATATAATCATTAGTTGCAGCCCTCCTTCCTTCCAGGTGGCCTCATAAAAAACAAAATAAGTCGCCATAAGCCATTTTAGTCGTCTTCTCTCCTTCCTAAGCAGTCGTGCTAGCTAACCTTGCAGTTGCAACCATATTGGCATCAATTAAAATGAAATTAGCTTAAAGCAAACCGGGGCTGCATGTGATTGGTTTGAATGGTGTGATTGCATGGCCTGTGTATTCAAGGCTCCATCTGATAGGTCAAAGGTCACATGCTGAGTTTGAATTCCTGGTGCATGTACGTAAAACCTTTTCTTCAGCCTTTTGCAAAGTGTTTTATTGTTCATATACAGAAACACTGAACATAAGATTTATTGTGCAGCCCTAATGAGCAGCCTCTCTGCACTGTAACCTGTCGCTGTTCAGCTCCTGCAGGAGAAGAAGAAGAAGAAGAAGCACTCTCTGTATCTCGACGTGTTTGATATACTTCTTGCATTTTTGGGCTCGCAGTCAGACAGTGGGACACATCCATTCTTTTTATACGTCTCAGCCAAGACCTCCACGTCTGCTCAGAGCACAACTCACACTGCAGACATCAAGAGGGGAGGACGGAGAGAATACACTATTCATGTTTGGACTACACACACATGCGCGCACACACTCACTCAGGAGACATATTTAGTGGAGACAGTCCAGATGTTTTATCTCAGTGTGTGTGTGTGTGTCGGAGAGCACGGCTCCCTCTGACGGAGGAGTGTTCATCTCTGGAGCTGGAGGTTCGACACGTCGCCACAGCTGCTGTGACCGAGACGCTCTGATAGATTACAGCCCGCTGACCATGGGGGGTCTCGCCTGAGCGTGATTTAGATCTGAAGAGTCAAAAAAAGGACCGGTACGCGATAAGTCTCTGACAGCCCGAGTGTGACTTCTCCCCTGCGGCTCTAATGAAACTTTATCTTCAGCTCACTGACGCTCCAAACACAACCTCTCCTCTCTGGATCACTTTGATGCTGCTGTGATGTTGGAGTTAATGAAATAACAAGATGATGATTAATACGGTGCTGATTGCTGTAACAACTCCTAAGAGTATAAGGAGGGAAAATCCACATATTGTTTTTAACTTCCTCATTTAACAAACCCAGCAATGTATTTACCAGTGAAGAAGAATGGATGTCTGTTGCAGCCCGCGTTTTGCTAGAAGAGTTACTAAAGTGTACTGTACATTGATGTTTCTAAAGTGTCGACTGTGGAGTTTGTCTTGAAGTTTCTCTTCTCCTTGATCAGCACTTTCTCACAGAGCGCAGTGAGGGAGTGCAGGGAGAGTTGTTGTTGAGAAACTCTGTGAATGCCAGCAGGGAGGAGTGCGAGGGGGAGCGTGTGTTCCTTTGTAATGCGGTGCTCAGATAAGGGCCGCAGCATCCTCCACGTCAGCCCCTGCTGGAGCCCCGCAGGGTGGACGGACCCTCGTTGACCTGTAGCTGTGATCACACGGTGTGTTTTATTAGCTGACAGGAGGGACGTGATTGATGGCTCGGCATTGTTAGCTTCTCGTTTGTCCTGTTGTTTTCTCGCTCTGCTGTAAAGGCAGGGATGGTTCTGCTGCGAGGGTCTGATGTGTGTTTCCTCTGATCCTGTTATCTGCTTCCACTCCTCTCCTCTGTGTGTGTGTGTGTGTGTGTGTGTGTGTGTGTGTGTGCTCTTTCATCACTGTGTGCATGTCTTCACACAGTCGGCTCTGTCTGTGGGCATGTTGTGTTGAAGTGCTTTCAGAGATAAGACCCTCATTCTGCAGTGAGGGGTGGAGGATGAAGGGAGTGAGAACACTGTGAATAGAAGCATCACATCTTCCTCTCTCTCTCTCCCCCCTTTTTTATCCTCTCTTATCTTTCCTCCTCTCTCATTCTTTCCCCACAGTTTCCTCATATTTCTCTCTTTGTGCCATCTGCAGCAGAGGCACTTGCAAACTGTGGGAGAGTTTGTGTGTGCCCGTCTCAGTCTTTAGCCCGACAATGGATGTCACATTAACAGTGGAGCCCTCCATCACCGAGCAGCATCTCCGCCTTGGCAACCTGAGAGAGAGAAAGAATTGGAGATGAAATAAGAGTAAAGGGAGGAAGAGAGAAACACTGAGAGCTTTCCAGCGGCCCCCAGTGGTGTTTAGTTAGCCAAAGAAAGGAGCAAAAAGCCCAAATCCCCTCACTCTGCAGTTAATAAATCTGTCTTTGAGGTAAAACTCTGTTGATTTAAAACTTTGGTCACAGTGTGCGTCAACTGTTTTGATGCACCTCTGAAGCAAACCTGGTGGATTAGTACCGTTTAAGCGTGAGTCCTCATCACAGCGACCCAGGTTTTAATCTAACCAAGGCCCTTTGCTGCTTTGCTGCAAGGCCCTGTCCCTGCATTTCAGATAAGATAAGATAAGATGAACCTTTATTGATCCCCAGGGGGGGAATACCGTCCATCTTCAGCTTTCTGGATCAATTGAAGGGGTAAAATAACAACAAAACAATCACAAAAGTTCAGTTTGGATTGAGATTTTATCTGACTCAATAGTAGAAGTCCGCTTACTTTAAAAATGGTTGTGATTAGATTCAGATTTTACATGAAAACATAACTTCAAACACACGAAACACCAGCAACGCTTCCATCCATCCATTGTCTACACCACGTATCCCAGCCTATCCCAGCTGTCATTGGGCGAGAGGCAGGGTACACCCTGGACTGATCGCCAGCCAATCACAGGGCTGACACAGACACACTCACACGTACACCTACGGGCAATTTAGAGTCACCAATGAACCTAACGAGCATGTCTTTGGACTGTGGGAGGAAGACAGAACCAACGCATGCACGGGGAGAACATGCAAACTCCACAAAGAACGGCCCACTTCATCCAAACCGGGGTTCGAACTAGGAACACATCTAGCTGTGAGGCGACAGCGCTAACCACTGCAACCACCGCACAGCCAACCTGCAACACTTGACGCAGATAAACTTGTATTTGTCAGTGAGTAGACACAGAACTTTGCACCCTGTTTTTATGAAATGCAGTCAAATAGACACTTGAAGATGAAAGAACTCCTCTTTACCAGCTTGATCACCTCCCAGTACATCAATGGTTTCACCCATGTCTGTTCCCAACAGACCCTTTACTTGTTTCCAAGTTGAGACATATTTGGCCCAAAAACCAAACGAGCATTAATCACTATATTCTTTCTAACATGTTGTATGACAACCCCGATGAGGCCACATGAGAGTCCTCCCAAAAGGAGAGTTTTGACCTTTGACCCTATTCAGTCTATATCCCTTAGATATGTTGCACAACATAACTGGCACATACAGGTGTGACTACAAAGAGCCCTTCCATCCCTTTCTGTCCTTTCTTTTCTTTTGCTCCCCAACACTCCAGCACCCTGATGTTGTAAAAAGAAATGCCCCTCTTCAGCTTATCACCCCTCTGTAGATCAGAGCATGCATACTTATCTCCAATGGTGCATAACACAAACAGGCCGTTGCCCCTGCATGCTTGAGGGCTCACTTTATTCCCCGTCTGTCAGAGGGAGCAGACATGAGAGAGAACCACATGTTGGAGTAACACTACACAGAGCTGTCGAGGCTGGGACGGTGCGGTCGGGTCAGTGTTGGGGGGGTTGTTACTCCAGGCCGAGCAGATATAGAACATGTAGATGCTAAATGAAGAGCAGGAAAACAACATCATGGCATGTGGCGTGAACGCACCGTCAACATTTCTTTGAGTTTGCGTGACCGTGCCTGTCATGATTACGCTTATCTGCAGGGTGCTGAAATCCTCTGAAGGTCACTTTGTTTGCTTCCTGGGGAGTTTCCAAAACATGCTGTATGTACGTGTTTGTCATTAGGATTGAGATGCTGCAGATAGCCCGGGCTATACGTGGATTAGCCTTTGAAATTACACCCGGTAATTAGTGTCATCCACCTCGCGCACTGTGCGTCTATTGTGGTGTGAGAGTCCTCCCTGAGTACTGTCTGTTTATTCCATTAATATGTGAGTATATTTGAGGATACAGTCGGTTTATTATCAGAGTGCCCACAGCGTCTGGCTGTGTTAGCCCTGTTAATCCTCCTGTTGTATCTCTGACAGGAGACCAGAGCTCAAAGCTTTCTGCCGTCTCTGTGTATTTGTCCTGCTGCAGGTTATTTTGGTAATTCAAATACTTTACACATTGTGTCACGATAAGGACTTCCTCCACTTTTTAGTCAAACCGATTATCGGAAACCTCCTGTTTTTTCTGCGGGGTAAAGGTCAGACGCTGTATGGATCTGTTCTGAGGTCACTGCAGATCAGTCGGCGTGTTTGTTTTGTCTGTCTTCTGTTTTGCTGGATGTAAGTTTAGCCGGCATTAAGCCTGCAGCGCGGTGCGAGCCGTCAGGAGAATGAGGTCCAGATTGTTGCTCAGTCTCTCACATATATTCTCATTTATGTCTTTTACTCCTCACACTGAGGGAGCAGGACGAGAGGAGAGCCGTGAGTAAAACCTTCCTCGTTGGTGATTTATGTTGTTGTAACCTCAGTGATTCCAGGTCCAGCATACCTGCGTTATTGCTGGAATTAAGGCTTTACGTCCTGCAGGCCGGCTGTCAATCATCACAGTGCCGGTTAGTGCTATGCTGGATTAGCGCAGGTTTGACCCCCACCAGGTGTGTGCGACCTGTGTCACTGTCTCACCACTCGGCTGCGGGGGTGTCGTGTTCTCCGGTGCCTCCCTGAGAGTCCACCTGAGGAGAGGCTCACAGCTCCACACGCTATCACCCTAAACCAAAAAAGGCCCAATCAGCTTTGATCCCACCCTGCGGCCCCTGGAAGTAAGTGGGGTCTAATCCCCAAAAAGCCCCCGAAAGACACAGAGGAATGCCTGGCACACAGCACTCCATTCACCCAGGGATTAGACTGAGAGGAGCTCAGCTTCACGCACACTTTTACTCCACCCACTCTGTGACTGTACACTGGACGCGTGGGTTTGTGGTGCGTGCGTGCGTGCATACCTTCACATATGCAAATTCTGCACGCATGCATTCAAGGACTTTGCTAACTTTGCCAGAAAGTTGGGTCATGTAAGGTTGAATGCTAATTAGCAGTCAGTCATAAAACGAGGTTTGGCAATCATCTCTTTGATACTTGAGGCTTTAGAAAGCAGCAGGAGCTTTAAAGAGGCCAAGATCTGTGTGCCAAGGCCCAGGGTGCACTGGTCCAAAAACAAATAATGAGGCGGCCAAGTGAAACCTGCTTCCAAATCAGGCTAATGGGATGTTTTAAATATGACATGTTCAATACCATTGTTTCCTTTCCAATATACCGATTACAATACCTAGACATTTAAATGAATCCTGGCTTTTTGCTAGCTTTGACTCTCTCGGCTTGTACTCGCAAACTGATGCCGCATTTTCGAAAGTATCAGAGGCAGATACCTATACTGGTATCGGTATAGGATCAATATCCAGCTTGGACCAACTGAAATCATACCCGCTAAGTCTGCCCGGAACCAGCTAACCTTTAAGGTTCACGTGGCCTCGATTGCTCGGTCATGTCGATTTGCCCTGTACAACATGAGGAAGCTCCGACCCTACCTTTCAGAGCATGCAACACAACTGCTGCTACAGGCCCTCATGATATCACGCAATGACTACTGCAACTCCCGACTGGCAGGCCATCCTGCATGCACATTCAAACCTCTATGGATGATCCAGAACGCAGCAGCGCAACTGGTCTTCAATCAACCCAAAACAGCACATGTCACTCCACTGCTCATATCCCTCCACTGGCTCCCAGCTGCCGCTCGCATCAAATTCAAAACCCTGTTGCTCGCTTACAAAACACCCTCGCCCACTACGCTCTGCTAATGAAAGGCGCCTGGTACTCCCATCACAGGGCCCTAAGTCGCTAACTAGACTCTTCTCCTCAGTAGTCCCCAGGTGGTGGAACGAGCTACTGAACTCCATTCGGTCTGCAGAGTCCCTTTCACCTTTAAGAAGAAGCTAAAGACCCAGCTCTTACATGAACACCTCTGCACTCGGCCCCTGTGTCTGATCGCAGATGAAGCTGTTTGTTGGCTCTTACTGACTTCGTTCCCTCCTGTCTTGATCGTTGCTTGTGTTGTATTAAATCTCAGATGTACGTCGCTTTGGACAAAAGTGTCTGCTAAACGAATTTGTAACATTGTGCCTCAATAATCCCTTTTTCTTCCTGTTATTCTTCCCTCATCGATCTACTTCCTCTACACGCCGAATGTATGCAAGAGTGTTGCTCAGTAGGATCAAATGTATTCCGATGTTTCATTACATAAGACAAATGACTTGCAGAACAAGCCTTCAATTACTCCATGAGCTCAGAATGCAGAGTTATTAATATGGGTAACAGTATATTGTGTGATGATCTGTTTTGACACGAGTCCACTGAAAGCCAATAAATTGTAATTGAATGATTCTGCATTATAACCCAGCCCTTTTGCAGATGCTGGCGATAGCAGCCAAACACTTATTAGGACATTACTGTATGTCTGATGTTAATCCGTGTTTCCTCAGTAATTAGATAACCGTCTGCTCATTTGTCAGTCTGGAACCTGAAGCTCTTCCATAAACATCTGCAGTCCAGAAATCAACGGCAGCTGATCTCCGTACACTTCGATCACACCAAACACATTTTTCTGATGCTCGATTGATCCTCTGAGGAGAAAGCCGAGAGCTGCAAACACAAACCTGCTGCTTTTAATTATACTTTCATTTTGTGCAGCGGCAGGATTATGACCGTCTACAGGACTGCACTGAGCGCGGAGGGCCCCGTCTGTGGGCTCGCCGAGAGGAGGGGTGTATTAGTGGTATCAGGTGGAAGGCTGTGTTATTCAAACTCACGTCACACATGCACAGTGTCGTGCACGGTCTCAGGCCTGTGCTGCGTGTTTTAACAGGTGCACAGTTGCACATACATGTATAATGATGTAAAGAGTGATGCTCAGGTTTGAGTTGATGGTGAAGACGATGAAGCGACAGACGCATCAATCTGTCGCTGAACCTCGAGTGTGGAGGGAGTGATGTTGACTCTGGCGCTCTGCCACGGCTGGGAGACTCATATTTAACTTTCTTATGTTATAGAGCGATGCGCTGTCGGTCGGAAGATTTCAAACGAGCGTATGGAAGTATCTTATGGTGTCTTCTTCTCTCTTACATAGGAGAATTCTTGGTAGCTTTTTACCGTCACTCTCTTGGAAGTTTTTATTTGAGGACAGAATATGAGCCGTCTAAATTAGGGGCTCTGGCCTGTGTCTCACTGATACACTATATGTGACTCAGCCATCTCCACAACAAAGGACTGCTTCAAACATGCAGCATGTCCGACACACAGACACGGCCGGCTGTGCTTTTATCAGCCAGACTTCCATGTCTGCTCTCCTCTCAGGCATGAACATCTCTGCTGTCAGGGAGCCTGTTATGGCCCTTTAAGTGCACATACGGCTCTGTTGGTCTCTCTAGCGATATATTGCAAGAACCTATGAAGCCTAAAGGGTTCAGTAAGCTTAAACCAAATTAGTTTGCACAAGCCAAGTGTTGACACCCATTATCTTTCATATAGTTACGACAGCACGCAGTGAGTCTGCAAATGAAGGCATGCTTTTCTAAAAGCTAATGCAAGAGAGACGTTCAGATCCTGCTCACTTTTTTACAGCTGCACACATCTTCAAATATTTGTTAAAGCTACTCTCATAAAGTAACACAGCATTGTCATGCTAGTGAGAAAACAGCAGGAATGAGTATGACATTTCCTCGTGCATCCTTGTCCACATGCATGAGATATAAACAACACTCCTAAAAGCGACTTAACAGCGCTCCTAGTGGTCTAAAACTCCACAGGGTTCTCTTGAAGGCTTGTCCCATTGTTGGTTTCAGAGCGACAAACACATTTAGACATCATTATGTTCCTTGATCCAACAAGTACCTCGATTGAGGCATACAGGGCTGCAAATCAGAGGTACAACACTTCAGATATAATCTCACTCCACACTTACACCCTTGAAAACACAGATCACATGACAATTCCAAACAACGAGAAGATCCAATCAGGAAGCCAGCATTGTCTCCAGCCATCCATTAGTATAGTATCCATCCATCCAGAGTATTCTCTTTGCAATATTGGACATTTTTAATTGTTAGGAGAAGTTTATCCATCCATCCATCCATTATCTATACTGCTTATCCTTTTGAGGGTCGCGGGGGGTTGGAGCCAATCGCAGCTGTCATTGGGCAGGTGGCGGGGTACACCTTGGACTGATCGCCCTGAACTGGTCAATCACAGGGCTGACACAATTTAGGGTCACCAATTAACCAGCAACGAGCATGTCTTTGGACTGTGGGAGGAAGCCGGAGGGAACCCACGCATGCACCGGGAGAACATGCAAACTCCACACAGAAAGGCCCACAACGTCCGAACCAGGAGTGAACATCATAAATGTAACCCTCAAGTTTTCAAAGTCAAACGGGGTGAGCAGCATCGAAGTCTTCTTTTAAGGCATTTGAAACTCAGGACGCACTCGGTGCAAACATAGCAAAAGTTCTTTATTGAAAACATATCCGTGTGGATGCAGCCTGAGGCCCTCAGTTTTTTGGGGGTTTCTTGGTTTTGACCTGAGAGAATTTAATTTTCCCTTTGAGTTTGTAAAAGCATTTCAACATCCCATCATTGAACATCGTTTCACACAATCCCGTCATTTTAACGACACTAATAAACGTGTAATTCTTGAATATGTGACACTCAGAGGGGACCTCAGTTTATGTTCCTGCAGACTGTTTACATTGGCAGTGAAGCATGTTTACAGCGACAGGGGGAATATCTGATGAGAGGATGTTGCAAATAACATATCTTCTCACTGACTCCCCCGTCTGTCTCTGTCCCAGTTAAAAGTGGTGAAACAGCTTTCTTTTGCCAGTTCAGTTTGTTACATGCAATGTTTTCCACCCTGACAAGCGGGGCCGAATACCTCCACTGCAGAATAATCCAAACTTATGCACGCAGAATGGAGATTAGGGTGTTACATGAGACGTCCCAGAGGAGACGGACAAATCCGATGATTTGTTATGGAGGAGGAAACGGACGATGCTCTCCGAGAGAAGCTGAATCATGAGGAAAATGAAACAATAGATTGGGCCTACTTCTTACCACACATGTCACTGCTCTCAGCTCATTTATACTCCTGCAGAGTGAGGCAGCTTTATGGTTTGCTATTGAAGCAGAATATGGTCCTGGAGGGAGTTGGAGTAGCTACAGTCTGGCAGTCATGTCTTGGCTCTGGACGGACGAGTGCAGTCACTATCACGGTCGTTGTGTTCGACTGGAGCTTTGTGTGTTTGGTTGTCATGGATCCTGCTGCGTGGTGTTAAGAGAGGATTGTTTTTATTGTTTACATGGGTGGCTAAGGAAAAGTATCAGCTGTTGAAAAGCATCTCTAATGTGTGCTCAAACACACTCAGGAGGGATGGTGTGGCAGCAGGCCTCTAAGCAATAATAAGTGTGCGTTCAGACCGACCTTGGACAAATACACCGTGTTTTGGACGCAACGTGTCCCTCAAACAGTAAGATGAACTCACTCGCGCTGACTGTGTTTAGCGCAGGACGTGGGGCAGGATGTTTACCTGGATGTTTGTGGATTGGCCCGCGCTCCGCTCGGCTGCAGCTCTGGCCAGAGAGCGGAATCGTCGTCCACCTCTGTATGGTAATGAACATGGTCAGAGTGAAGGGGCTGCCGGCCAGGAATGCAGCAGCATGATTTTGCAGAGAGCAGCAGTGTGTAAAGTCCACCTCTCCTCTGCTGCTCCTTTGGCAAACGATCAATTAAACACCTCTTTATTTCTTAGTCTTTGCAACCGACTGTTACAATGTTTTTTAACCTCCAAAACTTTCTTGAACAACTTATAGTCCTGTCTCTAAAACTTCAATATTATTCATTGTTTGGCAGCAACACAGCACTTGGAAGCAAGTTTTTGTAACAACTGAGAGATCAGAATTGATTCAAATCAGCGTTTCTTTAAGACACTTCAGAGGCCGGCTTGTACATTGTGCTGTCGAGGGTGCTTTCAATCTACCGATTTGTCCAGGACATGTTAAGTTGCTGCAGTAGCTCAAAATCGGTAGTTCGACTTCTCCAAAAGAGGGAATATGTATCCTCCATGAACTTAAAAAGTGTCTCCTTTACATGTTGGGTCTTCAAAAGTGCTTGCTAGCTAAGATACGATACGAGACGAGACGAGACGAGACGATACGATACGATACAATACGATACGAGACGAGACGAGACGATACGAGACGAGACGATAATCCTTTCTTGATCCCCAGGGGGGAAATCCAGGTGTTGCAGCAGCACAAAGACAAAATAGCAAATAAAGTAAGTAAAGACACCATTAAAACAAGAATAGAATAGATCAAATAAATAAAATGAAATATTAGGTAAGTTGTTATACAAGTAGGAGTAAGTGACAAGATAAAGGGACATGGTAGCTTCCAGTAAGCCTATATGCCAACATATATCAATGTGAGCAGAGGACAGGAGGGCTGTGTACAGGCTTTAATAGCTGCTAATGTATAAGATCTTTGAGGTTGTTTGCACACACCTTGGAAGAGGCTGGTCTGAGTAATGAGACTAGTAACTATTTGAAGCACTTACCTTTGATGTCGAGTCACAACTGTGGCCAATAAGGTTATGAGTTTCGCTTATTTTGTTTGTCAGCAGGAATATAGCAAAGTAGCGTCCACTCGGGGTCTGGAAGTGTGTCGCATAAATAAAAGCTGATCCGACTCAAAAAACAACCTAACATTTCTTACACTTTTTTTACAACAAGCCGCCATGTTTCATGTTATTCAGTTCAGCGATTTGTCTGATATTAACTTCCTGCTTGTCAAGAGATGTTTCAAATAAAACATAATAAACGCACAGCTGGAAAGATTACGCTTCGACTAAGCAAACCATTTATTACATAATCTATTGATTCTGTAAAAGTGTTTATATCCAGAGTGCCCCTTTCCAGTGAGTGTTACTAATATGCAAGTTATTACAACCCAAACACTGGTCTTATTGTGCATGTTTGGCCATCCTTCCTATTACTAATAAGACTGTACTCACTAAGTTAATGGCTGAGATGTTGCTAGAAGGAAGTCTGACTCAGAGAGAACAAACAGTCATGTGATTAAACATATTCTAATACAAACAGAGGAGCTTATTTGGACGAGGAAAGTTAAGAACAACCCCGCTACGAAGACCTGCAATACTTTTTACAGTTGTTCCTGTTGAGTCATGTTTAGGCTTATTACTCACAGATCAGCTTTTTGTTTTAACCTCAAAGAAACAGCAGAATAAAGCTTGAAACTTTTGTCTTACTGGCCTCCGACTATTATTGTTGCAGGGTTTGAAATGTCCTCAGATCTTATGCAATGTCTTCTGTTAGTACAATGATGTCAGAACCATGAGAAATGAGAGCCTTATACTGCAAGATCTGAGTAATAAGGCAGAATTAGGCTTTAAAGGAAGCCAAACCAGTCATACAAAGTTGATGGGATTCGCTTATTTTAGAGTCTTTGTAAGTGTTTAACAGCTCGCTGCGGCGTGCATGATGTCTAAATCTTGCGCAGTCAGCAGCAATGAGTTATAGTTTGTGTATGTGTGGAGGCCTAATCGTGCTGTTTATAGAGCCATTGTTTGTGGGCCACTTGCAGCCGTGTTTGTGGCTGAGAGTAGTTTAATGGCTGCGGCGTGTGGGGAGTGTTTTATATGGAGAGGTCACAGACAAGACAGACCCCTCCCTGCCACTCTAAAACAGCAGAAGAAGAAGAAGAAGAGGAGTGTGTGTTTTTCATCCACTCATGTCCTGGTCTGCAGCTCTAGAGTCCTGTTTTTACCGGTTTCCTTGGCGACCGCATGAGACACAGAAGGGGAAAAAAAGGGTCGCACATCACTGAAGAAGATGCCAACCGAGGTCATCGACAGAGAGAGTGACGCCAAGGGAAAAGTTTACAAAGCAGCTTTTATTAGGGTGAAGCGGGGTCACGAGGGAGGAGCCGCTCTCATCGTGCTTCTGTGTTATTGTGTCTCTCTTAATAAAAAAGTGTTGGGTGTGAGCGGCCGCATGCTTTTATTAGACATCTGCTGCTTTCAAGTGGAGGAAACGTTTAAAGACTGGCGGCTGGATTTGCAGCGTAGCCTCTCCCGACCGCATACTATATCAAATCAGCGCGCTGCACTTCGACAGATGTGCCCCACACTAATTTTAGTCGCTTTACAGACCGCAGCATTGTTTGCTTTCGTTGCACTGAGAAAACCGTTTCCATTGTGCCTTAAGCGTGTTGTTCTTTTGTTGTTGGATCCTGCTGGGACGGCAGCACATGAGAGTTATTCCATTTGTATGTTTTGATGCTCTCGTGCGAGTGAAAACAGCAGATTGTGTCTCTGTGTTGTGGCTCAAACTGCCTCTCCTGCTGCTGTGGACATTCAGACAATAAGAGGGCCAAGAGTTACTCAACACCACCACGGCTACACCCAAAAACAAGTGGTTAACGAACAGCGGAGGCAGGTCGCTCTGCTCAGAAATTACAGGCGAAGCTGGTGAGTGATTCAGAAACAAAGCTCAATTTTCCTGTAATTAGTATCTACGGGAGCCCTGCAGGTATTCTCCACAGTCTCTGAAACAGTTGTGGGTCTCATGATGGAACCTTCTGGAAAACACAACAAGCAGGAAGCCTGACAGGAGGGAGGTTATGGAAGGTGAGAGCTGCATCCTGTTCAGAGGGGTCTCACCCAGCAAGGCCAGTCTCCCGTCCCACAATGCCAATGGGAGCACACGTCTTCAGGCCAGACAAACACCTCTGTCAGCAGACCGCAGTCACCCCACCAGTCAGACCACGCAGCCCCCGACGCTGCTCTGTAATTACACACCACCACTTGCCAAGGAGGGGAGGAGACGCAGACCCCACTGTGCCATCAGCATCACTGCAGGCATGTGCTGGAAAAACAGGGAGAGTGAGCGAGAGGGAAGGTGAGCTACAGACAGCCCCGTCTGGCACTGAGAGGCGGGAGGAGCGGCGGGAGGAGCGGCAGGAGACCCTCCTCCTTCCTGGGAAAGATTATAGGCTGTGTGTGCGAGCACATCTGGAGGGGCTGGAGGAGCTGAAAGGACTGATGTGAGAGTCTGCAGGCCAAATACAAAACAACACGGCCGGTCACTGCAGGATTTATCTCAGTTTGTGTGGATGTATAGAATAACAGGTTAACAATTGAATAAATAAAAAATACCTCACATCTTCTTCAAAGTGTACACACACATAAATAATGTCTTCAGGTGCAGTGACCAGACTAACTGTCATTAATTATTTCCAGCCTCTGATGGGGGTCTCTCTCTCTCTCTCTGTGGAGGGTGTGTTTAAGGTGCTGTTCAAGTGTCCGTGCTGATTGACGAGGTGCGATGTGTGTGTGACCCTGCACGTTCTCACCTCAGGGTCCTGGAGGCTAGAGCTCGGTCTCATTTGCAGCAGGTCTTTGCAACACCTCACGTCGACCTGTAAACCAGAGCAGATGTAGACCTGCCGCCTTGGTGCACTTGTTTTCAACCTGAACACAGTGTGGAGGACTCAGGCTCGCTCCTCTGGGATCAATTATCTGACCAGTGGTTGAAGCAAGGTCGCGCTGCTTCTAACCTGTGATTTCAGCTGAACCTGTCCTCTCTCAGGCCGAGAGGAGGAGGGGGGAGGCAGAGGGGTAATTCCAAGGGAAGGAAATGATGAAGTGTGTCCTTTAAGGCAATCACCTAATAAAAGAAAGCTGCGACCCTGGGAAAGTGCGGTTAACATGGGGGTTCAGATGCAGGTCTGCAGCGGGCCTGATGCCTGAGACCAATCAGCTGTTTGGGTTTAATACACTTTAATACAGACTGACATGTGTTTGAGCTGACGGTCAATGAAAAGTCACCTCTTGTCAAACATCCTTTTCTCTCCTGATACCAATTGAAATCAATTTTAAACCTCAGCTCAGGATATAATGTAGTATTGTATATTGTCTCTCTGTTGTAATATTGACTGTATATACACTACCAGCCGAAAGTTTGGCCACACTTAACCATTCACTTGTATGAGAAAATATGTCCAAACTTTTGACTGGTAGTGTATATGGACGACGTGTCTCCATCTACACGAATTGTACAAAATTGAAGCCAAGTAGCCCCAGTGACAGGCGCTGCCATCTTGCAATGGTGACATCATTTGGAGCCAGAGCTGCACAGTAGAGATCGGCAATTGGAGCCGCTGTAGCCACCTCCGCTAACCAAAACACACGTTAAAAAACGGCAAGGATCCTGCACGCCGGCGTGTTTAACAGCAGAACAGCTTCTTGTGTTGGTCTGAAGCAGACGTTCACACATGTGCAAACTTCAATGACTGTAATGATTGTTTTAGTTACGTCTCCTCTCACTGTTCCTCCTCTACTCTGCTAATCCAGAACAGATCGGCTGCAGAAGCCGGATTTGTCAACAGAGCTGTCAATCATCCTTTTTACAGCATCAAATAAGTTATTAAAAATAAATTTGTCAGAACTAATGATAAGAACTAACTATGATGACAGAAACCACATTTGAGAAAAATGTATTTCACGTTTATTTTGATTTTATAGTTTGACTCATGTCCCATCTGTTAACATGGAGGAGGCGGGCTTTATGACCTATACTGCAGCCAGCCAGGAGGGGGCGCTCCAAATGTTTTGGCTTCACTTTTAGGGAGCTGTCATGTCGTCCATCTTTTCATACAGTCTATACATGCCAGATTTATTGTCTCACTAATGGCTGTAGTTGTGTCCAAGCACTACGATCTGTTTCCTTTCATACAGATCAAAACATGCCTGAACCAACCGCACAAAAGTACTCAGACCTGTATCTCCTCCACCAACTTTTACAAAACGACAAAAAAATATATCATTAATGGGTTTTCGTATATATATATTTTTTTATTTTTAGAAAAATAAATCTCTGAGATGAAACAGTGAAAGTTTGAGGGAGCACAGCCGCCAATTTGTCTCTTTTGGATTCAAAAATAGCTCAAAGAAAACGCTCGCTCAGCAAACATATGTTCCGAGTTGACACCTTGTGCAGCTTTCAAAGAGTACAGTGTTCTCGATGAATGGACTGGATGTGTGTGTGTGCGTGTGCGTCTTCAGTCTGTCCAAGGCGGTGCAGAGACAGAGACAAACACCTCCTCTGGTTGGCTGTCAGCAGCTGGTCACTAATGAAGCTGCAGTGCTGAGCTCAGCTGACTGACCAGACAGAGATGGATCAGGACCTTACACTCTGCTGTGTCTGCTCGCTCAGTGTGTGTGTGTGTGTGTGTGTGTGTGTGTGAGTGCGCTTCCAGGCCCTGCACTGTATCTACTCACTGAATCTTCAAACTTTTCGATAACACAGTAAGACTCAAGGAGACGGCACGGACAAACTTTCAAAAGCATCCACCCTCCGCTGCAGACTCTTTCATTCGTAAAGGTCCTCACAGCCTTTCTCTCCGCAAGCTGCTGAGTCTTTCTGCAGGAGCGGAGAACAAATAAACGTCAGGAGGTGATGAGCTTGGCGCATCAGGCCGTCGGAGCAGCTGAGTGTGAGATGTGTGTTTAAGGGCTCTGGCTGGCAGGGCTAACTGGACTCTTAGCAGGAGACTCTGGTTTATTTTCACTGGGAGAATATCACTGAAGGAATGACCTTGGCCCATTAATAGTACAGCCAGCGTGCACTTTCACACACAGGCACGCAGACAAACCCCCACACAATAGCACGTGTACACACGCCTCAGTGTGCAGCTGCAGTGGTCATTGCTCCCTTGGCTCTCACTCTGGCGCTCCCAGCAGAGCTCCAAGTGGGGTTTTAAGGCCAATACTAATAACTTTAATGATTATTTAACAACATTAAAGTAACAGAAGGTTGCTAATGCCTTGTTGCATTCTTTCAAATACAGTCAGTTCAGATTGAGGGCTTCCCCTGTCGGCCTTGTTCACACTTGGCACTAATGTGTGTGTGGAGTTGGCTCGCAAACTCGGTGTGTTACTCAGACGAGCTGATGATAACTCTCTCTCTATCTGCAATGTCTGGTCTCCTCCAGAGCAAGAGAAGGAAATGTATAATCGCCAGTGAATACACAGCCAGAGTATTGATGACATGATCACATAATAAAACAAACTAATATCCATTATTTTATAGTTGAATTGGACTGACGAATCCATACTTTCCTTTACTTTGACAGGCTGCTGATCAGTTTACTCACCTTCACTATTTTTCATTCAGTCGAGCAGCGATGTGCAGCAGAGGAAAAACAGGCTCACGGGGCTACATGTGTTGCTTGGCCGACCGTTTGCTCACATTTCAGCAAACAGTTTCTTGGTCTGTCTAACCTTAGCCCCCAGCTACAAGCTTCAAAAGACTGCACGCTGTAAGAGCTGACTTTTGGACGGCTTCAGAGCTCGACATGAACTCTTATTTAGAACGGTTCAGTCTGAAATCCGTGTTCTGCACAATCTTATTTGCTTTTTCTTGTCACTGCCGGATTCCTGAGGCCTTTAGCAACTGCAACAGAAAGCCTTCATCACAATAAAAAGTGCATAGGATAATGCACTTGAGCATGAACAATCCCAAAGACCATCCGTTATAATCCACAGAATTCACAGGCTCAATTATGGAGTATGAAAAGATAACCTTCTCCTGGTGACCCCCGCTCATATCTTCCTCCTTTTCCTGTGGGATTATTGTGCCAGCGGGGGTAAAGATTATTATGTTTGTACACAAATGTCTGAACTCTGTATGTGTGTGTGTGTGTGTGAGGAAAAAGTGGAGCAAGAGACAGAGCGCTGATGTCAGGACGGCCTCTGGCCCGCTGAACTCTCCGCGGGGGTTTTCCTCTAATGACGAGCTCTGACTCAGTCACTGATTGTGGCCCAGTGCAACATGAGATCAAAAGGTCAAATACATTCACACATTTCTTCGACCCCCCCTGCTGGGGCAATTAGCCCACTGAGAACAAAGAGGGGATACAATGAGCCGTGTCTATCGGGGGGCATTCGTTAACTGTGATGATGTTATTGTTGGCCAGGAGAGCCATGGATCATACCAGAGGCATCCAAGTCTTCCTCTGCCTTCAGGCACACACACACACACACACACACACACACGCTGCAGGCCTTGTAGATAACACACACTCTCATGGGAGACCCAGAAGAAGAAAAAAGGGGGTCTTGCAGGACTTAAAATGTGTTGTTGCAGACAGACAGAGAGAAAGTGTGTGAGAGGGGTGTGTGGGAGACAGTTGTCCTTGAGCCAAAGTCGGCTTAATGCTTCATACAATAGCTCGAGTGTGGGTGAGGGGATCTTGGCGCTTGAAGGTTCTTTACTCTAGAGGGAGAAGAAGAGGTGCTGTTAGGGGCGAGAGCTAGATTTCCTATCCAGAGCCCCTCTTTGTAATTGAATGCAGCCATCAGCTCCAGAGAAAACGTCCCTTATATGTGCACACACACCTCCCTCTTTGTCTCTGTCCAGTGAGGAGCAGATTAAAGTGTGTGTCCTCTTCAGCTCTGTTTGTGTTGAAACGCTGGAGAGATTTTTCTGCGATATAGAGCGCATGCAAAAACATCCACTCCTACATGGTTTAAATCCATCTACACTCGTAATCCTCGGAGAAATACCCACAACCCCAAACAGTGAAATCATGAGCACAGAGGCTGAGGAGTCTCAGTTTACCCCGAACCATGTGCACTTTTCATACTCCTCTCTCCCCTCACTCTGGGTTATCACTAAACCTGTTTTGTTTTCTTGTCTTAAGTTCCCAAAGGTTTATTTTTCTTCCCCACAATAAGCTAAGTTTAAGAAGAATAATGCTGCAGGTGTTATTCTATGGCTACTTTTAGCGTAGCATTTGGCCTTTGCTTTAGCTGAGACGTGCTTCTTGGTGGCTAATGAGGTGCTGAACCCAGCCTCTTGTTTGTCTCAGGAGCACCTGGGCCGACCAGAGCCAGACCAGGCCGGACAAAGGAGTCAGTCTAGCATTCCCACAAAGGTCTGCCCATTCTAAACATCCAGAACCCACAAACACAAACTCCCACACTTCATAAAATGAAGGCAAGACAGAATGCGAGCCGAGACTACCCCTTCTGTCAGCACAAGGAGACGATTGTTTGTCTCTACACGCCCTCTCTCCCCGGCTTTCAGAGTTTATACTCCGTAAAGACACAAGGCTAAAGGAAAGCAACTTGGCAAAGATGTTTTTCTCTTGGAAATGTGACGTAGACAAAAGCTGCGACTGTCTCTGCTGATTTCCATCCGTCTTTACTTCAACCCTACAAGCTCCTGCCAGCTATTCCTGGCAGAGAGTGAGAGGCTCACCTGGAGGAAGGAAGCACACAGAGGGAAACAGCACGGAGGTGATTCCTTGTGTCTCCCACAGTGAAACATCTTCACTCAACACACAGTCTGTGTAACTTCCACATCAGCTGAGAATCAGAGACATCTTTCTTGTCTGTTTTTCTTCTTGTCTTTTTTTTTGTTCAGACAGTTTTCTGTTGTCGTCTTTTCAGACCTTCCCTACACAGTCCTTGCAAATATCACTGGGACCTTGTTGCATGGCAACATGAGCATATAAACAATTGATTCAACTACTGCCAGACAAAACAGTAATATTGACTCATTAATTATTCCATATCCTAGGTTTCACTTAAGCCACTTTTCCACTGGTCAAAAAACCCACCATCACCCACTAACACCCGCCTTTGTTGCTCAGTGGGAAAGGTTACCATCGGCATTCAGACCCGGGTCCGATGACCCTGCAGTAGACCCGGGTAATTATCGCCTCGACTCCGATCGGCATTGATGGGAACACAAAACCCGTGTTGACACGCTAATCTTGGCGCCATTTCCATCGCAATGTTATGCTCTGTTGCTAACTTCTGCGACTCCTTGTCGTCTCAGCTACAAATTCCGCCCGTCTCCGTCCAAGTAGCGCTTGACCATCATACCAAATTTGTTGGCGGCGAGTGTTTATACACAGACTGAATGAGTAATAGATACAGTAAAGACCTAACCACTGTAACATCTCAAAGGAGTATACTTCACTGGCAATGGGAAAAGAGACAATCGGCATTGGGAAAGGGGTATTATTTACACATAAGAAGAGTGTGTGGATATGTGGATATGTGTATATATGTATGTATATATATATATATATATATATAGATATGTATGTATGCATGTATGTATATATATATATATATATATATAGATATATATATCTATATGTATATATGTGTGTATATATGTATGTATATATATATGTGTGTGTGTATATATATATATACATATGTATATATGTATATATATATATATATATATAGATATGTATGTATGTATGCATGTATGTATATATATATATATATATATATATATCTATATGTATATATGTGTGTATATATATATGTGTATATATGTATGTATGTGTGTGTATGTAAGTATGTGTATATATCTATATGTATATATGTATGTATGTATGTATGTGTATATATGTATATGTATATATATGTGTGTATATATGTATGTATATATGTGTATATATGTAAATTATATATATATGTATATATGTTTGTATGTATGTATGTGTATATATATATATTTATGTGTGTGTGTGTGTGTGTGTGTGTGTGTATATATGTATATATATATGTGTATATGGGTATATATATATATATATACACATATATATACATATATACAGTATATATATTCCCCAACTTTGGCGTTTCTCATAAAGTCAGATGCACTTCACAACCATTCACCGTGGCCACCTCCAAACACTTGTTTCCACATCTCTGGAAAAGGAAAATCTACTTCCTGATTTGGCACCTACAACTTCCCGGAACCCAGTCAGACGTCTCGCTTTGTCAGACCAGCAGTAACCCCAGAATGTCTTACAACTTACAATAACATAACTAAAAGAAAAATCCTTGTGTTTGAGAAGTGCTTTAGGAGTTCTTAGCAACTTATTCTCTTAGCTTTAATGTCATCAGCATATTGCAAAAGCGACTGAACTAATGTCCATACATTTTTTGGTGGATAGACAGATAATGGGGCAAATAGATGTGTGTGAGAACTGGAACTGCTATTTCAGCTATGTGGTCCACATGTCCACATGTTTACTATAAAGGTTTAATGACTATGTTTTCAGGAAATCACTAAAACTGTCTGTTTTCTGTCTCTTTATCTTCTGTTACAGAAGCAGTGAACCAGCTCGTAGCTCAAGAGGCAGTGAGGAAACCATCAACGCTACGCCGTCCGCCTGCACGCACAGGAGAGTCCATCTCTAGTAAGAGCTGGGAGCATGATACTACAACACAGTGACAAAGGTATACTACATGTTTAAGTGTCTGATTCCTGCAGGTAAAGAGAGATGTGTTGTGTTTTTAGGTTGTCTGAACTGCAGTCGAATCACAGCTTTGAGTGACAGGCTGAACTCGCTGGAGGCGAAGGTATGACCGTACTCGCTCGGACACTGAATTCATATTAATTATGATAGCCTTTTAGTAAACAAACTTATTGTTTAATTACCCACACTTTACTTTTTTGTGTTTTGGTATCAGGTCCAATTACTCTCCGCCCCGGCCTCCGTGTCACATCGCCACCTTCAGGGTAAAGGAGGAACTGCGCCAGAGGCCTCGTTACTGATGGGGGCTGTGCCCGCTCAGGGAGCTCCTGGTGAGCAGGGCCCTGCAGGTAGCTTTAGCATGTGTCATCCATAAATAAGGCTGAAGTTAGAATATACTGCATTCTTCCTGTAAGTGACGTTTAGAGCTCTGATAATTGAGTCAGAAATCACTCTTTGCAGCTTTCCTCCACGAGCAGCGACTCTTTTCCTGCCCTCTACCTGCTCAGCTCTGCTCATATCCTATTTCCTCCTCTGCACACACACTCATTTCCTCTAGCAAAGAGCAAGAGGCCAGTTGTCTGTGCTGCTCATTCAGCACTCTGTGGTGGTAGGAAACTCACTCATGATCATGAAAGGACCATGGAAGTCGACCGTGGCTGCTGCTAAAAACACAAAGAGTTCACTAACCCAGCTGCACTGTAAGAGGAAGTTTAGAAAGAGCATCACTTCCATGAGAACATGTTTAGCCAAAAGTTGTCCCCACTCAAGTGACAACACTTAAGGCAGTTTATCAGTCTTTATAGCTCCCTTTGAAGCCACACAGAGTTTATACAACTTTATTTCCACTTGTGCAGCGCTCCCTACACCTGCAGAATGTAATGTGTAAAATCAGACGAGTTCCCTTTTACCAAGATCTTACTTATTCACCTTGAAGTCAAAGATAAGTAGACTCATTTAAAACGATAGAGCATATAATTAATATTTTGGAACTGAAATTTAAATCAGCTCGAACAACATGGAACATCTTACACCACCTGTACTCCAGGTGGTTTAAGTTTTTCTCAATTAAGCCACCTCTCTGTTTCCATCACAGGTCCTCAGGGTGAGAAGGGGAGAGATGGGCTCCCTGGCAGAGAAGGTAAATTGTAACCATAGTTGCCTTTCAGTCGATGAAAGTGAAACCATGTAAGATGTAAACCAGTTAAGGCTTCATGATTACTCATGACTGTTTCCTCCTCTTAGGGAAGCCCGGGTCTCGAGGGCTGCCAGGTCCCAGTGGGCCTCGCGGGGACGCTGGGGGGAGGGGCCCGTCTGGAGTCCCTGGATCGAGGGGATCGCAAGGACCTGCAGGTAACTGGACGACTGTTCGCGGCTAAGCTAAGAAAAGCCAGTGAATCTTATCTTAGGAGATGTTCACCCAGTTTGTCATTAACCATGCTTCAAAGATTTGTGCGCTGGGCAGTTGTATTCTTGCCCATCCACTTAATCTATTGTCTGTAGAAGAAGACGTTTGAGTGGCTCACTGTTGAACAAAGACCTGTGAAAAACAAGAGTGGAAAAATCAGAGAGATCTCCTACAAAAGACTGACACTTGACGTCCTTCTCCAGAGTATTTGTCTTTCTCTTTAACCACTCTGTCAGCCCACAGACCCTCCAGCGGTGAATGTCGGAGCGGCCCCTCAGTTTGGAATTCGGGCATTCTTCTTAGCTGGCTTTTAAAATCATATGTTTCCCAAAGTGCTGTTTCAGTGGGCAGCGAAGGCATTTGTTTTTCTGACTACAAATAGACTCCCCAACATGTGCTGCTGCTCATGCTAACCCAACCAGAACGCACACTGAATCATAAATCTGCTCTGTGTTTTCTGAGTTTACTTTATGTACAAATAATAAACGAGCTGTTAGGAAAAAAGTCGATCCACGGGCAGCTGTGACATGAATGATAATACGGTAAACGGTGGTATAAGTGTGTCCCAACATCTGCTCCGGCTGTAGGCTGTTGTTCCTCTGCTCAGGATCGTGAAGGGAGTGCCTCCTCTCCGCACAGGCGTACATATGACCCCTGCTCTGTGCCTGCTGCTGGGTAGAGATGAGATTTAGAGCAAAAGTTAAACTACAAACCCACTTTCCGAGAAGCGCCATGTGACTTCAATCTGCAGTGAACATGAGCTATATATACACAAATCCCAGGTCCTTATGATTTCCATATGCCTGCGGTGTTATTGTTTTTTCTATCTCCATTACTTCATAAGTACCCAAAACCAGCGCTGTGTCTTACATCCCAAGCTGTGTTTTCCTTATTGTGCTGATTTTTTCATTTCAAAGAGAAAGATAGACGTGGGGCTGGAAGGTAGACAAATATGGTTTTGAGCTGGAGGTTATGGGAAAGATGGGAGAAGAGTGAACTCATTGTGTTTGGAGATGTGATATTGTAAATTACAACGAGTCCCGATAAGTTAAAGCAGAGTTGTGTTACAAACTGTGACTCATGTTTTGACGCAGCATCCTCCAGGGAACCATAATTCTCCTGGCATAACAAAAAATGTTTCCCAAATATGTCACATAGATTTTAAAGGGCCACTTTGATCGGCCATTTGAACCACTGTGCCGCAGATTGTAGCCTACAGTCTCCCCAGCTGCAGCCAAAACAAAGTCGGTCATGCTGCGGTGTTTACCGAGGCTGAGTGAAAATGGCCCACAGAGGTGTCGAATCAGAGCTGTAATAACATTAGCCCGCAAAGGAGTAATTAGTGGACTGTCATTTCCGGTTGCATCAGCATGTAAACAGAGAGGTGGTGAGTGTGGGTCTGTCAGAGGGCAGGAGGTGGTGTTTAGGGGCAGACTTACCTCAGGAGAGTCCAAACAATGAGGTCAGATTTGGTTGGTTTTTTTCACACCTTCAAAATAAAAGCCTGTTGGAGGAGGAGGGACACTCTCACTGACCGGGCGGCCCATATGCACCAGCTACAGGCTATTACTGATACACACATGGAGAAAAGCGAGGGGACATTTAATTCACAATGAACCACTGCCAGTAACACTTTACAGAGTTTAATGGTGTTTATTTGAGTTTTCCCATGCCCCTGGGTGAGTTCCCAGCACTGGACCATTAAACACCCTCCTCCTGTTAATGACAGACCAACAAAGCCGACCGGTTCAGGCACACACACTTCTGCCAGACACTGTTACGTTGCATCACTCAGCACTTTATCTAATCTGTTTCCTCTCTCGTCTTTGTCATAGTTTATTCTTCTTTCATCACATCATTTATCAATACCAGGCTCCCTCTGTGCTCTCAAGAGGAAACTTTTTAAGATCTTTTTTTTCTGCTATGACATCCCTCATATCTGTCACCTCATGTCTGTTTCTTTCCGCCCGACTCTCAGGTCCACGTGGTCCTCCAGGACTCCCAGGAGAGGGGGGTCTACCAGGCCCGCCTGGCCCTCCAGGGCCTCCAGCGCCGGCCAGTGCCCACATCCCAGATCCAGACCACGGTAAGAGCCTGACTACTAAGTCACTATGACGCCAATTACAAACTGAGCAATTAAAAGAACTCTTTGCAGTAAGAGTCTTTAAAGAGGTAAAAAAGTTAAAAATCAAAGCAGCCAGAACCAGATCTTAATTGTAAGGGGACTACATTACCCACAATCCAACCCTTTTGGGCTGCAGAGGTCTGGTAAGCTCACTTATTTCTAAGTCAACCACTCCATGTTTTTTTCATCTTCAAATTTCTCATCTTCAGCACCAACCGACGCTGACTCATGTGACATCACTTGAGGACATTACTGCTGTTCACACAGCTCCCTGAAGCCATAAAGGGTTTAGACAACTTGTCCTCTTTGTACCGACAGAACCCTCTCTGATGCATGTACACAAATTCATTGAAAGCTTTTGTTATCAGGGAGCATGGCGCAGCTTTCACACACACTTCAAACTGCTGATTTCTCATGTCTTCGGCGGGCATGTTCTCTCCTGCTGCTCCCACGGCTTTTAAGACTAATGACGAACAAAAGAAACAAAGAGAATGAAAAGCAGACAGGATGGTGGTAATCCTTTAACTGCTACTTGCTCCTTATTGTCTACCCGCCAAGTAGAACAAAATCAAAGAGTATTAAACGGAGGAAGAGACAGTCTGAGATCGACACAGACTTCACATGCTGCGATCAGAACCTGTCCATCACTGATGTCACTCAACAACTTCCAGATGTAGGCCGGCGATCAGACAGCTCAGGGGGAGGGTGAGAGACAGACGGGGGGAGGCTGCACGGGCTCCTTCAAGGTCAACATATCAGTGGGTTTTATGTGTGGATTCAGCGGTTAAACAAAGTATGCAGCACACAGATTTGTAAGCTGTGGGTTCCTGTGTGGAGAAAGTTTTTCGAGGTTGAGGTTGGCATGATGATTTCTTTCACATCAAAGTAACAGTAGGGGACGTAAAAGAGGGGGGGTGGTCTGTGCTGAGCTTCCTTTGGAAAACACTGGCTTATTTGGCTTTTACGTCGGCATCAGGAGGTTCCCTCCTTCTGCAGAACAGGGGAGGAGGGCTGTTGTTTAAAAAAAGCCAGATTTTAGTGTGCTCCCATGTGCTTTTTTAAATCATGTTTAGCCTCAGATCCCCGTGCGTTCTTAGTAGGAAATGAACAAAGTGTGTAAAAATGGAGACAGAGACAGCGTCCCCTGTTTTGGATGTCATCTCTGGTCCTGATCTTTCTGCGGGTGCAACGCTCTTGCAGCTGGAGGATGTTTCTGGCTGCTAGCCCTCCTCCTCCTCCTCCTCCTCCTCCTCCTCCTCCTCCTCCTCCTCCTCCTCCTCCTCCTCCTTCCCTGTATCTCCTGATGTCTCATGCTGCTATTGGATATGTGTTTCCTGTCAGCATAAAGTGACCCAATGACCGCACATTTCCTCGATCGCTAACACGCTCACCACCCTCTTCCTCTCGACCCTCCTCTGCAGACTCATGAAGTTGTAACTGTAACTCTGTGGATATGGAAATGTTGTTTTTTTATGCAATATTGCATAACTTTTGTAATGAATGTGAAACACTGATCTCCAACTGACAGGCTTTTTAAACACTTTTTGGTATAGTTTACTACCCTGTTGAAGTCATTAAGGGGAGTTTTAGTGTTTGTTGGAAAACACTGCCCTCTGGAGGTAACTCCGGTGTAATAGAGATGGCTTTTGTTTCCCTGAGTAGGACTTCTCAGACCCAATCCCAATCTCCACCCTAAAGCCTAAACACTGAACCCTCACAGACTTTAATGACGTCAGTCGTGCTGCGTGTGTGTCCGTGAGTCTGTAAGGACCTGAGAACTGTATAGAAAAGAGGAATGGGACACACTAGCATGACATCACACGTTGCCTGGAAACAAGATGTGCCATTAAATAATTAGAAAAAAAGCCAGCCTCCAGCAGGTATGTGTGTGTCTTACATTACAGTTTTTGTTTATCAAAGGTCAGAAAGGTGTTATTTTTAATCCTTTGTGAATATTTAACCTTAATCTTAAACATCCTAAAAACGTGACATATATAACCACCACAGTGATGAACTACATGTTGTCGTTTACAGATATACTCATTTAAGGTTTTTCCCATCCTGTCCATGCTTGCTTTGTTTACATTTAGTTTTTATTTTGTTCGAACTTTATTGAATACTACTTCAATATAAAAACATCACGGTGAATCACGTTATCACATCACTAAGGTCGCACTGGGCGGGGATGAGCCTCAAAGTCTGTGAGTGTGATGATTGGTATTGGGCCTCAGGCTGCTTTAACACAGCAGGATCGCGTTGTGCAAAGCAATCACAAAAGATTCTTTCCAGGGGGCTATTTCACAAAACCAAGGTAGCGGATTAAGGCGGGATTTTTCCAGCTATCCTTGCTGAATTTAGTTGTGACTCGGTTTCACAAAAGAGGTGGCACAAGTTACCATGGAGATTTATTCTGTGCAGCTAGCCTGCTCCAGACCAAGCTAACAGCCAGACTTGATTAATCCTGGTACCAGTTATCAGTTCAGTCAGCAGTCACTCCGGCCGGAAACCTATATGTTTTTTTACAGCCATGTCATGTTTGTTCTGAACATTGATTGATAGGAGTTATAACACAAAGTAAGGGAACTTTGCTGCCAGACACAACATGTTACACCATTGCACAGTAATACCAATTCAGATTATGTGTTTCACCTCTTCATAAACTTCCATTAGTAGCTCTTGCTCGATGGGTGTGAAGTATGCTGCACACGTCTTCTCCATTTCAGCATCAGTGAATCTGCGATCGGCCCCGTGGTCTTTTGAAGAAAACCGTGAACACGCATTAATGAGAATTACTTAAACTTGGCTTGACCTAGATGCGCCTGTCCAGCCTGGCTTGGCCGACGTGAAACAAATTAAACCACGAAACAAGTTAATTCTTTAACATTTATTCATTAAATCACAGGTGCAACTGTTGGAAGGCTCACTTTCTTAGGTTCACTTCTCAGAATTTCTTCTCAGGATTCATAAATATAACTCATCTTTGACTGAAAAAAGCCGACCTAAACAGCATCATCAAGATCAACAACAAGGTCATTTATAATAAGTGACATACTGCTTAGTGCTTTGCTCTGCAGCCTTGTTCCTGTTTGTAAATACTGTTCTTAGCCAGGAAAGTGGCTCCCATTAAACACTCTCGTTTTGTCTCATCTACAGCTCGTGGAAAAGACCCGTTCTTCACCAACACTTTCCATGACTCACGAGGGTCGCCTGTTCCAGGACCTCAGGGTCCTCCCGGGCCCATCGGTGAGTCTCTGTCCACGCCTGTGCTGCAGAGAGAGTCTTTGTGTTACGCATGTTTGTGAAACCCAAATATCTGAAGTTCTTTAGCATACAAAAAACAGAAGATAACCACTGATACCGAGGATAATATCTGTTTCATTCAGCTTTCACAATGAGACTTTCTTTGGTGTGTAATTTAAGTCTCATATCATCTCTGTCAGAAGGATGTAGGTTCAGGCCTGCTGATTTTATATGCATAAATCCTAATTTTTAATCAGGTAAATAAGCACAAAACAACTCTCACAGTTAGTCCACACACTGTGAGCTGCTCATAGTCTGATCCTAAACAACTGCAGGTGTTGTACATGTGTCAGGTCGGCTCAGTGCTCTTCACATTTCTTAAAACCTGTAAACATATTTGGTGCTAATATGAATCTTGTGATCTTCTGTGCAGGTCCACCAGGTCCCAAAGGCCCAGAAGGACCTCCTGGCCCGTCAGGACAGAATGTAAGCTCGCTCACAGTTCAGCACAGTCAGATTTGTTGAGGTAAAAGTCATCATACCCAAATTAAAATTTCCATTTGGACTTATTTCAGGGTAAACCTGGAACTCCTGGAGCGCAGGGCCCCTTGGGGCCGAAGGGAGAGCGTGGGGAAAGAGTGAGTACACTCAGAGCTTCATTATATTCAGCAGGACTCCTTCATTTTCTCCACATCTACACACCTAAACAAACTGTGTGTGACATGCCTCTGGTTTTTCAGGGTCCTCTAGGTTACCCAGGAGAGAGGGGCTTCAGAGGCGAGCCGGTAAGCAGGATTATGACCCGACTTAACAAGTGTATTCAGGAAAATATCAACACATGTCATAGCTGGTTATATTACTGTAAACTACACTACCCAGCAGCACCACAAACCACACTGAGTCAGAGGGACTGAGCTGTTCCTGTTGGAGCAAACTACTGCATTGCTTTCATTAATGTTTTGACTTCAGACTTAGTTTTTCTCTGTTGTTGATGTTTCCTCACAGGGAACACCTGGTCTGAAGGGAGAGCCGGGAGAGAAGGGCTTGCCGGTAAGGAAGTAGCTTAGACTGAAGGTTTTTTTCCTTTAGTTCAAAGTATTTTTTAAAAAGTTTAAGATTCCTTTTGAGCTTTAAGTATTTCCTATGTGTCCATCTAACCCTAATTTTTCTTGCCTCTTTCTCATTTTACAAGAGCAATCTAAATGTAAGATATTTTTATTTCATCATCACGTGTTCACTTTGCGATGCAGTCAGTCTCTTCAGTGAGCTAAATGAAGTCTAACCATGACCCACATCTCTGGTTATGGTTAGGATCTGTTTACAATCACCCAGTTTATCTGTTTCTCTCTCACCACCATACTTTCTTACCTGTTGATAGTCGTCACGTGTCTGTGTAACTTGTATTTGTATGAGTATATATGATTTTAGCTGTAGATATGTCGGATTTTTTGTGTGAAACCTTTAATGTGTTTTGTTTTTGTTGGTCTTTGGGGTGTGCTCTGGACTGCTGCCCCCTGTCCCGACACTGTCCTCTTGACCCTAAAGCTGTCTGACTCCCTCTGCAAGCTACTGTCCCCATGGCTACCTTTCACAGTCACCTTTTCAGCATCCCTCTTTGGCATATACATACAAATTTATGAAACACAATAAATAATGTCTGACTTGCAACAACACAAAGCACAGGCTCTGTCTGAGTAAAAAGAAGAAAGAACAACAGTAAAATTCCTTTAGAAAGCAAATTTACACTTGAGTATTTGAAACCAACTGTGCTGTCTGACATCTAATCAGTTTGTTTGACTTAAAAATTAAATATGTGAAATGTATATGCCAAATCACTCCATATGTTCAGTGGTGGGTCGTGTTGGGTTTAGACGTGTTGTGCTCTGATGTGAGTGGAGTGGATACAGCTATCCCCCTCTGCCCCACAACCTTGCATGATTTCATCTTTAAGCACTGCACCACATAAACTTTCTTTTCTGGATGTGAAACTCAACTACAAAATGTGTCTAATGAGTGAAATAACAATGCTGGTGAGACAGATATAAGGCAAAGTAACTCCTTTATGTTGGGATGAATTCCCTGCTAACAAAACTGAGAGTGTACGGCTATGCTAGCTGAACTGTAGCGCAAGCTAACATGTTCCCAATGACTGTGTTAGTTGATGTTTTGCCATGGTCACCATATTAGTTAAGATTTTTAGCATGCTAACATTTACTTATTAAAAATTAGCAAGAGAATCTGAATAAAACCATCAAGACAATCCATATAAAATTGTTGAGATATTTCAAGCTAATAGAGCGATAGTAGCTAGCCTAGCTAAAAATAAAACAGAATCAGACTTTGTATATCTGGGTTCAACTTTGCCTTTTTTCTTCAATCACTAAGTGTGTTCTTGGTTTGACTTGCTAATTGTTACATTTCATAGTGACAATCATTCATGTCTGTACCAAAAGCTTCAGCTATCCTCTGCATGCCTTGTGATGTCTGCTTTACTTCTTTTTTAACTATTTCTGTTATGTTTGAATGTTTGACTTGGGAAGCCTATGCCTTATCCTTTTATTGACAAACATATAAAATTTCTATGTAAATCTGTTGGTCATTTTGTGACCACATTGTTAAGAATGAAATCTGTGGCGCCTGGCTTTACTGCAACCCAGCAACAAGAATGCAGATAGCATGATCAAGTTAAAAACCTTGAAAGAGTGTAATCCAGCTGTGTTATGTCCTCAACATGAGGCTGGTCTGTGATGTGCATGCTGATGCTGCCCAGCCCAGCATGGCTAGACTCCATCTAGCAGCATGGCCAGAGAATGAGGAAGATACAGAGACATACAGGGAGCAGATATGTCTGACAGTGCTGGGCAGATTTGTGGATTGTTTTTAACCTTCTAACTGCTGAACTGTATTGAAAGAAACAAATATGACTTGCATCTTGGCGAGCAATTCTTCAGCTTGTGCTCCTTACCTTGACGGCTGTATCTATCTTCACAGGGGGACGGGATACATCAGATCAGAGAGGCGCTGAAGATCTTAGCCGAGAGGGTTTTAATCCTTGAGACTATGATCGGTATTCATGGTGAGTAGGAGGCCTGAGGCAGGGTCAGCTTTAGGCAGGGGTCAAGGTGGGGGTAGGTTTGGGGGGGTGGGCTCAAACTCCCAATGCACAGTCGCGAGCAGCCCCAGGACTCAGGCTGGTGTTACCACCCCCTCACACAGTCCCCCCCCCTGTCACTGCTCTCTGATAGGACATTAGCTTGCAGATGTTCCATGACTTGCAGGCAGACCTTGAGCTTCTGGCTCGCAGGGTGACGCTGCTGGAGGCGATCATCTGGCCAGGTAACACTGAGACATCCTCACCCACTGCTCTGCCGGCCATCACTCACCTTTTTCACAAGATCTATAAAGCCTTGATGAGCGTTAGAAGCAACTTACTGATTCCCATTTGTTTCTTAACTGCCGAAAGTTGATCCGAAAAGTAGATGTATATTAGAAATGTACTCTTACCTGTGAATTGTTCTGGCTGTGATGGTCTAATAGTATGTCAACAGCACAGATATTACTTGAAGGCATATTTACTCCAACAGCTTCTTACTGTGACAGAGGTGGTCCTCCATGGACATTTTTATTTTCTGACAAAATTTAAACAATTTGATTTATTTCACAAGTTATTTCCATATTTTTGCTATTTGTTTTTGGTTATCTTCTCAGTAAATTAAAGTGAGTGAAGCTCTGTTAAGAGCATCCTTAAGAGAACCAATTAGTATCCAGCTACTTTTAATTAATTTGGTGGCTTAGGTTCCCCAAGATGTCAATCTAATCTGATAAAACCATATCCACACACTCAGGCTGAAGCAAACTGACTTAGTTTTGCTGAGACTTTGAAGTTTTCAGGATTTCATATTTTGTATAATAATCGTGCTTGGTAGGTTAATGTATACAAATAAGTGTAAAGTTAAGTATGTAAGTCTAGCTGGAAGTGCTGCAATTAATCAATTCAATAAAATCAAATAATAAATTATTAGTCAAATGATATGAACATATATAATTGTGTGTATTAATCAATCACAATTTTGATCATCATAGTTTTTTTGTATTCATTTATGAAGCAAAAATACAAAATTGTTTGATTGGGGTTTCTAAAAAGTAAGGATTTGCAGGTGTTCAGCAGAAAAGTCAATTTGAAGACATTTTTTCATATTTTCAACATTTTATAGGAGCGCATGTATTTACAGAAATAATTGTTGCAGCCTTTCCAGCAAGATGCACCTCCTTAACAGCAGAATCAAAAAAAGAAGGGATTGGTAAATCCCTTGAATATTACAACGAGTTAGTTGATAAATAATTTGAACAAAAACCAGTAAACTGGCGTCCAATCAAGGAGCCACTTTTAAGGCCTCCATGTCAGCAGCTACATCAGAGTAGACTTGGATTAGGAGCACAGAGTGCACACATGTCCATACACACACTGACGGAGAGGGAGGCCCCGTTCCAACTGCTGTCTTTCTTCAACAGAGCCTGATCTAGGGTCTGGGGACGGACCGTTTGGCACAGCCTCCCCTAGTTTCTACAGAGATAAGCGAGCAGGTGCGCTTCCATATCGACTTGCTTCTCCTCTGTCCTCCGACACCAAGGTTCGAGGAAAGTAGCCCCCCCCCTTCCCCTCTCCCGCTCACCCTGAGGATCACAGGCTGGGTTGACCCCTCCTATAGGTCTCATCGGCACTCAACAGATTAAGACCTTATCTGACACCCTTTCTGGGCTTTACTGTCAGATGAAGGATGGGGGACACCTCAGGGAAACTCCACTGATACTCCACAATGCCCTCCTCCATCGGGACCGTGAGAACTAGTTTGACCCCCCTCCCATCAACATAACCGAACACTTTTACGTAACTCAGCATCTCCTTCTGTGTTCCCATTTCTTTGGCTGCAGAGCTGCAGCCTCTGAGTAAAGGTGTTCATGTGTGGGGGAAAAAAGGAAAATCTAAATCTTGTGTGGTGCTCATCAAGGACGATAAGGGTCATTTAGAGTAATCAATTGAAGGAGGAATCAGATGTGAGGAAACAGACTGGATTTGAGTTTGTATTGCTTTCACAATGTAACTGCAATCTGAAGAGTTCCACGATTTAAGTATATTGCGCATGTACAGTTTGCAGGACACAAGTACACAAACAAACCTCTACTTGTATTAATTTTGTTATTCTTCTATCATATTGTTTAATTCAATGTTATGTAGTGCACTAAGAAGATGAAGTCATCTCCACTCTCTGTGTTGCTTACAGTGATTTGTAGTTTTCTGGTGTGAGTGTTTCCCCCCCTGAAGTACACACTGATAAAGTGATATATTACACAATAGTATATTTACATTTAATCTGTGCAGAATGAGCACATTTGCATTTGGATTTGCATATTAAAGTGATAACGGATATAAGACGTGTGAAATAAGTATGAATCAAAACATTGAAACGAAAACACACACACACTCAGAGGAAATAGCAAATCTGTTAATGGAACTTGAACATATTTTACCACTGCTGTGCTGGTAAACTGCTTAAACTGTCCTGATGAAAAGACGTGTTTTTCATCTTATATCAAACTTATTGTGAAACTATTTAAAATATCAATGTTAGTTTATTTTGTATGCTGTTGTGTAACCATTCATATTTCATGCTTTTTTTCATTGCAAATGTGTTATTGTGTTAAGATAATCCTGTCTAGATGTTTGGTGTAATAAAATGATGTTCATTGTTTTTTTTTTACATGTCAGCTCTCTTCATTTGTTCATTCAACATGATTACAGCATAAATAAATGACATCCACTCTCTTCAATGTACATTTTATGATACAGAAACACCTGAAAAGTGAAAACTGACATCCTCATTTATTTTCCACAGAAATATTATTATTATTATTGATGATTAAAATAGTTTCAAGAAGCCCACAGGGGAAATCTAATAATCAAGCTCAGCAAAACCCAAGCATTATAAATGTCCAGTTGACTGCACAAGAGCAAACACTGTTTCAGTCCATGCGCGTGAGGTCACCTAGGTGATCTGTGGTGGCATGGGGTTCTTCCCTTTTGATACCACCACAGCCTGCTCTCCAACGCTGTCATCAATGAGCAGAGAAATGGCGCCATCTAGCTGTTTGGAGGCTGCTAATGCCACTACAGCTTTCTCAGTAGGGAAGCCCATCTTCTCCAGCTGCTGGAGTCTGAGAGGTGAAACATTGGAATATGAATCAACTAAAGTATTACTTGAAATTATATAAATAATGTGATACACTTAAAAATGCAATTAAATGATTACTTACCGTAGAGATGAAACTGATGATTTGGGCACCTCCACTTTTGCATCAGGGTTGCCAGGAGCATCCTCTAATGAGGCCAGTATCCCTGCCCTCAGCATCTGCTCCTCCAGCACCTCAGCCTCAGACTGTGCAGCAGACTCTGTCATTAACCAGGCAGGCTCTAGATACTCCCGTGGGTGGTGGTTATAAACAGTAGGATCCCTCATGGGGGGAGCAGCTGCATGATCTACAGCCATCATCTGAGAAAGTGATCTATGACAAGAGATGAAGGTTAAAATGATGTGAAGTTCCACTATCATGGACGCAGCTGGTTAGAGTGATATTTAGATTTAAACAAGTCAAATCGCACCTCTGTGAGGTAGTATAGGTGGGCAATCTTAGCCTGGATGATGTGGAAACATAAGCCCAACGAGGAATACAATCCAAGACCCTGGACTCCTCAAGTTCCTGTAACGTCCCAATGAAGGGCGGATGATCTAAAAGGTATTTTAAGTATTATAAAAAAAGACTTTGAAACATTGTGTTAACATAGAAATAGGCTTCATTATAGACGTGGTTGGGAGTCACACTTTAGCTTGACCCTCAGCAACAAATCTATACTCACATGACCTAACATTAAAAATACACAAAAAATGTATCTATTAATTTAATCTTATATGAAGTCACCGAGTATTCATCTTTACAAATAAGAATGAAATAGGGGTACGTTGCCTCAAGCCATCAAGTTAAATGCAGCAAAGTGAGACAGATGACAATACTATACAGATTGACTGTATATTTACAGCTCCTATTGGCCTGTGGGGGCTTTATCAAATGCCACTCATCAAAATTTTAGGCTAGGATTAAAAACACATGCTCCTAAAAATCAGAATATATATTACCACAATTTGAGAATATATTGTTGTGCATGCATCAATTGATTGTATAACAAGAAAGGATACAGTTGTGTCCGATGCATATAGTGCAAAAGTGTAGCAGGGCAGGTGTCCCAGGCAGCAGCAGCAGACCGATCAGCAGAAAAAGCCAGGGGAGAAACCAGACAGGCAAATACCTCAGCAGTCTTCTCTGCGTCACCTGACGACAATGTGCTGTTAACAGAGCCAGCTGGATGGCAGAGTAACCACAGATCCGACTTGCCTCCCCCCCGCCAACAAAGAGGACCAGGGTGTAAAGGAAAGGTAAAGCACCCAATGTCAGTATGGAGAGGGAAAGAAAGGCCACAGTTCCCCAGCGACGCTCCTGGCATGGCCCAACCAACAGCAGGAGAGCAACACTGACCAGAAGAGAAGACAGCTCATCATGGCTGAAGGCATACAGGAAGACATCTGAGGAGAAATAAAGGTTTGGGGAGAAAAATGCATTACATTGCTTTTTATTTCACCAACAGATGTGCATGTAAACTGATGACACGGGTCATTACAGTGCAGAGTTACCTCTGAACCTAGGGAAGTCTCCACCTGGACCTAAACTGAGACTGGCCTGGATGCCTCCAGCATACATCAGCAGCATGAGAGTTACCAATAAACATGTTCCCAGACAGAATCCACGGCGATCTGATCCAAACCAAAACCATACCGACATTATGCGATCAAGCATTATTAAGATTAGCTATAGTTTGTCCACTCACTCGTCCATGTGCGACGGCATAATTTTGGTAAACAAACATCCGTCTCATACGATGCACAACGCCTTGCAGCAATTATAGGGCTACAAATATGTAACCTTATTTTTCCTTAAAACATGAAGAGTGGGCTGGAGTGTAATAACGGTATAAACCCACGTCTGTTAGCTACATCTGCAAAATCAGCTACAGTTTATCTCTTCAAATCCTCTCTGCCACAGACAAGCAATATGTTGTAATCGTACGATGAGCCTACGAGTTTAAATGCTATTCTAAAACAACTACGTCCTTAAACGATTTGAAATTAATGTTATGGAAATAGAAAGAAACTGGCGTGAAAATGTTTTTTGAGCTAACATTGCTAAAACAAGTTTACGTCTTTCGCCTACGTCACGTCTTCTTCTTCGGGTTTGTATTCTGATTGCCAGGTAGCAAACTAGAGTAAAGGCGCATTACTGCCACCTGCAGACACTTAGCTCGTAGGCAAAAAAAACCCAACCAAATCCTTACTTTTAATTGAGCCTGTCTCAGGAAAAGTTACACAAATCACACAAATTTTGATTAAAGATTGATTGTTTACGTCTATTATCAGTATCATTCTCTGGATCCAGCTTCTCAAATGTGAGGATTTGCTGGTTTCCTGGGTTTTATGAGGCACGGAATTTAAATTAATGTTTTCTAGAAAAATGTCCCTTAAAAATGTCATCATTTACATTAAAAGATTATTTGCATTGTTTCACCAATGTGTTCCCTCAGTTTACTGTTGTAGCTAGTTTTTAATATTTAACATATTGTTTGAAGGTTTAGTCAGGTGATTACTAAACAAGGGGGTCGTTTGTTACAAGGCAGTCGAAGGGTTTATAAAATGATTAATACAAAGTCTCGCTACACAAATTTGTTTTTGTTTTTTTTTAATGTCTACAATATTTTGATTTTTAGATGTTGATATAGAATAATTGTATTTAATAGGCATTTAACTGTCATTTAAATGAAACTTTAATGGGGAGGTCTGAAGTTGAACTACTAACAACTCATAGACACCTGAAACATGAAAAGGGGCAGTAGGCACTGCTCTTTTGTAAGCCAAAAGTTTTATGCACCTATGGTGATCAAAATATCCCTCCTGAATGTGATGGAGTACATGTATAAATTGGTTATATACTCAAATAAAGAACAGCACCTTCACATTTACAGAAGTAGTTTTGTAATTCTTTTTTAAAATTGTTTTACTTGTCACCGCTCCTATTTTCTTACATTCTATGGGACTTTCACCAGAAATGTCCTATTTCAGTTTCCTTAGTTATAATTTAGCAATTAAAAGTTGAAAAGCAGTTAATGTCATACATACTTGTATACTTCATTATCATAACTACTACCTGTAGTATAGCATATTGTTTGTTGTCTGCTTTGAGTGGACCAAACATTGTTATATAATATCTTTGGATTAAATTTAATCTTAAAACGTGAAAGTGATTGACCTATTTAGGAGCTCTGTCACTGCTCAAGCGAGGGCTTATACATCTCGCGAGATTTCGTGGTTCCTGTGAAAAGAAGTACATTTCTCCGGCAGCTAACTCCGTCAGTCGTCTTTCACAGGCTCACTAAAATGGCGTCGGCTCCGGGTGAGTGAAGATTTGTGATATTTTACACTGATTTTGGGACAAGTTGTGTTATTAAGTTTAAAGAATCGTTTGGTTAACTCTTTTTCTAAGGACATTACGTGTTCATAACCGATCTTTCGTTTTACATTGCACCGAACCCAGTGTAGCGTTGGCTAGTGCTACGCACAGGGCCTAGTCTTGTTAGCTCAACGAGACGTTGCGGTAATATCTGCCGGATTGTTTTTTCGTCTTTCTGCAAACTGAAGATGATTAAGGACACCGGTTTCCCAATTTTACTAAAATTGTTCTTAACGCCATGTTAATCATGTATTCCTAAGTTAATTTGAAATGTTCATCTTGTTCAATGAACGGATATGTTGGTTAACATTGTCTTGCCGTTGTTGAATGGCGACCTAACAACGGCTCTGTGTAACGTGCGGCTAGCATTAGCAGCGTAGCTCGCGCGCGAACTGTGTTTTGTTCGCATTCCTGGCACTCAGCTAATGATTAGCCTAACTAACATGTTCTTTTTCTTTAGCAGATTACAGCTCCTACAATCAGACCGGTGCTCAGCAGGGGTAAGAGTCTTTAGTTGTTTGCCTATAGGGATTGTACTAATGTATTTTCTATTATTGAATGAGCAAGTTTACGCTTCATTGTTCTAACAATTAAACTCGATAACTAAGAGTGCATAACATGCCCAAGACTAAGAGACACCCTATATTTGCCGACACTAAACCTTTGACCTGTCTTTTTTTATACAGGTATGCCTCTTATGCTGCCCAGCCCTCACAAAGTTATGGGCAGTCTGCGCAGGTGAGATTTAACAAATCAGGGTTTGTTTGTTTTATGGATATGGATTGCTTTGTACTGGGTTAGGATTTGTTCAGATTTAGACTGAATTTGTTAGTTGGGTTAGTTAAATTCTTATGTTGCCAGGGTTTGGCTTAAAATGTTTACTCAAAATGAGTTCACTGGGGTTTATTCTACCTAGCAACTGAAAATGGTCTTTTCTTTCAGCAGAGCTATGGTCAGCAGAGTTACGGATCATATGCCCAACCTGCTGCTGCTGACGGCAGTTACACTCAGACAACCCCTGCCGCTGGAGGCTACCCCCAGCAGCAACAACAGTATGGATCCTCGTATGGCCAACCAGCATCAGGTCAGTTATTAATATAGAAGTATTTAACTCATTTTAGTGTGGTTCTGCTAGGAACCAAAGGCAACATAATGTAACAAGCAGGCTAGGGGTATAAGTTTTAAATGAGCATACTTCTTGTTGACACTGTGAATGTAAACAATTTGAGAATGACCTTAAAGTTTTAATTCATAAACACTGCGTTTACACATAAGATTGTCACACCTATTAAAAACACAACTCATTTTTTTTCTTGGTATTTCTGTTTTCAGCAGCTGGATATCCTGCTGCTCAGTCTACCACTCATAGCTACTCTCAGTCAACCCAGGGTTATGGAGCCAGTGGTTATGACAGTACTCCTGCTGCTGCTGCTCCAGCTGCCTCCCAGTCCTACGGCTCTCAGCCAGGATATACTGCCCAGTCTGCCTACCCTGGTTATGGCCAGCAGGCTGCTCCTACGGCACCGCAGAGGTATGTACCCTTTGGCTATCCAAATAACAGCTAAATCCACGCAGACGTACTTTTCTTTTACACTATGCTTTGTCTTTCTTTGTCTCTCTCAGTTACAATGCTAACAGCCAGCCGGCTAGTTACAACCAAAACAGCTACTCCCAGCCTGCAGCATATGGCCAGCAACAACCTGGCTACCAGGCCCAGCAGGCCAGCTATGGCCAGCAGCAGGGGTACCAGCAGCCGACCCAACAGCCACAACAGGCTCCTCCCGCTTACCCTCCTCAGGCTGCTGGATCCTATGGGCAGCCTCCTTCCAACCAGTACAGCCAGCAAGGTGGACCACCTAGCTACAGCCAGAATAGCCATTACAGTAAGATTTGTCTTTTGCTGTTCTTGTAATCTACATTGGAAACTTTAATGTCACTGTTAACATGTTTGTATGTTTTCATATATTTGTGCTCGTCTTTTGCAGACAATTACAGACAAGACAGCCAGGGTGGAGGTTCCAGTTACTCTGGCTCTGAATCTTCAAGGTACCCAGGGTCGGGGGAGAGCAGGGGGCCTGGCAGGGACGGCTTTGATCGAGGTGGAATGATGCATCGTGGGCGTGGAGGCATGGGCCGCGGCATGGGGTACGTGTCTTTCCTTAGCATTTAACCTGATTTTGACTCCACAGGGGCTATGGCCACTTGGGGCAGGGTTGAAACAAGTTCCCATCAGGAACAGCTGGAATAATCTAAATTCATATACCATAATTGTTTGTAACTTGTCTTAATATGGCAGCGAATACAAATATAAGGGCTTCTCTAATATAGCATGAGGTCCATTATAGATTAGGTTCATGCCAACTTAGGCAGCAAATGTAGCTCTTCTCCTGCAGTTTCAGCCCTGCCTCTCATATGGCCAAAGGTAAGACGGGTTTTTCCTTGTTTGTTTTTAAACATGATGATCAGGAACCTGTGCATAAATATTTAGATTGAACAGCTTATATCCTCAAATATAATTTCAAAATGAGCAAATCGCAAAGTTTTAGGATAACTGAGGTTGCATATTTCACAACTGGTCAGGGAATGTGATAATATCACATTGCAAGCGTATCTACATAAAATCAAAACTATTGTGTTTTCTTGAGGAAGGTTCAAACATTGTCTCACTATCTCGGCATCCACCTTTTTCTAATCAGTTTCTCACTGTGGTGTTATTCCCTGTAGAGTAACATACATACAATTGTTACAAGAAGAATGCAGTAAGAACTTACAAAGACCCTGTAGATTTTTTTTCAAATATTGAGAAGTTGAAGTCTTTTAACCTAAATTACATGTTAGAACTTCACATTGATACTTAAATGTATAAATAGGCAGTGTTGCATTCCAAATACACATTTTGTTTGTTTACTCGGGAGAGAGATTTGGGTCGATACATTTCTTCATTGACAAGGTTTTTTCCCTTTTTTCCTTACAAAAACATTAACTGGTGTTTTCAGTTTGTGGTTGTATTTTGCGAGGTAATATCAAAAAGAGAAAATGGCGCCATGAAAATATCAGGGTCAAACATGCTAATGGTAATTTTTGCCTCAACTACAAAGAGACAAAGTGAACAATTTTTTTCTCAAATTTCTGAGTCACTTTTTTGGTTATGGCTCCACTTTGGTCCTAAAAGATGACCTTAATTGATCACTTCTATATATTATATCTGTTGTGCTGAAAGAAGTCGATGAGACTGTTTAATGTTTTCTTTTACTTTGGTCAATGGTTTTATATCCCTATATAAAATACTAAAAACATTCATTAAGGGCAAATTTGATACCATCTATGCTGTAAAAATAACATCAATGGATGTGTGCAAAATTACAGTAATTTAATGGCAGCGTTTTTTGGTGTCACACCTTGGCCATTAAGGAAGAGAAACACAGGTCTAACAATGATACAACAGATGTTAAAACACAGGGTGAATTCAGACTCTGTACTCAGACAAACATTCTTTCTCTGTATCAATACTTTAGGTTTGCTCAAGGGTTTGTCATGGTGCAGATGCATTCGGTCCATGTTGGTGTAGCATAATCAGGTCTCATGGCAACAAAAACTGGCATTCGGGTGTTTTGCACTTGAGTATTGTATTCCTCCTGATGGTGTGATTAGAAGTCAGTTGAGCTAGTTCTTCACACACTTACTCTGGTACCTTAATTGAAATGCCAATCAAACATGCTCTTAATGCAGATTGGGCATTTGAACCGTTTGTTCCCTGTTAGTTCACCTTAAACTATTGGAAATGGTTTGACCCATCCCCACATCAGATTTAACTATCATTAAGCTCCTCTGACAAGGAATTGAAAGGGTTATCAAGAGAGAGGTTGTACTGTATATGTGCTTTGGTTGAGGGTGTTTATCACAGTGTGGAAAAAGGAACGTTTTTAAATAAACGTATTTGGTTTCTGAAATACTACAAAGACACTCCCAAAAATGCAATACTTAACATGTCCAGTTTTAGTTTCAAGATTTGGTTTTAAAAGCTTAAAGTTTTGAGGTGAAATGCAGCATGTTTCGGGTGATTTCATAAGATGTGCAGTTTATACACTTTATTCATTTCTGGTTAATCAGTGGAAAGTCTTTAAAGGCCGTAGAGCTCTGCATGACTTGTTTCATCTGGTTTTTGAGTGCAGGAAATACACAAACACAGAAATGCAGTTTTGAGACAATTCATTGATTTTTATACAATACAGGACTCAAATCGAGTTATCAAAGTAGTGGTAAATAAGAATGCATAAATACAATAGGCATAAATAGGAATACAACCCTAAATACACTTCCATATATCAGATGTAGCATCATGTTTTTAGAGTTCCTCTTTTATTTTAGTGTATTTGAAGCTTGGCACAGGTATTAGTGTGTTCTGGGGGGAGGTGGGGGGCACGTTATCATTTTGAAATGTTTAAATTGTTTTTGTGGTTTGGAATACAAATGTTTGATCATTCTTTGAGCACTTTTTAACATGCTTTGTCACATTTATACCGTACAGGTAACAGTGAGAGCCATTTAAAACCATCTATTCTCTTTAAAGTATCTGTACTCAGTGCAGAGCGGCCAGCTTAAGCAGCAGGAGGGAGCTTAAACAAAGATTCGGGGTCTGCCATTTTTCAAGAACTGAGGATGGTGGTTTTTTCATAAGCATGATGGGTTTATTTGTTGACTAAGTTTTTGTGTTTAGTTAAACATTACATTGGTTAAACTGTAAACATTTTCTTTTGGTGTTTATTTCTCTTGAACAGTGTATAATTGTAATTTTTTTTACATTTGTTTTATTACCTGGTGAATGTGATCACCTGTTCCAACATGTCAAATTTCAGATGCATTGTCTTTTTTACAACAGATTCAGCTATACCTTTTGTCAGATCTAATGTCATCAGGGTGGTAACTTTTTTTTGGTTAAAATGTGTATCCCATCAATGCATCTGAAATCTTTCCTCCTGTGTACAAATGTTTGGGCTTTTTCACATTTTGAAAGGCAGTGAAAATATGTTAGACAGTTATTCATGTTTCTGCACAAATGTGTCCACTTCCTCAAACTGTCACTGAAGTTGTACTCAGCTAACCAAGGACTGGTGAATTGTTAATACACTTATCCCCTCGATTAAGATTGTGTATTTATAATTTAGGGAGTGTTTTAGTTGCTGTTCGGTTAGTTAGAATGTTTTCATTAATCCCTCAATCAAGCCACTTTGCTCGAGCCATGGAAGTGGCTGTAAAAGGAAATCGCCTTCATATCTCCATTTATTCCCCCTAGCAGCGCCGGAGACAGAGGTGGCTTCAGTAAGCCTGGTGGTAAGTTAACGAGTATTACACTGGTTAGTCCTTTCAAAGCCTTAAACTTTTTGAGCAAATATCCTTCATTACATTATGGTATGCAAAATTTATTTACGTGAACACATCGGAAAATATTGGTGAAATTTTTTTTCAATGCCTGAGACCATTTTCTCCAGGGTACTTGGTATAATTCAGTCACTGCCTATGGTTTTACAATGATTTTTTGAGGTTAATGACAAATTTTCATTCAAATGTGTCCGTTACTGCTTTACAAAAACTCATGAGCTGAATTCCTGGGGGTTTTTAGGATTTCTTACTGGTCTAAGAGGCTTTTACACAAATATTTGCCAAAGGGTCTGAGGTGTTATATTTTCAATTCAATATATCACTTGTGGGATTTGTGGTGTACCATAAGGTGCCATTTTTCAACCTCAATATGGCTGGCCACGTTTATAAGGAAGTGTCTCTATTATGTTTTCTAGTACTCCTCAGGTGTTACACTTGACTTCAGTTGCTCATACTGACTTTTCTCACTCTTGTCTCTCTCTCTCGACTGATGGACTACAGGACCTATGGGCGGTGACGAGCGTGAAATGGGTGAGTCCGGTCCCACTTAGACTCTTTCACTGCTCCATCAATTTGAAGATTCTTAAAACTTTCCTGTAATTATGAAAGACTGCATATTTACCGTTACTGTGCATTTGTTGTAGGACGCCCGGAAGAGCAGGATGACTCTGAGAACAGCACTATCTACATCACAGGGCTGACTGAGAAGGCCAACCTGGAGGAGATGGCTGAGTTCTTTAAACACGTTGGCCCAATCAGGGTAAGAAAAGCACTATACTCTAAAATGTGTTGCAAGCATAACTAATGTGGAAACTAAATTAAACTAAATGCCTTTGTGTCCAGATTAACCGCAGACTTGGCCAGCCTGCCATTAACATATACACGGATAAGGACTCCGGAAAGCCCAAGGGAGATGCCACCCTGTCCTACGAGGAGCCAATCTGTGCCAAAGCAGCCGTGGAGCATTTTGATGGTACGTGGTAACTGGCAATCAGACCTAATTACAATCCAAGAAATACAAAGATCTAAAAGTGCCAGAAAGCATTAATAACTATATATTTGTATTTGTAGGCAAGGAGTTCCAGGGCAGGAGGCTTAAGGTCTCCATGGCACGCCGTAAGCCCATGATGGGTGGAATAAGAGGTGGCATGCCCATGCGCGATGGCATGATGGGTCGTGGAGGTAAAGCATTATGTTTTTAGTGGTAGACTATTTAGCACCTGTCCACACATGTCTTTGTTTTAGGGTGTTTTTGTCATTTGAACCAATCCCACTTTGCCTCCGTCGTTGATCTCCATAAAATGTCTAGCTACCAAATGACTAAAGTGCTGTAATTTTCTTGTCAGGTATGATGGGACGAGGAGGAGATCGTGGTGGGTTCGGCCCACGCGGTGGTCCTCGTGGTATGGGCAGAGGTGGACCCACAGGAGGAAACATGCAGCAGAGAGCTGGCGACTGGGAGTGTCCTAACCCGTATGTATCCATAGTGCAGTGTCTTCTTTGGTTACTTTCTAGTTCTATGAAAGATTGGTTTGTAATTTCTTATGTTCTGTTTTCCCAGGGGTTGTGGCAACCAGAACTTTGCCTGGAGGATGGAGTGTAACCAGTGCAAAGCCCCCAAACCAGAAGGGTTAGGAGGTGGCCCTCCATTCCCCCCTGGCGGTGACCGAGGCAGAGGAGGAATGGGAATCCGTGGAGGCAGAGGTATGGACCGTGGTGGGCCAGCCGGAGGTGGAGGTCCCGGAGGCCCTGGAGGTTTCCGTGGAGGCTGGGGAGGCGATCGCGGTGGATTCAGAGGACGTGGTGGAATGGATAGGGGAGGTTTCCGTGGGGCCGGGCGTGGGGGACCACCCATGGACCGAATGGGTGGCAGAGGAGGAAGAGGAATGGGCCCACCTGGCGGCAAGATGGATATGAGGTAGGTTAATGTTTTATTACACCTGGAATTCTGGCATTGTTATAATTTACTTTGAAAACCTTTAAAGTAAAGTTGTGACCAGAACTGTTGTAAATATTTGTATGAAAACCTTCTGTGTTCCTTTTTTAGGGACCATCGCCAGGAGCGCAGAGAGAGACCCTACTGAAGAACTTCTTGTCCGTTCTTGTGGAATTTGATTTTTAAGACGGGAATTTTTAATTTATGATTCCATATTCCGATGGTTATAGAGCTGCTTCCAAACATCTTTTGCAGTTAAATTCAACTCGTGTTTCCATTTTTTTATTTTAGTTTACCCATGTTTACGCTACATCTTGTATTGTGCACGTTTTGTTGTTTTTTTTATGTATGCAGATTAGTTTTGCCCTTGTATTGTAAAATGCAAACTGTTTTCATGCGTTAACGTAAATGCCTCCCCTTTCCCATTACTGACAATTGTACGGTGATAAATTTGGGAAATAAAGTTTTACTGATTTGATGTGTACTGATTTTGGTCTTTGCTCAACTTAACAATATGAAGTCATTCAGGAAAACTTGCAACAAATACATTAAGAGTCTCTTTGAAAGTGATGTTATTCATAAAAATCAGTGAGGAGTTCACAGTAGGGATTGTGTTTTGATCCATTGGCAGTATCTGATTATGTGGCTACAGGCACATTTATAAAATGTTTTTAATGGAAATCTGGTCACTGGCCAACTTTCAGTCACCATAAAAACAACGAATGAGTGTACTACCATAGTAATGACAATCTGTTATTTGCGTCTAAAGTGAATAAGGTTGGTCCATCAGAACAGAAAAAAGACCTGTTGTAAATAAGACCAAGTAGATTGTAAAGACGAGTTGGACATACAGAAGTCACACATTGTAATTTAAGTCTTTATAGACATGATGTAAGCGGTGGCCTCCCAGCACATCCACATGACTTGTTCCACCACATATAATGATCCTCTCTGACCTTTGAATGTCTTCTCTCTCCCTGGAGGCCTGAGTGCTGAACACATTTGGATGCCTAAATATAAGAACTGTACTTAAGTGTTCTTTAGATTGCCACTAACATGATAATGGACTTTTTCTCTTTGAATACCCTGAGAAACAATTTCTATATTCTTATTACCACATTTCACTTGATTTAGCCATTTTACTCCTTTTAACTGGACTGTAAATGGAGCACATCTGTAGGCCTCCCTGGCTGCTGCTGTTCCTTTTCTTGCCAGTAGGAGGCGCATGTTGAACTGAAACTTCTAGTTGCTGCAGTTCTGAAGTGAGTGGACACTTCCTGGACCTGGAATCTGGTGCTTTGTATCAGACTCCATTTCCCTTGTTTGCATTGCAGCCCTTTGTTATGAATGTATTTAATTTTTATCCTTCAGATTTAAGTGGCTTAAGTTGTCTTAATTAGAGACAACATATACAATGAGCTTCTCTTAATGCTGCCACCAACTCTGACCCAGTGAAGCCTGTTGTTTAGATATCACAAATACCTGAAACATTTTTCTTCAATGAGCAGTATTCCCTGTAAGGTACTCAAGTTGAGTTAAGTGCTGTTATTAATCACAGATGTCAATCGTTGCCACATTTTATTAATAACATCTGGCAAACACATGACTATCAGGACCATCTTACAGCTCTTTGATGATTCCTTTTCATACTACCACAAGATAATCCTGCCTGTTCAAGACATAGAAAATGTGTTTAATCCTTTGTAGTATTTTCCTATTTAGAAGTCAAAGCTCTTCTACAAACTTCAGTCAAAGTGCAACTTGGCTATGGATTAAAACACAGGCAGTGAACACATCTGTATGTCTCTTGTATGAGGGAAAACATTTTTAAAGCATCCTGAAAGAGTTTTACAACAGGACACAACGTTTTCCAGCTCCAGGGCTGCTGTACTGTTTCTAATCCTGACCTCTGTTGTCCCTGTGGAGGGGAAAAACTACAAGAGTTAACTTCTTTTTTCTTGACTATAAATAGCAGGTGGGTCATTCCATCTATTCTCAAAACACTCATAGCTTTGTACATTAAAAGTTCTTGTTCAGTCTGCAAGTATCATGCTATTTTTTTTTATTTACTTAAGTCCTTTGAGTTATCCCTCGGGGAAACCCTGCAGCTGACATCTTGAAGTGCCCCTCATTCGCTGTGACCCGTTGCTCATGTGGATTAACAGAGTGCTGAATTCTCTGCGTCTTTACTGACAGAAAAGCTGATTCATCCAGGCCAAAAAAATGATCTCATCTACCCCCACCTTCTCTCTCTCTCTCTCTCTCTCTCTCTCTCTCTCTCTCACTAACTCTTCCGCCTCCCTTCCTTTCTTTCTCTCTCTCTCTTTCTTAAACAGACACATCCCTCTTTTTTAAATGAAAACAAGCCCTCCTTCTTGGCAGTGGGCTCTGCTTCAATTCAAACAATCACACATTAGGACGGTACATGGGGCGCTACAATAGAGGAGACCCAAGGCTTTTAAAAAGAAAGGTAAAAGGGGAAATTAGATGTTGGAAAAACATTTTTGACCACATTTTTTAACCTATAGATGGAAAATAAGGGTTTTTGCAACATTATTTCAAAATAAAAGTCCATATAAATAGCTGACAAGTTCTCAACAGCATCCAAAACATGAAACACTTGCTTGAGTTTGTATTACAAGATGCCTCATATAGTTTTTAATCATGTTCTTTAACTGTTGGCATAAAGGCCTACATGTTGTTTATGGTAAGATCAGACAGTTTCTGACAGCCCCGAGCAAGTTTCCCCCATATTTTCAAAATGCTAACATACCCTAAAAACCTGAAAGTCAGGTTCTCTTCACCAAAGTTTGACCCACGTTTCAAACCTCAACTCTTTCTGTAAACACGTCGGTACTTGACAAGAGAGGAAGAGAGTGTCTGTGATTATTTTAACCTTTTGAAATACGTTTTAAAGGAGAGAAAACAAAAAAAATTTCCAGGGTTAATGTTACACTTATGTAAATCTACTACCTTAGGGCCCTGTCCTGCACTAACAGCAGCCCTTTGATGTTGTACAGTATGTGACAGACACATTTGCCTCATTCAAACAGTCGATCATGTGCTCTTGAATTGGCTGCTCTGTCTTTAGATTGTTTACAGCCTGCCTGACTAAACTGGATAACACTGTCAGGCTACTGTATAGGCCTATCTCTCACTATCTGCCTTTATAATCCCCAATCTCCTGCTGTCTCTGGGTTTACAGGTTCCGTGCTCCCAGGTGAGAGATTGCTGATTTGTTTATGTGCCTCTCACAAACCAATAATCACACATTCAATACAAAACTGTCAGGGGATTTAGACAAGTCTGTTAATGCTTTACTAACACAGGACTGTTTTTTTATCATGTCCTTTGATCACTGGTAGGATTATACAGTGTGAAGGGAATTCCTTGTGCTTAGCAGAGCTGCTGTCTCATGATGCTGAGAGATGCAGGCTTTATTTGCCTTTATTACTGGAGGCTGTTGGGTAAGGACACCACACAAAGATGTCATTATTGAGAGACTATGAATTCTGCTGATGTATTTACCCAAAAGAAGAGTCATACAAATATTTCTTTAAATGTCATTCTCTTTGGAAATGGAGCTAAATAACTAACTAAAGTGTTAGGCTTTTATTTTGATAGTTTGATAGCTGTTATTAATAGTTACTTTGACCTTTCCTTCTAACATATGTGCAACAAGTACACCCTGATCTATATGAAGCCAGTAGTATATAAAGTCACAGTTGTGAAGAGAGTCTGCGGAGTTGGTGAACATGGGGTTAAGTTTCCCTCCTCTGCCGGCCGTTTATCCCTCATAATGGGATGTGCCACCGAGTCGCTCTGCCGGTCTAAGCTACAGCAGGTCAACATATTCAGAGGCGGGCCTATTTGCAGGGAGGATGAGCTGAGAGCGCGAGCTGCTCAGTGGTCGTGATTTTATCGATGAGGAGCTGACTTGACAGACCGCCTCAGACACACCGAGATGGTGACACGTGGATTTTTGTGGGTGAGAGCACCCACCGGCCACCGGGTGGATTAACAGCCCGTCGCAGGGGTGTGTACTGTCGGCGTCCCAGACTGCTCCGCTCTCCTTCTCTCTCCGGGACCCGGCGATGCGCTCTTTAGAGGAAACGGGTTTCGCAGAAACATCCGGAAAACGCATCCATGCGCCACGGCCACCCCGCATCCCGATATGTCTCTGACAACACAAAGCCTGGTTTCAAGGAGCTCCGGTAAGAAACCACGCATGCAAATCGGCATGGGTGCGTCAACACGGTTATTTCGTTATGTTATGCGGATGAGGCTTTGGAGCGCAGTTGAGCAATGAGACAATCGGGAATTATCAAGTAGACTTTATTGATAGGCTACAAAATCCGACAATATGGCTGATCAGAGCAACATCCAGTCCGCCGCCTCCAAGAGTATCCGGCCCTTTAAATCTAGCGAAGAATACCTGTACGCCATGAAGGAGGATCTGGCTGAATGGCTGAACACCCTCTACGACCTAGATGTAACTGCGGACACCTTTATGGACGGCCTGGGGACCGGCTGTGCTCTGTGTCGGCACGCCAACAACGTGAACCGCGCCGCGCAGGACTTCCAGCTGGAATACCCCGAGGCTGCTCAATCCATGAAGGTGCCATCGAAAGATGTTGTCTTCCAGTCGCGCAATGTTATCCCGGGCTCGTTTCTGGCGCGAGATAACGTGTCCAACTTCATCAGCTGGTGCAGGCAGGAGCTCTGGATCAAGGACGTCCTCATGTTTGAGACTAACGACCTGGTGGAGAGATGCAACGAGAAGAATTTTGTTCTGTGCCTGCTTGAGGTGGCTCGACGCGGTTCAAAGTTTGGCATGTTAGCCCCTATGTTGATCCAGTTGGAGGAGGAGATCGAGGAGGAGATCCGGGACCAGGAGAGCCTACGGATCGATGTGGGGGAGCCGGCTGAGCAGAGCCCGCCCAGCAGGTGCTACAGCAGGAAGGAGAGCTGTCACAGTGTGGAGGATGAGGATGAACCTGATCCAGAGCCCTTCATCTGGCCGCAGAAGAGAGTTTTATGTGACATGCGAAATTTGGATGAGTTGGTGAGTTGCCCATGTAAAGATACAAACACAATCCACTCTTTGTTAGCATCCAGGGCCCTGACCAACCCTGTATCACGCTAAGTGTGTCATAACTGCATTATGATTCATGCAAATCGTCACTGACTGGTGTAAGGATCTTCCAGCTAAGTTTAATCATCAATACTGACGTAACTGAGGTCTCAGATGTAATAGATTTGCTCTCACAGGCTCCTCACCATCAGGCCTTGGTCTGAAGTAAACACACTGTGTATTTTGTGTGATGCTAACCAGTATGAAGCAGCTGCTAGAAGGCCAATCTCTCCCACAGTAAAACACAGAAATGTGTCAAAAGTGTAACACCGTCTCTGAAAATATCATGTCAGTGCTATGAAGATGGCAGGCGCCTTATAGATTCCCTGCAGTGTGGGCGTGTGTGTGCATCTGCGAGTCTTTGTTGCAGAGTGGGCTGTTAGATTCCTGCTCACCTGTAGGGTCAGTTTGTTTTTGACACACAAAGATTCCTCCCGCAGGGTAGCTCTAAGAAAGGTCAAAGTTCAGCTCTGTGACATTTTTCCTGCATGCTTGTAGAAATGTCAGCTCTGCTTCTACAAGAATATTTTTTACAGATCATCTTCCCCCTCTTTTATCTAATCTAGGCGGTCCATTGAAAGAAAATCATTACACCATCCTGCAGGGGAAAAGATGCTTAATCCAATTTACTACTGCAGCTCCTTTACTCACACTTCTGAACCTGTCCCCTTTGGCACTTTGGTTCTAATATATTTTCCATCCTGTGGAATTCAAACAATCAACCACCTCGTCACCTGCCCTGTTAAACTGCCTGACCTTTGCCACAGCCCGAGAGAGGCAAAGATCTTGTTAGGGCAAAGCTGATGAGCAGACGGACTGACAGACAGATCAGCGTAACACGTGCTGGGGCTGGGAGTGGGGTTAATGTTTTCATGTTGATGAAGAGAACAATGTCCATCTTTGGCACCAGAGACGTGAGGGACAGCAGAGGGAGGGGAAGGGGGAGAGAGACGATTGACAGTCACACTCATGCTGGTCAGGCAGCAGAGCAGAGAGTGTGACCTCCGCAGACAGAAATAGAGGAGCATGTGGAGGAGGATGTGCGCTTTTTTTGCATCCAGACTCTCTGAGTTCACACACTCACATGACCGAGTGCTGAGGATTATAAAAGCTGGCTGCGTTTTCGGGACAAAAATTATGTCAGGACAGCTACAGAGCGTATGTCTGTCTGACTGTGCGTCCTGTTCCCCGCAGCACACACAGTCTCGTCTGTCAGACCGACAGACTCATCTGGCGGGCTCTGACTGATTTGGGAAGTGGCGTTCCCAGTCGTCATGTGTCTGGTGAATTAAATCTCATCCATCCTCCCTGTCAACCTTAGAAAACTGCTTACATGTTCGCTGCAGGGAACAGCCACCATCAGCAACATGAGGCCCGTCAAACCAGCAGCCACAGTGGTGCTAAGATGAGAGGCTGCGTTATGAAAATAGGACAGTATTATCAAGGGCACTTTACAGTGTTTGCCGACTTGTACTCAGACATCTCATCTGTCTAATGGCTTCTGCTGCTTGTGCCTTTGTGTGAGACATATTTCCACTGCTTTAAATACCCCGTCATTTCCTGGACTGCTGCATATTTACCAGGAAACAATCATAGTGAAATCAGCATTAAAAAAATAGTTTGATCAATATCTGCTCCATCAGTGACCCACTCAATTCTTGCTTCAAGGCTTCCAGCTTCCAGTTTACCCTGGAGGATATTTCAGCCCGTTTCTTTAAGTTTCTGTCCAATACAGAGGCCCGGTAAGAGATCAGTGTGTCTTTAATACTGGAGAGTCACAGTTAGTCATAAAAATCTGAGCAGGCGAGGAGGAAAGTTAAAGGGCTTAGTTTCATTGGTCCACTCTGACACCAGACTGTGTGTCTGCTACGCTCAGATTTCCTGCATCATCCGGCTGGATTATATTTCACAGGATGCTTTGCTTCCCTATATTCAAATGAATATTATATTCCCTTTTTGTTTACTGATCTATGTATAAGCTTAAAATCACTTCAATTTGCTTGAACAAATATCAGTCTCTTCATGAGATGCCTCCTTATTCATGCTCTCTAACATTATTGATGAACAGTCATGAATTAATTACCAGGCTGTTACCTCCCATAGAGACATGCACAGCAGCCTCAGATGCTTGTGCAACCACAATGTTAATATTAATCTCAGGGTTAGTTGGAGTTCCATTTCTGCCTGAAGTTCTGAATGCTATACAGGACTTTATATGTATTTATTTAGCTGTAAAGACATTTCATAATCACATATCAAGACTTACTTTAATTCTGGTGTGCTAATTTGTATAAGTTTGGCCTTCGTTTCTTCTTCAGCTCCCAGCGTCTAAATGGGATTTGTACATTTGGCAGCTGTGTGTCCTTCTGTGCGCCGTGTCGTAGTTGGACGATCAAACTAATCTTGTTGCATTCAAGCAGACAAAACAAGTGTAGTCATAAAAGGATTACAGGTCTTTAGTCTAACGAGTGCAGTAGTCCCCCGACAAACAGGCGGATCATTTTAAGAGCCGTTCCCTTTAAGGGAATCGGATAGACGGATATTGTTTGTGTACACTCAGCCTATGCAGCAGTGAAGTGACTCAGTAAACTCCTGACTCTCAATGCAAACACACGATGTGTCACAGCAACTACCTGCTGCATACAATACATATTTAATCTTAAGAAACCGTCCAGTTTATGCTGCTGGTTACTACACGCCTTCACGTAAACACTCACTGCCATTGTGTCTCCCACTGATCCGTCTCTACGCATGTTATTACTCATCCCGCTGTGGGACGGCTTCCCACCTTAAAGTTGAGGAAGTGACCGGCGTGTCACTTCCCTCATCGTAGCTTGAGTCAGTGATACGTGTGAGTCTTAATGTTCCTTTTTCCAACGCTCCTGGAGATGTTTTTCCTCAGGAGTGGTACAGACAGCAGCCGGCTTAGTGTTAGTTATCATATATGTCATGCTATATGCCCCAATAAAGTTTATCCTTTGCATTAGGGGATTTTCTTTCATATCCCCACTCGATAGGGATTATGACCGCGACTCTGATTGAGCTATATTTTTCCTATATGCTGCCTGCAGCCCGAGGTAAAGAAGCATCTGTATTCAAAAGAATGACCTTTTTGTTTCTTTTCTAGGTCTTGCAATTAGGCCCCGGGCTCATATGTGAAAACATAACGCATTCATTACATGTAATAATAGGAATGACACCTACTGACCCCTTAATGCACACTCTAATTGTCCACAAGTTAACTGCATGGACAGGCATCCATACAGTACAATACTTGTAAACAACAGACCATAGTCGCCTCCTTCACCGCGTCCTTCCTTCTTCTTGCTCAGTCATATAAACTGGTTCATGTCTCTCCTCACCCCGGGCTTCAACATTCAGACCTTGTTTAGTTCATAACTGTGCGAGCCCCCTTTCCCATCCCCCACCCCCGTCTCCGCTCCAGATGATAAAGCAAAGAGCCGAGCAATATGTCTTGTCGGTGGCAATGAATAGGAGATGTGAATATACCGCGACTGTTGACAGCGAGGTTATCAAAGGCTGACGTCTCAATCAAAGTTGGAGACACCAGCAGAGCAAAGGGGGGAGGTCAATAAAGAGAGACAATGCCTCTATTATGCTTGTATGGACAGTCCATTGACCTTATGTTTCAATTCATGCATTCAGGAAGTAAATAATAAGAGTAGACAACAGATAGTGTGCCTGGAGTGACTTTACTGTACACTCTGTTGAACCTGACTGGAGTGGATGTGGCTGTGGGAGGCAGAGCTACAGTAGAGAGGGAGCCAGAGTGAAAGAGAAAAGTAGGTCATCGTGCTTTGCATTGGGTCACACTTATACGCTTTCCTGAGAGAGCGTGGCATCCTTCACTGTTCCTCCCTCCACTCTCACATGCACTCGTGTTTTTGGGGGGTGTATTCTTTTAGAGGTTATTCTTTACCCTCCTCACTTTCCACAGTAACAGCCCCATCCCTCCAGAGGATTTTCCATGCGTCAGGCTGCACGAGGAAACAGCTGACTCTGCACTTTGCATATTGCCCGCTTTATGTTGTTATTGCAGCATTTGATGATATCGCCTCCTCATTTGCATGGTTATCATTTAATTGGGCGTTCATCTGAACAGGCTCCTGTCTGTGCGAGTGGTATTTTCTGCCCCTGCCTCCTTAACCTTCTTTCAGGTGGAGAAGAGACTCCACAGTATGACATCAGTTTGTCTAACCTCAGCTGTCACAAGCAGAGACCTGATTGTTCTCGAGCTTCATCAGAGCAAACCAGTAATTGACTTAGACACTGACCTGATATTCAGCCCTGTGCACTGTGCGATTACACTGCTGTTTGACTGAAGCAGATGGATACTGGAGTTATTCACCTTGCAGCACTTGACGTCCATTAGATTCCTATATCCTCCAAGCACCCAGTGGACAGTTTGTCATGTTCAAAGGATAGGCATCGATTTTCAGAGAATGGTTTCCTTGCAGTGGGTAAGGCCCTGAAGCAAGTATGATTAACTGTTTTCACCTTCTCACTGCTTGAACAGCATCTGAAATGACATTGAACATTCATCGGGAGGCAACATATTTGATAACCTGTTAGCTACTGTTACATGACAGCTAATGTTAGCTTTCTACCGCTTCCTAGCTTACTTTACAGTTTGATAGTGTGACACGATACAGGAGTATTTACTTCCATCCTTAAATAAATATGTCCAAGATGTGCATGATATCGAAGAATGACTTAATACCTTCTCTATCGTATCCTGTAACACTACGACAGTTATCTTAGCTAGGAAGAGGTTGAATGCTAACATTAGCTTTGAATATTCTTTGTTTTTAGTTGCTGACCAGTCAGGAAACAGCAAATTAAACCTTTTTTTGTCAGAATTTCCTACATTTAAACGACTCTCAACCTAGAACACAGCAGTTTGAAGTTATGAAAGCATTTGTAGCTTCTTAATCTGAGCATGACAACGGAGAAAAATGGCTGCCGTATGAACATGTTTTGAGACGTCTATTCACTTTCTTGGGACTAAGATGACAAACTTGATACCACATTACGTATGTCGGAATGGTAAATATAAAGCTACAGTTTAGCTTAGCTTAGCATTAACATTGGAAACGCAGAGGAAACAAAACCTATTTACCAGCACCTTTAAAACTCACACATTTACACATTATATCTCATTTTAAAGTCAAAATACTAAAATGCTGTTGCATTGGAGTTAACATGCTGGACTACATCTTTTCTGGGAGCGGTGCATTCCTCCAGTCTCTGCTGGTTGCTTTGCTCCTGGCAAAGAAATAGTCTGGCACTCGACCCACCCATTTAATGCTGAATAGGTGTTTTCAGGCAAGGTATTACATGTTCATAAGTGAGCTGTAGATTTGCTGTCCTGCAGATTGTTTTGCCTTCAGACCGAGACAGACTAGCTGTTTCACCTCTCTCTAGTTTTCGTGCTAAGCTAAGCTAACTGGCTGCTGAAGGACGGACAAATGTTAGAGAGATCTTACCATCTAACTCTCAGCACAAAGACTTTAAGTAAATGTGTGTCTGTCTACTCTCACTGTGGAAGTTTCTATCATTACCTGCCCCACCTGACCCTGAGGCGTTTATCCACCTCTGTTTTTCCGTCTCATCTCTGCAGGTCTGCCCTGTTCAACCAGCATGCTAACTAAAGCTTAGCTCAATACATGCGTTACCATGATCTCTCCAGTTTGCCCCTTCAGGCTTCTTCTCTGACATTAATTTATTACCATCATTGCAGTCATTTGTTACCTCTCTGCTTCCCTCAGGTTGTTCAAAGAGATATTTCGTGCAAAGGAGGCTCTTCTGTGTTTGTGCATGTTTCACCAGAGAGGAGCGGTTTATACAGGCTGTCAGACCACTGGTTTAATAGAGGATAGACTTTGTTATGTAGCTGTTTTCAGTGTGCGTTCACAGGCTTTATAACCCCTTCCTAAAGTGTGCCTCCTGCCATGCAGGCGCCCCCAGTGGCATAGCTGTCTTGTCTCTCTGTGCTTATCTGATCGGGAGCTTGTTTTATCTTGGGAAGTTTCTAGTCAGGACAGGAAATCCTCAGGGCAAGAAGATAAGCCAAGAGAAGAGACTTGTTGACATTTTTTGAAATTCATCTTGAAAATACTGCATGTGCTGCTTTGCCTTATGATCTTTTAATGCTCCCAATTTTGTTTTCAAAGTACTGCTGTATGTATTCAGTCGTAAACCCTACAATCCACAGTCAGATCCTGGAAACACCCTTGTGTAAATTCCTGTGCAGTGAGTTGTCGTAATGCTCAGTTTTTATTGTTGGAGTTGGCAGTTATTATCCTACGCATAGCAATCATAAGAGGCGCCTGTTTCAGCAGGAGAGCACACCTATGTTTGATGACTGCTCCACAGCAAACTGTGTGGTCGAGCTCTTTGTTGAATCAGGAGGAGAAGTCACGAATATTCAGACGGACGTTTGGCCTTCTTGGAGAACAGTTATGAAATATGGATCTCAGTCTGAAAACCAAACCACTGAAACCAAAACTGTATTTTGTATAATCACATAATAACACCCAAATAAATTCAAATACTACTGCAGCAATATCTGTATTAGAGAAGAAAAATATTGGCAGCCTCGTGCATTCCTTTGTTCTGATACAATTCAGTCTAACAGCCGAGTGTTAGCCCACATTTCAAATCAGGGAAGAGAAGGGGGAATAAAACGTAACCATCTTTATCTTCCCCCTCCCATTTCCTCCCTTCATCCCCGGGGTTCGCTCAGCCCTCAGTCTCAGCCTATCTCTTCCATGAATGTCCCTTCCGATGTTTGCAGGTCAGGAAGGAAAGGAATGAGAAGATTGTGGACTCACACTGAGCAGATATGACGCCATCTGAGCCGTGGGATCATGAAAGGAATATGTCCTGTTAGATTAACAGTCAACTGCATGGAGACAAATTTAAAGCAGTATCTTCATAATGAAACTGTTTCTCTCTCTCTCTTCATGCCAAAACATCTCTACATTCCTCTCTTAAGATAGAAGCAGCAGATTCTCAGTGTCGGGGCGTGCTGTGGATTGTTCAGTCGCTGTGTCGTTTTTTCTCTCTTCTCCTTCTCAAACATCTGCAGCTTTTAGCTGAAAGCGCCTCACATTGGACCAGCATGCATCCATAATTTATCTTCAGTTTTTCGCAGTGTCCCAGTTGCACTTCCGCGTGTTTCCTGCGTGACCTTGTCTCTCTCCTCCCCTCCTATCTCATTCTTGTGTGTGCGTATGAGAGCGTGTGGTTTCATTGTGTCTTAGTGAAGACATTGTTGATACAGGGAAGACATGGGAAGTGCACACATTTCACGCCATTACTTCCACAGAGTAAATACTCCAAGTGTCAGGGCTGCTATGGATTAGGTTGTTATTAAAACAGATGCATCCTGCTCAGTGTTTCATATGAGACACAGTGTGTGAGTCCTTCACCTTCCCTCTGGAGGAAAACGTATGACCTCAGCTGAGCAGCTCCGGGGGAGGTTTGGGAGCGGGGGAAAGGCTCTACTATTGCAAGAATGAAAAAAAAAGAAGGCAAACTGTACAGTTATAAAAGGGAACAGAAAGGCTATGTGTGTGTGTCTGTTGCCATAGCAATCTTTCCATTAACTCACTAAGGCTGGGGTTTTTCCAAACAGGGCTCGTCCACCTACTGACACAATGAAAGCGAGCAGAGTGACAGAGCGGAGAGAAACAGAGCAGGCGCGCAGATGTAGAAATATAAGCAAAACAAAGAAAAAGCCAAGACAAATATAGAAATATGGGTCAGATCAGCTGGTGCACGGGCTAAAAATAAAGGCTGATGGACGACAAAGCAGATGAAAGAGAGAAAGGAGGGTCTGTTGGAGCAGGTGAGAGGGAGAACAGAGGCAGGTGAGATGCTGAGGCTTAGCGCTGATCCCGTCCTCTTTAATTAGATGGGATGGAAAGAAAGGTGCTGTTTCAAGAAAATAACAAGGTGCCTTCTTCTGAATACACACCACACACACGCACGCCACATCCCATCTGTCCTGTATACAGCATGAAAGACACTGTAAACAACCACCTGATATTTTCCTCCATAAAGTCATTTAATCACACAAATATCAATAAAACCCACTCCTCCCTTTTAATGGCTGCCCTTCCATGCATGATTATAGAGTGGTTCTTCTCCTTCTCTTCCTTTTCTCTCCACTTTGCTACTTTACTTTCTCTCCCTCGTGGTCGACAAGTGCGCATACGCCTTTGTCTGAGAGCGATGCCAAGAAAAACATCAAAGTTGTCCAATCCGGTGAGAGCGCAGGCCTGCGCAACACAGGCAGATCTCACTCCACCCTGCAGTCGTGTCTGACTCCTTAATAAGCAACCCCAACCACAGCAAGGGCACCACCAGCTCTCGATTCAGAACCCAGCTGGCAGCAGGGGCCTGCTGACATCATCGGCACCAGTCTGGTTTCTCCGTTTATGATGTCACGAGCAGAAACATTGTCATGTAACAGCCCGGAGAGGGAGAGCGTTCATTACCATGTCTATACGTGTATTTCTGTGCTTTTTCTGACACTTTGTGGTGAACTCAGCTACCAAAATGTTCTGGAGGGATTAGATGAGGCAGGGCTTTTATTGTGGTGACAGAACAGGGCGGGGCAGGAGGTGTTTGGAGAGAAAGGTTTGCAGGAAGATGACGCACACACACTCCACACACATCCCCCCAATATACCCAGGCGGCCAAGACTGCTCATTCCTGACACAATAAAACAAAGTAATTGTGTTGTTGACACATAGGGGTCAGATTTGTGACTAAACATGATGTCACATTGGGGCACAGGCCTTAAGAACAGGAAGAGGTCACAGTCAGGTTCCTCTCAGACGTGTGTCATGTATCAATGTGCTGTGTTTTGTTCTCCTCAGGTGCGGGAGATTCTGGGCCGCTGTTCCTGTCCAGCTCAGTTTCCCATGATCAAGGTGTCAGAGGGGAAGTATAAAGTGGGAGACTCCAGTGCATTGATCTTCATAAGGGTAGGCCAAAGACACCATAAACACGATTATCTGTCACTGTGAAGACATATCTTTGTGTTTCCTTTTTATGTTCATACATTAATGTACAGTTCAGTGGACGGGGAAATGATTTTTAAGTGTGTTGTCAGTGAAAATGTTGCATTCATAATGTTGAATATTTAAGTTAATTGATCATCTGCATTTCTGCTTTAAATGTCAAACTCATTTCCAGTCCTGAAATTGAGGTTTCCTAAATCAGAATTCTGCTATTTGCAATAAGAAATTAATACATCTTGTGTAACTAAAACTGCCCTTAATCAGGCCACCCAACACTACTTGTGGTATACATGAAAATGTACCCCTTGCACATGAAGTATAATCCTAGTTTATAACATCATTGCTTTCATTAATAAAACATTTTACTGTCATGTTAAGTGCTGGGACCTGAAAACAAGGCAAATTGTAACAGAGAAAAAGAGGCAAGAAAGAAGGCTGTTTTAAGTTGGTCTAAATAATTTAGAAGAAAATAATAGATTCATACAATATACGAATTATTATGATACCTCCGACTCCGACCATCTTTCACATTTTACAGATGAAGTGTTTTAAGGAGCCTTTAAGTTGTTGTGCAGAGCTTTGTTTTGCAGATACAGTATGTCTGTATACACGTGTCCCTCCTGACGATTGTCTGGTTCAACTTTGACCCACTGTATTTTCAGTAATTGTACGTAATCGTACAAACACAGCTTTCCTGTGCTCTGAGGGATTATTACCATAATTTATGGTGTCTCACTTTCTGTTTTGCCTCCTGACTCTCCTCCTGACCCTGATCTTTTCATGTCCTCTCTGACCTCTTGTAGCAATGCTTCAGATCTCGGATAGAAATTAAGGCCAAAACTATGAAACTGTGAACTATGAAAAAGTAGACCCAAAGTGTAATAAACAATACATGATCAGTTGATTATATATAAGCTACTTTGGCTCATAGTACAGAAGCTTGTGAGGCCCACAGTAATTGCATGGAACCATACGGTGAGGACATATGGCATCATATGTTGTTTCAAGGTGAACAGGGTGATGTGGCAACAGATAAACAGGCTGCGTTAAGCCCAGTGAAGTGTACAGTGTAGCTATCTCTCTCTCTTATGTGAGTGTTTACAAACTGCCTTCATCTGGCCCACTCCCAGCTCTGTACTGTACTTTTTTCCACTGAGACACAATTAGAGCTTTAGGTCATTTCCTGAGTCGGCTCTTATCTCGGCCGTAGCCTGTTTCTGCTGCACTGTTTGTCTCGGTTTCACTTTAAGAGCTGAAACTGAACCCACATCAGGCCTCACAGGAGCGGGCAGGCCGGCTGGTTCTGGATACCAGGGATCGATTTGGTCTCAGCCCTAAAGTACCTAAAATGTAGCCTGGAAAGATTAATGGACTCTGTGGATGAAATTACAAGTCTACGTTTACATTATAGCTCAGTCTGACTGTGAGTAATGTCAATATTTCAGTCAGGAAGATGTGATGTACACTTTGTGATGAAATGTTTGGCACACTTCTATGGAAAGAGCTTTTTCAACATTTACTGCTCTGTGTATTTACAAAAAAAGTTAAGTCTTCAAAGGTCTTGTGTTCTTTATTTGGAAGGTACTTTAGAAAATGATTGGGGTAGAGAGAGGAGTTTAATCTTATTTCCTGTTTTTAAAAGAAGACCCTCCCCTTTCTTTGGACCCTCTTCTTGACTTAAAGACAAAAGCAACTATCATTTATTACTAAAAGAGGCAATAAGTAAGTGATAATGTATAGTGAGCAGGTTATTATCATAGAAAGAAACCCTGACAGGGTGAGCAGTCTCTTCTCTCACCCTGAAGCTTACTATACCTGCTCACTATACATTATCCCGCTTATTACACGCCTATTTACTAACTCAATGATTATGTTTCCATTTTCCATTTAAAAATAGTTTGTTACACTCACAATGAAAGCTGTGTCCATAGCAATGGTTCACACTGTAGCCTTCTTAAAATGAGCTCACCGAGCTGTTTTTACTCACATTAAATGGCAACATTTCCACTGATGGTGAAGTAAGTTGACGAACCGGACCGCAGGAATCAGCGCAGCACCTGATGGAGGTTTCTGTCTCGTCACTATCAGAGTCTGTTGACATTTTCTTTTCCATTCACCGTCTTTAAACACCGCTGTATCCCGCACTGTGTTCAGTTTAATGTTTACTTAATGTGTCGTCTTCAGTTTTGTAGATCTCTCTGACTTAGTGTACAGTTTTGGCATCGTTTAGTCTTTATTGCTTTCTCTCCACTGTTTTGTCTTTTTTTTCCCATCTGTACACCGACCAACAATTTACTGGACTTCTTTCGGCGGATTGATATGATTACAGTTAGTCCTCTGGATTGTGTAATTAGAGCCGAATCCATAGCAACGGTCTGTTCTTCATAGCAACGGCTTGTTATCTAGAAATAGCAGACTTGGAATGCTGTGATTAACCAATCGGAATCAAGTGTTTAACTCGGCCGTGTAATAAAGGCATATAATGAATGTAACAGTAAATCAAATTTAAAAAAAAATGTTATGATGCAGAATAAAGTGATTGTTTTGTTGTCTTGTATACATAAAGTCTTGAAACAAAGGCGGGGTTGTTCTCTGCATTTTCCATGTGCCTCATTAACGCACAATTATGACAGTTACAAAAATATAAAGCGTAAAAAAATTAATTTCCCACAAAAATCAGACCTCCAAAAATACAAATACAACCCTCCCCCTTATGTGACCGTTCCTCCAGCATAATAATTTCTTACGGTCCCTAAGAAGGAGCATAAATAGGTTGATCTATGGAAGCTCACGTCGGCTCTTAGAACAGCCATTTTAACATGACAGACATGTTCACATTTGCCTGTTTGCGACATGTGTGTCTCTCGGAGCCTTTGACTTGTCAGATTAGCCCTCTTCACGCTGTCTCCGCCCTCTCCTGATGCCTCACTGGGGATGACAGTGATTATGCATATGCCCCAGCAGCTACAAGTGCAGCCAACACACTTCCCTCATTCTCCAGCGGGGAGGAAACGGGCAGCCGCTTTGAAAGCCAACAAACCCCTATTCAGCTGCCAAAGCTCATACAAGGATCTGGGGCTGAACGAGGGGATGAAGCAGAGAAAGAAATGGGTGAACAGGCCTCATGAACAGGGCGGGGAGTTAATAAGGCTCTTTGTCTCCGGGGAGGTCGCTCCCTCAGGGGAGGAGATGCCTTCAGTCATGGGGCACAACAGCTGAAGTGATCCATGGGTTTCATTTTTTGACTCACCAGCAGCAAGATTTAAGAAGAAATTGGTTCAACACGCCCCCGCAAAGATGACAAGAAATCTCTCTGTTCGCTGTTGCCATAGAAACAGGGATTGGGTCTCTCTCTGGTGAGGACTGTGTTACCCGTTTGGTGGTTGGGAAATTAGGCAGATAAATAACAGATCTAAAGAGGAACATGGTCCCAAAACATCCATTTAGCCTCAGCTGCTTTTTGTATAAAACATGAGATGTAAAATAAGCCTGTTGGATATGAAGACAAATTATACAGAGTGCAATAAAACCGAGATTTAAGGGTCTATGCAGTTATTTTAATAGATCAATATCTGAATGTGCTGCAAATTTAGAGCCAAGAATAAGGAGATTGTGATATTTATTTTAATACACATCTACCTTTTTCAATTTGGTTAAATATTCATGTCGCTTTCTACTGAGTCTGTGAAGGTTTCATGTTGTTAGATGAAGGTTTAAGAAACTTAATAGTCTGGTTTGTACTGCACAATTAACATTTTAAGACCCTCGATAGTAATTCCCTTTATAGTCATGCAATTATCCCCCTGCAGTTACACAAACATATTTGTTCTAATTCCCAGTAGCTGTTACCATTATGAGAGCTACACCTCCCCCACAGATATAAAGCAATAAAAATCTAATAACAGACAGATATGAAGCCACGTCTATATAAGTGTTATAACACATCCATTATAGTATATCGTACAGAGAGAGTCAGAACAGATCTATTCTTTAAACTGCTCCTCTGTTCCTCTTGTTCCTGTTTCATAATACCTTTAATGTAGTAAGCGGACTGTTAAGATGCTTTTATTGTGGAAATTTAAAACAGTGCTGTTAAAAATATGACATGCAGCATAGCTTTCTACTGCTGGCACATGACGGTGACACAGCATCAAACAAACAGTAAACCTGTTGCTGACATAAGGCCAGAGCCGTGGAGAGTAAGCAGTTTATACTCTCAGGTCTGATAGAGATAAGCAGATCAGCTGTTTTGACAGCTTTGATTTAGAAGAGCAGCGACGCCGATCAAAAGACTTGTAGTAGATTGGCAGGGATCGTATTAGAGAGAAGGTGGAGTCAGACTTTGGTGCACAAGTCTGCCGCCTCGCTCTGATCAGGGACCTGGAGATGAGACGCTGTGCCATGTGTGATTCTGTGATATAAACCCAGTGCCAGCCCGCACAGATGTACCACTGTAGCTTTTCCCGGCCTGCCCTCTGAGACACGGGTACAACCTTTGAAACATGTGGCTGGCAGACCCTGTTACACAACCCAAGGCAGGGCGATGCGTCCACGGGGCTCTCACATCAGTCAGATTGTGTTGCTTCAGTGGAGGCAGCTTCTGGCTGGAGGCCGCGGCTCTTTGCTCTGATTTTGTGGATGTGTGAGCCTCAGAGAGAAGAGGAGGGTAGAAAGTGACATATCCTCCAGCCCCCCCTCTGTTGTAGCTTCCCAGGCCTCCTCTCCTCTCTGCTCCTCTCCCTGATAACTGAAATCTCAGCTGAGGAGCAGAGAGGACAGCAGGGGAGGGTTGTTACCATGCTAATGCACCCTGCTACCCTCCGAAAACACGGGGAAGCCAGCTGAGAGGCATGAGAGCGGCCAGGAAAAGAGAGTGTCTTTCACAGCACTTTGGCTCTTTATTATGCTACCATGCTCGCTTTAATTGTGAGTTGGCATGGCAATGAACAGCCCTGATAATGGCAGCAGCTGGGGGTCATGTGGGAGAAAGAGGAGGTGCGGGGGGAGGGAGAGGGAGAGGCCGGGGCACAGGCAGGGGTGCATCTAGATGTTACGTAACACTGAAGGCCGGCCAGCCTTCAGCAGGATGCCCCACTTGTGGAATTTGCATATGTATTGACTTGTGCAGTTTGTGTGGTAGTGCTGTATATCAAAAGGTTCAGCCGTTTTATTTGTGCATGAATACTGTGGGTTCATCCATTGAAGCCTTGTTCTCTCTCTTCCTCCCTCAGGTCCTTCGTACTCATGTGATGGTGCGTGTTGGAGGGGGCTGGGACACATTAGAGCACTATTTGGACAAGCATGACCCGTGTCGCTGTGCTGCTTTTGGTGAGGTCACTTCCTGTTCCTCGTCAGCCTGTTACAAAACTACTTCATTGTTGTGTCTCTGTGTTGCATAATTTATAATATATTTAAGACTATAAGGAAATGACTCACATCTGATGTAGTGTGTGTCAGACAAGGGGCAGACACTACAAAGGTCTGTCCATAAAAAATATACAACTATAATTAATGCCGTGCTGTTAGCTGGCCCTGTTATATCACCAAGAAACCGTCTGTTTTAAACTGGAGCAAAATAAGGTCCACGAAATCTAGGTCAGAAAACTGATGCAAGTTTGTAATGGAAAATGTGTAGTCACTCTGACTCTTTAATTGCTCTACTACCACCTGATACCTTTAAAAACATATGTTTTTAATTATAACCTGGACCCTTGTCCAAGCTCTTCAGTATTTACACCCTCTTCAGTCAGCAGCGCTGTGATACGATCCCATAACAATGCAGGGTCTGACCATCCCTCCTTATCTGTGGGTCCAAATGGCCCCAGAAGTGGTGATGTCAGGGGCCGAGCGTTTGGCCTGGACAGCTGACACAAGCTGAATCATAATTGGTGTTATATGTCTATCCACACGAGCCCATGCGAAAGATCATAGAGTCTTAGGTGATCAGAGATACAGGCCTTTTGTGTTCTATAAATGTTCTCCCTTAATAGTGGGATCATCAGCGTTTATCTGCTCGGCTAGTTTCCCAAGTGAGATTCCATCTCTCAGGCGAGGGGAAGCATACAGTGTGTTATCTACTGCTGCTATCAAAGAGATTGATGACATTGAATTTGTTAGCTATGATGTATTTATAGACCTCTAAATTACTTTTATCCTAAGGCTGTCTGTTGGTAAGAGGTCTGTTTTAAAACACTTCTTTCAATCTGTTTCCTCAGCCCATCGTTACCACCAAGCTAAAGCCAGCGGTCAGAATCAGGGAGGCCAGAGCAAGTCCTCGAGTGCCCACTCCTCCCGCTCCACCAGCCCTGGTCCACACTGGCGAAATGAGGGCATTGCCCCTTACAAACCGTCTGACAGACCTCCTCCATGTGCCGCTTCCTCCTCCACACGGCCCGGACGCTCACAGAACCCTCCTGTCCACACCGAGCTGGACGCCAGTGCAGCTCGTCCTCTGCTCCCACGGCCGCCACGGGACCGCTCAGAGCCCCGACACTTTAATCCTCTCAGGTGACTGTGTGTCCATGCAAGTGTGGGAATAAGTGTGTTACCATGATAAGAAATTAATCTCTTTAGTAGCCTGGCAGGCCACGCTGGGATTTTAGCTGCTTGCTCTTTTGTGCCCACATACGTGCAGGCAGACAGAAAGACACACACACACACACACACACACACTGAACTGGGAAAATACACAACAAATACACTTGCCAGGAAGCCACAGATTAGACCAGAGCAGATTTCTCTAATCTCAGGTGACATTGACCAGATAAATCTGGCTCACTCAGCCACCCTACAGCACGTCCTAGCGGCTTTAACGTGGAAACCAAACATGTTTACTCAGCTCTCTTTCTGTGTTTTTCTTTCATTTAAATTATTACACTATCGCCTAAAGATGGCTGTGATTCTGTGTAAGCTGTTGCTCAAGGCAAGCCTGTCTTCTATTGCCACTGAGAACAGATGGTCTGAATTAGCATGAAGCTACTGACAGATGAAACAACACATCAGTTTTCTCTGATAGGCGTCTGAAGAGACACATCAGTGATAGAGGAGCAGCCAGGCTGATGGATCTGATGGCATCAGATCCAGAGTAGTGGCGTGTTAAGGTCGTTCTTTCAGTGGTGTTTAAAGATTAGATCTACATGTGGGTGTCCTGATGAAGCTGGTGAAAGGTTAAGTTGGTCACACACCTTCCCTTTATATAGTACAGTGTGCTAAGGCGCCATTGTTTAACAACATTTGAAGCTGAGTGGGGGTTTAGTTTGGCTTCAAGCCAACGTTAGGCTCATTTTAGTTCTGAGCAATGGCTCGGACCAGACGTCAAGGCATCAGGCTCATTGGAATTAACCCTGTGAGGGTGGGGCATCCCCTTCAAGTTCGCCAGACTAGATAAAGACTAATCTGACAACTATCCTGAGACAACTGGTCACAGCTAACTGGGGAAGTGGGTCAACAGGTGGGAGGCGTGCAGGCCAATTCCCATGCCGGAAAATAAACAAATCTAATTTCAGAGGATAATCTTAGAAGTCTGGAGTAATGAAGGAATAATTAAACACATAAGTTATGATCTAATGAAAACAAATTTTATCCTCACCACCAAAACACAGGACTGCAGCATGCCCTCATTCCTAAACTGACTGACGAGTCTTTTAATAGACAACAGCTTCATACAATTGAATCTTATGCATCAAAAGTTTGACTTACGACCTCGTTCTTAGTTATAACCTTGAAGTAAAAAAGGCCAATATGCTCTATCATAATAACAGGCTAATTACTATTTTGGGACCAACCCAGCGTGCATTTTTCAGTTTAAAAGATGTTTAAATGACGACTATAGCCCCGTTGAAAAGACGTTCAAAACGTTTTTTCACTGACTATTTGAAGAAGTTGATTAAACGTTTTTGTTTAGATCAGATTTCACCTGCTTCTGTCACAAGATTCATCACACATTCACACACATATTACCTGCAATTTTCAAGTCTCACAGCGGCTAAAAAGAGCAGTGCATCACAGTCACCAACAACATTTTTTTGCAAAATGGAAAAAAACTGCAAAACTGCATTCAAGCCCAGCACTCAACCCTGTCGGCTGTTAAGTTTTGTTAGGTTACTGAAGTCCGTCAGGACTTAATAAACTACGTCAGCATCCAGGAGTTGTTACAGTCAGAGCTGCACTGCTTTAGTTCCTGGGTATGCGCAGTCTTCTTTTTTCTTCTTCTGTGGAGAATGTTCAAAACTGCTCCCTTTACAATGTCTCTGAGCCTTTTTGTTAACATCACACAGCCCATAAAGTGCAGTATTTATGATTTTTGTATTAAAAATAAAATGCATTGAAATTATGTCTTTGTGTAGACTGGATTTAACCCAACTGGTGCAAAATGATTTTGAAGAAAAGCAGCTACAATCATCACTTTCGTCACCCTTTCATTGACAAAATGAACAAATTAACTAAACGATAAAACAAAAATGTGTTTCTGACATGTTGATGTCGTAACCTGATTTTAGCCGAATGAAAAAAGGTTGCAATTAAGTCTTAGACGTTCAGACCTCATGTCACCCTTTTTTTAGGCAAATTTCAACGTTGAAATCCCGGCTTGTGCTCACTGGGTACATTTATAAATATATGAATGTGAGTACACTGAAAATCCAACAATGTGATATTATTGTCAATACAAATTTCTCTCTGTCTCCTCTCTTCAATGTAGGAATAGGGAGACAATGTTACCAGTGACAAGACGTCTGTCTGGAGACAGTGACTCCTCTACAGCTTCCTCTAAAGGAGGAGGGGGGGGGGGACGGCACTCTCATGGCGGTGCCTCGCGGCGCTCTGGTGAAGAGGTTGTCCTGCTAGTCAATCGAAAGGAAGGGAAGCATTTGATTGAGAGGCCTGGAGCTGGAAATCAGTCGCCTTCCATGCGTCCTTCAGTGCCTCGTGCACGAAGCCAATCCAGGGAACGTACTGCACTCGCTCCGATACTCAAACCCAACCCACCACAAGGACCCTCTGATGGATCACGGACACCCCGCACTGAAAGGGGCCGCTCCCTCGGAAACGATGGCCAGAGGAGACTCCATGCAGCACGTTCCCACAGTCAGAGTAAGTTATCGAGCCGTACTCGGTCCAGTGATGCCAGTCCTGGACCTGCTTCCATCTACAGAGAGCCCCAGCCCCCACCCCCAGACAGGCGAGAGGACCTACGCACCAAACAAGGGCCCCAATCCTCCCCGAGAGTTGTTGGTGGGTTCACCAAGAGGCAGTCGTCTTCGTGTTCTAATTCACCTGTTAAAGGGGTCCAGAACAACAACAGCAGCCCCAGCAAGAAGACAATAACTACTCCCAGACCTCCTGCCCCTCGATCACCCTCCATAGGAAAAGGCAGATTGTTGCCACCCGTCACCTCAGGGGGTCGACGTTCACCGCACTCATCTCCCCGCAACTCTCACCATCATGCTGTCCGCTCCCCTCGGACAATACAGGGAGCTCGCTCTGCTGGGAGAGGCCACCATAGAAACTGGTCTAACCAGGAGCGCCAGGAGCTGGAGGAGGAAGGACCCGGCCTTGGCTTTCAGATGCTGCCAGCACTTGACCCTCAGAAGGAGCAGGAACTATATCGCAGCTTTGAGGCAGAGCTTCTGGCCAATACGCAGCAGGCTAAAGGGATGGCCAATAGAGCAGCAGGAGTAGCTGGGACACATTTAGTGCCAGCACCTGCTGATCCTAATGTCACTGACTCTGCCTATTCCTCCTCCAACTCCTCGTCCTCCTCCCTGAATGTGGGGGCAAAGATAGGAACTCTGCCTGAACTCAGGGAATCCAAGAGAACTCATCCCCGTCACTTCCAATTAGACGACCCATTAAATTTGCTCTATGGACAAAACTTTGGAGGACCATCAAACTTTGGTCAAGGAGAGCCTGAGCACTGGGGGGAGCGTGGAGGGGGTCTCAAGAAGCTCCCAGCCATCTCTAGCTCCTTAGAGGAGAGAGAACCACCATCCTCCCTGCCTGGTCTTGAAAACACAGAGTCTGATAGTTTGATGAATCAGGTCCCCTTACAGCCGACTTTCCACTGTAGGAACATGAATGGAGACCATGGGGGGCTGACAGGTCAGCAGGGTCAGCTTGGCTGGGGAACGGGGCCTGAAGGAGATGTTCCTCTGGAGAATCACCAACCAAACTTACCGTATGATCTAGAAAATGGGGACGGCAACGATGACCTCCCACCCCCAGAGGCTTGTCCGTCACCTGTGGCCCTACCCCCCTCTGAGGACTGCTCCTTCCAGGATTCCTCCAGTGAAAACTCTTCTATGTGCTTCAGCCTGAGTGAATCCCACTCTGAATCCCCCCCACCAGCTTCACCCATGACTAACGGGGATGGCAACGGGCAAAAGAAGTCAGACAGGGTGGCCCCTATCTCTAAGCACAAACTGAGAGGCCGGATCAGACCTCGCACTGACAACAGGCCGGAAAACAGCCCCTCACGTATCCCCACCCCGTTGAGCTACAGAGATACGCAGGCTCACGACACACTGTCCCCATGCCACACCCCACCCATGTCCCCTCAGAGCTCACGCTCTTTTGGTCGTCCAGCCACATACAAGAACATGCACCAGGCCTTCGCAGACTTGATCCAAACTCAACCACGTTCCCCGGCCATGGGCAACAAAGATTGCTCATATGCTGGACAGTCGGCGAGCCTGGACTCGGAAGCTTGGATGTAGCACACGTGAAATGGGGGTTGTTGTCATGAACTTTGACTACTGTGTAAAAAAGAGACTTAAGACTGGGCTACAGACTGTTTTCATTGCATGTCTAACACTCCTTCTTTTTCACTTATTTTCTCCCCTGATCTGCAGGGTTCACATTGCTTTTATTTTGCACTCAAGCCAAATTATTTATTACCAAAGGAATGGTCTTTAATATTACTTTTACTGTATTTTTAATGTGTGCATGGGGATGCTTTTGCCAATCATAAGGTGTTTTTTCTTTTTTTTGCAAGACACTTGTGAAATTCTCATGGTTGATACAGAGAGACAGAGAGAGAGCATATGTGCTGCCATGTGCCCCACTGAGGGGCATGGTGAAGTGCCAGGGATCCAAAGCTGCGACTCGATGAACATTATAAAACACTAAACCTTTAGCCAGGTGCATTGGCTCCCTCTTGTGGTTTCTCACAGCATCTCTGCTTGCCTTGATAGTCAAAATACTGCTATGACTGTGATATTTTCAGTCTCTTCACGTTAGTGGTCTTCATATATGACTCAGTGTACTCATATTTACAATATACTAATAGTTAACAGGGACAAAAGTACCCCATCATTCTCCTGAACAATACAAGCACTAACAATCTCTGTACAGTTGTCTGCTATTAATGTCTGATCTCACAAAACATGATTTAGTCAAGATAGATAATAAGTGTTTTTAATTGCTTATTGTGTTACAGGTTTTATGTTTAATGCAGTTAGACTTTACTTTAAGTGGATTTAAAATATCAGGAGCAGTGGAGGTCGTGTTGCTTTTTGTCATTGTCACTGAAACTGAAATGTTGAGAGCTCTTCCTCTGACCAAACAATGCTAAATATATACATGAGCAAAAGTCAAATGCTTCGGAGAATGAATGTGTAAATACATGTTAATGTGCTCACTAGTAGATGTGGGTGTTTTGTATATAAAAGGCATTGACTATACGTTTTAATGTACATAATCACTGTAATCAGTTCTGTGCGGCCTTAGCTATGCAATATTGGTATTGGAAATGCCTTGACGATTCCCTTTGCCTTAAAATGTTTTCGCAGGTTAGTTTTTGAATGTTTTCGCTCAACATTACTAAGATTTGTTCAGTAACACTACATGCCATCTTTAACTTATTGTGAAAATAGAATTTGGAGAGTTTAAGTGTGAATGTGAAAAAAGTGAGACATATTGCCAATTAAATCCTAAATTATACTTGATGTAGGTGTACAACTCATGATAAAGATATATAATTTATTGCCTCTGACTCTGAAGCCAGACAACCTAATAAATTCCAGGTCATGGCCCGATCTGTGGTGACATCTAGTGGCTGAAAAATGACATGTTTTATTCACAGGAAAATAGAGACCTTTTTTTTTCCTCACAAAGAACCTTTTCTTCCATTATTTTGGAACGACTGGTGCTGATTAACGCCAATAGAGCAGATAACAATGGTATTATAAGGTAAAGTTTAATGGGTAAAGAATGACTTTGATATGAGTGTCTTCATGTGTGCAGCACAGTATAAATAATAGATACTGTAACTGGATATTAGGGTTCTCTTGCATTATGAGAGAGGCCAGACCCCAGCTACAGTACTTCTGTTTGTGGTATTTAACAAGTGTGGACTTTAAAGATATATTTGAAAGTGGAATCATGGGAATTGTGGTGTTGGTGCCCTGCAAATAGCATCCAAAAATATCTTGTTGTCAATCAAAAGAAGTTGTACATTTGTCTTTAATGTCTTTACACATCGATCACAGAGGCATTGAGACGTTGTCAGAGTAATATCTTTTGCAGGGCACTGACACTTTGAATAGGCAAGAACAAAGAGTGTGCATATGTTTGTGTACATACTGTATGAGAATATGTACAGAGTAAGAGCGAAGAGGGGATTGGTGTTGGTGTAATTTATTTATTTATAATATTACGTCTCATTGAGCTCAAGTGGCATCTGTTTCCCTAGAACAGTTAAGTGATCTGTAAGTCTTTCGGGAAATCTACATGAGGTGGGGATTTTCCTCGAAAGTACAAAGGACATAATCCTCGAGAAAAGTTGCCAGTTTAAAAACTTGCATGAGCCAAGAGACAAACCAGACATAATTGGGCTGTTTTTGCAATATTCAGATAAATAGATAATATAAAAAGATATAGTTATTTAATTAAATTCTGACCCTTCATGCTAAAATTAATTTATGATCTATCAGTGTTGTTAGAGCTACAATGATCCGATTTGTATGAGTTTCACCTGTATAAAAAAAACTTTTAAATGTATTGTAATTGTTTTAAATTTGAATTTGTTTTGGCTTTTTAAAGACATCTGTGTTTTGATAAGCTGTCGTTTAAAATCTACCACTTAAGTGAATCATGTCATTACAGTTAGTCACACAAAAAGAGTGATTGTCCACACACAGCCTGCTCTCTGTCCCGCACAACTTAGAACATTTCAAGGAACTCTCTCTCCTTCTCTCTATCAGCGAAATCTGAATGTCCATGATCAGACAGTTTCTTGTTTGCTAATGTTACTTTCACTAAAACTTCAGTTTGATGTACAGATTGCTTGACATTGTGGAATTTGTATGTATGAAATAGCAATACTGCAACATTTCACTGTTTTTTTGAATTTGATGTCAAGTTGTTCTTGTAATAAATATTTTCCTCTGAAGTAAATGAAGTATCTCCAATATTTTTTCATGTAGAGCTTTTGTTGCAGCGTTATTGCAGACAGACTGGGTTTGGTTTTGGAGGAACTTCTGCTGCGCTTGTTTGAGAAAGAAGCCAAATATTAACGTCCATTATGACAATATTATTATCCATGTACAATGTGTTACTAACTTATGTAATTTTCCTATTTGACTGATGATCTCTTTGTGCAAATTTTGTTGTCTGAAGTTTTTAAAAGCAATAGCACTGAATGCGAAATAGCCTGTTGGTCATTGAGTATGTGCAGAATGGAGATACTATCTTTGTAATGGTTATTGTGTTTTAGAGAGGTGTCATTTCAGAGGCTTGAGTTTCTGGTGCTGTTGAGTATTGTTTTATATACAGGCACGTTTCTAACATTTAAACTACTCTCTATGATTAAACTGGATAGACATAAGAAAAATAGTATAAAACAGGGCATGGACGAAATATTAGAAACATCTCACCGTGTAACACAATTCCTTCACAATTCCTACATTAATAATGCACAAAATTAATTGCCAAGTGAGTATATTTGAATACTTATTTCTAAGTTTAATAATTTAAAATTATTTTAAATCAAATAAGATTGTTGATATTTTTTTTGCCTACTACATGTAAAGAGTGCTAATCTTAAAAAGCTGTATTTTGGCAATAGTATATTGTTGATAGTAGTTAAGTAGTTAAACTACTTCCCTCCCATAATTATGACCAAACACCCTCCTGAATGAAAGCTGACGTTGCTTGTCTGTTTGCAAACGTTATTTTGTGAAAACACGGAAGTAGATGAAGTGGGAGGGGACGAAGGCCATCACAGCCCCTACCAAGCCTGTCACGGTAAGATGTTAGTGGAGATTTTCTCTCCAAATTCATTGTGTGGCGAGTCTAATTTTAACTCCAGAAGGTACGCTAATTCGTTGGGTAAGGTTTAAATCTGGCCGATAGATTAAGAGCTTAACTAACTCGGCAAAGGCTTCCTTAAGCCTGTACTTAGAAGGTCATGTCTCAGCTGTGAGGCTAGAACAGTGGCCAGGCGCGAGCTGACACTGACAGGCACACAGACAGCTAGCCTTTAGCATCACTTTCATTCAGCTAACCGTAACTACAGCAAACATGCAAGAATGGGCAAATCAGTTATGCGTGAGTAATTGCTCGATCGTTGATTGCAGAACAACCAAAACTACTAGTCTAACTAACTTTATGTTGCTTTTGCATATTGAGGTTAAACACACTTGAGCCTGCTATGCTAGCGTTTAAGTACAGGTAGCCTGATGCTAGCCAGCTAACGAACCTCCTCTGTAGTCTCTACTTGGCTAAGTTAACTGTATAACTTAAAGTCACCACTTGGGAAGTACTTTTATTGTTAGTCTGGAAATTATTTAATAGCCCGGTATTAGTTAAGTGTTATTTTAACGCGACAAACGCGTGAATTGTCGTACAACCGTATCTCAGACAGCTAGCTAGCGTCTTGCTAGCTAACGTCGTCAGTTGTTTTAAAGCGTCCTGTTTGATGAAGTTGTGACTAACAACCAGTCCGATGTATACGGTTAACCTACCTGCTGCTCAGTGAATAATGAACAGCCACGGTTGATGAATGAAATGCTCTTATGTGGACACAGCTCATTGTCACTGACGATTAGTTAGCATAATAACTGAAAGGCCTGTGCTGTTCATGTAGACTTTGAATTAACTCTGGACACCTCAATGCTACATCTGTTGAGAAGTTTAATGTCTGTATTTATTTGATATCCAGACTGATAAAGGCAATGTTCATCATTAATATTCTTGAAACACGTTTTGTGTTTTGTTTCCAACATAAACATATGCAATATTGTCTGATTGAATTTAAAGGTCCTATTGATGGACGGCTTATTAAAGGTCCTGTGAGGAGTTTATAGCTTGTTATGAAATCTACTGAAATTAATAATGCTGCCTTCATATGAGCTATAAAAGCAAACAAGACCATCAGCGACAAGGTTGATTATATCTTTATAGTTGTTTACAATGCCTGTTACCACTGCCGGGGGGTAGGTGTCAGACAAGCTGGTTAACTTTGTGAAACCAAATCAGCCAACCAAATCAAAATTTTCTACATTTTCCAGGGCAAAGATTCACAGCAAGTGATACCTTTTGAAAGTTAAAAGAAAGGATGAGATTTGTTGTTTAAAAAAAGACTTCTTTCACATGTACAGGACAAGATCAGCAAAGAGATGTGAGCTACCACTTGTCCACAGAAGTCGCCAAAATCAATACAAACCAAAAGTTCCTCATAGGAGCTTTAACTTATTTGTCATAACAACTTTTATTGAGATGCCATCTGTTTCATTCATTAAAGACAGCTCCAAGGACCCTTAATCAATATTTGTATCATGGCCCCGTTAAGAAGCATCACAATTTTCAACAACAGCATAGTAATCCCAAAAATGATCACTGTTAATTCAGGTAACAGTAAAGGTAGTGTAATGATAGGATGCACAAACCATATGTTTCCTAAAAGTACGCGAGCATGGTGAAAAGTTGTTGAGTAAATCACTGTTTTATTTTCCTTATAAATGGAGCATGTTTCCAGTTTTGATCAGCATTCATGCTCCTACCTTAACGTTCCCTTTAACTTGAACACTATTTGTCAACCTTATACCAAGAAGTATTGTTGTATGAATGGAACATCTAAAGTTCACTTAGTTAAAGAGACATTGTTGGCCACATACATGCTGACCAAGATGATTAATGTTTAAAGAGGATATACTAGTATCTGTTTTCTTAACAAAATCCATTGTCTTCTTTTCTGATAGTTCACTGCCATTTGTCGAGGAGAAGACAGGAATTCCTTTTATTTCCCTGTGCTTGCACTTCTAGTATTTCCTGTTGCTCTCATGATGCTCCAAGTTTCCACTCAGGAAAGGATTTCACAACCATCTTTCTCACTGTCTCTTTCTCTTTCTTTTGCAGGAGAATCGACAATTTGGATCCAAAATGACGGACTCCAAGTACTTCACCACCACCAAGAAAGGTATGTCAGCTTAATTTTAATCTGATCACTGGTTTCAGAAAATTTACTGTCAACCAATTTTTAATTGACATGTCTTGAACCTGAAGTGAAAGAACTGAGGATAATATCACTGCTTTGTATCGATGTTGTTGCCAACAACTGAACAGCCCTGTTTTTTGTAAATCAGATTAGACATATTGAGCATTAGCTTTCAGAGATTTAACTGTCCTGCTGTGCCTCCTGTTCGATGTGGCTCCTCTCACAAGATCCAAAAATGTACATATTTACATAAACAGAATATGCAAATGGGTGCTTAAAAAATTTGGGATGCCTGGATTTATAATTTTTGTTTTGATTGCCTTTGAGACAGAAGAGCAGGCGTCTTTAACAATCAGCTATTTGTACTCATCTGCGTAATGTTGTGTGCAGTCTGTCACTGACATCCTGAAGGAGATTTGGGGTGCTTAGCGGTTTACAATGCCGGGGAAATTCTAAGTAGGTAGACTCAAAAGTAAGCCCACTGAGTATTGACAGTGTATTTTCTTAAAGTTTAGTTCATTCAGATAGACATGTTAGTGACTCTAGACTGAAAACTAAACTAAAGGAAGTTAAATCTCTTTCAGTTTAGTACAGAGGAACAGAAAAACAATCCTTTGAGAGGTTTATTTAAAGACATCAATTTGTCAAACACTGACTATTACTCTCTGATCTTTACTCTGTAACAAAAGCTCAGCTGAGCACACACATGAATACACAAACTTGTCTCTACCGTCGTACTAACATTGTTTACGCTCACATTTGTAATACGTACACACAAAGAAAATCAGACCTTCATCCAAACAATTTTATTTGAATAGAAAATGAATACAATAAAGTAGCTGGCTGGACTTAAATAAGTAGTCGCCTGCTTGGCTGGCAGAAGGTGCTTATGTAAAGCTCTGAGCTATCGGAAGTGTCTCTTTAATCACCAACTCAGCGATTAGCTAATTCTGTGTTAAAAACATCAACACATGGACAAGGTTCTCAACCTCTGACCAGCATCCCAAACTGCTGGGAATGTCAATGTCTGTATCTATGAGGGGGGTTTGATGGCTAATGGACTGCTGTACATTGTGTAGTATCGTCTTTCTGGTTCGCACTCTGCAGTTTGTAAAAAGAGGGCAATGCTGCACTGTGCTACTTTTCACACTGACATCATGAATGGATTACATGATGTGTGATTCCCTGTTGTTTCTTGTGTGTGCAGGGGAGATCTTCGAGCTCAAGGCAGAGCTGAACAGTGATAAGAAAGAGAAGAAGAAGGAGGCTGTGAAGAAGGTCATTGCATCTATGACAGTTGGCAAGGATGTGAGGTGAGCTGGGGAAAACACTGTCAGACACCTCCACACACCTCCACACACCTCCACACTGCAGTAATATAATGTAACGCATCACCCTTCACTTTGAGACAGCAGAGATATAACACCTTGTCTGTTCCTCAGCGCTCTGTTCCCAGATGTTGTGAACTGCATGCAGACAGACAACCTGGAACTGAAAAAGCTGGTCTACCTCTACCTGATGAACTATGCCAAGAGTCAGCCAGACATGGCTATCATGGCTGTTAACACCTTTGTAAAGGTAAATCTCAATCTGTCATGAATATTTTAAAACTTTATTAAAATATCTGTAATTAATTAATGATTAATTGGCAGCAATTAGAGCTCGCTTGGTACCGTGTTATTAAAGGCATGTGTCCTTGAGTTTTTGCACAACTTATTGATATGTATTGTGAAGAATAAAAGTGTAAACAGGAATATTTTCCTCAAATGTCTGTCAGATAATGTATTATAATGAAAAAATAAATCAAAGTTGAAAAAAAGATACTTATGACCTCTCTGAACCGCCCCTCTAGGACTGTGAAGACCCTAACCCTCTAATCAGGGCCCTTGCTGTTCGCACAATGGGCTGCATCCGTGTGGACAAGATCACTGAGTACCTCTGTGAGCCACTGAGGAAATGTCTGAAGGACGAAGACCCGTACGTGAGGAAGACTGCCGCTGTGTGTGTGGCAAAGCTCCATGATATCAATGCCCAGTTAGTGGAGGACCAAGGCTTCCTGGACACACTTAAAGACCTCATCTCTGACTCCAATCCCATGGTACGAACCTTTCAGGCTGCTTTCTAGCTGGCTATTGATCCAGCCTGATGTCTTGCTCGACGTGCCACAGATGGCCACAAGCCCATGCTCTGCCTTTCACTGATAAGCCCCGCGTTGGCTTTCAAATACTTGGCATGTTACCAGAATTTTGTCAGTTAAATGACCTCTCTTTTCCTATTTTAGTGTAGCTGATGGCTACTATTTTTCTTTCAGCACTTATCTGAACTCTTGTCCTCATCTTTAGGTCGTAGCAAATGCAGTGGCAGCGCTGTCTGAGATAGCGGAGTCTCACCCCAACAGTAATCTCCTGGACCTGAACCCTCAGACCATCAACAAGCTGCTGACAGCTTTAAACGAGTGTACAGAGTGGGGACAGATATTCATTCTCGACTGCCTGGCCAATTACACACCTCGTGATGACCGTGAGTCCCAAAGGTGAGAGAAAACACTGCCTTCATTAGCATTACAGATAGCAAATGCCAGTTAGCAATTATCCCAAGTAAACCTATCTAATATTCTGCCCTTTCACTCCTGATATCATCAACATCTGCTAGCATCTGTGAGCGTGTGACCCCGCGGCTCTCACATGCCAACTCTGCAGTGGTGTTGTCGGCAGTTAAAGTTTTAATGAAGTTCATGGAGATGCTGCCCAAGGACTTGGACTACTATGGCACCCTGCTGAAGAAGCTTGCCCCTCCTCTGGTCACCCTCCTTTCTGCTGAGCCCGAGTTGCAATACGTGGCCCTTAGAAACATCAACCTCATCGTACAGAGACGGTAAATGTCAGGAGAGGATGTACCGTTCTTTATGCTTTGGGAAAAGCAGGCCCTTATAAAAGTTGTATATACCGTATCATGTAGCAGTACTCTTTGTGTGTTGTCTTGCAGTCTAAGTAGAATGCCACAAATAACCGGATATGTCGATGTCTCTTTTCAGCCCAGAGATCCTGAAACATGAGATGAAGGTTTTCTTTGTGAAGTACAATGACCCAATCTATGTCAAGCTGGAGAAGCTGGACATCATGATTCGCTTAGCATCTCAGGCCAACATTGCCCAGGTAACACACACACAGCTGTAGTACAAGCAGGAAACATGGTTTTTATTAGATTAAAAACTACATATAAATGATTATGTCTAGATATTCACAAAATCATCTGAGTGACTGCTTCTCATCTGTCCTGCTGTAGGTCCTGGCTGAGCTGAAGGAGTACGCCACTGAAGTGGATGTGGACTTTGTCCGTAAAGCGGTCAGAGCCATTGGCCGCTGTGCCATCAAAGTAGAGGTGGGTGGAGATGATGTCATCCTGTCACCTGATGCTTTGTTTGTCAAATCCTTGTAGCATCTTTGTGCTTCAATGATTTAGCCAAATGTTTAACCCACTGGTGTGTGTTAGTTTCCAAAACAAACTACACTCTAGTTCTTCACTGATACCTTTGGACACATAAGAGTAAACAGGACATCATGAAACAAATGATTGATGACAAATCAAACACTCGGCTTCAAGTTTAATAGTTTTTATTTTTAGTAACTTAGACATAATGGTAAATGGATGGACTGTATATGCAGACATTTCATGTGTATTTACCTGTACATTGTTAAACCTGAAGGCCCATCTTGATCCGTTATCTTCCTCTCTATTCATTAGCAATCAGCGGAGCGGTGTGTCAGCACACTACTAGACCTCATCCAGACCAAGGTCAACTATGTGGTGCAGGAGGCCATTGTGGTCATCAAGGACATCTTCCGCAAGTACCCCAACAAGTAGGTTCCTTCCTAGGCAACAGTGTCGTCATTCTTTGTTAACACTTTGTTTTCCATATACACTCAGTTTATACGAGCTGGTCAATTATATTGAGCCATTTAAAGAAGTTACATGTTGTGTGAGCTGTGACATGCTTTGCATTTATCTCTGAGCTATAGTATTTTTGCACATATGCTGTTATACACCAGCAGACAAACCAAGATTTCAGCTTCACTGATCCGTTTTCTTGGTCTTTAAATGGTCCGATTCAAAACTCATAACAAAGACTAGAGGTGTTTTTTAGATTGGCTTTCATCCCAAACGATATGAAGAGGAACCTTCAGGCACGAAAAATTCTCCACAGCACAACTCTGAGTGTTTGTAGAGGACAGCTTAACTCCCTGCCCTGACTGCACCTGGTCAAAGGTCAGGCAGATTCAGCTGGAGCGTGACTTCTGCTGTTGATCACCAACAGACAGGATTCATGTGCCAGACAGAAACTTCTCCCACACATCGCTGCGGAGTCGTGAGTCTCCAAGGGAGCAGCTTTGCAAAGCCTCCAGCTCATCATCGCTCGAGCCTTTTAGCTGCATGAGTCACTACCCACTCAAACTTCTGGCTTTTCTGTAAATTAGAAATCAACAAAATCTTTCTGCCTTAATTTATGAAACCATTATGTAGATCTAATAAGTTATTCAGTATTTGATTCAAATGAGAATTAAAACAGGAATTAATTAACCTCTACAGAAGACTTTAGTTGCTGAGCATTCAGCAAATGTAAGTCCCGCAGACCAAACTCCGAGAGTGGACAGTGAACATTGGATTTACATTTCTGGCCGCCAGAAAACAAAACCCCAAAGTAATGCTAATGTTTGTCTGCGTCTGCTGAGAGCAAAAGGAGGACGTCTTGTTAGTATGTTTTGAAAGCTGGTGACATGTTGTGGCTGTCAGCTGGTGTTTTTGTTTTTCCTGCCACAGGAGGTCATAAATACATAAATTAGTAAATTATTGTAATCTGCTTTTTGTGATTGTCTATTGCAAACTTGGAGTGCATGCACTGATGTTTCTGTGTGACCTTTTCCAGGTACGAGAGTGTGATTGCAACTCTCTGTGAAAACCTGGACTCCCTGGATGAGCCGGAAGCTCGTGCCGCCATGATCTGGATTGTGGGAGAGTACGCTGAGCGCATAGACAATGCTGACGAGCTGCTGGAGAGCTTTTTGGAGGGGTTCCATGATGAAAGCACTCAGGTGTGTTTAGTAGAGTGCAGGGCGGTCCATTGTCCATTTTAATGGTAGCACAGCACTCATTTGCAGTCAGTGCCTTTACTAAGTAGCACGCTTGGGTTCCTGTTGTTGCAAATAATTAAAGTCATTGGATAGCTGTTGCAAAGCACTGTGAGAGAAATGAAAGAATCATTGATGAGTGAAATATTTTGTTTAATGAGACTTAATGTGAAGACTCTACAATAGTTGGAACACTTTGATATCCGACTCATAGACACATGTTGAAGAGAAGCCAGCCTTCACTCTGAGGAGTGTTCTGGCACAGTTTGTTAGGGGATTACACCCGGCTTCACGCGCTTACACATCACTCCTCAGTAATAGATTTATTCCCATATTATTGCCTTGGAGAGCTTTTCTTTGATCCATTAAGTGATTCTGTGGGTAGAAAGGAATTTACTAAGCGTAAAATGTTCACTTTTGTGATGGCAGCTTAAAGTAATGGTGTTGATATTCACTGTTTAGCAGCGTCTGGCCTTGCTTTGTATTTCAGTTTTAGCCTTAATAAGCCTTTCACTCCATGTATTCAAAATTCAATGTAAGTGGCTGTAACATCTATTGTTTGTGTTCACTATGTCCTCCAGGTGCAGCTGCAGCTACTGACAGCCATCGTCAAATTGTTCCTGAAAAAGCCAACTGAGACCCAGGAACTAGTGCAGCAGGTGTTGAGCCTGGCCACACAGGTGAGAACAAAAGACTCATTTGATGTTCCTGTCGTCCTCTCGGTCTACACATATTTGACAAATTTAAAGAAACATGCTGTCATGACTTTGCAACTTTACTTCTATTTATGTCGTTTTCAAGGAGTTCTGTAAAACTAAATGACTCTAAGTACACTGGAGTATTGTTATAGCAATATGGATGTGAGCCTTGCACTTCCCTCTGTAATGACTTCAGTGGTTTGAGTTTACTCTACCGCTCCAGTAGTTGTGTTTAAATGTTTTATGGTAGTAGTTTCAAAGATTAAACCATACATTCTAATAAAATTCTTTGTAGTATTGGATTAAAATATATTGAAATTAAGCTTATTTGATATAGTTAAAACTTTTTATAGTAATAAAATGTCCAGTGTGAGGATGCGTGTAAATACATTTTGGCATACATTAGCTAAATTCTAGCCCTACCAAGGCTGACTTAGTGTTTGATATCTTTGAGTCACGGCTCAGCCCCTAATATCCGGACCAAGACAGAGAAGAGTCGAACATTAAGTATTTATTAAATAAGCTCCATGAATAATAATAATCCTTCCTCCTAATGGCTCTGTCTCTTCCTGCAGGACTCTGATAACCCTGATCTCAGGGACCGCGGCTACATCTACTGGCGCCTGCTCTCCACGGACCCTGTAGCTGCTAAAGAGGTGGTCCTGGCTGAGAAGCCCCTCATCTCTGAAGAGACGGATCTGATCGAGCCCACGCTGCTGGAGGAGCTCATCTGCCACATCGGCACTCTGGCCTCTGTCTACCACAAGCCTCCCAGCGCCTTTGTCGAGGGCAGCCGTGGTGTTCAGCACAAGAGGCTCCCTGGCAGTGCCGGATCGTGAGTCATGCAATGTTTTTTTTAAACACTGATGGCTTAGGGGTTTGTTTACTTAAATAGATATAGCTACAGTCTTGACACTGCTGTTGAGTAACTCACCTTTCAGCAGTTTCGAACTGTGCAGCTGTTCTGCTTCGTTCCCTCCTGATGTAAAATATATCTAATCACATCTACTTTCAATTGTTTTATGTTGACTGGATTTATTTCAGCAGTCAAATAATCAATTTGTCTTACAGTGTATTTGAAATAGTTATCATAACACATTAATATTACTTTTCTTTATTCTTTCTGAATAATTTCTACCAGTGGGGAGAGTGTTGACAGCCCAGACCCTGCGTCTGCTGCTGGAGTCTCTGAGGCGCCGCCTGCTGTCATCCCATCCCAGGGAGATCTTCTGGGAGATCTGCTTAATCTGGACCTGACTCCTCCTGCTGCCACCGGACCACCACCAGCCCCCTCCTCCGGCATGCAGTTGGGTGCTATGGACCTTCTCGGAGGGGGTCTGGACAGCCTGGTAGGTTTTCTTCTCATCACAGTTTGACTGAAGCTGTAAGCTTCTGAAAATACCCCTCACTTGATTTCAGTAATTGGCTTAATGTCAATGGGCCAAAGTGACGGTAACATATCTTTGTGTTAATTCTCCGCCTCTGGTGCTTTCTCTTCTTTTTTGTTTGACCCCTGTGTGTTTTCCTGTCTTTGTTCAATGCTGCACCTGCAGATGGGGGATGAGTCTGAGCCGGTAAATACATGGAGGGAGAGGGCACAACATTTATGAACCATGTCAGGCCATTTTAGAGGATTGATTTCATAACTGCTGTTTAACTGTGGTTTCATGCATCAGTCTGACCTTTTCATCATTTATCATTTATCATGGTATCTACAGTAAGCATGCTGTTAAATCCTTTCCATCCTTTTCTTACCTTTGGGCTCTGCGATGTGTTTCATGTTTCAATCAGCCGCCCATCCCTCTGCGGACGGACACTCCTCAGTCACCTCAGCTCCATCAGTCCCCATCGCCCCCAGATTACAGCCCCACTGAGGTTGGTCCAGGGGACCACGCTGGACCAGTAAAGGCCAGCATCAGCCTAGAGCCCCCTCTCGTCCCCTGTTGTGCCACTGTGTCCTCAGAATAGTTCTCCCCAACAGTTATCTGTGACTTTGCACTTTTTATTACGATGTTTGTTTCCCTCTCCACGTGGGTGAGATTTAGTAAATCTTGCCCATGTTTCGTCTTCGATGCACACTGTGTTTAGCCACTACACCTAACACAAGTTTCACTATACCCCCGACCTTTTCACCACCACAGTAGACACTTTTTGTGAGTAGCATTTGAACAATAAAAGTTGGACTTGTATTTACAATATAAGATCAGTTACGTTAAAGGAAAACTTCTGGTGTTTCCTTCCTGCTGTTGCTTGTTAACAGAGTAAAGCCCATAGTTCCTTTGACCCTCACACCCCTCCATCCAACTTCTTCAAACCCTCCAGAATATTATTTAATTTGCACCAGAAGATAACCTGAATCATTTTTCTCTCCCCCCTACCCAGCTTGGCGGAGACCTCGGAGGAAGTGCTGCTGTAAGTCTGAGTTTCTGTCTGGCTGTTATTGCTCAATATGAGATGATGTGAAAGGTGTCGGGGTAACGAGTTTCTTTGTGACCCACAGATGGGGGCTGGTTTTGGTGCTACTCCAGCTACAATGCCCGCCTCTTTCAATGCCCCTGTCAGCGGCGGTCTGGACGACCTGTTTGATCTCGGAGGTGGAGTTGGTATGCCGATGGGAGCTTACAGCCCCCCTAAAACAGTGAGTCCTAATAAGCTGGAAATAAACAGTCTGGAGAATGATAAAACAACAGTTAGAGGAACCCTTAATAAATCACTGATCTTGTCTCTGTTCAGGTCTGGCTTCCAGCCATGAAGGCTAAGGGTCTGGAGATATCAGGCACATTTGCCCGCCGTGCTGGGGTTATCCAAATGGAGATGACCCTCACTAACAAAGCTATGAGTGTCATGACTGATTTCGCCATCCAGTTTAACAGAAACAGGTAACGCTTCTTACAAAGCAATGTGTTTTAATTTCTACAGATATTTTCACATCTTGTGACTTTTATTTTTTCATCTCTTTGTCCCTCCGTAGCTTTGGGCTCGCTCCGGCTGGTCCGCTCCAGGTTCTCACTCCTGTTAACCCAAACCAGAGTATTGAAGTGAGCCTCCCCCTCAGTACTGTGGGACCTGTCATGAAGATGGAGCCTCTAACTAACCTGCAGGTAACACCTTCAATCATTTATCTTTATTACTCTGTTTGCTTGACTGAATTTATTGAGCATCACACTTGTGACAGTCATGCGACATCAACAAGATGACAAGTACAGACTAGAAGCACAACATTATGTATGCCAACTGTTTTCATTTTTTCACACTGGCTTTATCAGGACACTGATGCCTCAGGTTTACTGTCCTGATATGGCTTCTTACAGGGCCCAGGGCCTCCAACATCTTTACAGCACCCTCTAAGACATGCTTTGTAATGTTAACAGAATGTACAGACTTGGCTGCATGTTTAGTTAGGTTATAATTAAGTCCCAAATGGAGAAGTTGGCTGTAATTTAACATCATATATTCAGTTTTCAGAACTTAAACACCAAAATGCTGCATGGTTGAAATATTAACGGACTTGACTCTTGAATCTCTTGAAACATTAAGTTTTGTCCTGGAAAAATATGCCAATGTGTCGTAAACGATTAGTAATGCATCCTCACTGTCATTCAGTAACACTGTTGAATTCCTATGTTGTGGATAAAACAGAATTAAAACATGAAACAGCCGTCAGAACAGCTGTGATTAGTAGCAAATAAAAGGAGCGGCAGCGACTGGCTGGTTTTTGATCAGGGTGGTTCTTTTTACTGGGCAGAATGGTGGACGGCCGCTGTGTGCAGCTGGAGGGAGATGATAAGAGTGTCGAGGGGGATGATAGAGGAGGGGGCAGTCATTAGTGGTCACACAACACATGGCTCCTTTGTTTTCCCCTGGCCTCTGTAGACCTGCTAACCTTTCTTCTCTGCTGCCTCCAGGCTCGGCTTTGATGGGTACTTTTTTCTGTTTTGACATTTTCTCAGATGTTTTATTTTGAGAGGTTCTGCGATGTTTTTGTCTTGGTGGAAGATGATGTCCCAGAATATTATTTTGAGTGCTCTTTTAACGACTGATGTGTGGTAGCAGTTTTTTTTACCGTTAGAATACCACCACAGTCAATAAACCCTCTCATCACAAAACAGCACACCGGAGGGAAATGTTTTAGGAACTTTGGAGGCAAGTTTGAGGTCTATTTTTGTCTCTGAAGGGCCTTTTTAAAAGGTCAAGGATATTAAATTCAAAGACATCAAAGCATTGAGAACAACTAAAGCTGCTTGCTAAAGATTCTGGTACTACAGCACACAATTTGAAGTACATTAGGAATGATTACTACGTAAGTCAATTGCTGAATTTCATCGGGCAGTTCAGAAACGAAAGACTGAACCTGACGCCCTCTAAAAATAAACTGAGAGGTTCCTGTTTAATTCAGGGAAGTGGTCAGTTTCAGAAGGATGCAGACCAAAATGCCTCAGGACACTACAATCAAAGCAACGTAGGACATAGGAGCAGGCTGTAGGCTAGGTAGCTAATTCCAACATTCAATTTCTATGTTTTGAAGTTCAATTTTTTACACAGACGTTTGGTGTGACATGATTTAGGGGGCTTTCACAGTAGGGACCCGGGCCCGGATCCGAGTACGCTTGACCCCAAAGTCCAGTTAGTTTGATTTGGGTGAACACTGTGTACCGTACTCGAGCACGGTTCGTTGATCCGTGCCCGGGTCCACTTGAAAAGGTGGTTTGAGTACGGTTCATGCGCACACGTTTACAGTACGCATCAGGTGTGAAAGCTAATCGTACCAAACCATGGATGTGGAGTGCTTTTTAGAATGTCACTCGCCGATCTCATCCTCTGAACTGCGCGGCCGTGGCTGATACCGTAGGAATGTTGGCGAGAGGGTCGTTCTTTAGATGTTCTCCAAAATATGAGTAATAGTAGGCATAGTGAGAAGGTTGACTCCATTGTATGGGATCATGTGATTCGTGTGCTTTTCTACACTGAAACGACAACATAAACAATGTCGCGTAGTTGATGATACTCTTCTTCTCCTTGTTTTAGAGGTGCATTACCGCCACCCTCTGCTTCAGAGTCCTTCCGCAGGCGTATTCGGGTGCGGAACAAAATTATTAATGTGAAAGCTGAACGGCGGGGGAGAGGGAGGGAGGGCCATCGTACTCAGGCACGGTACGAAGCAATCGTACCCAATGTGAAAAGCCCTTAGTAGCCGACTGTTACCATTTGTGCTTGACATGAACTGTAGTTCAGTTTGTTTTATACTGAAGCGACAGCTGATTTAGAACGTTTTAAAAGTCTGGTTCAGTGGGAGGGGGAGCAGACACCACTGCCAGAGCAGATGAAACAGAAAGACCAGGAAAACAGGCAAATATGTAAAAATTAGATGCTGGAACCAAAGACTTTAAAGCATTTTCATCAAGGAAAAAAACACAGAAAGTTCTCTGAGTCTTTTACTTGTGGTTGTGATGTACCAGCCTAATGAGAACAAATAATGCCATTAAAATGTGGACCTGACATACAGAGCACGAGACCTGACCTGTGTAGTAAGATTCAGTGTCCTACCTTTTCTCTTACTTTATGACAGAGCTCATTTAGTGAAGCTTTGTGCAGTTTGTGTATGACTCGCCATGTTACCGGCAGTCCTGCACTGCACCCAGGAATAAGACGCCCTAATGAATTATTCAGGAGTCCTTCTGCTATCCTCTGGCTGAACTCCCTGTCCTTTACTCAGCACTTCTTCTGTGAGCAGCCTGATCGATATCCCTGGCTGTCACTTGTTACTTCAGGTGTCTCCATCATACCACAGCTGTTCTCCCTTCCCAGTGTCATGTACTTTTGCCACCAGGGTCCATAAACCTGCCCGGGGAGCCAAGGCTAACAAATTGATTCTTGTTTTGTACAGACCTGCTGTTAGCTGCTGTTTGTGTCTTGTTTGTCTCATCTTTATATTTAGTGTTTTATTTTTAACCACAGTCAGCTATTCTTAACACCTCTTTATTCTCATCTTTATTTATATCCTCTTGCGAAGCACGTTCCGAAGGCTGATTTAGTTTGTGATGGGATGTTTGCTGATATTCGTAAGCAAATTGAAGCCTCATGTTATGTAGACACAGTCTGATGGGAGGCTTTAAACAACATATATTGTATGCATAGAGTTGTGGTAGGATTTAATATTGCCTGTGTTTGTGAGAGAATGAGATGCCTAAAGGATTGTAGCCCTCTTGTTCAGTAAACAGCACACATTGCCCACCCTTGAAGGGCACTTGAAAAGTAATTACCCATATATTGCTTCTTGTTTCTCCTCTTGTCCCTCTTCCCCCGTTCCTTCGGATGTAATCACTGTCGCAGGTGGCTGTAAAGAACAACATTGACGTATTCTACTTCAGCTGCCAGTACCCCATCAGCATGCTGTTTGTGGAGGACGGGAAGATGGGTGAGTGTCTCTTGGCTAAACCTCTTCACTTGTAAGCGTCAGACCCCTCTGACGTCAACATCGTACACACACATCAGTCTTTGAGCGAGCGTGTGACAAGTGTAGCCGGGTGTGAGAAATGTCTACCTGCCTGTACTCGTTCACCTCTCTGGTTGCACAGCTTCTCCTGGATTCTGCACCAGAGCCAGTCAGGGCCTCTTTTTCTCTTTTTGTGTGTTCTGGTTTGATTTATTCTGTGAGAACGTGTTGGCATTATTCCCCGTGGAGCTTCTTGATGGGGGGGTAGCAGCACGGCGGCTGCCAGGGGCCCAGCCGCAGCATGAGCCGTTGTGTCTAGTGTGGAATCAAACCACTCACACATTACATTACCATTTGTTCATTGCACACATCCTGTTGTTCTTCTCATACTGTGTTCTTCTCAGTGCGTGCGCTTTGTCTCTGGACTCATCCGGTGATTGTGTGTCTTTATCCGCAGAGCGACAGGTGTTCCTCGCCACATGGAAGGACATTCCTAACGACAATGAGTCCCAGTTTCAGATCAAAGACTGCCATCTGAACTCAGGTGAGGAGGATGAAAGGAGATCAGAGAGTGCACCACCTGAAGAACACTGCATGATGCATCGACACCCTGCAGCTTCTTGATACGTGATAAATAGCCCTACAGAGCAGTGTCGATCTCAAATCCTGATCCTCGCTAATGAGGCAAATTGTATTTGATGAGAAGTCATCAGCTGCAGTCTCTATTTATGCGTGATAATTTAGTTTTACACAAGCGTGAGAGCAGCCGAACTGGAGAAGAATTCCTAATGACAGCTTAATGGAGATTTCCTCCAGCAGATTCAATTTCTTTTTGGTGAACAAAGAGAGAGTTTCACATCCTTCTGGGATACAGCAGCAGCAGGACAGAGTCTGAGCAGAGAAGATTTCTCAGAATAAGCGACTGTATCTTTGCTGCACAAATAGCCTCGAGTGAAATTTTAGGAGATGATGAGTGGGAAAGAAAGCCTACATGGACTGGTGCACTTAATGACTGTTTAATGACTGAAAGTAAATACTAATGAGCTGTGGAGCAGTTAAAATGTTGACTGTGTATTCATGATTATGATCCCTCAACAGATGCGGCCTCCAACAAACTGCAGGGCAGCAACGTCTTCACCATAGCCAAGCGTACAGTGGAGGGTCAGGACATGCTGTATCAGTCCACGAAACTCACCAACGGCATCTGGGTGCTGGCCGAGCTGCGGGTGCAGACGGGAAACCCAAACTACACGGTGAGTGCTCAGCTGGTTGCTGAATTAGCTGAATTAGAAAAAAATGAGACGTGTCATTGATGTGCCGCTGCTGCTCTATTAGCTGTTTACTGATAAAAGAAACAGGTGGTGAGAAACAGCGATGACATTTAGTATTTTATTAAGGGACGGCCTTTTGAAGAACCTTTGACCACGAAATGCCAACTAATGAAAGAAATGTCAGGATTGGGGGGAGTGTACTCCCTGGGGAGATGTATGACGTTAAAACATATGTGCCTCTGTTGATACATTTTCTTAATATAATTCACTGTAAAAACATTTTTTTACCTGCCTCATGATTTGGAACAAGAGCTGTGTCAAGAAAAGCGCCAAAGTTGATCAGAACTGTCATAAATCCATCCTTTATCTATACCGCTTATCCTGTTCAGGGTCGCGGGGGGCTGGAGCCTATCCCAGCTGTCATTGGGCGAGAGGTTGGGTACAATTTGGACTGATCATCAGTCAATCACAGGGCTGAAACATAGAGACAGACAACTTTTCACACTCACACTTACATCCACGGGCAATTTAGAGTCACCAATTAACCTAACGAGCATGTCTATGGACTGTGGGAGGCAGCCGGAGGGAACCCACATGCACGGGGAGAACATGCAAACTCCACACAGAAAGGCCCACTTCATCCGAACCAGGGTTCAAACTAGGAACCTTCTAGCTGTGAGGTGACAGCGCTAACCACTGCTCCACTGCTCATCAGAACTTTCATAAAATTCTGACTGAAAAAAAAAAAGCAGTTTCGAAGACTTACTAGAATTACCTGAGAATTTATGTTTATTTATAAACTGTTGTAAATGTCCTTTCCCTGGGATGTTTTATCCAATACTTATCTATTGTAAATATGTAATATGTACCAGAATTGATTAATTCCCAGACTTCCCTCTGTTAGCCCGTCATTTTCTTTATTCTTTTAGCATGTAACTAAATGTGAGTCATATTTCAATCATGTCATCTGTCAAAATAACTGCTTTTTTTTTTTAAATACCTACACAGAAGTAGTCCCCATTTTAAACTTGGCGGACGGATTTAAAGAAAAGTTAAATAGATTTAAAGTAATTCTTCTTCATGAGACGTTCTCATGAATAAATGGAACCTAATCAGGCACTCTCATAGTCCAAAAAGGTCCCAAAGGGAGTCCAATCTTCCCCACTCAGTTTTAATTGACTTTGCATACATTGATGCTATCTCTTACATTGCATTACCCAAACTTTTATTCTGGAGGTTGAGCTATTTTTTGAGGCTCCAGTTATAACTGCCGTCATAACTGGAAAGTGTTACGAGAGAGGTGTCCCATAATAAAGCTAAATGAAAAATCTATTTGACTAACTGAACCAAATACACTCAGGACGTCTGTGACTTTGGTGCTGAATCGTCTCACGAATCCTCATCTACAGTTCAGGAAAGTTCCTGCTTCCGCTCTGCACTCGAGTACAAAGTAGAGCCTGACTCGTTGAATTAAATCGGCGTGATGCAGCTGCATAAAGCTGTCATGACTGAACTTCATGGAGGGAGACAAATGACGTAGCAGCGGCTGATGTGAACAAGCAGAGACATGACGGAGACTGATGTGCTGTGCGGAGTGATGGGTGTGCTGCAGGGTGGAGGCTGCTTGATTGTGCGGCGATTTGAATGGCGGCACTAGTACTGGTGGCTCATTTGCATGTGTGTCTGCGCGTGTGTGTGCGCACATCTATTTGTTTGTGTTCTTCGTTGTGTGTTGCATGTCTCTGCTTCGTCAGCGTGCCACGGTCGTCACTCTTGATGGATTGTGTTTGGCTCAGAAATTCTGCATGGCTAGTCGGGAGCGATGACCTTGGTGCGACTCCGCTCCCTTCTCATCACTCAGTCTGCCTTTAGATGATGTTTTTATTTCATAAGGTGGCCTGAACTCTTTTTGTTTTCTCCTGTCTAGACTAGTCAATTCGCCCAGTTTGCTCATTAAATTCCAATTTTTGAATTTTTGACGTGTCTTCATGTTAATTATGTGTGAGATTTTGGAAACAGGAGTACATCCTTGAGCAGAAGTCTGAGATTTATTGACTGAGGTGAAAGCTGATTACTTTATGATAATTTGTGTGGCATCTTTTGTTTGTCATTTGTTCATGCTCGGAGCAGGGCGCAATTTTCATTTTCTCACTCTTGATTAGCTGCGTGTTTATTTCCCCTGAGAGTCCATTTGTGCTGTAATCTCATTAATCCAGGAGGTTCATCTTGTCGGTGTGCGATGCGTTTTCCGTCTGTCATTTTGCTTTCATGTTCATTTTTAAGTTGTAATCGTTCCTCCTCTTTGGGTTCGGAAAGGCTTCCCGACTTTTTGCAGGTGGATCATGAATAGTTTAGTGAGGGAAGACGAGACTGCAGAGTTAACCGTGCTGCATGTACAGTGTGTACTCTGATGGTTGCTGGCTGCTGCATGGTCCCTGCACTCTCTTGGCACAGCACATAAAAGCCGAGCTGCTCAAGCCTTTTGTCGGCAGCTATTTTTAGACCTGAAGCAGCAAAGCCCTGGCATTGCGTATTTTCTGGATTTTATTGTGCTTCTCAAGACAAGTCTTAAAACAATTAAAATGATTTGCCATGAGTGGAGACATCGGCAGCACGTTTGATTTACTGCTCACACACGCTGTGTATATTTCTGAAATTACAGCTCTTTGATGTTGCCTCGCTTCTTACAGCTGCGTCCCAATTACACACTCCAGACTGATTTGAGCTGGGTTAGTGTATGCAGTGTGTTAACTATGGTGTTAATGGACACTATTTCCACTGTAATAGCTCACTGTTGGGAAACTCAGTATGGTGTAATGTAGTGAGAGAGCTCATGGAAGACCTTATAAAACCCAAAAATCTTTCTTTATTGCTCTCTTTTAAAACCTGCAAAGGAAACACGTTGTTGAAATAATATTCATGTTTATAAACGACATTAAACAAATCTTTTTAAGTTGATATGTCAAACTTGTTAGCAAGCTGTTGCTATCGACACATTCAGCAGTTAAGGAGCAACATTATCATTAATTTGCCGTCGTCTCCGTCGACGTGATGAGTCTCAGGCCAATATTCACTCTTAGCTCTACATTGGGTCTCCTTAGAGAAATATATCCTGTCTCTTTAACTATTTAGTGCTGAGCGTGCAGTTTATAGTCATGTCTGAGCTTTGCTGAAAACAGCTTCCTGCTACGACTGAAATCGATGAGAGCAGTGAGGGTGAACCAGCACAGTGAAAGTGTGGTTCCGGACAGCTGAACGATTAGCCGAAGATTTAAAGCTCTGTAGACTTGAGGAGGGTTTCAGATTCAAGTTGTAGTTCTGCAAGTTCACGGCTACATGCTAGTGTTGTTGTCAAGACAACACTAACCAAGACCAAGTCACGTCTGAGACCAAGACCGTATATATAAATGAAAAATCATCACGAGTGAACAAAATGTTTTCTCTTTTTTTACTTTGAGTTTGCCTTCTAATAAATGTGTCGGCAACAAACAAAGTCTGACCATTTCCATTTTTATATTTCCAAAGCAAGCTTTTCAAGACGCCTTTTCTCCAAAGTCAGTGACCTAACCGCAAGTGTTTCATTCACACATCCCAGCCAAAAGATGAAGCACCTTCATTGTCAAGTATTAAATTAACTGGATTATCCTAAACCTGACACAGCTGTCAGAGTTTATTTCATCCATAATAAAGTGTATTTTAAGGAAAATGCCATCTGTCGTACAGAGAATATATTCATCTAAAGTTGGATACACTGTGGAATAGGTTTTTGTATATATGCCCGGCCTCGTTAACAAATCTAGATGACATGCTATAGGATAAATTGAATGTAAGATTATGTCTTAACCATTATTTGACTTTATAAACAACTTTTTTCATGTAAACAAGGTGATGCTCGTGGGCAGATTAAAGGATCAGGAGGATCAAATCATAATCAGGCATTAAGCTGTCAACTTTCTTTGCTCTGCCCTTTGCAATGCTGCATCGCTGCATCAGAGAACTGCAGTGGCTCCAGGTCCTGCAGTGTTTCTGTCTCTCATTGGAACATTTCTGTTGGAAAAAAACATCATATCTCAGAGTTTTCTTACCAACCAACAGAAACACGGACTTATAAACAGCTTGATATTTGAAGTTCATCATCTCAGGATGATTAAACTAAGCAGGATTCTGTCTCTCAATCAATATCAGGAGATTACATCCTCCTTTCTTGTTACTCATGTTTTTGTCTCTTATTTCATTGCCTGTGTACAGCTAATATTATACTAATATGACGTTAGCAGCAAGCCTTAATCTGAGCACATGAATGCCGCAGTTTCTCCTAAAAGCAGGTTCTACTCAGTGGCTAGAGCGTTTCCTCACATCTCTTACCCCATGCTGACAGGAGAGCGGCTGCCTAAATGTTGCCAGCAGCAGCATGCATTAGTAAAGAGCCCTGAGTGCACAGAAGCAACACTTAAGGAGCTGGGCAGTATTACTGCTTTATGCCTCTGCAGCTCTGAGGTAACCAAAATAACCCTCTCCATCACTTTTGTTTGATCTGAATATCCATTGAAACGAGGACGGGCACTCAGCAAAACCTCTGGTGAATAAGTGATCATGTAATTATCGTAATGGTGCCTGTCTCAAAGAGAAAATGTTGCAGTGTTGTCGCAATACTCAAATTTCAACTTTAGATGCTGTTGATTGAAAAATATTGATAATAGATCCTTAAAGAAAATGAAAAACCTTTAAAAACAAACAAGACTGTAAGCAGCACTTTGTAATTGTGACGAGATAGTTCTGTAGAGGAAAACTAAATACAATAATTAGGCAAAAAACTTTCTTTTTGATTAAAATTAATTAAACAAGCAGCAATAACAACCACAGAATTGCAGGCCATTTTGACAACCAATCACCAGCCTGACAAATACTCATTTATTCTTTCCCAAACATAGACTTTGCTTTGGCGGGCTGCCCAGTTACATAAACGGCTGCCAAAATACATTTGGCGACCTATTTTAGCATTTTTTATTTTTTTCTCAACTTTCCATCCGCCATGGATTAATCAGTGTGCAATCTCTTCTCGCTGTACACCTCGCGTCCCCGTTATCTGCTGATGACAGGAATGTCTGACAGTCACACGCTCTGCAGAGAAACACACAGAGAGAGAGGCTCTCTTAAACTATGTCCCTCCTTATAAATGCATTAAATAGACTGAAGTAGGTTGTGAGTTCACAGTAAAATGAGAATTCAGTGGAATTAAAACTGTGTAATAAGAAATAAATATCGGGTTATGTATTCCGTTAAATACTAACATGAGATCACATCAACCAACCAATCTCCCAATTTTCCATTTTAAAAGGAGCGTCATCAACATGTGCAGACCAACATTCTCTGGAGGGAATTTGAAAGATACGACTAAAGTAGCGACATAGCATCCAATTCATATGGCTTCTAAATCAACATAACAAACAGATGTAGACAAGACATTAGTTAATAGCCAGCATTTACCATTCTTACATAATGTGAACCAGTTCAGTAAACACTTGTAAACAGTGGAGTAAGACCATTCCACATCTGCTGAAGCCACCTTGGTTGTTACAAAGACAAACCAGTTATCATATGAATCCCACCACGAATGTTATTAACAGTTGTGATTGGCCTGACCTGAACCAGGTCAGGGGGGAAACCTGTCTGAACAGGATTTGACTGGTTCCCAGGACCTCGCAGTGTCTCTGGTTTGAATCTAGCTGGGCAACTTTAATACACAGCATTTCAAATCTGTTTTTCCCTGTCAGCTCTCCACTGATTGCTTTAAAAATAGGAACACAGAGTCCAAAAATACTTGAAAAAATCAAGGGACTAACTCGCTTAAAGCTTAATGCAGATTTGTTTTGCAGTTTGTAATATTTCTGTGTTTGTATTTGTCACTCAAAACCGGTCACAGAGGGTCTGTAGTCGCTATCTTTAGCAGACTTACACTGTGACCCTGCTAACTTTCCAAATGCGACTCTGAGAAATGACAGTGATGAAAGCTGAAAGAGCGGCGCTGCGAGTGAGAGACGGGGCAGCTCCATGAGGACAGATGTGCTCTGTGTGTGTGTGTGTGTGTGTGTGTGTTTCTGTCAGTGTGAGAAAAATGCAGATTGTTTCTTAAAATGTTTGTCACGTTTCCATCGTTCAGCCGTTAATTATTAAGCAATTTAGAAATATGCTGAATCACTGTCTTTTGTATTTATTATTAACTGCAGCATTATGACAGAATCTGTCCTGCTATGATTAACTCCAGCTGCCTTGTTTTTCCCGTGAAGTGTTTCTGGGTCTGAGGAAATAACGTCAGCAGTGAGATTGCTGATGGGAAAGAGAAACTCACTTTTTGAGGCTGTATCAAATCCTAAAGCTACTCCCAGCTGAGACCTACTTCAAAGAGGGGCTTTGGAGAGGCTGCCTCTATATTTTCCACTGTGTTTATGTATCTATATTTCTGTCTATATATCTGTCTCTGTCTGAGGCAAGGAGAGTTTTATTCCAAAGTTTTTCTTTTCTCATCGAAAAAATAATTAATTTTGTCTCCTAGAGACTCCTGCTTTCTCTGCTTCTTTTCTGCAATGAAACTGAAGAAATATTAACAATGCTTACGTCTTCTGCTTAAGTTTGCTCTGTGACCCTGTAGATCAGAGTATACCATCATTATATTTTGGAGCTTGCAACCCGTCTTTTACCTCTTCCCCTTGATTGAAGCTCCATCAGTTATTCTTCCATCCTACCGACACCAGATTCTTGATTTCTTTGCGACTTGTTTTTGCCGTGTGATACCTCATGTATGTCCCACAGCGGGTATTTACGAATCCTGCTCTGTGTTGACGTGTCTTTCAAGCCTTGCGTTTTCAAACTTAGCTCAGCAGTCAAATCATGCTCACTCTGCTCCTCTCCTCTCTCCCTCAGGTCTCTCTGAAGTGCAGAGCTCCAGAGGTTTCCCAGTGTGTGTTCCAGAGCTACGAGGCCATGCTGAAGAACTGAAAAACAACCTTTCCTCGACCCAGCTGCTGCACCTCACAGACTCCTGCTCTGCCCTCACCTGACCCACCAACCATATTACAAACTCGCGCAGTGCAGGATCCAAATCCTGCTGTGTCAGGACCTGGAGGCTGCGCTCTGTCATCCAGTTGTTAAATTAGGATATATCATGATTTTTGACCCATCTCTTACAGTTTTTCTTTTTCCAAGACGGCAGACATGTCTGGTCTTTGTCTGTTTGTTCACACACAGTTTCAGCTTCAGCCATTAATCTCATGACACATTTCCTGAATGAACACTTTCACACTGAGCAGCTGCTCCTCTCTTCTCCTCCCGAGCCGTCCTGTGATTCTTTTGGGGACAGACGTCAGTAGGACTTGTATTCCTGTGACTGTTTTCTCTGCATGAGGCTCTTTAATCATTATCTAGCCCCACTTCTCTGCAAATTGAGTCTATTTTTAGCGTCTGCAATCAGCAGGTGAACCGTCGCTGTCGGCACATTTATTTTAGGTACTTTCAGTTCAAATGCGACAGGCTTTAACCCCTTCTCTGCCTGTGTGAAGTGAAAGGTGGCTGTCCGGGCCTCAGAAGACACATAAATACTTAAGAACTACATTTCTGTTGTCTTTGTTATAGAGTTTGCTTTAGCGTCTGTGGTCAGCAGTGGGATCAGATGTGTGCTGTGTGCATGGAAACTATGTTTTGATGTGTGTTTTGTTTAATTTTTACATTAATATCTGGACGTTTTATAGACCAGCAGCAGTTTCCCGCTGCCTGCTCTGTTACTTAGTCATTCCATGCTTTAATTTGTGTCTGTAGTCTTGTTAGTGTCCACGTGGCCGACTGGGAGAGAGCCACAGGTGTTGATTTGGTTTTTGCTGCTTCCTCCTGCATCAGCGACAGCCACTCTGGGCGCTCTCTGCCACTTTGCTCTCTCTGTGTCCTGATAGCGGCTTTTTCAAGTACCACCTGAGATGAAGGCTCAGGTGAGATATCTGTACACTTAAGAAGATATCATGGTTTGAAACCCCTCTGAGTAATAATGTAGTTATCCCTATTGTGGCTGTAAGGAGGCTGAAAAACTTCCAGTGCCCCCATTTTAAAGCAGACTCCAGATAAATTGGATTCCTTTCTGCGATTCATTACACTGAAGCCCTTTTTATTGCCTCTACAGGATGTGTGCACTTATGCTAACACCTTGTAAAGATTACAACAGAGGAGGCTGTGTGTTCTGAGTGTGTGTCTTTGTGTGTGTGTGGTGACGGCTGACTCCTATGAAATGCTGTAAAAAAAAAAAAAAAAAATTCAAATATTTAATCAGATGCTTTTGATTTTTTTTTCATCGTGTGTACATCATTTGAAAAAAGAACTATTAAAAGTCTTGATAAATTCACATATTTAGTCCTTTTCTTCTGTATTTACAGTATTTAGACTTTAAAAACAGTCTGTCAGAGTCCCTGTGTCACAAGATGCAAAACGTTATCTCAGTTGTATTTACTTGGTAAAGTTCACACTCCCTGAGTCCCTGGAAGACAGCATGCCTTGTTTTCATCCATCTCACTTTATAATCATCGATGACCTTTGAGGCGTTCACTTCTCCTCTCAGGGACTCGGCTCTGCTCAGCTCCAGTGCTGCAGACTCTGCATACAAAGTCTCTGTGTGTTGTTCAACCTTGAGACACGAGCCAAGTCTTGAGGTGACTTGAGACAGGTGCATCTTTAAGTCGTAGAAGCTCCTCTGAAGACATGTCGGGGGTATTTAAAGTCCAAGCTGCCCGGGAAAGCTAAACCAGGATTTCACCTGCATCCCCTAACTCCTCTCAGATCTCAGATCAGTTTGAAGTCAGCTGCTTTCAAAGATGTTGACTTACTGACTTAAAATGAGTCCAAAGATGTGACAGTCTTTTCTCTTCTACTGGTGACTGATCTATATTATTGATCCTATGTGATGAATGCATTCCAATAGGGGGCACCACCGCACTGCCTTTTAGATAAAAGGCTCATTCTGTTTAAAGGACTGGTTATTGACTTCCTAACCACAATCAAAGTGGCCATTGTGTTTTAACAGAGTAAGACAGATGTACGACAATGCAAACAGGGCCAGAGCCAGGGTTTTGAAAAAAAAAAAAGTTATTTATTTGGATTTTCAGATTTTTTTTCCGACACGCACGATGAAATACGGTTTCATTTCTCGGTCAGCTTTGAAGGAAAATCCACTATTGGAGTGTAACTAAGTATATTTACTCACGCGCTGTACTTGAGGTACTTTGAGTACTTCATAATATGGTATTAATATATAGAGGGGTTGACATATTTGGCATCTTTACTGGCTGAAACTGTAGTGACGCTGAGATATGATGCATCAATTTTATAATGCAGTGATATTATGTATAGGACTCTGACTTATTTTTGGTGCTTTAGGTACTCTATATATTTTATTGCGTTGAATACTTCAAGCAAGGTTTTCTTTGAGTTTTAACGTCTTTTTTAATCATTGCTGTAATGCTACTTCTTCCAGTAATGTAATTATCATCTATATTCCTTTATCAGGAGTCTGTTTCAACTTTGTGTCTCATGTGCAAATTACTCAGTAATACCACAAAGTAACTGCCACATTCTGAGTCCGTGGGATCTGGGGTTTCATGAGGGTTTGGGGCCCCTGCAGGGAAGTGGCCCTTTGGTGAACACCAGCCTGAACTCCCAATTGTTGCTGTATTAATAGCGTAACAAATCCATAAATCATTATTAGAAAATGTAACCATTAATTGATTATAAAGCCTTTATAGAGTGTATAATAAGAAGTGGTTCTGCATTACAGTCTTCCAGCTCATTTCTTTCAGCTGTCTAATATTGACTCCTCAGACTGTCCCTGACCTGACTGCAAGTGTGGCCGCAGTGAGCTGCTGCCATCCCGCAGTGATTGATGGGACGTATGGCCTTTCCTCTGCCCTGTCGGAGGAGCCTCTCCAATAAGAAGTCGTCTCCCTCAGAGATATGATGTTCAGTCGCGCGCTGCCTCTCCGTGACCCTCACATCGGGATGATGTATAGCGTGTGTGTGGCCTGCTCCTTTGCCATTTATTCCCCGCGTATTGGAGCTTAAAGCTTCCACACGCCTCGCGCACGACATGATCCTATTGGATGAGAGAGAGAGCGAGAGAGAGAGGGAGAGAGAGAAATCTTCACCAGCTCATGTCTCTCCATCGACAGACACACAATGCTCGTTAATAGGCTCCAGATGCCTCCACAGAAAACGCACGTCTACAGCCTGTGTGGGTCACCTCTTCTCTTTTAACGCACGCGGATTTTAATTTATCTTTCAGTCATCGACAGGAAATACAGATTATGGGGTTGTGTGTGATTTCAGAACACGTGGAAAGCTTATTTGCGAGGCCGGCGGCTGCTGCGCGCGCGTCCTCTCTGTGATGGAGGCGCGCGGCGGAGGTGGTTTTGGTGGTGCATCGCTGGAAATGAGTGAGAGGTGCAGAGGAGGAGATAATCAATGAAGACACTGAGGGCTCGTGCGCGTTTGGACAAGGTCAGAGTCTAGCCTGGGTGAGATTATGTCCATGTGGGGACGACAAGGACGGACTTTTACGCTTCCTCTCGGGGGAAGAGGTCGCCTGGGGATGTCCCCTGAAAAAAAACAAGAGTTTGTCTGTCCGTGTTGGATTGCAGAGGCAGCGAGAATCCCTCCGTCTGCGTGATCATGGCTGGGATTTATTTCTGATAACCTCCGAGCTGCATGGCTTCTTTCTGGAGATAAAGTTTCTGCGCTCTGGATGATCCGCTCGGTCATTGGCTCGCAGTTGAACCCGGTTAAGGTGATTCATTAGCGGCGGCTGGATTGAGATTCCACCAGAGCAGCAGCAGTAAAGCAGCGGCGGCCAGCTGCGTCTCTCCGCACGGTCACATCTGTGGTTGTCGTCGTCGTCGCTGTCCATGGTGCTGAACTCGAGCTCCAGGAATGGTGGAGACGCTGAGTATCGCAGTCATCGGTGCTCCCGGAGTGGGGAAAACTTCTATAATCCGCCAGTTCATCTATAACGATTTCTCGGAGGTGTACACGCCGACCAGGACCAGATATGTGTACAGACCCTCCGTCATTCTGAACGGCAACATGTACGAGCTGAAGGTTTTGGACGTCCCGCCAATCTCCTCCTTCCCGTCCAGCTCCAGTCAGGTACCATGTCTCTGTCTGCCGAGAGGGTTCACTTTATTATGGAAGGGTTAATACAACATTTGTGATCCATTAAATATCTACAAGTGTCAATATGGGATTCCTTAAAGACAAAATCACCTATTTTATTTATTCCTCCTTCACTATCAGATGTCCCTAGTTGCTATGGAGACCTGACTGACTTAAAGCCTTGGAGAGCTTCACTTTGACGCTGTAAACTCTCTCTCTCTCCCTCTTTCTCTCGTAAAGAAGGAATGCCAGCTTGCATATAGTTGTTTATTAATCACAACATGTCTCCCATCTGAGAGTGGCGTTCAGTGTCAGGCGTATTCACTGGAGCTGAAAACACTGGTTGAATCAGCCTCTTTATGGGCAGAAAATAATGCCAAGATGTTGCTGCAGTCATCACCTGGTTAAAGTCCAGGTTTAAAAATAGAACCAGCTGCCCTTTTATTCATGGCTACAGGTCAGATGCCACACCTCATTAGATGCAGACACATCTGATTGCAGGGTCATGCTCCGTAGAGATGGATGTACAAGGCTTGTTTGCAAAGCAGGGACCGTGAGGAAGTATCTCAGGTGTTCATGACGCTTTTTAACTCTGGAAGCTTTTTCTCCTAAGATGTTATAAACTTTATTAAAACAAATATGCACATTTAAGCATTATTGGACAGTGTTATTGTTGTAATACTGACCACAACGAGATCTATTCCTTAAGCTATTCCAATGTGAGCAACAGCAGGCAGATCCAGAATGCCCAAGTGCCTCCAAGTGGGAAAAATAAAGTTGTGGAGTGACTGATTGAGTTCTTACAAAGCCATTATGAGTCGTCAGCAGTATTGTCTGGTGTCATTAAGTGAATATCTTCTAAACTTACAGTCTTTTGAGTCCAAAATCATCCTTTTTGTGTAACTGTCCCTGAACTACAGCTCAGCAATGAAACAGTGTGGAAAGATAAAGAGAGAATTTAGTACTCAAAAAAGGCTGTAACTTTTTAAAATGTCCACTTGATTTGATTAAGTTAGACTGCTGAAATAGCTCCAAATGAAATCACATTTCTACTCAGAACGAGGGCTGTGGATTCTGTCTACAATCATTTACACTGAAATAGCTGTAAGAAGGATAGTCTTCATACCTGGTGAAAACAAACTCCTTTTCTCTTTACCTGCCAAAAAACGTACAAAAAGCATAGGTTCAGTGTCTGTGTGAAAGGTCATCAGGTTTTGCAGCAAACAGTGTCCACTTCAAACCTCAGTTGACTCGAGGTGTTTGTTCGCGCCTTGTCCAGCGCAGCCTCAGTGGAGAAGCTTTCAAGATAGAAATCTCCAAGGTCACCACAGCTGACTCTGCCGGTCCTGAACATTTCCCCTCTTCTCTCCCCATCGCTGTCGCACATAGCCCTCCCAATAACAGCTGTGGTTATCTACACAGACGGGGTTGCCGCTGAGAAAATGAGATCAGGCCAAGGAGGAGGTAGGAAAAAGAGCAGCTTGAGCGAGAGGCCTCCAAAGTGTTGGTTTGGAGAGCTTCGGCCTTGACGTGGAAAACATCTGAAAGGCCAAAGCGATCATGCCGTCAGGCTGCTGCTGAATAACATGGAACTGTTTTCATAGATTTAATGTTTTGTTACAGAGCCTTAAGTGGTCTACTTCATTGTTTCCTACCCGCAGAGACCCCCCAGTAAAGAGATCCTGATTGAGTTTCTTCTCTCTTCTGCTAAACGGTGCTTAACCCCCATTAGAGAACAAGTGTGGTTAATGTAGGTGTGAGCAGAAGCAGCAAGAAGACAGCAGGAGTCTGGTGAGTTTACATGTGGGAGTGTTATGTTGAGTCACATGAGAAAGCTTTCATCATCTGATGTATGATATAGTGTTAACATTTCATGCTCATTTCAGAGTGTAGTGCCTATTTTTTAAGACCCTTTTGTTGAAGGTAGACAGGCAGAAAAAACCATTAGCCGAGTGCCGCCACAACATTTCTCCCGGACAGATTTATGGTAGCTCATTTGCAGAGGAACAACCCTTCGAGGCCGGCTCTACTTTTTCTTCTCTGCTCCTGTCCCGCCTGCTCTCTTTGTCCTTTATTCACACGGTGATGAGACATGGGGTTTTTACTCACCGCCCTGGTCTGTATTTGCCCTGCAGGAAGAGAAAATGTAACCTGGGTCAGGTGAAGGAGCACAAAGAAGCCTGATTGAAATTTACTTTCAGTACAAAGCAGATTGAATTAAAGCACAGTTCTCTGCTAGAGTACCACTGGGAATAAAAGACCAACAGAGGAGACAGTAGGACTTTGCTGCAGTCAATTAGTAAAGGTTGCACAGAGTTTAATGGACAGCGTGGAGTTAAGGGTAACTAAATGAGGCTTTATAATGTCCTGAAATTTTTGATAGATAGGCCGCAGAATGGAGTGAGTCAGTACGCCTCCATGCCTGTGCAGCATGTCATTTTCTCATCAGCTCAGATTATATTTGAAAGAACAGCAGTTACGTTCTGGCACGCTACTTGTGACCTCATTTTAGGCACGTACACAGCCATTTTTATCCCAACACTGGAGACAGGCAAGATTTTTATTACTTCACTGTGAGGCTGAGACGGCGTAATGATTTGTTTGCTTTGCGGTACGTCTGTCTGTTGCTGATAGCATTGCGTTTAGACAGCATCTGTTACAGTGTGTCAATAGGATGTGATGACAGATGGATTTAAGCCTGACAGCAAATTCAGCAATGATTTTTCTTGTCTTTTTTTTTTGTTTTGTTCTTGCCATCGTGTATCTCCGTGACTTCCTCCCACACACAATGCTCCCTCTCCCTCTCCTGCTCTTTCTGGACTTTTTTCTCACTTATCTCTGATGATCCTGTCTGTGATAACAGGCTGGAAATGATAGCTCCTCATGTCCAAAATAGTTTCATTTTGACTCTCACAGACCCGCTAGAAATATGATGTGTGCTCCTCTGCAGAGTGCATGAGGTGTACAAATGTTTCATGTTTTTTTTTTTAATGGATATAAATATTTAACACAAAAAAACAAATAAGCAATAATGTTTTCTGACCTAGACGGTTAGCTTAGCTTAGCGCAAGACATAGGATCTAAAAGTATCCAAATCTGCTTTACAGCACTGCAAAAGCTCACAAATAAAGTAGTCATATCCAGTTTGTTAAATCCACACAAAAAAAATGAAGTAAAATAGAAAAGCTATCACTTATCCAAAACAACAGCACATAACCTTCTGTAAAACCACAAATGGGAATTTTAACTAACTAAATAATGCTATTTTGTGAGCTAAACGGGTACTGATAGATGTTTTTTCACTTAAAAATGAGCCAAGCAAATTCCTTCCTATTTCCCTTTTTCCAGTCTTTATGCTAAGCTAAGCTAAGCTAAGATTAAAGGGTGCTGGCTGTGGCTACAGATATGAAAGTGGCATCAGTCTTCTTATTGAACTTGCAGCGAGAACGAGTCTTATTTCACAAAAAAGTGTTCCTTTAAAGCTACGTAAACTTGTGTTAAATCCTTATTAGCTCCCGTTTTAAAACAAACTACATTTCCCTAGATTAGCTGTATTTCGATTTTCCAAGGTGTGTTATCAACAAGTGTCGATCAGAATGTCTCTGGACGCTACAACAAATTAGAGCAATGAAACGTGTGACCGAGCAGCAGGCTAGGTTGGTAGTTTCGACCTGCAGTGTTTATTCAACATAATACACAGACTTCAGGCACAACATAAGGTGTGTCCCAATTCAGGGGCTGCATCCTTCGGAGGGCATATTTGTGGGCCGATTGCGTCACAGCGGCATGTCAAACGCTGCCCCGTTTAAGCCTCCTAGAGATGTGGCCAACAAATGCGTCCTCCTTTTCCCAGGCCACGAAGGACCCATCGGGTGCATCCTTTGCGGCCCAACGTATCCCGAGATTCATTGCAGGTCAATTCAAATGAGATGGTGGACTCTTAAACGGCTGAGGAATATACCTTTAAATGTAAAAGTTTCAACTCAATCGAATAGCTAGAGATACAAATGTTAAAAATAAAGAAAGGGCACTTGAAACAAGTTATCTTAAAACTAATAGGTTAAGTTACGCGACGATAGTTATGATAGCTAGTCAACCAACTAGCTACCTGTTGCTAGGTGATGGGAGCCGTGTTTGGTGAAGCAAGGTTAAAGGCGGGAACAGCTGGTGACGCAGTAGGAGGAGTAAATCCTCTGTAGACCAGACTGTCTAATTTCCCTTCGGCCTTAGTGGTCTACATGGGTAACGATTGACTCATCCTCGATAGACCGCGTCCTTCGAAGGATGCACCCCGAATTGCCATACCATGTGTATGAAACTTTTCTGACGTCATAGTGGATTCAGAACATCTGCTGCAGGTATCTTGGTTGTTTACGAAAGTACCTAAACAGCAGTCAAACCCACCTCAGATTAGAGGAAAGAGTTGTGATTGGCCAGACCTGAATCAGGCCTGATGGAAATCTTTCTAAACAGGGGGAACAGTCACATCATCCAGAACAAATAAAACTTGAGTTCACAGATTATAGTCTGTATTTAATCCCTTTTATAAGAAACTTTTGTGATTCTGTGTGTGTGGGCAAGAAACCAGCAACACACCTTCCACTCCATGTCGTCTTTAACAAGGTGAATCACTTGAAAGGACAATCAGACCTCCAGATGCTGTTGGCTGCCTGCTATAGGTCACCTTTGAGTAATGGGAGCTTTGCCCCCGGGGGATCTCATAGATTTTAATTTTAAATCGGCCAGCGTGGCCCATGTGTGACATATCTCTAATTGCTCATCACCCTTCCCCCAACAGGTTACACCGGCCTCCCTCCTGAGCTCGGGTATTGATCCATCGCAGCAACTCATTACCGTTAAGCTGCTTCCCGTAATATCAGGAGACACGACAGCTTTGTCATCGCTGGCTTAAAACTGATCGCGGCCTGCTGTTGTCAGGGAAACATGTTCTGTTTGGCTCTTGAGGAGCGATGGATAAGATGCTCTTTTTGTGCACCATGTTAAGAAGACCGAGTGGAGGACGCAGACAGTGGCACCACACTTCACGTTCTCGCTCCCACAAGCACATTCTCACTTCCTGCAGGCACACACAAATAAACATGCCCACACATGCATTTTAAATACATTTCCGTTTCTTCATGTTAAGCTGCACTCATCTTCCTAATATAGATTTTTTCTTATTTTTCGTCTTGTTTGGGTCTGTTGAAATGGGGTTCCTGTTTCCAGCCCCTCCTCTACATTTAAAAACAGGACTTGGATGACAAAGAGATATGAGATGAGAACACAAGCTGCTATTTTTAGCCACACGGGGATGTGAGGCTGCAACTGAAGCCACCGTGTGTATCTCACATAGACAATTGCCTCAATTATCAGGAGAATGGTGATACGCTGCGTCTTGTTTGTTGTGTAGAAATAGGTGAATATTTCCTCTGTTGTTCGCCTTCTTGAAATTACTTTATATTTAAATTGAATTGGACATCCTGTGAGAGAAGTGACAGGAGGAGATTACAGTCTAAATAATACCTGCTGTGACATGTTTTCCACTCTGTCTGAAATAATCCTCTCCTCCTCTGCTTTCTCTGTTTCTTCTGATGGCTGCGATCTTGGTGCCACATTTGTCTCTGTGCTTGATGATCCTCATTATCTCTCTGCTGATGTGTGAGGCTTTTTCTTCCTCACACTCACCTAAACACAGAATCCCTCTTCCTAACCGAATGAAAGCAAATTATTCCTCTGTGACACAGATGGGTTAGTGTTATCATTAGAAGCTGCACTAATCATATTCTGCTCCCTCAGCCTCCTCTGTCAGAAAAATTATCGGTTGATCTTATTTGTGCAGATAGCCCGTATAGCATGTCAATTTAAAAAGCTGATTTTTCTACAATCACAAGAGCGATGTAATTGGATTTTTCGCTCTCCTATTTCGAGTTGCACAAGATTTTTCGAGAGGTAGAAAAAAGTAAACACCACAAGAATGGCTTTTCTCAAATCAATCATCATAACACACACTGCATACAGTATTAGCTTGATGCTTGTTGGAGGCATAAAAACGAAAACAGGTTGTATAATCAGCGCTTTGATTTCTGAGATTTCAAAGCAACACGATTCAACAAACAGAGCTCCAAAAAGGCCAAAACATCTGTGCCTGAGGGGCAGAAGCTTCAATCATAGCAAGACAACTCTGAAAGACATGACAGCAAAAATAAAGAGATCAGCAGGAGTCGTATATGGGATTGTGTTTACGTCTTAATTCTGAGAGTGTTACTGGAAGATCTTTGTAAAATTATGCTGATATTTTTGTGCTCAAAATGCTTAGATTTTAGACACAATGCCACAGCCACTAACAAACTGATAAATGCAGGTACTGTAACTAGTTCAAAGTCTAAGGAATAAAACATTTTAGGAAACAAGCTTTTTTGTTTTCTTGCTAAGAATTAGCCGAGTTACTTCCTGGACTCTCTGCAACCGCACCCGGCCAGGAAAACGTCTAGCTCATAACCTCTTCTAAAACCCCAATTTGCTTTTTTTTTACTACTTCCTTGTTTTCTATGGATTATCATGTTCATTAGTGTGGTTTGAAGGGGCTGGGAAGAAGATTTGGATAATTTAGAATCTCCACACTTTGTTTAGGCGCTGTGCCAGTGCAGCAAAAAGGTCTGGCTGGGAAAAAAGCCCACAGGGTTGTGTTTTTCTCTCTAAACCATTCACAACTGTCGAAAAATAGTGTCAGGAGGACACCTATCTTGAAAGATTTTCAAGTGCTGAGGCAAGCCCTGACATTCAAAGGACTAAATCCCCTCAAAAGAAAACAATTAGCTTATAAGTATGCCCCCAGTTTGGAGAAGCAGGTTTGACACCTGTAACTATCACAACCATCTAATACACTATTTACACAGCACATTTTCCTTTGACATCACGCACAGGTTGGGATGCTATACTTTTTCATTTCTTACTGCTATGTTGTGCTAGGTTCGAAAGACATACAAATATACTGAATCTGATGAATTGTTGATCAGCAACTAAATAGAATAATGAAAATCCAGACACCATAGACACATTTCAATTTTACCTTAGACAATGTTGTACCCTGAAATAGGGAAAATAGTAAAAGCATGAGGGGAAACACATGCAGGTCTTGCCTGCACTCATCTGTCTTGAGTGATATCGCAGTGCATAAGTGTAATAAACAAAGCATATTTCAAAGCACCCACACATTAAGAACAGTTAGTTTCAGGACCACTGGTACCATTACAAGTGCATCTTTTTAACTAAAATATTAAATACAGGAATTATGAATTGTATTTTAAACCTACTAAGTTATTACTGCTGCAATATGAATGATCCAAGTGCAAAACTAACTAATTGCTTAACGACGAGGACTGAATAGGAAACAGCTGAATATGGCAGCGCAGCTACGCACTAGCTGGCGCTTGCTTGCACATAGTCTGAATTAGCCAGAAACTCTTTTGGCAGAAAACCAGTACACAAAATATATCTTTCTTTCATATAAAATCACAGTAACACAAGGGAAACTGTTGCTAACATGTGACCGCACATTTACAGTGCTTTATGTACGGCAGTTACCTTAAATAGGGGCTTTAGTAGTGAGATAAGAATGAGGGAAACGCACGTGCAGGTCTTGCTTGCCTCCACTCGTCTGTTTTTAGGATGCAGAGCGCGAGCGAGCTCCCCAAGTGAAAGCCCAAGGCATCACCAACAGATCACAGAACCATTAACCTACTTATACAAGGATCTAAATTTGATCTACGCTCCTTCCTTTCTATCACTGACTGTGTAACCTTGATAAACCTGTGTAACACATACAACAGTCACATTAGCATTCAACCACTTCCTAGCTAAAATTACCTGTTTGTTTAAACGGTACAATAGGCAAGGTAAATTCCTAGCTAATGGTAATGTTAGCTAGCTAAAGATAACCCTGTTAAGTCTGAGTTTGACGTAAGAGAAAAATAGCCACTCTGTGGATAAAGTGAATAAGGTTCTTGGACAGAGGAGACACTGTTAACTACTCCAGTAAGTAGGCTAGTACAAACATTAGGCAATAACTTAGTAGTTTCTTAGAAATTTCTAGTAATCACAACTGCAGGAACTACTTGGGTCAGCTATGAGCCAAAAGGTTTCAGTATGCTAGCAAGATTTAAAGTCAATAACATTGCGTATGGTCGACAAACTGTGATTGTTCTTAATTGTATGTTTGACAAAAAGACTAACTAGCTATAGAGCCATGTCATGGTCCTCAAATCAATATACAGATTTTCATAAACCAATGATAAGCTATGTTTACTGTCAGACGCATCACGACAAAGATACTTCTGTGAAATGTATAAATAGAAAATGTTAAAGTCCCACGTTTATGTAATTAGATGTTACATTTTTAACATGCTGCAACAAATTTAACATAAAACAACAAGCATAAAACTGAGACAGTTTTACTGGGACTACTCAGTAGCTGTTAAGAAATAATAGACACCCTGCAGCCAATCAGAGTTGAGTATACACCCAGACCATTTAGTTTAAATAAGCAGCCACAGATATTAGTGCATTGATCTTCTCCTCTAACTCGCTGCAGACAAATTTAATAGCACTCGATAAATTTTACACTACTTTCTGTATAACATAAGCTGTTTGCCTGCTAAATTTAATTGAGCATAGAAGACTTGCGTTAACCTGCACACACTTCCTGACAGTGCTGGAGTCTCCAGTCCCTTCATTAGCAGTGTGGATGCACCCCAGAGGTTATGTTGACACTCTGTCTCTTCCCTTGATCCCTTCACCGTGCTTTTTTCATCTTTTCAACATTCCCTCAGGGCTGCGTTTGTTTTCTCATTTCCATCCCTCAGCATATCCTTTCTTCCCAGCCCCTGATGTTCCTCTGTTTTCCTCGTCCTCTTTTATCAGATCAAATGCTTATAAATTCATTGCATGCTGTTGGAGGCGGCATTGGGGGTTGTTGTGGTGGGTTGGTGAGAGCTCTGAGAAACACAGCCAGAATAGAAGAATCGCTGTCTTTCTATTGAAGCAACTGTCCCCCTGCAAGGTTCACATGTACCCTCTTGTCTGTGTGTTTTAATCATAGTTTCAAGCTCATTACTATCAAACAAATGTTGCTGTTTGCCCCGCCATATGTGCACTGCATCACAAAGCTTCACCAAGCAAGCAACACATGTTAAACAGAAGCATGTGTTCCTTTTTCAACTCCTGACAGAAAGCTGTGTTTTCTTATCTCTTATGCACTATAACCTCTGTCACTGTCCTTGAACATGTGCAGCTAGGATGCTGAGCTTACTGCCGGGAAACCACGTCACCATGTTTTATGACTCTGTTCTGAGCTGTGAGACTCAAGAGCCAGGCAAGCTCGAGGACTTTATCGACTCTGCACTCTTTCACAGAGGCTAAGCAGCAGAGGCAGATGAACTGTGACTTTGACCTTAAATGCTTTAGAATAGTTTTACAGAAACACGTGCCAGATTGTGTTCACTTATCAGTCTCTATTCATACTGTATTCATTGTGCATGAGTTGATGCATCAGATGCTGGAGGATCTTTAAAGCTGTAGTTAGGAACAGAAATGCTTCAAGCAACGTAACATGAGCATGTTAACATGCTCACATTGACTCTCGTTGTGTCAAATAAAGTGAACTAAATCATGCTTATATGATGATATTGAGCAGGCAATATTTACAATGTTTACCATTTTAGTTTAGCATACCAAGCTAACATTTGCTAATTAGCTTTAAACAGCTGCGGTTAATGGGAATGCACTGTAAATGAAAGGTCAGGAGGTAACCAAAGTGTTTACTATACATTGTCTACATTTGTCTTCACAAATTGTGCCAATCAATCTTGTAGATGTTGAGATGTTTTACAGGTTAAATAGAAAAGGACATGCTGATGGTGCAAGATTAATAAAGCTATGAATATCTGTACCAACAGATGTTGAGTTATCAGTCTCGACCAAAGAGGTCGACCAGGTCTTTGGCTGATTAGTGTTTTCATATTGAGAGCCATGTTACTTGCATGGCTTAAAATTATCCAGGTCATGTTCCTCATACTCTATATCTTCATATTAGTATATTCATGTGTCTCTCTCTTTGTGTCTGTCTTTCAGGAGTGGCTGGATTTGCGCTGCAGAGGTGTTCGCAATGCCAACGCCTACATCCTGGTGTATGACATCTGCTGCGTGGAGAGCTTTGAATACGTCAAGATGATCCGACAGCAGATAGTGGAGCACAGGTTTGGACTGCACCCTCTCAGCTGGCCAGAAGCATACATCCACTGACACACAGCTTGTTAACCCTGACTGGTGATTTCTAATGACAGCCCCATGTCATGCGTATGCAGACAGCAGGCAATCTTTCCTGCCCTGCACAAAGCCGCACAATTATACATTTGTGGCAGCGTGACAGTGATAGATCGTCTGCTTGCAGTGATATCTTTTAATCCAGCACTCTCTTCCCTGCATCCTGACAGTTTTGCAATGACATTTGATTCTGGTATTGCTGCATGAGAGCCGCCTGAGACGTCAGTACATCCTCGCTGATTTAAAGATTACTCTTAGGATATTTCTGATCTCCTTGTACAGAATACAGCACGAAGCAGAGGGAGATACAATAAAGGTCTCCTGGTTAGCTTTTAACCAGTATAAATCTATTAAAAAAAACACTAGTGGGAAAAGACTGATGAAAAGGCCTCACCTGTTCTATCATCCATGCTGCTGGCACATCTGCATATATTTACATATTGAAAGGTCCAGCGGGTGGCCTCATTTGCTCTGCTATGTTCTAGACGTCCAAACCACCACTGCACAGATCAACCCCAGCTTTCTGCTAATCCAAATGTGTTACCATGAATGTTTATGGCCCATGACAGAAAACCATTATCACCAGCAGCTGGGGAAGTAAGGGTGAGTGCGAGAGGAATGGAAAACAGGAGAAATGTGTAATCATACTGCAGGGAAAAGATCTAAGGTCAGACTGGAGGAGGGGAGGAAAGAGCGGAGAAGGGATGGAAACTGATTTTATATTGAGATCATAAATAATGGAGATTTAACCGCACATGGTGGCACAACTTTAAAGAATTTACCCTTTTATTTTACTTAAAAAAAAACATGTTTTAAAGCCTTAAAATGCCTCACACAGTTCTGCTGACAAAATGAAATGAACAAGACTAAATTAGTTTTTTCTTTTTTTAGCCCTCTTACATAAATCCTACCTCCGATTGGGTGGAAAATATAACAGTGTTGGCTTTATCACTGGTGTATAATCCTGCATGCACACCACAACAGTACATCACATTTTGCAAAAACACTCAAGCTCAAACAGATATGTGAGCAGATATTTTTAAGTCTGTTATGTGAGCACAACCTGTGAGGAGGAGAAAGTGAGAGGATTACTGCGACGTGTTTTCCAAACCTACATCTTTAACAACTTTGCCTCGGGGACTTGGGATTTGTACTGTACATTACTCTCCCTGTGTCTGCCTCTGTGTTGAGCTATCCGTCCATCTGTCGAGGGAGATGTGCAAATATGCATAAGTCGGCAAAATCCTTGTCAGAAGATGAGGCATGATGTAACAAAGAGAAACCTTCATTCATTGAGAGAGGTTGAGGTAAATTGTTAATGCAGCAGCTTTAACAATTTACACCTCAGCTGATGTTGAGCCCAGCGAGTCAGCAGGTGTCTTGTGCTTACACACATCGCTGCTCCTTCAAGATTCATAATGTGCCTGATTTCATCATCACTCCTCTGTGAATTCAACTGGATCTATGACAGAATATAATTATTTTTTATAGAAAACAATAATTAACGCGTTCAGCTCCACTGCCTTTTGCACCCACCCAAACAGGAGACATTTAAAGTAAAATTTAATCTTATTGTTTGAAATCTAATTTATCTAATCAACCTTTTGCCTTCACAGTTTTTTTTACAGACTAATCTGGGATTTTCCATAGAAACTATTTTTCACTATGTTATGTTGGTTAATTATAGTTCTCGTATTTTTTAGTGAAAGTCAGATTGGATATCCAAACCAGTGCCAGCGGGGTGTTTCTGGAAATGATTGGACATCCACATTGATGTGATGTTGTTTGTAAAATCTGCAGGACTTAACATTGCAAACACCAGAATTAAATCATTTATTTATGCCTGCCTCTGGCATGCCATACTGTTTCACACTTCATAATGCTGTAAACCAGTTGCTGCTGAGTGTGGTGGGAGGCCCCTTGAGCCTGTGAGCTGTAATCCTCCGGTCCGCCCCCGCACACCTCAGAGAGAAGGAAAAAACAGCCCACAGACATCTTTCACACTCTCAACAAACCACTGACAAAAACCAACATGATAGCTTTGCTTTTTTGAAATCAACCTTTTCCTCTTTTCCCTTTTTTTTTTGCTTCTCTTATACTCCTGCAGGGAAGGCAGCAGCAGCGAGGTGCCGATCCTGGTGGTGGGAAACAAGCGAGATCTGCAGCGACAGCGCTTCATGCCTCGCAGGGCCGTGTCAGTCCTGGTGAAGAAGACGTGGAAGTGCGGTTATGTGGAGTGCTCGGCTAAGTTTAACTGGCACGTAGTCCTGCTCTTCAAAGAGCTGCTGGGCATCGCTGTGGCACGGGGCATGCGCCAGAACCACACCTCCATCCGTCTGCAGGGGGCGCTACAGAGGAATCGCTGCACCATCATGTGACCCTGAGAGCCCCATCCACCCCTCTCACCTTACGGAGTGGAGCGGCAGTGGACAAAAGGACTTTTTATCGAAATGGCTGGAAAAATACCCTGTGGCCTCCTGCTTTACTGAGCTGATTTTTCATAATGAGGTTTATTAGACTCTTGCGCTGTAAAGACACTTAAATTTCACACATGGTCATCCAACCACTTCCTGGTATAATTCTGCCAAATTTATAGGTGTAAGGGAGGAGGTAGGAGAAGAGGAAGCAGGTGAAAACCTATATGACTAGAATAGCACAGACATATTTGCTCACATCAACTAGACAGGTACACGTTTGAGGCTGTGCTTCCCGAATTACACAGCAGCAGGTCTCATAGAGGGCTGTCTTGTGTCCTGACAGGATGGAAGCTGTGAGTGTGAGACTCAAAACGGAGAGGCAGCAATATCATCGAGTCTTCCTTTTGAATTTGTCATATTCAGTAAAGTCAAGCACACGCTCATACCTGACATATTTGGATTTCTTTGAGGGTGTGTGGAGAATAGTCAACAAGACGGAATAATAAAGAGCAAAAAACAGCTTCATTGCTTGAGGAGATGATTTAAACATGTACAGATGGTGTTTAATTTTAGATTCTGAGGAAGTAGCCTGATTTTTTTTCTTCCCCGTCCCTGTTTCAAACTTGGTCTACGATAAAAGCTGTTTGCTCAGACGAAGGGTGTTTAAGGTTGTCTTGCAGCAGAAAATACTGCAGTCCCTATCACGATGTACTGTTGGGCTTTAATCTGCTCCCTCCCCTCACTCAGTGTGTCTGTTTCTGATGAATACATTAAATCCAGGGAAACCAGGGACCTGCAGGAGGCTGCAGAGCCTGAACAAGAACCTGTGCATGCATTGTCGATGTGTGTGTGAGAGTGTGTGTGTGTGAGAAAGAGTGAGAGAGAAGTAGAAATAGCGAGGGAGAGGGAGACTAAGAGAGGCAGGTTTGATAGCTGACATTCAGGCAAGCAAAGGACAGACACAGCATGATAAGAGACAGTTGTTGAAGCTTTGGATTAGAAAGGAGCAATAAAATCCCACACAGTCCTGACTATATGTACCATTATATTACTCTAAAAATGCCTCACATACAATAGATGTACTGCACTCGTGCTCAGATTTCCTGCAGATATAAGGAAGCAGAGCTCAATGACTTCCCCATGAGTGCATCAGACGCGCAGGGAACCTTAATAAAGCTTGCATATCAGTATCTGAATAGTATCTAATTGGTAATATTGTGAGATTAACAGTTGTTTTTTCATTTGATTAGACCTAGCTGGGTAGTTTGTGAACACGGCTGCACTGAAAGTAAGCAGACCTAATGTATATAAGAGTGAGTCATAGAGTAATTGAATTGCATGCTTTTGTTGGTAGAGCCAACGGGTCAGGGTTTAATTGCACTGATGTGAACATTTGATATTGTGTTTAATTTTTGTAATACATGGTTTCTGACACCGTAATGAGCAGCTGAGTGGAGTGAATGTGGTCGTTTTTCACTGGCATGTGAGAGCACAAGCTCATGATTCTCTCCCAAGATGTAGTGTTGAACCCTTCAATCAGGACAGATGGCTATGTTCGATTTTTTTTCCAAGTAAAAAAAAGAAATATGTAGCAGAGAAATACTAGAAAGCAACTGTGTGTAGCATGAGTTCTCATCAGTTTGTCTGCTGCGCGTTTCCAAATAAAAAGGGCTACAGTTTTTTATCAGAGATGTTACCTGTATTTATTTTTACTGTGTTAGTACTGTGAGTAATTCTGTTATTTTGGACACATGAAGAAATATTAAATGCATTTGAGAACACCATCCTCACTCTGGTCACTTTTTAACCCTTTGCAAATATTACACCACTTTAAGATCATTATGACAACATTGCCACCTTGTGGTAAGGTGATGTTATCAGGAGCCAAATCAGAAAGAAAACACCATGTAATCCTTCCATACTGTGAATTCAACAATGATAGATTTGAGACATTGTAATATCTAACCTAATTTTATTTAAGATGCTAGTGTTATAATGATAAAAGCCACTATATCAACAAATTAATAAATTAATCCAGTAATTAAATGAGTAATTGCCCATACTGGCTGTTCTTTGGATCATCTCACCCCACTTTTTCCTGTAAAGCACATGGCCATATTAAGCTGTTACTGATCATTTTTTGTATTAAAGACAGGCACTATGGACCATGCAAGCACAAAATAATCCAAAACAATTAAGATTTTAACCAAATTTGACACAGGGTCCCCTCAACTCTGCAAGATACAGTCTATAATATATAATAATGATAAAGCAGGGAACTACCAAAGAATCAACAGGTAGGGCCAAAGAATCAACAGGTAGGGCTCTGGTGTATTAGGGGCAAGGGGGATCATGGCCCAAGGACGCAGGGTAATCCAGTTTTGTGGGTAATTCAGGCATGGTTCCTACTGATAATGTAGTTCATCATCTGACTCCAAATGTGACCCCAAACTTAAACTAATTCAGGTTGCCTGGAACTGAATAATCAGTTTAAATCATAGAGTAGCCCACTGAGCATACCACTACTGTGCATTATTATCAATGCATATATTTATGAGTGTCTCTGGATTGTCGAAGACAACGTCTAACCTACAGTTGTGTACTCACCTGACAAGTATCAGGGTTGAATTCAGCCGCCAAACCGCATGTCAGATGTTTAGGAATGTTTAGATAACAACGTCACGTGGTGCAGGTCTGAATCATAGACAAGAATTGATAGAGCAGTGATTTCCATTCATATCCATACTTCGTGAATGGCATGGATGGCCGCCATTACCTCCTAATATAACTGCTGTTAACGGTTTCACACTGTTGTCATGGAAATCCCTGTTGCATTAGCCACAGCCTTGTCAGAGCACACGGAGGATGTGTGATGTGTTTCCTTTCTATCCGCTCCAGCTCTGTGCTCTGAATCCTCTGCAGTCTGCATCAGCAAAGTGTCTTGGCATCACTTCTCGTCCTTCCTTCGGTGTCCATTCCGGCGTCATGTGAAAGGGGTCCACGGTGGTCTCTTTCGCCCCTAGACCCGAACCCTTCTCCGCCGAGCTCAGCCTACAGTGCTCACGTCCTCGCTCTGGTAGTCCCGGTGGGCGAGCGTCCCTGTCCCCGCTGTCCCCGGTTTATCCTGCACCCCTCGGCGTGCGGCGGAGCGGAGGATGAGCGAGCAAGGGAAGGGCTCGGCATCCGCCTCTGCCGCGGCCCCGGCGCCAGGGTCGGACACTTACAAAGGCTGGCTATTTAAATGGACCAACTATTTGAAAGGGTACCAGCGGCGATGGTTTGTCCTCAGCAATGGCCTGCTTTCATATTACAGGTAAATTTTCCAAACACATTGTACAAGGTTTGTCAAAACAAACGCCAACTGGGCGCACAGTGAGTCACATCTCTGTGTCAGCGCATCATTACAGCTGGCTGCTCAGCTGGCTAGCAGCAGGCTAAAGCTAGCTGTCAAAGAGTCAGCTGTCTGTTTACTTCGAGCTGACTGGAACAAAAACCTTCACGTTTTCTTTGAATTATTGCATGTTGCTTAAAGGCACTGACACAGAAAGGTTCACACATACAAGCCATATAGCAATGGTTATAATTCAATTAAGTGGCAGAAATACGGCTACAATAGTAACTGACGTTTGCTAGAAAACTAAGCTAGCACGCTAGCCTCAGTCGATGGGCTCATGACAGGTGTATAGCTGTCCGCTCCTTACTGATAATAATACGGCAACAATTCTTTAAACGTATATTAATTAAAGTCATCTTAGTTATTTATTTTTTATCTTAATGTTATTGTTTTAAAATGTAATTACTTATGAAAGGTATAAAAACATTTCGAAATGTAGTAATTCTTTGCACAAGTTCGCGAACGGTATCAAACTGTTTGGAACAAGCTGATCACTGCAACGAGGTGCGTGCCAAGAGATAGTCGCTGTTGTTATCATTATGTCTTCACTCTGATCTCACAGTTTCTAGCTGAAATCGAACGATAGCTGTATAATAGACTAACAAACACCTGTAGCACTGGTCATTCTGGCAAGGGAGTCATGTTCCTACAGGTGTGTGTTAAGAGGCACAGCATGGACACAATAAATGGAACATAAACAGTTACTTTGCTTCAACACAGAAGGTTCCTGTATATTATAAAGTTACATAAAGGTCTGATTAAAATGTAATAGGTCATAAAAGCAACTTGAATTCCTTGAGTTGAACATAAAGCTTAATTTTTTTTTAACAAACATATATTGTTAAAAGCAACGAATGGTGAAAACAAAGTGAATTTCCTCAAGACAACAATTTGATTATTGTCGTAGCTTAATATAACCTTATAGCAGTTGAAATAACTGTCACATGGTCTTGTCTGAGGAAGTTCAGTCTTGACCTTGCAAACAGTATATGTGACAAAATTGTCTCAACTTAGAGGTTGAATTCCAAGCATTTTCAGATCTTTTACCTGAGTCAGTTCAATATGCTGATAGGATTGAGATGTGATTGAAAGGTCTGGAGAAAAAAACATAAATGGACCTCTGAGTTGTGATTATTTTGGCACACAAGCGCTTGATACCTTTCATTTTTTCATTGCATGGCTCTTGCATGTTAAACCAGCTTTCTTTAACTGCTTCTGTCAACATTAAAATACTGCTCTATTGCCTTATAGGTCACACTGGACTAGGAACGGTTTACAGCTCAACATTGATTTCTAAATTCCCAAGTTTTTAAATTCCATAGAATATCTGTTCATGAAAAGACCCAATATTTGGACCTTTTGCACTATGGAATGGGTGCGAAGCAATTAATGATGCCACACCAGGAACTACTTTTGTATTATCCACATAAAGGAAAGATAAAGTATTTTTTGTTCCAACAGTTGTTCCCCCGTCTGACCGAGTTTCTTAATTAAATAGTTCACAGCAGAATGAGGACGCACCCTGGAGTCAATCTTCCTCTGCTAAAAGTACATTTAGTCTAAGCTTTGACTGTTTAAAGTTTAAATCCCTTCAAAATCAGATTCAATTGAAAAATAGCTTCTAGCTCAATGTGTCCTATAATTATTTGCAGTTGTAAAATTAAAGAGACACAAAGCTAATAAATAATTGTCTTTGCAAATGTCATCTTTCACTGGATGGTTAAGGAGCAAAAAATGGCTATAGAGCAGGAAGGGATTCACTGCCTCGTTTGAACGCTCCTCTGCAGAGTAAATTCTTGTAAGTATCCAGGTTTGAGTCTGAGTCCTTTTAGACTCCAATGCTTCCCTGCTGCTCCAACAGTCATAAATACAACCTTCATAAACACACATTTTCAGATTGCTTAGAAACCATTTTACCCTGATTGTGCTTGTAAGAAAATTCGATGAGAACCACATTTGGAGCTCTTTTCATCCCATGCTACAGCATCGCCACCCCAGGGCCACACTTTCCTAAGCAGCCCGATTGTCTTTTTTTCAGCGCTGTTATTTGACACAGAGGTAGTGAAGCCAAAGTCACTGGTGGTGAAAGGAAAGACGCCTGTTGCCTCTACCCTTTATTAATAGTCCATTATGTTGTAAGGTGACTGCTATCCCTGAAGTAAAGGTAGCCCGACGACATCCGAGCACAAAGCCAGTGAAGCGCATGTGTCGTCCCCTCTCACTGTTGTCTTCCTGCCTGGCAGATCACATTGTGTGTGTCTGACTTCAGGCTTTGTGTGCTTCAGTCTGTGCCCTCTCTGGGCCGACTGGCTGCACTTCTATTGTGGGCAAAGTGAAAGAGAAACAGCCAGACAAAAGTGACAACATGTCAGTGAAATGTCTCCATGTTGTTTTCCCTGTCCTACAGTTATGAGGTGAATACTGAGAGATATAAAAAGCCTTTCACTAAAGCCACTTAATAACTCTTCACTTGCACTTAGTGCTTGTTTTCTCTAAAATTGTTAGTATTAGCTTTGTTGAACTTTAAGAAACATGTGGCCCCCTTGTTAAGGATTTGATTATGTATAAATGTATGATTCATTTAATTGATAGAAGTTTCATATTGGATTAAATTCTCAGGAGGATGTACTATAAAGCTGACAGTGACTTCCGTCTAATCACATGTAGACCATCATGCATTGATCAGTGATTTTCAGTGTTCAATATTAGTTTGCCCTTTGTAAAAGGCCAGTTTATATTCAAATCAATAGTGACTGTCTAAAGGGCCGACCAATAACTGAGGGATCACTTTCATTCCCAAGGCCTGGTGTGTCTTAAGCTTGTAGCTGAGGAAGCAAAGGGCAATGGAGGATCGTAATCAATGCTCTGACTCTGTGGATGGACTGACATACTCAGCACTTGCGCCTGTTAAAATGTAATGACTTCAACATTGCTCTTGTTATTGATTACTTTTGGCCCCCAACACTGCAAGGCTGGCTTTCTTTTATTCCACATCAGCCTTGTTCATGGTCTTCTTTAGCTTAATGCACAGAAAGAGCCTCATTGTGCTCTTGTGACCAGATCTCTGTCCTTTCTGCACTGCGCTTCTTTCATTTTTAATTTCTTAATTGACTTTTTCTCCCGGTTTTAATACTCTCAGCACTACTTACTCCTCCTTCAAGTGAATCTGGCGTGGTGCTTTAGGGAAGATTACGGGGCATTAAAGCTTTGAGTGCTATTGGAGCTGCCATATCAGTGGATCCGGCCCCGTCTTTCATAGTAGACTAAGCCTGCCACTTTTCCTTCTCAGCTGCAGGCGAGTAACAAGATCGTATCAATTTAAGTGCTCAGCGGGGGTTCGGCACCATTTGTGTCCCTGCTGAGAGTCAGGTTATGGTGTTACTGCTGGCACACTCGGCTCCTGGGTGCAGGGGGAATGTGTGAAGGGAGAGTGGTGAGTTAGCCAACATAGGGCCCAGCTGGAGGGTAGAGCCTGGCCCGGGTGATGATTACTAGCCTGGCGCAGCAGAAGAATGGCTGGAGCAAGAGATGTGTATGCTGTGATCTAATCTTGTTAATGGGCTCCTCGTGGGTTGTAGGCTGTAGTGTGTTTTTGTGCGTGTAAAAGTGTCTCTGTGTGTGTGTCTAGGGGGTCTGTGTGTTTTTTGTCAAGGTACGAGCAGATGAGTGACATTAAAGGGGGCATTAGTTCTGGCCACATTCTCACCATCTCATTTTTTCAGTTTTCAGCAGGCCATGTCATGCTGTCCATGATGCTGTGTCAATGCTTTGGTTATCTTGTCTTATGTTTCCTTTTTGTCTCAAGAACGCCATGTTCCCAAGCTTTGAGTGTCTTGTGATAGCTAGCCCCCAACCACAACTTCATGCTCTTGGTCCTACATCCCTTGCCTGTCTGTGAATGTCTCGTCATGCTTATGGCTGGTTATTCTGTGTTGTTCACTGGTTGTTGTTCTGTCATTACATGCTCCAGATCGGTGGATATGTGTTTTATGAGGATATGTGCACAGGGGACGGACAGGTAAAGCACTGAAATTCCCTCCTGGCTCAGCGCATCATGCAGGTCCCTGTCTCGTGCTCTCAGCTGCCCCATCTCACCTCTGCCCCTCCCCTACTAGTGCCTTAATTCCCCTGTAGTCCTTATCTCACTTTCCCAGCTTTTGTAGTATCCTTGACTGTGTAATTTCATGGCCTTTGCATGGCCTCGCCTCCCCACAGGGCAGAAGCGATCAGCGTGGTGGATCTCGTCTTACTCATCGGCAGCACATTCAGTTTGCTGACCCACTTACAGCCAGGACTCTGCAGCTGAGCTTGGCTGGGCTCGGCTGGAAACTGGGATACTAAGGATCCCTGCCCGCCCTCCGCACTGCTTCGCATGGCCTCAGCGCGGCCTTTTCTCCAAAACTGATGTGCACTGAGCGCCAGCAGGAGAGCAGTACACTGAAGCTCTTGTTCTGCTTTGGCATTATAACAAGACTTGACTTCAACCAGTAGAAGCAGTGTGAGGGAAATCACTGTCTGGCAGACCTTACAAACACACTTCAACCTGTGACTTAATGAGGCTGCAGCCACCTTGTCAGTGTCAACAGAGAGTGGAGCCGGTCGAGAGCTTAGTGCTGCTGAGAGGCAGCTGCTGCTGGCAGCGAGGGCTCCCTGTGGACGAATGAATGGATGTTAGCACCCACAGATAAATACAGACGCATTCACATGATTGCTTCGAAAGTTGCTGTTTTCCAAGAATATGGATGAGCATTCATGTGACACTGAGAGTTGAGGAAAGCTTTGTTTAATATGAAACGGCCAACACAGCATGTGATTTCGCTGATTAGCTGCTGTTCTCTGGTTGAGGGTGTTAATCAGCAAAATCAGCTGTCTGTGGACACAGTGTAGACCTGCATAAGCCGCAGCCCCCCCTGAGGGCCATGATGAAGCATTCCCACAGCTTAGCTTGTCTAACCGTGACAGAATGACAGGAAACCAGTTATCCACCACAGAATTGTAAGTGCAATGTTTCTTTTTTCCCAGTTAATCTCATTAGTTATAGTAACGCCGTTTTAACAAAGACGTTATTTAAAAACTTGTTATGATGTGGAATAACTGCCTCATGTTTATGCCCCTAATAAACTCTACGGTATTTTTCACGCACAACACTATTAACATTCTGCTGCAGTGCTGTTCTGTGCTGGTGTTGTTTTATTGGATGATTTAATCTGGAAACATACAGTCTGTACATTTGGCATGCACATGCACAGCACATTTATGCACAGCTCTTTCCTCTAGCCTTTGCTTTTTGTCCTATCTCTTGCTCTGCTGCTCTGACTCTCTCCCTAGCTATCTCTCTCTCTCTCTCTCTTTTTTTACACTCTGTCCTCTCTTTGTTCACACTGTTATTCATTGTTTGCTTTTGCTCACTACAGAGGCTCTGAGCCAGACAATGGCCTTGTTATCTAGACTACTGTGGCCCACTGAATGTGCAACAGTTGGTCTTAGTGGAGGCTACACAGAATACCCACAATTCAGCACTCTCACAGCAGGGCAGGCAGGTCATGCTGAGTGAAATAGACGTTTAAACTATCCCATTTGTTTGACTTAAGCTAATGCAGGTTTGTGTTATATAAATTATGTTGTACAGAGAAAGTTTGTGTTTGAAAATAACTCAATACTTCTTTTGCTGCTTGGCTTTCAAAGTGAATCCTCATACTCTGTCGCATTTCTCCGTCCCTCCTCACCTCCCTGCTTGTGCTTATTTGCCGTAAGACTGACAGTTGTGCTATTCTTCCTGCAATGACAAATGAGTACTGAGACTAGTGTCTTCAGCTCTTTCTTGTGTCTGCTTTCTCTCTCTCTCTCTCTTTGCCCTTCTGTCTCTTTTTCTGCCTGGTATTCGTTGCAGGACGCAGGCAGAGATGGCCCATACGTGTCGTGGAACAATCAACTTGGCCACGGCACACATCGACACAGAAGACGCCTGCAACATTGTCTTGAGCAGCGGCGGCCGCACGTACCACCTGAAGGCTAGCACAGAAGTGGAGAGGCAGAGATGGGTCACAGCTCTGGAGTTGGCCAAAGCTAAAGCCATCCGCATGATGAACGATCAGTCTGGTAAGGGCAGCTGGAGGGAGCAGCTACTTATATGGAAAGTTTAAGCTGCATGGCATGCTTGTTATAGTCTAAGTGCAAGCTGTTTGAGCATAATACACCCAGGAGGCATTGATGCAAGACATCAATGGACAGAATTTAACCTTGATAAATAAAGGCTGGGCTGATACAGCCCTGGGCAAACATATGAAAGTGTGTTTATCTTAGTTAGTTATTAAGATTCCTGCGAGGTGAAAGGTGTGTTCAGTGCTAGGGGAAAGGCATGTCCTCAGGCCAGCCTAGATATGTGTTTGGCATTTGATGTTCATCACAGCTGGCGTCTGAGGCTGAGCTCACAACCTCTTTCTTTAATGTATATCAGATTCCGTGTCATCCAGGAGAGGGCAGTGTCGCCTGCCTTGTAGAGCTGGAAAACAGAAAGGAATATGCTAATAGAACCATGCAACTGGGCCTCCATTCAGCTTCCTCCTGACCACACAACACTCTCCTTTCCAACGGGACTTATTCTTGTGTGGCCGTATTAAGTGCTTTTGGTCAAAGGCTGTGGGAAAAGCCTGGGAGGGCCATTATTCTTCACATCACCCTGGCATCATCCCAAAACCCCTCTGCCCCAGTCTTTCACAGACAGAGTCTACAGAGACTGAGACGGGCTATATATTCCTCTGGCCTCCATTTGAAAGTCAGATCACTAAATATAGACTGGGAAAGAATGTGAGCGCTTTATAGCTCACCTCTTCCAGTAAGTAAGAGAGGGATATTCCTGGTATATTTGTATTTGATTTACTCGAATACATTATTTGATTTGTGTGTGTTGGACAGTATTTGTTTGTGTGTGTTGGACAGTATGTGTTTGTGTGTGTATACATATTTTCTGCAGAATGGTTTATTGTAACCTACAATGACAGTATGCTAATGTCCAGCAACAGCAGCAACCTTCACCCCAGTTCAGTTCTTTTGTTCTTCTGTATGTATTGCTCCCTCTTCATCATCTTCACGTAACATATGTTTTAAGCAAACTTTACTTAAAAACAGTTTGTCAGGCACAGAGTAAGTTGATTATTGAATTTATACAATATAAAACACACTGAAAGAAAAACTTCTTTGAATCTGTGTGAAATGTAGAGTAAGGATACAGTTTTGATGTCAGGCGACCACTCAAAGAACAAGTATACTTGTGGTCACATGCCATGAAAGAAAGAAGTCGTTAACAAAGGTCAGATCTTTAAGCCACTGACTCAACAGGTTTTTTCTCCATTGTCAGCAAACTTTCCCCATATAAATATGTGAACTCCCACTTAGGCAGCTGCTTCAGTGGATCTAAAAGTCTACTGCCAAACACTGTCTGTCATTCAGAACCTCTTAAACTTTTGCTAAATACTTTGTTTAAAGCACAAAACTTCAGTAATCATTACATAAGTGGTTTGCCTGCCATGCATTCTACTTTAATCTTATGAAGCAGCAAATTGTTTGCCCTTAATTTGACTTAATGACTGCTTTAAAGCTTAGAGAAAGAATATGTGCCTGTCTTTGTGGGTTTTTTCAACATTTCCTTTCACAGCTAGTCCGTCTGTGGGAGGAGGATTTAAGAGAAAGTGAGAAAAGGGGCACTGTGTGAGCCTGCCTACAGAAAATTAAGTGTATGTTAATGCTGCTAATGTGAGCAATTCCTCAGTATCACAGTGGTGTTGTTAGTGTTCATCAAAATGTAATTTATACGTAATTTTGCCTTCAGGCTCTTTCACAGCATCCCATTCTTTATGGTGTTAGACAAACATGGATCAGTGACTGGGCTCCCACATTCATTAACCTGCCCTCCCCTCTCTGACAGGGGAACAAAGAGCTTCTATCGACCTCCTCAGGAGAACACATTGTTCAGCTCGGGCACATCATGTGTTTAGATAGAGATCGATGTTGACTTGATATCCTTGACGTGGCTGGTTGTTTCATTACCTTGCCTAATTGAGAAAAGGTTTCAAAAATCTTAACTCCAATAACCCACACCTGAACTCAAATATCAGGTCAGTCTTTGTGTGTGAGCCGTGAGATTCTTTTCTCTTTACAACTGACCTGAGCCCTAAATCAATTACTTGAACTCCTCATTAGCACCAGTGTCACACCTTAAGCCTTCACCATTCATAAGCCTTCTCTTGTAAATTGCCTTTCCTTCCACGTGCATCTTGTTCTAAATTAGTCTGAGATTGGATTTCTAGCAGCTTACTGAAGCTTTTGCAGTCAGAGGCGTTCAGTCAGCAGGTGGCAGTGCTTCCTCTCACTTCAGTGTGACCTCTCTTCTGGGTTCGCCTGCCTTGTTTTTGCTGCTGCTTGTGAAAGTGGGATCACAGCCCGTTGATTCGACTGTTCCAGTGGTGGCTTCAATTTGCAAGCACACAGACTCTTATTTGAATTTCACTCAAGTGAGTAGTGGCTTACATGGGGGACTTTTGGTGGAAACTGTGAAGAGGTTTAGAAATAAAATTCATAGATAGTGGAACCAGTCTTCCAGTCAGTGGTTCCTCTGGGTCTAACTGAACTCTGGAAGTTCTCAGAATGCAAGTTAAGGCGTCTCTTCATTTCACAAACAAGTGCATTGATCTGTATCAGCATCTGATCATCACCTGATGGTTTAAACTGACTCCGGCTCCTCTGGTATATGACTAAACTCATTATCATCGGATATTCTTTCTTCTGGAGTTCAATTATTGCAGGCTTTTACACATATCCTCCTGCATGTGCTATCCCGCCATATTATTTTTCTATATCTTTCTCTCTCTTAGTCTTTTTTTCACATCCCAGCTGCTGTTTTTCGTTTACAGTAAAGGTAGTGCTCTGTCCATGGTCCTGAAACGGTGGAAACAATGTAAGGACAGACTAGGACCGCCATAGCTTAAACAAGCTCCATTACTTCCTTCTGCCTTCCTCTCATGGTGCCGACTCTCCCCGTCTTTTTTTCCCCGTACATTCGCTGAGACACTGGCTCTTCCTCTCTCTTCCAGTCACCCTCTCACTTGCTGTCTGGTTTCCCGCCCCCTCCCTCTTCCTCTCTGTCCTCCTCTCTCTCAGTAAGTCGTTTTACTCTGCTTTCCACCCAGCGGGGTTTAGTCCTGAATGGAATGACCCTCTGCTGCTTCCTCCCCTCGTTTCTTTCTCTTGAAACATTTCTATTGTCCTGCAAAGTCTGAGGAAAGACATAGGAACCGGGTAAGGCACAGTTTCTCTCTTGTAAGTACTCTGCTTTTCTTCCTTTTGGGTTTGGCTCAGGAATGTGCGTGTGAATGTTTGCATACATGTGTAACTGGAGGTGCAGCTTCTGTGTCTAAACGCTCTGGCTTATATCATAGTATGTTGGTGATCGATTTGTGATGGATATATCAGGGATATGTTATTTCCATTAATACATCAAGGCTGCGTACAGAAGATATCTATCCCGGAATTCTTTATAATTCTTAGATTCTTTATTTATTCAGGAGAAAAGCTCTGCTTTAAAATTGGTATTGAGTAAGTGATTGAGCATGTTTGTAACATGTGAAATGAAAACACAGATTGTAAAGCTTTTTCTTCTTGGTATCCTTTTAGGAAAGGGATGCATCTTTCTGGACAAGGCAAGACACTCAGGTTGTAGTAGTGAGTGTGTGTAGTGTTACTTTTATTACACCGGACTGCATGACAATAAATCCAGAAAGAGTTGCATCCTTTCAAAAAAGGGATGCATCAGTAAATTCACTACTGAGATAGTTATTTTTATGATTTTACTCATAAACTCCTTTCAGATGACAGATCTATAAAACAAACTGTTAGAGAAAACATTTACTCCCTCTGTATTAGTCCTAATGGAGCCAAATGTGTTTGAAATACTGTATGTTATTCTCGGCACTTCTCTCTGAGCTCATGAAAGGTGGTGAATTTTTGAAATGACAGATGGCATGCTCATCACCCTCATCAATTAGCTCTGCAGCGGCGGTGTATCGAATCACTTGTCCTTGTTTGTCTTGGATGTAAAAGCGTGTGCCGGCAGAGGTCGATTTGCTAGATCAGCTCAGTCCCCACTGACGAGGGAGATGGAGACAGAAACATCAGAGTCACACTCAGTCTTGTAACATAACAAACATCAGTGCCAGATGAGGCTCTTCACAGAGATCACAGAGACTGTGGCTGTCCAAGTAGTCAGTCAGCCAAAAGTCATCCTCTGGGTGTGTTTCTGTCTTCTTTTCTCATGTTTTTAAGTCATATTTACTTCCTTCTCACCCTTTTTGTCTCTTTAATCTGAATGTAACAGCCTGGTATCCCTCTGGTATCAGACCTTTACTGTCTTGTATTGGATTTGACCTCCTTGAACTCACACTCCCTCCATAAACTACACGTCCCACCCACCACTGTTGGCCACACGGACACATCGATCTTGGCGTTACAGGCCACCCACTTCCTCTCCCACTGGTCTGACTCTCTGCTCTTTGAGACTCCATTGTGTCCTCTCGTGTCCCGATGCTTAGAGTAAATTCCAGAAATGTAAGACTAATTGAGCCTATCGACTTCACCCTGTTTCAACTAAGCTGGTTAATTCTCCCTCCTACATCTTAATTTTCACCTCTTCTCTCTTAAGTCTTGTTTTCCTCTCTTGATAGAATTTGAAACCACACTGCCTTTTTAGTCTATGTATGTTTAATGTCATGTAAAAGCTTCATCTTCCTGCTACAGAAGTGGTTTAGGGCTGATGGATGTCTTGACCACAGGCCCCGTCCTCCCTGAAAAAGCAAACAACAAGCATTTTACAGTCATGGCATAAAAGTCTAATCTCGAAGATTTCAGTTGTGTTCTCTTTGGCGTCACCTTTGGTGATAAATGGTAATTGTGAGAGGACACTAACCAATTTAACCAGACGTCCATGGTTGGCTCCCTTTGTCACGGTTGTAACTGATGATTTTCCTCGCTGACGGTCGCCTCCTTTTTAGACTGTTTGCCTTCATCTGAGCGTCCAATTTGTTTCTTTTTCTTTGGATTTTCACTTATTTTTGAAGTTGTATCTGTAGTCATCGATCTTTTCTTTGTTTGTTCAGCCATAGTAGATTACTGTTTACTCGCAACACTTGCAGAGACCGTAAAAGCAGCCACTTAGCTCCGCCTACCTTCTCTGGCAGACCAACCACTGCTGGGTGATGGAAAACACGTCACTAACTGGGCGTTGCTTGTGATTTTTTCTGCGAAAGTCGCACCAGACACCAAGTTGTTGATTTCTGTAAACAATCTCTTGTTTACAGAGAGGCTGAATGTCTGAGAGCATAATATTATGATAAATCTGTTTTCCCCTTCTGGTATATAATGTACTGTGTGTGTTTGTGTGTGTTACAGTGTTGTGTTTTCTGTGTGGGAGTCTGAGCTAAATAACTAGGTTTCCATATTCTGCTTTATTAGTATCCCCTTTGCCTCTTATTAAGATGATATGAAATGTGACCATTGTTAGCTCAGTTTAATGGATCTATAGATGTTATTCATGACTCCATACAGTCAGTGGACAGCGCTATTGAAATGCTGCATTATTACACAATCCACCCCACATTACTGGTATGATTGTGCTGCCCTTGGTCCTACTTACTGGAATGTGTCGCTCTGTGTGGATCAGTGCGCCCAATGACCTGCTGCATTGTGAGTGAAACCAGAGCTCATTATTAAGCTCGCATTGTGTCCCAGTCCACACCCACATTTTCTTTCTGTCGCTCACTGAAGCTTTTCTGCTTCATCAGCAGCGAGGAGAAGTTGAGAAATTGAATACCCCGATACAGGCAAGTCATTAAAATATAAATTAGTTTGACTTTGTGCAAGGCGGTTAAATAGTACAACACGGGTTCAGTATTCATGTAGTCTTATTCTTTTCATCCTCTCTGTGGATTTCTGTGTTGTGACACCTCTTGGTCAGGTGTAGCTCTTTATGCCAACTTCTTTTCTATTCCAAACATTTACATATTGACCACCCTGGCTGCTTTCTCACAAACGATAACGTTTAAACTTCCGTCTGAAATTTAAAACTTAAAAAACAGACTAAACTGTGGGGTGTTTTGGGGGCAGGCTAATTCATGTCCCACCATAATAAAGATGTGTCACATAGCCATACATTAGTTTAATACTTAAATGATTTCTTCATAGCCTCTTGCCTTCACCTTTGTCTATAAAATAATAAGTTCAAAGCTCAGTTTGAGCTCACAGAAACTAGCTACCCGCAAGTAATTAGGAGTAAGTTATCCTCTTAAATAATTCAATAATATCAGTGTAACATATTGCTTTAAACTGCTGTATTTGGGTTCGGCTGATTTCCAGGAACTGTGATATACATGATGGATGTGAGGTCAGACATGCTTTGAGACAGAAAGTCCACTTAAATTAATTTTTATTTTGAAGGCAGGGGTTTCAGATGATGACACTAAATGATGCTGGTTTTGTCTAAACTGTAATATTTAAAATATAGGAATTTAATATTATTAACAAAACAACTAAATGTTAGACAATTGTACGTTAACAGAAGCATCAGATGATAAGATAAATTCACATTTTACACATTACAGTTGTTGTCTGAAGCCAAAGGGTTCATCTGCAGGTATGGTGAAAAGACTTCTACCTGATTACAATCTCCTTATATCCGCTCTGAAGAAGCCACTCCTCCCATTTCCTGTCTCCACTCAGAAAAGTAATTAATCTCATTGACTCATTAATCAATTCTTTAATGCCAGTGTTACAGCACAGCAGAGTTAAATATAACAATTTACACACAGTTTGTTGCTGTAAAACATATACGGTAGCTCGCTAACTGTTAGCAGCAAAGTTAGCAAGCTACACTGCTGGGTTGAACAGACACTATTGGGAGATCATGCACATAGTAGATGTACATAATTTATGTCTTCAACCATGAACATAACACACTATCTAACCTTGTTTAGAAAGTACAATCATTTTACGTAGTTATTTCTTTCAAAGAGAGTTAAGGTCTCGAGCACTGAAACAAGTCATCCACAGCAGGTTTTGGCTGCTGAAATGTTGCTACGGTATCTCCAGACTCCGAGTCCTGACCCTAAGCCTTTTAAACTGTACATGCAAGACATCCTGCAATTACCACTGTGCTGAGAATATTTTTAATGGGCAAAAGTTGAATATAAACTGTTCTCTTTCTGCAGCTCTGGTCAGCAGCCATGGAAACAGTTGGTCCAGAATATTTTCTCTTTGTGAGTTTAACATTAACTTACTTTTTAAAAGTAAGGCTGTTGTTAAGTAGTTGCTGCCAGAGTTTGGTTTAAATGAGCAGTACATTATACTGTATGTGGGACATTATGTTGTACAGATGGCACATTTTAAGAAACTATAAAACACAAATGGGGTACATTGTCTGCTACACTGCCAATGAATGGGAGCGTATTTTTTAACTACTATTGCTTCTACATGTTAAGAGGCATGCTAGGATATTTTTTGAAGACCCCTTTAACATAAAAAATGTAAAGGCACAACTCACTCAGGCACTTACAGACACACAAAACCAACAGCTGCCATACAAAGAGGCAAAGACCTGGACCTGACTTTGTTTGTCTGAGATGACTAAGTGCACACAGGGCTCGATGATTCATTACTCCAGTGTGTAGAGAGTCTTCTGTAATTTCACTCTGCTTCGTGTGGCATTTATATGAAGTGCTATGTCTGTTTGCGATCGCTAAAACATCAAGTTGATGCATGGTGTCTACTGTGAGCCAGTGCGAGAGATGCAGGAAGCAATTACTCTTAAATTTGTGGTTAATTAAAGATCTTCCACCTCCTTGGGATAAGCAGGTTATTAGCACCACAGGAGGAGCGTCAGTCCATTAGGAGCCCTCACATCCAGGCTTGCATTTCACTGCAGTCGATTCCAGTCGTTCTGGTTCTTACATGCAAGTGGTCTTGTGTCGTCTCAGTGACAGTGAGGGAGCACAATGTCTGCTATAATGTGTTTTTTTTGGCATGGATAAATAACATTTATAAGGCTACTGCTTCTGGAAGCGACGCAGACTGATGATTTAAATAGTCACAAACACAGAATGTGACTGCCTGGAAATATGAATTCATATCACGATCTAACGGTTTTCTCGAGCTGAGCAGTTTGAACTGGTTTTAATGAGCTCGGTGTTCGTGCGTTCAGGCTGTGAGGATGTGAGGAGTGTTTTTGTTCCTGGAACTTAAGGCAGTAATTGGCCTAATGAGACTGTAACTCGTGCTCTTTAAATGCCCTCTTTCTCTTTAGTTTGTCTTTCAGATGGGTTAGCCTTTAACTGTCTCCCCTGCAGTAAATAAACAAGCACATGTGGGGTTGAATTTCTGCTTAACTGAGTATATCATGTGATACACATGCATTTCACTTCAGAGTCCAGACTTTTGGATTGGTCCCTCTCATGGACAGGATATTTTAGAGAGTGGAATCATCTTTGTTTGGAAATATGGATGCAGTATTTGTTCTAGATATAATTTAATGTATCTACTTTATCATATAGCACTTTTTAACATACGAAATGCTGCTCAAAGTGCTTTACATTCAGACTAATGCCAGCCAAAATGCTGCTCTATGTGAAACGGCACGGATACATTTCAGACAGCTGGCTGTTTTCATGCCATGTCTGCCTCTCTTTGCATGGTTAAACTCAACTGCATTGAAGAAGCGAAATGATGAAGGTCAAGTATGAAATTAATAGAGGTTTCATGCTTCAGCGGCCCCTCGAACATGCCCCGGGACATTTACAGGATGTTATTTATTTACAGTACAGCAATCTGTCTCCGTCAGCACTTCCCTCATCTCACTTACAGTGCACAGCCGCGCACCCCTGTTACCTGTTTCTGCTGCTATCACACATTTTACAGAACGACTGCAACACATATTAGAGTGGACAGGCTTCGCGTGATAGCAGTGATTTCAGTCGATGGAGGGACTGTGTATGCTGTTGGCCTAATTTGCAGAGCTGTGCTTTTTATACACGCTGTTACACAGTAAATTGGTGTTGCATGAACCAGTCTCAGCCTGTGCTTTTATTGAAGTCATATTCCAGTGATTTCCAAAGCAGAGATGTAGAGAAAGAGATGCATGATGTTTCATCCAAAATGCAGGTCGTCCTTGCCAACTGCAACACATCGATTCATTTTTCAACATCATCCTACAGAGTACTCTTAACATAATTTAAATATGTCCCCTGGAGAACCCGTTTTCAATTTTAAATAGGGGGTATTCTGCTGTTTCACATTTTAAGACATATAATATATGTAATATATATATATAATAACATATATAATGTTACAATGTTGGATGTTCATACTAAACATGGGTGAAGTTTCAGATCTGTAGGAAGTAATCCCCAGGCTCCTCAGCTCAGTCTGCAGGCTGCTGTGAACACCAGGTTTCACACAGTTTTCACACAGTTAGCATAGCTTAGCTTAGCAGTTTTTTATTAGTATACTTATTCAGATCTGATATGATGATGTTGCTCGGCTGCAGGCTTGCACACTGTTTGTCTGACAAAGGTCTACTGACACTTTAAGAGACTTTGATTGCCTGGATTTGGTTGCCTGGACATTGTATATGATGTTTGTTGCTGCTATTCTCACTCCAAGTAAAAGTGATTCTTTAGTTATCAAAGTGTTATAAGATTTGCAAGGTTCATTCGTTCAGCTTTAAGTATGGGTGATACGTACGGTGGCCGGCAAGGCCAACGTGCTGCAACAGCCCAAACGTTACAAATTTACATCGTCTCTGAATCTGCAGCTTGTTTCTTCTAATCGAAATTGTTTGAGCTGTTGCAGCGCGTTTGCCCTTGCCGGCCACCATAGATATGAATGGTTAACATGTCTAGCAGAAACTTCTGAAACAATACCTGCACTTGTCCTCCTGTCAAATATACACGTAGCTGAAAAGAGATGGATATTATTGTATGGAATAATTATTGGCCAGTCCTTAAACAGTTAACTCTAAGTGAGGAGAAATAGTTCAGATTGCCAAGGTGACCTTGAGTTACAGTGTCATATGTTAAACGGCTGTAACATTGGTATACGCTGCAGCTGCTTTAAATGGGGAGGAGGGAGGTTCGTTTTTGGGCCAAATACTATAGTGACACTGACCTGATAGAGGTCAGATCTGAGGTGGTCTGTCTTGGATGTTGATCAGCACTGTGAAGAGATTCAGATGGAGGACAACATCATACAAAGCTCTGCATGGTGTAATTTTTGGAGCAACATAGCCCTCACTTCATCTCATCTCTGACATTCAGCTGTCCTGGAATAGTCGCCTTTTTCTCTCTCGCAGCAAAATCAGCAGGCAGGGGTTAACAGAAAAGAAGCAATGCATTCTGGGCTTAGTCTAGTTGATGACTGCTGGCTGCCAATGGCTCTCCTCTCTGCTTCACTCACTCTCTCCCTCCCTCCCGCTCCACTCTGCACTGCACTGAGAGAAGCATGTGGAGGAGAATTGTAAATGTGCAGAGCTTTGTGAATGTGTGTATCCCGAGTGCGCGTGTGTTTCCGGAAGACAGGGAAGCAATGCAGGAGAGGAGATGGGGCGCCTGCATCGCTCCCCCTTCTGTGTGCTGTATGTATGTGTGTGACTGTGCATGTATGTGTGTGCACGCTGCAATGCTGAACAGGGAAAGTCGCTGCCTCTGTCCCCCCCTCGCTGGGATTATGTAGTGGCCCAGGGCAGTGTTGCGTTTCGGGGAGCGTGGAGAGGGATCAGGCCTGCAGTGAGTGGGATGAAGGGCCGGAGCTGCTGGGAGTCGGGGACGGTCCGCTCCCTCTGCAACTCGGGCTGCCTCAGTAAACTCAACAAGGGTCAGTACAGCTACGGCTAAAGCTAAAACACAGGAGTATGGAGCTGTCACACTCCAACCAAACCTCCCTCTTTCTCCTATCTCCTCCTCATCGTACGTCTGAGAGCTAGCTGTCATTCCTCCATCCATCTTCCTCTGTCTGGCGTCTGTCCTCTGTCACCATGGATGCTCACATTTCAGCAGCCGCCCTCTACAATGCAGCTCCTCCTGCTGTAAAAAGAGCCGTCTGTCCTGTCACTCCTCGCTGCATGCAGTCTCCTTCTCCTTCTTTCCCTTCTTTCTCCCGTGCTGCTCTCACACTCATTTCCTCTCTTTTCTTTGCGCCTGCTCCACCTCACATTTGCATATGGATGAGTCAGACTCTGCCAGGCCTATGTGTTGTGTTGGCAACATGCACCTGTGTTTTGCATATTTTGTGGTGAGTTCACTGCACCACCAGAAACTGTAAAGTGCGACATGCTGTGCGTTCCAGGGTCCCTGGTGCAAATGTGAAAACAGGACACATTCGAGGGTAATCACACATGACTACAGATTAACAAGATGTCTTCACTGTCCACTCACAAGTAAGACTAGCCTGCATAACATGGTACCAAATGGTAAAGGATTTTGTACAGAGTCAGCTTAATAGTATCATATACAGTGTGCTTGAAGGTGTCTGTATGTTTATTGTTACCTTTGAGGGAGGCAGAAGGTGCTCTATCACCGTTTCATCCTCTTCCATCATTCCACCTCTCTCACTTCATCGCTGGTTCTCTTGCCGATGGCAGATTTGGACGATGTTGAATTGAACAGCTGTGCTCTTAAGCCCTGGGCTCTCTGTCTCCTCGCTTTGCCTGTTTGTTCTCAGAGATGAGTTTGGCATAGTTGTAAAGCCCATGTTGTTTTAAGACCTGTCATAGTAGTGCTCCTACACCTTCACCTGAATATGAGTGTTAGGATGTGATTAGGTTACACAGAGGACATGAGTCTGACTAGCACATCACAGCTATGAACATTCATCCAATCATCTCAAGTCCTCCAAGGACAACATGCTATCTCTTCTCTCATTGTCACAGCATGATGTGATCAAAAGCCTTCATGAGATAGTCCTGTATGATCAGTTGGATAGTCAATTATAAACAGTTCGGTTAAACAACATAGCCTCCAAAGAGTTGATACAAAAATACCTTTGACATGCTACATATATGTGGATTTAAGATATTATTATAATAACCATGTGAGTTTGGGACACTGATGCTTCACACATTTTTATGCAATAGTTAGCTCAATCTACTGGTAAAAATTGGTTAATTTAGCTGTCATCACACAAAACAAATAATAAACATTGGGAAAAACTCAACTCTAAGAGTCTGAATCTGTCCCTATCCAACAGCTAAATCAGCTTTGGTTGGTACCAATGAAAATACAGACAGATGAAGCAATGGCTCTGAGAGCTCGCTGTTCCACCTGGGCCACTGCTGATAAAAAGTAACAAATATCACAACGTGAACAATAAGATGCTTTACAATGTCGATTTCTGGGACATACACACAAGCCAAACCATTATATCTGGTTGACAGCCATGTCATTGTCACTGCTATGAAGGAAAGGAAGGCAGGAAATGTGAAAAGCAGAAGAGAGAATCAGCAGACAACAGAGAGAATGAACGATTGTATTTTTGTGTATTTATTCTGAATGCAATGTGACAGGTCTCTGCAATATTTTGTGACTTCTGTCTAATGAAATCTAACTGATCATGCAGTTGTAGAAGACAATGGGCCTTTAATTAAAGCACAAATAAAGCACCCATAGAGAATGTCTTCCTCTTGTACTAATGATCACAGGCCTTTCCCGGCCATTTGCATCACTTCATTTCTATCTCTTTTTTAATCAAAGTCCCTGCCCATTAAAAATAATTATTTATTAAACTGTAGGTTGTGTGTTTGATAATCAGAAGCAGCTGCAGTCAGACAATGAGATGTTTCTTCTCCAGTGGAAATGTCTTGCTGTGGCTCTCATGATAATCAAATTATTTCGATCCAGTAAACATGTGAAAGTTCCTTTGAAGCTGCACTAGCATGTGAGATTCCGCATCGCTTTGATAATGAGCTCTTATTGAAATATGGCCGTGTTTCTGAGAACTGTATACGCACAGACAGACAATGTTTTACTTGACTTAAAGTCACCCGGTCCCTACACATAGTCTGCATTTTAAAATAGGGTGGAACCGCAGGGTTAGAGTGCAGGTCAGCCCCTGGAGCTCTACTCCTCTCTCATTACTTTTAATTTTTCAGATATTCATGCACATAACTTACGACTACTTTAGAGACACGTCTACTGCTGCTCTGTCAAGGCTTTCCCCTCTGTACTATTCTGACAGCTACCTCCAAGGCTCATTATCTTGCAGTGCTGATACCCAGACAATTAGCGTGATGGATCACAGTGTTCCTCATTCAGCTCATGATCAAGACCTCGCTAAATCTTTCTACATTTGGGTGTTTAATAAGAGACAGTAACTCAACACTCAGTTTGCATCTATAGCACACTCTGTTAAAAGTAGCAAATGGACTGGATTTCATAAAAACATTGAAAGATTAAAAGTGTGCAATAATACTGAATGTCAAAGATGTTTTACTCTATCATGATCGTGTGCACATTTTTAACAGCTTCTTTAAAGTCACGGCGCATCAGCATTAAGACTGCATCCACTGCTTACTTTATAGTTTTATCCTCCTTTTTTATAGACCATCTCTTTTACAGGAGGCAGCCGTCAGCAGACCCTCCTCCTCTCACAGCCCGAGCAGCTGTTTGCATGTATGTAATTAGGAATTAATGTGTGTGAGCGTGCATTCAGTTAATGTATCAATGGAATTTTAACTGATTTCCTTGCTTTTCAAGGAGGTAAATTCATAAATGTAGTGCACATCAGACAAAGTAGAGATCACTGCAGATTGTTTCAGTACTCAACGCAGACCTCATATTTTGTCTCTTTAGAGCAGCAAACTTTATTATCACTGCAGTTAAATCCTGGACATCCTGTCACAGTGACCTGACATGTGTCGGTGGGCTCATTCAGTATTCTGAGACTGTAGGATAATTAATGACCTCGACCTTCACAGTTATGCAGTAAGCAGAATCCATTTCCCGCTCACAGGTTTGATGCAGCAGCTGGGATTTTATAAAATGTACCCAGGAGAACAGAATATAAATCCACAGTTTAGCAGCCAGCAGACTGATCGTTTTCCTTTTTGTCCATCCCAGCACATTATAAAATGTTACTGAATTAAAAGTCGTTGCGTAGTTGCCGCAGTTTGCTGTTAATCTTTTCTTTTGTTTGCTGCTCTCTGAGAGAGTTCGATTGGATCCGCGGCCAGAGCTGTACTGCAGAGCTTCAGGGACAGTGATGAGTTGCACTGCACAGTTTCTCATTTGCTTGTGGAGAGCTGAATGCTGTGTTTCTAGGTTTAACCTGCTGTCTCCTCTGTTTGTCTCCTTGTGATGTATCTCAGGGGAGGGATGGAGCACGTTAGCAATTACTGGCCAGGATTACACTGTCCTCCCTGGGGACGCTTCATCGCTCTTCATCTGGCTTGTTCCTGCTCCTGTTTCTGATACACTTCTCATATATTCTCTTTTTCTTGCACACTCCATCAAAACAGTCAGCTGCAGAACAGTCCTCTTCCCCGCTCTCTTTGCTGTCAGTGCTGAGAAAAATCCTTCCACAAGAACAAACCCCCTCTGCGCTAAAAATACAGTCGTCTTCAGATCGCATGTGTGTTCAGACTGGCTTCTGAGAATCAATATCGGATGATCGTGCTTATTCCAGTACTGATATACTTCACAGTATATGTGCAATAGCAAAAAATGAGGCTAAACTATCCTCTCAGGTTAACACAATACATTTTTACAGCATCAAACATGACCATAAAGGTGAAGCAACACTTATTTAAAAGAGTTTCTACAAAATCTAAACATTATTACCTTTATCAAGGTCAAATTTACTCAACTTTGTCTCCTGGAAACGATGTTACGTAATTTGCTGCAGAAAATAGGTTTGTAAGATACATGATGTTTTTATCACCATAATGAGGAGACCTAATTTACATATTTGGTAAATCAAACAATGTTGATTAAAATGTCAATTTATTCCAACTACCATCCCTGCTAATTGTGTGTTGTTACAGTTTCCAAAGAAACAATGCGTGTAAAGATAACTAAATAATTTAAATAATTAAATAACTAAAAATACAAAGTACTAAAAGTTGAATGGAGTCTGGAAGATGGGGAAGGATTTATGCTAAGTTCACCTAAAAAAACTGGCAACTGATTGTGTAAGTATTTATTGCTTTGACTCTAAATGACCTCTCTGTTTGGATCACATTAATCCATTTAGCTCAGTAGTCTTTGCACACTAACAAAGGTGGTTGTGTAAATAAGATTTAGTTATAAAAAAGAGGGTATTATGAAGTCTCGTAATATTACATTATAGTGTTGTAAACCATCACAAAGTCTGACTTCACTCAGTTACAGATATTACTGCCTCAAGGTTTTGTTGCCAGCATGTCAGTTTAGCTCTGCTCTCTGCAGCACCATGGTGACTCTGACCTGGCTTTTTCTGCCATTAGTTTCCCCTCTGATCAGACCTTTGCCTTTCAGTATCTTTAAATTCCACCTTTAATCCAGAGGGGCAGTGCATTTCTCCCTCATGCTCATCTGCCAAAGGCTGACGTCTTGTCAGCCAGAGGCCGGGCTCCGCTGATCTGACAGTCTGTCCTCAGGGACGAGCAGAGAGTCGAGCTCTGACGGTGGGACAGCAGAGAGAGAGAGTACTGCTCTCCCAATTACATTCTCCCACATCCTGCTTCCTCTCTCTCTCTGTCTCCATCACTCTTTTGTGCTCAACACTGAGACCCCAATAATGAAGGAGTGAAGGACAGAGCTGTGCGCATGCTGAGGAGGAAGACGGATGTGTGTTCACGTGTTGAGATGTTGTGATTCGACGAGCTGTGACCTGTAAACGTGTGTCCTAGCTTGCCTCCGACACAGTTATGTGATGCTTAAATTATATTGCCATCCTCTGAGGAGGACGAGGCTCCAGCAGAGGCACGCTGGGAGCTGGGAAGATATTCACATTTGTGTCGATGCAGGGTGTTCTCCGAGGTGATGGGCTGTGGGGGAAGGGGGGAAGGGAGTCCGCCCTTGAGGCATGACTGGCGTGGTAATGGGCTCCTGGCCTTGCCTCAAGGTGTCGACTTCTCTATAGAGAGCCATCCATCCACATCTGTCCTTATGAAAGAGGTGTTAGAAGGGAGAGGGGTGAGCTGGGCGGTCAATCTGATGCTCAGACAGCACAGATAGGTTATTTATTGACACAGGTTTGGTGTAAAACGAAGCCTTCACTTTTTATTCCAGGTCTGAGTGATTTACAGGTGAGAGAATATGTTTAGGCATCTTTTAGGGGTTTTCATCTCCAGTATTCAAACATGCCTGCTAGTACTTGACATTTTATCGACGCCATATGGAACTGGCTCAATGAACCAGAAGAACGCTGCAGAAAGGGCATTTCTGACATACTTGTAAAAGCTTCATTTCAGTGTAAAGAAAGCTGTGTCCTGATTTCCCCTCGTCCTTTCAGGGTGTCTGCACAGTCGAGCCAGCAGCCATAATGTGTGTTCTCGCAGCTCGCAGCCTGTTTCAGGGAGGTTTGGAGAGAAAATTAGTTTTGCAGGCGTTGAGCTGTAAGCAGAGTCTCTTCTAAACAAATACGCCTCGGTACATGTGACAGTTTATTTTTAAGTTGCGTCGCTGAGAGCTGCTGAACTCATTGGCAGAATGAGGGTGAATAATAGGAGTGGGGCTTCTCTGCAGAGCTGTAAATAACTCTTTACTTTGTCATGTTTTTTACCCTCACAGCCCACTTGTACTAACATTGAACATTGAAATCATAAGCTCGCACCACTCCTGGTATGTTAAGTCCTCAGTATGGCGTGAGCTTCTTTTTTTCCCTCTCAGCACCTTTGAAGTGTCTAAACACACCCAGTGTATCTGCAGATATTATCCAGTCCCACTCTGTAATTTCACACTCTCAAATGTGGTGCATTTGCATGTGATGCAGAGCACTGAGGTTGAGTTTCCTGCAGCTCAGTCAGTGGCAACTTTGGCTTTCAGTTACTTCAGTTTTCCCATCAGACCCTAAAATGGTCTTATGATCTTGCTGATTTCATTTAGGACTTTATTGTTCAATTTGATTGCATGTCTGTCTGCATGCTCCTAACTGACACACAGTTTACAAGATTAAAAAAAAGAAAGGGCAGGATATGTCCTGCTTCTTACCTGCACGCTCTTAACAAAGCCCACCTTGGTCCAAGTCACTTTCATAACAATAGCTGGTGCCTGTATTGCATGGAAACACCGAGCTGTTAGACATCCCTGATTTACTGATAAGAACATGAGGAAACATTACAAATGCCGCATATGACAAATAAACATTAAAAGCATCCAAATACATGTCACTGCTTTGTTAATGCTTCAGATCAGTTGTGTTTGTACAGAGATCACCATCTCTTTGTATGGACCGTAGGAATCAGAAACTAAGTGGAGCAGCTTTAAAATGCAGAAACATGAGAAATGAAGATCCATCATAATGGTCCCTTACCAACTGGGCTGTCATTATACTGTAGCAAATATATGTAGCATTATCTTTCTTATATCAGTGTTTTTATGTGACATTTCCTCTGCGGTTTAAACATTTTGAGACTCAACTTTGAGAATGCATCCAATTAAAAGTGATTTGGGGCAGGCTTAATTTTGCCTCGTGGGAGGAAGTTCAAAACTGCACCAATTAACCAACTAACTTCTCTGTTTAAAGCAGCTCTGCTAAAGTCACACTTGATCAATTGTAGGCTTATTTCATTATCCTCCCTCACTCTGTCTGACCCTGCTCTTTCTCATTTCCTCGTCTCATGCTTTCTCTGCAGTATAGCTGCCCATTTCTCGACACACTCTCTCCAGTCAATTTTCTGACTTGGTCGTCAGCTTTTTCCTCCTCCTTACCTGCCTGCCTCTGCAGCACACTTATTGAAATTCAGTGTAATTAGCTTCCTCCTCTCCTGCCGGCTGGTAATGGGTGGATGTTAGCGTCAGCTCTGATCCATGTTCCCTGCAGGGTTTCATTGTCGCTGTCAGGCTGCTGGGGTGACCTTTGGCTGCACTGTTTTGTTCTTGTCTCTGATGGTCAGACAGTTGTGTGTCTGAAAGCCAGTTCAACATGTTCACACATTAGCTGTGAGGATAGAGCTCTGTGGCGTTTGTGTGCTGCGTCTTCCAGCCTGAACTCTGGTTACCTCTGGGTGGAAATGGATGCCCGGGAATACAAACGTGGTGAGAGATCTTCACTTCTCTTTCCCCTTTGCTCACCCTCCCCGAGTTTCCTTGTCTTCGCTCACTTCTCTTGGTTCACTTCCTTATAGATAAAAAGACTTTACTTGCATGTATTAATGAAAAAAAAAATATATATATAGAATTTTAGCATGCTTATGAGCTCTAAGCTCAAAGTACAGCTGAGGCAGATGAGAATATCTGTAGTTGTATGGTTTTTGGTCATGAAATAAACTGTGATATTGCATTCACCAAAAGTAGTTTAGAGCATTATGAGCATATGGGAGCATTGATTTTAGATGTGAGGCAGGTATGGAGGTAAGACGACGTTCCCCTGGAGGACAAAGGTCCCAGTCGCATGTCAGCTCAGTATGATGCTGTTACATGTTGTAGACATCCTGAGACAGCAGGCTACAAGCATCCCCCCAGGCAGGGATCCATGTTTTACTTACAGGATGTAAATAGACACGACAGAGGTGATAGTGTCTTCCACTGCAAAGCCGGCTGCGATTTTCTGAGAATAAAGTTTTGCTGTAGTCATGTGTCTTTAACTCTCATCAAGACTGTGATGGTGTCTCCTATCAGCTGCATAACAGACCTTTTCAATGTGACAAAGCCGACTCTGCATGGTGGAGTGCAGAAGACAGCAGTTTCCAGACATGAGAGCATGACAGGGTCAGAAGTGTAAGTTCGAGGGAGAGACTTCCTCTCTTCATCAGTCTCCGCTCTGCACTCAAACCTTTAACCTTTAACAGAGATTATTCCTCTCTTTGAGATAAACACTCCTCCTCTTGGTGTTTATTTTCCATAAATTTCCCTGCGTGCTCCTGCTTCCCCTCCTCCTCTTCTTCTTATTTAATATCTCACTTCTCTGGTGGGATTGTTGGCTTGTTATTGCTTTCAGCATGCCACAATGTGTTGAGCGTAAGGACGCCAGCATCGAAGCCGGTGCTTTGAATTTATCTCAGCCATATGGGCTTGTTTTGTTGGCCTGATTTATTCAAACAGAAGCACATAAACACAGATGCTTTTATGTTGGGAAATATTCTACTCTGTGAATATAGATGTGACACACAGGTGTGTAAACATTTCTTCAGCTCAGGATACAGCAAGCAAGTTCCCCCGTGCTTCACTGTAATAATTATAGCATTTATGGTTGTAGAAATCTGTATAAATCTACTTTCTAAAATCAGGAGTTCTGCTTTATTCTTAGATCTGTTTCTTTTACGATGTCACAGGGCTGTTTTATGGACCTTGGTCTTCCTCCTGGTGTATTTCTGTCTTTCTGTGTGAGCGCTTGTGCTTGTAGTGTGTGTGTGTGTGTGTGATGTAAGGCTGACGCTGCAGTGCTGTTCTCGTATGTTCTGTTCAAGCTTGAGTAACCTCTCTTTAGTGACATCACAGTGAGAGGCAGATGCTCCTGCAAGGGCTCGTGGGTATAGTCGAGCTCTCTGTATTCAAAAGCTCTCATTTACATGTGATAAGTTGCTCAGTGTCTCCGCAGTCAGAGTCACTCATATTTCGTGTGTCGCTGTCTAATGGGTGTGTTTGTGAAACTGTCTGTAAAATCACGTCAGTCACATTAACAATAATTTAATCGGTGCTGCTAATCACAGTTAAATGTTTTGTCGTCATTCTGACAAAGTCATACGTCACCAACACAACACAAAACATAGAAGAGAATCAACACTTTGTGACCTCTGTCCATCTTATCAATTAAACAATATAAGATAATACTTTATTGATAAGATAATACTATACACAATATACTTGTGTCTCCATTTTTAAGTCTATAATGAGTTATCTGTGGGCCATGGAGGAGTTGGATATTTGTCTCTATAATAGCTTGGGAAGTCAGTGTATCTCTTATTGGAAATATGTGTATGGTTTAAAAGCAGGGTCCCAATAATTGTCGATTGTTCCCTATTATTTGTGAACTCTGACCTCTCCCTTCCAGATGACTCAGGGGACGAGGAGCCTACATCCCAGTCGGACCGCAGCGAGCTTCAGGGCACCCTGAAGATACTCGTCAGCAAGCTCGATGACCTCAGCACATGTAATGACCTGATCGCTAAGCACGGGGCGGCCCTGCAGCGTTCCCTGAGTGAACTTGAGGGTCTGAAAGTCCCTGTGGAGGGAGGGGAGAAGATCAAGGCAGTCAATGAGCGAGCCACCCTCTTCCGCATCACTTCCAATGCTATGATCAATGTAAGTAGCTGCGACAGACCGGGTTAGTAGACACAGCAGCAGTAGTAAACAGAGCATGCTTCAGCATGATCAATGTGACAAGAGTGCGAGTCACCAAGTGTGGCATGTTTAAACAAGAGTCAGGGAGCTGCGGACATGCAGGCCGCAGGATGTGAGATGCAGTTCCAGAACCTACCAGATCCTGTTGAGTCAACTTTAACATCATCATCATCTCTAACTTAATGTTTAAGATTGTCTGCAAACACTGAGCTGGTACTCTGTGATAGCAGAGGGGATTATGGGTCGCTGTGCTTGCAGCTTGAATAAACAAAGTATTGTTAAGAATACAGTCATTTCTGCTGCAGTTGGAATCAGAAAAGTTAAGTTACACAAAAGTTAGTTCAGACCAAGTAATCTGATTGGACAAGAGCCATTCGATGAGTGCTGATATAGAGTACAACAGCACTGGGACTTTTAACTGTATGTGTATTACTCCTCTGCAGGTTATTCTGAATACTGTTAATTAATGTTACAGCAAACAGCAAAACTTTATCTTATATTTCTACATAATAGAAAGTAGCTGGTCTGCGGTAGACATACACAGAGTGTGCAGGAAAATGTTTGTGCTGCTTGGTAACAGTCCAGTCAGGTTGTTGAACTAGTTGTGTTGGTGGAGCCAAATGAATGATTACGTAAACAAAAAAATTATTAATAACATAAAAATGTCAATGTATTATTGATTACTATGCTGCTTGTAGTACAAAAACAATATTTACTGTGCTGTTACTGAATATCAGCACGCTGTGATTATCTTTGGCCTGTGACAAATCACAGCCGTGCTGATGTTCAGTATAACGGCACACCCTCGAGTGTGATATTGCTTATTTATTTATAGAGCACAAAATTACAGTTGGACATTTTTTTTAACATAGAGAAACCCTCAGAACAGTAACAGAAAATAAACATGTTGCAGTTCAACCAACATTAGTCTTATCAGCAAAACAACAACAAACTCTCGCAGGTTTTCACTTCCCACTGCTGTATGTGTTGGATCTGATACTCGCTCTGCTCTACTGTATCTGGCCCTGTTCCATCCTCCTCAATCCTAAATACCATGGGCTTTACAGTATGTTAGTAGTGGATGAGAGTTCAGGGAGCGTTGATGTCCTGAAGGAGTGATACTGGATATGATGGTGGCTTGGTGGGGGGAGACAGGAATAGCCCCTGCTGCCCCCCTCTCACACCCGGGACCCTCCCTGCCTGGTGCGGAATGTCAGAGCCTTCTGGACTCACAGTTAGACAGACAGACCTGCTCTGACCAAAGCCACACAATCACACAAGGTTCGTCTTTCTTGCTGCTTTTCTCGATGGCATTGTTTATTTTTGTGGTTGTTCATTATTGCTGTAGTGCATGTCTGACTGTTTTTCCTGTGAAGTATATGGCTGTTAGCTGTTAAAATCCCTTGGTCAGACTCAGTCGGGGTAAATCTAGTACTTTGACCTTAAGATCGGGTTTAAAATGAGGCAGTGGAGAATAATTACTCCCAGCTTAAGTTTGTGGTAATACAGCTGTTAAGAGCGGAAAAAGATAATCTAGACTCTACTTAAATTATGTGACAAGCGTTTGCTCAAACTGATGAGCCCTGTGTTTCTCTCTTCTCTCCATTTTCTTATTAATCGGTGTAGGAAATTGAAACTGACTGGACAAGCAATAAAATAGACCCTCTTGTACTGCCTCACTCATTAAAATGCCATTACGTCTGTCAAGTACGTGCTTCTAATGATAAAAAGTGCCACCACAAAGTTCCTGGAATTTTTTTTTGGTCTTTTAAATCGCTCTCTTCTGGCAGTGCGAGATATTGGGATTTTTGCAGCCTTGCTTTTAGCCGCAACATATGTAGTTTTCTCTGCTTTACCAAAGAAGGTGGAGGCCATAATGACAACAGCAGGCTCTCTGTGACCTGAGCCTGGTCTTAGAAGAGGGTTGCTCTAGTTCATTTTGTGGTGACGTAACTTATCAAGTGTGTCATTAGTGTGTGCATGTATTTACACACCACTTTCTCTTTGTATGGCTTCATCATATAAAAGTCGCATTCTGTATATTCAGGACTTTTAAATTGACATTTTGACATCTGGTGATGCCAACTCTTATAAATATCCTGTTACGTGCATGCCCATTCACTTTTTTAGCCTCTATCATCCCGTTTTCTCCAAACGGAAGTCACATGCAGTCTGCGTTTGCACTCGAGACTCAGCGTTCAAAAAGTGGAACCATGACAGTTTTTTGAGTGGGTGTTGAGTTTCATATCACGGTTGTTTCTAAGGAAGTGGACCAACGTCATATTTCCCTCTAACATTTAAAGTGAGGCTCAAACATTGAAGTTTAGACACTCGGTGCAAAACTGCTGAAGGTAAGCGACTGTTTGGATAATTTTATATTTTAATACTTGGTCTGAGCAAATTAGAGTTATATCACTTAAAGCCACTGAAATGCAATCTGTGTAAGAGGTGTGGAAGAATGATTTTCATTATTAGCATATAATGAAATTGTACCCTCGCCATATATTGTACTTGTGACTTTAAAATATTCTGTTAGAATCATTGAAATCGCTTGATGTCTACAGGTTAGCTTAAATAATAAATCACAACTCAGTTTTTTCTTCTATCCGGCTTCAGACATAAACATGTGGTTTGTGAAATAATAGTATCTTGACTTTTGGAATAAAACAATACATTATGTTATACATAAGTATCACTCGAAGTCACATCAAGCTGTGGTACATTTTGGAAACCAGTGAGAAGCTAATATTAATTATGTACGAGAAAAAGATGTACCTGGATTTGGGCTGAAGCTGAAAACCACTTTCATCACATCAAACACATAAACACATCATCATCAACACACAGTTAATGAAGGTGCCAGGTGTTGTTGAATCCTTGTTTCTCTTCCTGCTGCCTCGAAGTGAAACTTAAAATCCTGCCTGCACTCTCACCAGTCAGAGAACACATATTATTGAAGCTGTGTGACAAAGTATTCATTACGGCTAACTCTCACAGCCCCTCTCGCTCTGAGCCCTCTGCTGCTCATACTGAGTGGACCGCATGAAATCATGTGCCGAAAGAACAATGACTAACCACCACAAACCCACTATCAAAATGCTCGTCTGCAATAAAGCAGTGCCAAAATGAAAGTACAGAAACCCTCCTCTGAGGCCCACTATGCTGACACTGTCACATGACATTTTCATCGTGCATGTTGTCAGCTGTGAGGTGTTATTTAGGTTCATTGACCTTTGGGCTCACAATGATGCAAGTCTGTGAGACATATGATGCGGTGCTGACATGATATATGTGTTTGATCTGAAGTAACCTCTTTGTCTGAGCAGTAATAGCAGCGCAGCAACAATGATGCCCCCTCTTGACTCAAATATAGTCTACTTTGCAATCAGGGGTTCAACCTAGCTCATCACTTACTGATGTGTTCTGTGTTTACGCTGTGCTCCCAGGCACATTTCACACACCAGGGAGCCCCAGTAATCAACATATTGATGACTGCACAGAAAAAAGATGATAAATAGGCTTGATTACAATAATTGACGTTAATGTCTTTATACCCTTTTCCATCCCAATGTTCTCTCTTATTGTTGTAATCTAAAAAATGTATTATTATTACTCATATAAAGGTGGGATAATGGATGATAATTAATTTAATGGTTTGGTTTGAAAGAAGATGTTCTCTACACTTATAAGGGAACAAAAGGAAGTGACTCTATTATGTGAAGAGATATTTTAAGGACCCTGCAGTGTTTTGAATAGCAAAACTTTGAGCTGTTTGTATTGAGTCATAGCAAGAGGAAAGTTTTTAAGAATTAAGTTGAACTTTCAATGCTGTCTGTGTGTTTAAGTACTTGTGTGCGTTTCTTCCTCCAGGCCTGTCGAGACTTCTTGGACCTAGCAGAGACTCACAGTAGGAGATGGCAGCGGGCGCTGCAGTATGAGCGAGAGCAGCGCACCCACCTAGAAGAGACCATTGAGCAGCTAGCCAAGCAGCATAACAGCCTGGAGCGAGCGTGGAGAGAAGCACCCACACTCGCTTCCACCACACCCAGCGCCCCTACCACCAACAAGGGTGAGACTGTCTGCGTGCGTGTTACTAACCCTCAGAGGGGACCTCACATTATTTGGCCAAAAGTCATGTGTGACCTCAGGCTTGTATCATTGACATTCTTCATGTGGAGGAGGGATACATTTAAGTGGTGTCAGACGGTTTGGATTGCATTACTGCTAAATTAGAGGTGGTTATTACCTTCACCAAGGACTGTAGGTCATGTTGACTCTTCTCTCTGTAAGTCCATCCATTAGACACAGCCCTAGTCATTTGTACAACTATCCTTAAATACATTAAACACCAACAGAGGAAGCAGTGTTACTTCCTCATTCCACTGCTTATTGTTTGAGGCAGGTGGACACAGGTGATGAATAGACATACAAGTGTTTGTCGTTAAAACAGGAGAGTGGGGTGCTTCCTGGCTTAGGGTTTAAGATGCTGGCCAAGAACCCAAAGATCTTCTATTTGAGTCCAGCCAGGACCCTCTGGTTGTTGCATCTCTTTTTCCACTTTAATCTCTCTCTGCTGTCTGTAATAAAGGTTACACACAATACAAAAAAAGGAAACTGGAGAATGTGGTTCGATCCTCTTTCTGCCAACGATTAACGTTTGTTCCCTTCAACCATGACATCAATCTTTAAAGGTCATAGTTTACCTTCAGTTTTTAATGGAATAACTTTTCAATAGAAAGGACTCTGATTACCTGATGTAAGGATTCATGTGTGTTGCAAGCTCTGGTTTACACTAATAACGGTCCACTGAACATACTCAATATTGAATGTTAGATACTGAATATAAGAAGCACAACCTGAGGGACTTGAATCATTCAGGCTAGTTAACCAACAGGAACATTGCCAATTTTACTAAGCTGATTATTCCTTGATTAATTGCCATGGGTACTTGATTAAATGCAGCTCTCTCCTGAACTCTGTAAAAACAATCTCATGGTCATGCAATGGTTGTGCTGCTTTTGGACGCTGTTTGCAATTATTCACTCATGTACATGTCCTGACAGAAGGGAGTGAGAGGCTGCTGAAAGAAGAAGCGAGTGATGATGAGGAGACTGAGTATTTTGACGCCATGGAGGATTCCCCTGCATTCATCACAGTGACTGCCACCGAGAGCACACAGCACAGGTCAGTCGCGCGCAGGGATCCACATTTATTTATTTGGAGAAGTTTAGTAGGTTAAGTTTTCACATTATGAGTCATCAACAGAAACGTATTCAGCTGTCAAATGCACTGATATGACATATTTGAGCATGCACAAAAATGCAGAGTGCTGTGCCCCTAAGTTACTAAGACTTATACTGATTAAAATAACATGGACTCTCCTCTCTGTCTGCTTTTCCTCAAGAAAAATGAACCAATTTTTCTTTTTGCTCTGTCAGTGTTTTTTTTTACAGCTTATTTGTTTGCTGCATTGGAGTTAGTCTCTTGCTGGCAACTCCACTTGGTTTTCCAGCGCTTGTGCTTTCCTTCTTTATTTCCTAAAAATGTTTTGAGTAGCTTTAGTGCTTTCTCTCATTATTGTAATCTCTTGCAACATATCCCTCAACTCCAGTAAAACCATTAGGGATGATGGAAACTGTTAAACAGCGTGCATCTATAATACCCAGCATTTTGGCTGCTCCCTTGTGTGTTTTGTGTTTGTCTTGTTTGTGTGTGCATATCAGGAATGAGAGAAAGGGAGAGACATTGAGTCTGTTTATATGTCCAGCACTCATTGCAGAAAATATTTCTATTGTGTTCCAGGCGATCTCAGAGTAATTTGAGCGGAGCGAGTGGAGGTCAGCCCAGTGACTGGAATCAGGACAACCATGTAAGTGTTTGTCCCCCTAACAAGCCCGACTAATAGGACTGACATTTGTGAACACTGCCGACTTTTTTCATCTCAATATATTTCAATTTGTGCTGCTGGCTACTCATTAATATATTTACATAGCGGTCTTCTCTTGCTGTCTAACTATCCCCCTTTCTTACCATGCTCACGCACTCACACACACAGACTTTGTGTGTGCTTTCTACGGACTTGGTGTCACCCATGTGTTGCCAAAGTCACACAGCTGCCACGTTCATATAAAGCTTAATTACCAGTCAAACATCTGCTTTTCCCTCTCCTCAACTCTCCACGGCTTCTTCTTCTCCTTAACTCACATCTGTGTTTTCTCTTTCCTTTCTTGCTGCCTTTCACTTGCTCTGTCAGTCTCCCTTCAGTCGATGATATGCAGCCAAGCTGTCCAAGAAGTTTTTCTGAAACTTGAGTATGTCGAATATTCTTTTCCTACAAGTTAAAAGAGCACCTTCTCCTCCTCCATCTTATCCCAGATGTCTCCCAGCTGTAACGATGTGTCAGGGAAGGAGCTGCAGCCCCGCAGACAGAGGCGGACTCATGTCCCAGACAAGCCTAACTATTCTCTCAATCTGTGGAGCATCATGAAGAACTGCATCGGCAAGGAGCTCTCCAAAATCCCCATGCCTGTAAGTGCTTGAGGCATGGCCGTCCTTCTTGCTGACAGGTTAAATCAGTGTGAATCTGTGAGCCTCAAATTTTCATCCCTCCACTTCAGGTAAACTTCAACGAGCCTCTGTCGATGCTGCAGCGTCTCACAGAGGACCTGGAGTATCATGAGCTTCTAGACAAGGCGGCGCGCTGCGACTCCTCCCTGGAGCAGATGTGCCTGGTCGCTGCCTTCTCCGTCTCATCTTACTCCACCACGGTCCACCGGACAGCCAAGCCCTTTAACCCCCTCCTGGGTGAGACTTACGAGCTCGATCGCCTGGAGGAGTTTGGCTACCGCTCGCTGTGTGAGCAGGTAACAGGAGGGCCATGGGCTGTTTATGTTTACACTCTCAGTGATGTGCATGCACACACCCAAACTGAAGTTAACAATGTCAGCCTATATTGTTGTTAAACTTTGCTTGTATGAACACATCCCCTATAACCCCCTACTTTACCTTTATGTCTGCCTTTCTTCCAAGGTGAGCCATCACCCCCCTGCTGCTGCACATCATGTGATTTCCCAACGAGGCTGGACCCTTTGGCAGGAAATCACCATCGCCAGCAAGTTCCGTGGCAAATACCTCTCGATAATGCCTCTGGGTAAGACATTTACAGTGGGTGGAAAAGCAAACACACTATATGTGTAAATAGAGGTTCCTGAATGAAAATTTAACAGCCACACAAGGCAGATTTAGTCAAAAAGGACTCCCAGTCGAGAGTAGAAATAGACTGCCCTGCCTTTCACACAATATAAAGCCAGTGGAGATTGTGTGAGAATGAATCAGGAGAGTTTTATGACCCTTTTGACACATACATAAAGTATGGCTTTAAAGGAAGCTCTCTATTGCACTGGGATGGCAGAGAGGGGTCTGTTGGCTCAGATAAATGAGATATTTGTTAGAAGCGGGTCCAGCCGAGGGATTCTGTGGTATTCATCTGCCTTTTTATACCTCCTGTTACGTATATGCCTGCTGCGAGGGGCCTCGTGATTGAAAAACTCTTAAATGGAAAGCATTTATAGTCTAATACACGTTTCAATCTTCAGGGGTTAGGTCACTCTGGAAATAGACGGAAATGTATTTCCTGTGCGCACGGCGTAAATGTGTTACAAATGTGTTTTTATCTGCTGCAGGTAGAATTGACTACTTATAAAAAACCCATTTCAAATCATAAGAGGAAAACCTACAATCTAACACCTTCAGTCTGTTTAGGTCGGTAACACAGCAGCTGTGATATTTCTTTTCTCTAACAGTCTTTTGTCCCCTGTCCCTCCCTAGGTGCCATACACCTGCAGTTCCACTCCAGCGGGAACCACTATGTGTGGAGAAAGGTCACCTCCACAGTGCACAACATCATTGTGGGCAAGCTGTGGATTGACCAGGTCGGTTTTTTATGCATCTCTCTTTGTAACCAGTCCTTCCCAGCTGCAAACCCCCACCCCTACATAAATAGCTCTGATCTTCTGGAGTACCCTGTAGATGTTTTTTTCTCCCATGTAGCACATGTTTGTGTTACAGAGCAGCAGAGCAGGGTGTTGTGAAAAAAAGGAATCAGAGCAAAGCTTTACTGCACATGAATAAGGAGCTTCGCTATCTCCAGGGATTCATCTATAGCTTTGATCTCCAATAACACCCTAAAATAACAGCCTCTTCTTTCTGAGAGATGGCCCAGATATATGGGGGGAGGGGCTGACTTCACATCTGCATGTCTGTCTGTCTGTCTGTGCAGAATTGTGTCTGTTCATAAGATCTTTTTCTTTTCCAGCTCCCACTCAGTCTTTTATGTATTTGTGTGCTTGTGTTTGCGTGTCAGAATAAGACAGACTCACTTACATCTCAGATTTATTCTTCTCAGAATAATGGGTGCTGCAGACTGTTATATCAGGAACATCGGCTCGGATTTATTGAAACCAAAGCATAATAGGTTGGTAATATACAAACAACCAATATTTTCTGGATAGTCATGAATTTTTGGACAGCTGATGTATGTGATGAAAGGTAGCCTCTGGAGGTTTGTGTACTTGTATCATTTAGCACCATTATGTTAGTTCTTAAAGGTGTACTCTCGAACTTATTCATTTAAATAAATGTCCTTGAAGTCACTATCTATCACTGAATGAGATAACACAAGGGTGACTGAGCCTATATCCCTCTGATGAAAGCCTTTGCATTTGCAGTATATCGTATTTTTATGGACTGAGTATCTGTGGCGACATTCACGGAAAAAATCACAAGCGGCGCCCAGTTAGTGCCATCACCCAGCAGTGGTTGGTCTGCCAGAGAGGGTAGGCGGAGCTAACCTCCTGCTTTTCTGGTCTCTGTAAGCATTGCGAGTAAACAGTAATCTACTATGGCTGAACAAACAAAGAAAAGATGGATGACTACAGATACAACTTCAAAAATAAGTGAAAATCCAAAGAAAAAGAAACAAATTCGACACTCAGATGAAGGCAAACAGTCTAAAATGGAAAGCGAGGAAAATCAGTAATTAGAACCATGACACAGGGAGCCAGCTGTAGACGTCTGGTTAAATTGGGAAGTGTACACTCTGAATTATTGAATATTGTCAGTGGGTGGCGATCAACTGAAATATTTGAGATTGTATCTTTAAATTGGAAGACAGGTGAAATGTGTTTACTACCTCCTATCATTGAAAAATGTACAAAGCCTTTTTTAAATGTGAAGTGTGAAAACCTTCCTTGTTAAAATTTTTAAAATGTAAACAATGAAGAGAGCCTTTTTAAATGAAAACTTTGGCTGCATTGTAGTGTAGCTGAACAACCACACAGAGTACAGTATAAATATATCCAAATATGAAGTCTCATGTTTGCTTTTGGCATGTTCATATGAGATACTAGTCACGTCAAGGCAATCTAACTTTAGTCTGTCCACTTAGAAACAGTCCTCACATGTTTTACTGTTTATTGTTTGCACTATTCAGTACATTTGCCCTCTCACACCGCCTACATGCATGACTCTGCCCCTCTGCTGCCCTCTGGTGAAGAACAGGGTCACCTAGAAAACTCTGTTCCAAACTATGGAAACTATTCTGTAACTTTTTTTCTACTGGCAGCATGTCCTGTCCATTCATGAGCACAGCTAATTATGCCTGAATTTGACCTTCACAGTCTTAGCATCAGCATGTTGTAACTGAACAGAAATTATTGATACAGAAATTGTTTTATTTTGGCAATGTGACAATCCTGGAGATTTAAATTTCAATCAAGTCCAAGTCCTTATCTTCATGAGCACAGTAATTACAGTGAAGCAATCACTGACAATGGAGTTCTCAAGCCAGCACTGTGGCTGATAGATGCTGCTAAAGACAAAAATATGAGATTTAACACAGCAGAAGAAAATGGGAAAAGTACACTTATTCACCACAGATCAACCTCATTTACCGTTAACTTTTTCAATTTTACCAGTGTTGCTGTTTGTCAACATACTTTTCTGCTTTAAACAGAATGAATAGCTTTGGTATGCTGTCATTATCTCTGTGTGTTTGTCTCTCTCACTCTGTGTCTGGTTGTGTCTGTGCTCTTACAGTCGGGGGACATTGAGATTGTGAATCACAGGACCAAGGAGACCTGCCAGCTCAAGTTCTCTCCCTACAGTTATTTCTCCAGGGACGTTCCACGGAAGGTAAATGCTTCGTTTTCTCACTCAGCTGGTGCCCGACCTTGAAATGATGTCATATGATCAGGGGTTCATTTGTGTGATGCTGCCTCCTGCTGGACAGTACCAACAAATATATTAGTACTTTCAGTGGTGTATTAGAGAAGGAGCTCATTGTATGAGGTGACAGTGAAGGAAGGTAACCTCCTTTATAGCCAATTATCTAAATATGGGTCACAATGCAGCCTTCCATGGTAGTGACTGATCTGGGGTAAACTAATGGAAATTTACTGAAGTCCTACAGAGAGTTCTGTGCATTTAATTACTTAACGTTAGGAGAAAAGTTATAGTATCTTTTTTTTCCTCTCCTCTCCAGGTGACAGGTGTGGTGGCAGACGGCGGGGGCAATGCTCACTACATCCTCTCTGGAACGTGGGATGATAAAATAGAAAGTGCCAAGATCGTTCAGAGCAGCCGAGGGGGCAGCGGATCAGAGGGAAAGCAGAAGACTGTCTATCAGACGTTATCCCCCAAACTGCTGTGGAAGAAATACCCTCTCCCGTAAGCCCTTCTCTCATCAGCCTCATAAGGAACACACGTTTATAAGTCATAGTAATTGTTTAACAGCTGCAAAGTTCAGTCAATATCATTGATTGTAGCACATAAAAATGTGTAACTCCTGTCAATTTTCTCTTACTCTCTCAGGGATAACGCAGAGAACATGTACTACTTCTCAGCGCTGGCCCTGACCCTGAATGAGCAGGAGGACGGAGTGGGACTGACCGACAGCCGTCTGAGACCCGACCAGAAGCTGATGGAGGAGGGCAGATGGGACGAAGCTAACTCAGAGAAACAGAGGCTAGAGGAGAAACAAAGAGCTGTGAGGAGGAGGAGGGAAGCAGAGGCCTCAGACGCACTGGATGAAGGTATGAAATAATGGAGAACAGGAAGGTGCTGAGTAAAACACAAAGACAGGCTGGGAGGATTAAGAAAGAATGACCTGGGGGGGGCCTTCAAGATATGCAGTGAGTTTTTTGGAAGGGCATCCAGGGCGTCTGTAAAAAAAAAAAAAGTCCCATTAATTTTCTGCTTCTGCAATGTTAGGTGAGGTTAGAGCGTGAAATTGAATCATCAGCACAAAAGAATCAGAAAATACCTGTTTTTTTATTTAAAAGCCAAAGATCAAATACTGAGGAGAATTTAGGCCAAAAACATCCAATCACCAAACTGAAATTATGTTGGGAGGAAGCCAGAGATTATGCCTTGTAGTGACCTCATAATACAGTCTTCAGCTTTAATCAGTTTTCAGAATTTTGCAGTGTTTTCTTCCCAATGTCAAGAACAAGCATTTCCTGTTTGCCACTGCTTTGACTTACACCACTAACTAGCTTCTTCCCTTGTCTACAGTACCAAAATATAACATTCAAGGAAGGTTACAGCTGCGTGTCATGACAGTTACTGGCCCAGACAGACATAAACCTAAGCCTTACATAATATGATAAATAGGCTGTAGTTGTTACGTTAAGTAATCGTTTAATCATTATTATGGATGTATTTTTTATTTTGTCATATTAATTAACACTAAAGAAGAAGCGCTCACTTCAGTGGGTATAGCAGTTATTGGTCAGGTCAGAGGGCAGAGCTAAGTGTAGCTACATTTCATTGTGATTGCGTGCGTATGTGTGTGTGTGTGTGTGTGTGTGTGTGTGTGTGTGTGTGGGCGTATGTATGTGTGTGTGTGTTGTGCGTAGGCTAGACTGTATTTGATGTACCCATGACTTGTCTTTCTTTTCCTCCCTCTATTGGTGGTCAGAGTGTGATTATGACTCTGGTGAGTGGGGGTTGCTGTGCCCCTCTGTTGTACATCACTCCCACTAACAAACACGCACACACACACACACACACACACGCACACACCATCTTCTGTGTGTCCTTTGTGTGTTCTGCCTCTCTGTGGGAACTGCATGATACCCCCCTCATGATAATGACTCGGGAAAAAAACAACTTTTCCTGCATACATGTGACATTTTCATGTAAAACTGACCTCAATGATAAGATACATGAGATAACAGTTATAACTTTAAAGTCTACATGTGCTCTCAGAGCGCTGTGGTGAAGCCTCGTTAGCAGGTGATTCATTGGCACTGCATTGTCATCCTGTTTATTTGACCGCACCGACAAACAGCATACAAGTTATTTCATGCTTTGCTTCTCCAGGTTAAATCAACATTATGATTTTATAAAGGGAACAATAACAATAACCTAATATACTGAGTCTGGAAAATTACATTAATGCAAACCCACAAGAAAGCTGCAATTTCTTCCTCTTTGTAGTTTTTGGAGTAATTTAGTTGAAGGAGTTATATGTGATTATAATTTTCCCACTCAACATGATCGATCCAGGTTTTTGTGTTGCACTCATCATGCTCATTTGTATTTTAGTGACACTTTTTGAGTTGTTCACCAACAAACAAGTTTTGTTCCTATTAGAGGCCATCCCAAATGTAGTGCACAGCGATTGATTGCTTCCCATATATATACATATATATGGGGGTGAATTGATCGCTCTGTGAATTGCCTGCAAGTGTGGCTTCTCCACTACAGTGGGATTACATGATGCCAACCGAGTAACAGTGGTGCTTCCTCCCGCAGGTCGAGAATACGAAGGCTACCAGCCGCTGTGGTTTCAGCAGACGAGAGACTCGCTCACCGGAGAGACAAACTTTGTGTACAAGGGAGGTTACTGGGAGGCAAAGGACCGACAGGACTGGAGCATGTGTCCTGACATCTTCTAACCCAGGATCTCACCTCGGATCACTCCTAACCTCATCGGACAGGAAGCTGCTCTGCCTCTGCTCCTTAGCAATTGGGCGTAGCTGGCTCGTGAGCACCATGTGGACCTTTTTGTGAGCACGAGAATGTGTGTGTCTGTCACACTCTCGGATTACAATGTACCTCCAAATGTGCACTCTTATTCTGTTTTTACTCTGGGGAAAAAGACGGGCGGGGTGTTCCCTCAGTAGTCCTCTCCGACACTTTACTGAAACAACAGTGAGATAACGTGTGGATGTGAGGTGGTGTTGGAGTTGTAGCACCACACAATAAAGGCACCTGGACACCCCTGAAATCAGGTGCTTTTTAAATCCTACCCACAATGCACTTTTCTGAGTTCAATCCATTTTAAGAATATGACAGATTGGACAGAAACCCATATCAAAGCAGCTCACGATTATCCACGACAGCCAACAGGGACAAAATCATAAATGGATACATTAAAACAAAATAAGTGTCATAATCCTCCGTGTTATTCTGCACAACTGAGATAATGTGAGACACGTTATAAATCTGAAATTAGATCCCCTTTGTCTTCACAGGAATTATTTCAAGAGATCAATATTTGCCACTTTTAGTTGCTTTAATAGTCATGCAGATACAAAGTATTTCAAGTTAATTCAATAACTAAGACACTTTGGAGAAAAAAAAAGGTATTAATTACTACAGACAAAACAGAACATGACCAGGACCTTGTGAAATAATCCAATTAGTCACTACATGGTGTCTTATTTATTGATGTAACACTTTGGGTCTCCATGACAAACAGCTTATATGTGATCTCTTTTAAACAGTGAAGGCAGGTTTAGCTGAACAGATGAAATATGCAGCAGTGCATTTGGAGTGAATGTTGGAGTTTTCCTCTAGGAACATGAAATTAGACCTTAACTAGACAATAGTCCATGTAGAGACGATAATATTCATTTCAGATTTTTAATATAGATTGCCTCAATGCTTCAATGAGTTTTCATTTAAAACGCTTCAGACATTTTTCCATTTGTGATTCTGTTTAGTAAAACTCTGCAGTGTCGGACCTTCGTTGTTACACACTAGTGTGATGCTGCCGTACAACATGAAATATCCATATCACTTATAAAGTAATCTCTAGATTAGTACATATCTGTCTTGATGTTGACAAAGTTTCACTCTGTAGGTGTACTCTACCTTGTCCTCTGGTGCTCTCCCACAACAACACATAGTGTATACTGCACTTTCAGTGACATCACTCTCAATGATCATACCAAGCACCTAATCACTGAGACGTTCAGTGAATATCACATAGTATATCCACTAACATGCATCTCTCCAGCTCCAAAGCCACAATCAGTCACTAGTTTGTAGCTCAGATTTGTCCAGCAGGACTTGTGCACACGAGGCTGGAGCAGTTTCTCTGAGTCCATCATGGCTTCAGCTGGCAGGAGCTCAGAGGTGTATAGAGCAGACAGGGCTGGTTCCTGTAGCAAACCGCTGTGCAGTCAGCTACAGACACGGAGGACTCCCCCAGCTGCTCCAGGTTCCACACAGCCCTCATGTGTACTCCTTTCATTCTGTGTGTGTGGACATGCTGATCTGGGATCAGCTCACAAAGGTACCCTCAGTCTTTTGCCTTTAACTGACTGAACAAGGGAACGAGTCCCCTGACCTGTGCACTACACGGTGACGAGAGTTTTCAAAACCAGTTAGTATTTTTTTGTAATTATTGTTAGGAATGTAGAATTCAGGGCTGGAGGTATCGTATCTACCGCCTCGTCTATTTGTGTGAATATTTTGTGATAAATGAATGATATTGTAAATTGAAGAATAATTATACTAATCTGAGTATTAAGTTATCTGTACAGCGTAGTTCAAATCTGGAGAAAAACATCTGAATGAGCTCAAAGGTTTTGCTTTTAATCCAGATTGATTCTGCAAAGATGGTTGTTAACTCTGAGGCACCCTCAATTTGGCTGCAGATTTCTTTTTTTATATATCCAAAAAAAACTGTCTTAACACACTGAAGATATTTTTTATAGAGTCCTTGATACTAGCACATCAGTAACCCTGGTTCAGTGAGGATTTCATGGATCAGGCAGTGACTTCCTTCTTCATAAAGATGTGTTAAATGCACTGGAACATAAATACATTAACAGAATAATCACATAGGGGGAAGGAAATCTTCAGTATGATACTCTAAGCTAGTGAAGTTTGATTGTCATTAATGATTTGATAATTGAATTAATGATGATTGATGTTATTTTATGTGTTTGAACAAAAGATGCTTCATCTCCCCATTTACATAAATGGTTTTAATGCATTTTGTATTGTGGTTGTCATGGACACAGTTTGATCAACCACTAAATCTCTTTTCCAGAACGACATGCTCAAAAGACATTTTGGGAAATATACTTATTTTCTGTTTTTGGCAAAAAGTTAAAAAGATCGATACCTCTCTCGTGTCTGTACTGTAAATATGACCTCAAGTTAGAATCTGATTAGCTTAGCTTAGCATGAAAAACAGGAAACAGGGGGAAACAGCTAGCCTGGCACCCCTAAAGTACTCACAATATCATGTTTGTTTAATGTTCAGGAGGTCACTGCTTCCTGCCAAGAACAGATTTTGCACATAAAGCCAATGGTCATGTGTTACAATTACACAAACAAGTTATAATGTGTAATTTGTGAGCTTTAGAGTTGGTGTGTTTTGCCTTTAGCCTTTGGACGGAACCAGCAGTTTCCCCTAGTTTCAGGTCTTTGAGCTAAGCTAAGCTAACAGAGTAATGTCTTTCGCATCATGTTGAACACACATACATGGGAGTAGTATCAATTCTTAAAAAACTGTTGGCCAAAAAAGCAAATAAGTGTGTTGCCATATGTCAAACGAGTCCTTAATTTGACTTATTGTGCTTCTCCTCCTTCCTGTCCACTTCACTCAAACATCTTGTAGATGGATACAAGCTATTCATGGAGGCCGCATACACTTGAAATCCTATCAAGGATGTCAGATATGAGGATGGACACTGTTGCAGCAAGATGTTTCATTTATTCTATCTTGAAAGCTGTCACTTTACAGCTAATTCTGTATCATCATGCACAGTCATGACGTCACCAATCACTGCCAAGTGGTGGTGAAAAATTGTACAAAAGGAAAGTTCTTTTCTCAGCAATCAATTTGAGGTTACTAGAGATTTACTTTAATATATTTCTTGTTCTTGAGATGATTTTATATTTGAAATACATGTTATATTTTGAATGACAGTGGAGAGCTCATATGTTTAAATCAATGTATTTCCAAATAACGTGACCTCAGTACTCGATGGTGACTCGCCTGCTGAAGTTGCCACAGTGAGGTGACCTGTACAGTTTGGACAGCTGTAGCAATAACGCAGTGAGGCGTAGATTTGTTATTTCATGGCCATTTTTGCTTCAATCAGAACAGTTGTCGGCTTCCTGCAGAAAGGGAAAATACAACCAAAGTGTATGTGGAGAGCGTACTGTAGACTACAAAAACCTCTGCGTCTGCCTTCCCTATCTCAGAGGGTTGTAATGTAAACCCACTCATTTCATCTCATCTCACTCTTAATTCACTATGGTGTGATTTTTAGCTTTAATTTTTATGCTTTTATTCTCTGTTCTGATTTCTACCTTCTCACGGGTGCCATTATTCTTATGTTGGTGTTTTCATACTGTCTGTACGCATAATGAGTTGACTTGTGTGCATGTGCGGCACACATTTCCCTCTCATTCAATGCTGCTCAGTTTTGAAGTAGAAGTGAACTAATGAAGATGGGGAGATTTGTTTTGCCTTGTTTAAACTGAACCCTGCTTCTCCTTGGACTGTGACTCACGGCTTCTTCGAGACACGGCGGCGATGTTAATGATCATGAAGTTTAAAGTTATGAGACACATCACAACAGCGGCCTGGTAAAGGAGGTCAAAGGTGATTGACCTGCCTTGACTACTACTCCTACTCCCCAAATACACGTCGGTGTATTCAGGTGTTACTGCGGATTCAACTGAGGTTTTGCTTCTTTATTTTTTAAATTGTGTATTTTCTCCCTTAATTTATACTTGTATAACATTGTCTTTAAACAACAAGGACATAATAATGAAAAAAAGAAGATAATAAAGTTGTTATTGTTGACACTGGATATCTGTCTGCTTTATTTTCTCTCTCCACAGATGGGATTGGTTTAAATAATATGTATAATAAATATAAATTTCAGGTTATCTCATTGATGCCAGAAATTATTTTATCCATGTTGACCTAATGTCAATGCGTGCTAAACACACAAACTGTTTGGGCCGTTTGGGCCTTAACCTCTGTTCCAAGGAAGTCAAAACAAAAATACCAGCAAGTGTAAGAATACACTTTCAGACAATATAAGATTTTAGTAATGTAACAAAAACGATATCCCCACTAAAAGCTTATTTCTGTCAGTCTGAAGAAAAATTATTAGTATTTCTAACTGCACCATCCTGCTAACTCTCTCCTGGGCTCCCTTTGGCAATCATCTCCCCCTTTGGCGCTAATATTGCCGCTGTGCGCGCGGTAGTCCACTTCCTGTGCGGGTCGCAAGCTGTTTCACTGTTTCCAGGGCAACCAACTGACGCTCCTGTCAATCAGGACTCAGTACAGCAGTGGCAGCTGAAGAACTTTAGCGGTGAGGAGTCAAGTTCAGCATCGATTTAAAGGCTTCTTTAAAGGCTTTGTCTCCTAAAAAGTAAGTAGCCACAGAAATGTTGTGTTTGGTTCAGTACGATGGTGGTGGAATGATTTAGACATTTTTAATGTTATGTTTGTCTTTATATAACCTAGCTTACATGTGAATGAAATCATTTAGGAGTTGGTGACAGACTAGCTTCAGTGATACAGTTTTAACCGTGTTTTCGGGCAGATTTGTTAAATGCAAGTGGTGTTAAATAACCTTGCTATCTGTGCAGTTTTAAATCCACTAATGGTAAAGATAGAATAATGTTAAAATTCCTCTATAGCCTTGAAATAAAAAAGTAGTCTTTAATACTCCTATCATCAGCTTTTAGACATTGTAGTCACGGCTAGCTAAAGTTTTAGTGGAAAAATCCCATTTAAGTGTCTACAGTGTGCTGACTAGCACAGCTCCTGTTTCTAATGTCCATTTTGGGGAGTGGGAGGTACAGGAATTTATAGTCTTCTCAGTGAAAAGAAGTCAGTTTGACTTGCTAACAAGCTAAATTGTCTTGGTTCCCTCGACAACTGAGCAACATAACCCCCCACTCCTTATGACCGCCCAGTCAGCCATGACCACTGGTAGATAACTGGGGATGTTGTGTCTTTATGGCTCTGCTGAACGTCTGCACATTTGTCTCCAGCAACAGGAAATGGCTGACAGAGGCTGTGATGGAGTGCAGAGAGATACAGAGGAGACAGACGAGCTTTTTTACACAGGTCTGAGGTTTTGTTAGCGGTACATCAATATCATTTATATCTGTGTATTAGGAGTTTGGACTCACTTTTATTGACCTTTTTGTCTGCCTTCATAGATCTAAATGACAACAGCAGTGAGTCTGAACTGGATTCTCCGCCTCTCAAACTGGACCACTGTGACCTTCTCCTGGATGCTATGGATGCTCAGCTTGGTCAGCTGCAGGTCTGTGATTTACAGCCTGTCTGTCTGTCTGTCTGTCTGTCTGTCTGTCTGTCTGTATCTGAGTGTAATTGAATCCTTTTTTAAGCAGTAAGTGTGATTCTTGTTTGCAGGTCCAGCCCCAGAAACAACAGGCAATTTCCAGAGATTTTGATTGTAGTGATGCAGGTAATTTACATCATAACACACACCTTATGTCAAATTAGGGTTTTTTTCAGGTGATAATCTGTATGTTTGTTTGTTTTCTAGCTCCTCTAACGTGGAGTCAATCTCTCAGCAAAGACACAGGTCTTGGAAGTACAACTAAGACAATTGACACTCCCATGTCTTGTCTTGATTTGATACACACTCCGACAATGGAGCAAACCTCAGGTAATATAATATCATTAGCATTATTAGCATCACAGAAAAACCTGAGATTTCTCAATGCTTTTTAACCAAATTCTTGACAAACGTTTGTCTTTTTATAGTTTGTTTCAGGAAAGTAACTTGTATTAATGGAATAGTAGGAGGTTTTTTTTATCAACATGTGTGCGCTCGACATTAGGCAGATTGAAACAAAAAGTTAATGTGTAAAATGTGAGCATTACCTACTTAATAATACAGTTAGCCAGGTCTCTTGATTGGAAAAAATGTGTTGATGTTCAGTAGTTTCCTTCCTAATGAAGCAGGACAACATAACCTACCTTTTTCTTTACACAACAGCACCCCATCTCTCCTCTGCTCTTTCCCCAGGGAGGAGCACAGGCTGCGAGGAAGGTCCCGTCACTCCTGAGGAAACCAATCACAAGTTAGACAAAAGGACAAGAGACAAAGAGGAAATAGAGTCAGAGAGGGAGCAGGTAATCTGGAGGCTCGAGAAGCTGCTCGGAGACACCTGTAATGAGGGCGGCATGGCAGGAGAAAGCCACCCTCCTTCAGACAGCATCTGCACTGAGGACTTTGTCACACGCTTCAGAGACGAGATGGTGGAGCTGGGATTACCAGAGAGTAATATGCAGCAACCAGACAGAGAAGAAGAGGCTGAGGGGAAAGAGATGTCTGACTGTGACACTTTCTATGGTGAACAAAAGCGCAAAAGTGTTCTTAATGTGGACAGAAGAGAAACAGCAATGACTGGAAGACGCATCAAAGACACAGAAACTGCTCACTATTCCCAGTCAAACAAGAACTGCGTAAGAGAGGAACTGGAGAAATGTCTTTCTGACAGCTTTGCGATAAAAACATCATGTAGTGAGAAAGCAGATGCTGGAGAGAGATACAGAACACCACAGAGGCTCGGTGCAGATAACAGCAGTGAGTACTCTCTTTACAAACTCCTGGCAGACAAAGAGCTGTCAAACATTCTCTGAATCTTTAGTGTTCATGTTACCTTCAACACATGAGGATTGGAAGACAAGTTATTCATATACAGTCATTGAAATTGGTATAGATATTCATGTAACCCCAATGATTGCACCTAATGATTTTAAGGTTTCAACAACACATGTTCTCTTAATAGACACTTTAATCCGTTACAGATTATCTTGAAAATGAACAGCTGGATGTCCTTGTGTTTTGCTGCAGATATTTATAGCAACATATAACCTTGACATAACATTCGTTACCTCCCAACAAGTGAAACCTTTTCTTTTTGGATGTGAGCCTCAGCAGTGAGCACAAAATTTCAACCTACACATACGTAACCTGATTTAAAATGACAGAACAATCATGCTGTCAAGGGTTTAAAGCCTTTTAATGTGTAGTGCCACTCAAGGGAGGAACTTGACATCTTTATATGCAAGACTAGCAAAGTAAGTATACCATATAGTGCTGTAAAGTACAATGCAGCCTCCACTGCACGCCTGCCTGCCTCCTTTTCCTGTTTGGATCCCACACGCTCTGTTTTCAGTCTCTTACAGAACAGAGGTTGTAAGTGAACATGAAACCCAGCGGCAGAACAACAGCTGTCCATCTAAGGCCAGGTGCTTGGCAGGTACCACACACAGACTACACTGCATCCGCAAACACATTCTGGCTAATCCATCTGAACATTAATCCACTACAAGCAGTGATTGTAGGCTGTTTGTGTCTATTGTAGGAGTCCCTGTGTGGAGTTTTGACACCGTGTCCATTGACAGTGACCTCGACTCAGTCTGCACAGAGCAAGTCAGGCAGCATATTCACAGGCGGCCAGGTGGGAGACTGCAGGAAATGTGGAGGAAAGCTAGTCACATGTTAAATCAACAAATGAACAATTTGATATCGTGATAAATGACAAAAATAATAAAAAACTAATTATAAATATTAAAACTGTAGGTACAGAAGATCAAAAATGATTGATAAAACACCATATATGTATATGTATATGTCCCTCCCCAGGATGGCGCTCTCTCATGCAGTCTGTCACCGGCATGGATGACTTCAGTAGCAACCACAGTGACTATGACTCAGCCACACAGGAAGACAGTGAACCTTTATCGGGTAAAGCAAGACCTGTTGTGTATTCCTTTATAATTCCACAGTACTAAAGGATTCATTTAATCTTTCACTGTAACAGAATAAGTCATTCTTTGTATACAAAGGTCAAAGATCATCAGATGGAAACGTACAAAACACAAGTTCCTCTGTCCGTAAAGCTCAGCGTAACAAGAGGGAAGCTTACAGGTAAACCAGAAGAGCATTTTAAAAAGTACTGTTTGTCTTATAGTTTTAAATTGCTTATATTGACTCTCTGTTCCTATATTGCAGACTTGTGTGTTCTGTGGATGACAAGGACACAGATGAGGAAATTAATCACTGGAGGAGGCGAGGCAGGCCTGAGAGGACGTCAGAGAAGATGCAGTCTGATTGGGCCAAGATGAAAGAGCGGCTCTATACACTCGTACAAGTGAGAAAAAGGCGCCAAGTTTGTTTGAGAACCATATTCATTTATTTTTATAAATGATCCCTTTTATATGTGTATGAAGAATCACTGGACTGGTGTGTGTGTGTGTGTTCGTTTTAGAAATGTCAGAAAGAGGAGGAGACGCTGCAGCTGAAGAAGACTCAGTTAAAAGATGTTGAGCTCGCCCTCTCTGAACTTCAACACAAAAGAAAGGTAAGGTATAGCATGAACAGCAGTTTATCAGAACGCTGTGCACGAAAAAAATCAGTAATGCTTACAGCTAATGGTATGTATCCCAGCATGCCTTGCAGGAATTAGAGCATCTGACTGTCCAGACAAAAAGGATGGAGAAGGAGAAGTGGACGCTGGAGTCAGCTGTGAGAGACAACAGGGCGGAGAAGGACTCTATCAGGTATACAATAAAACTCCTGCTCATTGTATTATACAACATGGTGACATCACACTGCATTAACCTCATCCTGTGCTAGAAAGAAAATGATTCTGTAAAATAGTAATGAAACAGTAATGCGTTGTAGTTGCCAGCTGTTCGAGCTGCAGAGGAAGAAAGAGTCCTGCATCGTGGAGGTAAAAGACACTGAAGAAGAAACATTACTCAGTTATTCATGTTTTAACATGTCAGGCTTTTTCACATCACTTTTCTTGATGTCCCCCTGATCCACAGCCAATCCAACAGCCCAGTGTGGTCATGTCTGTGCTGGAGAGGGAGGAGATGGACAGGCAGCTGGATGGTGCTAAAACAGAACTGTTTGCTGAACAGAGACGTGCAAGAGAGAAGCTGGAGTCCATGCAAGAAGTACTGTGTTCAGACCGTTATTATACCTATAATGACAATTACAACCAAAACGAGATTAAAAGAGTTCAGGTTATTACCACAACGTTGCTATAATACAATGTTAAGTTATATGAAATGGTAGAACAGACACAATTATAACTTAAAGCATTATTTTTGACATGACTTGACATGATTTTGTTGATGAGAAAATAACAAAACATGAGGGCGATCATTAAAGTTGTTATGGGGTGTTTGTGGCATTTTTGTTCTGTTAAATTTTTAAAAAAAGGTTAATTTTATTAAGCTTTAAAAAAAAGACTAAATATGAATAAAAGGTCGGAGAAAAATATAGCAAAGATTATTGATAAAAAGTCAGTTAACCCGTCAATTTTTGGCAGTAACAATTTTGTAGATTTCAGGTTTTAAATTTGACACATAAAAGAAATACAGTACATCTTTTATGTTGAAGTACCATTTTTACTTTTGTATTTGTTTATTTTTCATGTTTCTGTCTGTGTCGTGAAACATCTCCATGTGGCCATGTCTGATTTTGGAGCAGAAATTAGAGGAGACTCGTGAGGAGCTCCAGAGAGTCACAGAGGCAGAGAGCTTACTGAGGACCAGGTGTGATTTTCAGGAGGAGAAACGAAAGCAGAAAAAGGATCAGATGGAGGTGGTACATTTTATAATAAAAATCTAATATTTATCCCCTTTTGGTTTTCTAACTGTTCCTTCTATTTTTCTGATCTCTTTGTGCTGCAGACTGAACTTGGAGAATGTAAGATCAGAGTGGGGACTCTGGAGAAGATGTTGGCCCAGAAGGAGCTGCAGTTAATCAATTTAAAGGAGCAACATGGAGTCTTAAAAGCAGAAAGAGACGGACTGATGGGGGAGCTACAACACCTGAAAACCCAGCACTGCAATGCACTAAAAGAAGCCCAGGAGAAAGCTCACAGAGTGATGGTAAGTGCTGGAGCAAACTGGGACTGTGAGCTTTTCTGTGTTTACATGTCAGGGTTACTTTAATGAAACATGAGGTAATAAGTAATTTAAGTTAGTATTTAATCCAAGAGGCAGCTTTGAAGCAGCAAAAGGTGGATTGCTCGTGGCTTTGTGCAGCTTATCCAATATGTAAAAACATGTCTGCTAAACTAAAATATTGATTCTCCGCCACTGTTAAATTCTTATCTAGCTATACTGTCTGTTGTGTCCTCCGGTTGTCCATACACAGAGTGAAGAGGAGAAGGCAAACGCTTTGAAAGAACAAGCTTTGTCTCTCACACGGCATGTAGAGTCTTTGAAAAGTACAATTAAGGTCAGTATGTGAAGGTCATCTCCACTGTTTTCTCAAAATGAACCAAGCACTGCCCTGACTGTATTAGATGTTAAGTACCGGTGCAGATTAGTATGTACAGTTAGTAAAAACAATCCACAGCATTACTTTTGAAGATGTGATGTTCTTTTATTCTGGCAGCTAAAAGAAGAACAGGTGAGGACGCTGAGGGATTCTCTGGAGCAGCAGAAAGAGGAGGTGAAGAGCCGTGAAGAGGAGCTGCGTGTGGAAGCCACTGGAAAGGTACTCTAATAATCCTCTGCCTGAAATATGCCACATTTTTCCACAGGATTGATTGACAGTGTGCTCTAACTCAGGTGCGTAAAGCACTAGAGGAGGCGAGGAGGAAGTGGGAAGCAGAAAAAGAAGAAGCTGTGCAGATGCACTGTGGGATGCTGGAGAAGCAAAACAAAAAGAACCTGGAGAGCATGCGGACAGAGCTGCAGCGAGAGAAGAGTAAAACAGCGGCGCTTCAACATAAAGTGGTGGAGCTAAAAACAGTGAGGTGGCACACATCCATGACATGTGACAGTACAGTCTTAAATAAATCCGAATAGATTTTTTTATTCTCTTGCCATTGTTTTCTTTTACCTGTAAGAAAGTGCAGGAGTTGAGGAGTGAAAGCAGCGCACAGCAGAGAGAGCAGGAGTCTTTGCTGGCTGTTATTTGTAAATCACAGAAAGAGGAGCACCAGGCTGAACTGCAGGAGATGCAGAGACAGACGGCACAGGTGCAAGAACACAACAGAGAGCAATCATTTGCAGGCACCTAAAGTGCTGTGGTGATGTAGAAAAGCTGACATGGTGTGGTCTGTGGTCACAGGAGAGCCGGAGGGCAGCGCAGCGGCTCGAGCAGGCCGTGCAGCTGGCGGAGAAAGAGGCTGACAGGCTGCGGTTGATGCTAGAAGAAAGGGAGAGCAGCCATCATGAAATCACAGCTGAGCTGGATCAGCAGCTCAGGCTCTGTGCCCAGGAGCTGAGAGCAGAGTGCCAGCATCTCCTTCTCTTGGTGGAGCAGAATGGAGCCAAACAACGTTCTGTGCAAACACCTCCCAGGTATCATTTCCTGCTCTTTTAAACTAACGAGGGAAACTTCGTAGGCAACATAGTGTGTTTGATGATTGGCTTCTAATGCTGATGGCATTGTGTTGTGCAGTCCTACAGTGACTGAAGCTCTGACAAATCTGAGAATGCTCAGAGAGCGGTTAAAGAACTTGATTAGCCATCTGCAACAGGAGCTCGATTCACAGAAACAAACCACAGAGCAGCTGAGAAAAGACAAGGTATGGTTAAGACCGTACATACAGCACAGTGCCTGGTGTGTGCACATACAGCACATGAAATGTACACATGAATACACATCTGCAATTTCCCACTATTTCAGGAGCGAGAATTGAGCATCCAGAGGCAGCAGCTGAGGATAGAGAGGGACCAAGCCTTGGATTTTCTAAAGGAGCGTCTCATTCAGGTATGAACTTAACAGTTTGTTTGTGTAGCTCAGGTCAGTGCAGTATTGTTACACTAGATTAGATTACTCTTTATTCTCATTGCGCAAGTACTGAACAACGAAATGCAGTTTAGCATCCAACCAGAAGTGCAAAAAATCTTTAAGGCCTTGCTATTTACCCGCAGGAGCACATTGAGGAGTTAAGCAGTCTGAACCTGGCTCATATGTGTGATGGAGGAGCTGCAGGAGGAGGAGTGGCAGCATCTCTTCGCAAACAGCTGAAGGCCAAAGACCAGGAGCTCAGGCAGGTTCAGAGGAGCATGGCTCAGTGGAAGGAGCAGACTGCAGCGCGTCTGGCGTGCAAGTTTGAAGAAGAGCTGACAGCTGAACTAGAAAGGTATTCTCTCAGTGATTTCCTACTACTACTTCCTACTTTTCATTAAAACAAATGTTTCTCCTTCTCAAAAAACACCCAGAATCCAGGAAAACATTGTGATCTACTGAATAAAGAAAATATATATTTCAGTTTGGCTCTAATTCTTGCTCTCCCACAGGTGCAAGACAAAGTTGTTAAGGGGCAGGTAACTGGTTTCTATAGAAACACTAGATGAAATACTAACCAGCTGCCTCTCCTCACAAGAGCATGATCTCACCTCAACTCACTGCAATGTGCATTTTATACCATAGATTAACATTGTTAGGATTAACTGTACTAAGGAAACTCCTTCATGCAGCTTTGTTAATTATTCATCACTAACAAACTTTCAAATGTTTTTTTTCCAGAAAAACATTGAAGACTGGAGAGGAGACGCAGAGAAAGCCTGACAGGCCTGAAGGAGGAATGATTCTTACTGCAAAAGTAAATGTTGTGTGTGGGCAGAAACACCAACCTAGAGACTTTTAATATTTGTTTTTTTATTGACAAAAACTTCTGTATCTATGTCTTCTCCCCATCAGGAAGCACAGAATTCCATTTGCTCTCCCTCCCTCCATGTTGCTGCCTCACACAGCCCCTCAGACGTGGCTTCATTGAAGCTTCTTCGTTACCTCCAGAGCAGAGTGAAGCAGCTCCGTGTAGAAAACCAGACGTACACCTCCACCCCTTTGTCTGCAAATACAACCCCTTCAGATTTGTCAGGATCCTATCTTGCAACAGTAAGTATGGTTTAAATGGCAGGTCACTGTTGATTATTGACCTCTCCCTTTTTCAGTTTAAACCACCGGCTGCATTTACAGCGGTGATAAACAAGCAAACTGCAAACATTAGGAATTTGCCTTAGAGGCAGGTCAGCTAGTTCTATTCAGGTTTCAGACCCCAAAAAATAAATTCAATCAATCAATCAAAATCATCTTTTTTTCTTGATTCATTGGAAAATTATTACTTAGCTTTCATTTTGCTGACAGTATTGCAATTTTTAAATTTATAGACATCTATCACAGTCCTCTAGATATTTCCCAGCAAACATGAAGCATCATCACAAATGACCTGCTCATCAGTATGTGTGTGTGTTCATGTTATAATAATTGCTTATATGGGTGTCTCCTTTACAGATCACTCAAGACATTACTGGGATTCAGAGCCACTCGTCAAACAGGACAGTCTGAAGTTAAGGACATGAAACTGTTGTGTGTTTGTTACACACACACACACACACACACACACAGACACACACACACACACACACACACACACACACACACACACACACACCCACACACACACACACACACACTAGTTATATAATGTTCTCTCAATCTCAGGCATTCAAGCAGTTTTTGTGGGCCACAGAAATAAATCATTTACTGTGCTGAAGATAGCAGGTCACGGTGACAAATGACACAGCTGAAGATTTGTTCATTGAGTTCACATTCCTCTGTGTGAGGCACTCTTTTATTGCTCATGGTTACAGTGAGCTGAATAAGTGACATTTTACTCAAGATCATGTGAGTTATGTCACAGAACCTCATTAAGCAGAGTTCTATGGTAATCCTTTGTATAATCATCAGTGTAACTCAATGTTAAATTATACAGTATTAAATGGGTTGAATATTTGAGAGAATGTTTTAAAAAATATATGTAATGAACTTTTTTCAAAAATCTGTAATGTTTAAATACATATTGTTAAAGTTTACGTATTATCTCACATGCAGTATTTTCAGTTTTAGAGTTGAACTGGTGAATAAAATCGTCCTCAGTAAAGGCTATGAGATGTCTTTAATTAAATGTATCCATGTATGCTATTAGATCTGAGTAACTGGTCACTTCTGGCGTTCCACAGGGGTCAATCCTTGGACCCTACTCTTCCTAATAAACTATGTATTGATAAAAGCACAATAACGTTTACCCAACAAGAGGATTGCTCTAACTAAACCCAAGTCACAATCATACAATGAAAACTAATCATGCCATGTAGACTCTACACAGACAATGTCAGAGTTTATTTAAAAACAAACACTCTATGGCTGGTTCCAATTCTGGCAAAGTACATATGAATATACAATCAAAACACTAAGGTGCATTTCCATAACTTCTTTGCAAATTCCTCAAAGCTTACAAATGGCGTACTTTCTAAACATTGTAGGAAGATAATCTTTCTTACACAACAAGAATAATTGCAAGCAGGAAGTCATGCTGCGAGCAAATATGAACACATGGGAGCAATTTTAACAATGCCCACAAGCTGAACATAAATAATGTACAAAATTCAGTTGCTTCCCACTGATGTTTCACTAATTCATATTTACAGAACATCAGTTGTTGTTGGCCTGGCTTTGGCAAAACTATGTACAAATTATTTTATTTCTAAGAGCAAAGCTTAATGCTGAATTTAATATAAAATCGGTTATGTAAGGCTGTCTACAGAACTTTTCAAAGTCTTGAGAACATTATGGTTACCGTGGAGATTTGAATGAATAACACTTTTATATTCCGTCATATTGTTACATCTTACATATAGTTGCATTTGATTATAGTCAAAAAACCTAAGATGTGTTACAAAAACTCCAAAACAGGACAGTATTCATGTTAAACCAAACTGACCAACTTTAAGTGGTTCTGAGTCCTTATTGTTTTGTTGTGCCTCCATGTCCAGTCTTTCACTTTGGCATGGCTTTTCAAGTCATCGAGAACTTTTACATTTCCATATCCTCCTCTCCAGTGCTATGGACCACAGGAAAGCTGTACACGGGAGAGTGTGTATCTGCAGGCGGACTGGCGGGGCTGACCGAACAGTGAGGGGTGGGAGACGGACATGGAGTCAGGGGTTGAAGAGATACTGTCTGTTGTTTTCGTGGCTTTTGTAATGAGCACTTTCTTTTCCGGCAGAAGGGATCGTCTAATGGCCGCCACAAAACCAACTCCATGCAGGAATGGCTCCTAAGGTAGGAAGAAGAAAGTGAGACAAAAAAAAACACCAGGAGGAACAAAAACGTGTTCCAAAGGTATTTTGAGCGGTAGGAAGATGAGGAAAAGGGAGAAGATGAAGGGAAGAGAGGGAAGGATACATCAGCCACACAATCAAGACAGCTGCTGTAATCATTAAGCCTTGAAGTGATGTGTCTCTGATTCACACAGAACAATGTAGAATATGTCTAAGATGCTGCTTTACTCTGGTCTTAAACCTTAACCTTTGCCACCAATAGCACGTCATGATCTTTTTAAGCTGCTGAAGAAATGGGAAAGTCAGAGATGGTTTCACCAGCCGGGGGCAACCACAGCTGTGATAAGAGTTCTCAGTACATTAAAAAACAGATTCCAAACTGGTTTCAAAATTCAAGTTATCGAGTCAATTCTTAAAATGTGTGTAGTTCATATAGAGATGTCTGTAATAAATCATTTTTGTGGTAGTGCCACCATCTATTAGCCCACTATTTCAACAAGTTGAATGTATTTTCATGTATGGTAAGGTAGACTATTTCCTACTAAGAAGAGAAGAACTGCCCGGTTGGTAATAAAGAAGAACTTACACAGACTGGGCTACTGTGTGGGGCAGGATGTCACTGATGCCACGCTGTAGACCCTCCTTCAGACTGTCAGAGATCACCAGCACTGGTCTTCTCGGGGCTGGCTCTACATCCAGATCTTCATCCTCATCATCATCCTCCAGTGTTATTCTGTGACACACCAATATGACAGTATTCAATTAAAGGAATGAACAGTACAGTATGTGTTGATGTCACCCCCACTGAATGTCTAAACAAATCTATTCTGACTGATATTACTAACAGACGACACATTTTGATAAATTAGAACTAGATCTCTTTTAAATAATTTTAATGCATGTCACTGTGCCACCAAGTTGGCGTCTGACAAAGCGATTTACAGCCAATAAAATACCTGTATGATCAAGCAGTTCATCTCCAGAAAAGCAATGTTACACTGAACAGACCGTTATATGCCTGGTTACTTTAAGGGGATCATTCGACCTCATTAAAGTCACTTAAGTGGATATTCTGATCTGTATCGATCGATGACCTCGGGAGTTGGTATCCCTCCTCATACATAAATGAAACAAAATAAAGCATCGCTTCATGTTGCATCTCGGCACTTTAGCTTTCAGTAGTCTGAAAACTGAAAACAATTCTTTCTTAATCTATTTATGCATTCAACAGCAATTCACCATTTTAGCAGCACCTTGTATGTTTTTAACTGCACCAGTGGCAGATACTGCAGTGACTCCTGTGCAGTGCTGCCAACGCTATCTACACCAAATGACTAAAAAGTGTTGAATTGCGGGGATAAGTATCAGTTTACACTTTTTCTAATGGATGTAGGATTGTGATGTGAGGCGTCAGTTTGACGTCTTATTCTGACTGATAGTTGGTAGTTTTTGCAACTTATTGCGCACCCTACATATAGCATACCTGTCTTCAATTTCCTGAAGTTTCCTCTGAGCTGCTTCTATCTCCATGCAGGAGCTCTCTGTCTCCGGTCGGGCCAGAGCAGAATCGGTCTGTGGCAAAGTCAAGGATTGAGACAAAGTCAAGGGCTGAGGTGCTGGACAGGGCTGTGGAAGTGCAGGGCTGGCTTGCTGTGCAGACAGAGGAGGGCAGCTGTTTGCTGTAGGCCAGTCATGGCGAGTGCTTGTGTTTGAGTTCTCTGAAATGTCTGATTCTGCCTCAAACATTAACCTCCTCCTTTTGGCACTACATCCCCTGAGAAAACAGTCGAAATTTAATATATGGTTCATATGTGACTATTCAATGCATTATCAAATTTTAAGTAAGATAGTCTCTTACTTACTCATCATCACTTCTCCTCCGGTGCTTCCTGAGGCATCTTGTCTCCCAGCTGCTGTGGGAGGCAAACACAAATAAGAACAGGGATGCAGCATTTCGGCAGAAGATTAAAAACATAACTGCGCCCCAAATGTATTTTTGACAAATGCATGGAGTGAATTTACAACCTCCAAATCATCAGCTAAGTACCTTTTGGATAGTGTAGCTCTCTGTAGGTGGCTAGACGTACTCGGAGGTCCGAGATCAAATTCAGGAAGGCTTGTGGGGCCTGAAAATGAATACATGGCTGGCAGAAACCCCAGTTCACCACTTGTAGGAGCAGAGTGATGCATGGTGGTCCAGTCGATGAAATGATTTGAAGAGAAACTGATAACTATACACAGATCTGATCTGGAATATCAGCATTGATACCAATCAGATAAGCTGACAAAGGTATGTCTGAAACCTACATGACGCATAAGAAGTTATAAATATGTCTGCACGAGGACAGCTGGCTTGTTAGCTAGCTAGCTACAATACCATTGTGGCTTTATGAAGAATAAAGTTACGGGAAAAACTGACAATAACTATAAGGTGACTCGGTAACGTTAATATACAATGACAGCTTCATCCCTGTGCTGAATTACAACTTTGCATAAGTTGACCTAAAACATACAGCGTTTCAGACCGACCTGTGTAGCTGCCCTGCCCCTTCGTGTTTTTGTTGTTGATGTTTTTGCTAGCTAGTCTCCGTAACTTCACATCGTTGTCCTATGGAACATTCCCACCGGTTAGTTACACAGCAACAACAGGCTGTGCGCCTCTTACTGACACAACATTAGACCAACTCCAAGCATAAATAATCCACAAATTAACGGTCTCTGTGGCGTGAACTGCTTTAAAGGTAGGCTGGGTTAAGTTGACGTAAGCTTGCTATTCTGAACGTGAGCAACGCTGGAACAGTCTTTAAGGTTCTAGAACGTGCGTATGTTGCGTTAGGTGAATTCTGGGAATTGAAGTTACAAACAGTGACATACGGTTTACTACAAAGTCTTTTTGGCGTTAGACACAAGGTAAGACAAATAACTAAAGCCTACTACGTGAAGTTTTTATTAATTCATTGACACCACTGATGTATGGTAAACACAAGTTGTAGCTACAGAGTGAAAATATATACATTTTTATTCGCCATTACTAGTGACCGGAAGACGATATACGTGGAGTAAACCCGCATTCACTGTGTCGGAATAATCGGAAAAATGAGATTCCTGCTAGGAATGCCGATTTAAACGCCCCTTCAAGTCGGAGCAACTCGTAAAGTCACAGTCAGTTTTGTAACTCGACTTGCCAAGTTGAGGAATTGAGTGTCCACGTTGTATCCATATCACAACGTAAAGCTCGTGAACACATCGGAGTTAGTAAAACAACTTCCAAATTTGGGAACTCCGAGCATCTGAGGAGCACGTGAATGCAGTATTAACAAAGATTAAAAACAGTTGACAAGATAATTTCCCCAAACTTCCTGGTTATTTGTGTTGGTGTTTAAAAGGACCGTCTTACTTTTCTCATCGCTTTGTCATCACAAAAGTCATGTGACAGTGAAATACTAGAAGCTGTTGTCTCTACGAGAGACCTCCTCACTCGGCTCTGTTTCTTCACACTGGACTCACTCTCTGAAAAGCAAGGCACTGTGCTGTTGTTTACCGCAAATTTTAAAACGCTTTCAACTTTATAACCAAACGTCTGTAACAATGATATATCAACCATCTTATTTTACTGTACAACGCTGAGTAGACTGTTTTCTTTGTTATATTTAGCTATTTTTGCCATTACTTTTTTATTGATTGGCGGCTTTTAACGTACCTTTCTCAAATAGTTAAACACTTTTATAGTAACAAGAGTATTTTAAGCTCCCGATTTTACAGTTTGTGTCGTTGTTACTTACACGCTTCAGTTGAATATGTCTATATATTTCCATTGTTTGTTTTGTTTAGCAGGTGGTCCAGAATGCTGTCTTTGGTCATAATTACAGCCCTCCTGGCTTTTACCAGGGGTAAACCATGTGGTAAGTTTTTTTTCTTTAAACATCCAGTTATTACTAATCATTAAAACCTGCTCTTACTGAATCTGTTAGAGCTCTAAAAAAAACTGAGTTACACAAATACTGACACTGGTCTGGACATTCTCTGATTTTGCAATTACTAACTGCATGAGTTTAAATGGCCTTCATATTGCTTGCTCATTGACAAAAGTTGTGTAATCATGAAATCTCAGAGAATGTTTGGTTTGAGCAATGAGGGCAAATTTGGATATTTGGGACTTGTTCACAGCAATGACATGTCTCTGAATTATTAAGTCTCCACAGTCTTTGTTTCCTGTTAATGTGACTGCTGATGCAGCACTTCTGGTTTTGTAATACCTCAAAAGTTCATGTTGATGTCAGCAAGAGAGGGTTACTGAATTTCTTTTTCTTTCTGTGAAACTTTCTAAAAGTTTTTGCTTTAATATTTTAAAGCAGATACTGAAGGATCCAACAGTGAGCTGCTCCTGTCACTCAGTAAGGATCTCCTTCGCTCTCTGGACGGGCAGGAAGGACTCCCCAATCCCAGTGTTCATTTGGCATTACGGCTTTCTAATTCCCACAACCTGGTCAAGGAGAGCGAACACCTGAACAGGCTGAAAAATCATTTGCACAATGATATTCAAAAGTACTGCATTTATTTACATAAGCCTTAAGTTGCCTATTCGTGTTAAAAAAAAAATCATCCTTTTTTTTCCATTTCATGTAACTTTTTTCACTAAAACCTGAAGTGTCCTGTGTTTTTTCATAGCTCTCTTTCCAACAGCCAGTCTGTGACTGGCCTTTTGGCGCTCTACACTCTGGCTTTGAAGTCTTCCTGCTACGACCTCAACACAATCACCTTCGCAGTCAGCGAAACGAGGGAGACGCTGCTGACGCACCTGAAGAAGCAGATGGAACTAGAAAAAGAGCACATCGCTTGTAAGTTTCCTTTGATCTTTTGGAGGCCAAGAGATGTCATAAACGTGTTCACCATCCTCTTTTACATTCATAGTTGTGAGTCACAATGAGTTCAAAGTTTATGTAACTAAGATATTTCTTTAGGAAGGAAATCTAAGACAAAATCCACAAAAAGAAAGTCCAGTTTGATACATGTTGGGCTGAATTCAGTCAATACAAAATTAAACCATTTAATATTTCATGAATTATATCTTTAGTTTATGTTATCTGCAAACAGTGTAACTACGTCTAATCTTATAAAAGCTGCTCTAAAGCTACTGTAGCCTTCAAGTTGACTCTTGAGTATGAATTTTCTGTATATTTATATTTTTATAAGTTTAAAAATCCTTTAATTAAATTTTAAGTCTATTCACAAATTAAATTCTTGACTGTTTCCATCTGAACTAAATCATAATTTGCAGTGGCATTAGAGAAAATAAATTGTTTTTTTAATTTCTTGAACTTTACTGTGAAGTCATAGTTTGATATAATTTGTTCTCTTATTACTTCTCTTCTTTACACAGTCAGCCACCGCCCTTTGACCAACTATTACCAGTACTCTCTGGGTGTGCTCGCTCTTTGTGCTAGCGGCATCAGGGTCAACAACCATGTCAGCAACAAGCTCATCAAGGCAGTCGAACACGAGCACTTCAGACATGGAGACACAGAGAGTACCGGTGAGTTAAACCTGCCTTTAATAAACAATATGGGAAAAGTTCTGTTAACACCACCACAAATTTGGAAGATGAGTCCAGTAATCCCACCTATTAACATGTGACTTTCTTAGTTAAACTCTACCCCTCTCAATTCTCCTATTTTCTCTGTAGATATGTATGCCATGGCTGGAATGGCTCTCCAGTGTGTGAAGGACGCTGGTTCACATGTGCACAACGCTGCTGAGCTCGACACAGCCCTCAGCAAGATTAAGCAGAAGCTGTTGGCCGCCCGTAGGACTGATGGACACATCGGTAACGAATTCAGCACAGGCCTCGCAGTTCAGGTCAGGATCTTTTTCCTCAACTTCTTTTTGTCTTCCTCTTTTCTCTTTATTGCATGAAAGCCTACAGAATGAAGTCTTCTACAGCTCACATGTTAATTATTTGTTGTGTTCAAGGCCTTGTTGGCGATGGGCAGCCCAGTTGCAGAGTGTGCTGCCTCAATGGAGGCCATGAGGACCGACGCCAGAGCCAACAAATACGAGAACCCCATGGCTGTATCTCAAATCCTGCCAGCTCTCCATCAGAAATCCTACCTGACAGTTAAAGTCAAGGAGTGCCTCGATGAAGATGGTATGTGCAGCTTTGTATTTACCACATTAAGCATCTTGACATGGCTCAAATGCTGTGTGAGCCATGATGTCGCACTGCTGTATTCCAAGTTTGCAAAGACTTCAAACATAGGATATATGATGCATTTATATTTTATTTTATAAGTCACAATAGCTAATGTTCCCATTGAACAAAGTCCTAGCTATCATTACTAATCGCAAGCTAAAACTACCATAGGAATAAGCCTTTCCTTATGTATTGTTTAATACTATCAACTGGGGTTTTTAGCTATGACGTGGTTGAATGCTAACATTAACTGTTGTCTTACATTAGCTTATCAAATATGTTGTATTAGCTTGAAATATTGGGCCTAGTCGAATGCTGAATGAGCGTGACATCCGAGAAAAATGGCTGCTAAGTGACTGAATTGTAAGGTCAGGTCGTGTCTCTGTTGTCTCTGTCTTAATCCTGCTGTGTGCCTTCGCACAGACACTCTGGTGCTGGAGCCCTTAGATCCCGTGGTGGTGTTACCCAGCACGACCAAAGTGGCTGTGATGGTGGAGGTGGTGACGTCCAGCGGGACGGCTGCTCTTTACCCTGTGGATGTGCCAAAGGGGAGCTCTCTGTTGGAGGCCCTTGAACTTCTCTCGGCGAAAAATGACGGCTTCACGTAAGAGCATGTGATTTATATTTACCTTTGTTATTGTTCCGTGTGATTTGCTGCATTGAGTTTCGTCTGTTGCCGTTTGTCAGATTTGAGAAGGAGTCCAGTCTGTGGGGACCTTTCTTGAGTGCGGTGAACGGAGAGCAGGCCAGACAGAGCGACCGCAGATACTGGCACCTCTCGTCTGACGGCACTGCTCTCAGTCAGGGTGAGGACACAAACGCATCACACTGGGATTAATAATAGTTCAGTGTTCAGTTTATGTTTATTATCTGTTGCTTTAATTTCCCTTTGGTAAAAGAAAAATGCTGGTTTCTCCCTCAGGTGTCAGTGATTTCAAGATTGAGGCCGCTCAAAAGATCGCCATCAAAAACACAACCTACTGAGCGTCGGTCACCCACAATGCAGTTTGTTTTTTACCCTTTTTGTTTTAACTCGTGATTATAGTGAAAGAGACGTCATTTATAAATAAATGGTTTTAGTGGCTTTACAGATTTTTTTTTCAATTCAAGCAGGTTTATTGTAATTTCGAACTAATTGAAGACACTCGAGACTCTGCTGTGAATGTGCTCAGTTTAGTGAGTAAATTTTATGCTTAATGATGGATTGTAAAATTGTGAAATGTTCAAACAAATGTTATACAACCTGTAACTGCACTTTTACAAATAAATATAGTTGTGATTACTTATTTTTTAAATGGAGTGCTTTGGATTCTGTTTATCTAACCACAAATTGAATTATAAGCAAACACATGAGTAAATAAATTCATTTGTTCCTGTAACCAGGCTTCTTTCTAATAACAATAGCATTTGTGTGGACTAACATTTACATTACATGTGTGCAAAGCACCTTTATTACGGCTAAATAATATTAATTTGAGATATAACAAACACAGAACACTTGATTATTTGTTTATGATTTTTTTTTCTTATAGCTGAGATGTTTCATGATTTTTCTTTCAAGAAATAAAACACTGGATGTCTTCAAAGTCACATTAGTGGAGAGAGAAAATAAAGTTGGGATAGCATTGTGTGAAAGTTACTTTACCCCACAAATATGGTGGAAAACTGCAAACAAAAATGCTTGTTTTTCCACTTAAGTATCATCACATCAAATGTCACTCTGTTGCAACATCAGCGTTAATATTTTTAATTGTCAAAAGTGAACATTTTTGCTTATTCATCAAAAGTTAAATTAGGTGAACAGAGGCACCGCAATGTGAAGTGTACCATTGCAGAGAATATAAAAACGTCATTAACCTAATATAAAGGAAATCTAAGGGCAAAACCCAAGTACTTCCGGGTTCATGACAAAACTTGCATGGATCGTCACCAGCATAAACTCTGCTGTATTTACAAGTAGCAATGTCACTTTATGCTTAACATGTGACATCAAGAAAGTATGCATTTTTGATGCCAGCAGTTTCTGTTCATGCGCACGGGATGCGACTCGTTGAAATGCTTTTATTGTGAAAGTACGCACACCGGAAGTACTTTATTGCTAATGTTTGTAGCATTTGGGCACCGTATGTCATTCATTTCTTGAACAATTTAATTTATCAAGTTTAAAAATGCGAAACTGCAAACACGTTAGCGCTTCGAGAACAGTATTGCCAACATATCGGAAGTTTTGTACGTAAGAATAATCGCAAATTTAGCTGTAAAACGATTATTCATAACGACAATCCCTGGTAGATCATGGAGAGGATGGGCGAGCTACCATGAGGTTTACTGAGCGGTAATGTTGACTCCTTAGATTTAACTAGCACTGAGTGCGCATGCAGATACATGTGATAATCCTTTTCCCGTTTTACCTCTATCTGACATAATGTCCTCCCTGTATCGATGCGCTCTGTTCAACCGTGTTTGCAACTCTACAAAACCAACAGGTTTGATAACGTTACAGGTCAGGAGGTTAGGAGTTAATACTTCTGGTCCACAGTGGAGGACACTTTTTGCTGGAAACACAGCAGGAACACTGACAACGACTAACCAAAGCATGGCTCATAAATCAGGAAGGCTCAGTGTTTCTTGCTCCAGGTGTCTGTCAGGTTCAACTTCAACAGAGGCTCGACCAGCTCGAGTGAAGAGAGTTTCTATCGAGGGCAACATTGGTAAAATCAATATATTTACAGTATTTTTAAAGGAGGATGTTTTTTTTGTGCCCCGCTACAAATGTCGGGTTAATGTGATTTCCTGTCCTATTATCACACCAGCTGTTGGAAAGTCGACCTTTGCAAAACTCCTGCAGTCAGCTTGTCTAGACTGGGAGGTGGTGGCAGAGCCTGTCAGCAAGTGGCAGAACCTTGAGAGTGGGACCTCCAAGGTGCAGACATCTCCTGACCTCTGTATTTTAAATACATTTACAAAAATGAAGAAGGCCATGCTGATAATCTCTGCTTGTGTCTTTGACAGGGGAAAGATGGCGTGCCCCCACAGCCGATTGTCAGCAACCTGCTGCAGATGATGTACCAGGACCCTCAGCGCTGGTCGTACACGTTTCAGACGTATTCCTGCATGAGCCGCCTGAGGACACAGCTGCAGCCTCCTCCAGCTCGCCTGCTCAGCTCAGAGGGATTACCTGTGCAGGTGTACGAGCGCTCGGTCTACAGCGACAGGTGAGCCAGTCAGGTCAGGACAGGAAGTAAAAATAAAAATCCAGGAGAACTACAGAAATCCGTAAACTCATGTTGATATATACTCACTATATTAATATTGCTGTTGATAATTTATCTTGTGCAGAGGATAGAATTTGTATGAAATAAAATGTACTTCTGTACAATTAAACTAAAGGATAAAATGCACTAGTGGAATTAAACTTGGCTCTCTGTCCTGTCAGATACATCTTCGCCCTGAGTATGTTTGAGCTGGGATGCATAAACTCCACAGAGTGGGCCGTCTATCAGGACTGGCACTCCCTCCTGGTGGAGCAGTTTGGACACCAGGTGGAGCTGGAGGGCATCATCTACCTCAGAGCTCCTCCAAAGGTAAGAACATCAGAGATTTCATGGTGCATTAAAGAGATTATTAATGTTACGACAACTCGTGAGTTAAAAGCACGTTTGCAGAATCTAATTTTTATTTTAATATTGTTACTGTAGCATTTAATCATCATCTATTACCCTATTTTATCATAAAGGATACTTAAAGAGCTTACCTTTGTTACCTCTTTTAGAAATGTATGGAGCGCCTGGAGCTGCGGGGAAGAGCAGAGGAGACGGGGGTGAAGCTGGACTATCTGGATAAGCTGCACGTTCAACATGAGAAGTGGCTCGTTGAGAAGAGCACTGAGTGAGTGCTAATGAGATCGTGTTATTTTTCCTCTTCTGACTTTTAAGTTTTGAAGATTTCCAGTGGCTGCTGAACACTAGAAAAATGACATGACCATTAAAGAGTGAAAAGTCTCTTTTGATCAGCTATAAAGCTTAGCTGATGAACTGTTTCCAGTGCACTCTAATAATACGGTGTTTCCTGTGAATGCAGGCCCGACGTGCACAGTGTAAAAAATATAAGGAAATCACATTAAACATGGATATTTACCGTACATGTATTGACCTGTGAATGATCAGACTATTCAATAAACCATCAGACATTGTAAAACAGGATGCTGCAGTCAGTCTCCTGTTTGACGATCACCATCTTAAATGCCTTCCCTCGCAGCTGTTTGTTGCTCGGCTGTGAACAGATGACGGTCAGCAGTGTGTGGTCTGTGGGCTGTAAGTGTAACGCAGAGTGTAACACAGCTCTGCTCTCTTGTTTTTTCCAGACTCCATTTTGAGAAGTTGAAACAGATTCCTGTGTTACAACTCGATGCCAGTGTTGAGTTTCAGAGGGACCCAGAGGTGCGGGAACAATTCATAACAAAGGTATGTTTATTTATTGCACCTTGATATATTAGCTGCTATACCAGGGAGCACCACAAGAGGGCCCCGTCCTAAAGTTTCAGACCTGATTTCTCATCCTCACATTTCTGTTTCACATATTTGATACATAAACACCTTTTCATTTACAGGTGAAGAACTTCTTCTGTTCTTTGTGAGGAGACAGCAGTGGGCAACAGATGAAACCAGTCACACCTCAGTCAGCCAAGCGTGTTGACTGACTTACAACTAAACACAACCGTCAATAGAGTGAGCTTAAAGTAATATATGTTTCTGTCTCGACTGGACCACAGCCTCATTAAGCACACAGGCCGAGTTTTATATGTGCAGTGTTAGTTCCACAGTCATGTTACTTCCACTCTTGTTTATTTGTTTGTTTTGAAGTTCATTGTTTATTTAAAGTTACTCCATGCATGGTACAATTTATTCCACTTAATATACCAAGAGCTATCTTTCCTAAACGATGATACACATGTCTGAGTTACTGAAGCACTTATTGTTGAGTGATTTTATAGCTGCCTAAAAAATAAACCAAATCTGTCCTTTGACGGCGATGATCTTCTTACACACTGTTTACTGAGCTTCATTTATCGTTTACTGGAACAAGTGTACAAGTGTTGTATTCTTTTGTATATAAATGAAAATAGCTTTTTAATTCTTTGTGAAGTTTATTAATTAAATGTGTTCTTGAATTTTCTTCCTAGTTTCTGTCTTTGTGAAATCTTACGTCCCTCCTGCCCCTGTTTTTAACAGAAAGGTGTTAATGGCTGTTCAGCATTTAACGTGTTATTTCTTAATGGATTTTTGCATTTCAAAAGGATTAGGCTCCTGAATGCATACAAAAGGCAGGACACTCTGACAGGACAATGACCTTGGCTAAATGTTTTCTTTTTTCCACCCCTGTGATGTGCTCTGGTGATCAGAGGGGCTGTTCAGATGCCTGGAGTGGTCAGGGGTCATCAAAGGGCAGCTGTCCACTATAAAGGGGCGTCTGCACATAGCATCATTTCAGCCCGAGACCAGCTGGAGGAAGGAAGCACATCTTTGCCTCTCTCAGTCTTACACTAGATTCTCCGTTTAAAAATGGAAGCTAGAGTCCTGACAGTGTCCTGCGCGCTCCTCCTCTGCTCTTTAGCAGTTGTTTCCTCCTCTCAGGGTCACAGGCATCACTCAGGCCTCGAGAGCAGTTTAGCTTTCAGAAATCTATCAGTGAACCCTCGCAGCAGATTCCCTCTGTACATGATGCAGCTGTACCGCTCCTTCAGGACGGCAGATTCCTCGTCGTCAGTACCTGTCGACACCGTTTCTGCACAAGGTGACAACCCGTCAGCACACAGCTCTGACTCCGTCCTCAGTCTGATGGCTAGAGGTGAGTAAACACCTTTTTAAGTATTTTCTTTTTTCCATTATAAACATCCCTGTCATGTGCTGTATGTTAGTTTCTCCTCTCTATGCTCCGTCCTGTGCTTGGTGCATTATCTGTGTTATCAGCCCCTCCCTTTTTACAACCCAGCAAGTGTCAAAATGCTTATTGGACTTAAAAGGCTCCCAGTGTTTTATGTGAGAGGGTGTGTATATTAGCCCTCAGACGTCCTTGCACAGGGGGGTTCAATACACATCCTGTCCTGGTCTCCCTCCCACTGCACTGTTTTGACATTTGTCCAGGGATCTGGTTTGTCCTGAATCAGCAGACTGCTGTGTGAATTTCTCATTTCCATGCTCTGTCTCATTTTTAGGTTGCCATCAAGTAGGTGAAAGATGGACGGTGACGTTTGACATGTCATCTGTCTCCACCAGTGAGCTCGTCCAGCTGGCAGAGCTTAGGATCAGACTTCCAGCGTTCTCGTCCTCCAAACGTGCCACAGTGGATTTATATCACTCCAGAGAGCAGAGCTGTGACCCGGACAGCACATCGTGCCAACATGAGCACCTTTTTCTGGGCAGCTTTGTCACCTCACCCAGCAGCACAAAGTCCTCCTGGAAGGTTTTTAATGTGACCGCTCTGTTAAAGTACTGGCTGTACCAGGGAGACAGGGTGTCGGGCCAGGAGGCCTCAGGAGAGCCTGAGGTGGACCAGGGGAGCGGAGCTGGAGATGAAGGGGAGATGAATGGCAAGTTTAAGAGTTTGGGATCAAAGCAAAGAAAAATAAACCATCCAACCACAAACAGGGCCATGATGGTGATCTTCTCCAAACATAACCTGCCGCAGGAAGGCCACACAGCGTACAGTCTCATTCACACTGTGGAGAACTCCAAGTATGTGACCACGGACAGAGTGAGCAGCGACAGCCAGAGTAGACGCCACAAGAGGAACAGGATGGAGCGGATGAGGGTGGTGGATGGAGGTTCACCTACAGCTGCTCCACCAGCGGCAGCAGCAGAGGCGGCTCAGAGGCCGTTGTGTCGGAGGGTGGACATGTGGGTGGACTTTGACCAAATCGGCTGGGACGAGTGGATTGTTCACCCAAAGCGCTTCAATGCGTATCGCTGTGAGGGAGAGTGTCCCACTCCTCTGGACGAGTCCTTCCACCCCACCAACCACGCGTACATGCAGGTGAGATGACGACTTTATTTTGAATCCTCTTTAACTCTTTATAAATTTAATAATCTCCATTTATTTTGGTTTCTTCATGTGAATTATTCTTGTATGTTTTAGAGCCTCTTGCGACATCACCATCCTGAAAGAGTGTCCTGTGCATCCTGCGTGCCGACGCGTCTCAGCCCGCTCTCCATGCTGTACTACGAGAGCGACGATCTGGCCCTGCGGCATCACGAGGACATGATTGTTGAAGAGTGCGGCTGTCACTGAACATGGACCATCACTGGTGTCACTGAAGCCATTATATAAAACAGTGACAGAGCATAATCATGAGCTTTAGATCAACGTATTCTGTATGTAAACAATGTTCACATATCTAATGGAGAGTGTGCAGTCAGGCCTTTATAAAAATGACTGTTTACTTTTAATGAATGTGTTTCATCGATACTTGGTGGTTCATAATAGTATGTATCTTCAGTTAGGAGGAAGCTCCATCATGCAAATGTTTTATCTATTTATACATGATCATGTATATTTGTACATAAAATATAAAGAATATCTATTAAAACATTTTATTTTGACATGATTGTTGTTTCGTGTTTCTTGAATTGCTTTTTTTTACTGTTTTGTTTTATTAAATATAATTAGTTTTTGAACATTCGATATTAACGAACCCTAGAACTAATTATACAATGGATATTAAGTGAAATTGAGCAGACATTTTGAAGAGACCACGTTTACAGATGGATGGTTTTCAAAATAAAAGTGCAACAAATTTAATGTTATTTAATTTTCAAAATAAATGTCACTCTAAGAAAAATGTATATTATATTCATACGTATATGGACATGACTGCACACACAACTTAAAAAATAAAGTACTTGAGAGTTTTGATTGCCTTTGAAGTGAGATCCATTAAAGCTCTCAGCAGTAGCTATTATACAGGATTAACAATAAACCTGTTCTACACAACATCTGTGACCAAAAGAAAAAACACTTCAAAAGGGCTCAACCTGCTCATAGAAACTCATCTATATCTTAATCCCACTTATCCTCTGTGGCTTGTGACCAGCTCTTAGTGTATTTGCCCTCCTCACCTCCAATCCACATCCCGTGCACACATCATCAGAGGTCATTAGTGTCCGGGCCGGCCTTCTTTTGTTGATTGTGATCAAACAGGCAGAGCTGAGTGGAACTACACAGAAAGTATGCAGAAGCAGTGATGGAGCAGTGGGCGAGAGAAAGAGCAGTAGCGTTTGTTTACTTTGGGGAGGGGGTGAGGGGGGTGAGGGGTGGTCAGGAAGCAGAGGTGACAAGGGGAGAAACAAACAGAGAGTAATGTGAGGGAGCGCAGAGAGTCAACGTCTGGATGCTGGAGCTACTGTGGAGGACGGACAGGGTGGACTGGATCTGATCAGATGAAACTGTTCAATCCACACTTCTACCCGAGACAAGACCAGACACAGCCCCCTTCACCTCTTTGATTCAACCGAGGTCTTCAGGGTTTCACTGAGTTAAAGGTTACACTATCGCATAGTAACCGTGCATTTTTAAGGCTTAATTAAGAGGCATTCATGACTTATACATCGACCACAATCAGTGACATTTGCAACAACGAGCCGACATGGAACCTTGAAGAACCGTTAGGAAGAAAACACAACACAAAGCAGCAGGAGCCTGACGTCATCACCTTAGTCAGATGTCAGTTTTAACACATTTACTCTCTCTAAACAAACATTTGTGTGCTGCTCATGCACACACACACACACATCCCACACACCATCAGGAACAACAAAAAAATCATGCCTGTAAAAATGAGTTTATATTCCTTAAAACTGGAACACCTTTTCCGGTAGCTCGATCAAATTAGAGGAGGTACAGTGTGTCTGATTTCTGCTACATAAAGTCCGGTTATTCAGTACACCAAAGAACAGGGACATTTATAGCCCACCTTTTTATTTGTCGTTAAATATTATTGTGTTAAAATAAGCTGAAGCAGGCTTGTAAAGGTAACTTAGATATGTCTGTCTCTGCACAGAACACAAAAGTTCATTCTTCTGTCTGTAAAAAGCTAATTGTCTAATTTCTTCTGACAACACATTCAGCACAGCAGTCTAACAATGTTGAAAAGTGAAGTGTAGTACTGCCTGAGACGTGTGGTGGCATCAAATCCATCAGTTTTTTTGACGAGTTTATGATAAACTAATCAAAGGTGACTTTAATTGAAGTCAGGAAATGAACCCATGAAAGCTTAGCAGTGAGGCATCACGGTACCTGCAGCCGAGGAAAAAAAGGAAAGTTGCATGATGACATGACCTCACGCAGCTCTTAGGGAGGAAGGACTTTCTCCCAGCTGTGCTCAGTCGTATATTGACCTCTCTTTAAACAGTCCACTGGCTGAGGTTATCTGATGGCCGTGAGCTCTTGGAGGAATTCCTCTGATACGACTGGTGCTGAATCAGGGGAGCACCGGACGTGTTAAAGGATGTTCAGCAGTAAAGACGTCTTATTTCAAAATGTATATCAGTATATGTATATTAGCTTTGCACTTTAATTCAGGAAAAATATAAACTGCAAATAACTCAGTTCTGCTCATTTAAGAAATACCTGAAGGCTTTTAAGGCTCTGTCCATGAGAGATGTGTATTCAGACCAGTGAACTGACGACGTGATGAACCCTGACTATTGTAAAAACACAATCCACTGACATGAAGGAGCAATGGTCAAAAACAGGACAAGAGGTTTTTGCTTTAATGGTGTTTGCTTTAATGCTTTGTCACCCTACAAACCGTGTGAAAATCTGTTTCAAAATTTCATCAACAAAATGATGTTTTACATTCTCTGATGAGGAACGTTTCTAAAGAGCATGAGCCACAAATTATAAACAATCTTGAAGGTTTCAAGGCAATATCTGAATAGAGGTGTCAGGAAATGAGTGGAAATAAAAGTACTAACCCCGCTCTGGAATGGTTATAAGTTTAGCAGATTAAATTCATCATGTCATTTCTCAGGGATGAGGCTTGGTTGGTATTAAGAATTTTCAGTGTTGATTTTAAACTTGTAGCCACTACAGGAAGGCACACTTTGTCACACATACATCAGGTTTTAGCCTCGAGGCAGACACACAAAAAGTTTCATTACAGATATGTTCTGGGCAAAGATGGATGGCAAGATGTATACAGACAGACTTTAAGACACTGGAGATACTGAAGGCAAACCTCCGTCCTCGTGGAATGGACGATGGGAAAAGAGAAGGACCTCCTGGTCCTCTTCGCAGCATCTTGTTGAAAAGTCTGATGTATTCACACTTGTTCCAGGACCATCTTTAGATGTCCATTTCAAACTGTGAGTCATCACCTTAAAAACAAACAACATATATTTCATAAACTGAATGCCTTATTATTAATAATTTACGATTAACCATCTCATATTATATCAAATTAACAGCTAAGAAACACATGTAGATCAGGCTATTTATTTTGAGGCCCTTTTAGTTACATTTGTTGGAATTTTCTTTTAATCCCGACAGTGATCAAATAAAGGAAATGTTCTGAAGTGTCTGTGGCCGTCACAGGACTGCAGTATCTCCCTAAATTCATTTAAACATCAACTATCATAACAGACGGAGAATGTAATCCATGTGAAAACAGCTTTATGATCTGATGGCTGATATTGATACATGGAGTGCGAAGGATTCATTACAAGTTAAAATCAGAATACTTTTCCGTGGCTGCATAATTTTACATATTAATCTGACACCAAATCCTTCACTCTAAATGCTGAGGCCATTCTTTGAGTGTGTCTGAGATGTGTGCGTACCAGTGTTGCTGCTGTCAGGTGCAGAGATGTTGTTGTTGTTAAGTAGTTGTCCGTTATGGGCCTTCTTGCCGACCTCTTTGGAGGGAGGACTGGTCACACCAGGAATGTTTGGCAGACCTCTTGGAGGAGTCTTGGCCACCGGAGAGCTGCGAACTTCCAGCAGGAACTTCCGGTCGTAGATGATCCTGGTACCTTTTGTGTGAGGAGGCAGGAGGAGAGATGGATGACCACCAGCTGCATCAATTGTGCTCAACTGTCAGTGGGACAGTCATCATACATATTATGCATGCAGATTAACTTAATACCAAAATTTGTTTTTAATCAAACTAAAATGTTATGAATGAATGTGTTTATTAAAGAGGGTGTCAGTCAGTGTTGCTTATTTAACCGGGGCTGGGTTCTGCCTGATTATACGAAATGTTAAAAAAATAGACTAATAAAATAATAGAATTGAATGTTGAATAGATGAGACACAGATATATTGTATTATATTGTATATCATCTGCCTTAAATACAAAGCTTGTTCATATTAAAGTAATAACAAGTGACAGAACTGGCAAGTTTAACTGAAATGCGCGCGCGCACACACACACACACACACACACACACACACACACACACACACACACACACACACACACACACACACACACACACACACACACACACTCTCTCTCTCTATTCACAAAGGTAGATGGTAATTGTACCACATGACCTATAAGAACCTATCCAAAGATGGCAAGTTATTGCTGTTTAGATATGATGTGCATCATGACTTCATATTGTATGGATAACACGTCTCAAAACCAGCCACAGACTAGTTCTGGAAACAACCAATCACGGCTTTAGGCGTCGGTGACGTATGACTACCACGTGCCTCATTGGCAGCAGACAACGGTAGGTGTCGCTATCGTCCAGAAAACAGCTGATAAAACCCACAATAACACCGAAAACACAAGTATTAATGAGAAAGCTGATGCACAGGTATATACATCATCATCCTCATGTCTACAAACGCATGTTGTTTATTGCTGACAAGCAAAAAAATGCTCTCCTCTCTTTTGAGCCACATTTAAGCTAGCGTTAGCAGTTAGCTTCAGCAGAGCTAGCAGCTGGTTCTGCACAGAGGCGTTTGACAGCAGCAGACCTCATGGAGTTAGCCTGAGCACTCCCTGCACTCAGTGACAACACAGCTGTGTAGGGAAGTGGACAATAACCCATGTATGACCGTGAGTGACAGCACTTCTATTTTGCATAAACATGATAATACATCGTGAAACAGCAGTTCGTACCGCCCGGGGTGGTGCTGAACAGAGTCCCTCCGGGAGTAGTGGAGTAGTCATGGGGCATGTGCGTTGCGTCGTTGATGGTCACCCTCCTGGCCGACGGGATGGCCTTGGCAGTGGTCTTCTGGCAATCAGTGGACATCTTCTCTTAACTAAAATAAACTACAACTAGCTAACTAAATAAGAAGTAACAGGCAGCAAGTCTTGGTTTTACAAAACAACAAAGCCACACCGTGCCTGTTTCAGATATTGCCTTGGCTCCACAGAATGGCTACTTTAGGATATATAAAAATAAATACCTCTTTTTCATAAGTGCAAATGATGAAAGGCAGTTTCTAGATTAGTCACATCACACACACACATACACGCACAGTGTCCAGGTTCTTTGTTAAAAGGACCTGAGCACACGTTCCTCCGCTTGCACTCACTCTCGACATGCACACAAAACAGCACAGGCTGCCTGCAGGAAAATACTGCCGAGCTGGACAAAATGAACTTACACTGCCCCCTTCTGACACATAATACCTGTGCAATGGCGCTACAGAGTTCAGCACTTTCTCTGGTTCAATCATCACATCATAGTTTGACTCAAAAGGCCCATTTAACAGATGTATGTCATCATGTAGAAGTGAACGGTCATCTAAGAAAATATAGTCTAAATGAATTAAAGTTTTAATGATCTTTCTGGAGAAACTACCAGTTTAATTGTAACCTTCACCTTTGAAAACGCAGCTGATTTTTTAGAAATGCATTTTTTAAACTAATACTTTAACTCTTACGTAAGATGGTATTATATTGAAATTATTTAGCAGGATGTTTATAGTAACACTGTTTAAAACTGCGTTATGATCAGTCGAGTGCACGTGTTTGAAACAAAAGTATACACACTCTACACAAAGACATTTCATTTCTTTATTAATTTTGTAAATGTTGAGCTGGTGTACAGAGAATATTGTCAATAGATGTCCTTCTGATTCGATTGGATTAAAAGGCTTTTACATTTATATTTTAAATTCATGTTTGACTCTCCATAACAATAAAAAAAAGCAAACAAAACAGGTTAAAATACCCACAAGACCCCTATTTATCCCCAGGTTGCAGGCATTACCCAGAACTCAACAGTCTCTTGGTAGCTACAGCTTTATGATGCTAAAAGTACATCCATAACATAACTAGAATCCCAGTTGACAAGTAAGGGTGCATAGCATTCTAAGTAAATATATATATATATTTTTCATATATTTCATATATATATAGCCTTTTATGTTAAAAACATTTTCTGTGCATGTGCGCAGTTGCATTCCTTAGTATTGAGTAATATGCTATTGCGTTAATAATGTCTTCAATCCATTCTAAAGGAATATACATGTGTTCTCTAGTTTTTGCAACAGTTAATATTTTTGCATGAACTTGGTGCATGGCATCATCTCAGTCGTCCCTCAGTGCAGAGCTGAATTTCTCTGATGTAACCACTTCTCCCTCTGCTTGCACTTAGATGGACTCCTCCTTTCAAACCACGTTCAAACTGTCACCATGTGCAAGCCTTAGAACCGGCTCACTCTTATTTTTGGTAAAGGGGGGGTAGAAATTAGGGCTGGGTTGTGTTGAGGAAAAATGCTTGTCATCTTGAAAGACTAGCCATCAGAGCCACCAAGCCTTCCCGTAAATCCATCCGAGTCTTTTCATCAGACCCCCCCCTCGCTCTCACCCTGACATCAGCAGTGGACTTATAAACAGCCCCTGCTTCAAAAACCAACCCAAACATACCAGAATTATGAGCTCTAGGAGAGCAAACCGTGTGATTTAACATAAGGGGTGATACAACATTACACTGCCGTGTAATCTCTACAGACATCCTTGTTTTTATAGTTATTAAAAATATAATAAAATAGAAATTATATCTGATGAAGGGATTTTTGTGTCCAAAACCCATTTGAGGCTTCTCTCTTTAAGTCTCTCCTCTTCCATGAGTCGTATGAATGTTTGTCATGGAAGATGATGCTCAACAGCAGATATTGAGTTGAGTGAACACCCTATCATCTACTAAAGTACAAAGCCAACACAGATGACTACTTTATAACAAGACAGAATACCAGGACCTTACATTCATCATCTCTGGCTGTGAAGCCGGACTAAACAAACACTTATTGATGATTATTGCAACGTTTTTGTGACTTACATATTTTTTCAATAAGAAACCATTCAATGTCTTACATAATGTTTGAAATAAACGCATGTATGTGTTTGATATCATGTGAGATGGCACACTTATTGAGGTAAATCAACTTTGAAAAGTATGTGAATTACATGTACACGTGTAGTCTGAGAGCTTCTGCTCTTTGTCCATTTGCAGTATTACTTTCTGTGATTATTATCACAAGTTTGACACATTCTGATACCCAGGACTGAATACGTGATATTCAAATCACACAGACAGACACACATACGTTAGGATTTCTTTCAAGGTGCATATGAACGTAAATAAGGTTTAAAAACTCTGACTAAACACACCTACATTCCCCGATGAGTAACAAAAACAGACTCTGGGCACTTTGCAGATGGATGGCTGGTATGAAGTCATACCAATACTTGCCCAATCTCAGCATAAACTTACAACTTAATATTTGTCTTCTCAAGAGACGCAAAGTGATTAGATGAGGGATACTAATGTACTGACATCATTTCTGAGTGGAGTGAGGAGTAGCCTAAAGCTGCGATTAACGGGCTGAAACCCGAGTTCAGGTATAACAGGAGCTATGATCCTAAAATCCTCTCTCACGTAAATCACACTGAATCACACTCACACAAACAATCCTTTCCGTTTGTAAGCAGTTATTGCTTCTTCTGAAGAACATTTAAGACATGAAAAAGAAAAACGACATAAAGCAGGAGTGAATCACACTTCGGGAAGGGTCAGGCTCACAGTTGCGGGTCAGTATTACAGTTTCTCTTCACAGTGATTGGTGACTGACTGTCTTTGCTACACTCCAAAGAAATGCCAAGGAGACAAACATCAAAGCTCAACACTCGACCCTCCACATCACACTGTCCTCTGACTCCTCGTCTTTCACCCAATCAAACCAGGGCTACATTATTACCACATTTTAGCTACTTTACCCGCGTCAAGTGACATCTTCAGGCGGTGGTGAGATGGTGTGTAAGTGCACCTCATGTGTGGCGGATCATAAACTGCACTATGAGGTCAATCAGACGCTGCTGAAGGTGAGATCCTGCCCCCTGCTGGAGGTGCACAGGACTGCTACATCTACTCTGAGAGGCTGATTTGAGGGGCGAGGGGGTGAGAGGTGGAGGTAGGGCAATAAGGGCAAATTTCAAGGTTGTAGACAGGTTTTTAGATTTCAGTTCAGACAGACATCTGATTAACACCAAACCTCATGAGGATACAGCACACTGGGGACAAGACAAGGTGGAGGAGTGGGACGGTAGAGTAGGTAAATCTCTTATGATCATCTCTCTCTCACCATATATTTCATCGTCACCCTCCACACAAGGAAAACTACTCTGGGGGAAGGTCGGGGAGGCAGGTTCACAGCAGAAACCTGCCTCCCAAAGTTCAACAACCCACAGAACAGTAAATGACCAACAGAACGTCTTCTCTCTACAGTTTGACATGTCAAAAGCAAAGGGTGGAAGCACATGAAAAGCACAAAGAAACAAACAACCTGACGCACAAAGATCAGACGTTTAAAAACAGGCAGAGCGACACAACATTTGTATGTTCTTGTACCCACAAAGATCTCAAGATATATAGAATAATATATAGGTTCAGACCGAGCGAACCAAAGGAGAAAAACAGGGAGGAAATTCTTATGTACCTGAAACAGCAGCATCAGTGGCATCGCATAGGGATCTCAGAACATAAACAACACACGTAACACACAGTCACGTAGAGCATTTTAGTGCATACGATATTATGTACAACACCAATATCCTTGGGTGATGGTTGTAGCTTTACTGGACTCTGACAGGTTTAAAACGAGTTTGTGACGCTCTTAGCTGGAAGAGTTTGACAAGAAGGAGGCGGGGTAACCTGTTGCCTAGAGATGATGTAATTCTCAGTATTTATGTCTCCCTTTTTTGACGGATAAACTTTCCCCCCGTTGGTTTAGAAAACTGGGCCAGTGATTGACCACACCCCACATTGCATGCCTGTCCCACACAGCAGTGTCTCCCCCCATCCCTCCCCTCCCTTGTATTCCCTCAGTATTTGTAGTTAAAGACAGGCCATGCGGCAGCAGTCACTCATGCTGATACAGATAACAGGAAGCACGTTTTGGTTGCTAGTTTTTTTTGTTTGTGTTTGGTTTTTGTTTTATACGAAATCATGCTTCTAGCCTAGTATTAGATGTTTTTTTTCCACGGTTTCTTAAAAAAAAAAAAAGGTAATAAAAACTACAAGTAAATCCGTGTCCTTCTCTTCTGGTGCGTGCTGATAGTCGGCAGAGCCGTGGTGGTCATTGGTGTCTCTTGCCCTTCATTTCTGTCTGTCTGCCTTTTTGTGTATGTCGTTCCTCCTGTCAGCTGCTGCTGGTCATGTGTCCATGTAGGATGGTTTTGGTGAAGGGGTTGAATCCTGCGGAGAACTCTGTGGAGAGAAAGAGGCAAACACACTGACTTAGAACAAGCCACGGATTTGTCTTCTAACAGCTCAAGAAAATCATCAGGAGCCTACAGAACAGGTGACATGCAAGCTGCCGTTCATCAGAGCAAATGCGAGCATTTTTAAGTCAGAGATCTATATGCTGCTTAGAAACTGGCCCTAATGCCTAACAATGCTGTTATATCTTTCTGTAAAGCAACTTATTATTCCTGCAGAAGCAGTCAAGCAAAAAACGGTTGGCAAAAGTGGTCTAACATCCAGTAGTTAGTTGCGTGAAATATCAGTAATTTTAGGAATGTCATGGCCTTTACGTTAGAAAGGGCAAGCCTCTCTCTCACACACACACACACACACACACACACACACACACACACACACACACACACACACACACCAACATTGGCTCCAGATCACAATTCACAGGACAACTGGCCTTGCAGCTTTGACCTTGAGAGCTGTCACATTACAAGATCCTTTTTGGTTTCTTGTTTTGCTGAGCGCACATTGTGCCAACCCTTTTCCAGCCTGTCACAACATGCATGAAGAAATTAACTGGCCTGACAACAATTACTGCAAAACAAGAATCATTTACAGTATTTGTATTAATGGGACATTTTAAACATTACACATTTTGTTGATGTTTTTTCATCATGCAAATACAAATTTAATTCAAACAAAAAATAAATGTTGTGTCCAATTTATTGATTTAAATTTGATGTGTTTCAGGAGACAATCCGCATTTAATTTCAGTCTTTAAGGTTATGAAAATGTAAAAGAAACAGATATGTACTTTCTCAAACTCATGATGTCAAATTAAACGAGTGGGGCATCGCAGTAAATTTCACCCCAGGTTTATTGGTTTCTAACTCCGTGTCACCTGAATTACTGCCGACAGAAACTCAAATCCATCTATTCTGTTTACTTATATTTTAACCATTAGTTAAACTGAATATTCAAGGTTCACTTTGCTGTGCCAGCATCACATTACAGGTCATTAGTACTGAATTAAAGGTACATTCAGATGCATTTAATCCAGAGAGACTGGATTAAATGGTCTAGCCCACAGGTCAGACGAGGCACTGTGGGTCAGTCCCGTACCTGCGGGGACGCAGCACTCAGTCTGCCTCACTGCTTAACTCTCCGCAGACTGGCACATTTCACTATCTGAGCACCTTTCTTCACATCCACAGTATCGGGCTACATCAGAGGGGGGGGGAGGGGGTTGGCAGCAGACGAGGTCAAAGGTTGAGAAGAGGTGGGATGACAGGAGCAGAACGAGAGGTCGAGGGAATGTTAGTAAGGGAGGGAAAAATAAAGGAGATGTGACAGGAAGGAAAAGATGAGGAAGGAAAATTGAACAACAGAGGAAATAGCGCCACGATGGGAATTAGAAAAGTGAGAGACAAATAAGTACAGGGAGAAGAAAGAGGGGAAGAAAAGAAAGAAATTATGTATAAACAATCAAACAAGGACAAAGTGATGGGTGGCAGTTGGAAAGACAGTTGGAGATAAGAGGGCATCAGAAACATCTACAGTCTTTGGGCTTCAGAGGAGATCTGTGTCAAATAGTGTTTGCAAACACATTTTCTGATTTATTAATATTCAGACGGATGAGATTTAACCACATAGGACTGAATTGTCTCGATGTGGGTAACCCCAATCCTCTACTTTTTCCTCCAGGTGATGTGAAAAAGTTTGTAAACAACATTTGACGCAGCTCTGCCTCAGAGAGTCTCGCATGTTTGAGTGATACAGCACACAGTCACAGTTGAAGGACTATAAACTTTAATGAAGGCAAAAAAAAGACAGAGGAGTCAGTCATTGAGAAAACTGAAGGGGACAGAATGGAAAATAAAACCACTGCAAGGAGCCACAATCAGTTCATTCAGTCATTAATACGCAGGAAACGAACACAGGAGGTGGAGGGGCAGCTTAGTGGTGACTAAAATGATGACACCCTGAATGGGCCGGTGAACAGCGAGCAAAAACACCACAAAGTAACCAGAGCAAAGTGGGCTCAGTTGTTCCTCTTGCATGCAGAAGATGAACATGAGGCAATGCTATTTGGGTGGAGATTAATGTAACAGAAGATAGGCAGTCAAACAACTAACCAACCACACACTCTATCTCTGATAGTGATGCAGGTCTGACACAATAAAACAGGCACTTTAAGACTTTTATGAGAACACACAATCTGTGTTTGGGCCTGTCAAACTGGGGCTCATGCAGGTTAAGCTACTCCAGGACTGAGAGGATAAACCACGATGAGATGAGTCCCCTGTTATAAACTATACCCCTCCTATGACATGGATTTAAGTCAAACAAGCTCTCATCAGATGGTGTTCAGCTGTCTCATCTGATCTGATTCAGTCCGTTCAGGCTGTAAGAGCTCCCTGCACATCCTAGCTAGTATCGCTGAGCCTCGGGTGTTGCACGGCCCCACAGGCCCACAGAGAGCTGCCTGCAGATCAGAAGCCCACCTTGCTGCTGTCCCGGCCCAGGATGGCGTAGCTCATGAACTGCTCAGCGTCAATCTCCAGCTCGTTGGCGTCCTGAAGAGAACCCTCCACGCTCACCTCCTGAACCCCCTCCTCACCTGAACCCTTCCCTCTGCGCACAACCTTACGCACAATCTATCACAGACGCACACAGGAGGGTGGGAGAGAGTGATGGATGGAAGCAGAGAGTGGGAATAAGGCAGTGAAAAGACAAGATTTGGTGAAATATAAAGAAATAGTTATGGATACATCGTATTTTAAAAAGATAAAATGAAATCTATTCATGATTTGGGGACATGCAGAATATCCATATGTGATGAACACTCAATGATTATCAGTTTAATAATCATTCTGTCAAGAGATGCTGAGTGAGTACTGTGACACTTACTTAAAGAGAAACAATAAGGAACACAGGATAAAGACACGTTGAAATGGCTGACCTTTTTTGTGACAATGTTTCCATGTTCATCGGTGAACTGTTCCTCGCTTACTTGCTCCCCGGGAAGATCTTCAACCTCGTCGCCCTGTGGACACAAAAGCATTTTGTATTGTTTAACAAGTTTATCTGAAGAAGTACTGGACTTACATTTTAGTGCAACCACAGGTATAAGAAGTTAAGTAAACGGGACATAAAATTAACACCCTGTAAATGATGGACTAAAGTATGTTAAAGTAGCCGTCACTGCAGTGTAATTATTCGCATGCCATAATCCCCTCCAATGATTGCAAACACAGATAAGTGGATGAACGACAGATGGGTGAGGGGTTGGGGGGTTGTTTATATAACTATGTAAATCAAACAGTTGGGATCAATGGAGTTCACTAATGTTTCTTAGTGACTCTTATAATTACGGCTCATGAGATTCATGACAATGCTGTTAAAGCCCGTCGTCATTTGCGGCATGTCTACACAGCTATTTATAAACCCAAAGAAAATCCTGCAGCTGCAGACGCGAGAACAAACGCCTGTCGAGCCCCGGAAAAAACCTGTCGCCGTTTGTGTGAGCGTGAACAGAGTGTGTCAAAGAGCTCATACGGCTTCTTTTATAGAACCGGAGTCCAAACTTGTTGAGCCCGAGACATCTATTTACATCGGTAACAGCAGCAGTTAAATTTAGCCACATCTGCACAGTAGTGTATTATTATGACTGTATTGATTTGTTGCTGAATTGTCATTGTTGTGTACACAGTGTCCTGATTTAAACCTCACTGACACTCATGACCCATTCCTCTTTAATGTACTAAACCCTGTCAATCATTTACCCTTATTGCCACAAACCTTTCCTGTATTCCTCCTGCGGTTTATCAAAAACACTGCATCCTTTCAGCCTTACACCACAGAGTATGTTCTTATCTCTCTTTTTATTGTTTTCCTGCCTGCAAATCCTTCTCCAAATCTCTTAACATCTTCTGCCCCTCTCTTTGTACCTTGAGGATGACTCTGCGGCGGACAACCCTGGTGGTGACGTTCTCCTCTTCATCAGTCACTCCCTCGACCTCACCGAGCTCGTGGTCCAGCTGAGCGTGTATGTAGGTGAGCACGGAGCGCACAGAGCCGCTGGCTATGTGGAGGACATTCTGACAGCTGATGACCAGGAAAGCCAGCAGCACGAAGCTGAAGAGGAGCTCAGTCACCAGGGCCCACATCGCCCCACTTTGATTCTCAGCAACACAGCAAACACACACAAGCCTTCACACTCCCTCTGCCTTCAGTGACTCCTGTTTCCCAAGGTGCACTCCTCTTGGCTGTGAGGAAAGGTGACAGCTGCAGCCTGCGGCCCTCTTTCACTGTTTCAGTCGCTGTGTTGTCATTTGTCTTTCAGTTCATATCTCTACTCCATTAGCCGGAGCAGTGGGCCCTCTTCTTCAGGTCTCCTTCCTTCCCTCCGTCAGGTCAGTCCACACTCAATGACATCAAATCCAAGGAAAGGCAACCTTGGGAGGCTTCTATTCCCACCTCTCTCTCTTTCTGACCATGTGATCCGTGGGCTTTAAATACCTCTGGCTGCTCCAGTGTGGCTGTGTGCTGTGGTAGGATCACAAAGAAACCTGCCCCCTGACTCTCTTCAGGTGTTTAACTACAAAATACCTACTGTGCATATTTCCTTATAAAGTACACCAAACATACACAGCAGGGCAACATAGTCCATCCAAAAACACATGAAGCTAAAGTGTAGCCAACTTTAATGACCCTCTCACCTGAATGAACAGAGTACAAAAGTAATCCCACAAAGGTCCTGAAAGTCTATTTCTACTCTCACACACTTTCAGACCGTCCTTTACAGTGTGATGTGGAGGTGTTGTGCCAGAAAGTTAGCACGTGGAAATGATTGGGGCGGGGATCATGTAACATGAGTGGGACAGTGAGAATGCTTGCTATATTTGGCTCAGCATGCTGTTTGTGCCCATCTTGGGCCCTGCAGTGTGTTTGGGTGTGTGTTTTAGATTGTGTCTGTGTGTGTGTGTTTTTGCAAAAGGTGCCTGAGCAATGGAGCAAGTCGAGCAAACGCCTCCTCATTAACCAATTAGCTATTACTATACTGCTAGCAAACAGTATGTCCTTTTATAAATATACTTTTTAAAAAGGTAAAAGAAGGACTGAACTGTAGCTGAAAGGCAAACCGTTTTGTAAGTAAAGGTTACCTTACTTTGGCAGCCTTAGCTGGCTGAGCGAGCAGAATTTGGTTAAGCAGAAAATGAAACACAAATTAGTTATTTCACGTGTAACCTGGCTTTTAAAGGTTGATGGTGTAAAGATGCAGAGAATTTGTTTTTAATGTTTGCTGTGTGCTTCTGCATTTAAGCACTCTCACTAGCCCCGTTTACACTGCCAGTTCAAGGCGGGATTATTACGCCTCTTACATTCGTCTTCTATATAAAACACACAGAGGCATAATGGCGAAGTCGTTCCGTCTCTGAGCCGGTATCAGAGGTAGTAAAAGAGGCGTAACAGAGGCCAAACGGCGTCTGTGTAAACAGCGGAGCCGGCAGGGAGGATGTGTGTATTTGAAGCATGCGCTATTTGTTTACACCTCGTGCACGCTTAGCTTCCGCAACGCCAGAACGCTATGTAAAAACACACACTGGGGCGGCTGAGCTTCGTTATGGCGCTGAGGCGAAACCGCAGTGTAAAAAGGGCTACTGTGAGCATGTTAGCGGGCTAATGTTAGCATTTAGGTTAAAATTCTACTTTGGCGAAGTACTGTCTCAGAAAGCCGTTGTCATGGTTGTAACCGCCTCATCTTGTTAATATTGCTGCTCGTTAAATGTTGATATACCTTTTTGGCTTTAGATCCCACCAGTTAAAGCCTGTGCAGCATTTTCACTCCCTACAAAGTGTTATATCTGTGAAACATCCCTCTTGTTTTGCATTGGAGGGGCAACACACTCACCTGGCCCTTCAGGCGCACGTCGTCCCAGGCCCTCAGTTCCGGTACCCGGTGTGGGAAACCCAAGCCCTTCTCAAATGGCTGGGTACCTCTGAAGTGCCCCCGTAAGATCTCAGAGTGCCCCATGTCCCTCACAGGCTGAAGCAAGGCCTCCTGGGACATGTTGGACTGGTCTCCATCCATGGCGTTACATACTGATGACATCATGGTGTCCATGGCCTGCCTGGCTTTAGGCTGATTGCCCACCCAGGCCTGTGTCGGGTCAGTGACGGGGATCCAACCTGGGCCGGACTGTTCCTGCAGGTAGGAAAGGAAAGAGCCTCCACCACCTCCGTTTCCACCATTACCTGACCTGAAAGCAGACAAGAGATCAATGTGGAGGAGGTACACTTTCTGTACATGCTTGCTCCAAGGAAAGTAAAACAACTTGTCCTAACCCCTTAGTGTCACTTCCTTTGCAAAGAATTTCACTAAAAAAATTCCAGTTCCTTTCTGACATGCAGTGAAAATGTATAGTGTGTTAGTACGGATCTATTGTTTTGTTTGTGTGCTTGTGAGTCACCTGAGAGGCAGACTGAGGCCGGACTCACCTGTCTCCATTCCGATCTGCAACACAGCTCAGACCAGGTGACTCACTCAGCCGGGCATACACCCTTTGCTGTCCTGCAACAAGAGAAAGCCCTTCCACTGAGCCCGTCCTTCCTCCACCTCCTCCTCCAGCTCCATCTCCACCAGTCGTACTGGTGAAAGCCGATGCCTCCGAACTTGCCTCTGACCCCTGACCATTGTTCAGCCCGTTAAGATTCATCCCGGCGATGGTGCCCCCAAGCGAGGCTGGCGTGGCTGTGCTGAGCGAGTCAACACCCATCTCTGAATCGTCTTCCGGAAGCTCAATGGAGCCGCTCAGCACCCCTCCCCCTGGGCTGGCTGCGCTCGCCTGACTGGCCGGCCGACCCAGACTTCCATATGGCAGCCCCAGCAGACCTTCTGAATCGTCAGCATTGCTGCACTCCAGCGAGGAGTCCTCCACAGGCACCAGGGAGGGGCTGTTGCCTGAGGGCCACACCTGCACATCAGACATCTCCATGAGGGTGTCTTCTTCTGTGGTGGCAATGGGTGCACAGTCCAGGCTGGAGACTTCCTGCCAGTAAGGCTCAGCACCGAGCGGGGAGGGCAGGCTGTACTGCATGGAGGCCGGTGAGAGAAGCTCATCCTGCGCGAGCCCATAACCTGGAGCGAGACAGAGAGAGGCACACTGACACCCGGCCCCCCGCCTCGCTCCCTACCTCACCCCCACAGCACCGGGACCCCGGGAGGGGGAGAGTGCCCCTGCCCAGGAGCGGGGCATCTAGGGGAGGAGTAGAGGAGGCTGAAGGGACAAATGGGAAAGGAGTGGGGAGGGAGAAAGGGGAGGGCCAAGACAATAGAAACTGGAATATAGGTGCAAGGAGCTTAGGACAAGAGAGCAAGGGCAGCTTTGAGAAGAGGGTTTGTCAAGCTCGATCAGCCAGCGCTGACGGTGAGAGCAGCAGCGGCAGCAGCAACAGACACAGCCAGACGGACTGAGAGAGAGACTGACACTGAGGTTGGGACCCGGCAGTGACTGATGCTGCTCTGCTGCCTGCCACCTGCAGGGAGACGGACAGGAATTACTGCCTCTGCCCACAACACACACCTGTGCGGCAGGGACACACAGTTTGTCACGCATACACATGCTGTAAACAATCTCTCTTACTCTCTCACACCATCACACACGCACACACTCACACTCAGATATGCATGCATTCAAACCCACTCTAAAACAGGCAGGTTAATTTCGTAGTCAGGCTGGATAGCATGCACGCAGGCAACCTCAATCTCTCCTCACACACGTGCACACACACGTCAGCTCACTGCACGCAGCCTCTGGCTCTCTCATTGACACATATCACATATTTAGTACAATGACTTCAATATAACACAGATATATAAACATGAGACCTAGAATAGTGCTGATATTTACACAAACACATATTCGGTAGACTTGGATCTCCTTCTCTTGTGACAGTAAGATGGTTGCTGCCTCAAATAGAGGTAGAGAATAGTTAAATAGGGAATTGTTATTTAAGTGCAATTATATCAATAAGTGAAACTGCACATTGTTACATTGTGAAAGTGCTGTGGACTCAGGTCACTCCTACAACTGTCCTGAATGCCCTTTTGTAACATTATCTTTTTTTCTGCAAGGTTGAGCTGGGATGACAGGGCACAAAGTCACTGCGGGAGAATGTTTTCTTTTTTATGGAAGTAAAAACTGCATTTTGCAAAAAAACAAAAAATACATTTAAAGATTATGAGGGACGCACTTCAACTCTGCAAATATAAATAGATAATTATTCAGAATTTTTGAAAATGACTATGATGGAAATAATAGTTTATGTTAGAATCTTTATGAATGGCGATTGAGGTAAAGCAAAGCAGTGCGAGTGTGAACTATGACTTCACCACCACAGGACGTGTTACCATGAAGCACATTAAACCAGATGTCGGGCATGGCACACAGTATGTAGATGAGAACAAGAAGAAGAGGTGATTCCCCTCTTAAATGAGCATGTGTGCAAGCTGGTAGGGGAAGAGAGAGATGAAGAGAGAGCGAGAGAGGGAGGGGGACTGTATGTGTATACTGTAAAGGGATAAGAGAACTGTGCAGAGAGCAGGGTGTAACTTGATTCATGGCTGGCGGTGCTGCTGTTCATAATCCTGCTGAGAGTGCAGGAGATATTTGTGACACCAAGCGGCCACAGAGACCTCTTGTCCTACTTTCTCGCTCAGCCTCTCCTCTGCTGACTGTTGTCTCTGAATGTACACATTCTTTATTTATAAAGATATGTACTTTATATACAGTATATATATATGTATGTATTCATCCTTTCTCCTGATACAGGTGTATTATGTCATTAAACCTGTGTTTGACTATATTTGACTATCTGATGAAGATGACAATGTCTACTTGGAAAGAAAGTCACTGCGCACATTTCTTTCTCGTGTAAATGAAGCGAGGGTTCACGTGTAACTCGGTGTGATTATTGAATTCACTTAATATCAGGCCCTGAAGCCACGATCATTGTGGGAGGACGGTTTTGGTGACACCACACAAAATGATTTTTTGCAATGAATGTGTGAACGAATGAGTCTGTCAGTCTCAGAATGGACGATTGTAAAATATGGCCTGACCCCCCCCTAATTGAAAGACATAGAAACAGACAAACAAAGCAGTGAAAGCTCACGTAAAGATACTTACACTAAAGAAATACACTCATTTTGACCAGATACTTACACACAGATACACATGTATATGGAAGGAACACTTGAAGTATAAAACTTAAAAGACGCTCACACTGATCCACTCACAGACTAAATGATGATTTCACACTAAACAATAAACACATTTACAATATCAAAGTGACCCCTGTACAACACTCACAGATATACAAAACATATGTTTCACACAAAAGAATCCATCGGATGGACACAGTGTACATAGAATCAGTGACATACAAAACAACCACAACATTCATACATGAACAGAGCAAACACAAGTCAGAGATCACAAAAAAGGTTTGTGACCTTTTTTAACCCCCAAAGTCAGATCAGTGGAGGAACAGACTGTCGAGTCATGCTCAGTGTGCATGCCATGCAAAGATTTAGATGTCTGTCGGTCAAGCAGAATAAGGTGCCAATGCAGTGTTTGAGTCGTCATCTCCAACAAGCCAGGTTCTGCCCAGCATCCCAGTGTCTCCATGCAAACACAGGGGGAGATGAGCGATGAGATCAGCCTCGTGCACATGCAGACAGGCAGGAGGGCAGGGGGAAAAAGGGACAGGAAGAGAGGGAGAGGACAGAGTGGGAGAAAGAGAAAAGAAGGGCAGCAAGAGGGAAAGAGGAATATAAAAGAGGGTGATGGTCACAGACAGAAACAGCGATAGAGAGCGAGGGTCACCTCCCCCCTCCCAGTGGGTGCTGAGTACACAGTCTGTGTGAGGGGTATCGGTCACAGAGCGGACACTTAAAAAAGGTGGGGTTTTTAAGAGCACAAAAATAAAGAAAAATGCACGACTAGTCGCAAAAAAATAAAAGATAAAGATGTGGGTCAGAGGTCAACATGAGGTCGGCATGAGGTCAGAGTTCGGAGAGGAGTGAGAAGGAGGAAGAGTAGGACGGCTAGGCTGCAGATGACATGTCCAGAGAAACACAGAGAGAGGGACAGATTCACAGGGAATGAAAACAGGGCTCCCAAAAGGACATTCAGTGCACCAACAGTAGCCCTAAAGAAACTCAAACTACGCCCCATGCAACCACAGGCAGAGAGGATTTACAAAAGTCTAAAAGAAAAGGTTTTACTCTATCATGACCTAATGTTTTTTTGTCCTCTAACCTTGAAAAAACCCTAGAAATTTGCTTACCTACAATAAAGGTGCACTAAAACTATCAAGGAAAACTGACCAGTAAAACCCTACAGACAAAAAGTGGAAAAGAAAAGACAGGTAAAGATAGAGAGAGGTAGAATAAAGCCCGCCGTATAGATGATTCTAATTATAGGAAATGTCTTTTATACCGAGGACTGACTAAGAGGAACTGTTTGAATTTTTGGGAAATGTGCTTATTTCCACGGGTTGAATAAGAAGACTGATGCCACTCTCATATTTATACTGTAAATATGAAGCTAGCCTCCAGCAGGGAAGCTTAGCATGAAGACCGGAAACAGGAGGTAACATCCACAAGTGTAAAAACTTCTAAATTACTTTTCCAGTCTTAATGCTAAGCTAACAAGCTGCTTGCAGTACCTTCATATTAACGTAGAGACCTGACAGTGGTATTGAAATGTTCATTTAGCATGACAGCAAATAAGCAAACTTCTCAAAATGTCGAACTATTTTTTAAATATGTTTTATATAAATCAACCTGGCAAAAATGAAAATAAAATGTACGAATAAATGTTGTGCAATAGGAAATTGTCACTTCTTAACTTTAAGGTGTGTTCCTCTTCACTGTGCTTTTAGGACGCATTTCAACCAGACATTATCACCTTGAAAACCATCACACTGATAACTGTGACATTAGCAGAAGAGAAAGTATCCAGGAATTTAAAGCACCCACAGGTTCTCACACTAAACGTCAAAGCAGGAACGGCCTTTGGGAGGCAGGTAGCCAGACAGATAGACAGACAAGACAGATACACAGTTATCAGATTCACTGCAGCTGTGATCTGAACGTCTCCCTTTTCACCCTTTGGCCCTCATGGTCGTATCTTTATGCATTGTTACATCTCTGAGTATTGCTCCAGTTTTCACAGAAAAGGACCCGTCACCTGTCGGACTGACTCATCGTCTGCTCTGCATACAGAGAAGAGAAGCCAGCCCAGTAAGAAGGGAGCTCTCAGCAGTCCAGAGGTGAAAATGGAGTCAATAAGATGTAGATATGCATGTGTGAAGGAAACCATGAGGAAAAGGAGTAAAAGACTGAGGACTGACAATTGGTAAGGAGGTCAGTTAAGCTAGGCTATACTTACAGTATGATCTACGTGGACTGATCATGTATGACAATGTGTTGTTTTATAGACAAAGTATCACAGTAAAATGTTAATAAAGGGCAATAAAACTCTTATATAAACAGCACTGACGGATCTAACTGTTTGACACGAGACCACAAAATAACAACAATATTAACACTAATATAACTGTTAATATAAGATACTTATCTTCATGTTGAGTTTGTGTAAATGTTATTCATTTGGGGATGTTGCACTTTGTGAAATTCAGCATCCAATCATATTTCTTCATATACTTCACTCTACTTTCTATCACAGTTAATAAATACATAGAGAACTGTAAAAGGCACTATGGAGGCTGTGGTACAGTAGGAGTGTCCTGAGTCCCTCTGCATGTTGCTGTGGTAAAGTCCTGCAAAAGTTTGTGGCAGCTTTCAAACACAACAGCATCACAGGGAATAATAAGAACGTCAGCAGGACAACAGAGAGAGTTCAGGGGGAAACAAACTTCACTTTGCCGTCAGGGGACTTCAGGGAACACGGGGGTCAGTTTATTGGAAAGGTGGCTCAGGGTCCAAGCAAAAGGGACACGGGGAAGGGGCTGCATTGTGGGGTCATTTGGGGAGGGGAACTCACCATTGGTCATACCAGGGGAGAGATGCTCTCTCTCGTTGTGTCGGCGTCTGCTGAGATCACGGGAGCCTTGTCTGGCAGGCTGAGGGGGCTGACCCTCCAACATGTTGACTATGTCCATACGGTCGATACTCTTCAGAGCTGCGTACAAGCTCTCCACTGCAGCGTGGAGGAGAGACACAAGAAACAAGGAGGGAACAGCAACACCATTACAACAACAACTGACTCTGACTGGGTTTAGGAGGAAACTGGTGTAGATAAAAACACTGAGGGATGGAAAAGATTCACAGTAGTCACAGGTCTCTTGTACTCAATCAATCAATAAATCAAATTTTATTTGTATAGCGCCAAATCATAACCAGAGTTATCTTGAGACACTTTACAAAAAAGAGCAGGTCAAGACCGACTCTTTGTTATGTTATTTAAAAGAGAGGCCCAACATGAATCACCATGAGTGGCAATTAGCAATATTTGGCACATTGGCAGAAAAACTTCCTTTTAACAGGCAGAAACCTCGAGCAGAACCAGACTCATGTTGAACAGCCGTCTGCCTCGACTGGATGGGCCGAAAATGGGATAGAAGGAGATGCAGGATAGAGACAGGCAAGGAGAGCAACAACAACATATGTTCTTGTTACATCAACAAAATATGTCCTTGTTACATCAAAACAACAGGTAATACATACTTATGGTTACAATGCCAATAATAGTGGTACACTAGTGTGAAAATTAGCAATAAATAAATACTCACTCTTGGCCCTCTTGCCCTCTCGGGTGGCCCACAGGTTGAGCAGTGCGGAGCTCTGCTCCAGCAGCGAGTTGGGATTCTCCACACGGATCTTATTGATGTCATCCACGCTGAGCTGAAGCTCTCGAGCCAACTCTGTGTAGGAAATGAGTCAGAGGAGATCCAAGTAAGAGAGGAAAATATTTATATCATTTTACCTGTGAGTCATGCTGTCATAGCACACACAGTCTTGTTCTTGAGATAGCACAGAGCTTCACAGGAGCTCTATCCACAAGAGGCAGAATTTGTCTGTCTATCAAACAGCTCTGGCCCATGCCAGGAATCAGGACATAATTAGTTACGTTGGCTGGTTGCCATGTTATAACTTTGTGTAATCAGCAGCAAGCTAGGCAAGCTTGTCAGACACAAGGTAAACATGGCCGGTTTACAGCACATAAAACCAGATTGAGGATATTCTTGTTCACGTACCGGCCCAGCTCAGCCCCAGCTGTTCTGCAATCACAGCCATCTTTAGCTCCGTCCTCTCCATGGCACTCATTGATGCTGCACGAAACAAGGCAATGTAAAGGTGAGATTATCCCTGCACAGCAACGCTGCACCTCATATCACTATACAACCATGAACAAAGAAAGCATGCCTCATCAATAACAAGCTGGAGAGTGAGGGGATCATACCCATAGCAGGCTCATTTAGGGCGCTGTATCTTTCTCTCAAAGCCAGCGGGGTCAGAGTTCGCCTCCGGTCTTCACTCCCAATAATCTGTCAGTCACAAGCCATCAACACTGAAGTTGATCATCTTACATACATCATGTGCATTGTTAATGTCAGTTAATTCAGGGGCTTTACCTTGATACATGGCGGCATGGTTATGTTGAGGTTACAGAGCACATGTTGGCTGTCCTCATACTTGGTTGACTTGCGCAGAAAAGACAGAAATCCAGTGGGCTCTTTACTGCTGTCTCTCACCTTTAACAACAGACACAAGGAAAGCAATGAAGACATATAGATACAGTATTTAGAGTAGGGAAAGAGCTGGTGGAATAACAGTGACGGACAAAGATTTACCTTAACAGAGACAGGAAGTCGGTTATCTCTGAAGGCCTGGAAGCTGAAGCAGCGAGGCTGCTGGGTGGCCTTCCTGACCGGCACCAGATTCCCTGAACACTCCAGGTGAAGCGGCATTCCCTCCATCACCTGCAAGATATAACACAGGTACAAACAACAGTCAATAAACTTTGATCAGACTAAAATATTTGAATGTGGTTTTGCACATCATACATAACTAGACTTCCTGAACTGACCTCTATGTCTCTGCTTCGAGCCACCTCTGTGAAGTTCTCGTGTTGTTCCAGGGTTTTATCCATCTTGTCGTCGGTCATACAGTAGCAGCGCAGGCGGCCTTCACGCAGCTCATTCATCTTTGCAAACACCACAAACTTTGCCATGTAGGGTACAGCCGACAGCTCTCTGTAGAGCAGGTTTGCAAAGGAGACGGCCTCAGCTGTCCGAGGACAGTCAGCGAGCCAGAATCTGAGGAGACAATGACATGTAATCTCAGTATTCAACATAAATCTCTCCATTCTTTGTCTGGTGTAATCACAGTCGAGCTGCTTGCTACAATGATTTTCAGACAACAAAGCCTGCATTTAACTTATTTCTATGGCAGTTTCCGTCCCCAAATGAACTTACCGTGCAGAGACATTGGTTGTGAAACTGGCGCAGTCATTAGCATACATTAACTTGGTTGTGCCAGTGATGTCTTCCCATTGGGCTGGAGCTGTGCCACCTGGGAATCACACAGGATGAGAGAGGGCAAACTGGTTAATCTATGCTTCAGCAAAGGGTTAATTAATCATCTCATGGTGAGTGTTTTTGCAAAATAAGAAAAAAACATTTTTCACCACAGCGAAAAAAAGCAGTTTTACCCCAAAGATTTGTCCTCACATGGAAGAAACAGCTCCTGTCGTCACAAACACACACTCTTACCCACCCACCCACATGACTTCCAATCAGGGCATGCAGTACCTATGACGGAGCAGAGCAGGCGCAGACTGGTGGTGTCGCCCTCCCCAGAGTCTCGTGGGCTCTCCTTCCACGACGGGGGCAGGGGTATACGCAGGCCGATGGGCCGGTGGAACTTACGCCTCCGAGGCTCCACAGTGACCACGGGGCTAAAGTTTGCCTGGTTACCCAGCAGCTTTGCAACCAGCTCATCTGGAACTGGCTGAGCCTGAGGTTGACAGTAAATGATGGAGAGAGGGGGTACGTAACACAGGTTTCATGATGTGGTGGAAAAAGGAAAAGAAGGCAAAAGGAGGAAGCGTATGAACATGAGATAGAGATTATATCGCATGTTGGGAGGACATGATGGCAGGTAGAATGAGATGATGGTAAAAGAAATCAGAAGAGGGAAAAATTAAAGATGAAGAGAAGAAAGAGAGAAAGTCCACAATGAATAAAACACCTCATGGTTTAAACAAAACACATGGAGAGACAATAGCAACAACGTTGTTGTAGGACTTAATAGCTTTTTTATTGTAAAATGTAACAATGTGTTAACATGAAGCTTTTACAATCGTTAGTACAAAACTGTATATTAAAAAAGGCATCTTGGTTTTACACATTACTACAGCAACATTTGAGTTTAATTGAAATGTTTCTACAGTTATAAAATAGTATATATAAGTATAATAAATCAGTCAGTATAATAAATCTGTAAAGAAATTCTGAAAATGTCTATTTGACTTACATTCAGTTACATTCACTATTCGAGCTAAGAGGTTACTGCATGTGTTAGTTTTAAAGACATATTTAGTCATTAATTGAATTATGTGTCACAACGACAGCAGAAGGACCATCCACCCTGTATCTACCTTTCGGTTTGGTCAGCGCTGACAGTGGACTTACAGGTTTCCACATGATCATTTATATTAATTAGTTGTGACTTGAATTAAATGATCACAGTCTAGAACTGTAATTAAATATGGCCAGGAGAAAGAAACACACATATTGTAAAGAACAAAACAAACAGTAAAAGATATTTAACCTCTCAAAATGAAATCACATGCAGGAGGAGAACACCAAACATATACAATACAAAGTATTATGAAGGAAGAGAAGATGAAATTAAATGCACTTTTTTCTTTAGAAAACTTTACGTTTGAAATGATTAGGAAGTGAAATAGGTTGAATTGAAAAGTGTTACTTTGCTAACTTATAAAATATGTTGTGGTTGTGCCTGGACTTTTGCAATCCAGTGAAATTGAGAACAAGATTTTGGGGCAACACATTTGACAGTGAGAAATAATCAAACGTACATTCTGATGTAATAATCTGTTTGATTTGATAAGAAAATGTTGCACTGATTTTGTCTTTGGTGTGTTTGCTGAAGTCCAGAAAAGTGTAGCCCTACTCAACGAAGGCAAAGCTTCGACAAACAGTTAGATATCGAACATTTTTGATGATCAGGTGCTCTGGTTTCAACCCAGTCAGGGCGAGGAAACTCTTCAGTTCCTTTTAAACAATATTATGAATTTTTGAAAAATTCATAATATAGAAACCATACGTGTATAATTCAAATACAGTCTTTCCTCTCGACAGCAAGAAGGCAGAAGATTTCCTTTGAAGATTTCTAAAATGTTTTACTGACTGTACTTAGTTATCACAAATTACTGTGGTAAATGTACTTCATACAGGTCTTGGCCAGGGACATAAATACATAATAGATAAAGACATGACTGAAGACAAACGATATCATATCAGCACTTAATAAGCAGTCCACAGTTGTATGAAGGTGCCAGGTGCATGCACTGTGTGAAATGAAAGGCAACAACGTCCTCTAACAATATGAAAAGCAAAACAAACAGAAAACTAAATCATTAAGAATTGTCACAAGTGCTGATATGATCAGGTCATTCCACGATCAATCAAAGTACATCCAACATGCTTTATTCAGGCAACACGGGCATTAACGATTCTGTCTTTCTTCTCCTTCCTTCTCCTCATCGTCCCATCTCACCTGCAGCCCGAGGCGGACTCGTTTGGTGACGGCCGTCTCGGGAAACGTGGCCTGGACCATCGGCACCAGTTTACTTGTCAGTGAGCCTCCCTCTGGTCCAATCAGGTCGCTCTCCTGTTGGACTCGAGACACGACAGCAAAGTAAAGGGGGAAGTCTGTGGAGATGATGCGTCGGATTCTCTTCTTCCCGAGCTCCTCTTGACTTTCCAACTCTGAGGAGAGGAGAGAGGAGGGTTACAATGTGAAAAAACACAGTAACATGAGAGGCAATCTGTCTGAGATTGAGCATTTTAACTCTTACCCTCATCCATCCCGTTGAGGATCGTTTCAAGCACCTCGTCACCGTAACGATTGCGATGTTCTTTCCAGACAGAGCCGTTCTCGCTCCGTAGCACCACGAGCTCTCGGTCACCTCGACCCAGAGCAGCAAAGTGAGGGATCTCCACTATAACTGGCCTGTCACAGACAAACACATGAAAGTAAACATGTACAAATGTTAATTATTTATCAGATATTATTTGTTAAAGTGTATATATTTGGAGCATAAATAATAACATCATCCATTGGTTAGTACAAAATCACGACTGCTGTATTAAAAGCTTCAGTTTCCTCCTCACCCCAAGAACTGCATCCCTGCTGGACCCAGAGAGATGATCCTGCTGGCCAGCCCTTCTCCCTCCACCAGCGGAGGTGGGCTGGTCAGCTTCTGAGGCTTCACCAGGCGGCAGGTGATGCGGGTGGGTGCCGCACAGGTCCGCGGAGGTATGATGACACGCAGACCGTTATGCCTGCTGCCTCGCATAGAGCCGCCCCGAGCATCCACCATAAAACTGACCAGGAACCTGTGACAAAGACTGTGACATTTAGCTGCCAGTACGCATATTTAAACAGATGTAGTGAAATCAAAAGTTTCTCTGCATCATTGGTGTGCTGACCCTGTGTGAATGGGGCTGGCGACTGGGCTGACATTGTCTGATGTCTCGGTCGCTGGGCTGCTGGGAATCAGCGAGTCCTCGTCATATTCTTTGGGCAGTGGAAGTGGAGTGTGTTGCTACAACAGGCAGAAAGACGAACTGGTCATTAAGAGCACTGTTAAGCATGATGGTGTATGCGAACCGACACTATCATCTGTCTTACTGAAAGATGACTGATGTATTCAAGCATGCACTAATTCTCAAAGGGCCATTTTTAAGTGTGTATGAAGAGGATACATCATTAACCTTCAAATGACTGCTGAGGAGGGATTCTCATTTACAATGATGAGTTATATAACTGGAAGAAGTTAAGTTAACTGCATCAATGTCATTTCGATTTTTAAAGTGTTAATCAAAACTGTGTGTTACAATTAGGACGATACACAACCATTAATATTGATGAAATCAAACTAAACATCAAGTTTAAAAGACTTTCGCATAAACAAGGAAAGTCTCATGAATGACACTATTAAGTTGCTCATACAGTCTTTGTGGTAACACAGTACAGACCTGATCTATCTCGTGTTCTTTCAGGATAACGGTCTCTGGAGAAACTCGGGGGATCCTGGGAATGGCTGGCGAGTAATTTCTATTGTAGGAAAAGAGCAAGAAACAAGTCAGATCAAAGAAGTTTCTCTACATCTCCTCCCAAGTGCTCATCCCTGGTGTTTAGCGAGTGTCTATGGTGCATCCCCCTCTATCCATCCAACAATTAGCGTGTGGCTACCAGCTTGGCTCTCTTGCCTGCTTCCCCACCCAGCCCCCCTTACGCTGTTCCCAGCCCTCTCTCGTACTCCAGTGATTTCTTGGGGGAGAGGAAATCGTCATCATGGTCTTTCATGTCATCCATCTTCATGTACCTGGCCCCTTCTGTCCCCAAGAGCTCCTCTCCTTCAGAGAACAACATGCCAAAGAGAGCGAACAGACCGTGGTCAGGTTGGTGAAACAGCAAAAGAAGAGAGAGAGAGAAAGAAAAGAACAAGATTGTTAACCAGAGGGGTTAGAGAACATGATAGCCCAGGATTTAGGAGATGGCTCTGTGATTAGACTGGTGGGATGAGACATTAGTGACAATGTACTCTGACCTCCCTACTGCTAATCAGTGGCAAAAAATTATTCAAATCACAAAGGCACAATGCCAGAAATATGTTTTAAAAAATGGAGTACGACGACAGGAACAATACAGCAGGTCACTGTTATCAGCCGTAGTCTCAGTAACTGTGTCCAACACTGATTCAGGACTAAAAAACACATCAAAATAAGAGAGGAAACTTTATGTAGTGGAGCGTTGCAGTTAAAAAAAAATAGTACTTAAGATGCACACACAGCGCTATCTCTGGAGACAGCATACAGCTGCATCATCTCATTCCAAAAATGTGTTTTATAGTGAATAAACAGTTATTGAGCTGGATTATATCAGACATTATCTGCTTCAGAACGCAATGCATAAGGACATCGCCTCTAAAACACATTAACACAATCACAGAACAGCATCAGCCCACTACAACACACGAGATGACATGAGAACAAGCCGTTCTGTACTCTCCCGTGAACACTACAGTATATCCTAACCTGAGCAGAGGTGGGTTTTCTTACTTACCCCCCAAAACACGCGTCAGTTTCAAGAAATCCCCGGCAACAAAAAGGAGTCTTCTCTGTGTCTATTAAATTGTGGCTGTATCGGCACAGCTTGTGTGAGTGGGTGTCTGCGTGCGGTCCAGAGCCAGAGTGAAGTCGTAGGTGTCATTACACCATGTTTGACTCAGTGCACTTCCCAAAGGTTCACATGAGGCAGCTCAGGTCCTGCACGGTCTCTGTGTTGTGTACCATGTGTGCCGCGTCGTGTATGCCAGCGTGTGCATCAGATAACCTGCCAATATCATTTTACCATTCCGGATACGAGATGTTTCTTTAAGACAGCGACTCAGCTTCTCTCTATATTTAGAGCAGCGGGGACAATCTGTCAGTTGAATTATCAGGAGGCTAAAAATATCAAGACATAAAGTCCTCTAGCATCACTGTTAGTGATGTTGTTAAGTCCAGGCATAAGAAGTTTAAACTGCACTCAGAGTCTTTTGTAGCCACTTGGGGGCAGCAGAAACAAGCTGTGCTAACAGTTGTTTACTCATTAGACACAAACGGAGCGTATTAGCATCTATTTGGTGTCGTCTTTCTGTCCATCTGATAAATATAACTCCAATTGTCATTATAGTTTTAGCTCTGATTTTGTTCTTCACTGACAGCTGAGGGAATAGTCTGGCTCTTTAGCTGCTAAATGCTAACAATTAGCTTAAAGTCGCTATCAGCCTCCGCAGAGCTGAAGATGAATGAAGAGTTGGGTCAGAAGTCTCCGTAGGTTCGCCTCCAAGTTGTCATATGATCCATTTCTCATACAAAAATGTTGATCGTATCCACTTTGAACCTATTCTTTAAACCATCATTCCCCTGACTCCTGACCAAATAATCTCCCTGCCAACAAAACACACTTTGAATGTCAGTAATACAAGACGGTAACAAATGATGCGGGACATGGTTGACACAAAATGGAGCCACATTTAAATGCAGACACAAATGTAGACACACACATTTCAAAGCAATGACCTGAAAACAGCACGCCTCCTCTCTGAGCTGCTAAAGCTCACAGAGCAGGTTTCAAAGACTTATTAAATTTGATGTGTTATTAGTAATAATGGGTGATCTTAAAGTGTTGACTGGTACTGTAATTACACAGACTGCTGTTATAACATGGAGGAAAAAAGACATCTGGAGGGTTAGAGAATGAGGGTGTTATTGAAGGGACACATAAAGGTTACAGACACGGGTGCTATGGGCGCATGCCAATGAGAAACCAGAGCCACCATCACAGTGAGCACCACTACAGAGGGAACGAGAGAGAGAGATAAAGACAGAGAGAGTGAGCTTGAAATGGAGCCAGACACGTTATAACATCGACCTATGAATGCCGCACAAAGAAGGAAAGAGACATTCATACCTAATGTTAGCTGTGCAATTCCTAAAAAAGGGCAAAAAGCAAAAAAAGTATTTGAAAAATGAAGATTTACGAGATCAGCTCAAGAAGCAAAAAATCAGCCTCGTAAACAGGAGGTATTATTTAGATCACAGCAACATAGTAAATTATGCTTTGTGTCCTACTATTTCCTGTGATTAATAACAGCTGTGTGCTTTACCTTCATCCTCAGACACGTCCAGGATCTCATCCACTGTTTCTGGGAAACTCATGCGATGTTTCTCTGTGGTTGTCTGCAGGCCGCAGCGGGAAGAGGAACGCACCAATTACAGATACAACAATGAGTGCAAAGATTTTATTGGTATTTCCATGTGATCATCATAGCCACATAATGTTACCATATGAAGGGCTTTGTAGTGTTTTTAAACTCACCATGGAAACCGTCTCCTCCGTTACAAGCTTTAGGACATCAATCACAGAGATGTAGCCCAACCTCTTAGCGATGGCCAGGGCTGAAGTACCATTCTGTCAGACAGAGAGGATCAGATCAATCAGACCTCTGAGGATCAAACTGTATGAGTCATTATGAGAGGAAGGTATGTTCATGCTCACGGTTGTGGTCTCGTTGGGCTGAGCTCCGTGCTTCAGCAGCAGAGTCACAATGTCTGTGTGTCCCTGCTGGGCCGCCTGGTGCAGAGGAGTGTAGCCAAGCTGAAAAAGAAGAAGAATCCAAAATAAAGAGATTAAATAACTATTTCTGAATAATGCAGTACAGCAGATCCTTTTCATACAAGGTTTTACAAAAACAACACAAAATTTTCCCCTTAAAATGCATGTAAGCCATGGTCCTTGTATCAAGCTTCTGGCAGAGGCACACCACAACAAGCCAAATGCATATCAAGGCATATTTCAGCACAATTAACTATTTACATCTGACTACAACTGAAGCAAGAAATCTGATCAACAGAAATTATCAGCAACAATTTCAATAATTGTATATATGTTGAAGTAATTTTTTAAAGCAGAAAATGCCCCCGCCAAAAAGACAAAAAAACCAAAAAAAGAGTTTTTTTGCAGCTTTTCCTGTGAGGAACTTTCAGTTTGTGTTGATTTTGGCGCCCCCTGTGGACAAAACCGTACCTCTTATCTCTTTGCTGATTTTGTCCTGTACATACTTATGTGGTGGTTTTCAACAAAAACTCTCATCCTGCTCTTGTCATATGTATCATTGGATACATGGAGAATGTAAACAAAGGCAGCGTGCAGTTAATCGCTTCTTCTGACACCTACTCCCCACCAGTGGTTTCAGGCATTAAAAATAACTATACAGAAATAATCAATCTTGTCGCTGATGGTCTGGTTTGCTTTTGTAGCTCATAGAGAGTAATCAGAATTAATTTCAGTCTGTTTGATAACCATCAGAAAACTCCTCACAGGAGCTTTAATCTCTTAAGTAAAACACTTATTACACTTATTATACTTTTACAGACTATAAGTTAGTATTCAGAAAATAAATCAGCTGATAAGTCCGTATTAGAATTTGAAGCTAACCACCGTCACAACACATTTGTGCAAAAATGATGAAAAATGATTATTATGTTAATAATCAGCCCCAGTTTTAAAATAACACTACTGCATATATAAATACCAATTACTGCATTTACCGGAAAATCATGTTTTGAATCAGTTACTTCACTCTCTACAGGAAACACTGGAAATGAAATAATTTGGGTCTTACACAAAACACCTACATAACAGAAACGACCTGTGCTTTAAAAGTGTAATATTCAGTGATTGTATTTCCTGATGAATGAGACCGGACCGTACACACAGTGTTAGCCTGACTCGTGCTTCTGTTCGTTTTGTTGTAGTTGGATTGAAAACCAGAGGGAGCAACTCACCCTTGTTTTGCTGTTGACATTGGCCTGTTGCTGCACGAGGAACTTCACCATCTTAATGTTGCCATAGTGACACGCTACATGGAGAGGGGTGTAACCCATCTGATAGTGAGAGAAAAATAGTAGAAAGTCTTTAAGAAAAAAACACAGCAGTCGCATACCCAAAAATGACTTAATGACCTTTTAATTTGAATTTATAATGTGGATGATGACCTCTGTGGAGTTAGATAGTTCATGAATAAAATATAAACTAATGGTTCAAATCCACAAAGAATAATATTTGGGAAGAGAGAAGTGATAAAAAATTCATTCAGGCTGTTTTTTTATGAGGAAACAAGAGAGGAAGCAATTATTTCTTGTGTGTGGGATCAGAAGGATAACAACTATTACCACTGAAAATCATATTATAACAAGTTGCCACAATAAAAATTCCTATGTAAATCCTGAAATGCTTCACCTGTGTCAAAGAGGTGCTAATTCAAGTCTTTGGTTATCTTCACATTTAAGCCGTACTAACCACATGAATTAAACCTTACTTACTATAATCCAACAACTCCGTGTCAATAGCTGCTGTAGAGATGCTCTAAGCACTAAAGGTCTAAAGAATCTGACCCCCTCAAGGGTGGGCCATGTATTGATGGTAACATAACCCTCTGCTATGAGATCATCAAGCTATTTATACTTCAGCTCTTAGACAGTATCTGCTGTGGCCGGTACAAGTAGTCTCTACACTTTCTTGAGCTTCTTAACCAGAGTTGTGCAAGCTTCAATGTTAGTTTTCACAACCATTAGTTTGCTATGAGACTAAGAGGTCTTACCCTCGTTGCTGCGTACACTGAAGCCCCTTGCTTCACCAAGATATCCGCAATGCCGACATGTCCCTCCTGTGCCACCAGATGCAGTGGGGTTAATCCACTCTGGGGGCAAACAGATTCAGGGTCATCACAATACATCACACACAGAAACAACACAGCCGAAGTCATTGTAAATCTGACAGTCATCCTTTAAGCATCTTTCTGTCTCATACCTTGTTTCCCAGGTTGACGTTGGCCTGTTTAGAGATGAGCAGTGACACCATGTCGGGTCTCCCCTCCTGTGAGGCCAGGTGGAGAGGTGTGACTCCCTGCAGTGACTCAGCATTGGCTGAAGCTCCGTACTGCAGCAGGCTGTTAGCCACCTCCACCTGGTTCTGCTTGGATGCTATGTGGAGAGCGGTGTAGCCATTCTGGAACGCAGACATGAGTTGTGGTTAGAAAATATACTCATATATAAGTACATGCTTGAAACTGGAGTTGGTTGTATATCTATTATTATTTACCCTGGCTGCACTATGTGGCGACCCTCCTTTGCTGACGAGCAAGTTAACAACGTCCAGGTTGTTGTGATGAACAGCAACATGCAGTGGAGTCAAACCATTCTGCAACAAAACATCAAAAGGTTCTCGGATGGTTGTAGAGCAAACAAGCTTCATTCAGGTTTCGACTCTTTCGTCTTTACAGTCAGCCCTTTTGAGTTCTTCTCACCTTCCCAGCCGCATTGGGGTTGGCGCCTCTCTCCAGTAACAGCTCTGCTACGTCCACCTTGCCGTACTTTGAGGCCACATGGAGCGGAGTGAAGCCTTTCTGCATGGACACCAACAGGGAGGTGGACACCACGTTAGGTTGGGTACACAGGCTGATGGTTTTAAGACAGGCAGACGTTACAGGAGAATGCAGCGATGGGTGGGTGGGCAGGCTTTACCTTTGTCATCTTGGTCTGCTGAGCCTCCATGTCCAGTAGGATTCGTACGGTTTGTACGTGACCTTCCCGAGCAGCGATGTGCAGGGGTGAGTGGCCTGCTGTGGTGGTGGAGTTGGGATTGGCTTTCTGCTCCAGCAGCAGCTTCACCAGCTCCTTGTGACCCATCCGAGCAGCACAATGCAGGGGTGTTTGGTCATCCTGGACAGTGAGGCGAGATTAGTTAGTAATTGTAAAATACCTTTTATAGTTTAAATTCTTCAGCTTCTCCTTTGATCTCCACTTGTCCATTCAATAAAATGTAGCTGCAAAGAATTACACTTTCAGAATATTTGATCTATATCTAAAGTAAGGCATCTTTATGCTTAAGCACATCAATGTATTGATCATGCTGTGATATGTGAGATCTCTACCTTGGCCTTTGCGTCCACCGGTGCTGCATTCTCAAGTAAAAACTCTGCCACTTCTAAGTGTCCAGCTCGAGATGCCATATGGAGAGGAGTCTCCACTTTCTACTCACACAAAGAAAAACACTCAGATTAATTTGTATTGCAACGTCAGTACAAAGTCAGTTGGTTGTTCGTGCAGGTCTTGAGATGTCAGAGGGAAACTCACCACATTTGAGGCGCTGGGGGAAGCTCCTTTCTGCAGCAGGATCTTGACGATGTTGAGATGACCCATGAATGATGCCACATGTAAGGGGGTCAGGCCAGACTGTTCAGAGGGGAAGAATACACTTATAAATGCACCCAAATCATGTTCAATATGATGATGAGCTGAACACTTTTTTTTCCTGACCCCTCACCTCAGTCACAGCCTCTAATGAGGCAGAGTGTTTTAGCAGGAGATCCATCACACGCATGTGGTTCTTTTTACAAGCAATGTGTAAGGGAGTGAAGCCGTTCTGTAAAAACATAAAAAAGGTAAAGATTATGATTGCTTCAAAGATCAAAAATAACTTTGCCTTGTCAGAACTGATAAATTGTCAAAGTGTGTTTGTCACTGACCAATGCGCGAGAGTTGGGTTTGCCTCCTTTGTCCAGCAGTACTTTGGCCATGCGGTGGTGGCCGCAGTGTGCTGCCACATGAAGAGGGGTAAGATGGTCCAGTGTGATATCATCTATCTCTGCATTGTACTGCAGAAGCTGCTTGACGCAGTCCATGTGGTCTCCCTGTGCTGCCATGTGGATTGGAGACAGGCCATTCTGCAAAAAAAAGAAGAAGAATGTTGACTCTCTTATCCCTTGTAAAACAGGAAGCAACTTGTTTTGTAGTGAAAACAAACAACCGGAGAAAGATGCAGCAGCAAGAGGGATCTATGGTTTGCTGGTGAATCACAAACTTTCATATTTATCTACTTAAAACAGCTCACAGATTTGCACACATTACCAAACCAAGAGACATGAAGGATTTTCGTTACATATCCAGGTGGATTACCTTAGTCTTTGCCTGTATGGGGGCTCCATGGTCCAGCAGGATCTCTATAATCCTGACATGACCATTTCTGGCTGCACAATGCAGAGGAGTGAGCTCATCCTGGGGGGAATGAATATTAATGATTCAGTTAATGATGCATCAAATTGGGAAAAAAGAAATGAAAGGATTGTGAAACAACAGTATGGATGTCTGCCGCACCTTGGTCTTGGCATCTATCTGAGCCCCTCTGTCCAGCAGGAGTCGAACCATGATCACATTTCCCCGTCTGGATGCAATGTGCAGAGGAGTGATACCATTCTGCAGAGAGAAACAGATGCACTCAGTCAAGAAGAACATGCAGCAAAGACATAGATTAACCTTCCAACAGCAGTAATTAGTCCATACCTTTGGGGTGAAGTTGACATTGGCTCCTCTATTGAGCAGCAGCTGAGCTACGTTCAAGTTTTCATAGTGTGCAGCAATGTGGAGGGGTGTGAATCCAGTCTGCAGGGACATCGTGGGAGAACATGTCACTCTTAATGCATGTTACAAACACAAATGTTGTTCACACCTTTTTCAATCACATCTACAGCCACTCAAACACCAATGTGCACCTTGCTGAGGACATCAGGATTGGGGTCGTTCTGCAGAAGTACTGCGGCTGTGCGTGTATCATCGTTGCGTGCTGCAATGTGCAGTGCGGGGAGGCGGACCTTTCCCTTGGTGCCGTAGTTGATGAGCAGGGCTACGACGTTCTCATGTCCCTGCTGAAGGGCCACGGCGAGAGGAGTAAATCCATCCTGAAACACACAGGAGAGGGTTAGAGGACTGGCTGACTCATGCAGAGAAAAATAAGAGAGGTGTGTTAGGAGAGAGGCTTATGGGAACAAAACAGAATGGAAACATAGCGAGTCTGGATCAGCAAGGATGGGATTGAGGAGTTTGGGAGATTCGTCTTTGAAAACGTCTCTCAGTCCTTCAGTACCTCGGTTGGAATGCTCTGATTGGCTCCATTCTCCAGAAGAAACTTCACAACCTCTAGATGGTTTTCTTGTGCAGCCATGTAGAGTGGAGTGAAACCTTTCTGTCTCAGGAAGACGCACAACAAAACACACACACATACACACACGGCAGCAGAGGAGACACAAGCACAGCAACAGAAAGACAGAAAGACAGTCACAGATGCACGTACCAGGATGTACATATAGAGGAAACAACAGCACACAGAAATATAGGAACAAATACACATGTTAACAGATGGAATTGCAATAGTTACTAGAATGGTTTCACAGTAAAGGTCATGTAGCGTTTCCTGTTATCACCACATGGAGCAGCAGTGAGTCTCACCTGGGACTGAGCGTTGACATTGGCCCCGTAATTAACCAGCTCTGTGACCACCTGCTCCTGCCCCGCCAGGGCTGCAATGTGCAGGGCCGTGTTTCCTTTCTGTTGTAACCAACATACATCAGAACAATAGTACACAGTCATTATGAGCACTGACAAAGGTTACAGCTAAAGTAACATGTATTATGTAAACATAGTCAAACATATGGCTGGGTATCATATTACATTTTCTGATAGAGTTATTGCCACAATTTGGTTGGTACCAGAAAGTACTGAGGTTTGACCGAGACCCCCAGTATAAGTTTAACTAGTTCAACTTTTGGGGAAATGTGCAATGTCTTTACTAGAGTTCAATAAGAAGCATAATACTACTTACATGTATGTATGGTGAATACATTGCTAGCATATAGCCAACAGCTGGTTAGCTTAGCGTAAGTTAGCTGTAAGCCTCTCACATACTCAAACACCTACCAGCACCGTCTAATATATACTTCTCAGTGCATTATATCTCATTTTCTTAATCAGTACACAAACTGACACCATGTGATTTTACTAGAAACAGGAAGTGAGATGTCCTATCTCACGCAAGAAAGCCAATTTGAGCGCTGCTTCCTACTGACTTTAAAGCGTTGGTTGGTTGGCTTTGACAGGTGATTTTTCATGTTATTGTCTATGAACAGTGACATTGTAGGACGATTTTACCTTTGTGGTGGTCTCCAGTACGATTCCATTGTGGAGTAGCTCCAGCACCATTTTAACGTGGCCTTCTTTCGAGGCCAGATGCAGCCCGTTTAGCCCATTCTGAGTGAGAGAGCAAAACAGACCTCATACTGGAGGGTCCTAAACACACTACGAACACAAATACTTCCTAATCTAAAAGAAATAACCACATATATACACAAACACATGTAGGTCATGCCAAGTAAAACAACCTGTTTTTTATCACAGGCAGTGACTGGAGCACTCACAAACCAAAGCAGGCAAATACTTACACTGGACACCACGCATGCAGATCTCTCAGAGTGTTCATTAGCAAAAACAATGTCTACAGGAATGAAAATTAGGGTGTGAACCTTTCATTTGATTAATGATGGTGAGAGGAGGAGGGGGAGGACGGGAGGGGGATGGCAGGCCGCTGGTCTCGTGGCCGGGAAGAATACGAGCCGTGTGGGATAGGTCTGACCTCACACAGCCTTCCTTCAGCCGCACAGGACATGTGAGGTTGGACCTTTCCCACACCACTGATATTATTCCTCTGAGTGTGGAGACCACAGCACACCATCACTCTACTGCAGACAGAGGAGGGGGTGGGGGGGGGGAGGGGTGAAATAGAGGAGGAGAAAGCAATAAAAAAATAGGAATGATGAATTAGAAAACCAAACCCAAACAGGAGGAGAAGGGTAGTGGAGCAGTTGTTAGATTGAGAAGAATAGAGGGGAAGGGGAAACACAATAAGAGGAGGGCAGGCACCTGTACAAACTCCAATCTGACTGTACGTACAGCATCAGGACAGAACAGTCATACAACCAGAGTCTTTAGTGATAATCCACAACTCTGTGTGACTCTGTGTCACTATATTGAATTTATGGTAACAACCAATGTAAGGATGGGACATGGACATAAGACATTAATTTTTTTGCATTAAGCAAAGTTAAAATTAAAGCCAGTTTGTCCTAACTTTGCCGCCATCCAGTGGTAAAATAAAAAGCAATGAAAGCAACACATACTGTTCACTGCAACAACTTTCATCACATAGAAATTCCACATTTAGGGGCTTCAAGTTTAAAACAACAAAGCAATGTGTGCAATAGGTCTCTCTTAAATGAAATGTTGTAGATTATCACTTGAACTCAAACACAATCAACACCAAACACTGAAAGTAACACAGTTTCCAATGAAGAATATCACAGTTAATTTTTTTTATAAAATGATAATATTAAGGAGGAGTATTCTGCAACTTCTTGATATCACATTGCACATTCTGTATGTAATTCTATTTGTACTCCATGCGGTGTCTCCCTTCATCATAATAAAGGAGTTTGCCAGTAATGGCCGCTTTACGGGTATACATCTGTTGTTATGTTGGGTTTGTTATGGGGCCTAAAAATGGGCCTCATAGAAACCCTGACAGAAGCATAAGCAGCAATAATTACAAAATGTTGAGGACAGCATAAGTGAATGGAGGGGAAACCATGACTAAGTTAGATTAATGAGGCGGAGGAAACTACTTCTCTCTCTCCCTCTATCTCACACACACACACACACATACACACACGCTACTTCGGCCACCTTTTGGCAGCCTGAGGGCAGCAGTCCGAGCTCACTAATGCTGCCTCTTCCTGGTCACTCTGGGAACAACCGTCATAGTAAAGGAGGCAGGATGGAGGAGACAGGGCGAAGGAAAAGCCCCATGCCCTATTTATCGCCTTCTCTGGAGACCCTGTACACTCCACCTGCCACCTTCATCCGCTGATTACAGTCTACCTGAGCATGCACATACAGTTTGATGCATGACTGAGTGCACAGACAGAAGGATGGACACATAACAGCTCAGTGATCAAGTCAGGCACAACATGCACACTCAACATTAAAAACACATTACATGTCTTATATAACATTTGCTTTTCTGTGTGAATTGCAGGAATATCTTATAGTTGCTGCAGGTTTATTCATTTCACTTTTGCAAGAAGCTCAATTGTACTGTTTTTTACTATTCACACATTGCTGGTTTTTACTTGAATGAGAGGTAGGCAGCAAAACCACATTTTGAATTTTAATTCAATCAGTTAGAAGGCAGGAAGGGAGACTAAATCCTGGCAGACTGTGGTCAGTCGGTAGCACATGATTATTCACAAATACTCAAATATGTTTCTGTTCAAACCAGGCACTGCAGTGCATTACAAATGACAATCAGTTTTCAGATAAACTCTATTTTTCTTAAATCATTCAAAAACCAAGAATATTTAAATCACTGGCTCATTGTTGGATGAGCTTGCTCAACCAGGGAATGTGTAGCTCTCCCACCTGATTGGCCGTGTTTATATCGATGCCATTTTTGATATGGTCCAGGGCCTTGTCCAGGTTGCCAGACCGGGCCGCTCGGAGAAAACTGTTGCCAGCATCTGCCTGCAAGCGGAACAGATAGAGGGAAAGAGAGGAGGGGGATACGGGGTATAAGAGAAAGTGAGAGACACATAAAGTGGAGAGGGAAAATGGAGAGGGAGACAGATTGGTTAATATTTCTTCAGAGGTGTTAGAAGGACTGAAAACGTTCAGTCGTAATCCATCAGGTTTCCTCTCATGTCTCTCCGCCCTTGAGATTTTGGAGGGTGCAGTTTGAAAATCAGCATCTGCACCTTTAAATGTGAGGTGAACCAGTGTAGTACAAACTCCCCTCTGAATGTAGACTGGGCTCCTGGCTCAATACACCACTAAAAATGTGTCCACGAGTCTATTCTCCGCTCTGCTCTCAGGTGATAAGGCAAGTGTGATAATACAGACAGCTACTGGAGTGTCTGTTGTGGTCAGCAGACTGTTGGCTCTTTGTCCTGACTCTGAGTTTGCGTGTGTGAATGAACAAGAGAGAAAGAGACACAAGGTGAATGGAGATAGGAGAGACGGAGAGAGAGGGTCTGGTGTGTCCTGGCTCACGGGCCTGCGGCACATGGCACGTCTACTGTTTTTGTCTGTGTTTTGTTTGTGTCTGAGGGCTTCATGCCTCTCCCAGGAAGGCAGGGGTGCTGCTGAAACAGGATCACTCATGCGGCACGGGGGGGGGAGCGAGGGAGAGGAGAGCAGGAGAAGCAGGAGCGACCGAGGGAGAACCACAGGGAGAAACTCGACTGCGGCAAACCCTGCACTTTTTCATTACATTTACATAATCTCCTCTCTCTCTCCCCCTCATGCCCATCCCCTCCCTCCATCTAACCAGCTATCTCAACATGCTGGTCATGTTTTCACACAAACGCAGAGAATAAAATTCATGTACAAACCCCGTACGCCAGCAATTTCTGATCCAAAGGAAAACAACCAAATGCTATCATCAAACACACAAAACAAAATGCTTTTCTCATCGACATAACGTGCCGCTTTGAGCCGCGTTGTCTTTTGTTTTGACAGGGTTGTTGGGCTTCTTTTGACAGAGAGAGACTGAGTTAAAAGGAGAAAGGATCCACATGCCTGAAGTAGAGGCATAGCAACAAATGACACAACACACCCTCAGCATGACACCAATGGCACAGCGCAGTGCAAAGAGAGAGGTCACTGGGAAAAAAAAAAAGGTTGGGGGAATGGCAGGGAAACAGAAAACTCCAGCTGACTGAAGCAGGAAAACAGGACTGTCTGAGATATTTGTTCCGTATATCTGTCTTAGCGATGAAATCTTTAGAGGCAAAGCTTCTTTTTATCAGATGAGTTCTTACAGTTTGCAGCATCCTGTGTGTAAAGTCATAAATCCTGGGCTTTTGTGTGACGCACAAGGAGCCACTTGTCTCTGAGTCATTGTTATTCTCTCCTAAAGATGTTTTTGCTTTTGGTCACAGACAACTGACAGGCGTACTACTCTGCAGTAAAAAGCCCACTCACACACACACACACACACATGCTGACACACTGATGAGACATTCCCACACACACACAAAAACATAAACACACATAATACTGGATGTTGGCTACTGTAACGCGTAAGAATCTAACATACGATATTCAGGTAAAAGCAATAAACAGTCAACATGATAAAATGGGTCAAACATACATGAGCATGTCTCTGTTCAGTGTCTATGTTAACAGCACTATTTACTCACAGTTGCCAAGCTCTCTTGGTTAGCCATGTTCAGCCTCTCCTATTCACTTGAACCTTGATGCTGAGTACCCACAAACTTCTTCACTCTTAACTTCTTGTGGAGCAAGAAACTGACCCCAGTGCACCTGCCATCTTTAAAGAGACACACACAATTGCACCTGTCACTGGAGTTACGATCACCATACTAAAATGCCAAAACAGACCTGGTTTAAGAAGAGAATCCGTGTGAAGGACTGGACAAAGGCTGCGTTTGGTTAGGTTACATTATTTGCACCAGTAGGTAGATTTGGTCTTTGAGAATCCCTTTAGCATTAAATATCTAAACAATGTATGTTTTTAAACAAGTATCTTCTCTCTGTTGGAATGTTTGCACGCTGTGCCATGGTGACACAAGAAAAATCCTGTCATCAATGTAGAGGCAAATACAGCTGATGCAGACACACACACAAGCCAACACAATATACATGGTCCCTGAGTAAATGGTGGCATGGTTTCACCATGGTGACCCGGACGGCTGTCTTCCCACCACCCTGGACTCAGTTCACTGCCCCCCAAACACTGCAGAGACTATCATTAGAGTCTCCCAGACAGACTAACACTGCTTATCGTACATTTTCTTTCATAGTGGTGAGTTCTGAACTTTAATATGTGCGTCTGCGTGTTTTTACGTCAGATCTGTTTGCGTCAAGAAGTGAGCGTGTGTTGTGGTGAGATAAGGACGCAGGGTAACCACACCCAACCCTTAACTCAGACATAAACAGGTACAGTGCGCACACACATACAAGGATCAGTCTTGTGGTAATTCCTCTGCTACGTCTTGCAGTAGGAGTTAGATGAATGTGTGTGCCTCTGATTATTCCCAAAGAGAGCGGACAAGCTTTGGGCTCTGGGGCCGAGCGAAAATGAGCGAGGCCATAAATCAAACTGTTTGGAGCAAAAAGAAACGGACAATAACCTGCTCAGCAGCTCCACAGTTAACATTAGCAATATCAACACACGCTGTCGTGCAACGTGCATGCAAGTGTCCTCAGGCTGAGACGGCGCAAGGCTCCTCATAATGACGCTGAAAATTACCAAGTCAAATTATTCTCCTATCTCATCACAGAAAATCCTCTGCCCTGAACTCCCCTCTCTTCCTCTTTATCTCAGCTTTTTCTTCCCCGTTCTTCCCCCGTCTTTACCCCTTTCATCCCTTTGCTTCTGACGTTTCTCTCTCCCCCCTCGCTTGCCTCCTCTGCTGGCGCTGCAGCAGACAGAATGACATCACCCCCTCGCCGGTGGACTGCAGTGTTCGGAAACTCAATGTATACCTGTGTGTGTGTGTGTGTACGTGTGCGTGTACGTATGCACAAGAAGGCACGCATGAGATCGACATCCCGGCCGCAAAGACCCTCTGCAACGGTCGACTACACCTGAAGAATCACCCTTTTCAAAAGACATTGATTCAGTGTCTGTGTGTGTGTGTGTGTAACGATTCTGAATGGGATCAGATTGAATGAGTGTGTGTGATCTAATTGTAAAGACCAGGATTTGAGAAGACGCTGTTATGTGTCGACAGTGGGATGAAAATGGCTGATATAACATGTGTTTGCTATCTCTCCATCTGCATTAAATCTTTGTGCAAACTGTTCCCCTTCTATCTCTTTGCAGTGGCTGTGTGCACATGGTTGAGGGATTACTTTCAGACACTGTTAGGTTGTATTGCAATCAAAGTAACTGCTTTCGAAACTACTCTTGCTGATCTAGTACTGGCAATGGGGGAAACAACCTGCTCACTAGTCATCATACGTCAGCAACACAGCCGTCATTTAATCAGATGTTTCTGTCATGAGGTCGTTGGAAGAAAACAGGAGAATTAACTCCCAGCTCAATGTGTCGCTGCTTTACATACAGCTACACAAATGCTGTAATTCCTACTACATCACTTGCACATTTAGTTTACATCACAACCTCTTTTTATAAACTTGTCCCCGCTAAAAATGAACTGATGTCTACTTGTAAGGACTCATCACAGGTTGGGTCCCTAATATGGAGCAATTAAACCAGACACCGTTTATTCCTTCTTAAATATTTTGTCTCTGTTCTGATCTTTTTTTGTCATCCTCTGATCGTCAGATTTCTCTTTGAACCACAAGTTTAAGTCTGTCTTGTCCTCCCAAGCAGTCTAGACAGGTTATTCTACATCTGAACAGGTCTCACTGCTACAGAAGAGAGAGCCAAGAGCATTTTGCTAATGTAATCAAGAGACAAATCCTGGAGCTCTTCCACTGAATGTCAATGAGAGAATCTCTCTGCCAAAGATTTAGGTTGATTTTTCTGTGGATATAGAACTATTATCTGCTTCAGAAATCTACGCATTTCCTTTTACATTTGCACAAATTCACAACACACAACGTCTCTCTCTAACACACACGCAGGCAACAACATGAATCTGCAGACACAGCACCAGGTGCAAATCATAAATATTTGAACAGCCACCACAGCTATTTGTGCACTAAGCAGAAAGGTGAAGACAAGGTGCAATTGATGTTTAACATGTCACAAGTCCTGCTTTACTTGCAATCATTTCCTGAACTTCAAACATATATTGTGCAAGCACACCAAACTCTGGATAATGTTTGCATTTTTTTCTCCCTGCTTAACTGGATATCTCGATGTAGTTAAACTTACTGTGCACTGCACGTTTCTTTACATTTTAAGGAAAGACTGAAAGGCGGATATGGAAAATACTGCAGAGTGCTTAAACAGCCATTTCATCGCCCTTTTCTGCTGACTTGCATTTGTTCTAGAAATTGATTTTTTCTCTCTGTCCCTTTTTTTTCCTTCTCGGGCCTCCATCTCTGCCTTCATCTCTCCGGCTGCTTGAGGAGGTTGAGCAGGCAGCGGGGCAGTTTCCGGCTACAGAGATGTAGTAAGTGTAGAGTCAGTCAGACTGAGACCCCTGGGAGCGTTCAGCTATGGGCACATTTACAGGAAGCAAGCAAGCGAGGCACAGGGATGGAGCTGTTACATCCCCCCACTCAACACTGTCAGTCTGTCTGCATGTAAAGCTGACTGTCTGCTTCTGTTGCCTGAATGTGGCGAAGCGTCTTGTCCCGTTTTTATTATTTACTTTCTCACACTCCCATTCCCCCCCTCTCTTGATTCCTCTGTTTGTCCCCGCTGCACTCATTGATTGTCTCTTTATGTCGTGCCCTGCTGCAGCCCCTGCGCCTGAAGATGAGATTGTCATGGTTATTGTGATCTTTTGTTGGGGTGACAAAGAGGGTGAAAGCCATAAGGAGGAGATAGGCTTTAGAACCTATGGAGGACAGGATCAAGATATGGTAAACATCCTGTGTCTCACTGCACAGTAACGCAACAGCAATTATGCAGATTCTAACCGTTTGGAGGGACAGAAAGAATGTATAATATTTAGAAATATAAGTTACTTGAGTCAGAATATTTCAAAGTCAAATACTGTAAAATTTAACACTTAAACTTTGGCATATTTACATGTTAAATTGCTGAAACAAATTCATCCTAAAAAATATAATGCACAGATTAAGTGGAAAGTAACTGTGCTGCATTTAAGGTAAATATTGAGGTACATGCTCTTTGCTTGGATGTTTCTATTTAATGATACTTCACACTCATGTTTATTACATTAAAGAGTGAGCAAGCAAGTTATAACCATGCTGTGTGGCTTGTATTAAAAGCAGGCCAGGTTCCTTAAATATGGAAAGATCTAAGAGATTTTGAAACATGAAAAAAGGTTGATTGTGGGTGCAAAGATTGCAGGATTCAGTCCAACATATTGCTCAACTGGTGTTTCAATAGGAACTGTGGTTAAAGTGACAGCTGCATTTACATCTATGGGAAAGATATCAGTAAATAGGATCATAAGTGTTCTACAGCATGATAGTGATGACCATGACTCACCAGATAAGTGCAATATGAGTGGAAAAACTTTTCAGGTGACTAAGGTCGTCAATGCAGGACTTGTTCAGACGTCATTAAGAACAATCGGACGACACTTACAGAGAGAGGAGTATAGTATCCTTACAAAGAAGAAGGCAAAGTGTTCGATACAACGAAAAACTAACACTGGTTTACAGCGATATGAAAAAAAGGGACGGTCAACAAATCCTCGACAAGTGGGCCTGGACGCTTGCTACACTAGCGTGTGGGGATCCAGTGTCCCTGTTATGCCGTGTTATTTTACTGGCATGTCTGGGTCCACTAGTCAGCTTAGAGTGAAGGGTCACTGCAAATATTTTTCTAAGTGATTAACTTTATCATAAAAGATAATATTTCCTAATTCGAGAGCTCTCTCCATGATGACCTTGCCCGCGTCCATAGGGCAGGATGAGCATGAAAATTGTGAGAATATACGTTAAGAATCTGAAATGGGTCCTCCTGCATGATGAATACTGTTACTTCTGATACTTCAGGTACTTTTAGCATTTTGAATTCAAGAATACTAATACTAAAAACTGATATTTTTTAATATCTTCATGTTTGCTTTATTGTTACTTTTACTTAAGAAAAGGATCCAAATAGTTCTCCCCACTGCTGTTCACTGTTATTCTCAGTTACAAAAAGGTTTTAAATTCACCATTGGATACTTCCTAGCTTTTCTCCATTTGGGCTGTTTACTTCTAGATTTTTCTACCTTTGGGAGGAACTGAATGATAAATGAAGAAACGATGCATGAAGGGAAAAACACAACTACTGACAGCATTGTTTAGCTGTCTGCACTTCAGACAGATGAACCAAATTCGGCACGTTTCTGCAGGTTGCATCATCTACAGTAAAACCTCAGTCTCTTCTTCTATCACCCCAGGTAAACTGTAGTGCTCACACACGTCCAGGCAGTCGGGCCATGTGAGCTAACTTGCCATAACCTCTGTAAGTTAAATAGTCTATAGTCTTTAGTGTAGCCACAATGAAAGAATCTCATTAATTGACCCGCTAATCAGTTTACTGACCTCCAGTTTACTTACCACAGTTAATCCTGGGTGACATCCTACAATTTGAACATCAAACAAAAGAACAAATGCAGTCAAAAACAAGATTAAGGAGGAAATGAGAACAAGATACACACCCACACATACGCACTTACACTAATCTTGGATGCACATACATCACAGCTCTCACAGATACTCGAGCACCCTCCCATGTTGCTATGGGAGGCTCAGTCTAACCAGTTAAGTTTGAGTCTGTAAAGAAATGACTTGCTGTCTGTTTCTTACACCATCTCTTCTTTGAAACTTCGATTAAAACAAAACAAGTTTGTCGTTAATTCAAAAGTGACACATCACCTTCTCATTAAACAAACCCAGTGTTCCTCTATCTCTGTCTTTCCATCTCTCTTGTTTTAGTCATTCCCATTACTAAAGATGAGAGCAAATTCAGGACACAAAACAAGACCAAGCTGTGAAAGTGGACAGAAGTCTTCAAAACAGTTCATGAGGATGGACGGAGAAGAAGAATTGTACTTAGTAAGCAGAGAGCAAACACAGAGAGGCATGAGCTGAATAAAAAATTAGCTTGAACAAAATGGACAAAGAGTAAATACCAATACCTACATATTCATGTCTTAGAGACAAAACAAATATGAAAGAGAACTTGGAGCAAAGCCAGTGACAAAAGTACTGGCCCATTACTATCTGATGTGAAAGGATAGAGACGGGGAGCGTTGGCAGGTGCATTACATCTGCAAAAAAGCAACCGAGGATTTTGTAACTAAACAAAACATTGCAAAAAAGACAGCAATAAAACAAGAGAGGTAGAGGAGCGTACAGGTAGAGAGATAATATGAATCAACAGAGAGAGTGACAGGAACAGAGCTTAAGTGAGAACGCAGAAGAAGGAAGGTGAAGAGGAGAGGGAGAGCAGCAGAGATGGTGGTACTCACTCCAAAAGTGACGGTCTTGACTGGCATGCCTGTTGGCCCTCCACTCTCGCTTTCTTACGTTTTCTGTTTCTCTCAAACTCACAGCTGTCTTTTCTGTTGCCCCCTGCAAGTTCTGCAGCACAGGGAACGCAGACCCCCGTCAAAACGTAAACACGAACACACAACACACACACACGCCCAGACACACACACTTGAGTAAGCATGGTGGGTGGAGAGAATGAGGAGGGTGGGGGTTGAGGGGACGGGGGCCCGGGGGTTTTATCTCTAGAGGAATGCTGCCTGTATCTAAAGACACACATTTCACACCCGGCCAAAAACAAATTCGAACCCCACAATCGACATGCTGGCTCATCTTCGGCTACTTTTTCTATTTATTTTTAAATCTTACTCAACTTTCCAAACTGCCTCAATTGCTGCAATTTTCCTCCTTCATCTCCATCTTTTCCCCACCCGTTTTCTTTTCTCCATCACTCTCTATGTTCTGCTCTCCACCTCATCTATCGTCTCCACCTTTCAGGTTTTGTTGCGCCCCAATACCCCATGTCACCCCAACTTTATCCCTCCTTTCTCCTGTCCCTTCTTCCCCACACGTCACGCCCATCTCTGTGTCTCCTGTATATTTTGTGACAGCCAGACAATCATTTTTTTTCACGGACCAGGCGATACCAGAAAAGCGTAGAGTTGCTGTGGAGAATGGGTGTGTTTTTTCAGAGTGGGTCTGTTTCAGTCTGCGAGGTGACTTACAGTGACAAAGCGCCTGGCAGGGGGGTTGCTGCCACCGCCCCGTGACAATGGGCCAGACACACGGGGTGGGGGGAGCACGGAGGGGCCAGCCTCTCAAAAGGCCCTGCCTCTTTTAATAAAGCGTCCGTCATTCCCCGCTTGAAAAGGCCCCCTTTTCTCCTCCGCTCCCCTCCTCTCTCCCTCTCCTGGCTAAATGCTGGGAAAAGCACATCGCTGCCAAAACCATGCAGAGAGATAAATGCTTGTAGGAGAGGGGAAGGAGGGGGCAATGTAGAAAGAAGGCTACGCACTACTCAGGGCCACTGGACCGTGACCTGGGCAAAAACATCACGTGGGACTTCTCTCATGTCCACAGTATTGAGTTTGGACAGTGACGAGAGCTTCACTGCCAAGGAATGCAGTTCAGGCGACTACGGACACTAATGTCCATGAAGACATGACAAATTATCCTGTGGTCTTCCACCAAAAGGGGACTGCAACTCTTCCCCTCTGACATAACCCTCCTTTGGCTCAGCCTGCGGAGAGTAACTCTGAGGAGAGGATAACTTATAAGGTCCTTATTGATAAAGCCTCCTTAAGGTGTGGCAGCATCAAGTGAGCGATGACGGAGCCTTTATCTGGCAGGGTGTTTTGGTCACGACTCAAAAACACATTTGGTTAAAGTTGGATGTTTGAGCTTTACTGTGCAGTGTGACACTAGAGGAGCCCTACTGGATTTTTTGTGACTTTGCAAATAGTCCAATTGTGTTCCAATAAATAAGAGTTGATATTTAATAAGGTGATTTTAAGCCTTTTTATTTGGCCTGCAGGCCATGTAGATTGTGCTAAGATGCATTCAGGTATATCACAAACTCTTAAAGAGACAGGAGTCGTACGTGGCTCAGGGAGGCTTATTATAAAGCAAAGGCCACACTCTGTTCCAAACCTAAATCAACGCTGTAACAAAACCAGACGTGCCCTCTTCACCCGGTGTCGAGCCCCTCTTGCTGGCAGAATAAAGGGCTACAGCTGTCCACGTGTGTTGCTTGTGGTGGTTTATTGCCCGTGTCCTGATGTCCCAAAGAGCAGAGACAAGAGTTGAAAAGGTGGGGGAGGAATCAACAGATAGTCTGTCAGCTGTCTTTCTTCAACCTGACAGACTCTTGGCCTTTGTCTGGCCCGTTCTCACTGCCTCTCACACACTTCACACCCACTGTGGAAATGGGTATACATTCACATTGTACATTTGTCCAGCACCTCCATTACGCAGTTTGCTGAAGGTCGGGTTCAGCAGTACTTCCCATTTGCTTGAGGATGTCCTGTGTTGGGAAGCCAGCTAGGGAGCATGCTATATTGACGCAGCTTGGTCATTTCGATTCATCAGAGGAAGGAAAAACATAAAACTTCTTGTGCATTTCACCCTGCTGGACAAAGTCCTCATATCAAGGTGAAAAGAGGTGAATGGGGGCATCTTGATTGTAGAGGGCACATGACGTCTACACAGTTTCTAGGCTGCCAGAAGGAGTGGTCACCAAGCAGCTTAATTGATTCTTGTAGGATTGATTTGGAGGCTGAAAGATGCTCTCAGGGGAAAACATTGTTTATTAATTTTTATTAAGGGGTACGATTATGAATAAAAAATACAATATATTATTGTTTGTGAGCTTGTACTTTTTTAATTTGACATAATGGCCCTCTAGTGACAGAGTGATGCTCTGCAGTATTGGCCTGCAGCAGCTTCAAAGAGTCTGGGCTGGGTCGGGCTGATTACTGCAGCTCTGGCACAAAACTCACTCTCTCAATCTCATGCACACACACACACACACACACACACACACACACACACACACACACACACACACACACTTTCAACTCCTTATCCTGTGCTTCAGCTCCTCCTCACGAGCTACATTAAGCTTGCCTGGCCTCTGAACTGACAGAGGAGCGGTTTAGCTCGGCATTAACAGCAGCGGGTGTTAAAACTGCCTTCACTCTGCAGACAGATATCACATGTCAGAGCGCACGTACTGGCTCACTCCTTTACATACATTATCAGACATACAGAACATTAAGATACCTCAGCAAATGCACATGCAGCTCAACGTGACAAAGCCAGAGTGACCTGTGGAAGACAAAAACAGGGAGTTAGAAATAAGAGAAAAACCAGGGAAGAGGTAGGAGATGAAAGAGATGAAGGCAATAGAGAAGAATGACAGCAGCAATATGTCAGCGCAACGTTGGGCTCCCATTAATCTTCATAACTGGAGAGGTAGCGATGGGGAAATACAGTGAAGATGTGCAGGGGAAAGAGCATCACCGTGGAGAAAACTGTCCTCACATTTCTCCATGTCTGCTTGTACGTGCTCAGTATCCGAGCACGAGCTGGGAATACAGGCTCCATAATTTCAAAACAAAGGACCTAACCATCAGTCACAGCTGGGCTTGGGTCAACAACAGACAGAATCCGAGCAGCCAGGCGGTAATTCAATCAGTCTGGTTAATAGAGCTGAAGTGACCCAAGATTTCAGACTCTCTTTAGACCTAATGTACTGTCCTGTAACTACGAGATACTAAACCCACACAACCTCAGAGTTTACCTGCCACTGTTGAGCTGTGGGACGTGATGCTACAGTATTGACAGTCCCTTAAGAAAATAAGTGTTGGCACTCTTTTAAGGAAGAGATCCAGCAAAATAAACATGTCATCCTTCTGGTTTCCTGTCACAGATCATAAGTCAGTGATGTTTAACGCAAAAGGGTTTTTGAGATTCGAATGCACACATTTATCGTCTCCCACCTTTTCTTTTATTTCTGATGACAATTTCTTACTTGTCATGGACTTACAGACAATCCTTTAAAGAAGTGCCTGTTAGCATCAGGTTTTTAAGATGTAAAAGCAATAGTGGTAGCAATACTGAAATCTTTTTCCTGCACAGAAACTGTGAATGTAGCACTCCTTAATTCAACACTTGCTTTCTGTTCAATCCTCAATTTAAAAGAATACACACACATTTTGTGGGTGACCCATTTGGTCATTTGCCTCTCAGTAAATCTGTCTATATGTCATCTTACAGTGAGTCATTATCACTGGTATGAGAACAATGGCTTTTGTTTTAGCCTGCCTCGGTGCAGCACAAGCCTCATTTCTCACCACAGAGATCGGAAGAGTTGAGGAAACAGGCCGGGAATGATAAGATCAAAGAAAAGATGGATGGAAAGCGCAAAGAGGTACACAGCTCAGCTGAAAAAAGAGAGGACGTCTCGGGCACGGTGGGGACTGTGATGATAAATAATCACCCTGGGGAGCTTCACTGAGCGTGTCTCACAATATGTGTGTGTACTGTATCTTCTTCCACAGCCTTGTTGACAAAGTGATGGCATCTTCATCTGCAGCTTTGCTGAGTCAGACCCTGATTTCTCTCTCAACCCCCTCCCACCTCTCAGACACCCATCCTCCATCATCATGTTATCTCCACTGGAGCGGCTTCATGCAGCACAGAGCTAACCATACAGGCTTCAATGTATTGACAGCTCTTAATTAACAAATAAATCCATACTGGATGAATCTATCATGATGCTTTCCACTTGAATGGTTAATCTGCTGCCTCATGGGCCAGATGCTGCGCTGCCGGCTGTATCTAAGATTGACGTGTTAATAAATATTAAATATCAGCAATTACAGGAGATGTGCTCATCAGTCAGGGCAAGGGCAAAGGAGAGATTATTAAACTGATGCCAATAACTCCACGGCCTCCGTCTGCCTTCTAATGCTGCCTCTCACACACATTCATACACTCTCTCACAAATACCCAGACACACTCATGTACGCATCAACACACACATTCACCTACAGTGCAGTACATGCAGGTGCTTAACACACACACACACACTCCCTCATATTCAACACACTCATATGCAGCAATTATTCCTGTGCAGGCGTACAGTTCAGGCAGCGGTATACTCAAACTGAACGAGGCCGTGCAACTTGAGGTCTGACTCTTTGGAAAGGACAAGTCATTTATACTATTATTATACTATTTTAAAGTACAGATGGTGCGAGAGGCTGGTCATCATATTGAGCCTGAGGTGGGCCTGTACAAATATTACTATTGATAATAAAATTACAATTTAACACTGCTTTAAAAGTAATATGATCGGTTTTATACTGTATGATCTGATGTTTTGTCTTTGGGTTATTCACCCACCACTCTGCTGCAGATCCTCATCCAGGATTCTGTAACTTTGCATTTCATTCCAGTTACTCAAAGGTTTAATGGTTGTAGGCTGCATGAAAATGAAAAACTATTAGACCACATTCATTGTTTTGTTAAGAAAATAGGGAGAAATTAGTCAAACATGGTCTCTTCTCCTGTTAGCAGATGCTTCTTGAATACTGTAAAAACTTTGGGATGAGGCCTACAATTTAATTTGGTTTTAATTGCTGAAGTAAATCTGTAGCGATCTTTGACAATTACCAAAAATAATAGTCAAACATATCTATATGAAATGACATTACAGGTACAGTAAGCACGGCTGGTCCGTGCAGGTCTTGCTTGAAAAAGTCTGGCAGACAGAACATTTGTTTTATTTCTTGATTACGGTCTTGACTCTCCATTCAAAGAAAGCTGATCAGGTCTTCTCACGATATATAATTTATATAATATAATTGTTCATTGCAGGGGTCGATTCTACAGCTTTTTGACTTTTCGACCAGCACTTCTTTTGGAGTATACCTCCACTTTGACCATGCACTCTGCGCATTCACCTTAAACACATGCACATGCATGCATGCATGCACATTGATTGTCGTTCACTTTCTCTCTCTTTTAGTCAACTAAAGATACACAGAAAAACTGAAACTGGTGATATCTAAAGTGCCTAAGATTTCAATTTAAACAAACACAAATGGTGCTGGTTAAAGTTTAACTAGTCTTAATCAAATCGATTAGAAAGAAATAACATAGTGAGTGAGGTGGACTTCAGAAGTTGTCTCAAAAGTAAAAGGTTTTATCAGATTATGAAAAGTGAACAAGTCTTCATGTGGCTTTCTTGAATTCTTGATAGTTAAAAGTTAAACATTGAGTGGAAAGTTACACACACTTCACATTGCTGTGAGACAAAATACATATCCGTTCAGTTTGAACTGCAGATATGAGTAAATATGATCTAGTGACCAGCATATGACAAAGACATCAAATTTCAGCCTTGTGTTTTTCCGGTTCTTGGCTGTTACAAAGCTAGATGGGTGGATTTTTAGGTGTACAATTAGAAAATGTTGTGAAATGTGCTAAGGGATATAATTGAGGGCTGAAGTATATCATAACTGTGTTACCTTACAACTTAGAAAGATGACTTTGCTACCGGCAAAAGTGAAACTTTGATATTTCCTCTTTCAAAGATCAATTTATGTTTAGGTAGTTTCAACCCCAGTATAGTGAAGGTGTACACCTGTAGATCTGTATGTGGTTATAAAGCCATTAAGGTTATCGTTACTGGGATGGCTCCATTGAAAGTTTTCTTTGTAGGCCAGATTGTTCCCATGAGGGGTCTCACTGTTGCAAAAAGCCAGAAAAGATCAGTTCTTAATGGGTCAGCACAACCAGGAGAATCCTGCTGTCCTGTCTTCCTCCTAACGTTGGTATCTGGCCAGCTGAGACATTATTACACAACTTCTGCAGTTTTGCACAATAGCAGTAAAGCCTCCTGTACCTTTAATCTGAATTCTGTGAAGCTGGTATCAATAACCCTGGGACAAAATGAGAGTTACAATATTTGAATAGGCCGTGGCCTTTCACATGTAAATTAAACTCTGCCCCCCTAGCCGAAACAAATTACAGCCAACTGCTGGTGGCTGGACATGAATGGGCTTCCTAATGTAGTCTGCATCTACAGTGGGCTGGGGAGCAGCTGGAAAAGACAAACTGAGACGGGGGAGAATTTATGTGACAGTGCAGAGTGTGACAGTTTGTTTTTTTTTCATATTGAGTCTGCCATGCAGCCGCACTGTGACGAATGGGGCTTGGCTCCCTGAGCATCTGTCTCTGAGGACTCACTGAGGGGTAATTAGAGCTGTGGGATGATATGGGATATTCTCCAGGCCCACTGACTATTAATGGTTGCAAAGGGGACAGGGCCTTTACACAGACCTCTGACATCTCACAATTCTGTCTTAAAGGAGGGAGTGGGGTGGGATGGGACGGGGCGTTTGATGAAGCGATAGATTTTGTGTAAATTAAATCAGCCCTTAGGGAAGGAGTCATTGTTTGTGACACTATTTTTAAGCGTGCTTAGAGCTTTACAAGCTGCTAACTAACCGATCTGAATGATTCACAATGCTTTTGGACTCACTAACTTGCTAGAATATTAACATTGAATTGGAATGAACTTAGTCAGTTTTTACAAACATTATTTTCAGTAAATTATTGCTGTGATCTCAGAAGGCAGCCATGTAGTCAAAAAACGTAACAAACATGAGCAATCAGACAACCAGGACTTTAGAAATATCCTTTTTTTTTAATTGAAGAAAAAAGCCAATATACTCTGACTTTATAAGTAAGACTGGAGTGTACCAGGTCAACACCCACTGGTTTTATTCCCGTCTGAGGGAATAAATTTCAAGCCAAAAGTCGGGTCATTTTGACACAGACTTACATTCACTTTTTGAAACTTGCTTGCCATGAAAAAGAAAGCAGGTGTAATGCACCTCCAAATTGGGTTTACTTTTCAAACGAGGAGGCTACCTACACTTCTTTTATACAGTCCATGTGTAACAGACCTTGGTTGCAGTCAGTATTTTCCTGTCAACAGTTTTCAAGAAGTCTCTTTCATATTGGTGGTATACTGGGGCTTTTTTTGTTTCTGTTGCAGTGCCACATTCTTCCACTGGGACTAATTGGCAGGGTTGAGCTGTCGTTGTACGAAGTTCTCTTATTATACACATACCAATTTGCTGCTGACTTTGGCCTACTGTTATTCCTATAGTTGCATTCACAATAATTATAAGTGACTTGTTGTGGTTTGGTTACCTAAGGTTTTACTTCCAATTAAAGAGATCTGATAATCTGGCAAACTGTTGGCTTGTTTAGAATCTGTATGATTGTCAGACTGCTCATGTTTGTTGCCTTGTTGCTCTTTTTTTTAAAAAGAAAATTGCACATTTAAAAATCTGGTGAATTGAATTGAGCTACAAAACTATCAATTCACGGTCTAATAAAGCAAAGTTTTCTTTTAGGATTCAAGACTGAGGCAGCAATGGGAGAAGCTGAGGGCGGTGACACAATGATAAAGGGACTTTATTATTCTGGAATAAACACAGTTTGAGGAAGCAGACACCCGGTGGCAGGGATTAGGTTTTATGCTGCTGTTGCTTTCCACTGCTGTGTTGGCTCAGAGCCAGTGAGGGGGACTGGGCTCTCCAGGACAATCTTTCACTGCACCACTCTCTCTGTCTCTGTTCTCTGAGACACACAAGTGTTCATCTGCCTGGATCCCACCCAGTGATCACCACTATATTCTATCTTCTCCCTTTATTTATCATTTGTTGTTTAGTGTTTTGTCCTAGTTGCACTAAGTGTTTAGTTCTAACAGGATTAGGTATTCCTAACTTGATCGTATTCCGTATTCCTATATTCCTAACTGACAGATAAAGACAAACAAAAATATCTTGTTTTCAGTCATTCACACAATAGGTAAAAGAAAATTCGAGAAAAAAGGGAAAAATGCAATTTCCCAGAGCATACGCATTCAAGAGCATCACCGGGGGAAAGACAATACTCCATATTGTTGTGTGTTGGGCCAGTAGCCAGAGAAGGCCAGGATTGAAAATTGTTTACATATCCACTTGCCTTTTATGTGTTACCTTCATTCAGTGTTTAATGTTTTCACACCATCTTTTTAGCCATCCGAATCGTGCTCCAGAGTGTTTGAGAGCAATATGGAGATCGGGAGAGTGGGTTGAAGAATTTGACAAGAGAGCAAGGGAGGAGCCAGGATAAGAGGGAAAAATCATCATGGGCAAGAGTTGTCTGAAACAAGTTTCCCAGCAGCTTTTTTGCACTTAGATAATCTCTCCACCACACATAGGACATGGATTCAAGATCATCTATTAGAGTAGTGCAATAAAACCTTTGGCAAACCTATCCCAGACTGGTTAAACAGATAAAACCAGACAAAACACAGGCACTGCACATGACAAACACCAGCACGGGAAATAGCCACAATACACAGCACAGACACATCAAAAGGCACAGGCGACAGCAGGCACAACCACAACATCTACAGCAACAACACCACAATAGAAAATACACAAACACAGACTGAAGAACAGACACAACACAGACGGACACTAAAATCAAATCTAATAATACACCGACTGAAGCCATGCACAGACGGATATAAAGCATGCACACACACACACACACACACACACACACAGACACACACACACACACTGATTGGAATAAAGAGGTTGACCCCAAACACAAACATATCCCTCACACACTTCCGCTGTTCTCCTCTCTCTCACACACACACACCTTGATTTAATCCTAAACACGAACACAGTGGTACAAATGACGCAAGCATATTTTATAAATCAAAAGAACCCACAGGAAAAATAGTTGTTGACTGTTATCACTAGTGTGAACCTGTGTGATGTGTATAAGTTTGTGTTAAAGCATATGCAGACGTGCTAAAAACTTGTATTGAGTTGATAAATATATCAAATCTATATTTTGCCCGTGGACTCTTGCCTTGTAATATGCTCTGCTTGAGAACATTAACTTCAGAGAAATCACAGACACTGATAAAAAGTTAATATAGATACAGATACACACATCATGTTGTATATGTAAACTGTGACACTAAATGAAAAAATTAAAAATAAAACGCAAAAGAAAAACAACCAAATTAAAAATCAGCAAGTTAGTACAATACGTCAAGCAAGGACAGGAACAAAGAAAAAGCTCCAGCCTGATCCCACGACACCTGACTGAATCAGCTCACAGCACAACAGCAACACTAGAAAGTCAAAGGAACCAGAACTACAATACCATAAGCAACAACACACAACAAAAACAAGAGAGATAAAGATAAAAACAACAACAACAGCAGGGCAACAATAGTGACACAAACTTTCAGTGACACATACAAGATGGTCATAAATACAGAATATATATATATATATATACATAGATATATAGAAATAGGAAAAGCCAGGTATACGTGTTGCAGATATTTACTTCATCATCATAGTGCCATACTCCTTGGCCATCCGGCATCTCAGAGCTCACACTACTGTCCTGATCGATTAGCCAGCGATGCACGGCGTGGGCCTAAAAGAACATACGACATAAAGACAGAGCCCAGTTAATCGCAACAGTGAGAAGCAGAGAGATGGAGAGACAAGAAAGAAGAGGAAAGAGAGGAGAGGAGCAGAGCGGACAGAAAACAATGGCAAGGAAATGAGAGAGATTCAAAGAGGAACAGGCGAACATTATATTAAGACACAGGTAGAAAACAAGGTGGGGGAGGAAGGGGGAGGAGGAAGAGAGCAGGAAGAGGAACCCCCCCACCCCGCCCTATCCCATCCCATCCCACAAACCCCCCCTCCCCCATGAAACTCTCCCTGTGGGAACAGGTCAGGTTAGGATGGGTGGTATGAGTGTGAAAGCACGATGCGGCACGACACGAGGACATCACACATACAGTGGTGAGCGCTAGGCAACGCCACACTGATGGCGATGGAGGAGGACCTGGTGTTGATGGTTTGTGGCTCACGGATGGATCGGCTGTGTCGCTGTGGAGAGCTGCAACCTACTCGCTGCAGTTAGTCGGGGGAATCCTTTATGTCCCGCTTGTGCAAGTGGCATCCCGACACAGACTGTAGTGTACTTACCCAGGACTCACATACAGAAAAGTGCAACCACGATTGTGCAGTACAAAACACCACATATAATACCTAACACAATAACACAGAGAGAGAATATCAAACTTCAAAGAAACAGAGTACAAAGTGTATCAGCATTGTTTTATAACAAAGAAACCTTCTTCATTATATGTATGCACGGATAGACGGATAGTAATCGATATAAAAAAGGTGTAAACAACAGCAACAAAGGTTGAAACAACAGTAACTCATACAAAAGTTGTCACCAGAAGTCTGTCAGCTCAGACAACAACCACATAACACTTTTTACAAGAAAACACAGACTGCCTGCTCCTCTCAGGGAATCAGACAGACTATAAAACCAACAGACAGTCTTCCTTTTTTCTTCCTTCAGACAGACAGGAAAGGTTGCGGATCAGATCTGCTCACACTGCCTCTGTTAAGATTTAAATCAAACCCATACTGTAGCCAGCTCCAGTAGCCGGTCACCCTGAAGCACACACACTAACACACACAAACACACACACACACATATATGAAAACCCATCTGTTACTCCTGACTGTTGTTGTGTCAGCACCAAAAACAACCCAACGCAGCTCCTTTCCTGATGCTAGCCGCCTCAGTGCGGCAAAAATACTTCCAGATTTGCACGGGGAGAAATCGCAAAATCCAGGAATTAATTACCCTGTCAAGGCTGCTTCTACACACTTACTATTTACTTCACACCAGCAATTTTATGGCACGAGTTATGTTTTTAAGATGCAATGATGCAGGCTGTCAAGCCATGAAAATAACATTTATTTTAGACTGAAGGGCTATTTAGCAAACAAGCTGTTGATTGAAGGAGAAAACTGCAGATTGGCTTCTTTACCACAGAACATTGTTAAACATATAACCACCCATACACACACGCATGTATTGATGTACTTGTTAGATCTTATACATGCCTAACCTTAAGGAGGGGTCTTCTCAGAACTAGCTTTTGAGACGTGCTGTCTAAAAAGCTTCCTAGAAGGCATTATAGTGTTGCATTAGCCGATCTCACTCAAACTGTCAGAAAAAGTTGGGTCAGTACTGAAGAATAGAGCTAAAACCTTTTCACACATGCACTGCAACGCCGATCTTTTTTACAGCAAATACTTGGAGGAGCTGCATGTGAGAACAAATTTGTTTGACAGGACAAAGAACTTACTTTACCCGATCAGTACAGAACTAGAAAGTGGGGTGTAGCTCAGTCTGTAGAGCAGGCGCACTGTATACAGAGGCAAGCTCAGCTGCTGGTTCGACTATGACCTCGGCCCTTGGTGCATGTCATCCCCCCTCTCTTCCCCACATTTCCTGTGATATCGTCACTGTACTATCAATAAAGGCAAAAGGTAAAAAAAATATATAAATTAAAAAACAAACTAGAAAGTCCATCTATGTTTGCGTGATCCCATGTGTGAAGAGAACAGGTCATTGTCCTGAGAAATTCAGAAACAGGCCCACTCACAGCCAGTGAACTTCTAACATGCGACAGGCTCATCTTTCATTAATGCTGTGGATACGTCCAAATACCTTTTGTATTGATCAACATGAAAACCATCTTCATTACAAATGAGTTGAATTAATTCCCATTTAATGTACAGTAATAAACAGTGATTTCCACAGCATCACCCCTCACCTAAGTATTCTGAGTTGGTAAAAACACGTATGTCACACATATGTCTCCTGTTGTGTTCTACGTGCCGAAAAGTGCGTAGTCCTGACCTGATTCTCAGGAACTAGTCCTGTGTTTACATAAGGAAACTGCACTAGAGAAAGAGATCAAACCCTCTCTCCTTTCTCAACTCTGCTCAGCTGACCAATCATGACGTAAACAGAAACAACCCCATAAATTGTAAATAAGTGCAGGCATGACATTTTAGAGTTTCTGAAGAAGTATACTGGCTCCATTGAACTTTAGCCAAATGTAAACCTACACCACATTTCAAATTCAACCCTGAACCAAAGTATTAATCCTTAACTAATATCAATTATATATTCTAATTTTACCTGAAGGCCACCCTGATTCTAATTTTAACTGTAAACCGAAGTCCTCTTCTGAAAAAATCCTTTAAAAGAGGTGAGAAACCGACAAAATGTCCTCCTCCCCGACGATTTTCTTCATATTTCTACAATTGCAAGGACATCTGATCCCCTGTAAGAACATTGATACAACTCACACACACGCAAAGAGGGAGCAGGACCTTTTGTGTCAGGTGATGTTTCTGAGAAGACAGATGCATTAGCTGGTAAACACATAGCAGGGAAGTGGAGGACAGCACACAGAAACAGACCAAGTCACCTCAAGGGTACAGTGAATCAAAGGGTGACAGCAGAGGCCAAAGCCTCAGTTAGGACACCCAAAAATAGATAAAAGAAGCAGAAGGGGGCATCAACAATGTATGACCAGACAGGACTGTAGTACATGTGCAACATTGTATCTATTTTTTTAACTTTATAAGCATGAATGCACACTTTGCATGACCTTCATCAGAGAGAAATACTTGCAGTTTCAAAGCTCAGTGACACTGCTTGTACATTTGGAGGGGATTGTGCGTGCGTGTTTATGTGTGGGTGCTTTTGGGAGTGTGTACGTGATGCACAGGGCGTCATCCGTAGAGTTTGTGGTGAGTTACAGAGCGTGTCAGCTTAAACGAATAATTGGATTAAGTAGCAGACGGCTAGTGATGACAGGGAGAGAGGGGCGAAGGGGTGGAGGAGGAAGAGGAGGTGGATGAAGGGGGGAGAGGTGCTGATAAGAGTAACAGGCCGTTTGCTGCAGAGCCTCTGGGAGCCTCAGGGCAGCGAACAGACGCACAGAGGGAACTCAAACTGTTATGCTGTAGATTAGAGGGATAAAAGGATAACACACTTCTAGTCTCTGGGCATCTAACTAGCAGCCTCTTGGCATTTGGGCGTACTTTACATTAAACTCCAAGACAAGCATTAGACAACCAGTATGAGTCATGTACTGCAGGAAAGAAAAAGGACGTATCAGTTTGTCTCTGCGTTATGTGCTTTTAAACCTCCCTGATGGCCTTTGGAGTAGGGCCACTCAGGAGGATGTTACCTCTACACATTTGCAACTTATCCTTTACAGTGTCAGCTGTGGAGGCAGAGCCGAGGAGAGAACTGAGGACAGGAGTCAAAAGAGAGAGCGGAGTGCAAGTCAGAGAAAGAGGAGTATGTAAATAATCAGTTATCCACTGAAAAAGAGGAACAGATGAAGCAGGACATATAAAGTTTCCTTGATGTTTCATTTATCTTATGTTCACACAAATGACCTCTGGTGGAGCACAGACATGGACAAGAGTTTGAGAAACCCTTTACAATTAGTCAAATATTGCAACAAGATGAAAAATCACTTTTCATGTGGATGTAAAGAAACAATTAATGTGGAATTAAAATACATATTTGACATAAACACCGAGCTAGATCACACATTTTTTTTGTAGAGGATGATCAAATACTATCAGCAGAAACGTTTTTGCATACAATTCCAAATTGCATGTTTGGTAAGTATTTTTCTCTTAATGTGGTGCATAACGCCTGGGTCCCACAGGATCCGTGTCAGGTGCGTTCCGACTACGCCGCCGTTCTGGTCTGTCATACGGTGCGAGCCCTCGCCCACAGAAAGCGTGTCTGATCCGCAGCGCAGCGGAGCGCTGACCCAAGCATCTGGATTTGCGAGATCATGCAATAACATCAAGGTTAAACAAAGCAACACGCAAACAACAGTTCAGTTTTCACCTCCAAGGTTGATTATCTGCTCATTTGGATATCATTCCGTGATTTTTGTGAATCCACTACTTAATAAAAAGTGTAAAAAATGGGAGTCTGTACCGGTCTGTACATGGTGTTTTATTTTGAAATGACCGGATGCTATATGCTGTTTTCGTGTGTGACTTCCTGTTTAGAACGATCTGCTCTGTTCAGCTTGACACGTGCGGCCTCCGTCAAAAATAGACCTGGCACGTATCTTTAGCGGAGCAGAGCAGAAAGACGCTTCTGGGTGCTGTGGAATCACGATCATTGACTTGAATGGACGCGATTGTCTTCCGCACACGGAATGCGCCGGAGACGGATGCTGTGGAATTTGAGGGCAAGACATGGTTGCATCTATAGAAGGTTAAGGACTACAGCTGTCCTGAATGATTTCGCATTCACAACACCTACTGATATACTGACTGTCAACAGAATCTACTCGGGTCAATTTACAATAACTACATTGTTCACACAGAACGAATAGGCAATGATAGAAGAGTCAAAGCCACAAAAGCAGCCAATAATCACAAAAAAACGCATCACACGTGTTTAGATAAAAAAGCCTTTCATCATTCACCCGTATGAATGTTTAGAGACAGACCAGGAGATGTAGGAGTTTGAAGATTACTTAGAAGATGACACATTTTGCACAGCTGCAGGGCTGTAAGTCAAAAGTGTCATCCCATGACTAATGTTATGTTCTAAAACATAAAATCAAAAGTTTGATCAGAGAGGAAAAGATTATAAAATCTGCTTTCGAAGAATTGTTATATTTGGCAACATACAGCTTGGATCTTTAACCCTATTTTTTTGTATTTGTGAACATACATTTAGTATATAGAAAAAATCTAGAAATAAACAGAGTTCAAGGTTTTGTCTTTTCTTTGCTTAAAGACATGGTAACAATGTCAGCAGATAATTTGGTCTGTATGTTACCAGAACTTTAGACACCTTTTTCATGATAAAAAAGATCCTTCATGACAGAAATCAAAACCAACAATATAAAAAAAATGTGCCTCAAAATATTGATAAAAATGGAGGCTGGGTTGATTACGGGTATATGCGGAGTGCTGTTTAACTGGTCGAGCTGCTGGCTGCACAGAGCTTTCATTAGAATAAGCACTCCACTGGGAGAGAGCAGCTCTCTGCTGCTCAATGGACCTGCACCGCCTCAATAACTCACACTCCCTCTGTGAGCACAGAGAGAACAATAAGGAACAGAGGAGCTCTGATGTACAAATGTCTGCAGCATTAAGAACCAAGCACCTCTCTCAAAACACCTATTCATCAGTCCAGTTTGTTTTAGCACTGCAGTGCATCAGCTTCTCTCTGGAATCGTCCACCTTCCCGTCCATTATCCTCAAGTGCAGGAACATCAGGTAATCAAGCTCTAATGCCATGAGTCAAAGTAGGCCGATGCCTGGCTAGTTCCTCGTGAAAAGCTGACACAGTGTCTAAACTAAATGGACCCCTACTAAATAATTCAACTCCTGAGGAAAAAAAAGTGGAGTTATTACAACGCAGCATCACCACTGAGGTGCTGAACAGTAAAGAGCTCTTCTCAGAATCCCATAAGGCACTTGATTTATCTCGTCTCCAGTTTGTATTTCAACAGAACTCAATGAATGATTCAATGCAAACTGCTATTAAAAACTAAAATACTCAGCTATTTGTCTGATGTAATTTGGAACTGTAGGTTTATGTTATAAAGCTTCAATAAGATTATTGTATATGGTCTTTGTATACATTTGTCATCTCATTATAATCATAATATACTGTACATTCCCCAGTAAAAACAAAAAAGGCTTCTGAAACAAATGATATCGATTTGAACCAGCCTGATTCATGATTGGGAATAGTATGAAAAACAAAATTGTTGGCAACTTATAAAGTATCAAAACGGAAAGTTTGACTTCTAATCAGTCAACTGCAAAATTAGAAACAATACAGCCATTGTAAGTTTGTCAGGGTTTTCCACATGGAATGAAAAATGTAGTCATCAAACACACTTGATTTCAAACACACTGGGGCGTACCTATGATTTGATGATGTGACTGCCCACAGAACTGTGGGGTCTTTTAGTATGAGTATCTGGATTAGCTTTAACTTTCTATATTGTTACTAAAAGACACAAATGACAGTTTGTCGAGTGTAATTAGAGAGGGGCTTGGCATTAAGTAATTTCCATATTTGAGTACTCACCTAAATCATTACATAGTACTCGAGTACTATAAAAAAGGGGTTGCTGGTTTGACAACACCATATCACTGCTGTTGTCATGGACCCAAGCACTAACTTCCTGAAACAGGCCCCACTCCTCAGAGGCAGCTCTGAGGTGGTCATTACTATTTGTGTCTGTAGGACAATGGTGTTCAACTGCCAATTCTCATGAAATAGCAAGTGACAGTCTGTATGAGTCTGTAATAAGCACTGTCCACGAGTCTGTAGCAATAGCCCCCTTGTTGGCATTATCGCAGCACACATTTTCCTAATTTAAAGGTATAATAAGTAGGATTTTTCCTTGCATTTTGTCAACAACACATTCAAACTGGGCCCCTCCTCCTGGGCTCTTCATCACCAGAAACTAACTCTCACTCTCTCGTGCGAGAACACGCCCACCCCACTGAGCTAACACCGACAGCATCACAATTACCTTTACCTTTACCTTTGCGCTCGCATGCTAACCGCCGGTTACCTTTGCGACCGCCGGTTAGCTTGTCCTACCCGGTCGCTCTTTGCCATGTTGAACCACTCCCACACTCACCTATACGCTGTGATTGGCTCAGGGAACCACAACAGCGCCCCTACTGAAAACATCCCGTGCAAAGCAAAACAAAAGAGATAGATGCAGAGGGAAGGGTCTCACAAGGGTCTGCACACACACTCACCAACACACATGTATAGAGGCATAAGTGATGATTTATATTATATTATATTTGTATTATATGTAATTACAATGCATGATACATAACTCCTTGTATGAATTATATTGTTATTGAGCAAATGAATGCTTACATGCAAAATATACTCATGTGAATAAGTTAGAACACTTTGCTGCATTATAAAAAGACATCCACTCAATCCCCAAAAAAACAAATAAATAAAACATCACTGTCTGAAACATTATAAATGCGTGAGAGGTTTTACATGTAATCAGACGTAAATGAGTGCAGATATAGAAGAGGAGACTTCTGAAGTGAGTGAGAGTTAAGAGACAGCAGAGTGAGAATGAGCGGGAGAGCTTTGCAGATCTCAGCCTGATAAATAATGCATGGTAGAGAGCTGCCAGCAGCCAGCCTGAGCTCCATCAGCAGAGGAGAGGAGGCTTCTGGAGGGGCACAGGTGGAACCCGCAGGTGGGATGGAAGGGAAGGATGGTGCAGTCACCTTCACCTATCACCTCTACTCTGGCTAACTCACCATCTGGGCTCACGTTTACTTTCTAGCTGTTCACTACAAGCTTGTGTATGAGCATGTGCAGAGTCACCTTTCTTATCCTTTACTGTCCACTCTCCCTCTGGCTGTGTGCAATGTGAGGTCCCTGCAGTATATGAGCAGTAACCCACAGCCGATCACATCACACTGCTGGTTTCTTTCAGTTCTACAGAGCGCTTCAGCATCTTTCACCTCATTGTTTTGGTTTTCTGGCACCAATTTTACAGTAGTGTTTTGGTTCTCAGCGCTCTCAAAGCATTTTATCTAGCTCTGAAATTCCACTGAACAGCACCTGCTCAGCACCAAACAGCACAAAGACAAACTGAGGGACTTGGAGAGCACAGTGCATTTAGCTGCAAGTAGCCTCAGATAACAATAAAAAATAAACAGACTGCAAAATAGATCATCAGGCCTTCTGCATTGGATTGCATTATGCATTATGTTGACTCCTTCTGGTTCCACCCTCTGCTCTAAGCCTATGGAGGTCAGAGGTCATTAACGCAGAAAGACTAGCATTAGAGCACACAGAGGAGAGACAGCTTTGATGTTTTCTGCAGCGTGGAGAGACAGTACAACCTCTTCTGATCTTCAGCTCTGTTTGGACTTTTTTTTTCGGCTTCCTCTGAGAATACTTATCCGAGGATTGTAGAGGCGGAGAGTGGAGGAGTCTGTTTTATCAAAAGGACCTTTTGAGAGCCTGGGTTTGAGTGCCTACTGACACTAGTATACCTAATGTAAACATCTATAAGGCTGCAGCAAAGCCTGGGGTTTCATTTAGAAGTGGAATATTCATAAAGAAAGAAGAGAAAAGGGAGAAAAAGCTTAAACTATCAAAGGATCATTTGCTTTCTGGTAGATATTTAAATGATGTACAATTTTTACTGTTGTTGGATAACTGTTAAATTGAACTATGACATAACAGAGTGAACATTTCCATGTTTTTGAGAACCCTTGTTTGTGGACTAAAACTTCAAAGTAAGAAGAGATGAAAAGAAGGAGACGACACAAAAATGGGCGGTATGGATGGAGGAAAAAAGCCAGTTGAAAATTCTGTATGTGTTTTATCAATGACATTTGGCTGCCCCCCCTTCTGTTTTTCTCTTTCCATTGAAAACCGTTGCTCTTCCATCCCAGACTATTTTTATCTAACATTTCATTACCATAATAAAACACATGCATGAAAAAAAGATAAACTCAAAGAGACAGCGCAGCCAAAAACCTGGATTTGGGAGGCTTATTTTCATCTTTCTTTCTTGTCCTCTATTCTTTTATGTTGCTCTTTTCTTTTCGCTCAGAGAAATGGAAAGAGACATGCCTTTTCATTCAGCCTGTGCCTCATTATGGTGCTTTTCAGGTCTGCTCCTTTGTATGGGGCCAGCCCAGAGCCATGCACTGGCATAGTGGAGCAGCCGGTGGATTACCCAGACTCACGTCAACACTCACGACCGAACCACCAACTACTCCAGCGAACGCCCCTGCCAAGTGTAGCATGAACGTTACATGCTTAAATGAGTGTAGCCAAACAGCCATGCCAAGGCTAAGCCAACAGGAACAGCTGCTGTACCGCAGACATCGAAGTGAACAATACATCTAGGTCTTTAAACCAGGGCACGCCTATCATGACACTCGACAGAATGTATAGCTGTCCACTGATAAGCAGCATGAGGTTTGCAGTCCAGCCACACGGAGCATCAAACTGAACGCCAATAAGATTAGACATTCAAAGGTGATGGAAGTAATTTTTTTGTCACTGACAAGCCTGAGGTCATCGTCTTCTTTTGAAACTGAAACACAGAATGCAGCGTCTCTTTGCTTAACATTTGGCCCGCAATAATACATTCTCAAACAATACTTGTTTGAATGAATGCATTATGAGGCACTTTTATTATGATAACCTGATAAACACATCTGCTGAGTTCAAAGTTGCTATATAATGCCAAAGTTATAAAAATATATTCTTCTTACCTATAAAATGACTCGTAAAAATATATAATTTCTTATCATTACACAAACTTTACACATTAACTTTGTTTGACATCGATAAAAAATGTTCAGCTATTAGTCAACCGTATTTCTACTCTGTGCCAAACAGTCCCCCTAAAAGTTTTTTTGAACAACAACTGGGATCAGAGAAGAATGAATATCGATCAGGTGTAGACAAACACAACCCAAATTCAGGCTAATGTTGCTTTGCGTACAGTACGGTGGATTTATATGCAACAGCTTTCTAATAAGTTCACCATCTTTCAGCTTTATGACGCCATAATATGTCTGTCTGTATATGTATATTTACCGCATGTTTCTGCTGCCCCCAGAGGCCAAAAAGGTGTAATAAGCAAAATAACAATCTCATTTAGGTTTCAGACACACACACACACTTGAAAAACAAAGATGTCTGGCATATTTATGTGTGTATTTTTGTGTGTGCTGTATACAGCACAAGTGTACGTGTATGCTCAGCAGTTGGCAGAGTGGAGCCGCAGTCAGGCGGTCATCTATCAGAGCTGTACTATCACCTTCTCCAGCTCCCTCCTGGGACAAAAAGACAGATGCCCCCTCTATCACTGCAAGAGAGCTTATTAAGCCCCTATGCTGTGGCAAGTCACCGTTTCTCCCACTAACATCTGTTTGCAATCGTTTACACTCTAAGACACATTACACATGCAAAATTACACCCGCACATGTAAAGAAATAATATGTGAAATAACCGTAGAACTCACGATTTCATTTAATGTTTTAGTGTTTCTGGAATACTACAGCAGTATATTGAGGCAACTTTGATTTATTGTAACGACACGTTCCCCAAAAGCCTCAGCAATTTCCCAGAATCAGTCTTTCCAACTTTTAACACTGCTGTGCCAGAGCACACTGCGGTGCCATAATGTGGATAGGCAATAAAATGCCAAAGATGGCTGCCGCGTTGCTCTAAAGAAAAAACTTTATTGCCAGTATTGTTGATTAGATTCACAGCAGGAAAATTGATTTTGCAGGGTTATAGTCTCAGGAGGGAACATGAAAAAACAGCAGCCAGCGAGCTGTGAGGGTGGAAAACAAAGAATGAATCCTGACAAAACCCTCAGAAAAAGGGTGTCTTCTTTCTGACATTCCAAAAGAGGAAGGCCCCAAAAAAGCGTAAAAGAGTGAGCTCTTTTTCCCCAGGAAGCTCTGATGAAGATCGCCAATTAGAGCTGAAGAGCATTAATGTAACACCAACAAGCCCTGTGTGAAGGATTCATGTTGTAGCTGCTGCCTCTGTGATTCAATTACAAATCACAAATCAAGTACACCTGCTGGCAGCGCTACCGTATCAACAGTATACTTTTAATCACAGAAGCTTCATACAGTAGGATTCAAAGAAATCTGAAGGTTATGCTAAAGAGGATACAGTACCTGCATATTATTGCTAGCGGCATGAATTGAAAAACAGGGAGAAGATAACAGCAGGCTGTCTTGTACCACGGATGTCAGGTCATAAAAGACGCACAACAGCAGCATAGTGACGGGCCGATACACTGTATGTTATTTAGCTGGCTAAAAAAAGAGAAAAGGCTGGTTCAGTTGATGTTAAGAGCTTGAGATAAAATTCACCTCTCATCCACTTTTCTCTCTCTCTCTTCCCCCGTCTCTCTTTCTTTCTTTGCCTTCTGTTGTTGCTGACTCAGCCCTCAGGGAGACTCCTCCATGAGGCCAGCCCTGGCTTGGTGTCAGAGGGGCTTGAGTACTGCTGCTGATAGTGGAGGTTTATGTGTGTGTGTGTGTGTGTGAGAGAGAGTATGCATACTACATGCACATGCAAATGTGCTATAAAAAGGCAGCTAGGCAAATGTACACATTGATGTTATATCCAGCTTGACTACAGTGACGTGTGCAAGAAGAGAGAAGAAGAGGAAGTCAATATGAACATTTTGTTCATCTGTTATTCTACATTCAATTTATTACTGCTCAATTACCCAGGATATTGGTAAAGCTGTGACAGCCTTAGCATCAAGAAAGCCAGCCGTGTTTGCAGTAATTATAAGACCAAATTTCAAGACGTTAATGATGGAGGTCAAGGCAGATGGCCATCCATCTATTTTTGCGCAAGGTGTCAACGAGGGCATACCAATACAACGAGAGACAAACTAACTTGCTAAGATATATTTATCTAAACATTAACGTGCCTTTTAAAAGGTCAACATAGGCTTCCCATACCTTGGTAAAATAATTAGGTTACGGTAGAACGGACATTCAGTGCTCCGAGCGCGCTGTGCTGTGACATGTATATTTAAAACATAAACATGCCTTTTTAATAATCAACATACCTATACCTGTTCGCTATGCTGGGGGTGAGAATCTCTCTGTCTGGCCAGGCTGGGATTTAAATTACCACACACCACACGGTTGTTGTTTTAGCTCATTTAAGCTAGCCTAAAGATAATTATTAAGGTATCATAGTATAAAGTGATGTTGTGTGCATTCAATGACGCTCCGTAATTAATATCCTGATATACAGTTATATATTCGAATTTAGAACATTCGTTAACAGCCCTAGTCTAAACCTGTTCATATGTAAAGTATCATGAGAGATACAGTCTCAAATGCAGTATTGGGTATCAGCTAGAGCAAAATCATAAAGACAGATTCCCTCTGTTTAAACATGATCAAAACATTACAGCTGAAACTGACACATTTTTTCATTAAAAGTCTAAAAATGTCAATCACAGATCTCAAGGTGACCTCTACACACTTCCTGTTTTGTTTCATGGTCTAACATACAGTAGCAGTAACATACACTAATAGAAAACAACAAGACAAATGTAGTAATTGTTTAACAGATGGAACTTTTCTGGATGACATTTCTGGTTGATAAACTAAAAGATAAAGGCAAAAGGTGATACTCTAGCCTTAGGCTTATTTTACACATTCATACACCTCTCTGTTTCTTTTATCACACAAACACACCCATCTCTGCAGTCCTTTTACACTTCCATCTATCTGCAGTATTGACAAACACAGCCCTGAGACACCTTCATCAGGCACACACGCATGCACACACACACACACACGCACACACACGCACACGTACACAGAGCAGTTGAAAAGCCATTTCTGTGTTCATGAAGAGGGCACGTTGAGTTCCTCACTGCAGCTCTTCCCTGATTCTGTAGTCAGCACTTGCAGCACGTGGCTTAAATCTATACCCATGTGCACACTAGGACAGGAGCTAAAACACACAGACACACACCCTTGGACATACCTTCACACACACACACACACTTTTGCATTAATTCAGTGATGCACATAGCTTCACAATGACCTGCACATACACAAGGAGGACCAAATAAAGAAACTTGCTCATACACAGCAGGAAAGCTGAATGCATCTAAAAATAGCACCCTATTGGCACCCCCACTGTCATCATTATTCCTTTCATCGTCCTTATCAGCAGTGTGGGGCTCATTCAGTTGGTGGACAGTCAAGCCGCTTTCATGGAGCTTTTCCTTGCCTTCCCCATCGACACTAGCATCACGCTACCCTCCTCATGCCCTCTTCTCAATTTATGTCCTCCCCTTCTCCTCTTTGATATTTCCATCTTGGGTCTCTAGGTCCCTTCCCCTCTCTTTCTCCTCCTCTTCTAGCCTTCTCTCTCTCTGCCTGCTTACAGGGAAGCACAGATGAGTGACATCCACCACAGTGTGGAGAGAAAGAGATGAAGGAGGACAGGAGGGGACATCTCAGGGGTGAGCCTTTATCTTGGAACAATAAGCTCACTGATACAGAAGATCTAATGACACCAACCAAACCTCACCACAGATGAGACAAGGCAAGCAGAAAATATAACAAAAAAGTGGAGGTATGGGATGATGAAAGAACCCAGAGAAGAATTAAAGTGGTGAAAAAGTTAAAGGTGATAAAGAGGACAATCTCCACCATGATGATCTGCAACACTTTTTCTTCTACAGTATACTATAGCTTTAACTTCTGCTCTTTCAGGGGCTATAGACAAAGCTGCTTAATAAGGTATCAAACCTGCATCACTACAGGATGTAATATATAAACACTTACATAACCTGAGTAAAGCTTCTACTAAGAATTATTTGAATTATGAATTAATCTGCTGATTATTTCATCATTTGAAAATAGTTTCTAAGAGTTCAAGGTAACGTGTTGCTCGTTTTGTTTGACCAACAGCCTAAAAGCCAAACACAGTCAAGCAAGACAAAAAAAGAAGCAATTGAGAAACTTCAACTTGGGAATGTTGGAATCATGAATGATTTATCAATTATAAAAATTGTTGCTGACTTTTGGATTAAATTCATTTGGACAAGAGATAAAATTACATCTCTGGACTTAAAGGAGCATTTCGCACCTGGAAAAAGCCACTGTCAACCAAAGCTGGTGTTCTCTGTAATCTATAGAATCGATAATAATTGAAATTGGCGCCATAGCTGTGGAGAAAGTTGTACAAACAGCTTGTGGTTTCGCCCATTCTACATTCTTACAACACCCAGCATGCATTGCCCCTCTCCCTCTGAAAGGAACGGCCAATCAAGAGACGCTGGAGTGAACAGTTTTTCAGTCAAGGACATTGATCGCTGCAGGCAATGGCTCAGAGCGGTACACAAATGCAAAACATGACGAGAATATACCGGTGAATCGTCTAAAAAATCTTCGGGTCTGCAGTCTACATTTCAAACCTGACGATTTTGAACGAGACATGACATCGGAGGCGGGCGTCCTAGACTGAGGAAGTGTAGTTGAGCAAGCTCCCTGGCCTCCGCCAGATGACACGTTTTATGTAGTCTGGCGGACATTTTCCAGGGCCCATTGGAGAAGCGGATAGCGTCCTCCATAGGCACAGAGCCAAATTGGGTTTTTTTTCTACCATAATGGCATTAGCTCCCCATAACAGCATGATAGGACTGAGGCTGAAAATGGGCAAACTGGCCCTTTTAGGACAAAAAACAAACACCAAGTAGAAAAAGTTACACACTGGAATGTAAAAATTGTCCACCACTATCATTAGTCCAGACTTGTTGGGTTGACTTTACATTTTGATACATTGCTTCCCTTCAAAATCACTACAAATAAAGTATATTAAATTGACTTATTTTTATGGGTTATGAAGTTGGTTAAATCTAGGCTATAATGATGATAAACATCATACTCCCACACACAATGGAGGACATAAAGGATGCATTGTGCAGGTACTTGATGTGAATAGACTCTCAAAGTAGGTTAATAAACTTAATGTTGAAAAATGATCTGCCAAAGAACTAACTGGCTGACAGCGCTCTTTTGAGGAAAGTTTACTTCCACAAAAATGAGGAGCATCCATTTTATGCTGTCAGAGCAGCAGTCTGGAAGGTCAGAGGGTAGTCTGGGTGGATGAAATGTTCCAGCAAACTCAGTTTAAGAACAGTCTTGTTCTGACTCGTTGATTCTTTCCCTCTGTAAAAGTCCATGCCCCTTTCTGAGCTGCAGGAACAGATCTTCAGGATGGCAGCCTCAAGGAAAAGCATGCCTGCAAGTTCAGGTTCAATGCATTCAACGCAACCTTCAGACCTGTGCTCAATCTTCTAAATGAAGAATGCTACATACTACAGATCTGGTTTGGGTAAAACCTGACAACCTCTCAACTCCTACAGTTACTCAACATCTAAATTAACTTTCCCCTTGCATTATTCGAGGTAGAGGAGGCACATACAATAGCAACTCCCCACAGCTGCACACCTGTGGCCTGAGAAAAACACACTTATGTTCTCACAAAGCATGTATTCCCCCTCTAAATGAGACGAATACCAACCGCAGAGAAGTCCCCTAACCCTCAGCCGAGCCCTCTGAAACAGGAAGAGAGCACTTGAATCTGGATTTGATGGGGGAGAGTTGCTCAAGGGTGTTGTCAAAGCTGAGAACAAATAAAGCAGCACACATGGAGAGGCTGGGGTCAGTTCAAGGATTTAAAAAAGAGAAAAGCAGAAGAGAGTAAAGAAATGTGAGCGCCTTGAAAACTCGAGAGCTGGATAGAAATAGAGAAAAAAAAAAAGTACAAAAGAGAGACGAGAGGAGAGAGCGGAAAGGTTTGGATGTGATGAGAGCGAACATTGTAACTGAAGCTGTACACGGTGAGAGGGGTCAAGAGGGAGAAAAAAGCAGAGAGTGAAAAGGTGATACACTGTTGGCCTTACTGAAGGAACATGTTTGTACTGGAAGGCACAATGTGTGGGAAAAGACTTGGAAAAAATTGAGAATAAATTATCATTAGTAAGGGGAAAGCTACTGAGAACAAATAGTTTAGAATCAAAGGAAGATAAATCAACTATTTGCTCAGTAATTTAAAGCGAGGGAACACATGGCATCCTCTGTAAAGGCGCAGACACATCTAAGACAGAGCACAAAACAAACTTTCACAAACTGGTGAAATGATCAAAAAACTGTTTCCCATTCAATGAATGACAATACAGTCAAACTACTGCAGCAGTTGGTCAGCAGTCTCCACACTGCAAAGCTGACTAAAAATGAACATGACTGAATGGATATGAAAGTTCAGTTTTGCAATAGTGCTGGACCATGAAGGACACCCTATTGTGTGAAAATGTTTACTGCACTATTCCTACCTGAAAGGACAAGGGGGCACACTCTGCTTCAAGAGTGCTGAATCTATCAGCCACAAAAAAATGGCCTTATCAGCACATTTAAAAAGTCTATATCCAGAAGCAATGCCTCAAAATAGTTCCAGCCTTAGACAGCACATTGGCTTCCATTTAAATAAATGGAGCATGAACAAGGGATGAACAGCCAAGGAAGTAGCAAGCTAGATACCCACCACCCTGTGCCCTCCTCAATCTGCTGCACACATACTCGACAACTTTGTGTTCATTTCTTTCTTGTATTCAAATGCCTGCTCTTTCACGCTCAATGTTATTTATCTCTGTCAGACTCGTCCTTCTGCCACTGATGCCCGACATGTGTTCTCACACAGGTACTCTTCCGCTCTGACAGAGGTGTCCTTTATGTTTCAATAGGCCTGTTGTGTGTGTGACGCAGAGGGCATAGACACAAACAATGCTCTGTTCGGGCGATGGTTTAGCTCAGTTGGTAGAGCAGGCGCCCCGTGTACAGAGGCTACAGTCCTCGTTGCACTGAGCGCAGGTTCGACTCGTGGTCTGCTGATCATTTAGTGCATGTCATCCCCCACTCTCTACTCCCCATATTTCAAGTCTATCTTCAGCTATATCTGATAAGGCCAGAAAAACAATGCTCTGTCACCCACAATGCCACAACTGCATCATCTGTAAACAGCATATCTTAAATCCTGTTTTTAAACCTGATATAAAAGGTATAAGTCTGGTGAGGTCTATATATATCTATTCTATTCTGTGACACACTCCTACACTGTTGTCCACAAACTTTTGTAACCACATCAATAAGCCCCATGTTCTGCTGTTGTTCCTAAATACTTGTATACTGTAGTTTAATTTGAGTCAATAAACCGTCATGAAACTAAAAATACTCACAATAGCACTAAAGGTTCATCAATCCATGGCTGAAAACAGTCCTTACCAAAAACAGAATTTATTCATGTTTGATCTTTTTTTTTTAAAGCTACTGTGCCCAGGTATTTTACTAATTTACAAAATATTTGGTTTGAATTGGTGACCTGCACTCTCAAGTTAGTAGGAACAAATTGGCTTGGAGCTGAGAGCCATGTACATAAACAGGACAGATAAGTCTGTAAGTATTAAGTTACAGTATAAAAGCACAGCCTCACATGTGCAATATTTTTATATTGGCAAAGAAAACTACCTGGTTACTTCCATTGAATGCAAGTTAATAGGCAAATAAAACATTTCCTTCTAGTGGCATAGCAAGCTTCCACCTACCTCCACCTTCCAAACTGTTGTCTTGTAAATATTGATAGCAAAAGCATAAAAATATGAATTTGTGTTTTTTTTTTTCATGTAGAGGATAAAAAACATTAATAGTATTGATTGTATAGAGAGGATTATAAAAGTACATGAGTACACTGAGGAGGGTCCAGAGACATGACACGTTGTTGTCAATTCCAGTTAGAGTTGAATTGTATTGTAATTTAATAGCACATATTTATGAAGCCGTGAGCTCTCAAATTTGCATTTTAGAGAGTCTTCACATGTTTAATATTGTTATCAGTAACTCATGCTTCATAATCTGTAAAAACTCTAATTCTCTGTTTTGCCTTATGTAAACACAGCATCTTCTGCAACTATCCCTCCTCTGTTCGTCCTCCTGTGGTCACTTCCATGTTTTTCCTGTGTTAGAAGGTTTTTTTGGAGGGAGTTTGAATCACAGACTGTATAAAAAGATGGACGACATGACAGCTCCCTAAAAGTGAAGCCAGAACATTTGGAGCGCCCCCTGCTGACTGGCTGCAGTATAGGTCATAAAGCCCGCCTCCTCCATGTTAACAGATGGGACATGAGTCAAACTATAAAATCAAAATACACGTCAAATACATTTTTCTCAAACATGGTTTCTGTCATTATAGTTAGTTCTTATCATGCTGATTTACATCCAAGTGTTCATTTTTCTGACAAGTTTATTTTTAATTAGTTATTTGGTGCTGTAAAAAGGATGATTGACAGCTCTGTTGACAAATACGGCTCCTGCAGCCGATCTGTTCTGGATTAGCAGAGTAGAGGACGAACGGCGAGAGGAGACGTAACTAAAACAATCACTACAATCAAATTCCCATGTCTGTGAACATTAAGCTCAGACCAACACAAAAAGCTGTTCTGCTGTTAAACACGCCGGCGTGCAGGATCTTTGCTGTTTTTTCTGTAAGCTCAGTGTGTGTTTTGGTTTGCGGAAGTGGCTATGGCGGCACCACCCGCTGATCTCTACTATGCAGACTCTGGCTCCAAATGACGTCACCATTGCAAGATGGCAGCGCCTATCACAGGGGCAAGTTTGGCATCAATTCCATACAATGAGAGCAGATGGAGACGCGTCGTCCATCTATATATACGGTCATTGATCTGAATCAAGATTCCAAGGTAAAGGGGTTTGGTTTGGTGTACAGACAGTGAAGCACTCTCAGGTTTTAATCTGTCATTTTAGGCTCTATAAATAAAAAATTGACTTGACTTGAGACTTAAAAAAAAGAAACACTGAAGAAATAAAAGGAATAGACTAATGGAAATAAGTAAATGAGGAGGAAAATGAGGTAAAAGGAGGTTTTTAACCTCTAAATCCTCTGAGAGAAGACAAACAGTAATTAACATAATCCTTATGCAAGTTGAATAAGAGAGGTTGAATTGATCTCACACGACACATGACCTTTCACATGAATAAAGCTGTCCTCATGAATGTATATGACTATGTTTACTGGCTGCAGTCCAGTTCTAGCTTGGCCATGCTGCAGTTTGTTGGAGTAATACAACACACAGTGAATTATGACGCCAGTCTCACATAACATCATATAAGAATGGCACAGCATGTGTGGTTTTGAACTGTCAGAATAACAAAAGAGTATTTCCGTAACATACTACTTAAGAAGGTGGGCCTGCAGGTCCACCTCTTCCTCCTCTGTATGTGAAACTTACATAAGTCTACACTGAACATGTGCAAGGATAACGTCAACGCAACATTGTAGGAGTACATTTTCTTTTGATAAACTGCAGCAAAAAGCAGCAGCAGCACTGTTCATAGAGCTAAACATTAACACACATCATCATAAACGTGACTCAAAGAAATCCAATTTATTCAGAATATCGATACAACAGTTGACTCCATCATGAAAATAAATCACTTCTGCTGGTTATAAATGCCTGTGTGCATCTTGAGAGCTGGAAGACGAAGCTCACCTCTCCTGCCATTAAATCATTCATGACCCTGCAGTGCTGTGGACCACACAGTACCAGACCTGCCTCCACCAATCTGTGTCTCCACTCTGACAGTAAGCACACACACCGCTAGACTCACTGTTTTAACCCTGCACTAAAATCATTCTGTGCAGACAGCAATTACACATGCTCATTCAAGCAGCCACACACATTCAAAAACACTCAAGCAGTCAGTATTTATTTGCGTCTCCCTGTGCGTGGTGCATACACCTGTGTCCTCTGCTAACCTCACTGGCATCAATCTATAAAATATGTCTAAATCTTTTCCTTGCTCCGATAGTCTCTTTATCTGCGCAGCACACACTGCACCATCCATCAGCCTCATGTCCTAATTTGTGAGCTCTGAAGAGGGTTTGGCAGGGCTACCAATCCTTGGTTGAGGGGGTACCCAAACACATAGTCATACCTTTCCTGTCAGGTTGTACTCTCATCACCAAACGTTCCTTCACTAAGAGAGAGCAAATGATCCTCCTAATCCCTCCATGTCAACAAATATCTATATATTAGTATACTTCTATCCTCAAACAAGGCAGGCTTCAGCTACATTCTCAACTATTTTAAGTGCAACCCAGTTACGCCATTGATGTCAACCCTATCCAACTGGGCATCTCTGGTAGAGAACTACACTGGCTGAGTCTTACCCGCAGAGTGCTTATTCAAAGGCACAGAAAGAGTCCAACACTCACTTTCTTTCCAATGGGACACCACATGGATCTTTGCTTGGTCCCTTACTCATCTTAACATGCCCATCCACCCTCGGACTGACTATCCACTAACATGTTTTTCTTACCCCTGCCATGCCAGCTCTATCCAGCTCCGTCCTTCCTGCCAGACAACCAAAGAGTCTCAGCGTGGATCTGTGCCTTCCTTGGCGATATCTCAAAATGGATGATGGATTTCTACCTTTGATTCCATCACTTCAAAGAATAAACTCCTGTTGACCCCAGCCAGTTCTTCTGTTCGGCACATTATTATGCAGCTCTGCTCGACCTCATTCTCAACAACAAAGTCTGTTTGAAAACCTCAACATGGTGAGAACCACCTTTCACTGAGCATGTTGCAATCATCTGCGCTTTGCACAATATAAGATCATAAAGATCAAGTCTATCTGACCAAGTGTACCCATCTACTTCTTGTACTGTAGAGCACTGGTCATTTCTTCACTACTGTAACAACCTTTATCAGGGCTGCCAGCAGGAACACAAAATACATTGCAAATTTTCTCTTTTGCAGCTGTGATTAAGCTCAAGACACTGATGCTGGCCTTCCATCAGCCACTAGCACATCACCTGCTTCCCTGAACTTCCACATTAAAGTTTACGAGCCTTCTTGCTCACAACTATCTGTAACTAAACGATGATTATGCCCACTGTTAATGCAAAGCAGACCCTCTGTGACAGAAGTAGTTATAATTTGGTCAGCATTCTGCCTTTAAAAATTGCTTGAGGACCTACCTCTTCTGAGAGTTTGACCTAAAATGACCCTTGTTTCTAATTTCCTCACTCTCTTTACGCTGATGAAGAAGGGATTTGCTAGGTACTCATAGGTTACTTTGTGCGTTTGCAGGCCTTGTGGCACTTGCATGAAGTGGAAAATGGAACTGAGGGTTGAGGCACTTCTACTCAAAGACTGCTCCTTGTACTACTTCGGCTTGGATTCTTCCTCATTTGTACACTGCTTTGGACAAAAGCGTCTGCTGAATGAATAAACGTATATGCAAATGTAGTTAATATAACCCTTGTTGCTGAGATCTGCATAATATACTATGGTGGCATAGTTATTTATAGGAGCCACCCAAGTTATCTATGCAGAGAAGATTCAGCAATGTGGTAGGTTTATGATGCAGGCGCAGAGTGATGGCAATGCTTTATTGGCAGCAAGACAAATGTTTCCCACATGACAAATAAATCCAAGGGTCCGGATCACAGGTTGCACCATCATCTATCCAACCTCACTGATCTAAGGTAAATAAGAGATACCTACGGATAGTATCGATACAATCAATACTATTAATGGTTTTTATAGAGTAATTGACTAAATATACTGTTTAATTGAGAGTTCTGGAAAATGATATCCATTTTTAGCCTATTCCCCATTGAATTCCATCTTTCTGTCTATCAAGCCCATGACTGAACAAGTGCAGAAATCCTTTATGAATATTTGATGACTCTGCGTAACAGTATTGCAGAGCCGCGTTGAATTGCTGCACTGGATCAGAGGGAGAGGCGGGTGTGAACACAGCTTGTGTGTGTACTGCAAACTCCACTGGTATCTAGGGCAATGTGTGACTCTGTGTTTGGGATAAACACAACACAACCGATTCCTTGCGATGGCAGTGCAGTGCCTCGTCCTTCACACTTCCTCTCCTCTATCCCCTAACTGTCTTCAGGATTTGTCAGTGTCTTGTGGATGATCTTTGAACCAACTGTCAGCCTGCTGATTGCATCATGCTGTGGTGTCAACCTTCTCAGATGCTGACCAAGTCAAAGTGAAGCTGAATGTAAATGAGATGTGACCCTGCTGCAACCAGCAGAGGGAGCTAAGACCAGCTCATCCTTCATCTGTCCTCTGTTATCAGTCCGTCTTTAAGGAAGAGAATACATTAAACCTGATATTCTACATCACAACCTTTAGACTCAATTACTTCAAAGAAAATCAAGAGCAAATGTATGCCTTGCCAGTCTCTTAGAGGACATTTTATGACCACATTCATCTCCATGCACTTCTATTGTTCTCACACTTAACCATTCTGTATTAACTGGCTGTGTTTCTTTTGCATTCTCATTAATCTTCTGACAGAGGAAGCAGATGCCTGAATGAATGTGCTGAGCCATATATATTGAGTAAAACCACATATGCAAGCTCCCTCACAGCCTCAGAGAATTTACTATATTTTAAAGAGGTGTGAAAAGGATATTCAGTTTTGCATCCACGTAAGTTCCAGTTTGCAATTTACTTGATGTGAGCAGTGATAGCACACAAATCTGTGTCAGAACAAATGTCATGTGCTGAAATCACAGTACCAGCTTCAAATGAATGTTTTTGTGTGATTATGTTTTCTGCATTAAAGCGTTCAAAAAAAGAAAACAGCTCCACAGTTTCAACCTGTGGCATTTAAATGTATTTGACAGACTTTGCGGGAAATGTGTATTCTCTGTCTGGAATGTAATACATGCAATTTGAGCAGAGTTGAGAGAAAAACTGGGCAAAAAAAGATTAATCAGGGAAGGATTCATAATGTGTGAGTTGACAACTCAAAATGATGTTATGCCTAACCTAGTGCTTATTTCAACATTAAACTGTTGAAGCCAAAAACAAAGTATTTTCACTAAGAGTCGCTTGTTTGATTCACTAGCCAGATTTTCACACTCAAGCCTACACCTCTGCTCAATATCGAGATATTCTGGGAAGATTACATAACAACGGGGGCTCAAGTTCAAGGATACTACAACTGCGTACAAACAGTATTGTGTGAAACATAAAAATAAACCTTATAAATTCATTAAAACTATGCATATCCTGTGAATGTAGTGTGAATACTAAAAACTCCAAAAATAAAATCTATAACTGAAATCAAAATACATTTCAGACTTAAAGAGTTGAATTTTAAACTGAACTTAAATTTCACATTAAACCTGTGTAGTGAGCTGTATGGAGGAATAGAAGAAAGACATGAGTAAGTGTTGACGAGGATTCACTTTCATCAACTCAGCAGGAAGCAAGAATGCAAAAACAACTAGAACTGAGTGAAGGCATGGGATGTGGCAGTAAGAAGAACTGATAAATGATTGAAACAGCAAGTCTTTAAAGGAAGTTGCATGTTGCTGACCTTCAGCCCTCTGACCAAGGACAAACACAAGAGATGGAAAAACAAACAAGAGAGGGACACGGAAGACACTGTCCTTACATTTTAAATTGTGCTTTTTCCCCACTGGTGAAAATGGTTTATTTGAGGCCATTTAAATTAAAAACTATAACATGCAACATGAAATTTAACTAATTTACTGAGCCTAATTTATCTACTGTTACCTCTTGTAGACATTTCAAAGACCAATGTCCAAAGTCCCCAGAGACAGAGGGGATGTCTTCAAATTGATTTGTCCAACAGAGTCAAACTCAAAACTATTAAACAAACTACCACAAAAATGTTTTGATTGGAATCTGTGAAACATTTTCTGTTAATTAATGGATGACTCATTCCATTTTTAAACAGGACTTGCTTGTGAAATGGCTGCACAAGTCATGTGTACATTATGTGTGTTTATACACAATCTACACAGTTAAGAGTTAAGAGCTCAAACTCCAGACTGTGTGCACACTGAGTTCCTCAAAATCAAAGTTAACGAAGATATATGTTATGACGTAGGTCTAAAATATTTGAAACAATCAGAGGTGGAGAAACCACAGCAAACTTATCTGCTGTTACTCTGTAACAGATTTCTTTAAAATGAAGAGGAAACGGACATATTGATCCAGAAGTTATTCAAGTCACACAGAACAACCCACGGGAATATGGTCATATAAGGAGGAAGGCACATACATCCTCCCTCTCTCGCATACTCATACACACACGCTTGTGTCAGATGTAGCGTTCCACCAGTGTGTGTGAAGGCAATTAAAGGTCTGTGCCTTAGGGTGTGCTGAAGCCAAAGTCACTCTGCTCTATGCTCTGACAAATATTTTCTCCATTAGCAGCAAACTAACTGTCCTGCACTGCCTCAAGCTCTGCTATATATTCTGCTTCACTTAGACTCTGCAGGGAGGCAGCAGGGGGAAATGGCTGAAAAGAAGGGTGGCCACAGGGCTGGGGAAAGTGGTGGAGGGATGTTCTTTTGTATGAGTAGGATAGAAGGGGAGCAGCAAAAGAAAAAAGGACACAAAGAATGTAGACTAATGCAGAGAAGTCAGGATGAACTTCCAGCCATCAGTTTAGATAAATGATGTACCGAAAAGATGTGTTCTTCAATGTGTCATGATATCAATGTGTTTGAAAAGACAAAACAAAAAGGACACAGAGCTAAACGGTGGTGATGTCATCTATGTGATTAAGATGGATTTTCTTGCAGCATGTGGATGTTCAGGAAATGAAATATGGATATTTGTGTGTGTAAGAAAATTACATACAGTGTGTACATTTAAAAGGACTGTGTTTTTGAGGTGGACATGGAAAAACGGCAGCTTATGGTGGAGTCCTGAAGGCAGAGTATTTGACTGAAGGAGAGGAATGAGAAAGTGAGAATAAGAAAAAGAAATGAGATGTCAGTGCTCATATAGTTATCAGGAAGTCCTCCATTTCAACACTAGGTGGCGACATTCAACTTTCCTGCAGATAAGCCGACACAGTGCTGACTAAGGGCTGGCTGACAGTGGATGTCCGTATGCCAGGTCTACATACATGTGTGCTTACATGTGATCGTGTACGAGGTGTGGTTGACCTTGTAAAGCTGCTGCATGCACGCAGATTCTCCTTCATCCTGTGCCGATACCGCTACAGTCCCGGAGGACCGTCCCCCTCCTCTTCGATCCAAACTGACTATATTACAGGAGGGGGGAATGCAGCTACAGCATCATCTGCACAAACGTCTCTTTATTACATCACATTACATAAATGTGTGTGGTGGAAGTTGATCATTCCATATCAACCTACACTGCACTCATGGTTTCTTGTCTTTTTCTGCCTACTGAAAACATGAGGCTGCCGCAACAGTAAAAATGACGATGCTCCACCCCCCCTTCTGTTGCTCACTTAATCTCCCCCGTTTGTCTCTCTCCAATTGTGGATCCATAGTGTTTAGTGCAGAACTCAGAGGCTGACGAAGAAAAGAGGGGGATGTTAAAAATCAAACGCATGATCTTGCAGTGATCTTGCAAGTAACTGCGGCAGAGGGTGAAGGAGGGGGAAGGAGTTGTAGTCCGTATGGAAGCAGGAGAATTGATTATGGGAGGGATGGAGGAATGCGCTCTAGGACAGAGGAGGAAAGGGAAGGGGGTGGGCACCTAGCTCTGAATCTGCACGGGAGAGAAATCTCTGGGGTCAGCCAATTAGAGGCTGGGTGACACCACTATCCTCCCAGCTACCTAGTAAATCCTGCGCCACAAGACAACCCACGTGCCTGTGTTTAATGAATGTGAGCTCACACACTCACACACACACAGAAAAAGAAATGTGTAGGTACACAATGAGATTGGACCTACTTCAACATCAGGCAGTAAAGTATTTAAGTGCCAAGGTTCACTTGCCATAATCGCAGATGTGTCTAAAAGATAAATTGATCATTTCTGAGTATTAACTTCAGTCATTCATTCATCACTGTAATGACTGACATGCTGTACAGCACAAGCAGAGACGGCTCATATCTCATGCCGAGTGGTCGAGATTCAATAGAATCCATATCCCTTTTAGAACCTTACTGGATCTGTTGAGGTTTATTTTTAAACATTATAAGTAAACAAAGCAGTTAAATGGGCAATTCACCCAATGTATGATTTACAAAAATATCTAATGAGTTTCTTAACTGTGATGAAAAGGTTTAAATTGACATTGTTCTTAGCACTCATAGGAAGCATTGTCATTAAACTCTTTTTTTTCTTGAACAACTGCTAATGAGAAAAATGGAACATTAGGAATATAGAAAAAAGGAGCAACTGAACTTGTAGCATTTTCTCATAAACACATTTTTACATTACAACAGTTTGAGACTGGTGTATAATAAGTGAACACAAATAACATCCTTAGAGAAAATATTTCTGCACCTCTAAAATGCATTTGGCAGGGTGAAGAGTACCACGAGTAATTGTTAACCCGCTAGCCCCCATGGCACCTCAATGGCGCCTTTTTATATTTCACTTAAGAGCCCAGGAGCACCAGTCATGCTTTGCTACCCAGTTTATTAAAACAAGGAAAAGTCCAAGCTCTGTGTTGTAGATACTTTAAGTTGTTGTTCATATCCAGAATAAGAAATCTACGTGTTATCGTTGAGATCTTTATTTTCAATGATTTACATACAACTGGAAAGCTGAGTAGCAAAGGGTTTTTTGTCTTTCTAATATCATGGAAGTCAAAAATCGTTGAGAGATCCTGACCCACTGTGTATGGTGGAAAGCAACAAAGACATACAGAGGCACATTCTTAGCGTGAAGCCATGCAAGCTATTTTTTCACACGCACAGTTTTGCAGTTTGGGGGTTTTCCTTTAGTTTGAAAAGCCTCGCATTATACAGTGATGGATCTGTTGTTAATGGAACAGGCAATCAAATTAACAACGTTTACTGGTGCTACTACAGATGTAGCTCTTTTAACATAGGTGTGGATGGATGATGGAAGGTAATGTTCTGTGTATCTACATCTTATTGGACATCCTCCCAGAGAGCAGATCATTGTGCAGGCTGGATGGGATGAGAAGTGAGGAGGATCAAATCAAAGTGACACCACCTCTCCCTCCGGGGGGATTCAGATGAAGGGGTTTACAAATGGCTAAGCTTTTAATAACTGGTCCATGATGCTATGACACCATGATGACACTTGACACAAGGATTAGATGACTAAAGAAATATGCACTCCAATAAGTAAGAGAGAGCATACAATGAGACTCCAAGGCACCAACCAAGGCCAAAGTCCTGATCTTGTTTAATCATCTGTTGAAAATGACTATTAGACACAAAAAACTAAATCTGAATCCCTTCCTCCAGATAGATAAATAGCCGCACTTTATTGATCCCAACTGCGAAAGCACACTATTAAAAAGGTGCTGTAACATACATACTGCATTTCAGGACGTCACTTTGGACGATGCAGGTTTAATTCATTTAGGAAATTCAGCTTCCAATCATGAACTCAATCTTTTCCTCCTGCCCATTGCCTTAAATGAATCAGACATTCTCCATTGTCCGCACTCAGAGAACTGGGACTGAGAATCACAGCTGGGAAGTTGTGCTGCTGTAATGACCTACTGTACTGCGTGGCTTTGAATTGAATTATCCTTCTTCCCTCAGGTAGACAGAAAAAGAAATCATCATATCAATCAAGTAAATAAGACACCTGTCATTCAATACGGGGGAAAAGGGTGCAGAGTCACCCTGGGGTCACCCACACTCCTCTGATATTTCACTCCTTTTTGCTCTCACTCTTCTCCTCTATGACTCTGTCTCTGGGCTATATTCCTACTGTCTGAAAGCTCATCTTTGCACATACAAATGCAGTCCCACACTGGCATGCTCGCTTTGAACACAAAGCACACAAACTTGCAAAATGTATATTATAGGACAGTCTTGCACATATAAATTAGTTGTTCAGATATTTAACTTAAAAAAAGAAATGTTTTTGCCCCTTATATAAGGTAAAAAGGAAATCCAAATCACCAGGATTCCTCCTCTGGGGCACATTTTCACAGCAATCCATCAAATATTTGTTTGGATTTTTCAGGCTGTACCAAAGTGATGTCGGGTCCTAGCAAGAACATGGTCCCGACACCCAATTTTCATGTCTTCAGCTTTCACTATCAAGTAAGGAAAAACCATTAAAAAGTCGTAAAAAAATAATAATTTTACTATCCAAGGAACTGTGCAGCTATCATGGCAGCAAAGGTCTCAGCTAATCCATTTGTCATCACTAAAACGGATCTACACATCTATTCGGTTTTAGTGCACTGAAGCATGAAGGAAAGACGGGAAAAAAATCATCTAAGTTCATTAAAGGACAAATCTGCATAGGAAACCGGTTGTTTAAATTTGAACGACGGAGCAGAAATAAAATCTCTACAGCGCAAAGCAGAGCAGATCAATACAGTAAGTGGTTGCACACTGCAGAAGCTCCTCGCTATCGTACATATCAGCCCAAGAGATGCTGCAGAGTGTGAGGATATCAAGGCAGGACTCCGAGTACCTGGACATCAAACTGCACTAAGCTCCCTATCCCACCTCCTGTCCTTTCCTCCCTCCTCTCTCATCAGCCAGAAGGAGCTTAAAGGGAAAGAGCTCAGGTTGGGTGACAGAAACCAAAAGCCTTCCCTTTTTCACAACAAGCCGCCCAGCAATGACGTACCACATTCCTCAAAGAAGATATCATGTCCTTCTCTCTACTTCTTTCTCCCTCTCTCTCATCCATTTTTATTTGGGCATGATGAGGATCCATTTCAATAACCCTGATCTCTCAATTCTTGTTTCAGGGAGTTACGTAACAGCTGCACTATTAGAATAACAATTGGGAGGAGAGATTAGCGCAATCGGCCAAGGAGAGAGAGGATGATGAAGGGAGGGAGGGAGGCACTAGGAGGGAAATCTAAGGAAGCCCCTCACAGTATGACACATCATTTCACGTGTTTTCTCTCAAATGAATAGATTTAACCGTTCAGTGGTAGGATAAACACAGACGGATACGGCCAGATGCTGCCTATGTTAATATTTTTGGAGGTTTACAAGAACCTGTTTTGGAAACTAATACCTTGCTGAAAGCACTGCAGTCCTACGTGTCAGATCAGCTTCATTTACAATCATCAGCCAGGAAACACACCACAAATGCTGTGTGTCTTACAGGATTTCTTTTATTACAGAGATAATAACACAAAAGTAGCAGGTACTTATGCTTGTTACCGCCAGTCTTCAATCGAAAGAATGACTCACTGCAGTGTGGATGAAACTGAAAACATGGTGAAAAATCTTCACCACTGATCACAAATGTAAAAATATACTCAGGCTTAGGAGTTTCGGGGGAAGCCGAAGCCCTGCAGAGAGGGAGTGCCTGCTGGATGCTTGCCGTTACTTTGCTCTGGTTAATTTAATTTCTTTTTTAATTCCAACAAAGACTGGAGAAAGTGCCTCTTGAGCAGGGGATTCATCTTGACTCTCTCATCAAATAAACCGAACTGGGTGTGGTGGGGTATCTGCCTGGAAAACACTCTGATAGCTCATAAATAAAGTCCAGCTATCGCCTTGGTTAAAGGAAGGGGGGGTTGGGGTGGAGGCTGGCGAATTGGCCTCACGTGCGCCTTCCATTCTCGCTTTAATTAAAGGAGAGTAGGCTGCAGCTCTCGGCCAACCTGCCCTAGCAGCACTTACTGTAGAGCCAGGAGCTGGACTCGCTGAGACTCATTCCCAGGCTCCATCAACATGAGTGAGTGCCTCGCCAGGCCTGCTGAGTCATCTGTCTCAGGGGTTCCACAGGGCCACCTGGGCTGCAGCACCACACAAACACCAACATATGATACGGGATTCATTAACACACACACTTATCTGTGGAGTTGAGCAAAGAATAGTGAAATTAATTGTAAGCTGGTGGATTCAACTGGTGTTGGGTAATGATGTCATATGATGCAACATGCTGTCGGACACACCACTTGGGCTGCACAATATTGAAAAAAAAACAAACAGACATTGCGAAAACTTTTTGTTCCGAGATATTTTTTGCCATTTTAAATATTTCAGGAAATTTCACTAGATAAATGCAGTGTGTTTTCATGTAGCCTTCATATGAACAATTAACAATCATACTTTTTATTATTTGGGACATCTAAATCTATTTCTTTCTAACAAAACAAAACCCCTCTCCTCCTTTTACCACACTTGGTTCAGCAACTCTGACACCCTTAAGAAAAAGTACAGCTGGAACGACACGTTTCTTTATAAAATAAATACAAATAGAGTTGTGGGCTGCAGTTGTGTTACTTGTATGCCATGTCATATTTCCAACAGTCTTCAAATGTATTTATAATTAGCGTGATCAGCCCAGTGACTGTAACCTTCACAGTATCCTACTTCCTATCGGCACACACAACCTCACACTGTGTGCGCTGTAAATATAGCTGCTAAAAGTAAACACACATCCACTCTGTTAACTATAGGTTTATGTGGCCACAGCATTAACCAGCACCGGGACGAGTTGCCACTGATAACAGTAATACACTCACTTATGAGCCACCTCGTGTAACGGAGCGTCTTCGTCGATCATCCCGCCGACATGATCTGCGACGGCAGCAACATTGCATGCTTGTTTACAGGCAGGTGACATACAGACTCTGCTGCACAGCGGTCAGGTCTCGGTGTGCTCTGGTAAGGACCTGCACTAATGTGATAGCAGATGGACTTTTTCTGTAGATCAGTCATGGAAAACTAGGAACTGGCGAGTTTTCTTTTTGCACCGAGCAACAATATAGCAATAATATTCACTAAAGTTGCTTCACTATCACATGACCTGCGATTTGACTATTGCACATGTGCACATCGCAATTGCGATTGTTAAATGATATACCGTGCAGCCCTACACCACATACACACACACAGGACAGTGCCCTCATAAGGACTAAACATAATCATAACCGAAATACTATCTTCGAGAGATCTATGCGGATGTCAACCAAATTCTGTTTTATAGCAACTATATATTGGCTTAGCAAAACTTCAACGAAATAGAAGGGAAAGGGACAATTTTCAATGTCTCTTAGAACAGACAAAGTAGAGAAAGAGAGAAAGTGAAAGTAATAATTTTCACTCAAGAGTTTAGAGCAGAAGCTCTAAAGTAGACCACTGGAGATGGGAGGGAAGGATGTGACCAGACGAGTCTACTTCAAAAGATCCTCTCCAGAAATGTCAAATAGCACTTCTGTCTCATATTGTTTTTTCCACGTAATTTGAGAGAGTTTAACAAACAAGTGACTTAAGTCCAGAACAGTTTTCAAAACAAAGATAAAAAAGACCAATAATACGGCCTTTCTTTGTTAGATTTGTGTTTTGTGAATGGATGATGGGCTCCAGTCAACACTGTGCTGTTGCCAGCTCACGGTGTGGTCATGACTGTGCAAGTTAAGAGGAACTGTTTGATATTCTCTGAAATACATCAATACACTTATCAGTTCACATTGCTTACGACAAATATTGGAAACTTAGTGAAACAGCTAGCCTGGCTTTGTCCATAGGTAACAATATCAAACCATATTCCCAAAGTTCACAGATTAGCACACTATATCTGATTTTATTTTACCAGTAGGAAAAAAAAACAAAAAAGGGAAAAACAACAAGTTGCAGCTCATTGTGATAACTTAACAAGCAAAGTGAGAGTACAGTTAAGCCTGGCTGATCAGCAGATAGGTGATGTGATGGGCTTTGTCACTGCTGCAGCATGTTTAATCCACCAAATCTGAAGACATACTGAAACCACACAGTTTCAAAGATAAATACAACTCCTAGACAGCCCTACATTACCAATCTGTCTCAGACATCAACACATTAACCTAAGTAAAGGCTTTGCTTCCTGTTCAGGCAGGGAGGGTTAGAGATTTTGGAGGGCAGACAAAGACGTGGCTGGAATGCTGATACACTGCTGCCACCTCTGCTTCATACGAAGATAGCACCTGTACTATTGAAATGTTCACTGGCAGCCACATGAGCTTCAAAGTCCTGCACCCTGGTTAGTACTGTTGTTTAGGAACCTGAAAGTCTATGCTGCTGAGTTTTACCTTTAAGACCCCTGATGGGCTGCGATATACATCAACAGCCAACACCTCAGAGTGCCAGACAATTTACAGCAACATAGGAGCCATAGTGCATCCTTACCAGACTTATAGTATTGATGAGTCTGAGTATCAGCACCACTAATGGGTCAGTCCTCAGCTGCCTTGACTCTCATTCTCTGCACTTCACTGCTTTGCAAGTAACAGGCAAGCCTGACTAAACAGAAACTGTAACAGCTCACAACAATGGCCTCTCAGCAACAGACTTTCCATATGATGTTGCAACACTCGATGCAGTATCATAGAGCTTTATATATCCATCACACTGTTTTGATTGAACTTTTGATGGCTCCAGTTTTTCAAAAGTGAGATTTTTTTTTTCTTCTTTACATTAAGAAAAGATTAAATATGTTGGAAGGACAAAACATTTGATAAAAACCTTTGGCTCTTGGAAATAGTGATTGGTATTTTTACATTTTTATGGACCAAACAATTATTTGAATAATAATAGTAAAAAAAAACTAGAGTAATTGCCCTACTGTTGTTTGCATCAACCTACTAGTTAAATTAGAATTAAAATCTATGTCTGTTCACACTCGTATACGTACTGAAGATGTCAAGCCACAGTACCAAAGGAAGACGCATGTTCTGCCTCACTTATAGTGCAGGATGAGTCCATGAGAGAGCATTGGGGAGAGGAGCACAATGCATCGTTGTCATCATTAGCATAAATAGCTTGCTAGTTTAAGCTTGTGGTAGACTCATGCACAATAAGTGTACAGGAAAATTTGGCGTAGGCAGGTAGGTAAAAAGGTGAGACGACATCCAATCATTTAATTTGTTTCCAATAAAATGATTGGACAGACATATTACAGTCCTGTGACATCCACAGATGTCGTAATTTTTTCTTTTATTAAGTGTCTTTCTAGTGAAATGGAAATCTTTACTTATTTAACATGAATTATTCTAGTGAATAATTTCTAGACTATTCTTTGGGAAGAGAACATCACGCAGATAGAAATTTAAATTTCACAAGAAAGGGACAGTTTTAAGGTCAAAGTGACTTTGACAACAAAAAAATAATCAGTTCATCCTTGAGTCCAAGTGGACGTTTTTTTCTGACAAAACTAAATTTCCTCCGGGTGTTCCTGAGATATCACGTTCAAGAGAATGGAAAGGCCAACATACTATGTTCAGAAACACTAGAGCATTAAATAGAAATACATTTTTAAAATAAATGATAAAATATATCATTGTAGGTTGCAGATCTGCAGCATTATGTGTAATAACCAGTCGATGAACAGTAACATTGTTCTGAACGCCTGTTTTTGAGGAAGGACGTTTTATCCCAGTGAGCTACTGTGTTACATTTGCTAGCAGAAAAAAAGCTGCAGCTTTCAGTTCAGAAGTGGATGTGAACTGTAATTTCTGTTGTTATATTTGGATGGTTTGTTCATAATCACAACTCGTGCTGAATCAATGAGTAAAAAGAAAATCGACAAATAAAATAATCGACAATCAGATATTTTTTAGAATTATTTTTTAGAATAAAAAAGCAAATAATTCACTGGTTCAAGCTTGTCAATAGGAAATGTTTGCTGGTATTCTTGGTCTTCTATGAAATGGAACTGTTTTCAGGACAACATTTTTTACAGAAAAGGGAAAACGGTCGATAATGCAAATAATCAGCTCACTCACCCCTAATCTTTAATTAATAATTAGGTGCATGTAAGGACATTTATATATGCACTTTAAAATAACAACATACAACACTACTGAAACACAAAACTCAATGAGCAAAAGGGAAATGACACCAAAGAAAAATCCATATTACTGCACATGAAAATACTGCTGTAAACATTCATCCTGAATGGGACTATTGGATTTGTTAAACACCCTGGGGGCTCACCAGATACCGATCACATACTGTGGCACTAAACATTAGGAAAGGGGAGGAATCAGATCTCTAAATGGTCAAAGAAACCAACTGAAATAATTGTAGAGCTTTTCACAGGACACATTTTACTGTTTTGTTCAGAATTTCGTATTTGCATTATTGTCATTGTTACTTTAAGTACCATTTTGTGTCTATTTTTGTCTTTTATCTGATGAATAAAACTGCAATTGTTGAAAGATGTTTTCACCAACAACCCAAATCAAGCAGGCACTATGTTAGAATGACTAGAGAGAATGTGTAGCCCTAGAACATTATGACGGTGTATCTTCAGTCCTAAGCATCCTGTTAAGAAGTAAATGTCAGGTGTATATTTCTCATGACCTTGGAATAATACAGAATCTTTAAAAAGTAAGCAGCCTAAAATGAAAACTGTACTTGATACATTTTTTTTCTCTTTGAGACAAACGATAAAAACCCAGCAAAGCGAGACTTCATGCTTCAGAGCTATTCTCGGCAGGTAATCCACTTTAGATGTAGACACAAACGCACATACAGAATGAGGTGAAAATAGGTGCTGACTAGGACAGTAGGGCTTTGTTCACATCCTGACAATGCTCATTTTTCAAGAGGGGGCAAACTCATCAATAAAAGTAATTTGAGAACAACATTATCCACTGCTCAGCAACTGACCTGAGCCGTATAATACCACTACACCATGAAGCCAATTAAAATGGCACTTTCACCCTTTGATGACGAATTGTTAGCTTTATGACTCCGGACATTCATCAGCTGACACAGCTCGTGTCCCCACAGGGATGTAAATAATCATTCTAAAACACCAGATTACAGTCGTACAAACATAGCATTAAGATCATTAAAACTATAAAGAGGATAGATAAAATGGTGAGGAAATGGAAAAAATGTTTTAAATACACAAAACCAAAATGTATGAAGAAAAATAATGCAGCTTTTCTCTCAAATCTTGGCTATCAGCCTCTACAGGCCATATGACAAGCTCAATCTGAAAAGACTAAACCAGGTGATAGTTTAAACAACTTGCTGCCCTGGGTCCCTACTATGGTGACTCAATCACCAGAACAACAATGAATCATCCACTATGAAGTTGAAACTATTACAGGTACAATACATGTAAGGATAACTAAATTAAGATGAATGAGTGATTTTTACTATAACAATTCTAAACCCATTAAATGTGTATGAAACACAACGGAAATGCCTCCAGTGAAGAAGGAAGCTTACATAAGAAATACCTGGTTTTCTGTGTTATATGTTTGTGTGTGTGAGCAAAATGTGTAGGGTGGTTAAATTAAAAATGTAGTTGTCACACAGAAAGAATTGACCTTGCTTACACCACGTGGATAGGGACACTCCTGAGGTGTAGGTCAATACACAAGGCAACTACCTAAAACCGGTGTTGAGTCGCAAATATAAGAAAAACAACAAAAATGTAATTGTGGTTTTGTTTACCTGCATGCAACATAAGGACACAAAACAGTCAACTTATGAATTACTGTAGAATTTGACTAAGTAGCTGCATGCATCTGAAAGGAAACAAAGAGGGCACTGGAAAAAGAAAGAGAGATAAAGAGACAGAATTCCCCCAGTATTAACATCTGCTCCAGAAACCAGGAATGGCTGTAAGCCGGTGTTAAAAAAAGGAAGAGAGGTTGGGAGGGAGAGCTGGAGGGGAGTCAGGAGGCTTATTTGAAAGACTTAAGCTGCATGGTTACGTAAGTGATATGGGATCCTCTGAAACCATACACTTTCAGTCAAAGTTGGGCTGCATTAGTACCCTCACCAGAAATCTCATCTCTGCCTCATCCTTATTGTTAGAGCTAAAGGCCTTCCCTTGGATCTCTAGTGCCGGAGATGACTTACTGCACTAAAACACATGCATAATGTACACACACACACACAAGCATCTCTGCCCAGGCATTGGCTCAAGTGAGTCGTCGCAGACAGAGTGATGGCATGAGTATGTTTCTATAAAAAAAGGTTTGGGTCTGGCTCTTCAAAAGAAAGAGCTGACGAGCAAACTCACAGACAACAACCCCTGTTGTATCTGAGTCACAGCACCTTTCATTTCTTCATTCTTGCTCTCATTCTCCCTTGATTTTGCTCAAATACACCTTCCAAACCATTGTTGCCTTACTTGTACAAGATAAACAAAAGGAAAAATCTAATCCCTATAGCTGCCTTTCAGCCCTTCCTCCCCTCTGTTGCAGAGTGGAAGCTGTACTGTGTTTCTGTCTATAACACTGTCTCTACTGCATCAGCATCAGATTGGTTTACAGCCAGCCTGGCACGGTGCAGGCTCACAGGGCGGCTGGACTCATTTGCTGAGGACCAATTTGCCACCAATACACAACAGCATATTCTGCAGATGACTCATTTTCATTAATGAGTTTGAGTAAAATCCGACAGGGGCCAGAGGAATAAAGTAGACTCTGCAGCTTGATGATACGTCCCTGCAGTCGTTGACTAGCGGAGCAGAGATTTACTGTTTACAACGAGCCCTGCCAGCTCTGCCTGGGACTTCTCAGTCAGACAGAAGCCTGCAGGTTTTGCTCTGCGGTCACTACAATGCCACAGAAAAAAATGCTGAGAGGAGATCAGAAAGGACTGTTGCGGAAACTGGCAAGCTCACCGTCTTTGTAGAATATTAGTCCTATAGTGAAATTTTGCTTACTGCCACCATACCGCAGTGTGAAAACAAAAGAGAGAGGAGACAGAGAGAGGGGACGAGACAGAGATGTGGAGAGGGACAGAGACACAGTGAGAAGTAGAGTACAACACTGCCTTATCGGACGGCTTAGACAGGACTGTCAATAAAGCAGGTATAAAGCAGTCGAGCGGAGTAGGAAAGCATGCAGTGTGTTGTACCGTTTCCCCGTGTCTGTATGCACATGACATACATGTGTGCCAGGGAGACTGTGTGTACACACAGTAGAAACACACTCATGACTGAGTTTCCATGTGTGCCCCGGCACCCCTGACCACAGCTTAGCATGACAGAGAAAGAAGAGGGGTGGGGGGCGACTCAACCTTCCTGCCCCCCTCTCTAGCCATACCTCCCTCCCCACCCTCCCCCCCATCACTCCACCCCACCTGTGAATAGTCCCAGTACCTTGCGCTTTTTATCCCGCGAACGACTCCTCTTTTTGACTCTCTCCTCCTCCTTCTCTTTGCGCTCCTGCTCTAGCTGGGCTTCTAAATCCTTGTTCTTGCGGAGATGTTTGGCCGCTTGTGCCATGGCGGTGGTTGTTGGGGTCTAGGCAGTGTTGGCGTGTCCAGATCCTCCAGCGGTCTACCTGGTACCGGCCAACACTAGCGCTGCCGCTGCTGCTGTGCGTTCCTCTATGGCCCTGCAGAGTCTGCAAGCGTGCTCACCCTCTGCCTCCGCCTCCTCTTCAGCAGTGCAGTCACACACACACCGGCAGTCCTCAGCCGTCTGCTGTGGGATGCTACTGCAGCGCAGCGCTCGCTCACTCTCTCTCTCTCTCTCCCCCCAATGCTCACACACTCTCGCTCTTAATCGCTCACGTACACTTCCCTCGTTCAATTCTTCTGCTTCCTTCCTCTTCGGTCTCCCTTTCTCTGTGCAGGAGAAAAAAGGTAAAAAACACTAAATACCCCGGTTTTCCTTCTTTTTACTTGTTTTCCTTCTGTACATCTCTCTTCCATTTACTGCTTTGGCATTCTGTGCAACTGCTTTAACCCCCCCCCATCCCTCCCCATCAACAAAGATTAAAGAGGGATGAACCGACAGTCAGTTGAGGAATAGCCTGAGCAGCTTTAAATCAAAGTCAGTGCACCCTCCTCACATTGCATTGATTTTGTTTCCTTTTCCAGTATTTAATTTCTCATAGAGTATCTCATAGTCTTGCTGTGTGTCCATCTGTGGAGGATCGCTAGGCTGCACAGGGAACCCGTCATCACCACAGCCAATCACGCAATCATTCTCTCACACACGCACACGCACACACACACACACACACACACACACACACACACACACACACAAGGAAACCAGAGTAAATAAAACTAAAACATGCATGAGGAAAAAAACTGCTTCTTACTCCCCCCTCCCTCTCTCTCTCTGCTCCCTTCTCCCTCTCTCCTGTTTAGGCGCTGCAGCAGACAGGATTGGTACCCGTGCAAGGATGTTGGTGCAGTGTGCTTGTGTACATCAGAGGAAGGCTGCAAGCAATAAAAGGATATTCTACATCACTCCCTGAAGGATTATTGTAAAAGTGTGATACAATAACATCACCAAAAGCTTTGCTTCATTGACTACTTGTTTTGTTTTCCTGCTTTCCTTTCCTCCCCTGATCTGAACACAACAAAAGACAAAAGGCTGGTTTAAACATTTGTATTAGAATATAGATGGCTTTTGTGCCATTGAAGAATGTATGTTTGGATATCTGCGCAGTGAAAAAAAGGTGCATAGAGAGAGAGAGAGAGAGGTGCTGATGGAGCCAGCACCTGTTTACTGGTATTGCTCTGCCTCTCACTCCCCCTCTCCCCTATCCCTCCCCCCTCTCTCCTCCCTGCGATGCTGCTGACGCAGGCAAAAAATATCCTTTAACATCTCTCTTTGCCCAGCTCACTATACATCACACGCACAGTTCACAACGATACTGTAGACACAGAAAGTCCACACCCATGCCAACACACGTGTTTCAGTGCACGTGTGAAGACACACACAAAGAGGGACAGCTGGTGAATGGCTTGTATTGGAGTATTCTGCAGCCACATCTTAATATCTTATTTTAGAGAATTCTATTGGAAAATGTACAAAAACAGGCAGGATATCATCACTCCCTACCCTATTGCCTCATTCTTTAGTTTCTTTTCCTATTCTAACAGTAAATATCAGGTCTTTTCTGACAGTAATCAGTTGAATGACTCATGATATTGAGCCTGATTGAATGAAAAGTGCTCTTAACAAAAAGAAATAAGAGTTTTAAATAAGAGAATTTCTTGGCTTTTTATATATTACCGAAAAGTAAAATAATGTTAACACAATTCAGATTGTCAAAATCTTTTCACTGTTCACTCATTAACTATTGCTCCTCTTTTTGTTTTTGGTTTGCTCTCCTGCCAAGGCTTCCTCTGAGCCGATAGCAGCTTTCCACATATACTGCAGCATACTAATGAATAGGACTGATGATATTGCCTTCAGTCTGCAATGCTTCTCACAAATCACTCGCTCATGTGGCCTAGCTATGACACAAACAAACACAAATACTGACGGGCTGACAGCTCTGTGGCAAGAGATCCATCACAATATTGAACTCCTGGGGAATGTGCCTAAATGAATCACCAGCGGGACTGACTGCACTGGTAATAAGGAGGTTTTTGCTTAGCCATCTATATTGGTCCTGTTAAGCTACATTCTTGCTCTCCTGCTAATGGAGGGCCAGTTTACTGAAGATTTTAACACAGCAATTGGGACCACTTAGCTCGGCAATCTGAGGCTGTAGAAGTCCAGTGGAGGACGTCCCACACCAACCAGACAAACTTACTATCTTAAGGTTTATACAGCAGGGCAGACGAATAATCAGATTCACTAAAATAGCACGTTTTCAAGTAGGATATTTTAATTGTAAGTCATTCTGAAACATTATGGAAACCACTGGGAAATAAATCAATCAAAAACGTTTATTTTTGGATGGGGGCGAGTGATATAAGTTCTGCAAAGCTGATAAAAGCTAGCATAAACACACAAGTCCGCCATCACAGAACCTTGTAGAAGTCAAATCTATTAACAATTCGTCAGCATCTACCATTTGTGAGACCTGACATTGCCACCATTAGAGGTCTGCATGTAAACACTGATGAGAAGAAAAGCTTGGTTGAGACCAGTAGCAGAACCCATCAACCATCGTCTAACGACGAAATAGCCTCTGGGAGTGACCCAAAATGTTTTTTGGGCTTCCAATGTAGCCAGCAATTAACAATAAAGGACATCAGGCCAAGACTTCATTTTCTGTGCTCTGCAGTGTAAACAGACTGACTAGCAACTTGAGAAGCCGGAATGTAGATGAGATACGATTTCTAAGAATGGATTGTTAACTGCACTTGCATGCAGATATTTGGTTATAGAGCCTATACACAACAGCAGCAGATTGTGTTCTCCACATGGACTGTTGGTTATGTGATTGGTCCATTCTACTGGGACAAATAATGCACTACAAACTCAAACCAGAACACTTCCTACACTGATGCCTTAGAGATAGAGATTAGGTAGAGACTGACCTCAGCAGCTTTTGATATCTTATGATCTTTTCAAGTGTGCCCAGTTCTGATGAAATGTCCTGTTAAAATTCTTGTTTTTCCTTAGTAAATACAGACTCTATCTATACTGTGCAGTGTTTAAGGGGATCTAAAAAATGTAATGTCATGTTTCACAAACAGAATCGCCGGGACATTATCTTAACATGCATAATGTATAAAGACATTATTTATGGACCCATTGTCAGAACTTAGGGGGTTCAAACATGCAAAACCACTGGAACATACCTTAAAAACAAATAAAAGCCTGCTTTCCCATTTCAGAGAGCATCCAGTGTATAAAGACTGTCCCTGGGGTGGTCCTGCCTTGGACACAAAGGGACAGGTTGTGTGGACCTGGGGGGAGAAAGAAACACACAGCTACTACCCAAGCTCTCTTCAGTGTGACGGCCAGCACCCGCCAGCATATTAGCCGCTCCAGCGCTCTTCTAAAAACAGTGAACGGGACATGACAGAGACACACACACACACACACACAGGAGAGAGAGACAGGATAGGATATTCAACACATGGAAGCTTACTGTATCTCTACATAAAAACACAGCCAGTCATGTAACTGGTTAAGTGTAAACAGCATACATGGGGTTACATCATCTTAGATAGTTAAAATTAACACTGGCTCAGTGTTTACATACGTCTACATAAAATATATGTGTTATCACTACAGGTGTTAAATAGTCAGCACTCTGTGCCACTTCAGAAAAAACAGACGCGATTATAACCCTACACTGAAAAGTATTTTCACCTAACGTGTGAATAGTGACTTTTTACAGTAATCAGTTTTTTCCTATATATGTATTCTCACAACACAAGTGTTAACATTGACAGTTTACTGCAATACTGGTGCTAACCCCGGATTTTCCATTTACACCCCAAATGTAAATGAACATTAAATGTGTTATCCAGAAGTTAAAGGACGTTATAGTGGATTGCATTAGATCAGCGGTTCCCAAACTTTTTATGCAACGCACTTCTACATCCTGACTGAGTTGATGTACCCCCCAACCCCTGACACACACACACACACACAAAAAAGATATTCAAAATATTCAACAGATCACAACAATGTGCTCTTACACTCAAAATTTTAACTACACTGCAACAAACTTACACACCAGTCCTCATTTTTGAAGAGCAAAGATGATGAGTGAGGGCGAGGAGAGAAGCACAGGCCTAGCCCATCATAAGAGAAGATGGGGAAAATGCTGTCATATTTTAAGCCGCATTAAAGAAAAATTGAATCATGTTTAAATTACAATTACCAAACATAACAGAGATTACAGAAACATCAGTAGCCTAATTTGAATCAAACTGCAATAAAGTAACACACCATCCACCAAGTAAAGAAAAATTTGATTGAAATATGCATAGGCTAAGAAACAGATCACATGGACAAAAAGTGGATCCATTTGAGAATTTCCAAGTGAAAAATTCCACTTGGTGTACACCACCATTACATTTTTCCTTACATGCCACCCCACTTTGGGAATCCCTGTATTAGATCATTCTGAAGACCAAACTCTTAATACAATATACCTTTTAGTGCAAAAAGAATAGTAAGGGTCAATTTGTCAACATCAGAACCATATGCACTTTATAAAGTATTGTAAGTATTGTATTTCATATCCCCTTTCTTATTGAATACTTTACTTTGTAAAATAACTTTTTAGAAACATGTGGAAAACAAAGTAGATATTCAGAGTCTACAAAAGTACCATACTCACATAATCACATCCCTTACTTCTAGTTGAGTAGTTTTGTCCAGATTCCCAAGCACTAGGGGTCTCAGATGTTGTCCCATCGTTGGTGTTGTACACAGCTGTCTGAACATAAGTGTTCATCTGGGCCTGGGGTCCTTAAGGTTGACAAAGGGTTAAATACAAAGTCGCATTTTAAGTGTTCATCAAATGCTCTTTGGAAGCTGTTCTATGACAGAGGATGAGCTGTTGATCCTCAACAATTTGCGGTAGATTTACAAGCTGTGACAAATCTAAACCAAATTCAATTTGATATATATTTAAATTTTAGGGCATACATTTTGCAATCTTGCATAGTGTTACGTGAGAAGATCAAACATGCTTATTTCTGTCCCTAAGTATGATGCATGTCAAGAAAAAAACCACAGCATAGTGATAGTAGTCAAATTCTCTACAACCATGAGACAGTGCCAGGTAAGCTTTGCCCCTGCTTCCAATCATTATACTAAGCCTATCACCTTTTGACTAAGGCTTCACACTTGAAGGATAGACATGAGAGTGGTATCAATCTCATCTCAATCTCCGCAAGAGAGTGAGTTACAGCATTTCTCAAAATGTCATACAGCGGACCATGCTGTAGCAGAATTTTACATCTGTGGCTCTGTTTCTTTCAAAACAAGAGTACACAAGAGTAGACAAGAGTACATGCCAGTGAAAAACCACAAACATATATTACACGTAACCCATCTGTGCAATATGGATTACGTGCAATATATATTTGTGGTTTTTCACTGGCATGTACTCTTGTCTACATGTGGATTGTGTTTTGTCTTTAATTTACTGATCCTACTGTATTGGCAGTGAAGTGTGTGCAGCACTGGAGTCCAAGACAAATTTCCTTAAGGGGACAATAAAGTGTATCGTATCGTATCGTAAAAGAGCCTTCAGCCTAAGGACAATCTGGCAAACAGAACAATGTGTTGCAGACACAAAGTTCCTTCTGATGGTTTAACATTAACAATTTTCATTATGAATGGAAACAAACTGCTTCTTTAGCAACTCTGTGTTTTATCAACTGTGTAACACGGGGATCACGAGAAATAAATGTGCTTTACTTAGCACTTCAGGTAAAAGACAACTTCTGAGAGATTTTTTGGGGGTTTTAAAATCTAAATTAGTCAGTAATATATTTTACAGTAATGTGTGCCAGAGTAAGTGCTACAGCTGTCTTGATTTGAATGAGAGCAGGTGAAAAACACAGCCATCAATATCAACATTTTTATTAATAAAAAAACACTATTCTGAAAAGCTTTAATCACTGGCATGACCAATTAAGAGTAAATTAAACAAAAACATTCATAAATTATCACCGGACTGGAGTTCTTTCAGAACATGCAGCGGTGCTTAACTTAACTTTAGCCAGCCACAGCATCATATTTAGTAGTCAATACTACTGGGTTTTATAACGTTTATTAATTAACCTGTTGTGAATTATCTCTGACTTATCTCTGCTACTGACTTACCTATATGCTGACTGAAGTAAAATGAGCCCCGTCCTGCCACAAGTAGCGATACCATAACTCCTTTTCGACTGCAGAGTGCATGCTAGCTAACGTTACTCTCCGTTAGCCTAGCTAATCCGCTAACCGTGTTAGCCACACTTTACAAAGTTTAAACTGGCGTAAGTTGTGCCCGTTCTTTTTTGCTAACGACCAATACTCGTGTTTCAGCCAAAATTTTATAAAATGTTGAAGTTATTGATTAAATGATTGCCTCACTCTCTGCTTAAATTACCAAGCCCTAGCGTTGACGATGTGCACTGCGACAGGTGTGCGACCCCAGATTGATTGAAGTTACCTAGCAACATTAACGGTCCAATGCACGCGACCGATTCGCCTTAACTCTTTTGGTAAACTCGCGTCCGTGCAGCCTCACAAGTAGCTTGCGGGCGTAAGTGGCTGAGTCTATCAATCCTGTCAGCTTCGCACAAGAGTGTTGTATTTAAAAAATATATATATACAAAATTAGCGCAATTAAAATTGGAACAAATGTTTTAACAATTGGGAAGTAGGCTACATCATTTTTGGGCTTTGCTTTCTAGCCAATCCTTCCTTTAAGTAAATGTCAGTTTTTACAGTAATTTATATCCAAACCACAGGTCGACCTCTTGGGAAAGTAATCTAATTTCCTGCTCTAATTTAGTCATCCTCCTCAGCAGGAACAGAACAGCAGGGGACACAGGTCTGAAGAATCGTCTAAAACAAACACATTGTTAAATCAGAGTTAGTCAAACTGACAGGAAAGCCAATAATGCATCTTATTGCTTTATTCATACATCAGCAGCAACAGTAGCTCGTGTTCAGCCAACTGTGCTGCTGTTTTTTACTATTCTGCTCATGTTGAATATCCCTCAATATTGGAGGGAGTCTCTAGTGTGTTTGCTGGCAGAGGTCCACAGCCTACAGTGAGATACAGTATTCTGCAGGCCTGTGCCATCCTCTGCACCATCCACTGTGGCTTATAGCAGAGTTATTTTAGCAACAGTGTTAGTCACTATCAGCCAAAATGAGATGATGGGATGAACTAAACCCTTGCTGTATCTGTGCTACTACGGTAGGCTGTGGATAAACACTGTGGACCATTTTGTGATCTAAAGTGGATCAAAGGATCATAATACTGGCCTTTTAACCACGTGAAACAGATTATGGTTGATCGTCACAGAAGATCAATTGGAAGGAAAGAAACATTAGGCAGGGAAGAATAAAGGTCAGACGGCACCCTCTATTGATTATTAGGAGGAACTGCAACATAGAGGGATTTGAACATTTGCTGCATGGTTCTATAGCAAAACATGAATGGTCTTGGTAACATCCTGCTGCTGAATGTATTCACTTTGCAGCCATACAATTATTACAACACTTACAAGACAAAGACAACAAGTGTGGCATGATCAGGACTAATCCATAATACTGATTAGAACGTCCCCCCTGTGGGCTCCACTGGTAGCTCCGTGAGTGAACGGACATGCACAGCAAAGCTCAACACTGCAGTGCAGCACACAGCCAACTCACAAGGCTGCACAGCTCAGTGCTGCTAGAGAACACACTGATTAGATAAGCATCTCTCCACATGCCCGAAAGAAACTTCACTATTTAATTATTGAAGTAAAAATTGAGTCACATGTTTGATTTAAAGCGATGAAAACTACAAGTTATATATGAAGCAGAAATAACAAACTATATGGTTCCTGCTTGTCAAAGGTATGAATTTGCTGCCTATATATCTAATAACTATGGAGGGTTTTTTTTAAAGTCTTCTTGGGCCTTAGAAAATTGACGTTGGCAATTAAATACAAATTAATTTAAAGATGAATTGGTGAAAATGAATGCCATGTACTGTACAAGCACAAAAAAGCCCAGTCTGACTTGATATGCAGATCCACATCTCAACAGGAAGTGAGCATTATCACAACATAGATCTATTACAACGTGATACAATCCAGTATAACGACACCACAAACGTCTCAGAAAACACCATTAAGTTAAATCAACATGTCAGGTGGACATTCTGCAGTCTTGCTTCCCACCTGACACCATGCAGGGAGGTTACATCAGGTTAGCTCATAGACCTGAAGATCTCTCCCTCTCTCTCTCCCTCTCTGTATGTGTGTCTCTCCCCCTCTCTCCTGGCACTGCACCAGCAGAGAGAGCAGTGATTGGGAAAGCCATATGGCAGGTAACAAACCAAGGGCAGGCTTCATGTCCACACTGTGCGGCGGCTCAGGCAGCCTGCCACCTCATCTAAAAGGGCTCATCTGATTTGGCTCTGTAATCTAGGGAAGTATGTAGACTGAAGCTCAGGGTAAATATGCTACGAGTGTTACTGAGGCTGCACCATCACCCGCTCGGTGGTGTGAACAGCAGTTTAGTGTAGTCTCACAGCAGCAGAGTCAGCAGTGGATATTACTGTCACACCAACTGGGAATGGCGATGGCCTGAGGCAGACTGACAGGCTGCTGTTGTGTACAGTGGATCTGTCAGGGCTGGCATAGCACTGTGTAGGCAAAGAAACACTTTGTTCTCAATTATCTGTTCAAAGGGGGGCTTGCCTTGTGATTGTAACGATTACATAACTGCCAATATCCTTTAATGTTAGGAAGAAGGAGATTCTGCTGCTATTCTTGATCAGAGTTACAAAAATAGCTCAGATTGAAATCCCTTGTCTTTGTAAAATATTTAGTTGAGTCGCTGACTATAAATAACAGAAGCTGCCATCTGTAAAGTGAGAAGTACAACAACAGCAGGTTCAGAAATGCAGGCAAACTGTCATTGAAAACACAGGCAAAGCTGGGCCTTCCCAAAGTGTAGGCTATAGATCAGAGAACATTGGCACTATTTTATCTCTTAAGATGTCTTGACAACAAACTAGGGTTAGTACTTAAACAGCGCTTGAAAAAATCTCAGATGTGTCAGAGTCTATATTATCCAAAACACTAACTGGGGCATTTTTCCACATGATATGGGACCAATTACTGACTATTCAGAGAATAAAGGTGGAGAGGAAGCCGAGCTACAACATATAGCTACAACAGCTGAGGGACAAACTGTTTATCCAGTTCACTTCTGCCATCTAGTGGTGTCTTTGTGCACATCACTTCTAAATACATTGAGTAAATTAAGAGCACTGAGGTCCTGAATGATCTGAATCATAGTCAAGTGGTGGGTGGGAATACAGCAAGGGATAAAGAAGTTGAAGCATTTATTACACCAAGTCTTCATATCTTTTTTTGTCTTTCTTGTCAGTGGTCATTTACCCTCTGAAAAACTTGCTTTGGCTCAGATATCCAAAGTTAATATAGGTGAAGGTAAAAAATATAAAACACAGTGCTTTAATGTTTTTTGGTGAGAAACTATCTATTTTTAATTCTTCATCTGAATCTATTAAAAGAGCCGGAGATGATGAAATTTGAAGGCAATATTGTAGCGACCCAGAGCTTTTAATAGCACTGAAACTGAAAAAATCCTGACAGAACCACAACAGTTCTGCTATCTGAGGAATGTGCTGCTGAGGGGGTGAGGAGAGGACATCAGGAGAAAAGGATTTACTACCTCCATGCTCAGCTGGCACACACAGGGAGAGACGATGTGAAAAAAAGAGGGTTGTCTGATAAGTGAACAGGATTACTGCAGATTTCAGACGGACAGGTTTATGTGAGCTGAAGAGACAGTGTTACTGCTGAATCACAGTCAATCTAATGCATTCAGGGGCCTTTTTACAATGCAAGCAAGCCGACAGCTTGAGCTCTTTTGAATATACCATGCTTTTGGATGTTTTAATAAGTTAATCAGTTTTCTGAAGTATTCCCAAAAGCACAGCGAGATCGGTTTCTTGTCTTTCACACTGTCACTGCTTTTAGTTCGCGCTAGTAGGGTGTGAGTCAAATCAACTTGCACACATTAGACATCTTTGACTTTACATTAACCAGTTACATGCACCTACCCAGGATTCAATGTTGAAACAGTCTGTTGCTTAGCGACTCTTATTTCACTGGTTGCTTGATAAATTAAAATATACAGATCAATGTAGATGATGAAAAACAGCTGACCTGTGGTCACCTGTGGACACAGAGGGCAGAATGTTTGGGTTGCCTGGCAACAACAGTCCAGTTTCAGTTGAGTTGAGGAAGTAGTTGAGCTGGGGGAGCAAAAAATAATAATCTCATGTTGACTGTTACTTTTTACTACTATTTACCTCTTGTATAACCGTTGTATAACAGCAATATCACACTCGAGGTTGTGATGTTGACGATCGAATGACAGCAGTGCTGATGTTCAGTACAACACTCCCTCTCATGTGATGTTGCTGAAATAAAGATGGTAGTTAATGAAAACAAGTGCATTAGGAAGTAGTACAATGCAATGTGAAGTCTTATATATAAGCTTCAAACAAGATAAGATCATAAAGTAACATATACACATACATTTTGTTGGTTTGATTGCTGACATGTTTTATTTTTGTATTAATGCTTATGTGTATTGTCCATATACTTGATCATTTTCTTATGTTCCTGAAACGTTCTTGCCAATAAGGCCTCTGTATTGAATTGTATTTACAGATTATCAATTCCATATAGTGTTGATATGAGGATAATATTATCTAAACTAAACTGCTCCAGCCTTAACACCGGTGTATGCATGTAGGTGTATGGCTGACCTCAATGAAAAAAAAAAGGAAAGACTCCCAAGAGCAAAAAGGGGCAGAGAGGGAGCATTAAGAGAAAAGAGGAAATGAAACAGGAAGTGCAGAGGAGGAAGAGGCCGGACCGGAGGCTGGTGTCAGTCCCCCTGAGTCCCATTCCCTTCCCCTCGCTCCTCCCTCCTCTCATTCCTCATCTCCTCTCCTCTTCTGTCTCTTTTCCTCTGTGTATTTTTCTTCCCATGATTCCTTACACACGGCTTCCTCTGACCCCTTCATTAAAAGAATTATTCCATCCTCTTTTCAGCTCCATTCATCTTTTCCTCACAGGTGGCTGAGCACCATAAAAAACACACACATTTTTCCCACCAAGCCTCGGAAACTTTCAGCAATTTTCCTAAATATACATATTAGCTTGGTTAAAACAAAATAGAGGAACATCTGTCGATATTGTTTCAAACCCCTGTGTCGACCGTTAGCGTAATTACTGGTTATCTTTAACAAGGTGCGACCAGAGCCAAAACACAAAGTGTCTCGCCTTGTGACTCCCAGCGAGTCCTCACTTTGTCCCAATCTGTTCCTTTAGATGTACAGCACGCCTCCTTCCACCTGTCTCCTATTCTTCCCTTCTAATCAGGCGTCCCTGCCAATCAATTTGATCGCCATGACAACACTTCATACGACGCCCCCTCTGAAACACCGCCACCACTGCCGCCACCCACCCCTATAAACAAAAACAAAACAAAAACAAGAAAAAAGAGGCTGAATTCCGACAGCTCAGGATTGATGAGGGGGAGTCCTGTCAAAGGCCAGAGATTAGATTAAGACTGACGCACACATACACACGCGCACAAACCACAACACATCTCAGAGGCAGCAGGTGCTTTTGGTTAAACCTTAATTACATGATCTCTGATTTCTCTAATTGATATGGTAATGACTATGTAATTAATGCAAAAGCAGAAATACCAGCAGCTCTGCTAATGAATGGATTTATTTGATTAGATATCCTCCTGCATATTTATGTATGCTGCTACACAGAGGACAGAGAGACATGTGAAACGGTTGTTTGTGGTTGTTGTCACAGTGTTGCTCCTGCTGGCATGCCAACATTTAAACACTGCACGTTACAGAATTTTACACATGGATGAGAATATGAATCATGGTGAGAAAAATAATGAAACTAAGAATGAAGTGTGCATTTGTTGCAAAACATGTAGATTATGGGGAAAGGAAAAAGTAAACCATACTCTTTCACAGGTAGGTGGCGCTATGGGGCTGCCTCAGACACACGGGAGCCATAGTTAGTAGTCTGCATGAATGATGATGATCCTAAGTAGTTCTTCTGCACCCACTTAAATGAGAAAATCACCAAAAAAAAAGTTGCATTTATACGTCTTGAGATGTGTATTTTGATTTGAAAACTTACATCTGTTTAGAGCTGCAGTAAAAAGCAGAAACTCCTCCACATTGACACACACACCATCACTCTAATCATAGACACACACACACACACACACACAGCCATAACTTCATTGGCAAAGGGTCAACTGTGACAACTTTGTGACCCTGCTGCAATTACTCTCCGACTCTGCAACACTCACAGGCAGGCCGGATATTTGGGGAGAGACTCCAGCGTGACAAGTCACCTTCTGGGGAAGAGAAATCATGTCTCCTGCTTAGAACAAAATCGTCCTCTCTGCCTGCTGACTCTAATATATGTCTTCTCCTCTTCTCTTGTGAGATATCTGTATAGGGGGAGTGAAGTGAAAAGCACATATGGGCCCTGACCAGGTGTGAAGAGCAGAGTCCTCAGGCCTCACCCATCCTTCACATTTACCAGAACGGCACCACCCAGACTCTGCTCTGACAGCTGATGAGCTCTACCTGTCTCTGCACCTGAGTGTGAAGGTTTGCAAACGGGAGAAAGAAATTTAAAACAGACAAGACTGAGTGACAGATACCACACAGGCTGATGCGTGCAGTAATGGTTTCAATGCAGGGTGAGAGAAAGGTTCAGTAAAATTATCAGCAGCAGAGCAAGTCCTTTTGTTAAGATCTGTGTTTTTACTTTCAGGACGTTCCTAATAAATCAATAATTGCACATGACCTAAATGACTAAGGACAGTACTTTCTCTCTCAAAATGATTTTAATTAAAAACCACAGATTTCTTCACTTTTTGGAGGAAAAAAGACTTTACTGCTGTTCAGACTATTTAACAATAAGTGTATTGAATTATTTCAAGTCATAAAATCATTTCCCCCTCTAAGCAGTTGAATATTTGCCATGTAAGTTATGTTTTGGGCTTAAATAATTGTCAAATGTATTTCCTATTTTGAAAAATGCTGCACTATTATACAGACAGGTTAAAGTCTCTTTTATATTCTCATTTGATGTTGACTGAAAATGGAAGTTTTTCCTTTTTACCGTGTAGTTATTCGGTTATTTAAGGGGTATATCAAACGAAAACATCAACCAATACCTCCATAAAACACAAAATAAAAATTTTCCCCCAGCTTGCTTTGGGATAAGCTGCCTGCTAATTTCATTTGTTGAACCGCACATATCGCGAGGCAGACAGGAGAGTCTGAGCTAATAGCATTAATGAATGGTGGAGCACTAGTTGGTTAACTAACTTACCTCTGAATAATGTGTTTCTTACGGGGCCACTCGGGCCACGCGTGATGGATGGCCTTACAGAAGCCGGGTCAATTAGCCAGGCTGGGTTTCCCTCCACGTCGGCAGCAGACAGCACCGGGAGAGCCTCCGCTTCTGTCACGCGGCCTGGCTGTAATTAATCACCAGCGCGAGGCCTTCTCACCTCACACCGGCGCGCGCACAAACAGCCAATACGTGCGTTTGGCCCAAATTACATCCCCACTCCTTTAATCTGCCTAATTGTCAATATAAAACGTAGAGGAAGAGAAAGATCGTGACATAAAAAGTGCTTGTCTACCGACAACAAGATCTATAAGACAGTACAGTGAAGAAACTGTATAATTTATAAGGAGAATCCAGATGTTTGGCGATTTTACAAGACAGGTCAAAGAAATAAATGAAGAGCTAAAGAAAAAAGAAAACTATACAAGGAAAATAAACAATACTTTGCAACAAACAGGCTTTACTTTACATTAATTTAGACAGCCAGCAACAGTTAGTTATCTACAGCTTAGCTTGCTAATTAGCTAAAGGCAAAATCTGTGATTTAAAGGAAGGCTGAACACAAGGGTGACACACTTTACCAAAAACACTGGTATAATTCCAAGTTTCATGGCAGGTCTTTTTAAACAAGACAAGCCCAGGTGACAACTATAATGTTTTCTAATAAGGCTAATGGCTGTTAATTGTCAATGTTTGTTCATGAAAAAAAAAAAGATTGCTTGGTCCATTGAAGTCTACTTAAGTAGAGAAGAGGTCATACATTTACACAAATAACTGGTTCAAATGCATCATTCAAGTTAAACGTCTAACCCCATGAAACTGTTTCTGTATCTCACTTTTTTTCTCTCTCTCGCACTCTAACACATTTACAGAGCACAGATTGAGAGGCAGGGACAGAGACGTCACTCTGTTCACAGAACTCTCTCCTGCGCTCGGGACAAAAGCAGCAGGCTGACAGATGAGGTTTGTGTCTGGGGGCAGGGGAGCTATGTGTTGCTGTGTGTGTATGTGTGTGTGTGTTCTTATGCATTTGTGCATGCATGCATGTCTGAGCGTGTGTGTGCACCTATATGTGTGTGTGTTTACATGTGTGTGTATTTTGTTGGGGGGGGGTGTGGTCTCATGGGGCAGCTCTGTGTCTGTCCCATCTGCCACCCCACTCTACTGACACCCAGGGGAACGGCAGAAAGGGTGGGGGATTCATTTTGCAAAAAGGAATCGGGGTCCAGTGGTCTAATGGGCAACAATGCAGGCTTTACTGACGGGCCAAAGGCAAAGGACCCCGGCGGGGTGTGTGGAAGCCAATCTAGCAATCTATTTGACAAAACAGTGGGCCTCCCCTGTCAGGCTCGGCCTTGGTCTGCCTAATAAGGCACGCACACCCCTGAAATTATGCCTCCAACGAGAAAGGGGTGCACTGTATTTTATGCACACACAGACGCTGCATACACCCGGGGCTAATGTCATCCTAATGCATGGCCGTGCTGTGGCCAGAGGGCTAATTGGGTATATAAACACAAACACATCCCCTGAGAGGAGAGGGGAAGGCTGTATTTTGTGCTATATGCTCCCTGAATTGTAAAGAAGACAATACTGTAACCTAAACATGGAGGCTCATCAGTACTTTTGCAGTATCAATGATGACAGATGACATGGTGTTTGCTCTCAGCTAGAGGCTCTTTTCAAGCTGTGCGTACAGTGTGATGTGGAACGACTGGGTAGCAGGTGGCATCTCATCCTGTCTTTATCCAAACTGTGATCAGAAGACGGTAAACGGCGCCGCAGCTACAAGAACAACAACAGCAACGACAAAACAGTCATGTGGAAGAGAAGCATATGGCTCTTGCACCACTGGGCAGAAGGAGCACTCAGCGCGATGAATGCTGAGGTGCTGGCAACAAAGCTGACTCTAACTTGTCAAATTAACAGCACATCAAAAGAGAGAGAGAGATGAAGAGGAGGAGGAGGAGGAGGAGGCAGGAGCAGCATGCGCTCTTTTTGACAAGTGCCACTTGATGGTGACAAAGACAGCTCAGAGAGGAACAGTGACTTCCTGTTGAGGTCAGATCACACAGAGTGTCAGCAGCCGTTTGATGTCCACGTGTCTCTCACTGTCATCATGCTGAGTCGTTGATACACCGTTTGTCCATGAATGCATCATACAAACACACACACACATGCATCCACTGGGTGCCACCCTGCCCCCTCACTGCTTTGAGCGCTATGTTAATGAAACAGTTGCTGTTTCCTGGCATAACATTAATTACCCGATCAAAATAGAGTGGGTAATTAACTGCCCTTCTTTACCACTGCTAATTACATTAGTAGAGAAGGGCCATTTCAGGGGAGCAAAAGAGAGGAGAGAAAGACAGGATGAAGCAGCACCAAACAAAGACTTAGTGAGGCACATGCCTAAGCGTGTGTGTGTGTGTGTGTGTGTGTGTGTGTGTGTGTGTGTGTGTGTGTGTGTGTGTGTGTGTGTGTTTATAGAGAGAGGAGGAGGCCACGTTGGAGGGAGACTCATGTGGTTCTCGCTCGGGCCCCCAGAGGCTCGGTCCTCAGAGAAAAGCAGGCTTATTGGAGAGGAGAGAGACGGGGGGTGTTGTTGTTTATCTTGACATGCTCTACTCAGTCTTTAACGCTGGCATCACAATTAAGATGCTGCGGCTCATCAGCTATGTATACAAAACTGTGTAGCAAGCTGCACGAGCACACAGGTGATGGGAATAGTCGAAAATAGATCCAGCAAAAGCTTGAGATGCCTGGTCGGGGAAACGTTAATGCCCAGGTAGGTGTCAGCTAAGACAGAGTGTGTACTTATGTTTAAAAAAAAAAAAGACAAACCATCAGTGACTTTTTTCTCTTTGTTTTATTTGGAGCACAAAATATAATTACACCTTAAGATATACAAATCACATTTGCACCATTTTTTGTACCGCTTCAAAGAAAAAAAAGGATGGCTTCAAAAACATAATATTAAAATTGGTAATAATTTTTAAATAAATAAAATTAACCAAACTCTAAAAACAAATTTGCAAATGTCAGCTACTCTTTGTGTCTTTGTTTTCACATCCTGAGAATGAAGTTTGCCTACTGATAACATAAATCAGTGAGTTAGAACAGCATGATGTGGGTCAGTGAACGCCTCGTTCTCTTCTGTTGAGCAGTTTGTGCTTCGTTTACTGTACTGCATAGTGACTCGAGACCTGTGCTTGGTTGAGACATTTATAATAAAACTGCAAATTCTATAAGTTATAGTCATATAAAGTGGAATGAAATAATAGCAGGGCGTTGGTGTGACAAAGCATGCAATTAAAGTGAAATTAAAAAGGATAAGGCTAACTAACATTTTTCCTTTAAGAACCTGAAAACTGGTTGTTTTATTCCAGAGAGTGTGAGAGTTTCTCTTCTCTCCCTGTGAACATTTAGCAAATTAATGAGCAATTGTTGAGATAACTTCATTCAGCCACAGTTGGAAAAGGACCACTTTATAAAAACACGTTTATATTATTCCCTAAACTAACTATAATAAGTTAAATTGCTTGTTCTTAAATAAATCAATATATGAATTCCTTTAGTAATAACCCTTGAGACAAAGAGTTCTCCCTTGTAAAACCGTAGAGATCAGAACAAAAAATAAAGGGTCTATTTTTCTGGAATGTAAATTGTCTTCAAAAAAGTCTACTACAAAAAAAGCTCTCGCTAACTCACAGACAGTGAACACACATGCCATTTAAGGTGTCCATACACAGACAAATAGCACCCGCTTCTCAGAGCTGCAACATCACATCAGAGGTGTCCGACATCCAACAGCGCGTCCCGTACGTCTCTGGCCGAGGTTTGGGCAGGTGTCGATGCTTTTGAAGCTCGGGCTGAAGTTACTACTTTTGTTTCCTTTCAAAATGCAGTCGCTTCAAGAGGAACACAGTCCAGTCTGGTGCTGTTGGCTAAGGAGCTCTGTCTGTCTGTAGTTGTGGGTGGAGTATTCTGCTCTGCTTCTTGAGTAGATGGCTGCTCTTTGGACATTTTTAAACCCCGTCCTGTTCATCCACCTGGATGAAAGAGGGACTAAGAAATGGCGAGGGGGGCTCGGGAGGTTAAACATGGTCGCTAGTGATCAATTTCCCATTCTCCCTGCCCTCTTAATGCCAACAGAGGGGCTAAGTGATGCAGTGGTCAGGGGTAGATTGGGGCGGGTGCTTTGCTACATCGGGGGAACAACCAGGCCCGTCATCGCTGAAGAGAAAAAAATATACAAAATCTATGATTCTAATCAATCACGTCTTGCATTATTGTACATCCAGCAACTCTCTCCCTTTCTGGTTCAGTCAAAGCTTCAGAGGGGTTAGTAGAAGGGGTTAGACTGCATTCGTGAGTTCAGACAGGGGGGTCAGATAGTGAGTCGGATGGCTACCTCTGAAGCTGTTCCCCCCTGCGGCGGGGCAGGCGGGGGAGGGGGAGCCCTGGGGCCTGAGCACCGGAGCAAAAGCACTCTTCTGTTTAGCAGCAGACGGGAAGGAGGAGAAAGGCAAGAGGGACGAAGAGGAGCTGGAGCTTCCTGGTATAGTGGGGCTGGAGGGCATAACTGTGGAAGAGGGAGCAACCATCAGTCTCAAATCTGAGCATCACAAAAGAAATGTGAGATAAGTGCACAGAAACCATTATGAGGTCTTACTGTAGGGAGAGCCTGTGGGGGAGGCACTGCTGAAACCAGGAGAGCCAGGTACTCCCAGGCTGGTCATGGGAACCGTCCCGTAGCCTCCGGTCATCCCGCCGCTGCCCCCGTAGCTGGACTGCTGAGGAGTGGAGGCTGACGGGTAACCCCTCGGAGACAAACTGCTGGAATTTCGAATGTAACCTGGAGAAAATATGAAACCATCAAGTCAGTTCGGAGCTTCATGTGTGGTAACAAACTTAAGTAGTGATTGGTTTATATCTCATTCTGCTCACCCTGGCTGCTCTGACCCGGCTCCCCGATGCTGACACCTAACTGAGAGGGATAGGAGCCCAGGCCCATGACACTGCCGTGGGCTGGTGAGCTGGGGAGGGCCTGCAGCTGGCTGTGAGGACGGGGGACGCTGTAGAGCGCCTCAGCGATGTCGGCTGCACGTTTCAGGAGCATGTCCTGCAGGAGATACAATGACATGGTTATTAGTACTGGCTTGTAGCTTCACAGAGACAGAGAGAGGCAAGGTAAAAGCTGCTGCGGTTTACCTGATTACTGTGTGGATTTCCGTACAAGGCCTCCACAAGATCTGCTGCTCTCTTCAGGAGGATCTCCTGCAAAAATCAGATTTTATTACATTAACATCTTAATAAGAGAGCGACTGTTACTTGGTAAATCAGCATGAGCATGGTAGAGTCTTTTATTAAGGAGTTTCTAACCTTGGCGAGTTTCTCCGGGTCACCAGGATGTCGGGGAACGACCTTTTGAAGACGCTGGAAACCATAGTCAATCGTTGGCTCATTAAGGGCTGAAATAAAAAACATTTGTTAGAAATCAGTGACATTGCATGTTTAAACTCCCTCTAACACCACCATGTGTTACTCAAAAAACGCTCACAGTGCGTTGTCTGGTTACCTGTGTAGATGAAGCGTCCGGGCGCTCCCTTGCAGAATTGTTTAGATTTATAAGACAGTGTGACCTCCACGACCCCGGGGATGTGTCGAGGAGGTGTCTGCACACGGATAGCGTGCGGTGTGATCAGCTGACAACAGAACAAAAAAATCACGTCACAAAACAGCAACAAATGACTCGCAGCACGCCTTGTAAATATTTAGGCTAACACAACACTGCGGAGAGATTAATTTGTGTAGTCTGCCCATAAATCATTTCAATAATGAGACAAGCCATATGCTATATATATCACTTCAAAATACGCCTCAGAGTGCAGCATCATTAGTGAGATGTTTTGGAGACAATTCCTACCTCACTCCACACCAGCATGCTGCCAAACACCACCTGCAGCCCGTCGAAGAAGTTCTCCCCGATGACGATGACCATGGCCCCGCCGGTGGTCCAGCCCTCGCTGGGGCTGATGGCTTTGATGCACGGGGTCGCTGCACAGAGGAGCAGAGAGAGATTTACTCTGACGGGTTCAATGCTGGATGCACAACATTCAAGAATAGAGCGGTTTGCACTTTCCTTATTTGTCTCAGGAGGAATGTGTTGAAAGTTAGGAGGTGATCCACAGTTAAAATCTCCCATAAATTCATGGCTACTTAGTCTATGGATGTAGCTCCAATCCATGAATAACAACACAAACTGCTTGCAGAGCAGGGTGTTAGAAAGGCAAAGATCCATCACAAATGTAGGTCAAAAAGTCACATGACCTGAACATGGCACAGTGTGGAGAGTGCATTGTGGCCCTTTATTGAAATATATAATATATCTTTATTAAAGTATATAGTATTATTATGGATAGAGTGTCTGTGGCGACATTCGCGGAATACATCACAAGCGGCGCAACGTAAGTGACGCGTTTTCCATCACCCAGCAGTGGTTGGTCTGTCAGAGAGGGTAGGCGGAGCTAAGCGTCTGCTTTTCCGCTCTCTGCAAGTGTTGCGAGTAAACAGTAATCTACTATGGCTGAACAAACAAAGAAAAGATGGATGACTACAGATACAACTTCAACAATAAGTGACGATCCAAAGAAAAAGAAACAAATTCGACGCTCAGATGAAGGCAAACAGTCTAAAAAGGAAAGCGACTGTCAGCGAGGAAAATCAAAAATCAAGAGTTACACGTCACACATGCAACACTGTCTGGATATCTGGGAAGTGTGCTCCTGCTATTACCGTTTATCGTCATTGGTGCCGCCAAAGAGACCGAAACTGAGACCTTAGAGATACAACTTTAAGTGTTAGCAGAAAAATTAACTTTAAATATTAAAATTTAAAGAACTAGCTTTGTGTTATAACTGCATTTTATTTAATGTTTAAATGTATCGGGGGGTTTTAATGTAAAGGCAATTTTGAACTGAGCTCCAAAGTGAATTCCACAGTGTAACATATGTTGTAATATAATCAACAAAGTAACTAGAAGTGAATTGTAGTTCATTCTTAATGAAGTAGAGCATAAAATTAAGTCTTTCCGCTCCTGCACAGGCTCATGTAATTTGTGTTTCTTGGCGCAGAGAAAAATATGAGAGATCAAACTGTGAATAGATCTCACCCTGTATTAAATGAAGTTCTTCATGCTTTAAGATATTATCATCTTTCCTTTACGTGAACACAAGTATGTAATGAATGTATCAATTAGCTCAGTTAATGACCTCAGCAGCATCACTGCTTATGTTTGATAAATCACAGTGATTATAAATGGACATTAAGCAAGTCGAGTACCTGCTGTCACAGTTTGCTGCTTGTAACAGTATGAACAGTGTTTCTGAGTGTGAACGACGGAGAAGACATGTAATAAAGTAAAAAAAAAAGATAAATGGGCTGTGACATTGCAGTCTCTGTTTCTCACCATATTCCATAGTATTCTCCGCAGACTCGCCTGGCTCTAGCCTGCGAGCTCTCCGGCCGTGTTTGGAGTTGTTGTGGACGAACATGTTGTCAGACACGGCGAGGAGGTGGCCCTCTACGCTCATAGTGCTGGACAGGACCACCTGAAAGAAAGGCAGAAGATACATGAGCGCGCGTGCTGGATTGAGACAGCCCGCTGCGAGTCACAATCTCCGGTTACAGCAGCAAAGTCCCCGAGCAACAATTTGTTCCTGCGTACAGGTGATAGTAATATTTCTCAGAAGGTAATGTGACATGGCTGGGATCTTTGTAATATGTCTGCATTGTGGTGATGACACTGCTCCCAGGCCCCTCCGCCCCTCCATCAGGCCTCCATATGGCCTCTAACTTTTTGATTCATACAGCGTGCAGCAGGCTCATCGCTGTCTCCTCCTGATCCTTCAATGACACCAAACATATGGAGCAAATCTCCCACGTTAGCCGGCCGTTAAAGTTTGGATGATATATAGTGGGCCTAATTTGATTTTCTGGCCGCAGCATGTGTGTGTCCCTTCCCACATCTGCCTTGCATGGATGACACACACGTATAATTAATGAGGGGATACTTGCAGGTTTTTCTCTTTGGATATTTATGAGTGTTGGTACTGTTTCTGGAAGTGATAATGAGTTGGATTGTGTGTTTAAGAGCATGTTTTAGTGAGTGAAAAGTAATTTCTAATTAAACTATAAATATGTCATAACGTGCATTATTTTGAAAATCAGACAGCAAAGTTAAAACTATGCACTCCCTTGGAAATAAACACATGGCAGTGATTTTGCAGGTGAAGGAGCAGAAGAAAGAAGCATATGTGCTATAGGTGGTGCAGAGGGAGGGGAAGCCAAAGGAAAATAACTGTAAATTATCGATCAAGCAGCAGACTTCTGTCCGGCTCTGATCACCTTTTAACCCAGAGATGAGAGCGTTGGAGCGCCTGTGTGCTCATAACTTCTCAGCATGTGTCACAGCGCAGGAGTTAAAGCAAACATGGTGGAAGGCAGAGGGAGCACGGAGCAGGGGAAGGGACCGATGGGGTTCTGCTGGGAGAAAGGGGAATGCCAGACGGGGGCCGCTGGTGCTGAAAGACGGCAGAGGAAGTGAGGCGGGAGTGTCCCCTGTGACCACTTCCTGGGTCACGGAGCATGACCTCCTCCATCTGGAGCCAATCACTCAATTCTTGACAACTTCCTGAAACACCTCAACCTATTTCCTGCACCCCAGCACCCCAACGACAGAGTCTCCCACATATCAAGCTCCTTTTGGTTTGTCTTTCCGTCTCTCTGACTCCTTATTGATTTTTAACTTTCACCTCTCACTCCCTGCTCTCTGTCTTTTGTTGGAAAAACTTTCCAGAGCCTTACGTGGGAGTTGGACTTAGAATAAGAAGAAATTAATTATCAAATTGCTCTGTTATGATTGAGGGTCATATAGGGGGCATGTTTTTTAAGACTGCAAAAGAAAGTCAGAATAATTTGGTGCTCATTTTCTGTCTCACATGCCCCCTTTTTTTTCCCGCACACAAAACAAGCACACAGATGCGTCTCCTCCATCTTTTTCGTACCTGAAATCTCCTCATATCCCTCGGGTTTCCTGCCGTCTTCAGACAGTTCTGGTTACATTTCAGGAAAAACTTCAAGAAAAACCTGCAGAGGTAAAGAAGAGGACACATGTTTGTACATCAGCGAAAAAGAAATCATGTGAAGGAATCATGTATATCATTATCTGCTTCCTGCAACACACAGGCAGTCATAGGAGACATTCATTATTTTTCAGACAGTTCTGCGTGTGTGTTAGTGTGTGTGTGCGCGCACATCTACATGATTACAGCTCTGACATCAATCCCAGCTGTTTAGCTCAGTATTAAAGTCAATGTTATTACACTTTAAATCAAGTGATGAGAATGTGAAGCACAGTCCAGTGAAAGCGCTGCTGTGTTTCAAAGTAAACTGGAGACAGTGATGTATGCCGGGGGGACTCGGGGGACCACGGTATCCCACAATGCCGCATTTGAACCCCCACATGGGAATGGAGAGGGAACGGAGTAGAGACAACTACAGAGAAAGTGAAACGAGGAGGTGGAAAGAGGAAGGAAGTGATGGAGGCACAGGCGCTGGTATGGACATGAATTTTGTTTTCAAGTATATGTGTCTCATTACGTATGTGAGTGTACTTTGGAGGGTGAGAGGCTGAGAGGGAGAGAGAGAGAGAGAGAGAGAGAGAGAGAGAGAGAGATGGGTGCTGATAGCCTCTGCTGCACCAAAGAAAAAACCTGAGAGAGGTGGAATAAATAGGAGAGATGGAGACTATGGAGAGAGAGAGACTCCAAATCCCAGGTGTACACGGTTCGGCAACACGGCCCGCTGCCATGGCAACGCAGCTCTGCCGCAATCCCAAAGTCCCCGTGCTGAGAGGCAAAGACGGCGCCGGGAAAAAGAGGAGGCAACAACAAGAACGCATTCCATCACTGAAACACGGCGAGGAGAGAGAGACGTGGCGAGGTGAGAGGCAGGGAATGAAAGAGAGCAGGTGCAGAAGAGATCCAGGCAGGAAGAGAAGATGTTAGAAAGAGAAATGAGCCTGGGAGTGATGCAGGCAGCGCTGTGATATAATTATGACATTTGACAAATATATGATCCCCAAACCAGATGTCCACTTCACCTCTGCGTCGCTCATGAAAAGCATCCACTAATGTTCACATTAAACAAACAACAACAGAGCAGAAGAGAAATGCTGCAGAGGGAGGCAGCGGTTTTCGGGCTCCATGTTTAGCTCCAATCCCACCCACACTGCGCTCTCTGCAAATATAAGTCATGTTAATGGAGAGCGCTTGTTTGGAGAGCAACTTCATATTGGCCCCGCAGCCCTGATCCCTCCCATCGAATACTAATCTCTCCTTCATTCTGTCAGCGTGTACTCGCTGTTCTTCCATCACCCGCTCCAGCTTCCTCCCCTGTGAACGCAGCCCGGTTTGAAACCAGCGCTCGGTTCCAACAGTGTGTCCAATATTTCTTGATTTGAGATATTTCGTTGGAGGACAATCAATATTGTTGTTGGCAGAGAGCGATTATAATTTATTAGCGAGAGCTCGGACCTCCAACCTCAAAGCTGCCTGTTAGAGGTTTTGGGTGGAAACATGTGAAAGGGAACTTCTTGACTTCTTCCTTTCACTTCTTTTCTCATCAGAGTTTTTCCTTCTTTCTTACATCTGTTGGACAGTATCACTGTCACATGATTTAAAACCACTGTATATACTTTATTACATTAGGAAAGTTATCCAGTTTGTTTCCTCTCTCTGAAATGGGACCATAACCGAAAGTGTCCTGTTTCACTTTACGGCCTCCGGTGAGGGCTCTGCTGTCTGTAGGTCTTATCCCGGGCTATGATTCTTACATTATGGCTCATTTTAGAGCGTGTAGCTGTCATCTATAAGGAGCTGAGTCAGAGCAGGGAGCACACTTTTGGTTATAAAAACCATGTCCCAGTCAGGCTGTGGTTTAGCCACATTAGCCTCAATGCCACAGGCCTGTCAGCCTCATCTCAGCAGCAGTCATCCTTCATTTGACTGACGTGATAGAACTCACTCGGAAGCCTCAGATTGTGACATCACACCCTAATTGAGAGGTTGTCTGCGTCCATCTCAGGCTCCGTGCACCTTCTTGACCTTGTTTGTTGACTTCTTCTCATCATCGCTGTTTGTATGACACCAGATGCCTCACACACACACACACACACACACAGAAACACACACATTCACATGCATGCATGCACACACTAATACGCCGACACCCCCCCACCTTTGCCCCCCCTCCCAAAAACCCATTGAGTCAACTTTTCACCCCCCTCAGTTCGGACGCACACAGCTGCAAATGCTGAAATTAAAGCGAGACATTGACGCATATATTAGCATGCATTAGCCGCTTCCCCCTGCCCACTTAACATGCAAATCTCCCAGCCCCGTCGCCTCGCACCTTCTGCCACACATTCATTTGCTGAATTATAATTAGACTAATCTTGCATAATTAATAAGAAGTCGAGGACCCTCTGTTTTTTATCCCCTCCTCTATTGTGGTTGCAAAAGTTTAATATTGCTGTTGTTTGTTTTTGTTTGGGTAATGTAATACACCCACACACCTCCCCATGCAGAGGGAGAGAGGAGGAGAACATGCAGGGAGTTGGATGTAAGCTTCATGTCACAGAGAAAGAACTTAGGCGTGTTTGTAATGTTCTTTACAGGCACATTATATTCAGTAAAGCAGGGTAAATAGGGGGTTTGGTTTGTTTAACACACTTTGAAGAGAGAAGCATAGCGCAAATACAGCTAATGGAAAACTAATTTAACTAGGTTAGCATATACGTCAAAGTCCACAACGCTAAAGAGTATTATTCATATCCAGTCTGTGGTCCTTAATTGTAGTTTTCAATCACTTCGTGAAACTGTAACTGTTATAATCTCTTCCTGTGGCATTAGATGACGCACAAATAAGGTACCAAAACTCAACAAGAGCAACCTTCATGATTGTTTTCCTACCACATCGATGACAAATTTGAAAAGTAATTGAATTTCACAGACCTAACTTTGTCCGGCAGTGGAAACCAAGTTTTATCTCCCAGCACATCTACCCTCCACAGACACACTTAAAACAGGAAGCACAAACAAAACATAGACCCGAGTCTTAAACCTTGGGATCATTTTCCACTGCGGCACAACAGGGAGTCTGTTTTTTTTTCTTCTCTGTCTTCACTTCTGCATCTCTGTCAAGGCCTCCGATCCCTTTTGTCTGCATCTGCTTCAGTTCCCAAGACTAAACACAGGCCTCGCAGCGTGAGGCGGCTGTCCCGATGCTGACAACTTGCTTAGCAAACAATACTTTCAGCGACCGACCAGCAAGTCACGACACTAAAACAATAGAAGAAATGCAGCTTTTGTAAATATTCCCTCCTCAGTGTGGACTCCAGTTTCACGTCTCTCGCTCCTTCAGGGCATCTGCTACACATAAGTGTTACACACTCTGCTTTACACATGGCCTTAATCATGCAAGCAGCACCTCAGCAGCGCAGGACCCCCAACAAAAATGTTCATAGGCATTCATCAGCACTAATCACTGTTGACATAAACTGCCTTTTCACATAGACATAAAACACATCGCCCTCTGCGCTCGTTGTAAAGGAAGGTTTACTGGTAGCAGCCGCTCCTCAAAGATGTGATGCTAAAGGCTTTAACGCTGAGGTCAAGTTAGTTAGCATCACAGCTTGAGAACTTTCTCCACTCGCCTGCTTCTCTGGGTTTTTAGACTTTGGGCCTCCAGTTTTGGAAAACTGCACCAAAAGATGACAAATTTATGCTTTAATGCTAAAATATGTGAGGGGAAAATTGAAGGAAAGGAATGAGGAGGAGGTTGTCGTAATTTTTGTTCAGTGGACGTTGATGCCCTGCTGCTCAGATACAACCGAAGAGGAGTAGAGGAGAGAGAGTTCTCCTTCTGACCCGCTCCATATTGTTCAAAAGCAACTGATTGTACGGAACTATAAGATTAGGACAGAGCAGAGGAGGGACTGAACGATGGAGGAGAGGCAAAGACAGAGGAAGAGAGGAAGAATGTTGATGTCCTGTATTCAGGGCCATCACTCATCAGACTTCCCCCCACCCACCCTGAAAAAACAAAACAGTGTCCTGACATCGTGGTGGAGGGGAGCGGAGGGGAGGGAGCGAGGGAGGGAGGGAGGGAGGAAAATTAGGAAACCAGATGTGAAGCATTAAAACATACTGACATGCAGAGGGCCTTCCTCTGCCACACTCACACACTGAGAGCACTAACTCATACAGCAGGCCCAGATGCATGCACATATGCATGCATATGTCCCACAATGACTGCACAAAACACGCACATACACACGCATTCATGCAGACACAAATACTGACCTGCAAGCAACTGTCAGTGATGTCAAATTAAACACATATAAAAGGGGTTCCCTAAAGAATCACATGATTTTATGTGCTAGTCGATTTTTAATAAAACACGTATGAAATAAAACACGCTGCAGCCCGTGGCTCTGTGTGTCAGGATGTGGAAGAACTCGTGTTGACCTAAGAATGTTCCACAAATCTACAGATGGGTCGTCATGCATCAGTGTATGGATATGCATCCAATTAGTACATGTACCCGGGCCGGGGGACGGCTGGGGGGGAGGGATGGAGGTGTTTTGTTTTCCTCCACGGGGAGAGCCGTGTTTGGGGGATGGAGCGGGGAGGTGAGGGAGGAGGGGGCAGTAATAAATACCCCTGGACCCAGGTCCCCTGGCAGACTGGAAGCTAGACTGGTCACCAGGGTTAACACCCGGGGCACATGACCTTTGACACTGCTAATGGGGCACAGAAAACCCTCCACGAACTGATACCCCCTCTGTCGCATACCACCACAGGACCTTTCACACCAACCCCCTCCCCACCTCCTCCTTCTAAAACATACAGGGGTATCTGTGGCATCGGCTTCACTCGCCTCTCACCAGCAAGCGTCACACAGCCAAACTGACTCCATACACAGCATCAATAAAACAACTGGTCATCATCTTATCCTGACGTCTAACCGTCTCAGAGTCGTCACTACTTACCCTGTATGAGTTTAAATAACATGCAACATGAACCATGAAGCAGCCCGGTGAAATGCAGTGTTAGAGGAAGTATTCAGACCATTTAACAAAAGTACCAACATGAGAATGTAGCAGTCCTGCAAAATCTCACTCGTGTGAAGAAGCAGAAGTATCATCACCAAAATGTCCTCTAAGTTGTTGTTACGCAGCTGATCGGGTTCTGTCAGTGTTACCATACTCTATATTTTATCACAAAGAATACGTTTATATCATATCATTTGACGAGGTTGTATAAAAATGTATACGTTTTGGGCCGTAAAGATCTAATATTCTATAAATGATTATAACCAGCACTGTATAGTTGAGAGAGAGAGTAAAAGGACGATATCTATCTTTGACATGAACTTCAGGAAACAGGAAGAAGAACTACGGCTTAAGCACTTTCCATAAATACCAGTTAAGTGATCCGACGGGCTGAGTATCATATCTCAAGGTTTTTTTTTGTCCTGCATAGAGCGCTCGGTGCTGATAAAATGGTAAACTAGCTGAGGATGGAACAACAAGCTCAGATTCTTTTTTCTGAGTTAGGGAGTAAATTAGGGAAACCTCTAGTCTTGCCAGTTGTGTGTGGCCAGATCTGACATATATAAGTTTTAGTATCAGTAAACTCCCCACTCTTATTGATCATTGGTTAAGAGAGTAAGAGAGTAAATGGACTCCAGGTATTCCCAGGCAGATAGCGAGCACATGGGAGAGCTCGGCTCCTTATAAATTCACCCTCCGGATTGGCTGTGCCCCTCTTGGCCTCTTCCTCGCTTGCCTCCCAGGCCGGCTTCGCCCCTGCAACCTCGGCCCCGGCCCACCCCGCCTCTAAACTTGAGAACTGTGACAAAGCCAAACATTTAAACCACTGGTGCTGATTTATAGAGCTTGGTAGCGCTGTAAAACCTTCAGTCCTGCCACCGCTAAAGCGAGTGAGGCGCGGCGGAGCTGGTAGGGGGGAAAAAAGGGCTGAGAGGAGGAAAGTGGGATGATGGGAAGGGTACACAAGAGGCACTGGAGTGTTTCAACGAGCTTTCTCCTGGGTGCTAAAGTGTTTTACTGCACAACCTCTCGCTGGCTGCTAAATGTGCATTTCAACAATTTCAAATGAATTAATGTTTCAGTCTCCCAAGCTTAGCCAAAAGCAGAGATTGCATACTAAGCGGGGCCACACGGGACTGCGGTCAGCTGCCAAATAGATGGATATGGAGAGATATTCAGAGTGTGGAGAACATGAATTCACAACCAGGACAGGGAATAGAAGTCCCATCAGTGGCCTCACCTCTCCCAGCATGCTCGGCGCCTCCTGAGGGACGAGGATTCAAATATACTCTCGACTGTCAAACAGAGCACGGAGCACATCCTACAGCAGAGCACATTTCAAACACACCAGAGGGTCATCTGCGACACACCAGCACTAATCTTGCTTTTTCAATACCCTTTCAATCAATCAGCCCCTAATCAGATTTACCAATAACACGTGTGCATCAAAGCTCGACCCGAACCTTCCTCAGAGAACAACAATGACTGTGGGATGGATGCCAGAGAGAGGAAGAGGAGAGGAAAGAGAAGCAACAACAGAAGGAGAAGAGATGTCTTCTTAATTAGCCAGTAATGATAAGATCTGACAAACAACATCTGTTTCCAGAAAGAGAGAGAAGGGAGGGGGAGGAAAGAGGGGAGGGAGGGAGAGAGGGAGGACGAGGTAGAGAGAGAGAGAAAGAAGCAGCAGAGAAACCTGTGAAGCCGAGACAACAGGGACCTGCTTGTAAGAAAGTAAAGGGGGAGCGGAGGGGATGTGTAAGGGAGGGAGCGCCGTGTAGCGTGACACAATAGAAGAAACGCAGGATGAGAAGACTAACAGAAGTGAGGAGAGAAAGACAGAAAGGGGAGAGAAATCTGACAGGGTTGAGGGAGGCGAAGAGCCAGGACGAATATGACAGACAGAGTGAGGGAGACGGATCAAAACGAGAGGAGAAGGAGGGAGACAGGCAGACGGGGAGAAGGTGAGCGGGATAATGGTGCTGCAGGGAGAGAGGAGAGGAGAGGAGGAACGTGTGAAGAGATGGGAATGGAATCACTCAGAGGTCCAGGGTGCTGTAATTTACTGTCCGTGGCTAATACACAGCAAATGTGTGGAGCCGAGGAGCAGGAGAGGAGAAGGGGAGCCGGGTGGTGGGGGGCTGCAGGGAGGGCACGCTGGCTGTTGGGGCTCTCAGCAGGCCTGCTGGGAGCCTGTCAGCAGTCACATCACCCCCTGCCCTCAGCCCTGACAGATTCATCAGGACCAACACACACACACGCACACACACGCACTAACTTACTAATACATGCATGCAAAAGATTGTAGTGACACTACAGTTACATTTTACTTCTTTCTTTTCTGTATGATGAGGAAAACCCAACATCTGTTGCATTAAGCATTCAGGCAGCGAAACACAAAAGAGCCAGCCTGATTTCTGCTTTAACTTAAAGTACTAAGATTCTGTTTATCCTGCAATCTGCAACATAAATTCTGCCTCTGAGGGTGTAAAAAAAAAGTCTAGAAAAATGTAGATATTTTGTAAGAAAACTAAATCTACACAAATCCTTGTCTGGCTCCTTTTCCCGTGTTCGGCAGGAGGAACAATGTTGCCTCAAGCTCAAGCCAAAAGCAAGACTTAATCCAATCTTATTAAAGAAATACAGCACATGTGTAAATATTAGTGTTAGGAAATGTTTAAAAAGTGGAAGGGTGGAGGATTTCTACAGAAATTTAACTCCTGGGAGGAATACAGTCCGTCCAGATCCCAGATAAACAGACAAACAAACAAACAAGGTGGCCAGCGGGGCCGGCCCAGCACCAGGGGGCATTGTTAAGTCATTAGTGAAATTTAAGAAGAGGAGGACCGATCTCCATCACGCACGCACACACACACACACACACACACACACCCAGCTCCACCCACAGCAGCAACATCCAGCCAAAGAAAACAACCCTTGTTCCTAAATACCTCTGCTAACTGGCCTCTGACTCCACACCCACACACAAGCACACACACGATCCTGATTGCACTGATACAAGATCTCCTTACAAAATAAATGACAAATGCAGGAATTTCACATGAAAAATAAACCCGCAGACATCCGAACCCGATGCTCACAAGAAACCACACGCTGCCTGCGATCTGAAGACCCTCTAAATCACGCTAATCTGCCCCCTTCTGATCCTCTGAGTGCCCCTACTTAATCTCTACACAGCTCGAGCAGAGGTGAACCCTATTAGAGGCCAGACAAATGGTAGGGTTTGCCCCAGCTACTCCGGGAGTGCTCGGCCTTTCAGAGCGCCATTGAGCTGCAACTCAAAACTTCTAATTCCCCCCTCCACCCACTCTAAAAGTCCCCCTGCTGTTCCTCCCCATTAGCCCATTGCTAGTCCAATCCCATTTCCTGTCAAAACATTTCTGGGCTGTTCTCTGTTTCCGACTGCCCCCTCTGTTGGCTCTCTCAAAGAAAACAAACCGGGCCTACTCCTCGTGTCAGGGTTCAAGCCACAACAGCTAACGCTGGCTGAAGCCGAGCAAAAGTGACCAAACACAAACCTGGCTCCTAACCCACCACTCATTATACACTTCCTGTTCACACTGGAGTCCCGGACGTTCCCGGTTCACATCGCAGAGCCCGACGAAAAGGTCCACGAACTCATTTTCAGCAGTCTAACTCTGAGTGAGGCTCCTCTCACAGTACCTGTCAGAGGATTTGATATTCCAGACATCGCCTCGTCTCTCCCTGTCTGTCTTTGTGTCAGTCTCACTCTCTCGCTTTGCCCCCAGGGAGGAGGCATCCCCGCAGTCCTGTGCCAGCTGCTCAGTGGTCCAGCCTGTGTGCCGTGGTGTGCACTGGAGCCTCAGGGCCCTGTCGCCACGCTGCCTGGCCCCCCCTGCCTGAGGGGCTCACTGACAGGGGGTCTGGAGGGACTGGACAGTACTCGCCCACCAGGGAGAGACCTGTGACAGCGGACTGAGGGGACCACTGTGTGTGACTTTGTCTGTGCACATGTATGTGAGCGTAACGGACAGACAGGTAATTTATGCACACATATTAATAAGTGCATCAGTGTGCTATGCAACACAGCGACACTACGACCTGAACAGTGCTGGCAGGGATACTGCTTTATGATCACAAGATATCCTTTACGATGTATTTCCTGCTTTCTGCTGAGATTCAGTGAAGAAACTGAAACATTAAACTGTCCCGATTCTGGTCTATCATCCAAATATTTTACATGTGAAATTCTCATAAAACCGGATCATAGATTTGGAAATACCCGTCACACAAGCCAACACATCCAATCACAGAAAACTCTACAGGTGGGCCTTAGATTGCAGCAACTTTTCCAACATCATCTGCAGCTCCTGCTGCTGCCAGAGGCTCAAATTGGGGATAAAAATGCACCTCCTCCTCCGCATCCTCCCTGTAAGTTGGAGCTATTGTCAGAGAGCATTTTTGCGGTCTTGTTCTCAGCTGCTGCTCACAGAAACTCCTCCTTGCTGATGATTTTTCCCACTCTTACTTTCTTTTTCAGACTTAAATATATGAAAACAAGAAGAAATCTAAGCTCCCTTTCACATGTGTTTTGTTTCATTAACAAAAACTTCCCCACTTCAGACCCGTGCTCTTTAAGTAAATGTGACAGCTGAGGCAATCACAGTGCAGGTACAACGCGCCAGAAATAACAGAGAAAGCTACACTTCAGAATCCTTTACTGCGAGTCTGAGAAACAATCTCCTGAAATGACATTGTCGCCTCCCACATAAAACTCTCATGTGCATATATGATGACCTAACAGGGCGACTTGGCTGCAGTGCATGAGTATGCATCTGGGAGAGGGGAGGAATTCGACCCCTGACACGGTCCAACAAATGTCACTGCATTTATTCTTTGGCTGAAAGTTTAATGTTCTTTTCCCAAAGAGTTTCTATTTTCTTTTCTGTTGAAGCTGCAGAACGAGGCGGCGGCCGGGGTTCCCCTCCATTAGCAGAACAAGGACAAACTATCTGGCCTCTTTAAGAACAGGTAGACTGCAGTGAAAATGGCATACAGAAGAAGAGAGAAAGGGAAGTGGCCCACATCCTGTTATTTGTTACAATGAGTTTGAGACGGGCAGGCAGAAGCAGGTGGATGGACTAACATGGAAACAGATGGTCAGACTGCCTCTCTGAGACATTTACATACAGCAACAAATGACATGTGAATAGTTTATTGTCAGACTGTCCAGACAGTGTTAATCCGGAAAGAACTGTAAAAGGAGGATACAGTTTTACTGCACTGCAGGATGGAGACTCTCTCTCTCTGTGTCCATCAGATGCACTAAAATGATGCTTCAGGATGAAATCAGCTTCAGTAATTAAAGAATAATTAACATTAACTGTGAGTGAAACTAAAACTACCAACTACACATCGATTAGGACTGAGAAAAAAAACACAACCCTGCACTGACTAGTTGAAAACACAGCTGTGGCGCACACACATAACTAGAAGCAGGACTACAAACAGATCAATACAACCCACAACCTGAGATTAAGAGTAATGGATTCCTCTTGGAGCATCCGAAGTGGAGACGCCGATCCCCGTAATCATTGTTCACATGCTAAAATGATCAGCTCTGTATTAATACACTTGTGCATTAATGGTGTGATGGGGAGGTTTTATTTTTTTAGGTCATATTTCAAACATCAGACCGTGGTATGCAGGAGAATGTTGGCGTCCCTGAGAGCTCATTTGAGTCTGGAGGAGGGAGAAGCCATATCGACAACATTGGAAAATTCCTATTGATTATTCTTCTTTTCTCTGAGCGCCCGCTTGTTAAAAAAGACCCCTCTTGGAAACACGATCAATTAGTGAGATAGTGCTTGCCATTGATCACCCCTCCCCGCCTCACAGATCTCCTGCCTTACGATGGATCCCTCCACACACTCCTTACGACCAACTATTGATCCCAGCTTCTTAGCCAAATATAAAAGCATGCACCCGCGCTGAGCACTGACCCCTCCCCTCTAAAACCACACGGTCTAATACTAATACTGACATCTGCTTGTCTCCATTGTAAAGCCATGGTTCACTCATAAATACAGGGGCCAGCTTTGGCCCAGAACCAATATAGTTTTTCAGAGGTCAGAGGTCAGCGTGGCAATAATCCCGCCATTAACAGATCTGCCTGGGTTAATACTGGGAACTACTCGGACCAGACGACCTTTAGGGAGGGAAAGCAAACAAGATTGGTGGAAAACACCCGTATTATACACCGTATGATTGTTGTTTATAATACCAATAGCATTAATCATTTCAAACTCACAGTTATAAAACAGAGAAAACCCTTTTAAAGGGCCAGTTCGCCAATTTTCAGCCTCAGTCCTATCCTGGTATTATGAGGAGCTAATGCCATTATGGTAGGAAAAGAATGCAATTTGGCTCTGTGCCTTTGGAGGCCGCTATCCGCTTCTCCAATGGGCCCTGGAAAACCTCCATCAGACTACGTAAAACGCGTCATCTCTCGGAGGCCAGGGAGCTCGCTAAACTACACTTCCTCAATCTAGGACGTTCGCCTCCGATGTCATGTCTCGTTCAAAATCGCCAGGTTTGAAATGTAGACTGCAGACCTGAAGATTTTTTAGATGATCCACCGGTATAGTCTTGTTGTATTTCAGATTCTGTACCGCTCTGAGTCATTGCCTGCAGTGAAAACGATAGTATTTCACTCCAGCGTCTCTCGCTGGGCCGTTCCTTTCAGAGGGAGGGGCACAATGCACGCTGGGTGTTGTAGGAATGTAGAACAGGCGAAACCACAAGCTGTTTGTACGACTTTCTCCAAAGCTATGGCGCCAATTTCAAATATTATTGCTTCTGTCGATTACAGAGAACACCGGCTTTGACTGACAGTGGCTTTTTCCAGGGAAGAGATGCTCCTTTAAGCGTCTGGAATCTGCAATAAAATAACTTTTATGGCTTGATAAATAAGCTCCACAATCAATCAATTATCTAAATTTTTTTAATTCATTTTCTAACAATCGACTAAGCAATGAATCCACTTATTTCTTCAGCTCTTGTTGTGAAAGAAAAAGTGTAAAACAAGACACAAATATTAAGACCAGATATAAAAGATGTTAAAATCAAACTACAAAAGTATTAAAAGCTCTGACTGCTCGACTTTGAAGACTTAAGGAAGATTTATGGTGATGAGTCCGCAGGAATCAATCAATCGATGTGTCTATTGATCAATCATCTAACCAATCAGTGAACAAGCCGCTCCATCATTCAACGATAAGACTCTCTTAAAGCAGAGGAGTCACATCAGGCCTGTGAGCGGTTCACTAATGTTAAGATGAGATAATTGTAGAACTATTAGACGCAGCAGGCGTTAGATAATTCTCTCCCATAGGCCACTCAAGAGTCATCTCTTTGTCAACGACTGCCCTTGCCCCCTTCATCCCCTCGGTCCCTCCACCCTCCACCCCTGCACCCCTCCCTGTGGATCAGCTGTGATCTCCTCTCTCCCCTTTCACTCAAATCAGGATTAGGGAGAAGAGGAGGCGGAGGAGGGGGCGCAGCAGCAGCAGCAGCAGGAGGAGACGGGGGGAGAAAAAACTGAAACAATATGGAAAGGAGATTAGAAAAGTGGGGGTTTGGGACGTTTGGGGAATTGCAAACTCCCTTGTGCTTGGGTAGGTGTCCTAATGACACCGCCTAATTATGGCAAAATTAGACAGGCTAAAGGGAAGGAGGGGGCGGGGGCTGCTGGTGGTGGAGGAGGTGGGAACGTGGAGGAAAAAGGAAGAGGAGCAGGGGAATTAAGAGATAGGGAGCGAGGAAGTCGGTAAAGAGTGGAAAACGAGAGAGGGAGAGCAGAAGTGCAGATAGGAGGCGAGGCGGGGAGCAAGGGAGCGTGAGGCTGAGGGGAGAGGGAGAAAAGGAGGAAGAAAAGGAGTAGAAAGCGAGAGGAGCGAGTGGGCCCCAGCACGCTGCATGTTAATTGGAGAACAGGTGTTGGGGCTGGGAGCAGGAGGCTGATTACTGGAGCCACAGAAACAGACCGTCTCCTACACACACACACACACACACACACACACACACATGAATAATTTAAGACCCAAGCAGTGACTAGGGAAAAAGGTCAAAGCAGGGGTCACAAAGACACGTAGACAATCGCACATACATTCATACACACACATAAATAAACAAGTATGCACACATGAAAATATATGTTTGTGTGTTACATGCTCTGAACACACACACACACGCGCACACACACAGCTTATCCTGCCAGTCTTTTTTTACCTTTTCAGTGTGTGGCTTGTCGAGTGACAGAGTGCACATAAGGTGGGATAAAATGGCACAGGCCAACACAAAATTTCATTGGCTTATCAGAAATTAGCTGGCTGCTAATAGGCTGCTCCCCGAGGAGAGGATTTCAGGCCGGTCAGGAGGGAGAAGCCCGCATCAGGATGGGATATGCCCGGTGTGATTAGAGAGCACAGTAGGTCAATGATTCCATTTAAAGCAATCCTCAGAGCAGCACACAGACACAAACACACACACAAGGAGTGACAAAGAGATATAGATCGCTCCTTTCCTCTCCGAGATACTTACAAACAAATTTGGAGGAGGTTTGGCCATGTTAGGAGGAAGTATGAAAGCGGTGCCGAGGGGGTTATTGGGAGAGTAATGTGCTACAGTAAATGAGAAAAACAGCTGCTCCAAGGTATTCTGGGAAAAATTTCAAAAGACAACAGCCCGATTTTTCCGTTATATGAAAACTATCTTCAGCGGAGATCCTCTGAGACACACTGTCAACAGGCAGCCAGCTTGAACTGAGGAGGGGAAAGAAAAGGGTCCTTGACGTATATGAAGTGAGTGTTTCTAGACAGACTATCCGAGGGAAGGAGGGAAGGAAGGAGAGGAAAGAAGAAGGCGAGGAGGGAGAGGAGATGAAGGTTGCGTCCATGACATCACAGAGAAAATATTTCACATGCGGTGTGCTTATGAGCATTCATCACACTGGTTAATGCCAGGCAGACAGCGCGAGACCTCCCAAATCCCTCGGACGTGAAGGCCCTCACACACGCCGATTATGGCGGTGGTCATCCGCCTTCAAGCCCGATGATAACTGACTGTCAGGGTGAACAGTTACTACATATGTGGGCCAGTCTGCTGGGGATGAAAGATCCACATGCTTCTGATAAAAGAAAATCTACGCTTCGGGCAGGTTTCAGGTGTAATGTCGGCTGCTGAGAGTAATGAGTGACCAAAGTGAAACAGACCGCAGCGGGATGGAGAAAAATCATCAGAAAACTGCAGAAGAAGAAACACACGAGGGGCCGACATGGAGACAGACACTGTGTATCACAGAGCGTTCCATTGATGCGCTGTGAAATAACTACACATACAATGTTGCATTCATGCTAAATCCAGCCAATATCCAGGTGCTTCATCACTGCTAAGTAGCTAATCTTCCCACTTGTCCTTAAATGCAACAGCTGACATCACAGCTCTTTGTCTCTGCATAGGTGCAAACAGTGCATACCCTTGAACTTTTCCAGATGTTGTCATGTTACAAATGCAAATTAAAATGCATTATTATTGGTGTTGTATATCATGGACCAAAAAAAAACAGTCCATCATTTTTAAGTGCTAGCTTTTGCGTCCAACAGATGTTAATGAAACTGTTAAAAGGCCAAATGTGTCTATTAGAATTCCTGCTTGTAACACTGTAAAATGTTGAAAAGTCCCAGGTGGGTTAGAACTTCTTACAGGCACTTCATGAGCAACAATAGGACAATCAGGACCTTCACTGTGTGAACAAGTGCTTGTTTGAGGACGTGGTTTGATCCCATTACCTGTCAATGATGACGGGGTCGGAGGGCGTCTCATTCCGGTTGCCGCAACTTTTCTTCTCACAACAGCGGCTGAGCGGTCACAAAAAGAGACAGAAAAGAGGGGAAATAGTCAGTGGAGGAAATAAAAAAAACAAATTAAACAGGAGAGCCGTCATTCGTCTGGCCCTTCTACATCCACAGGCCCAGACTCCTCTGCTCCACAGTCGGCGGAGATCCAGGAGCACACAAAGGAGGCATGAGAGGGGAGGGGAGGAAGAGACAAAAGAATAAAAGAGGAAGAAAAGGTACAACAACACACCCTACAAACAGTGAGAGACCATTCACAAGTGAAAAGCCAGCCAGGCAATCTGTCACATTGATTTCAGAATCAAACTCAACCCCCACGCACGCACACACACGCACACACACACACACACCGTCCCACTACATCCTACCATTCGTCAGCAGTCCTGTCCGAGGAGCCTGCTGGCCAGCCCCCCCCTCCCTAAAGTCCCCTTCACTGCATAACAAAAGTGCCCCCACCCCTAGCCATCTGCCACCCCTACACCTCGCCTCACCCCTCTCGTGTCCCAGCTTGGCCCTGCCCTGCCCCCCTCCGCCCCCCTGTCAGACGGCCTCACTCCCCAGCTGTGACGCTTGCCCTCTGCCTCCTCGGCTCTGTTATTAGCCAGCTGTGAGTCACATTCGGGCATCTGCTGGCTACACAATGGCAGACCCCGACTCAGTTTTAGCCCCTCTCCCCAGGTCCCAGCCCCCAATCCCGGGTCACTGCCCCACTTCCAGACCAGTCTCTTCGGCCTCTTCTCCATCCTGAGCTCTCGTCTTTATGCACCAAATTTTAAACAAAACACTCCCTCGGCTATGACTCTTCAAACTTGCTCTGATATAAAACAACTCTCTGTAACCCTGACAGGATAAAACTACTTGTCATCACATGTTGACGAGGTTCAAACATGATGTGTTGTACAAACAGAAGAGCCAGAGTGACATTGTGATGATGGAAAGGTGGATTGTTTCCCTAAAGTGCATCTGTGTTCCGGCTGCAGAGAAGCTCCAGGAGGAAACGGGAGCCGGCCGGGGACATGCTGCGTTACAGCAGGAAGCAGCGGGGGGTTACCACGGTTACAAGGATGATGACAGACAGGCTAGACTTAGTCTTCATCCACAGTGTAGTTTTTTTTTAAAAAGTACAGCCCCAAGCGTCTTCTTTAAACCACATTTCAAGCTGAGTGAGCGAGATTGATGGATATTTGGATTTCGTCCCTGAGGGTGAAGTTTGAATGAGCATGTGTGTGTGTGTGTGTGTGTGTGTGTGTTTAAGACTCACCTGCACATAACCTCGTGTGTGAGCAGCACTCGGCACATTTCTGGATTCTTGTTTTGTCCCTCGTACGATATCGGCTGAGAGGAGGAAATGAGATTTAGTTTCATGTAGAATCAGTAAAAGTCCAACTTTCATAGCTGAGGGTTAAAACCTCTTTAGGAGACTTAAAGGTATAACAAGTAGGAATGTCCTGGAAAAATAAAATATGGACTTTTACAAATATAATATAATATAAATCATCACTTATGGGCCTCTATATATGTGTGTGTGAGTGAGTGAGTGAGTGTGTGTGCAGACCCTTGTGAGACCCTTCCCTCTGCATCTATTCTGTTGTTTTTCTTTGCATGGGACGTTTGTCCCGTTGTTGTGGTTCCTTGAGCCAATCACAGCGTTTAGGTGAGTGTGGGAGTGGTTCAAATTAGCAACTGGGCCCCATTCAGACCGGCGAACACGGCGAAAGAGCGATGCAGAGTTGGCCTTCTTTCTGTTGGACAGGTAGGTGCCTCAAACTGGGTAGGAAAAGCTAACCGGCGGTTAGCATGCCAAAGCAAATGTTACCCGGCGGTTAGCATGCTAGTGCATTGATAACCACTGGGTAGCATGCTAGCGCAATGGTAACCAGCGGTTTGCATGCTAGCGCAAAGGTAACCAGCGGTTAGCATGCTAGCGCAACGGTAACCGTGATGCTGTCGGTGTTAGCTCGGCGGGGTGGACGTGTTCTCGCGCGAGACCTTTCAGTGACGAAGAGCCCAGGAGGAGGGCCCCAGTTTGAATGTGTTGTTGACAAAATGCAAGGAAAAATCCTACTTATTATACCTTTAAGGAGAGTTTACCAACCTGTTTGGTGACTGAGTCAATAAGTCGTGCGTAAAGATCCTGCTCTGTGCGAACACCTGCAGAATAGACCAATGGGAGAGAGATTTTACTAAAGTGAATCTGTGGAGAAAAAGAGAAATCAAGCAAGAAACACATTTTTGTTGTGCAAACAAACATCGCTGCACAAATCAAGACCAAACCAATCCACCCTATTGCAAAACACTACATTAACAAAAAATGGTTAACTGTTACTTAAACTGCAAACTAAACCACTAAATCTACTCTAACCAGTCGATAAAAGGTCCATAGTGCCGAGGATTCTCAAAATAAAATGGAAAGATTTATGATGAATCTTTTTATATCTCAGCTCTCAGAAGAAGCGTTGAACTCTGTCCAGCCAACATGGAGGAACGAGGATTGGCGTGCAGTTCATATTTCTCTCTGATGGTTTCTGAGGGGATTGGGGAACGATCTGATGTTTGATGATTATGAGTCATGTTATGTTTGGAGGCCAGAATTTACAGTCACATTCCCACGGTTTGTCAAGCTGGTCTTTATCTGGCTCTGTGTACTTCTGATTTATTCCCAAATTAACTGACCGGAGCTCAGACACACCAACAGGTAGAAACGCACCCAATCAGTTATTTCAGGGGTTTTACTGAAGAACAAATGTGTTTAAAATGTGTTCCTCGCATCTTTATAATCATTTATCTTTGAGCGAGATTTCCTCATACACCTGAACCTCTCGATGCTTCAAACCCTCACCTGTAAATCACACGAGATCAGCAAACGACATGTAATGAATTGCTTGTTGAAGAGAAGAGAGAGAGCGTTACCCGAGGATTTCTCTTTATAGAGACTTTGGAGAGTATCGCTTTTTAAAACGTGTTCCTCTCATCAAAGTCTCGATTGAGATGCCTTTGATATCGCTCGGAGGGGGAAGGGGATGAGAGGAGGGGATGTAGAGGAAGTGCTTGTGGTGTGCTTGTATGTATGTATGTGTGTGTGCGTGTGTGTATGGAGGGTGTATGAGGGGGATGCTCTGGAACATGTCTTTTATCTTCTCTCCCATGGGTGCCACTGCGATGGCAGAGCAGGGGCAGCAGTGGCTCATGGGAACCGAATTTCTCTGTGTATCCCCTGATCTGATGTGGGAGCACCATGGGGGGTTGGAAGAGTTTCAGGGGGAACGAGGAGGAGGGGAGGGGTGGCAGCATGTACCTCATTTCCTCATACATGGGTGCAGAATTGGCTCCTCGTAGAGCTGAATGTTGAATCGTGCAAAGTTAGTGATTAGGCGATGAGCAGGAGTTAATTCATGAGGTCTGAGGTGAGGCAGGAGAGGATGTGGAGGAAGATTACTTAAGTGGAAAGGTGTGTGTCGTGTCACAGGTGTCCTTTATACACTCCTGCTACACGCAGGTCTCACACTCGCTGTCTAAATGATCAAACTGGATGTCTCAAAGGCCAAAGAATGGAGCTCTGATTTTACCAGCGTCTGAGTCCACTCACCGTTGCTGTAGAGGAGCTGCAGCTTGTAGTGCGTGCCGTTGTTGGTCTTTTCTCCCGTCTGCTCCTTAGAAAGAGAGGACAGACACACACAGGGACATGCAGTTAAGCACATTTAGGGCGAAGATAAGTACGGTTCCTCCCATAATCCTGCAGCTCGCCCTTCTTCTGGGAGCAGCAGCGAGGAGATCAGAGGGTTGTCGGCTCAAAACCCATGTGGGACCTTTGAGCCGAGCGCTTAACCTTGAGTGGGATGTTCTTTGTAGAGGTTGACCTATCATGTCTGATACAAACTCCTAAAACCTCAACATCCAATGCTCCCTGCAAAGAGGTAGTTACGGCGTGGTTATATGTGCGTGTGTGTGTGTGCAAAGTGGAAAGTACTGCGTGTTAGACTGAGCAGCACTCGACCTTGACAGAAAAACTTCCCTTCCGCTCTCCCTCCTTCCCCCAGGCTCTCCACTAGCCTCTCACTTCTTCTCCTCTTGTTCCTTCTCTTTCTTTACCTCCACTGGTCTTTCTAAGTGGTCTCAAAGGAATGCTCTCTGGTCCAATAACCCAGGAGGCTGGCATCACACAGACGAGAGCGAGAGAGGAGGAGGAGGAGGAGGAGAGAGCGAGGAGGTCGGGGAAGTGGAGACAGTTGTGTGGAGTGAAGAAGAAGAAGAAGAAGAAGAAGAAGAAGACGTGGTGGTGGGGAATTAAGATGCAGGGAGATACGTCGGGAAGCAACCGAGCTCAAACGTTAATATCAAAAGTGAGATTGAGGCTGAGATAGACGGCTGCCTGGCTTCATAACTTTTGTAAATATACACAGAGGAACATTTATCCCGCCATGCCATCGCTCTACCTCTGCTTAATTACAGAGCAGAAACAGATGCCAGGGTAACCATGCAGAAAATGAACTCCTCCACTGCCGTCATGTTGCTCCACGCCGGCCTGTGAGGCAGCTCACTGACAACTTTCAGCCCTGGCATTAGCGCCCTCTCCGCCCCTCCCTGTGCATGAGATCCACAGTAAAACTATGTCTGAACTGTTGACAGGACGCTGTCCTCGTGTCTCTCTCACAGGGGGGAAGCTGTTGCCTGTTTAGGAGATTCTCGTCCCCCTCACCACCCGGCAGAAACATCCATCAACGCCGGGCATAAGGCCTCCGCTCTTTCTAAGTCTGCCTTCCTTATTTTGGTCTGGTCCAACCTGAGGAATCCAGCCCCCCCCCAGCAGCAGTTTTAAGAGTATGGGAAGAGGAGGGGGGGTATGAAGCAAAAGAGACTTTGATGATGAGTTCACTGTATAACTTAACAGGAGCATGCATCATTTGCATTTTCAAAAAGTAGTGATGTCCTCCTAATGAGGCAAGCTGCTAATTAGTCATTAGATATTCTTTTTCAATCCCACATCATCAGCTCATGGAGGGAGAGCTGAGTAAACACGCAGCCGTCAGCTGCTAGATATGCTCGGCTTTACTGGGGAAGATCAACTGAAGCACCTGGTTACAGATACAGTAAATCACTGACACTTTCTGCGGCTGGTTTTTTCCCTGCTGTTGATTTCACTGTAAGCGTTTAGATGTACAGATGAAGACTTAAACATCCTCAGATAATCATCAACACAGACAGTGGTTGAGAAACAGTCATGCACACCTTGTCATGCTCCACAAAGTCGACAAACGACGTCCTCTCCACCTCCACAGGCTGCCCATGTCGGTCGTACAGCGCCAGCACAAAGTGGAAGAAGTTGGACTTGCGGAGGTTGGAGGGCGGCTGCTTCTCAAAGTGAGCTCTGGACAGAGCGACTCCGCTGAGGACACAACAGGAAGACACAGTCAGGTCACACTGTGGGTCAGGACATTAAAGACAGTGATGATCTATGAGGGTTAATTATATTTTTAATGACATTATTATTTAACCATAAAATACACTGTTGGTTGAAATATTCATCAATGACCAGAAACTTTGTAATGTTTGCAGAAAAGAGTGAAAATTATTCGACACAAGATTCACATGTTCAAAGTAATTTCATTTACAGTGAGTTACAAAGTTGTTTGCTTTACATAGTTATATGTAAACAATAATTAACATTCATTTGCACAAAAATGATAATTTCTACATATTTGTGTTTTCCTCTATAATGAAGGCCATTTGATCTTTCTGGAAGAAACAATTTTTTTTCTTTGAAAATTACACAAAACCCAAAGCAGAGAGGAAAAACAGAAAACTTCTTCAATCTGCTTAAACTTAAAAAGTGGAGAAAAGAAACAGCGCTTCTGAGCAGGACTGATGGCAGCATTATTTAACATTATACATTAAAAGAAGTGAAACATTTATTGTTTCTCAGAAGAGACTCTTTTATCTCAAATCAACCCGAAACAGTTTTGAACAAACAATCCGTGAGAGAGTCTGCATGCTGTTTCTGAATAAATTCGCTCTAAAATGAACATTTGATATTTTATGAGTCACACCGGTATAAATTGTGGATTTTTTTTTTCGTGACAGCCGTGATCATTTCCCACGAACAACAGAAAAACCTGTAAATTAAATTTAGTAAAATACGTAAATCGAGATATTTCAAATTAAAGTTGAATAAATACTGTTTAATACAAAACAGGCCTGATATAAATACAGTACCGTAGCCCCATTGTTGTATCTCCTATTTATTGCTCTTTGTGTATTTATTAAGATGTTAATTAACCCTATTAACGCGTCTCTTCTTTTTTTTAAATGTGACCGAGCTTTGGTGAATTTGATCCAAACTTTGGGCACATTTCGTGTGAGAGCACTGACGTGTGAACAGATGAGAGAAATGTGAAGAGGACGATTAAACATCTGGGGGAATGGGAGAAAACAGTTTGTGACAAGTTGAAATATTCAACACTGTGCAGAAAGAATAATTCTGGTCCTTAACAATAATAAATGCAAAGTGTGTGGATGGTGAGGATAACGGTGTTTTACAACCAGGTGAAAAATGATCAGTTTTTCACCTTCAATTTTTTTAGATTTTGTCACATACATATCGATACATTTTAAATAAAGTTTAACTGTTAAAAGATTTTCCACACGAGAGATTTGGGATATTTCTCAAGCGTGATTCTGCACGTGAGGGACTTCATGTTAAAGTTCTGTTTTGTAGTTTGACGTTATAGGCCTGCGCTCATTTTTCTGCCTTTATACTTATAATAGAATAGAAATAGAAATAATAATAATGTCAAGTATTGTTTTTCCATCACATTTAAAGATGAGTTATTAGTTTTGGGACAATGGTCTTTGAAGGAGACTCATCTTTTGCAACAAGTAATCTGAGCCTCTTTCCTGACCGCTCTCAAGATTGTTCTTGTGATCATAAAAATAAATCCTGCCTCGTTGCAAACAGGCCTGAAAGCGGCTGATTTACACAACAGGTTAGAGGGTGATATTAGCGCATCAGATGGATTTGTACTGTACCTTTGCGCCGCTACGTTCGCATCCACCACGCCGACATTACGCACCCAGGACCGGACCGGATCCATCTCCTCTCCAAGACTTCTCTCCTTTAATCCGCTCACTTCTCGTATCAGATGCTCCTGGATGCCGAACATTTAAGCCCTGTCCTGCTCGTTTCGGTGCACTTTTTTTTTGTACTTAAGGAAAAAAAAAAACTGAGTTGAAGAGCTTGAGCACTTTTGCAAACAACAGAAGGTGCACCCCAAGGCGCTGCGCTCCTCCGCAGCTTTCACAGAGCTTTGAGAAATAAAAGAGCGACGCTGCGTGATGTTTCAGAAGACTTCTGAGTTAAAATCCTCTCATACTCTCTTTTAAGGCTCAAACGACGATAATAGATGTATTCCCCCACTAATTGCAAGCATTGTCCACGCGCAGATCTCCAGCGTCAGCACGAGCGTATAAGATCACCTGCTGGGGGCTCAACTCCTCGGACAGTCCCTCTCAGAATATTCTCTGAAATAAACGTGTGTGAGGAAAGTCTTCCTTTGTCAGAGGGCCAGGTCGGATCCAAACAGTTGATCCGAGGGCCGAAAGCTCGCTGTGAGCCGCTGTGCTGAAGCATGAATGAGACCCTCTGCCGGGATAGCGCGTGGAGGAGGGGCCACGGTGCCATATGGGGGACCGATTGTTGAAATGGATGCTCTCATTGGTGTAAAGTGCATCCGTTGTTTGGACTTCTGCCAGATTCAGCATCCAACCAGTGAGTCTGGCTGCAAACTTTACACATGAAGTTCTACAAGGGTGATAATGGAGTGAAAACACGACGTTTAAAGCAGAAACTTTACGCGCCTGTGCGTCTTTACGCAACAAATATGTATTATGTGTTTCATTGAAATCAAAGATCATCTTTGTGTGTGGGAGGGGGCTTCTTAATCAATATTATTATTATTATTAATGTTCCACCAAAAATGTGGGAAAGTGTTATAAACGCTATTTATTTTTTTTACATGTTTTATAATTATATTCGTTTATTTATCACGGTTTAATCAAAGCCACTTGGGGGTTTAAATCGTCCTGTACACACTGGTCTGCTGCTGCCTTGAATGGTCTGTGACAGCAAATCCTGTTTAGTCTTTTCATTCAAGTCAAAACGCAACACAAGTGCGCTCCCGACAGGCGCGTATTCAGCAGCTCCACCGTCTGCCGCTTTGAACGCGGTGATTCCGCTGAGGAGGCATCGCATCACTGTCAGCCGCAACAATGGCCGTCTGGTTGGTCCATCAATCTTCTCCGGCGGAGGACGACGCTGCGCTCTGATTGGCGTTTGGAGCGCAGCCTGACGGTGCAGTGAAATGAGTTCTTAATCAATACAACAGACTGTCTGATCAAACACAAACCGGTCAGGGAATCAGTTAGGAATAACGATGATGCTATTTGGGAAGTTATCTATGAAGCACAAACACATCGCATCAATATAAAGTATTCATTTTGTTGTAGTCAGAGTTTCTTTAGCCTCTGATTTCTTGGCTTTAATTTAATGACAAAAAAATGTTCATAATAAATCAAAGAAGTGTTCAAGCAAAAAGAATGTCTGCCTTTTTTGTCAACGCTGTACATTTTTTATCAAATCATTACATTTTGTTTGACTGGATCTAAATTCTGTTTTTAGGCCCCAAAAAACGAAAAACTCCCGTTTTGGTGCTTTTTTTTTTTTGCCGACTGAAAATTAATTTCCGCTTCTGTTCGTCTGGCTCTGAAAAGGAAAGTTGTTTTTTTCCCCCTGCCCCTGGTCTTTGCCCCTCACCGATACTATTGTCTCTGTGTGGAGTTTGTGCGCCCGGACAATGGATGTAAATCTCCCCCCCTTTGGATGCCGCCTCAGCCCACCATCTGCCAGCGCGGGACAAAGTCAGATGTTCCCCCAATTATGAGAGCCAGTCCTGGGGAATCCTGCTCCCGAGTCTCCGCCCTGTCGCCGGGTCCCTCGCACACGTCCCCTGAGGTGATTGACAGCTCCACTTAAGCGTGAAAAATCTATATATGATGACACACTTTAATCAAATTCCTCCACTGGGTGAAAAAGTTCCAGGTGGAGAGATGCGCTCTTTAAAATATACTGACATGGAGTTTCTCATTTCTAATGTCTAATTTAGGGGAAGCGTATATCTCATAATTTGTTTGAGAAACTCGGTTAATCGAACAAAAATCGTTGAAATCGAAGCTTCTGATGCTTCCTCTGCAAACAAAGACAAAATAATGAGTTAAACTTCACATTTAAACTCCTTGGGATGATACACTCTTAGATTTGAGTTGCCACAGCTTGACACAAATAGGCTAACTAATATTAGGCGGTTAACTGAAGTCATCAAACACATTTTACTTGTCATCATGACTCCGATCAAACAGGTTGATAACACATAAAAGCAAATCAGGTATCTGTGCTCCTTTAGTCACTTTCTTGATAGATTATTCAGGACATTTAATCCAGAGGATGTTTTAATCACAAAATCACTGCAACTAAAATATCACCTATATTTATACTTTATATGGTAATCTATATTAGGCTATTGATTATTTTTTGATTGTCAAACTTAAGCCTGCTGAAATCTTTCGATTTTTTTCGAGGAACAGATCATGAAGTCAGAGCAAAGCAGCCTAATCACATCAATTCTGTGCGATTGGCAGTCGACTTCATGGTGCGGACCAACTTGTGTCTCTCTGCAGCCCCACAGGTGCGCGAGAGGTTATCACAACCCGCGAGACTTTCTGTCCAAATGTGGCTTTTCTGACTCGGTGAAGCGGAGAGTCAGGGAGAAACCGGGGGATTAGTCAAAGCACAAACGTCTTTCTAATCAATTTAACCCGCTGAGACGGCCAGCCCGTGTGTTTCATGGAGGAGGGTGTGTGTGTGTGGTGAGGGGGGAATCAGTGACTGCTAAACCAAACAATGGGGTATCGTGTGCCGCTCGTCCTCGCCAGCATTCCCCTGCTCCCATGGGACACCCGGAGCCACTCTGTGTGGATGGCACAGTGTCCGCGAGGTCACGAGGGGCGTGGTTTGTGTGTGTGTGTGTGTGTGTGTGTGTGTGTGTGTGTGTGTGTGTGTGCGCGCGTGTGTGTGTGTGTGTGTACGCGTGTGTGTGCAGCAGCTGGTTCCCGTCCCTCCTCTCCTCTGTGCAGAAAACAACACCCGCAACGTCTCCCATCGATCGCCTTAAATTGCACGCTCGTTTGTTCGCTTCTTATTTAGGAGGAGATGCAGATCCTCTGGGGAGTGTCGGCATCCAAAATGAAAGAGGAGTGACCGCCTCAACACTCCTAATATCAAACTCATCGTGTAAGAAAGTTTGAACGAACATTTGGATTCATCGCGATGTGGAGGCCTGATGGTATTTCACAGAAGACCTTAAACACATCACATGTTATTCATGTTAGAATGATACAAAGCATCATTGATGGCCTAAACTTACATTGGTCAAAAACTTCCTTCTGAATACCACAATTAACGGCCTGTAGTGTTTCTGACAGGTTAACTTTATTGATATTATATCAATAAGGCTCCTTATGTCACTGTCACAGCATAAGAAGTCTGGGTGTTGCTGATTTATGAAGTGTCCCTGTTAGTTAGTTAGTTAGTTAGTTAGTTACGTAATTTACTGTATCAAGCACAGGAGTGGCCAGCCCACAGGGATTAAAACGGTAACATTTGTCAGTCAAGACTCGAGCTCCTTACATGCAAGACATGAAACAACAAAGACAGAGCTTTGTCTTCTGTGCCAAGTAAGCGTCATGATGAAATGCAACTGTCATTAATGAATGTCATTAATAAATCCTGGTGGGTTTTTTCTGCTGTGAAATTTTCTTGTATGAAAAAGAAAATGTTTTATTGACTCTGTTCATGAAGGAGGACGATGAGAGCTGGGCATGAATCCACTCCCATATGAAAGCGGTTAGAGACGCAATGTGTTTAGATGTCTCTGCATGAAAGCAGTATTTGCTCCACATCAACAGTTCAACTTAAGAACCAGTAGAAGGTCCTGTTTGCAGTGCAGTACCCGTAGGATTCAGATATTATGCTTGTGCCTATTTTGTATGTCAGTGCCATCTACTGGTCTGCTTAGGAACATCATCTGTGTTTCTCTGGGTGTGCGAATATTTGTTCTCATCTTCTCCAGCTTTGTTTTATATCATAGATTTCATCCAGACCCAGTTTAATATGTGCAAATATATCATTTATTAAAGACAATTTAACACAAGTCTTTTCCTTCAATACCGGATATACAAAGCATATAAAAGAAATCAGTAAAAAATGTGTGCTCTCACACACGTAGCTTTTTTTAAAGATCACCTGATAGTTGACAATCATTTGTAAGACAGATAGGCTGTAAAAATTGTACATTGGTGCACAGTGTGTGCAGAAGAAAAGACAATTAAATGATTAATACGAAAGAAAATAACATACAGTACAAAGTCAGGGAGTGTCCATGGTTTTCACATTGTTTTTCAGTAGTTGATTAAGAAAAGTAGAATAAACTTTGTCCTTACTTTCACGCTACAACTGCGGGTTAATTAATGAACACTCCTACGCTAGACACCAATTGCACCATCAAATAATGCCCTTGAGTTTACATATTGTGCTTTGATTAACAAGGTACACTACAAAAAAACTAAACTTCAAGATCCTATGTAGACTTCTTTTCTTCACTTCAGTAACTCTCAGGAAGGCTCAGCTGAACTTCAACCTGAAAAACTTCATATTGGAATCATTTTATCCATGTACAAAGAGGAGGCTGGGATTATCTCACCCTATTAGCAGCTAATCAGAGGCCCATGTGAGACTACATGTCTGTTTTGAGGATGATGTGGGTCCGCAGCTGTGTGAAGACAAGTCTGTTACTCGATGAACAGCAGATGCCCTAAGAACATGCTGTCAGGCGTCATTCTGTTTTGACCTTGCTGGGCCACCAGATAGACCTGGTCTCCACCACTGAGCCTGATGTACACAGTGCCACTGGCTGTGCTGTCGCTTCTCTGATTGGTGGTGAATGAGTGCAGGACTATTTTTCCATTACGCATTAGATCTACACTGGCAGCCAATTGGTTGATGTGAAAGTGGAATTGGAACTCATAAACACCTGGTTGCTCACAGGTAAAGACCCCCTTCTTGATGTCATAACAGTTCTGTCCATTGTAAATTACATCACCGAAGGCAATGGGCTGGCCGGGTTTGGGGAGGTTGTTGCCCAATCGCACAGAGAAAGCAACATTGTTTGTGGTACCAGGAGGTCCAGGTGGCCCTCTGGGACCAGGTGGCCCTCTGGGACCAGGTGGTCCTTTGAGTCCTGTGTGACAAAGCAGACATGACACAATTATTCCAACAGCACCTTCCCATTACAGCATTCTCATGAAACAATTTAATTACATCAATCTAGGGTTTTATGGATAATAGTACAGGAACTGATGGATTTACCTTCTGGTGTTTGGGCTACATCTGAGTCTTCTCCTAGAAAAGAATTTAAAAATCCGTATTTTTTTAAAATACTCTTGCATTGGCACTGACTATTTTCAGTCAACTGTATCAGAAAGGATTTCAGGGAAACAACTCACCACCATCCTTCCATGGACTGAGGTCAAAGACAGGTATGTCCTCGCACTGGGTGTAACCGTCCCCTCGAGGTCGATACAGGAAAGTGTTTTCTGGAACTTCAGTGATCCCTGTGTTGTCACAGATCACCCGGGAAAATGATGAGTATCTCAGGGCCTGCTTCTGGGCATCAGTGAAGATTCCGTCCTTCTCCCACCAAAGTCTGCAATTGAAAAGTTAAAAGTCACAGAATGTCAATGTGAATGCGGCTCCCCATGTTTAGTACATGTCAGTCGATGATGTCACTTTAGTTCTTCCTCCTGTCTGCTTACCGGTCTCCTTGGCGGAGCCTCTGGAACTGAGTTGCAATTAAGCAGGCAAACAGGGGTCCCACTCTCGCTCCTTCCACGAATGGCTCAGCCAATCCTGCCAGCCACACATCAATGTTCTCAGTTGTGCCGTAGAGAGCAATGAGTTTTTTGGCCAGATCTTCGTTTTTCATCACTGCAGCCAGCTCTGCCTCATTTTGTGGCTCTGACAGCCCACAAAACTTCCGCCATTTGTTGTAGCCTAAAAAAAAAAAAGGGACATAGTGTGAAATTTCATGTTTCAAGTTAATCTGTAATTCATGAAAGGCCAAGATATGCTCGCAAAAATGTTTCCAGAATACATAGGTGTTAAAACTAAATAAATACCTGCGAGGCCATGGTCTCTTCCTCTCTGCAGGTTGAGAGAGGAAAGGTCCAGTGCTAGTTTATTCGTGAATTTAAACAGCCTCTCCCTCATCTCATCGGGCATCATGTGTTCCTGCGAGCCCAGCTTTGCCTTGGGGCTTATCAGGCCTCTCATGAGTGGGTCAACACCACCTGAGGAGCACAAGAGATAGATACAATATAAATTGGACTTAAAACTTAATTTAGGTACATTCTTCCTATTTACATTGAATTTGCCTATGACAGCAGATGCTGCTGATCCCACTGAGAATCAGGAGCTCACCCTGCAGCTTGTGGTTTTAACAGCACTGGTTATGAGCAGCCGTACAGTGCTGAAATTGACTCTTCTGATGGATGTTCAACTTTCCTTCAGTAATTTAACATTTGAGCAGTGAATTCCTGAACTGGATAATTAGCGACTCCTGATCGATGCTATTCAATATCTTAGCTTGTTACAGTTCCTGAGTTTTTCTGTCCACTATGGTGTCCACTATCAGTATAAAACTGTACTGATATAACAGAATAAGGTGAATACAAGCTGAAGGACACAAGAGCTTGGTCATACCTTCAAAAAACAATCTCCATGATGTAAAGAAGGTTTTGTGCAGCAATAGGGTGGGGTAATCTTTATGCTCCTCATACATCTCATTAAGACGAAACTGAAAGGGGTGAACCGCCACATGAGCAAATCTGAAGGCAGCTGTGGAAAACACATTGGAGATGCTCGGATCCACGTCCTCATCATAGCCAGGGTAGTTGGACAGCTTCTTAGCCATGGCCTCTGGACCAACAATTAGGGGTAAGTAGTCTCTATAAGTGATAACCTAAAAGACAAAACAGAAACTGAGCTAGTTGAAGCAATGGAACATACAATCCAATCCCTTCAACATTAGTGAAACATTTCTACAACCAGCGCTGCCGAGCTGCTCTCTAACCTGGAAGTATGCACCCATGATCTTGCGCGCCTCCTGGTAGATTGTCTCCCCGTCCCAGTGAGGGTTGAGTTTGGCCAGAGCACGAGCCAGACGGTTATGCTCTCTCAGAAAAAGAGTGTGCAAAGCATTCAGACCAACATGTTCATTGCCGCGTGGGTCACCTTAAAAGTCACAAAGTGGGGAAAGAAATTGTTGTCAGCCTGGTCTGATGCTTAGAAATGATCTGATATTTTCAGATTGTATGTTAGCATTTATAACTTACCAGCCAAAAGGCAGGGCAACTCCTCTGCAGAGCTGTCATTGGTGATTCGAGCTCGGGTGGCACACGGGTTGGCAGGCGTTCTGCTAAAGGGCAGGTGCTCTCGACCATCGTCAGTGAACTCTTCGTTGACCCTCAGCAAGCCCTCATCAGTGTCGAGGTTGCGCAAGTTGCGAGCTATGGCATCGTCTGAACCGTACACCTGACTTGCATCTATGAAAGCTGACACAGTGTTCATCTGCTGGCGGACAGTGCTTGCACCAAAGATGTGTCCTGTGTTTCCAGACCCACAAGCTGCTGCTGAGCGGAAGAAGGGGATGCACTCCTCTGAGTTTGAGCCAAAGCGGGGGTCTTCCTTTGGTATCTGTTTGCGTGAGAAGAAGCCGTTAGACTGGTTTTGCTTCAGATGTACTCACATTTTTCTGGATAAATGCATCCACACTGACCTTAATGGGGAAGCAGGGCTCTGCGAATGCACAGCTCTTGTCACAGTCCAATCCGTTACTTAATGAGATGATGGAGGGAGAGGTGGGAGTGAAAGTAATATCGTGGTCCAAAAACTGACCGAAGTTTGTCACCATGCGAGTGTAGAGTGGATCAATATCAACATCAGAGTTCTTTGTACTCATTATAGAGTTGGACACCTCCCTTACCTGGAGACAGGATGCAGACAAAGAGCACTTTGGTAAAAAAGGATTTGTAATACTACAAGTGTATTTATTTTCATGGTTAATTGGAGTGTTGCAAGAAGTGACGATATTCTGAAGGTTTATTACCAGAGGAAGAAGATGATTGTTGACTTTTTCATCTTTCCAGCCCTTGGGCTGAGATATTTTATCCTGGTACTCAGCAGAGACCCAGCGGTTGAAAGGTGCGTTGGAGGATCCCCAGCGTGGGTGTTCCCTGAGCGAGAGAAAGAAATCCATTTAATGTACCAATTGAACCTTATCCTCTGGGATTTTAAGATTACCCTCAGGACCCTTTTTATTGAATACTTTTAACTGAGGAAAAAGGAGATTTGGGGGGAAGGATACAGGGAAAAGTCCCAAGCCAAACCCAAATCAGGGACAGCATAATTAGTAGTTTTCAAAGAAAGGTAACTGGGCAGGTTTGAACACACAGTTTCACACCTATTTGTGGAATTAAAGTTGCCATTTAGTAGCTGTTAGCACACCTGTTGTTGCAGACGCTGCTTATAGTGCGATACTTGTCCAAATTGGGAGTCGTCTTGCAGGAGGGGGGGCGTTGTCGGGCAGTGCAGCCTGTCAGATCAGCGATGAACTGCAGATCCTCTTTGGAGAGCAGATCTGATTCAAAAGAAGCAAAGAATAAGCAACTGCAACCGTTTTACAAGGACAGTTCAGAGAGGCTGTTCGGGCTACACACCTGTTGCATTGATGGAGCGTTTATGTCGTTTTGTCAAAGAACTCTGGAGCAGTGTCAAAGTGTTCTCCATGTAGTCTGCAGCACGCACAGCAGAACGGGCTGTACCTACCGGCTGTTTCGTTAAGCGCAGCACGTTAGCCGGATGTGCTGCATTCCTCCTCACGCGCTCAATGGACCTGCGGCGTAAGGAGCGCAACGTGAGCATGTGCGTTCAGAACATATACAAAAGCAATCTTACACATCTGTGCTGTATTTCTTTTCACAATTACTGAGAATCTAGAGCAGATGAACAGGTCTGTAAACTCACACTCTGCGGGAGTAGGTGTAAGCTGAGTCCACATTCGCCTTAGCTTTAATCACCGCCCGTTCAATCTCAGTCCTGCTCAGCTGTGACTCTGCAGGAACACATTCAATGACTTGGTTAATACTCGATACTGATGTCAGTGGATTTCTGACATGATCATTTTAGGTTTGATTCATTTCCGACAATTAGCTACAGCATTTCTACTAAATATTCAGTGAACAAAAAAAGTTGAATACAAAATGAACAGTAAAAATATAGGCTAGTAGGATTCAAAGACGAAGGCACTTCAGGCTTTTCGTAGCGATCATAAGTCAGATAAAGGACGTCCTACTCACCGGCTGGAGTTGGGAGTTGCGAGCACAGGTAAAAAGCTGTGGCCAGCAGGCACACACACAGATTCATCTCTGCACAAAGGGAGAGGTGTCCTCCGGTCAAATACGCGCTGGTCGAATAATACAAATTCAAAGTGTATTTCCGATTAAAAACAATAAACTTGAAATCAAACAAAAAGAAAATAAAATCCGATCTAATAGATTATAAATGTCTATAAAATATTAGGCCTGTCTAAAATGTAAAAATAAAAAGTATAGCCTACGAAAAGATGAAAATACGAAGTGAGCAAAGCTGTTCTCTAATGACTCCCTCTAAAGGAGCATCCAGTCTGAACACCCTCTGCTGTTTGTGTCCCTTCACAAAAACGTGCTGCCTTTTAAAGAGGCGGCTAACGCCCCGTTTCACATTTGTTGCCAGGAATTGAGTACAGGTAATGAATAAATATTTGTCTTCCTTATTCCTCCTCCCCAACATCCCGGGCCTGTTGAGCAGCTTCATCCGAGTTTTCCGGAACATACCTTCACGGCAGGTCAGCGTCACAGGTTTCATAGGCTATTGTTGGATGCTTTTATTTTCTTATTTATGTTAAAGGGGCAGAGGACGAGCTGCCATACAGCATAATGAAACGAAATTGAAACGAATAATCAAAGAAAAAAAGTAAATAGAAATAGGCAGCAGAGTTTGCGTTATCAGGCGCATTGGCGCGGGTAGGCCGGGTTGTCTACATTTATCTGTTAATCATTTAAACATTTTCACTTTGTATTTTAAGTTAAACACCACATATTCCAGTTAGAAAAAAAACAACGAAGTATTTATTTATGTATTTATTTAGAAAATGACTAACCTATGTGAATATTTAGCTTGTTTGTTTGTTTGTTTTACAAATCTAATGAATAAAGTTAGTCATTCATATAAGGTAACGTAATTTCTCATTCTACTTGCTCATGATTGATTCGTGCCGGGTCTCTATTAACAGGCTCATATAAGAGTAGCATACAGTCTGAAACTGCTCCTTTTGAGATAACTTTCGTTCTGATCTGGCGCTGAATAAATAGAAATAAAAACTTATCGATTGACTGATTCCCTCAGATGAACTTCAGTGGCGTTAAATCGAGTTTAAACATCAATCAGAGGTTCAACAATGTCAGATTTGGTGCCAACAGCTTCCTGGAATGAAAACACGCATTTGCTGTAAGTCGCACTGTGGTATGGAACACTGAGTTACGTGACTGCAATTCCAAGAAACCACAAAGCCCGTCAAGCTTCTGTTGACACATATACCAATAATGAGAGCAAATCCAGGTGTGAACACCTGCTGACTGAACTTTTAAAGTAGGTTATTGTTACATCTGTATTTTTCTAGCTGCTACAAGTGAATGTCACCCTGCTGCAGGTCAATGAAGTTCTTATCTCACGACAAGTCAGATAAAACCTGTTCCTGTAAGAGGATCTAGTTATGATGTTCAAAAGTCGAGCAATCAAACTGCGCGCGCGAACCGTGTGTCAGTTTATTTCTTCTTTATTTCTGGAGGCAACTAAAATTCCGTTAAAGCGAAGATTATTATGATATTTGATTCAATTAATAGCAGCCTATTTGAGACTGGGACGTAGTACACATCTGAGCTGCAATTTAAAGACCTTTTTTTAAATTTGGATTATGCAGCTTTTGCCTGTCAGAATAAATCAGAGCCACTGATATACATTACAAACAGAACCGGCAAGTTTTAAGCCCACAAAAATCCCAAACAAGCAGAAACGCCCCAAAACTAATTTAATACAAATAAAACAGCAACGAGTAGCCTAGTTTTGACAATGTGTCTTTTTTGTTGACAGTAGCGGACCTTACTCTGGCTGTATCTCTAAAAAATAAAAGCCTTATATAAATAACACCAGCCCAATAATAGTCGTTTGTAAATAATAATAATAATGATTATGATAATGATAAAAAGAAAATAGATAGTGTCTTAAAAGGGGTTAGTTAAAAAAAAAGCATGGTTAATAGACTTTTTCGTTTTGTAGAATGTTTCAATGATCAATGATTTTTTACATTTAATTAATTTTGTTAAACAGTGGTGCTCAATTGCGAACCAGTTCTTTGTGTTTCGACTAAAACTTAGAACTTAGTATCGCAAGCGCCCCATGTATAGAGGCTAGCGCCCTCAACGCACTGATGCAGGTTGAACCCCCGATCTGCCGATCACCTCATTTGGTGAATGTCACTCCCCACATTTCCTGTCTCTCTTCAGCTGCCCGATAAACAACTTTGTCGACCTTCACGGTAGAATATATAACAAATATAGCTTAACTGTGACAGAGACATCATAATCAAAGATTATATAAGCCTTACCACGGCCTCCTTACATTTCTCTGATAATATTGTGACCTTTCTTAGTGTGTGGAAGACTTGGCTCATGCACAGTTTCAGTTCACATAGTTCGTGCAGGTAGGCAGGTATGTAGGTCAACAGACGGTAAGATGTCAAATATGTTTTATGCTATCCGAACGAAAGACTGGACAGGCTTCATCTGAATCATTTGATGAGAAGATCAACTGCTCTCCAGAAGTGATGCTGTTGAATGATGATTCACACACAGACTAATGTGGTTATCAGTAGGGATGCACCGATACGATACCAGTATGGGGTATTGGGCAGTGTCGGAGCTTAAGTACTCGTATTCGTAAAACTACGCCGAGTACCGCACCGAATACCACTTTACGGCTTGACGTTAGCCTCCCGTTAGTTAGGAAGGTTAGACGGAGGAACAAAGTTGAGAGTTAAAATGTCAACAACAGTTGCAGTTGCATCATTCTGTCTATTAACCTTGTTACAGTCAGTCAAAGTGAGGAACATCTGATGAAAATTAAACATGTTTTTATAGTCATTATGAGAACTGTAATGATATTATAGGGGAGACCGGGCATCTTGTCACATTGTTAATATTTTCACCATAAGAGGGCGCTACTTAAAAGTTGAATACTAGTTTTGTGCATCTACTTGGTCTGATGTCATATCTTTTCTGTGACAAGCAAAGCACACTGTTAACTGAGGTAAGGACTGATTTACCATTTTTCACATTCTAAAGTAAAAACATTTAACTTGAGATTTTTTGTTATAATCTTGGTCTAGTTAAAAATCTTGACAATTATATATTTGTACTTGGTAGAGGAGAGAATGAAGTGTCTTCTTATACTTTTGCTAATGACCTGCTTTAGGCTAGCTTTAAGATATAGCAAACAATAGCCAACATGGTGGGGTAACTCAGTGATTTTGGGGCAAGTTATCACTATGACAAGTTGCCAGTATACAGAGAGTCTGCTTGTCAACTGTTGTCATATGTAATTTTGAATTTTGTGAATGTGTTTTTAAAAAAAGGAAGCAAGGAAGGAAGGAAGGAAGGAAGGAAGGAAGGAAGGAAGGGAGGGAGAAGAGATGGTCAGGAATTATATATTACACCAGTGAAGGAGGCACTTCTTGCCTGCCTTGCCTGTGCCTCCCTTTTACCTTTTTACAAGGTGAAAAAGTCAAAGGCAGGCACAAGGTAAAGAGAAGAAGAATCCATTCCAAAAGAAATGTGGGGGAACCAAATCTAAAAATCTTTAATCACCACCAAAGTGAAGTAAACACTGAAGAAGGCAGTTATAAAAGGAAAGACTCCAGAGGCATCTTCATCCACTGCCTGTGCCTTGTTTGTGTGGAGCCATTTGCAAACAGCCGTCCAAGATAGACTTGGGTCGCAGTGCCACGGTTCCAGGATTGATTTAAGTTCAATGATTAATCAATATTTTTTTTCTGTAGCTGAATTTAATTCTGAGTTTGAAGTAAAAAACTAACCCAACAATGTATTGGTTCTTTTTTTTATTAGATGAAAAATCGAGTGTGACATCCTACCCCACATAGTGTGACAACTTACCCGCTCATGGGGCAAGGTGTCTCATGAGCACACTCACTATTTATATGCCTATAACCCTGTACTGAAATAAGATATGAAAATGAAGTGAATACATAATATATGCCTGAGACTTTGTTCTTTCATTTGGTATGTAGTTTAACACTATGATGTATTGATCCCTAGATACATAAAAGAGTATGAAAAGTGTGACAAGATGCCCCGGTCTCCCCTAATTCAAAGTAACAATAATAAAGTATGTAGTAGGTGGTGAGATTCTTGTCAACTCATAATAATAAATTATTTTTCTTTTTAAAAATTCACTTCTTGTGATGTACATCATTCAGGAATTATCAGACAAGTTACATTCAAATTCAGATATCACATATCAACTGATAGCTAGCACTCATAACAGCTTTTGATAAAAGAAAATTGACATAAAAATGGCCTCTTAGGGCCTGTGTCCACTAACAGTGTTCATGGCAGCCCCTTTTCTTTGCCATAAATTCAGTGAAATTCAGTGTTTTCAGCGCTCAGCACCCTCAGCATCTGCTGGGTTTCTTGTGGCTGCGCTCATAGCGCTCTCAGTTGAAAATAGGTCAAATTTTGGAACACCGCCGCTCGTCAATGTCACTTGTCCCTCACCGGCCAATAAAAATCAGGAAGTGGCAGGACTTCCAATATCAACTTTGTCAACAAAGGAGAAGCTAATCCATTTGCTTTGCTTTCGGTTTGTTTGTTTGTTTGTTTTCTTCATACAATGTTGTTGAATTAAAGCAAATATTAAGCATACAGAGCAATTTAAAACAGATTTAACGGTCACTACTAAGGAAAGCGGAAGTGCCACCAGACAACTTTTGTAACCTAGCAACAGTAAGCGCCGATGACAAGCGCTCTGAAATTGAGGTTGTGGGTGCTGCCAGTTAGTGCAGCACACTAACACCGTTAGTGGACACATGCCCTTATTACACTTAAAAATGTAGGTAAACTCAAAATATTTAACTTCAATGATGACATGGGTTTGAAACATTGTAGTTGTGTGTAAGTTGAGTTGTAAGATATCATGAAAGGTCTCCTGCACAGTAAGATGTAGCTGTGTCAAGTCGGACTGCTGCTGTGGGGCTTTCTACTCAATATCCTCCTGCCATGGACTGAGGTCAAAGGCAGGGATGTTCTTACATTCAGTGAAGGACTTGACCGACATGTATTGGAAGGGCTTGTCTGGCACTTTAGTGATACCAGTGTTGTCACAGATGATGCGGGAAAGTGACGTCTGTTTTAGGGACTCCCTCTGGGCCTCAGTGAAGACTCCCTCATTCTCCCACCAAAGTCTGAAATAGATAGATTGTTATGTTAAAAGTGTGTCTAACAAAGCTATCTCCACATCCATAGTACATGACAATAATGTGAATTCTGCCCCTTGCTGCTTACCGGTCTCCTTGGCGGATCCTCTGGAACTGTGTAGCAATCAGGCAGGCAAACAGGGGCCCCACTCTCCCTCCAGGAACAAACGGCTCAGCCACTCCTCCCATCCACACATCAATGTTCTTGGGTGTGCGGTAGAGATCCAGCATGCTCCTGGCCAGCTTTCTATTTTTCAGCACTTTTCTCAGCTGTTTGTGATTTTGTGGTTGTGACAGCCCACAAAACTTTCGCCACTGGTTGTAGCCTAAAAGAGATGCACAGTGTAAAAATGTTCCAATGTATTCGATAAAGTGTGATCTGTAGGACACATATCTTGAGTTACAAGAAAAAATAGACTCAATCAGACGATTACCAGGGAGTCCATGGTCTCTTCCTCTCTGCATGTTGAGAGAGGCCAGGTCCAGTGCCAACTCTTTGGAGAATTCAAACAATCTTTCCCTCAGCTCATCATGCATCATGTGATCCTGCGTGTTCAGCTTTGCCTTACGGCCCACCAGGCCTCTCAGGATTGGGTCCAAACCACCTGAGGAGCACAGGAACAGGTTGGACTTAAAACTCAAAACTAAATATGAATTCCGATATTGTTGAGGAATTTCTCATACTCCAGTTAACTTGTCACCAGAGAAAGACGCTCAGGTGGTCTTGGTGTCTGAAGCAAAAGTATTTTTTTAACCTTGGCATGGGGAGAATTGACATGTCAAATGTTACGTTTTCTCCCTGTAGTCTCCTCAGCTCTGAAGATTGAGCTCAGTTATTTGACCTACAGTCTGCCGCGAAGTTATCAACATACTGCCTATATCTGGTCACAGAGATCAACTCTAAGTATGTCCAAAAGAGTCTCCATCACTGGGCAAACCTACCTACCTACTCTTTACCTTGAGACAGGATGTGCGACTGACCGTTTTTGTCAACAGCAGTCTGTATCTTGCTCTGTTCAACAGTTGACCATAGTCATCTGCGCCTGAAATGTTTTTTCATATAATTTTGGCTTGTTACATTTGGATCTGATTGTTGGCTCCACCTGTATGCTAAAGCGATTTACAACTGTGCTATGTCTTTAGCTTGAGGTAAATACTGCCAAGTTAAAGATCTCGGTCATACCTTCAAAGAGGATCCTCCATGGTGTGAAGAAGGCTTTGTGCAGCAATGGGCTGGGGAATTCAGAATGCTCCTCATACGTCTCATTAAGACGAAACATGAAAGGCTGAACCATCAGATGGGCAAATCTGTAGGCAGCTGTGGCAAAAACATTGGAGATGCTGGGGTCCACGTCCTCATCATAGCCAGGGTAGGTGGACAGCTGCTTGGCAATGAAGTCTGGACCAACAATGTGGAGAAGGTAGTCTCTAAAAGTGATAACCTGAAAGACAAAACAAGAAGCTGAGTTCATTGAACCATGCAACATACCATGTGTCCTTTCAATCATTAATGCGATATTTCTTTTTTTTTTTTAACCATGCTGCTTAGCTGCTCTCTAACCTGGAAGTATGCACCCATGATCTTGCGTGCCTCCTGGTAGATTCTCTCTCCATCCCAGTGAGGGTTGAGTTTGGCCAGAGCACGAGCCAGACGGTTATGCTCTCGCATTAGAAGTGTGTGCAAAGAGGTCAGACCAATATTCTCATTGGAGCGCTCATCACCTGGTAGAAGGTTATTTGTATATGGTTATATAAAAGAAATCAAAGCGTTTAAAGAACATTTAATGTTTTCAATAAGCAAAACACATTTTTGCTGCCACTCACCAGCCAAAAAGCAGGGCACCTCCTGCACACTGACGTCATTAGTGATCCGCGTTCGGGTGGCACACATGTTGGCACCCATGTTGGTGAAGGGCAGGAGCTCTCGACCATCGTCTCTGAACTCTGTGTTGACCCTCAGCAAGCCCTCATCTGTGGTGAGGTTGCGCAAGCTGCGAGCTTTGGCGTGGTCTGAACCGTACACCTGACCGACATCAATGAAAGCTGTGAGAGTGTTCATCTGCTGGCGGACAGTGCTTGCGCCAAAGATGTGTCCCGTGTTTCCAGAACCACAAGCTGCTGTTGAGCGGAAGAAGGGGATGCACTCCTCTGGGTGTTTGCTAAAGCGGGGGTCTTCCTTTGGAATCTGTTTGCATGAGAAGAAGCCGTTAGACTTCGGTTGGTTTTTCTTCAGATGTACTCAAGGATTTCCTGTGTGATGCATAAACTCTAAAGGATTCTTGTTCATGGACCCAAAATTCACATTCTTTTCCTGCAAGTCATCATAACATCTTAACTCTGCTTTACATGGTGGTGGCACTGAATCCTGGCTTTCTTTACCATTAAAACTTGTGAAATTAATGTAGTTTTTTTTGGTTGGAGGCACAAAACTCTTGAGATTGGGGTTTCAGCTAAAAAATTCTTCTTTAAAGAAACTATAAAAGAAGGGAGTCACATTATGTAGCAGACATAACTTAGATTAGTTCAAACAAACTTTAACTTTTGGTCTCATACGGGAAACAAACCCCCAGACTTCTTGGTGAGAGTCCTGTTTGTTGATCCCCTCCATTCACACCAACCACCTCCTCTTTTATACTTCCTCACTCTTTATTCTCTTTATACAAGTACGACTTTATAGAGTCGTATGTGTTATGAAAGATATGTATGTGTCAATATACAGATCTAAAGATTACATCTCTAAGCATTTCCCAAACTGCCCTGTGACCCTGTTGAATGCATTGATGCTGACCTCAATGGGGAAGCAGGGCTCTGTGCGTTCACAGCTCTTGTCACAGTCGATTCCGTTACTGAATGAGCGGATGACGGGAGAGTGAGGAGTGAAAGTCAGATCGTGGTCCGTCCACTGACCGAAGATTGTCACCAGGTGAGTGTAGAGTGGGTCGCTTTCCACATCAGAGTTTTTTGTGCTCAGAATACGGTTGGACACCTCCCTTACCTGGAGACAGGATGCAGACAAAGAGGATCGATTTGTTACTGTTCTGTAAAATGTTAAGTACTGTTGTCTTTCTCCACCTCTGCAAGCGCTCTCTCAGGTGTCATCCTTCAGAATAATCATCATATACAGTAGATTTATATTTATATGTATCCATAAATATTACCAAAGGAAGGATTTTTTTGTTGATTTTGAGCTCAGGGTCCCAGCCCTTGGGCAGAGATATTTCATCCTGGTACTCGGCAGGGAGCCAACGGGTGAAAGGTGTGTTGGAGGATCCCCTGCGGCTGTTTTTTCTACACAAGAAAAAAAACAGCTCTTTTTTTTTTTTTCTATTGTCTCACACATGGTTGTACCACAAACAACATGTACCAGTGTTCGACATTTACTCCCATTTTTTACAACTCTAACTGTGAAAATGGGGTGTATTTGTGATGCAGGAGTTACCCAGTGACGTTAACTAGACGGTGTTTTATCTTCATTTATTTAAGTCCCAACAGCTCATATCTGTGTCAACACCAGCTTTAAAGGTTCAGGCCTGATTTAATTGAAAACAGTAACGGCATGTTGAGCCCTTTTTAACCATGATGAGCAAATTTCTATTAATTGGGTATAAAATGTGTTTCAAGCCAGCTTGGTCAAAACATTTAGTTTATAGCTCTTAATCACACTTAGTAGAGAGCGGTTCATCTTTAAAGTTGCTTCTTAGCTGTTGCCTCACCTGTTGTTACAGATGCTGTTTGCAGTGCGAAACGTGTCTAAATTCTGAATTGTTTTGCAGGAGGGTGGGCGACTTCGGGCGGAGCAGCCTGTCAGATCGGCGATGAGCTGCAGATCCTCCTCAGAGAGCAGATCTAGTCAACAAAGGCAAGAAATAATCATCTTATCTGTGACGTTAAGCTGCCTGCATGGGGAATGAACATTTTGTACACACACCTGTAGCATTGATGGAGCGTTTTTGACGTTTCTCCAAAGAACTCTTGATCAGTTTAACGGCATTATCCATATAATCAGCAGCTCGCACAGCGAGACGGGTTAGCCCAACAGGCTGTTTCAACAAGCGCAGGACATCTGAAGGGTTTGCTGCATTCCTCCTCACACGCTCGATGCTCCTGTGTTGTGTAGAGTTGGAATTATGAGCACATTAATGTTACTGCTTCAGTGGCATAAAACCTGCAGCTTAATTTGATTATAAGTATTTATGTTAGGCTTTTTGTTTTTCTATAACTGCAGCCATGAACAGCAGTACAGCAGGTTTGAACACTCACTGTCTTCTGGAGTACTCGTAAGCCGAGTCCACTGTGGCCTTGGCTTCATTCACAGCCTTTTCAATCACACTTCTACTCAAATGGGATTCTGAACACACAAAAAGCATTCAGTCAGTCTGCAATCAGTTGTATTTAACACAATGCAGTCTCCTTTCACAGTGGATTCTATATCTTCTCTCTTTATATTAATGTTTTCAAAAGATTTCTGATCGAAGAAGGCTAAGCTCTCTGCTCCTTTCTTTCAGGCGTAAAATGTCAATTCAGCAAAGTAAAACAAAATGTTATGTTGAAACTCATATCTTCATCTTACAATATTCTGTATTGATTGTTTGAATATTATATAAACTGTGTTGAGAGACTATTTCATACACATAAATGTTGACTTAATTTGGTCATACTCACCAGCATCCACATGGCTGTGCAAACACAGGTAAAGTGAAGCTGTCAGGCACAGTAGCCACCTCATCTCTAAAAAGACAAACACAGTCCTGTTTTACGCTGATCAAAACACCAAAGTTCATAGAATTCATATTATTTCTGATTTAAAAAAAAAGTTTTTTAAGATTTGCATTTGCCTTTATTTATAGAACAGCTGAAGAGAGACTGGAAATGTGGGGAGTAGAGAGTGGGGGATGACATGCACCAAATGATCAGTAGACCGGAAGCCTGCGATCAGTGCGTCGAGGACTGTGGCCTCTGTAGATGTGGCGCCTGCTCCACCAATTGAGCCAAACCCCCCTGGATTTTATTTTTTAACAGATACTTTAATATTCAAGTAAGCTAATGGCTTTCATTTCCAGAGTGAGGCAGACAGGAAGTAGATTTGTGTCATCCAAACATAGTAAAAAATATATATGCTCAATCATACAGAAGGCTCAAACTGGGTCCATGGCAAATGGACATATACGTGCCATTACTTTTGAACATGATACAGAAACAGCACACAGAAGCAGGTGCTTTGTCTTGTGTGCTGCGCAGAGGACATTAAGTCAAGTGGCCATACATGCTTTCAACTGTAAAAAGGATGGATGGAAATATATTATGTGTGAAAAAATAGAGTTTTCAATCAAATCAGACGATGGCACACTTTTCACCTTTTTTAAATTAATTAATTTTCTATTTAATTAATCAAATCCTTCATAGCATTAAACTGTTTTGACAATCTCGATGCAACAGTCCCAAACTATAAGTCAGTAAAAATTGCTTTTAAAAACATTGAGCTAAATCAGAAAGCTAAATGTTCTGTGAGAAGTCATTAAATGGGTGTGAAACAGTTCAAATTATACTGATGCCTCCATATGACCTACAAACCTCAACCAGGTCAACCATAAAATCACAGCTATAATCAAAAGCTTTGGTCTGTGTACATTGGCAGAGCCTGTGGTATGTTTTATCTCTTTGTTGGCCGTGCCCATGTACATGCCAATGTTATGATCGTGTCCTCCATGCTTCATTAGAATGATGAACTATTCCCTTTAGAAGATTGCCGGGGAAAATGTTAACAATGTTTTGATAGACTCTCATCTGGTGGCAGGAGACAGGTGAGATTCTGACAGGTGACAGATGACAGGAATATAGCCCACAAAGGGACATTGATATTAACTAGAGACTGTTTCATAACCAGTTAAATAAGGCAAAGATTAGTTCAGGACAAGATTCATGTAATGGATCATCCACTGCCTGACCCAAAAGACAACTCCATCATGCTAACATTTGGAAACAATGGAGCAATGTGTTACACTTTAAAGTTAAGATTTTAATTTAACAAAAAAAGCATTTGAAAAAGTTTGGCATCCAATGAAATCTTCATGAACAATGTGGATTTGTAACTGAGCTTTGTTTCTACAGCGTAGCCTATAGTTTCCATTCACAGTCTGAATGACATAATTAGGGATTGTTTGGATATTAACCAGTTTATTTAAGAGGCATTACCACTGGAACTTTTCAATGTGTATGTACTGATGGCAAGTTAGGGCTGAGTTAAGGCTATTGAATGTATGTCCCTGATGTGAAAAATTAAATATACACGAAGCAAAAAACAACATATATAAGTATGCATGTTTGCCAGAATGCAAACCACATCTGCTAATTACAAGTGTGAAGAAACACTATCCACTATCTGACAGAAGAGCAGAGTGTGACCACAGTACCTGTGATGTGTTGAAGGTCCCGCTTTGGTCCTCAAGCTGCGGTCAGGAGTCTCTGTCTTTCCAGCCGCTTGTCCTCTGTATATATAGTATTTTCTGCGGCAGGAGACACCCCTGAAAGACACCTGGGGCTTTATGTTTGAACGAATTTTGAAAGAAATAAACATGTTGTTCAACAGGAAACAAAAACCTTTACTGCCCAGTGTTTCAACAGACACAATGGTTCCATCATTCAGCTTTGAGAACAAAAGTCATTTTGTCAGACGAGAGTGTCTTTAAGTTTAAATGTTTCCCTGATAGATAAGCAACCGCACCTGCAGCTCTTAACCTATCTATTTATCTTACATATCTTATCAGTCTCTCCAAGGAAAAATTCTATCAAACAAACTAAGTGCATATCGAAAAGACGTCTGCACATGAGCTACATCCAAGGTACTGTAGGTTTATCCAAAGGAAAAACATTCTTCTATATTGTTATTGTGGCAAAGGTGAGTTACATCCGTTTTACAAGGCGCAATGACATCATATTCTCCAAACATATGAAAGAACACATCTTTTATCAAACGGAGCACAATATTATGATCACATTGAATTAGATCGTGGTCCTCTGGTGTTTGCACACATGCAGGCTCAACCAGCTCATAATAACAAGTTCTCAGATTTACACTCTGATATCTGATAACATCTACCAGCATGTGTGCTAACTGCACCTGCTGCAACAATACAACAAATACAATACAGTCCCATCATCTGCACAATGGGACGGAAGTTCATTCTCTGGAGTTCATAAACTTAGACTGACTTTCATGGACTCCATCTATGTAGGTTTCTCATTCGTTATTACACCAGTAACAACAATACTTCCTGTCATCCAAAATGGTCAATTAGAAATGATTTAAGGATAATCTTTTTGAACTATGAGTGTGACCACTTGATTGAGGATCTCTGATCCTCTTTCAGATCATTGTACAACAGAAAATAAATGTGATTTAATTAAAGGTCCTGTTATTGTCTTTTAGTGCATGGTCTCAATAGTGAATCAGAGTGTACCTGTATCTGAAAGTCCAACTCAGAGTTGTGTATCAACTCTTCCTGTTTTAATCTAACTGAGTTGAACCATTCAAAGCCCAGATGAAATGAAACGTGTTCTTCTTTGATGTTTAGAGCCAATAAATGAGTCCAATGTGAGATTTATTTTACTGTTTGACTTATAATGTGTGAGCTGCTCTTTGGATTTTTGGTTTCTCTCTTCATTGAGAAAATTAAACTAGATAATCCGACATGTGAACACTGTGGCTTCGGTAAACATGGTGAAAATATTTCATCATGTTGAACTAAAAGTCATTAGCCATTACTCAGATATGTCAGGTGCAAAACACTTCCTGGTTTGGAGGTTTGTTGTTGAAAGCTTCCTTTTAACTCACGCCACTTTCCAGTAACTCAGGGAGACCAAACACATTCCTTAAAGAAAATACTAAAAACACGGGCGTCTCCAAACATTTCTGAGTGACACATAGAGAAATAGGCAGTGCTCAACCTTTGTGGTCAATTTAGATCAGCGATGAGTCAGTCACAGCGGACAGGTATCTGCTGCCTGAGTGCAGAGGGGAACACACCACCGGAGCATTTAAGCTGCTTTTACTTAAATCACTATGAGGAGTTTCTAGCTGGTTATGACACAATCTCAATTTCATTCTTGTGCCTAAAAAGCAAAACAGACCACCAGCTAGAAAACAGATTATTTCAATAGTCATTTTTAATGCTGGTCACTGAGTTGGTTTCTGATCAAACAATTTCCAGCTTGCTCAAAGTGTCACGGTAAATCATACGTTAGCCTGTTAAAAGGAAGTTTCTTTAAGGAATACTGCACACACATCTACAGGGCAGGATCAGGGCAGAGGTGAGACACATCGCTTTGTCTACAATCTGCCTCTAAAATCTTTAAGCGCTACTTACCTCGCCCAAAACAAAAAAAAGTGTTTTAGTGTGTTTAGAGCAAATTCTGTCAAATTCTCTGAATCTCTGCTCTCTGGAGCTCTTTGGCTCCAGCCTGTTTGCACTGCATGCCTGAGCCTCTGACGGGGGCTAACAAGGTGAAATCCTCAGAGGTAAAATTACTCGTAGACAGATTTTTATTACACATGTTCAAATGCGTTATGTTTTTATTGTGCTTGTTCTTTTTTACATATGTCTTTTTGTAGCCTTTCATTTTAAGAGTTTTATCTTTATTTATTTAAACGTATTAAATTCAGCCCTTTAACTCAGTCTCCCATAAATGCGTTGTTTTTTATGTCAAACACCTGCAGAGCACTTTGAGGTGGACTAAAAGTATGAATATCAAGTGTTTGTTCAATCAACATCATATGACAATCATCTTCGCATGCCAAACTTATGTTTTTTTGTTATGTACAGTATTTGCTTGTTCTTATTTATGACAGCTGGAACAGACTGTTCTCATGTCACGCCTCACTTGCCGCTCACATGAACCCACGATGCCCATTTCATACAGGCTTCAAAAAGAGGACGTCTTTTTTTAAAGCAACAAAAGTCCTCCTTTTTAAGAATTGATTTACTTTTATTCTCCTGTTTTATCTTTTTTATTCACTTTCAGCTTTCTTAATGTTTCTTTTTTCTTGTCTATTGTCCCTAATTTCGTTGCATGTCTTCTTTGTAAGCACTTTGAATTGCTTTGATGTTAAAAGGTCCTAAACAAAAATAATCCAGTCATTCTTTATTTCCAACATGTGAAATATAAACATGAGGGCCACTTTCATATCAGAGCACTCTAAATCGTCATATATTTGTGATGTTTCAGGCACAAAATAATCATATTAGCCACAGAAAAGAAGCTGTAAGTCATGTCCTACTCTGCGTGGGCTCTATAAATAACCAGGTTTCCTTAAAGCCTTAAATAGCAATACATCCCAAACAACAGGCAGAACTGCCTGCCGCTTGTTCAGACATGAAGCCGCTCTGGTTTAGTCAGTTGCCAGAATGACAAGTAAGTTAAAAAAATATGTATATATACCGGTATGTGAATGTTGTGTTAACATAAGACATCGAAACAACATTTACAATATCAGCACTCAATGGTGAGGCTTAAGTTTACTGGATGTAATAATTCCTGTTGTGTCGGCTAAACTGTTGCTAATAATACAATCATAAGAATTGTGAGTCTGTGCTAAACATATTTTATCATAAACAAAGGCTTTGTTTGTACAAGTCTCAAGGTAACCTTGTTAAATTAATTAAACCTGTAAGCATGTGAGAGGCGTCATTTGATGTCATATAATTTGGGAAATTAAAATGTCTTTGTGCGGTGTACATGTGCCGTAATTACAGACTGTCATTAACAACGTGACTTTTATGTGTCATGACCTGTTTGTTTTTTTCCGTGGTGGCCACCATAGATAAAAATAGTCCTCGACTGCAAGTAAACCTGTAGAGACACCAGTGGAAACGTCGGCTGGATTTCATATTATTCCATCTGCTAAAAATGTATTATATAGCGTACAAACTGAAGATCCGTTCAGCAAAACACCTTAAATGTGAGGGAAAGAGAGTTAAACGTCGATATCAAAACCAATCCCAAATCTTTCCTCTAAATATGAGTCTACTGAGGCTTAGCTTAGTTTAGCTTAGATTAGTGAAAACCTGCAAACAGGGAAACAGATAGCTTGGCTCCATTAATCAAAATCCACACTCAAGCAGCTCCAAAGCGAGCCCTTTCCCCTTGTTTCCTGTCTCTATGATGGTGCTAAGCTAAGCTAACTGGTTGGTGAAGCCAGCTGCATTTTCCGTACAGATGTTAGAGTGGTTTGATTTTACTAGGTAACCAGCACAAAGGAATATTTCTCATCATTTTGAATACCCTTTATGCATTTGTTGGTGTTTTTCTCTGTGCATGTAAAATGCATCTGCACTATTATACATGTAAAGATCCTGTTGGATAATTGTCCCACTCTTGTAGCTATGGCGACCAATAGAGCTGTACCATACAGCACAATTGGCTGGATGAAATATATCAAATATTTTAAGAGAGATTTTAAGTAAAATTTGGAAAGAAAGAAGTCTCTAGAGCTGGAGGAGGGAAAACCAGTATTTTCTTTTTATTCGTTTATTTGTCAGGGACAATGCAAAAGACATTGTAACAGGTTACACTAACATGAGGCATATGTATTGCATATAGGGTTTCTAGCCAAGGCTAATTTGCAACCCCTGTTCCTGGTTAGGCTTTCTACTAAAAGGTCAGTACAAATCATCATTAAATAGAGAACATGCTTAAGTTGCATTGCACGATTATAAAGTTTAAAAATGACAAAAATACACATGACAAAGATTTTAACAGTGATACATACAGAATGTATGCAAGTGTCTCCTAACATCTGGGTCGTTTGGGAAAAATCTTAACATTGTTTTCCTTCATATTTACTGCCATTGTTCCAGTTGAAACCGTAATTTTCTTCTATGTCCAGCTGTTGTTTTAGTGCTTGTTTGGTAGAAGAAGTAAAACCATGTCATCAGCATTAAGCAAAGACGTCTCTTTGTAGAAGGGAGGGGCCAGGAGCAGCTCACTGATCACGCCGAACAGTTCATACAAATACAAATTTAAATCAGACTCAAACTGCCTCCCTGTTAAACATCTCACCTCTGGATGAAGAATTCAGTTTGATATTATGATTATGATTAATGTTATAATTAAAACTATTTTTTTGTTTTTGTTTTGACTGTTGTTTTTTGTTGTTTGACGGTAAATTTTCCTCGGCCTCTTGTGGTCTAGTAATTGTGTGTGAAGCTGTTAGAAAGGCCTCAGTAACCTGATCTACAAGGTACAACAAGGTACTACAAAACAATTTGTAGTTTGGTAAACTGATACCGTGTCTGTCTGCCCTGTGTGGTAATACTGTGCTGTGCGTGCATGCGTGCGTGCAATAGGTTAGTGAATATAACTTTGTCATGACAAGGATCCCTAAACAGACACAAATGGGACCAGGGCTCCTATATGATGACATTTTGACTCAGGGTACCAAATCTGATTTTTGTTTTTAGATGTTTTATCGCAGAAACTGAACTCAATGACAAAAAAGGTTGTGTATTCTGTCATTGTGTTACTTATGGATTGAGTCCCTAGACGCCACTTGCTGAATCTTCCTTCATGTAGACCAGTGCATAATTTAACATCTTTGAAAACTCTGAAGTCATTATTAAAGTTAAACTGTTTATTTTATGAAATTGAGACACTTTTCCTCTCTTGCAGAACACATGAGCGTGTGTTTACATTATGTTTCTTGACTCCTAAACTTAATTACTATTGTTTGCTCTCAGACGGCCTCACGTCTCTACCTGGATGACATCACTGCAGGCTGGAAAAGGCGGTTTGGGCAGCGTCTTACTGACAGCAGTATGTGGGTGTTTCCACTTTGGAGCCACTGATTGAAAAGAATGTAGAAAATGTTAAAGAGGGCTTTTGAGTATATGATAGCTCTTGGCACACAACTCCCCGAGCAGCACCATGTGCTAATGTCACACAGCAGTACTGAAAGCTATACTAACCTGCACACTTTTAATTCTCACCACACAAAAGGATAGATTATAATTGCATTAGATATTACCATAACCATTCTCATTTTACAGGAAGCATAAAATAATCTAATCTGAAAAGGATCTCAGTATTACACCATTGTGAGTGATGTCATAACACAAAGTATTATATGTAATGATTACATCATATTTAAGTGACAATATATTAAACACTTAAAAACCATAAAACCTGTAAATGAGAACTTCAGAAAAGTTAGTGCTAAAACTTGGCAGGCACTGCCTGTCGGCTCCAGTGTCCGGTCACACTTGAAGCTGTTTGTTGGCACTTACTGACTTCTTTCCCTCCTGTCTTGATCGTTGCTTGTGTTGTATTAACTCTCAGATGAATGTCGCTTTGGACAAAAGCGTCTGCTAAATGAAACTGTAACATTGTAATTTGATATTTTAGGGTGCAATCTATAAAACTTTTCATTTTCTTCTTTTATAAATGCCTGTTTTTAAAATGCAGCTTCCCCAGTAATATACTATTTGACTATTGATTGAGGAAAGGACCTTTCAAAATAACACATTTATTTCCTTTTCTGCACTCTTCAGGGTATTCAAATGAGAAGATAAATTCATGTTTGCAGGCAGTGCACATATGACATATGAAATAGCTTCCTGTAGGATACATGACGATGATGGGAAGCACACAGAACTTTATATTCAGGCATCAACAGGTAAAACACTGACTGTGCACTGAGAGGATGATGTGGAGGGATGATGAAGGTGTCAGACGTAAAGTAAATGTTCAATTATGTAAGCTCATGGGTATTGTAGTATTTAAGGTCTTAAGGGTTTTTTTGAACTGATGGGAAAGTATGAGCTAAAACACACTAAAGCTGCCTTAAATATATATAACGATTCTACATTGAGAAAACACTACACTAATACTGCATTTATATCAGAAATATTTACAATGATAAAAGTCACTATCAAAACCAGCAGCTCTGCACACTTGAGTCAGCTATTATAGAAGAATTTCATGTCTTGGAGGTGGTTTATTGTTTTAGCGTTAGTGTTTCCCATAAATCATCACAGCTAAAGTCACACGGCAAAGAATATTTTCACCGTAAAATAACGCAGTGACAGGAACCCTGACCTAAAAGGCTGGTATGTATTGACACTAAAAACAGGTAGTGTTTGTTCTACCTCGAATGGCTTCAACGGGAGTTTTAGTCAATCTTTTAATACTTTTATTTGTTTTACTATGAAGCACCTTGTTCTGTACCTCCTAACAAAGTTCCTGATACTGGATTTAAAGGCAAAAACACTGATGTCACCAAAACTGTACGAGAACAGTGAAAAACGCACTAGCTTCTACTGTTCACATCCATCAAAGCCCCCATAAGAAGGCGTTGTGCGTGGTGTATTTGTCTTTTATGAGCCACTGCCTAATAAGAAAGTGGATCAAACTTTAGTTTAATAATATAAAATAGCACTTTATACCTAAAGGACATCTTGACTGTGCAATATATTCTGTACCTAAATAAATAAATGAGTTTGTTATGATTATCTTTAGTTCAAATGTTGTATTTTCTTGACTCTAAACATTTATATGTGTAGGCATATTTTTCAACCTGTCTACACCTAAAGAATCTCAGATGACAGGTAATCCCTGTTTAACAAAACATATCTCCTCTTCTTTGAAAGCTTCTAACCTCTAATGATCTCTTTGTATGTTTCTACAGGTTTCCTGCACAAGGAAGTCACAGTGAGGAGACTCTCCGACCCCTGATTGGTCCTTTCGGGTGTGGTTGATGTGATTTAAGGGAAAGGAGCGAGCATGAGGAAATCGAAGATGCCTAACTGTAAAAGTTACAAAGCAGTTCACCGGATTTGTGTCTCGGCTGTGCTGAGCAGACAGAATCAACTGAGATTGTCATATGATCTTATTTATAATGTTGTAATTATGTTGTGGTTCTAGCACTTCTATTCTCATACTAGAATAGAAATGATGATAGATTCAGTGCTGTCTAAGAGGTGTGAAACCTCACTTACGGTTATACATTTATACGAGCAGACTGAGGTTAACTATCTGTCATATAAAAGGAGATCAAAGGGTACACATACCAAGAATCTAATTTAATCTAAAGAGGTGAAAGGCCCTTGCTAGTGACAGTGATACGATGTGGTCCATATACACAGGTTGGCACACAGCGTGCGACACAGTAACCACAAGAACCTGCGAGGTCATGTTTATTTGTTACTGGCATTTTTAAATGTATCTGTTTGTGTAATAAGTCAGTTGCGTATTAGTGCTGCTATGTCAACTGAGCAAAGTTCACATGAGAAAAGATGAGAAGATTTTTGTTATTTTAAGATGTTACAGTTTTGATATTATTGTAACACTTGAACAAGAAGTGTGAGGGTTCATTTCTGCTTTATATTTCATAAGATTCAGCATTACTTATTCATTTTGCATTACTATTGTTTTATAGATGATTACTTTCACTAATTTGTGTGTGTGCGTATGTGTCTCTGTATGAGTCACTCAGAAAAAGAGCTCTTGAAACGTATATATTAGGTGCAGTCAGTTAGCCAAACTAAATGTGAACACTAATAAAAGTATTAGTTTTTTTATTTATGTTTTATTTTGTGTAGTTCTGCCTTTAGGACAAAAAGGGGTGTTTAAGGCTTCTGACTTTGTTTTAAGGTTCAGGTTATATCAGGATATGTACAGTCCCTGACAAAAGTCTTGTCGCTTATCCAAGTTGTAGGAACAACAAATAGCAACTTTAATTGTAGTTGATCAGACCCTCTAAATTATACTTATTATACCAGAATAAAGTTTTTTATCATTCATTGAGTTTTTTTATTTAATTAGGACAGAAAGGTCAGATTTTGCCTGGACAAAAGTCTTGTCGCATACAAAAATAATGTAGAAATTAAACAAATACTTTATTTTGAATACACAAACATGCTACAATAACATCAGAACATAAAGTCATGGTGCTTTGGAAAAAAGAATTAATATCTATAGCTTGGAGGACTGCATCCATACGTCTCGGCAATGACTCAAATAACTTATTGACAAAGTCCTCTGGAATGGCAAAGAAAGCAGTCTTGCGGGACTCCCAGAATTCATCAAGATTCTTAGGTTTCATCTTCCAAACCTCCTCCTTCATCTTCCCCCAGACATGCTCAATAATGTTCATGTCTGGTGACTGGGCTGGCCAATCCTGGAGCACCTTGACCTTCTTCGCTTTCAGGAACTTCAATGTGGAGGCTGAAGTATGAGAAGGAGCGCCATCCTGCTGCAGAGTTTGCCCTCTCTTGTGGTTTGGAATGTAATGGGCAGCAAGAATTTCTTGATATTTCAGGCTGTTGATGTTGCCATCCACTCTGCGGATCTCTCGCACACCCCCATACTGCATGTAGCCCCAAACCATGATTTTTCCTCCACCAAACTTGACTGTTTTCTGGGTGAATCTTGGGTCCATGCGGGTTCCAACAGGTCTTCTGCAGTATTTGCGGTGATTGGGATGCAGTTCAACATCAGAAAAATCAACCGTCTGCCACTTTTCCACTCTCCATCCTTTCTGCAAGCTGTGGGCCTTGGCAAATGCAACACGATTTTTTTGTTGTCTTCTGTTTAATGCTGGTTTATGAGCACTTATTCTTCCATGGAGACCACTGCGTGAGAGAATTTGACAAACTGTTCTTGTTGATACAGGGGTTTCTGTTGACCAGTTCTCATGTAGCTCCGCTGCAGTTGAAAAAGGGCTGGCCCTTGACTGATGAAGCAACAAACGGTCCTCTCGAACAGTTGTCTTACGTGGTCTGCCTAACCTGGGCTTGTCATGAACGCCACCAGTTTCTTCCAATCTTTTTCTTATCCTCTCCACTTGATGTTTGGATACATTAAAGATGTCTGCCACCTCAGCAGTCGACTTGGTCTTCAGGCTCTTGATGATCAGCATTTTGGTCTGTGGTTGAATCTTTGGCATGTTGTCAGAGGTCAGGTTGCACTTCACATGAAGGTCTGGTGTGCTGCGGTTCTTTGTATACACAACTGGGAATGTGTTAATTACAGTATTTGTCACAGGTGAAGCTGAAGTGATTGGTTGAATCATTTAAAGACACAACAAGACTTTTGTCCTTGGAAAAACAGATGTTATGGGCTTTACCAAGCTGTGAACATCAGGACACTTTTTGACAGTTTAATTTTGCACCCAGTTATTAATGTGAAAGCCCTTGACATTAAAATGAACCATTTATTGTAACAATTGATTGATTGAAAATCAATTATATGCCATTTTAAGTTACTACATCCTTATGCGACAAGACTTTTGCCAATGACAAGATTTTTGCCAATGACTTTTGTTATGAGGGAAAGGTAAGAGCCTAGAGAATATTTCATGTCACTGCTGATCCTGCCAAGTATTAAAAAAACAAATACGTGTTTGTGTGTGCCTGTAACTCTGCGTATCCACCCACATATGAACTCTGACTGCAGATTTGTTCCACCCTCCTCATCGCCTTTTGTATTTTCTAGAAGCTTCTTTCTGCTACAGTGCAGATGGGATGGTCAAATCCGATGTTTTTTTTAGTGTTTCCTCATATTTTGTCCCATCTTTCTTCATCTACCATGGAGAACTTTTAAACACAAACTGTGTGTTAGCTTCAACAAAACTGAAGAATAGCCAGCAAAGTCTGCTTCATTCATTTCAGTTTACTTTGGTTTGCACATTTGGGACATCGAGCTGTCTTAACAAGTGCTAAAAGGACTTTTTTAGATTTCTACTTATGTGGTACGTTGTCTGTAGACCTTTGACCCATAATTAGCCTGAAGGTGAATTATGCAACCAGTAATGCCACAAAAAGACGAGAGAAGAGAAGAAAACTAGAGACAGAAAGACGGGAAACATACATGATAATGATACAAAGTACATATTTTTATGCAGCTTAAGCATGTTGCAAGCTTTGTATGAAATTATGAAAAATTAATAAATAAATCCAACATGAAAGAGCATCAGGATTTGTTCCTGTCTTCATAAATATTGTATGTTTCAATATCACAAAATATGAAAATGGTTTTAACAGAGAAATCACATTCTGTGAATTAATTACGGAAAGTCAAATAGGAAATAAAAACGATGCCTTGAATGCAGAAACAATGTGGAAATTCACACACTGCCCTACAGCATCTGAGTTCACCTTAGTTGAATGTAGCATGACTAATAAACAAAGTGAGTCATCGAAGTAAATGTTCTCACTTTGATTAAGTTATGACAGCAATGTGCATGTCCTTGCATACGCCCCACTGAAGCTGGGTGTTGGCAATAACTAAAAAAATATGGCTTCTTTTGTTTCATCGACCTGTGTATGTGAATAGCTACCGATCTGCTTCTGATGCATGGGGCTGATATGTCTTTTTCTGTGTTACTGGACCTACTTATGTGGCTGAACTCATAAACTCAATGAGGCTTTATCATGTCTTAAAGGGAGCGAGCAAAGGGAGTTTATGATAAAGCCTGCATTAAATTAGCAATATGTTGCATTACTTAAGAATGTAACCTTATTATAGCCTTAACTAAAACATTTGCACTGTCTGACCTGTTGATTTATTGCATAAAGATATAATAGACATGTTAAATCAATTTCATTAATAAGCTGAAAATCGGTTCTGACAAGTCCATCGTATGAGATCAATATACAGGAAGTGGTTTGTTCTGTTGTAGGTTTAAGATGCAGAAATTACACTATAAAATAAAATTTGCTATAAGTGCTACAATCATTTCTGTGGTATTGCTTTTGTTTCAGAATCCATAACCTGAACCTTACGAACAGTAAAGTGCGGGCTTAACCGGTAAACACTTGTAAACACAGCTGCACACTGGCATACTTTAGGTTATTTGTCATCTCTGCACCACTAGTTTAAAGGTCATGACTTGCATAAGGTTTGAGAACAGATTAAGCTGACAGCTCCATAATACGATCAAATAATACAAACAGAGGCTCCATTGAATACAATGCAGCGCAACAACAATTAAACTAAACTCTCTAGAAATTCACATCACACAGAATTAAATACTGTCAGTTTTAATCGGACTATTGTGTTTGATTGCATAATTTTTCACAAATGCATCTGAGTGTGTTTAATGATATGACATTGATGGATCTTTACTTTTAAAGATACATCAAGCATGAAAAAGGAGCACTTAAAAGCACATGTGTGCCTTTTCGTGTACTGCGAGCATATACAAACAAGAAATGCAATTAATCATTGTAGGTACTAAATGCTCCACAGATGCAGCACATCACAAAAGCTAAAGACAAACCAAAGCAGAAACTATATCAGACCTATCAGACAATACAGAATAGCATGACAATGTACTTAGCTTGCTGTGCTCCCTGTAAACACACGAGGGCGTTATCAAGAACATTGTCTACTTCATGATCGAGTGTGCAGATGACACAGTTGTGATCGCCCGGATCATTAACTACAAGTGGCCTGCCTGAAAGAGGTGAGGAACACCAACAGCCTCACACTGAACATGGGCAAAACAAAGGAGCTAACTGTGAACTTATGGAGGAAGCAGCAGGAACACTACACTCCTCTGAAAACTAACAAGACCCTTATGCAGAGGGTGAGCGTACCATACCTTCAGGTATCTGGGGGTCCATTCACAACTGTACAACTACATTCATACACCAAACTGTGAGCAATTTGGGGTTCAGCATCTTGCCAAAGTATACTTCTGCATGTAGACTGGAGGAACTGGGGATTGAATCACAGACCTTCTAGTTGAAGGGTGACCCTTTCTACCTCTAAGCCAAAGCCACAGTGTCTCTGTTAGGCTCCTAAACACCCATTGGTAAACATCATAACAGAGAGCTTCACCAATTATCTGTTTCAATAAATGAAGGTCAGGCAATGAGAATGACAAACTCTGTCCTCTGACCTAAACTGTCTTATTCATCCGTTGTCCTTTTATATTGTTATTTTGCAGCCTCACTAATAATGCCACATTGCACTGAGAAGACATACTTCTTTTTTATGTGACAATTAAGTCTTTGAGTACTTGAATCATAAATCCTGGGTCACTTTGCTTCACTTATCTATCTTTAAGCAGAAAAGCTATTCTTTTAGGAGAGCTAACTAGCTAAAGCTCCGTTATTTCCTCTGCTCTGCTGCCATCTATTGGTCAAGTCAAAAGCCTTCATCAGCTGTTATTGTCAAAAAGAGCTGCTATTTATTTTAAGAAAATAATCACAGATTAACATTCCTCTTTGTTAAGACCACAGACTGTTGGAGGAACATTTTACCTGATACACTGTGTAGGGCAGAGGTCAAACACTCATAGAAGGATAATATCTGTATATTTGATCTACATTTGACTGAAAGCAATTGTTATTTTAAGGAAACGTTTTAGTACAGTTATATACAGATAGTATCAATCACTGATTGCGTATTATATATTTAATTGGACACTAAAGTGGAAGTATAGCCCAGAAACTATAATATCGTTTTTCATCGTATATACCACGGACGCTTATATATTAAACGCGGAGCCTTTATTAGGAAGTGATTACCTATATTTTCAATAATTCGCTCCAGAGCGCCTGCGCATCATATCTGCCGTTCTGATTGGGTGATACGATAAATCTGTATTTCCGGTACGACCCAAATAGCAGGCTAATGTAAATAACGACAAAATCTGCTGCGCTGCATATCGTTTTCTGCCCCATTACATCATGCTAGCCTCCGGTTTTTTCCTTGTGCTCCTCGCGGTGTCTCTTGGACCTGGTAAGATTACATTTACTGAAGACGACTAAATTGTCTGCATCACTGTCACCTGACTAGTCGCCATTTATTCTGTTGTCAGATATTAGGTTGTTAACGTGGGATTTTTGACATTTTACTGCCTTATTCCGTCCGCTGCTTAAATATTTAACATTATTGAACCCGGTTTGTTGTTGTCTTTCTCTTTATTCTACATAACTGTCTTCATCGTTTCTCTTTCTGTCTGGGTGTGTAAAGGAGAGTCCAGGTTCATCATAGACCCTTTATCACTTATCCAACAGAAACATCTGGTAAGCCTGACTTATATTTCCTATATTATCACTGTTATGTCAAGTTTATCAAATTACAATATACCAAATTATAGAACTGTGTTGGTTTCACATGACCTACTATACACACCAAACTGTATTAGAAAAATAATGTTTTATTCATTATGCCCATTAGTATATTGATTATGATAAAGTCACAATCTCAGTCACAATGTTGCACAATCAAGCAAAACCTCATAAAGTGCTTACAGGGCACTGTACTCTGTATCAAAGTACTCAAACCAGGAAATTGGCTTGTCCGGGTTTCATTAAAGGAACCCGGATGTGATGTTAAGAAAAGTAAAAGTAATCACATTTATTATCTCTTGAGCTATCATCAGCAAATTCAAGGAAATTACTGACAACCCCCGCTCCATCTTTGCATTAAACGTGGTCGACATGACTGTCTCCAGGCATGAATAATGATCTCACTGTAACTTCTCCTTATCAGACCCTGGATGTTTGTGCAGAATGCAGCCAGATCATCCATCTGTCTGCCAACATGATCTCCAGCAGAGACACCAAGGTGAGGACGCTGGTGACTAGCTCACTGCGAAAGTTTCGTTTCACTTTTACTTCACTGTTTGAGGAATTGGTTGATAAGGAAACGCCCAGAAGATGGGATGTATTAAAAGTAAAAGCTAAAATGGACTTTTATGATAGGGTAAAAAACTAATTAATTGAGTCATTGTGTTGATATGTAACTTTAATCCTCATAAATGTAGGCTAATGAAGTTATGTCACGTTACGTTGTAGATAACTACATAAAGAGGGTGTCTATTTGTGTAGAAAAACACATCTGTTTTTGCATCTGCAGGAGACTGTGTATGAAACTCTACACGCTCTGTGCCAACGCCTCCCAGGAGAACAGGCATCAGAGTGTGACTCACAAGTGAAGACTTTTTTGCCAAAACTCCTGCAGCAAACACCTGGTCACCTGGTGAGTTATGTCTCTATTTAGGCTTCTTTATAGACACATGAAAGAAAAATGAAACCATTTTCCTCCAATGATCCACACTAATGCAACATAATATGCGTTTATGTAGAAACCAGGACAGACCTGCATGGCGTTCGGACTTTGCGCTGCCCCCAAGGAGGAAGAACAGCGGAAAATTCCCCACCATGCTACTGATGAAGACATTTCAAGCCTTGCACTTGGCACAGCTGCCAACACCAATGTGAGTGTGAAAAAGCAGAAGTGGACATTAAATTAAAAGTTGAAATGAAACTTCTTGTTATTTTCATACTGTTAATAACAGCTTATTCTCTCTCCAGGACGTGTTCGGCCCTGTTTGCAGCCTGTGCGTGCTTGTTATCAAGAAACTGGAAACCCTGCTGCCTGAAAATATGACTGAGGTGATTATTTCCTTCACCTTGTATGACATCAGGCACATATCCCTCACCATAAACCTCATCATGTTAACGTCACTATCGGCTCTCTTTCCTGCAGGATGCTTTGATGAAGCTCATGGAAGAGGTGTGCGATCTGATACCACAGAGCTATAAGGACGAATGTGATGACTTTGTCGACAAATATGGTGCACAGATAGTCGAATTCCTCTTATCGTCTGCTGCACCTCACACAATATGTACTCTTTTACACCTTTGTATGTTCCAGGAGCAAACTGTTCCAGGTCAGTCACATGTTTATAATGCATTAATGTGGCCATTATTTGTTTATTGGCTTGACTTGAACCTCAAACTTCCCCTCGCCATGTTTACTCTCTGCTGGTTAACCAGAGGTGCACCTCCCCTCGGACTGTGATTCGTGCCGCACGCTGGCTGTGCTGAGCCGACTTCACCTGGGTCCCAACTCCACCCAACCTGAAACTTCCTCTTTCCTCCAGTCTGTGTGTGTCCTTCACCCCAATGCCATCCCCAAGGTCTGGCCGCCATTAAATATCACTCAGAACTCACAACTTAAACAATCAGTTTTAGTTACTTTTAATAAGTTACTCAGCTGATAATAACAGGTCCTTTCTCTGTGCTTTTGTTTATTGGGATATACAGTATAGCCTCTTAACCAGATAGACTACGAAAAGATCATCTTTATCACTGATAAATGAATCTTGTGCTCTTTTCAGTGTGAGGCTTTCACCAAAATCTATGGCTCCAAACTGGAGAAGGTTCTGGGAAACCAGATGGACGTCCCATACGCTTGTGAAGTAAGAATATGCTCTTCTAAAAACACTTGCACATGTAGTGTCTTCAGAGCGTATAACAGACTGCAATATGAAATATGGCAACCAGAGGAGGTGGAAATAAGCACACCAACAAACACAAATTTTACCCTCACTTGCAGGAACTCTCTTCTTATGCTGACTAAACTACGTACAAACATTAGTTAATTCACTAACATAATTTACAAGTTCTTCAGTATACAAATTTTATGTAACTTAATAACCCAAGAAGACTTATCATGCTTTGTTTGGCTTAACTTTTGGCTCATCTATCCTACAGAGAGCTGATCTGTGCATTGCCTCAAAGACAGTGGAGCCTCTGGGAAAGAATCGTTGTACTTGGGGACCAAATTACTGGTGCAAGGATGTTCAAACTGCCAAGAAGTGCGGTGTAAGTTTCTCTTCTTCAGTTAAACAAATGAAATGAACATAAATAAATATATATATATATTTCACAACCTTGGAATCTGACCCAGACTTAACTCCCATGTGACTGTTGTTCCTCCTATTTTTCTATTCTTTCAAGAAGAAATAGATCTGTATTGCACTGTTTGTAACCTAGAGTTGAGAGTGATAATGTGTTTTTAATCTGTTTCACGCCCTGTTTCTGTTTTAATCCGCAGAACCAGGCCTTCTGTGAGAAGTTCATGTGGAAGCAGTGAAAGCACCGGCCTTCTCTGAAAATATTTGCACTTTTAACGACTATTGTTACACTCTTAAAGTTTTATAAATGTAACGCACTGATCAACTTTTGTTTTACCTCTTGATGAGATTATAATCTTAAATGCTTTTTCAGTCAATCAAGCCATAAATATTTATCATAATTTTTTCCAGCTTGCATGAAGTGTCATTAGACTGAGGCTGGGATTCAGACTGAAACCTCAGTCTCTGCAGGGTCGAACAGTTATGTGCACTGTTATTCAGTAAAATGCTACATGTGTAATATGAATGTGGAAATGGCCAAAACCGTTGTCTGTTATTAAATAAGATGAGCTTTCAGTGTGTATTAAAGACTATAGGGACAACTGACCGATCGTCTGTGATCTAATTGCTTTTCTTTCTTAAATTAAATAGTTTTTTCATTCCTGTTCCACACACAGCCAGAGACACTTTTCCTGGAGCTTGTTTATTTAGAAACTTCCACAAAGTAAAAAGATAAAACAGTGAAAAACAGACATTTACATGTATTTCCTTTTTGTGGCTGTAAAGAAAATGTCCCAATGCTCTCTGCCTCTATGTTCTGTTATTTCCATTGATTAAATACCCAGTTCAGTTCCAAGACGGAGACAGCTCTTCTGGCCATTCACACTCAGGGAAAGTCCTGGCTCACTCACACCCCCGTGTGGTTGTTTGTGTCATCATCACCCCCTTGTCTCTTCCAGATCTAGGAGATGAGAAAAAACATTTGTTAGCTAAATGAGCAACATTAGTTTAAAAATGACTTCTTGCTTAAAGACCATTTTTACTTTACAAACAGACCCAAATATCTGGTATGAAAGAAGAACTAACTAATACAAGTTAAGAAAGCTGCTAACACTAGAATTTGATATTGAAACTCTGGATAATCTGTATCATTACATTTGACATTTTCACCAAATTGTAAGGATTGATTCATGTGTTTATGTTAACTAAAACCACAAAAACACCAGACTTTATAACATTTCTTAAGCAGGTTGGTTCTGATAGTGAAGAAAATATGAATACATTACACATTACAAAAAGACCATCGCACAAGTGAGTAAAATTCACATAAAAAAAGAACATGTTCTCGTGTATCCATAAGGGGTGTCACAACTCTCCAAATCCTTGATTCAATTATTGTTTTTACACCCTGACAACATTCATTTACATTTTTATACTCCTCTTTAAAAAGACAGGACATGGTATCAGGTTCGATATAGCTACCATAGACTAAGGGCATATGGCCGAATAGAAATAGTTCATTTAAAACGGAACATTAACTTATTCCACCACCGTTAAACACAAAAAACAAAAATAGAAATGACACTTAGTAGTGGAATTTTATACTTATACTGCACTCTCAACACCAGCTTCAGTTTTCTCACCTGCAAAAGGCCGCCAGATCCAGAAACTGTTACCTTTTGATCATCCTTGCCTTAGTTGATGCATATCTCACAGGGAAGATTAAATGTTGCCATGCCGGTGAGGAGGATTTTCTGTTGTTTCTGTGTCATCCCTGCCTCCAGCAGTGGCCATGGTATCTCCAAAAGTGCACCAGCAGGCTACCAGAAAGCCGTGCGTTGTTGTCTCCAAGGCGTTTTTCTAATACTATTTGTTTATTATGACTTGCCCGAACAGGTGGCGTTGGAGAGACAACTGATACTGTGGCAGATTCGCTTTTGACTAAAAGCTCATTTTTGTTTGATTTTCTATTTAGAGTCAAAATAGTGACACCCCTGCTATCTATGCTCCAAAAGCTGTACTGACCAATACTGGCCTATTTTCCTACTCATTTCATTTCACTGCTATTGCTCCAGTGCACAAAAACTTAAATACACTTAAAATAATCAGAAGCTGTACTGAAGAATTTGTTTTAAAAATCCCAAAGACATACTTGTATGCTGTGAATATCAGCGGATCAAATGTGTTGAATTTATGTTCTACAAAAAAGTATGTAGCCAACAATCACTGACAGAATGAGTGGGAGGACTTGCCTGGATGTAGGCCTCCGACAGTGTGATCATCTGGGGGAGAATGTCCGTCACCTGCAGGTCCTGCATCTCATACCACTTCCCAGTTCCCTGATTGAACACAAATAGCATTATAACCCACAACAACACAACATTACCTTGGTCAAAAGTAATTAATTTGCAGTATTACCACCCGAAACCAATCAAATGTCATAAATTGATGTCTGCAACCTACATGATGAAGAACATGTATTCTGTACGCTCCCTCCGTGGGTTTCCCATCATGCACTACGTTGGCGACGAGGTCATAGGTTGTGTTCTTCTCTGTAACTTGAGCTTCTTCTGTCAAGTACTCACGCAGGTCTACATTCCTGATGAAGAAGATACAAAGTGACAACATGAACAAAAGAATATTTATACATAAAAAAAAAAAATACAAACATCCTTGACAACACAAGACTAACATTAACCAGTAAAAATAAACCATTTATGACTATTACATTTACTTGGATCAAAGTAAAATATTTTGTCTTACAGTACATGAACAGCACTTACGTGATAGGGAAGTTAACAATTGTAGGGTTCTTTTCCACAAAGAAGTTGTTTTTGGTGAATCTTTTGATGCAAAAGACGAGGTACGGAGGCAGTTTGGTCAGCTGGAACCTTTTGAGGAAGTTCTCTTTGTAGGTTTTGTATTCCTGAAAGTAAATGAGACAGGAACATGTGGACGAATCAGAGAAATGTATAGCATCTACAGAATGCTGTTGGTGTTAGTACACTTTTTAAGTACTGACTCTACCAGGAGGTAATCATTCATAGATAACTGCAGTGCACTTCTGCAATCAGTAATTTTCCTATTTTTATTGTATTTGGTTTTCACATCTATGTGTGAATAAATTGGTACCTTCTCTGTACTGCCATTGAACTTGCCCAGGATGTTGAAGAGAGGGACCTGTGGGATAATAAGCTGCTCCTTCTCATCCTTGTAAAGTGGAGCTGTTGGGAGGTCGAGGGTCAGAAACAGGAAAGTGGACTCAGACATCTGCTCCTGGTACTCCTCTGTTACCAGCAATGCCTCTTTCTCCTCTGGTAGCTGGAAAACAAAATAAATAAGAATAAATGAAAAAACCACAACAAATGGATTCTGTCAAAGAACTTAAGGGGTAGCAGTAAACACAAACAAGCAAGAAACTCACTAAATCTGGGTGAGGAAGTTTCTTGGAGAAGATTCTCATCGAGCCTTGAAATGCTTTTGTAATGATGGCTATAAAGACAGAAAGACAAATGAGTTGACATTTTTCACAATAAACATTCAACATTTAAAAAATGTATCAACACTTTGCCGGAAAAAAGGAAAAATCATTCACATTTGATATAAAATGAATCCAAGTTTGATTGTTTTTTTCCACTCTGATACATAAACCATTAATGTACCGATCTGTACATAATTTTAAAGACATTTAAAATATACTATAATGTTACAATTAAGGATCAAACATATTTTATTAAGTCATACTCACATGGCTTTTTCTTTGTTCCTCCAAGAGCACCATGCAGAGCATTCAAGAACCACGTCATGAAGTCCACAGCATCTCCTGCAGAAATTGCACCCAAACAAAGGCTCCATTAGGACCTAGTAAGATCTGTAATACAGAGTAAAGTATAGTGCTACAGATTCTAGCAACTAAAGCATTACCTTGCTTGGTAATTTGGAAGTTCTTCTTGCTGCACAGCACCACTGCCTGCAGCATCTCGTGGGGAGACACATGGGCCTTGAAGTTTCTCGGATTCCAAAGTTTGCGCATCAGCTCACCAAACCTCTGCACTAAGAGGAACATGATGTCCCCCGGTGGCCTGCGGATTCCTCTGTAGTTTTCTTCCTCCAGGAAATAATTTCTCAAAGGTGGAACATTGGAAAACGCCTAAGTAGGGAGTGAAATACACATTTAACATTGGGAATGTTTTATCCAGATAAGGTTCACTGTTGCAGTTATAAATACCTGTAACACCACGTTGGCGTAGTCATTGGCTTTGATGTTGTTGAGCCCTACAATGCCTGGCAGGTAGGTCGTACCATCGTAGGCTCTGTAAAGCTTTCCCTGCTTGTCCAGCCCTGAGATGTGCTGCTTGGTGAAAGTCGGCTTCAGAACATACTGAGAAGAAAGTGAGAAAGTGTAAAAAAGTTCCGTTCGTACAGTACAGTATTCCCGATTTAGCACCTCCATAATGACATGCCAGACTTTGAGTATGAGAGGTTATGCTTAAAGAACTGTATTTAAGTTGTGCTGTCAGTGCACAATGGAGAATCATCTTGTATAATTTGACAGAGATGCAACACTTTAGACCAAGATCAGATTGTCTTTCAGCCTTATTGTGATACAGCCATAACTAGTTTTAACACTTTGATATACAGCCTCTCAGTTCTAACCCTACCAACATTTGGTGTTGAATATAAGTTTGTTTTTGTTTTTTTAATGACAGTGGTACCCATTAAAATAAATTAAACATCTGTTATCCAAAGTACAACAATAACATGAAATGATTCTGAAACACAAGGACATAACTCACAGTGATATCTTCAAGTGAAGAGTCTATGATCTCGTAGTTGTCAGGCAGACAGTAAAACTTCAGTGTGTGCAGATTCAGGAACACATGATGGGTGAACTGCACACTGTGAGTGTAAGCATGGGACTTCAGACCTCTACCTGTAAGGAAGCCCACATACGTATATCAGTCAAAGAACAAGATGTTGGATACGTGGTAAATGTCAGATGAGCTACCTACCTTGAAAGTATTTCCCACATATAAGGCAAGCATAGACATTGATGTGGGAGAGGGAGATGGAGCAGAGTTTCTCAAAGTCAAAGTCCAGCACACTCCTGCAGGAAAACAAAACCAGCCGGGCTAGGAATCAGCTGCAGGGCTTTGGAGCACGGGGCTAACTAGCATTTAGCACTACCACATTTTAAGTTATCCTACCTGTTTATAGTGTCAAGGTAAGGACAGTGACGGCTTCTCCGGTCTTCTATAACACGCCCTCGGCTTATTTTGGGTGCAACTGCCAAAGAAAGGGGAACAAAACGAACATATATAAACCAGAGGGTTGAATATAAGCTAGCTAAACATGCTAGCCAACCTAGCCTTGAGATTGAGAGATGGTTAATTAGATACATGGAGTGAATTAGAAGCACGGAAGTTTATTTTAGCCAGTTGAAACTATACAGTAGTGATACATGTTGTCCCACTTGTTTGTGCCTCATGAAAGCAAGAACGAAAGCACTATCATTTGGCTCATAGTTACATTAGCTATCGGCTAACCAAACGTAGACGATACGTTGGAGGTTATCTAACTTACCCCTGTCTTCGTTGTCATCATCGTCCACCTCAGCCTCTCTTTCTCGCTTCACAGAAACCATCACAGCAGTTAACTTGTGGGCTTAATGTCGAAACATAAGACGGTAAAACTTTGTTTGGAATTGATGAATGGAACAAGCACCGTGCGCGTCGAAACTCGCGGTGGTTGTACGTCCCAACTGCCAGCTAGCCGACTAAAACCTTACCCGGAGTTAAAGGCTATCCACATCACTCATTGAGCTGCATAATGGCAAAACGAGTGTGATGAGATTACGTGACAGTATAGCTTAATATTTTTGTTGAGTTTTTTGGAACATGTTTATTTTCTGTGTTGTGATATTTTATGAGTATTCTCTTTTTTTTTCTTTAGGTGGTTCTACTTGTAAACTCCGGGCTAGTTATAGTTGGACAACAATTTACCAATAGCTAGCATGTAGCTTTTTGTCAGTGTCTGTGGATCAGGCTGCAACTTGTTGCAGTCATTAGCGTAATAAGCTCGCAAATTCTGTAACCGTACTGGAACTGTTTGATAAAATGGATATTTTAGGGGACGACGAATCGAATGAGCTGAAATACAAACCAGGGGGCCGCTTGGATATGAGCCACGGTTTCCTGCACCATATCCGGAGGAACCAGATTGCTAGGTGACTTCCTCAACTACCGTTAGCTTCTTCTGTAGCCAGTTAGCTAGCTAATAACACATCGACACATTACCTACAGCTGCAACCGTACATTATCTAGAATTTGGTTGGTCGTAAACAAAGGTTCATTGGCAGGGCAGGAAATGGCTAATACGCTGACATTTAGGCTTCAAATGTGAATATAATGTGAGGTAGCACAGGCCTGTATACCAAAGTTATCCATGATTTATGTCACTGGAGGCAAAACAACACATAACCTCTTACTGCAAAAACGAAGAGATTTGGCTTGACATGTTTATCACACAATGCATTACTGAGGTACATTAATGGAAAGAATCCCTTACCACTTATTTTTTATGCTAAAGACGCCATATATTCCCCCCTTAACAATACTGATTGGTTATTGTGTCTGATTTCTAAGAGTATGTAAGTTATGATCTTCAAACTACAATTACATTATTTGAGTTGGTTGCAAAAGTTTGACACAGACCCGCAACATGAAGAGAATGATGCATTTGAGTCAATCTTTACTTGCCTCTGTAAAAATTTATGAACAAATATTTAGCTGGTATACTTTCACTATAGTTTAAGAAGGTAAAAAAGAATGGAGTCTGAAGAAGATGTTTAAACCCAACCTTAGGCTCGTTATTATATTTTGTAAAACAGTATTTGTGTTTGTTTGTTTGTTTGTTTGTTTGTTTTAGGGAAACAGGTTGTGACTTATCATTTGACAACATGCAGTATCAAAGATGATCTCAATGCTGTTATTAAAACTAACCTGTTTAGTAGTTCAGATCTATGTTTTACTGCATGTCCTATTTAAAAGTAGTCTTGCATTGTGCTTTTCCAAACAATAACAAAATGTTCATTGCTTGTGTTTTGAAGAGATGATTATGATAAGGAGGTAAAGCACGCCAAAGAGCTTCAGCGGCGGAGGCACACCACAACCCCAAGACGACCCCGTCGGCCTGATATCCAAGTGTACCATCCCCGACGCAGACGTATGTATGATGAGCTCTGTTAACTTTAGGCCGCAACTGTATAACAGTGAAGAGAGTATGCATGTGTGTGCTCATTTTCCAGATGGATCAGAGCCAGGCGCCGGTGCTGAAGCTGAAGAGTGGAATGAGAGTGGATCGAGCACAGAGACAGAGACCCATGGAACTGAACTCTTCTGGCTCGATTATCAGGCTGACTCTGGCACCATTACATCCTTTCTTGTGCACAAGGTTAATGTGCAGTCATTTGACTGATCATTCCTGCTCTTTGACTGATTTAACTCTTCTGATTGACTGTTCTTAATTCACTCCTGTTCTTTCACTCTCTGAAGGAGGATAAGCCTGAGAAGGTGGTGGAGCGTGTTGCAGAAAAGAACATCCTGGATTCATCCATGAGGGCAGCTCTAGAGACACGAATTCGAAAGGAAATTGACAAAAGACGAGACAAACGCTGATAAATTTTCTCAAACAGTTGATGATGATGATAGCAGGGATGTAGACAAACAGGAGCAATAATTAATTTGCAGTTTGGTGCTCCTACGAAGCATTAGCGCTGTTGACAGTGTTGGGTGCATACTGACGACTCATGTACATCAGGGATCATGTACAGTGGGTGTCAACAGGGATCCAGTTTAATTACCCCAAATTATAGCTGTGTTCTGTTTCTAAAGGGAAAACGCAGCACATAACTTTGGACTGTTACCTCACGATCTGACTTGTAACATTAGAGACACATTGTCCACCTTCAAGTTGACTGGACCTACAAAGCTCTGTTGTTGCTTTCCAACAGTTAAATTCATTAAGAGTAGGTTCTCTTTGACAGAGACCATTTTTAACCTTCCTCCGTTGTTTCACCGGTCCTATATTTCCTGCGTTTACGAAGATCTATTTTTTTAACAAGATTTTTAGATTTTTTTTGTAAAATGCTGTGAAGGAATATCAGTCTATAACGGATATTATATTTAGAAATTTAAAAGTAAATTTTGTTTCTTTTTTGTCGTCCAGAGTTTAGTGGATGTGGCCATGGTCATATGTTTGTGTGGAAAATGTATTTCATTGTGTTCAGTATTCTTATTTATTTTATTTGTTTAAAAAATACTTTTATTTTTGATACTGTAATATTTTTTTGAGGGCACAACTCTTTACATAAAATGACATACACATAAAGCCTTTATTATTGTCCAAATGTGTCTGGATGTGCAGTTCTGGAATTGAACAGCCATAAAATGTGAATGTTTTTTCTTAGTGTCTTGATATGTTGAAATACCAGATCAACACTTTTACAGACTTTTTACATCACTTCTCACTTAAATATACATTGCTGGAAATACATATATAAAGTTTTTGGATAGAGCCAATTCCTCACTGACCTACAGTGGGAAGTGTTTGTCATCATGTCCTCAGCAGGTGGCAGTATGAAGCAGCGATTCAACTCTGCAGGCCGCTTTTTCATGTGTCCCAACTTTTCTTTAACTGGTTAGTCAAATGAGACTTCTGCCCATCTGTGTAAATTGTAAAATGTCTCCTACATTCTGATAAAAGACCAGACCATAAGGAGGCACTTTGTTGATCTTCTCAGTATCTTACTGTTTTGTTTTTGTTTTTTTACCAAAGAATGAAAAGGAAAACTTAAACCCTATATTTTCAGGGTCATTGCTGTGAATAATCTTGAATGTTTTGTGTCTGGCAATGAGCATTCATGGACTTAAAACACAAGATAGGAAGTCTTTAGTGTATTAGTCTCAACTAAACTAAGAGACTTTTCTGACTTTGCCTTCGAGCACCCAGTGCAACTTTTATTGTGTGAGCAGCTGTACTTCTTGGTATCAGTTTCCTGTTGATCACGGCTTGTTTTGGTATCGGCTATTATTTAATTGCCCTCATCCCCAACCTGGAGGATCACTTTGTTTTTTTGCCGCATGGGACAAACTGAGCAAGTTAGAACCAGCCAAGAGCGTCCATTCATGGCCTCAGAAACTCTGAAACAAACAAGCCTGAGACCTACAATGAGGTTGATGTAAAGGAGATAGATTCATGGCTTTGAATAAGAAACAGTGGAAAGTGGAAATAAGAAGTTTTACATGATTACAGATTCGATTTCAGACAATTTTTCCCATCCCTGTACTGCAAAGTGGAAACAGAAAGTTCCACTACCATCGCCTGGCTGTGGAAAAAAACAAAGTGGAGCAGACATCTGAACAGACAAGCTGTTAATCCACACCACAGTAGGAGATTTACTCGTTGTTTTCATTAATGCATGAAAATATGCAAACTTCATCCTCTGACCACATTGCGGGCCAAGTATTATGCAAAGCCTTGTCAAGGAGGAGCTCCCTCTGTGATGCTATTGGTGGAGGCAAGACACTCCCCCTTCTCAGACTCACTCCTCATTCTTCAGTCAGCATGTGACTCAAGTTATGAAAGGGAGACACATTCCCCAGTTTCACCTACTCTGCTCCCCATCCGATTAGATCCTGTTCCACTATTTCTCAATTGGCTTAAAATTACCCAGTCACAACTCGCACCTTCACACCGTCCCCTACAAGTGTTGCTTTACATCAACACTATTATGCAATGCACAACCTAATGTTTGTAATTTATCTCTCAGGTAAAACGTTGTAACATTCAATTAACGGAGGTACCTGTTGTGACAGGTCGACTGGGAGTTATTTGTTTGGCAATAGTGGAATGTTGTCCAACCCTGTGCAATATATTTTCTGAAAAGATGGAGATGATTATGTAGCCACCTTGAAACACATGTTCCAATTTTTGAACAATCAGTCAATCAGACAGTATGCGTTCAAATGCACAAATAGACCCAATGTTTTCACCACTGCTGCCAGCGTTTCTGATTACAAAACCTTCTTCAAAGTGACACTAAGACAGCTTCAGCCTCCTTCTAATCATGGCTACTGCTAAACTTTTATATAGTTACGTAATCATGGCAAACAAAATGCCTTTGTTAAACACTGAAACATACAATATTTGTCTGGCCTCCCTGTTTGGCCCTCTCTGTAAATGGAGTTATATTTACTGTCTGAATATTTACATCCTGTTTTGTCTCTTATTTGTTTTCTTTGTTACACTTTGCCCCAGGTTGAGGGCCCAGTTTTCCTAAATTCTCTCCAGTCTTTTTGTACTTGCTTATTTTTATTTATGCAACTAATCTGATGTAATCTACCTTAATATACTAATCATAATCTTGTGTAACAGAGGACACATTTCTCAGTGTGTAATAGGGTCAAAGCGTCTCACACTCCTATTTTTAATAGTTTTTGTTCGGGGCTCTCAAACATTTCTCAACTGAGTTAATACATTTCGAAGGCGGATGTTACATAACGTAGAATACGTAGAATTTAGGCTGGGTTGGGGATGCTTCAATACCGGTTTGATAATCAAAACAACTCCTGAAAACACAATTGCGTAATAGTGGAATTCACAATGACGCAGCTTGATTTAAAGGTGCACTTTGTAATCGGTTGCACCTTTTGTAACTCTAATCTTTAAGACATGCAAGAAAGTCTACAGAATGCATGACTTATAAAACACAAGGACGGTTCGTACTGTTTTATTGCATATGCAATTTGAAAATGTGTATGCCAAGTTAAGAGGAATTTTTCAATTTAGCAGAAAGACAAGGCTACAGTACACTCATTTGCATTTTGCGTTAGATGGTTAAGTAAAAAAAAAAGTGAAACATAGTAATAGCAAACTTACGTACCCTTTATTCCCAATGTAAAAACACTCTTTTTGCAGGACAATTTGTGTCAAAAAATGTAAGTGGGTTTGCTTTAATTTGGTGCTGAATCAGGAAGAGGAATTAGTGTCTTTAATTTTACTTTCTAAGTGCAGCAGTAGCAAGATGCTGGAGGTATTGCATCAGCTGTCACCCAATCCTAATAAGTAATGACCCTGACCTCGACCAAACAGCTGACCTGTGTCCAACCCTCTCACTGCTCTACTTGGTAGTGTGCAGTGCAACGGATGTGAGAAAATTACATGCACACAAACACATTATCTTTCAGTCTACAAGAATGTTTGGTCTCAACATCATGCTCTGTTTTGGAGTCTGCCTAGCTTTGTTTGGTTTCTTATGCACACAGAGTACAAGTGGTGTCCTCTGAGAACGGAGCAGTGCTTATAAACGTTGAAAATCTGAGGCTTTACCTGCATATTAAAGCCTCACAAAGTGTGGTGCGATTTCCCACACGTTTACGATCACAGTGCAGAGCTTTTCAGGTGCAGCGGCCTCCAGCAGTGCTGCGATACTGATGCAGTGGTGAGGTGATCCTGCCCATTCAAGGCTGTGGGAGTGAAACCCCAGCTCAGCCCTCCACCATTCACAGTTAAATATAGACATTACACTGAGCCAGAGTGGTCTGCTGGCCAGCATCTGATGCTGTTACTTGAATACTACTAATAGCTTCAAATACTGTAACTGTAGTGAAGTAAATTGTGGAACGAGTTGACGAGGAGACAAGGGAGACATCCAGGAATTATTTAAGGTCATAAAATCTCATTAAGGATTTTTATGGTTTGGAAAAGAAGTATTTTTTCTATTAGTGGTAAATCATTGTGGAAATTTAAACTTGAACCCTGACAAAGCACATTGATGAAGGTTTTTAATGCATATTTAGTTTGTAATTCAACTCTTAAAACCACTTTAAACACCACGTCACATGTATCCTATTGTATGAAAAATAAATATATAATCATATAAATCCATGCAACCTCCAGATTTACTCCATAAAATAAATGCACTCTCTTCCATTATCTTCCTTTCATAACTAATACAATCAAACCTGAATAAGTATATATCTTTCATCATAGGCAATGGGAGACAAAAACTACATGCAATGCCAGTCTCCCTAAATCTGACCCTGACCCATATGTACCACATGTGCGGATCACAAAACCCATTCATTAATTCACTGAGCTGGTAGGATTTGTGTGGCACTGTAACAAAGCTAATTATAGTGAAAAAGCTCCTTGGATTACTACTTCAGCACTGAAAAGGCTTCAGAGGTTCTTTGCTAGGACAGGATTTGATGCTAAAATCTCTCCCAGCGAATGAGTTTCATTCAGGATGTGAACCAAACACATGGAAGCACCGCAGGCAGAGAAGAAGTGAGTTTTATATCCTGGAGTATTACAGAGGAATGTGTGTAAATCAAGTGAATTTGTTGGTAGTAAAAATAAAACAGACCAAATACAGTTCAGTTTCATTTTGACGTTACACACAACTCATCTGATGTGAATGTAGATGTTCACTCAACACATAACTAATCTCTGCTGCGTGTGCTGACTGGAGAGCATTGCCCCAACTTGTCTGCGTTGATGTATTGTTTGTGTCTGACAGCTGGTTTGAATTACTGGATGATCTGACATCTTTGTAATCCTCCCATTTTAATCATCTTATGTAATTTTTATTGGCATTGAGCTATTTTTCAGCTTCTAAAAGTTGTGTACAAATACATCCCATCTGCATTCTAGATTACATTCAGCCATTTAATTGCCAGCTTATAAAGGAGTCTGTTCAGCATTATAACTTTTGAAAGTACACACAGTAAGAAAGCATGTACACAAAATACCATCTGCACAGACATCTTGAAATTCTGTATTATCATAGAGGTCTGATGTTGTGCGAATGTGTTCTTTCTGAGCAGTAATATTTACACTACACAAACAAGCACATCTCCTGTTATTAGTTCACCCTGGGGTGTGTTTGTGTTGCCCTGGAGGTGTTGTTGGATCTGCATAAATGTTCTGTATATTGGCTAATACTTGCAGAGTAGTTAGGTTTACCTAAGATTAAATACATAGACATTCAGGGGAATTCATGCATCTAGACGGCCCACATTCAATCCAAACAGTCAAAATGCATCGAATCTGTCAGGTCAATAATGTTGCTATTACACAATATGTCAAGCTGAGGTAGGAGAGTAATTGATGGGCATTGAAGCGACTTGATGAAGGATTTTGTTTGTTGTGTAATTATGTTATAATTTAGCAGGGTGTAGCTATAAAACACAGATAGCTTTTTTAATTTCCCACGGTTCGTTCTGTGCTGTCAGATCAAATAAAGCATCCGTCATGAACAGGCTGTATAACCTCGAAAGAAAGCAGTTCGATACACATACCGGATACGTATCTTTGGGTTAGATTTTTGAACCTAGCATAGTCCTGTCAGGCTGAATGTGAAAATGCTTTACCACTTTATGTTTAAGGAGACTGCAGCAGAGCTAAACTGCTTCATCACACCTTCACATTTGCTCCAATTCCTGCATAAACAGTTGTTTTATTTTGTTACACCTGACCAAGGCCTCCAGGATCTCTTTGTGCTGAGCTTACGATACCACAAACGTGCATAAGGTTCCGTGAGCTGCTGAAGGCCAGAGTCCTTGAGTAAGCAGTTCTGTCCTGTTATGTCTAACCTGTGTTATCAAAGTTCACTTTAACATATGACAATCTGGATAAAGGTCGATCATGAATCAAGCTGTACAGAACATTTGTTCTCAAGGGAAAGAAAAGAAAAAGGGTCGATGTATTAAATAAAGAACATTTACAAATCGTTTCATCCACTGCTTTGAAAATGATTTAATGATGATTACGTGCATATGGTTATGTATGTATCACAAAAATTATAAATTTAAAAAACACAGGAAGTGCCGAAATATGTTAAATCATATACTCATCATGTAATCAGTACATGTTATAAGAGCTGCTCAGTTGGTAAAAAAGAGCAGATATGAGCTCCTCGCTTCATGTGATGCAGTTTGCATATGACTGACTGGTTTGCTGGAAGCAGGGTCTCATCTCAAAGGGTGGGTGTTGAATTATAAGGAGCTGTCGGTCATGAGGACAGAGATAAATTTCGCTCAGGACACATAGGTTACACAGAGGGATGTCAGTGGTATTATGATCCTGATCCACAAAAAAAAAGAAAAAAATGCTTTATACTCATTTCTGGAAACATTTTATATAGGAGTTCTCGAAAAACAACAAAATACACATGAAGGCATTACAGCATATTTAAAAGTGTACGGGAAATACAAGTTTCCAAACTAAAATTGTGATGAGAGCATTTGATTGTTTTTGTTCCCCTTTCTATTACTCTTGATAAAGTAAAAAATCCATAATAATTCCTCACAAGATGTCACAATGTGCCCTGCTGTTTTGTGTCAAAGAAAAATGCAACTCAGCTGGTCATCATGTGAGAAAGGATATCAGAAGGTCAAAACCCCCGTTTTATAAAACAGTCTCTACCAAAATGCTTTAACGGGAAAAGCAAACAGTGGATTTGCCTGCTTGGAAATTTGAGGCAGCTAGCCTACTCTAAAGGCTACTACACATGCCACTGAAGAAGTATATTGACCTTTTCATTAGGTAGAGGCAGCTGTCAGAGGCCGATGAGAGGGGAGTTGGTTTGACTCTGCAGTGAGCCCTGCTCACAACTGCTCCCTGTTCAGGAGCGCGATGTTACACAACCACAACCCTAAAACCTGCTCCCATTCAGTTCTTTTCTGTGTGAGAAATGATCCATTGGCCTTTATTACACTTAAAAATCAACAAACCACACCATATTTGGGAACAAAGTGAGAAAATGTGTTTTTTTGAACATAATTTTGTATGAAAACATTAAAGTCAATAAAGCATTAAGAGTTAGTGGATCATTATTTTCTTTATCATACTCATGAGGTACTGCAGAATGAACAGGGGATATGAGCCTTCAGTATTAAATTTACTGCTGGATGCTCTACGGGGGCTTTTGCAGAACAGCTATTTTAACGTTCTTGTCAGTTCCCTAAAAAAATGTGAAAATTAAACAGAACCAACTTTAATCCATTTCTGCCGAATAGTAAAACAAGCTCAACAATGACAGGTCATATTTGAAACAAACCCTTTATCTACCAGAACATTTAATGAATCTCATAAAATTATATTTTTAAAAGCTTTAGACGGCTCATACCTTTTAAATATTGGTAATGCAATTTTCTTTGTTGGTTTTCATCAACATATTGTGCTTCTAGAAAAAAAATAGGCTTTCACTTGATCTTTTGACTTTTGAGCACGGGGCATTTGCTTGTATCAGTAACAAGGACGGACTTTAATCTCAATATGAAAATGCTACTAGAACACTTTTATATATCCTATGGGAATGTAGTGGGGTCAAAAGTGCATTCTTGGAATTTATACGAGGGTTTGTTACTAAGAAGAGTCGCCACAAATAGACTTGTTTCCCTAAACCTAAACTATTGCTATAGGATGGAATATCTGTAAACAAAATATATCAAATCTGCCAACATGTGTTGCCTTGGAAAAAAATGTATCCATCACTAAAGGAGAGCCGGTGTTTTTTTAAACATGTGACGTTCATAGAGTGTTTGAAACAGGAAGTTGGTAATGATTTTATGTCATTATTGTAACATCTGTATTTTCACATGTATTAACAGTTTTATTCATTTGCAGAAACTGAATTATGTATTTTAACATGTAAGCTTTTTATTATTAAAAAAAACCCCCATTAAATATATTGTTTAAAAAGTAACAAGGATGGTGATCTTGAAAATTCAGAATTTATATGGTTGTTGTAGTATCATAAAATACTTTCATCATCAAGGGCTGAGAACATTATATTTCATGTGTCAATGAATAAAATCAACTCAACCACATAGTCTTTTGAAAGGTGTAGTTGTTTATTACAGAGCATAAGGAAACTACCCAATCCAGACATGAAGCAGAATACAGTATGAGCTACGTGTTCCTTCTGTAGTTGGATGCATGTTGGCAGAGGGGAGAAAAGCAAATGGGGAGTAGAGGAAATAGAAAAGGCACTCTTACACTTACTGTAGCCAACGGGATGACCTCGAGTAGTAAAAGGGAACAAAACCAAAACTTGAAACTCTTTCCACCCATGGGATGGCCATGTAAACAAGGCTGGTTTCTCTGTACTACACCAACCAAATGTTGCCATCCCATTAATGAGGATAGGAAAGAGCCAGAGAATTGCACCAGACATTTTCATGGGATTTCAACACTAGTCCACCTAATAAGATCTACAGTCCAAAAATAAAAAAGGTTGTAAAATAGTCATTGACAGTAGCCAGCGAGGGCGGACCAAAGCTTTTCTGTACAACACTCTGGAGCCTCAAGCCAAACACTGAAAAATGCTCAAGTCAGAAAGGAATTCAAGATTCAGTAACCGTATGAGATTAAAGCTGCCTTCTGAAACCTCGGCTTCTCTGTATCCACGCCGAGTTTCAGAGAACAAATAAATAGTGTTGAGGTTAAAGTCCTAGCCAACAAGACTCTGTGGCAAAGAACACACTCCTTTAAGGCTAAAGATGGGAACCAGGTTTCTCTGTAGCTACACCTGCCATCAATGTACTTAAGGAGCAAAAGGGCCTTTAGTCACTTCAAACCATAAAAAAGCGAGTGAAACTACATTTAAAAAAGGACTCACTTAAAATAGAATTTCAATGCATAAACAATCCAATTTTTCATCAAGTATTACCAACACCTCTGCAGACCAGAGCAGTGACATAGCAGCTTCTGACTTTTCTGTATTACGTCAGAAAACAGCAAAGGTCTGTAGGGGCATCTGAGGCTTAACGCTCATTTGAGAGCTTGATTTAGGATTTGGCTCACCCCTTAGCCTGCAATGCATAGCATTTTTTTTGTGAAAACGGCAACAACCCTTGAATTTTAATTGTGCCATTCTACCATCCTCCACAGAGATAAGGGAATAAAGCCAACAAAAAGGATAAGAACACTGGGTCAGTGAATAATACCAGACGGACGAAGGAGGAATGTTTAGAACGAAGCTTAACTTTTTCAGAAGGAGTCAGATCAGAGGACCCTCCACCGATCAAGTTGTGCTCCTAATTGGGCTTTAAAAGTTTTAGATGTTGCACAGACTCCTAACATCAGTAGCACCAGTAAATTAAGAGGGGTATCGCATATAGCCTAATATGCTACCGCCATGACACTGAATACAAGACTGACGATATTAACAGTGTGGAATGCTGAAAGGAGAACGACTGAACGCAACTATCCAGGGTCTATCACAACGAGAAGCAGGGGAAGCTCAAGCCGGGGCGGAACATGATGTACTATGGTGCATGAGTTCATGGAACCCATCCAGTTCTTTTAACATCAAGTATCTGAGGCATGCCTCCTATGACCCAGTGTGAAACTGTAACGAGCAGAAAAACAGTAACAAGACAAAAGGAGGGAGGTGAGTGAGGAAGGGAGTCATGTGTAAAATGATGCCATTATGAGAGATTAGCGCATTTCACCCCCGGAACCTTGGAGGCTTCTCTGTAGTATACACCAACAGGCCTGGGGGGAAAAGCTTAACAGGTTTAGTACTTAAGTTTTTTGGGCACCTCCCATGGGAAGGCGTCTCGGCCAAAGTGGCCATAGGCTGCGGTCCTCTGATACAAGGGCTTCTTCAGATCCAGCTCCCTGGAATACATAATCAACAAATTTAGCAGCAGTCACACCCAGCGACGTTCAATGCACACATCATACTCACACAAGCATAACGCTCATATTTGACGGTGGGAGTGTCAAGAGCCACAAAAACAAAAAATCCAAGAGGTTTGTTACACCAGATGGTGAAGAGGAAATCATGTGACACTTGGACACTTACCAACCAAACTCTTCCCTGAGCAGTGTGACGACTGCAGCTTGCAGATGGAAACCACACTCATCCGAGTTTAATAAAAATACACATATCTATCGGAGCTACAAGGCTTTATCATTCAGATGTCATAAATGTCTAACAAATAGAGACTTTTGACTCCAATAATGCCCAAATGTGCAATTAGCAACACTACGCCATGTAATTGAGTAGAAAGAGGTTAACTCCCAGCTTTCAATCACAGAAACACAAACTCTAGCTGTAGCTACAGGAACATAGTATTGGCTGAGTTTTACAATGCATTAACAGACTTAAGTATAAATCATGGGCAGCATAACAAAACTAAGGCACAGGAAACAGGAGGGAGCCAGAAGCTGCGGTTTCATTTAAGTAGCAGTTGGCTTCAGAGGTTATACATTACCTGACAATGACTCCAGGACGCAGGTCGAAGTTCCTCTTCACAATATCAAGCAGCTCCCTCTCGCTCTTGTTTGAGGTCCCATAGTGGAAGATGGAAATGGAGAGGGGATGGGCAACTCCAATAGCATAAGACACCTAATACAACACAATAAAACATACTCAATATATCAAGCGTATAAATAGATAAACAACCTAGAAGCCCATCAGAGCCCGCTAACTAAAAATGTAGACATAGGGGCTAAGGGCTCATTCAGCATGGAAGCGTGAGCAGAGCGTGACTGCTCCTGCTTCAACTGGGCTGATCCTGCCAGCCCTGTCTTTTTAAATGAGTTTTTCCCGCTATAAAGGCCGTAAACAATTTGAATAAGTTCGCTTTATAAATGTCATTTAGATTTATTATATATATTTATTTTTTACTGACATAATGTCCTTGTGACCTGCGGGAGACTTATGACTACGTTTTTATTTCAAAGAATATTAAGCAGGAACCGCAAAAAAGGAGCCTGTGAGTGACTTTAACAATCAAATAACTTCCTGCAAAATATACAAATAAAGTTAAGAAAAAAAACAACGGCCCGGGAAACACTTAAGCAAAATAAAAAGCATTGTGTACAAACGAGGGGAGTCCGAATTCCAGATCGGGCTTTTACTTTGAAAATGCACACCAGACGTGTTGACATATTTTATACTCCATGCCTGTGACTTTAACTACATTGCCGAGAAACGTGTGCAGCTTGCGGTAAAAATAGGAGAGCCTCCTATTCTCTAGATTATGAGCAGCACAGCAGTGTGAAGAGCAATTTGTTTTCATGCATTTAAAATGAAAATTAAGACGTCCCGCTGCCATCGCGCACATGCCATGCTCCTAGTGTGAATTGACCGCAACACTAACCTGGACCAACACTCTCCTGCAGAGCTCAGCCTTCACCAGAGACTTGGCCACCCAGCGTGCAGCATAAGCAGCAGAGCGGTCCACCTTCGTGTAATCCTTGCCAGAAAAGGCACCACCGCCGTGGGCCCCCCAGCCTCCATAGGTGTCCACAATGATTTTACGCCCCGTCAGACCAGCATCACCCTGTGCGGAAAGAAGTTATGGAAGAACCGGTTACACAGGTAATGACTAACAGGTTAAAAGCTGCTTGTAGCAACATCCTCCAACATATACCTGTGGGCCTCCGATAACAAAACGCCCGCTTGGCTGCAGGTGGTAGATGGTGTCATCGTCCAAATAGATGCATGGAACCACAGCCTTGATGACTTTCTCCTTCAGGGCATCTCTCATCTCCTCCAGGCAAATGTCCTCATCATGCTGAACAGAGACGACAATAGTGTGCACACGCACTGGAAGCATAGCACCACGGTCTTGACGGTACTGGACGGTAACCTGTAATAAGGAATGAGAAAATAAATGAGTTCGTACCACCAACAAAAACTATTTACAACTGTTTATAATTAGCAAGTGTGATAACCCTACCTGTGTCTTTGAGTCTGGCCGGAGCCAGGGAAGGGTGCCATTGCGACGCAACTCAGCCATCTTAGCATTCAGCTTGTGGGCAAGGACAATTGTGAGAGGCATGCACTCCTCAGTCTCATCAGTTGCATATCCAAACATCAAGCCCTGCAGAGAAGGAAGAGTTTACTCAGTGTTGAAAAAGCTCAAGTTCTATTTAGGTTCATAAAATATCAGCAATCTCACTTCAGAAAACACGTGGCAAAACAAAATGTTGACATCCACTACTGACCTGGTCCCCTGCTCCAATGTCCTCCTCATTACGGTCAATGTGAACACCCTGAGCAATGTCAGGAGACTGCTGCTCCAAGGCAACAAGAACGTTGCATGTCTTATAGTCAAAGCCTGTGAAGGAAAACCACATTAGCAGAATAAAAAAAACGTAGAAAAAAAAATGTCATGTGAAAATAAATAATTAAAACAAAAAACAAAAACCACACCTTTGCAGGAGTCATCATAACCAATTTGGCGGATGGTTTCGCGAACAACTCTCTGGTAGTCCACTGTGGCACGTGATGTCACCTCACCAGCCAACAGGATCATCCCCGTCTTGGCAACAGTCTCTGCGTTACACAAGACAAATGCAAGAAATAAATTATACTCATTTGTCAATAAGAACATCTGATGAGAGCCAAAATACACATAGGGAAATTCTTACCACACGCAACTTTGGCATCGGGATCCTGCTTGAGATGGGCGTCTAGAACCGCATCACTGATCTGGTCACAGATCTTGTCTGAAAAACAAGAACACCACAATTCAATACATGCATCAATAACGGACCGCAGGTAAACACTAATATCGGGCCTGAATGTAAACTGTTGCACGTTAGCGCCATCAGTCCGGATCGTGCTCAGTGGGAGTGGCTCTGAGCTTCACCACAGTCGCCATTTCAGCATGTGCACATGTGGTGACGAAATGAGCGCGCGCAACTAACCGGCGACTGGAAGGCAATGATAAAATCCTAAACATTAAACTATTAAGTCTGCAGAGGATACAAGTAAACACTCAGTATCGTACCCTTTCAATGTGGCTAAATGATAACATTAACTTTACAAGTCATTGTGTATCGCGTGCCTCAATAATAGTCCCGACGTTTTGGCACGTTCAAATGTTAACGTTAACCGGTTAAGATTAACAGATAATCTAGTAATGAGACGAGCATTGAAGTACCGTTTACGGTGATTGTCAATGCGCCATACCAACATTGGCAGGTTATCTGTAGATAGACAAGTCACGCAACATCATCCTTCCCGTCTGCAAAGATTAGCTAGCTAACATTAGCTTGTAGCGCGTGCTGTTGAAACCGGCCCAGCTACATTCGAGTAGCGGAAGAGGCCGTAACGCTCCGATTTTAATCGTGTCTACTCCCATTTGTTTCTAATTGAAGTGAAGCGCGAAATTAATTTCACGAGCTGCCAATATCAAAAACGGTAATGGGTTTATATAACTTCACCAGACAGGCTGATAAAAGGATGTTGTGTCGGGTCTTACCGGGGTGTCCTTCTCCGACCGACTCTGAGGTGAACAAGAAGCAGTCCTCTTCAATGAGGGAGTTATGAAAACCGTTCATCTGTCCGTTCATTGTCGTTAACGGCGGCTGCTGGTATGAAATGCTAAAATGTTATGACGCTGATAACAAGCTAACTATATTCTTCTCACTGGAAGTACCTCGGCGTTGCTCTGTTAAGGACAGTCCCGGCTTCTCTGTGTATTGATCCCTAAGCCTGAGCCTCATGGCGCAGAGCTCCACTATTTATCCTATGAAGTCAGACGCTCTGACGTCACGAGGAGGTGGACCATACCATTGAGCCTATCGAGGGGTTGGACCGTACTGTAACAAGGAATGCACTGCAGTTTGGCAAACAGACGGCGACCATGTGTTGACAAAATGTCACAGTGATAAGAGTCTTGTCCCATCAGCATCTTTTACCTTAATTACCTCATCTCAAGTGCGCGTGTCTTAGTGCCAGACAGAGGGTGTGATGAGAAACAGTGATCAGTAGATGTTGTTCTGAAGCTTTTTAAAGAAGTTGTAGTTTCATGCACATCATTGTTAGATCTAACTTTATACAGTTGAATTTGAATCTTCTCCACATCCATCTTTAAACAACCACTTATATTTTCTGCAGCCTTGATACAGTCAGTGCTTTATACATGCCATCCCTAAACCATTATTGGAACACAAGCAATAAACTCCAAATTTCCATCAACCCTTAAACCTAAAACATCTCCTTTAAGGAGTTAGGGGTGACCCAGATGACATTGCAAAACAAAACAAAAATAAGTTAAAGTTAAAAACATAGTATTAGTATTGATTCCTTCTATTGTAGATGCAGAATTGGCCATATAATGGGGCGATTGCGTTATGTGTGATATCTTGTATAAGGCTCCTCCTGCTGTTGTGTGTGATGTAATCTATCATTTAGTGTACTTGGGCAACAGATAATGTTTACCAGAAACCTTTATTAGAGTGTGATATAAAACCAACATTGGTGTAATTCATCTGATAAGTTATATTAATTTTAGCTATCATGAGAACATCAGAGTATGTACTTTCCCAGTGAACGACTACATTAACCTGAAAATACATTTGCAACAAAATGAAAACTGGACGGCCGAGAGACAAGCAGAGGATAGGGATTTTATATCTCATTATAACTTGATTATACTTTACTCAAAAAGCTCCCATGTCCATCTTACCCCCCAGGCGCTGTTGTGTAATATGATCTAAAGCTCTGATTGTGGACATGTTGTACCTTTGTGCAACAGATGGGTTCGATTTATGTCTCAACAAGAACTTATTAAACATGGGTTTAGCTCTAAACCAGGACTAATTTATTTATTTTAGAAGGCTGTAGATCTGTATCTAAGAAAAGTAGCTGTAGTTTCACCTCAGGGACTTTATACTCAATAAAAGCAAGTCATTTAAACATAAGGTCCTTATATGTGAGCCTGATAAGAAAGATTCATCCAGAGTATGATGCAAATGTTGAAGAGGGCTCAGACCACTGGTCCAGCAGGACAGCTCAGCTACATCTTTTCTGTTTGTCTTTATAAATATTTGACATCCTGAACTTATTAATAATCCAATCTCAGTATTTTTAAATATCAATATATGGCTTGTCACTGTGACAAAGCATTTTTGGAAGTGTGTTAAAGTGGTGTCACACTGTTTCCACCTAACTTAATGGTCAGATAACTTTAACAGTGGCTGCTGGGTTTCTTTTATTATTGTTTGGGATAAAGAGCAAAGGTAGAATTGTTACCTGCAGTATGTTTCACACTCATATTGGCCAAGTTCATAAAAGGTCAAAAGTTAAACGGTGCTCTCTGCTTTCTTTATGGTATTCATTAGTGTAGTCAGGATGTACCATTATAGTCAGTTCATTTAATGCTGTTACTTGGACCCATGGTCTTTAGCGTCACTAAACCAAGCCACTCAATCCCAGACCAGTGTTGCATCAGAGTGGTACAGTCGTTTGTCACCATGAATTTGCAGAGTGCACACTTTCTTTTCAGCGGGCAAAAGCATGATGCAAGATGCACCTGCTGTTGCCTTCTGCAGGATGTGTTGTTATAATTGTTTTACACAATTATTCAGAAAGTCAAATAGCAGGGAACTTCCAGCAGTAACAATAATAAAACAGAAAGAGGTGATTGGTTGTCTAAAGAATCAGGGTAATCGATTGGCAATCATTAAATTAAGTTCAACTCTCTTATTTGTGTAAAGGTTTAAGGAGCACAGTCATCATTCTCTCAAGGAAATACACCTATTTTTTAAGGCCTTCGACTTTATTTTCTTTGTAAAACCACATTATAATCTTGGTCATGGTTTCTGTTTCTTGATCCCTCATTTCTTTCTTCACCCCAACCCAGCGACTCTTAACTCTTCCGTACATCATGCTTTTCATCTATAAAACTATCACAAGAAACATACTGTAACTACCCATTTACCAAGCAATTGCAATAAATATGAGAAGACTCAAGACAGACAGCACTCTTTTTTGACGACTGGAGAAATAACGTCATAGTTCCTATTAGAAAAAAAAAATAATCATCCATATTCTGTTATATAATTCTGACATTTCCATTGAAATAATACTCCCTCACTGGCCAGCAGAATTCAGGCTCATTTAACAGTTAAATAAGAAAATAAATACATAGTTTAAGTAAAATAATCTTTGTGGCATAGATTGTCTTCTATTTTATGTTTTCTACCATACTTAATATTTATCCTTTACACACACATTTCTTCTATTTGCGCCACATAATTACAAAGCAACAACATTCTGTAGACAGCATTTCACAATAGATAATCACTGGTCATGACTGCAGAACTGATCATACTTATCTAAATGAACTAATGGAGGACAAAGTCTTACAATCTTTAACATTTTACACACTCTACACAAAGGTCCAAAAGATTTCTCATTTCAAAATTAAAAATACATGAATGCACCATGAAATGATTCAAAGGACTTCAAATGAATGCAAGCAGAACTGCCCTGCATTTTCTTCACCTAGCACTTACACTGTAGTTAAATTTGTATAATGTCCTTACAGCGTTTTTCTAACAATTTTCACAGCCACGATTATAACAAAGAGGAGTCAAAAACAGCACTTTACGGCACAAAAATCACAGTACCGGAATGTACAGTATGTCCAGCAGCAGACCATGCAAACAGTCGCACCCCATTCACTGCCAAAGCTAACTACACACACACACAAACAGACACTCTCGCACACGCTTTCAAACTCGCACACGTCCATAAAAACACATACACACAAAAAGTGATTATACACATACACACTGAGGTTACAGCTACAACAGTGTTCACTGTCCTACGCTAACAGCCCAGAAGTACAAAGTGTCTAAGACGGTGCATCAGAGGTCACACAGTAACAATGCAACACGACTACTGTGACTATTGTCACTGTCAGCTAATCACCAAGATCAGTGAGGGGGGGTCTGAGCAGGAGAAAACAATCACACAAACGGTGAAAAAAAGCAAAAGTGTAAAATCATATAAAAATAAAGCATTTCATTTATTTGAAATATCACATTTGCATTGTGATATTTCACAATAGTGGAACATGTCAACTTTATATTATACTCCCTACAGTATAATGCAAAGCCCTGAACTAGCACTACATAGTAGAGTTCCTGCTCACATTTGTCAGAGATATCCAGATTGATTATCAGTCAGGATCCCTTGATTTAAAACAGCAAAAACATATGAACAAATGAACAAAAACAAATATGTCAATTGTTTCTAAATAAATAATAAAAAAATGAACTTGCTGTATAAATTTAGATAAAGCCCAGATTAACATACGTATGTGTGCCACAGCAATATAATGCATGTTTCCTGCTGTAGTTGTTACCAGCAGCGTAAGAGACCAACAATTAATGAACCACCTCTGTCAGGACAGCTATGCAGTGTCAGCTAACAGCTAGTATCTCCCACACACATCCCTCTGCTCTCATTTGGCGCTCTATTTAAAGGCCTTTACGCTCACATTCACTCTCTACCCCGACATGTGCTGTTCTTCTGCGAGCCCCCCTTAACCCCAGGCTCCACCTACTTTGGTTCTGCTCTGGTTTAATGAAACCTGGAGGGGCTTCAACTGGTGGATCATTTGAAATGCCACCTGCATGTTAAGTATCATGTTGCTGTATAAAGCATGCTGAATTTGCAAAGCAGGGAATATCCACAAGAGTAGGACCACATCACCAAGTCAAATCGCATGGCTGTCTGCATGTACAGATTTGCAGAATGTTGGAATGAAATGCATATTGGTCTGAGCTGATTTGTTTTATAATAGATACATGTTCCACAAATAAAGCAAAGTGAGTGATTGTGAGCAATGTCTACGTCATCATGTCAAACTCTCTAAAGTGTTTTCTGACGCTTGCATGCAGTTTGCTGACATGACTGCTAGGTACTTCAGTGCAGAGTTTCAAACCATTGTTAGGATATAGGGAAGATGGTTTCAGAAAAGCATTAAGTTACCACTCTTTTACTCTGCATGACTATAAATCCTTGAGTATTTCCTAATGCAAGGTGTCAGCTCCCTGTACTGTCTACACCTGAGAACGTACAAAGGTAGAAGAAACACAGGACAGAGTGAAGGTTTACAAATAAAAACAATGTGCACAGCTTAACAACTCAAGGCAAAGTTAGCCGTCTGGACAAACCAGAGGGCTGTTCCTGAAAAGGATGGCATCAGAAACTGTATCATTTCTTACAGAAAACATACAGTGTAGTGGATGTATGTGATAAAGACACAACAGTTGGCTATGTAACCTGTGACAACAGCAGGATCACTTGTACATCACACCCCCGCATCCCCTGTGTCTTTTTCTTTCTCCACAGGTGCAGACACCTGGCTGCTGCTGCCCTCTGCTGGACGTCCTGAGGACTCACGCTCAGCTGACAATGTGGTGCCGGATCGAGACCCATCAGTGACATCGGGCTCTTTTACTTTTGCCTGTGCTGGGCTACCGGAGCGGCTGCCGCTGCGATGGCTGCGGTGCTTTTTGCGTGGACTGGGACTGCGGGACCTCGTCTTCATGAGGACAACAGTGCTGTCGTCTTCTGAGCTGAAGTCAGAGCTGTCTGATGAACTGTGGTCAGGACCTGTAGTGGGAAGCTGGATCTGAAGATGGATGAAAAAGAGGATTAGAGCGGGATGGAGGAGGTAGAATATGGAAAGAGAGCAGCAAAATGTCAGTAGAGGTGATGGACACAGTGTAAAGATGCAGATTGGAACATCAGTAGGCAGTAATAGCACTCAGCACATCTAAGAAATAATGGATTTGATTATTTTAACCTATAGAAAACAGCATCAGAGTTATGATTACCTGAAATGGCTCTGTTACACCCACAATGGTGCTCATGTTGTTGCTATAGTAACCCAAGATAAAATCCCCTGAGCCTTTGGGCAATTCTTCCTCCGTAAAGTTTACCTGCAAAACAGTTCATCAGCATCTATTAAATGTGAAATAAAATGATCACTGAAGAGGAACCAGCATGCATACACGTTACCTGCTGTTCCTGTCGGAGAAAATCGGCCTCCTCTTGCTTGGCCCACACGTATCCCACATAGTCCTTATGGTGTTTGAAACCCACCTAAGGGGGGCAGCAGCACAATCGCACAGACACAGAAAGTACTCAATTGAAAGTTGTAAAGCACAGACATATATTTGTCATGCAAGTCGTGATGATTAGCTGACATGGATTCATAAAGCGTGTCATGTTATTTGTAGAGGTGAGACTTTTCTACCTTGTACAGTCCGATCCAGTCCCAGGAGCTGCGAGCGAAGTTGGGGGCAATTTTAAATTTAACTACGGCATCAGGGATATTATTCCACTCATCCTCCACTATGAGCATGACCAGGGGGACGTCCACCTTATACGGGAACTACAGAGAACAGTTTATTTGTTGTACAGCAGTTCGAGTTTAGACAATGTTGATATTGTTATTGTTTTCTCAAACAAAGGTGTTGAGTATTAAATTATTGCGCCGTAGTAACGTGAGAATTCACAACGTGTCTCACCTGCAGGGTAAAGATGGAGGATACTGGTTTGTGGTCACTGACGGTGTACTCCATGTAGCTTCTGTAGTAGTGCTGTGTCACTTTGGTCCCGCTGGTCAGCCCTGACATGGAGCCACGCTTCCCTCCACTAAGAGCAGCAGGCGCAGTGGCTCTCAGGCGCCACAGTATCCGATCAGTCCAAGCTGGTTTGCGCTTCTTCCCACTGGGTGGGTGGGCAGAAAGAGAGGGATAGAGCAAGAGAGGAATACCAGCTTGTTTAAAAACGAGGAGAAACTGGGGTGCTGGTTTAGCTCAGCGGTGAAATTGAACATCCCATATACAGAGGCCACAGTCCTCAATGCGGCAGCCCTGGGGTCGACTCCCACCCTCGGCCCCTTGCCGCATGCCATCCCCCACTCTCTCTTCCCCCTCCCGGCAATCTCCACTCTCGTCTCTCTCTTGATAAAGGCATAAAAGGGCAAAAAACAGAAGAGAAAAAAAGAGGCCTTTTCATGCTGCCCTCGGGCTACTGCGGACCTTTCAGAGAGGGGAGTATTACTGAGCTAGACTTTATGATATCTGATCAGTGACCGAGAATTCAGAACAGCTCTCCTGGCATCACCCACCTTGTGTCGTATGTGTTTGTTCCAACATCAAACTTGTAGGTGGGAGGGAATTTTAGCGGCCCCTCTTGGAAACCCTCCAACACTGTCTCACTGTCTTTGGCCATATTGAGCTGCAACAATGAGAATGAGTAGACATTAGACTTCAGTCTGGTGCTTACTGACACCTCTTTTAACATGATAGTATGTTTCTCTGCTGCCCTCCAGTGGCATAATTGACACAGTGCATAACCCACCAGACAAGTGAGAAGACAGTTTATCATGTATCTCTGACTTTTTATTGTCATTTCAGCTTTCAGCATTCTGATTTAAAGTCTTTAAAGTTCTTTATAAAAATCAAAAACGCAATCATGCATTAACCTGATCAGCTCCTACAAATACAGAGAAGCTAATGGCAGAGTTGCATTTAGTGTCATTTTCAGAGTAATCTGTGTTTATACAGTATATCAGAGAACATTTTTACATTTACCTGATCCTTTTCCCACAGCCCTGTATATTTGTTGTTATCGATGGCTGATTTTACCACTTGCATTTCCAGGTCGTCAATTCGGAAATTCAAATCCCCAAACCAGAACACCACACTGAGAGAAAGAGCAGGGTCGTGAATTCATGAAGTGAAACTAGAAGTATTTGAGCAACAATTATTTTGACATTATTTCCGTCATAAAACGTGAATAGAAGACACGTCAGGGATTGTCACATGTACCAGAGCTTGTTCTCACTTTACTTACTGCTGATCAGACACACACATGAAGCTTTACGTGTTTGTGTTTACGTGTTTACGCTTGTGTTTGTGTGTTGCTCACTCGTGGTCAAGAACCCCAGTGGCAGACTGGCCCTCAAACTGCTGCTGCTGCAGGATGCTCTCAAAGTCCTCCATGCGTTGATCCGAGTTTTCCATGTGAGCCGGCAGGTGGCAGTTCAGGAAGCAGATGGTGTGGCCGAACACTGACATGCGGGCGCTCACACCACCTTTATTCCCCTGTAACACATACAAGCAGAGCGGAAGTTAAATAATATAAAAGAAAAGGAGGCATGGAAGCAGAATGAAATGAGTTAATTACAGTACAGTCAGTGATAGAAAAGTGCTAAGTGGTATGTCATTGTATTGACTGATGCTACGGTCTGTGCCACAGACAAACAGGAAGTTTACTCATTAAGGACCAGTGAAGAAGTTCATCAATACTTAATGCTAAAAGTAAAGTGCACAGTGGGGGGACAGGATGAGTCTGCGGATTTCTTCCCGCTGTTCTCCCGACTGCTCTGACCCACTAAAAGACAAAAGATGTTTCTGTATAAAATCTGCAGAATAAGCAGACTCAGTCTGAGTTTATACAGAACATTTTAGGTATCTATCAGAGCCCTCTGTGATCCACATCCACCATGCATGTCAGCGTCTTTTAGTCATTTTATTTACCTTTTACAAAGAAAACAAGTGCTTTAATACTAAGTTCCAATGCACTGGTTAGGTGTATTCTTGTCTAATCCGCATAGGAGTAAATATACATCAACAGAATAGTTTGTTCTTGGTTATTTTTTATTATCCTCGGCTTTTCCCTTTCTATATATTTTAATAAAACTAGATGGAGCAGCATTTGACTTAAAAGCCACAAGAACAGAAGTGTGTAGAAACTGTCACTCCAACAGAGAGTGCTGTTAAGCTTCATGTGTGTAATGTCCCATAACACAGTGCCGATCACAGAGTGGTGTCACAGGCCGTCTCACCCAGTAACCCCCCAGGCCGGTGCGAGTGGTCTCAGTCTGGACTCCGCGGAGGAAGGGCAGATGGAAGTACTTGGCAAAGACCAGCAGTAACAAGCCCTGCATCCGCTGAGAGGTCACCTGAGGGACAGAGAGACAGGCAGGTGAGAAACAGACAGGTGGACAAAGACAAACAGACATGAGGAACAAGATAAGATGGTGTGAATAGGTGCACAGTGAGTTCAGGAGGCAGTTTGCATAATTCAGAGACAGAGGCTGTAAAGTTCAGGGTAAGTGTATATCTAAAATCTAATAAACAAATTCTTCGAGCGGAGTCCGACATTTCTGCGAGTCCATTTCTGCTGCTCTGCTTCACTTTCTCTCCCCCTCCTCTCTCACTCTCCCTCCTCTCTCTCCCCCCTTGCATTTCCATTACGCCCTGCAGGAGCCTGTGGCCCAGCTCTCCAGCTACTTTACACGAAGCGCAGCACATTAAGGAGGCCATAGCTTGTGGTCTAGCCTCACTGTTGCAACAAACCACTTTGTGGAGGGAACCTGATGAACACACTTCAAACCCTCCACCATCATCTGCAGCACTTGTTCTGGCTGTGCGACATAATCACATGCAGATTGTGACATCTTTGCGTCGGCAGTGTGCAAAGAACACTTACTTTTGTACTGTACAAGAGGGGCAGAGATACAACACGTGCGTTTGTCAAGTGGAATGAGATGAGGAATTTGCATACTATGTCAAGCCCCTCACCACATACTCATGCTCACCCCCCTCCCGCTCTCCAGTGGTCCACACTTCCCAACCCCCAACCGCAGGCCGAAGAAGCATGATCACACTCTGCCTGAGTCGCCCTGTGGGCAGTAATGGAGGCACACATCTCCACGTGACATCAGACCCCCTCGCTTGTATACGAACTGGCCATTTGAACAACTTTGTTGCGTAATGGATTCAACTGAAGCGTAAAGAGAACCGACTTTATTTGTTGTATGTGTGTGGACACAGACAATTCAAGTGTGTATCTGTGTGTGCGTGTGTGTGTAAAGTCTGAGAGGATGTACCTATGGCCCGACTGCTGTGGTTGAAAAGCGTTTCTTATCAACATCAGTGCTCCTGAAGGCTGTCATGCTACATTTTGGATAAGAATAAAAAAGACATTTAAGCCCAGAGACAAGTGTGTGTGTGTGTGTGTGCGAGCGTGAGAGAGAGAGAGAGAGTGCGTGTGTGCAGCAGTGTATGTTTGACCTTGTACAGCACACACATGACTGAAGAAATGAGCTGTGAGTAACTAGTGCGATGTTAGCAGGGCAGCGGTGGACTTAGGAACAAGTTCACAGCAAAATAATGGCTTACTCACTCCCGTCTAAAACACTGACTATCACACAAACATCTTCTCCCACTGTTCATCATACAGTGTCCACATTAGATGTGTGTTTATCATTAACTAAAGTTTTGGATAAAGTTGAACTTATGTGCTTCACAGAAGAGTCTTTCTTTGTTGAAATTGTCTTGACATCCTGATTAGAAATCAATGAATCAAATGTTTTGACAAAAACAAAGAAGAAAAAAATATCACTGGCTTTCACAGGCTTGTAATAAGTTGCTGTATTTTTTAGCTGATTTGTAGTGTAATTAATTAAAAGGTCAGTCAACAAAATTTGAGAAAAGGTCAATCCTATAGATCAGACTACTTACAAAAGTCATGCTGCAGCACTTTCAATATATATTCGGCCATGTTGCAATTAGAGATAAAGACGAGAAAAACTGTCGTTGCTAATTTGTGCTTCTACATTGCAGCTTACTCCAACAGAAATGATGGTGACGATCAGCAATTGCGTGTTGAATAGACAGAAAAAAGTGTCTTGACGACTGTGTTTCTGCAGCGCAGGGCTGATTGGAGTTAGCTCTCTCGTCCTCGCAGCAGTTACAGCCTGAACCTGACAATGAGTCCTGGTGAGCAGACCGATGGTGTGTCTTGTTACTTCGTGCCTGTCCGCACTTTCAATGACTCGACAAATTCCTACTCAAGAAGACAAGCTAACATCTAGACCTGCTCATAGTCTTACCATCCACATGAAGAACAGGAAAATGTCACATGGGGACGATTTAAACGAGCTTTAAACGCAGCAGACCACGAGTAGCTGCAGGACAGTGTCAGTCTCACTGTCAGAGGCATGTCAACACTGACAGCAACGTGATCCAAAAATAAAACAGCATCCTGGGAGACATTTGTCTAGCTCTTTTAGCTCAGCAGCTGATTCACACTCTGTGGCTCACCATGCCAATAGAGTATTTCAGACGAACACCGACCGCAGCTCCTGTGTGTGTGTACTTTGAAACATGAAACATTGATAATAGCTTTACGCTGCTCAGTTCATGAGAAAATACACATTTTGATCATTTCTATTTCAATAGAAGACTCCCTGTTGATATTTAACATAAAAATGACCATGCTTTATATGACTTATTTCAAATAAAGTATTCAATATATGCCTATGGATGTATTTGCTGCATTTGTATTACATGAAACTGTTGCATTTCTTAGTCCACCACCTTCCCAAGCTGGGTATGTGAAGGCATTTTGAAACAGAGAAAAATGGTTAGTATGCAGGCATAAAGGCGCACCGGGGGGGCGAGAGACAGTGAGAGCCTGACTTATGAGCTTGGCAGACAGCGGAAGATAGCAGATACGCTGACATTACACGCCTGTTATAAATGATCAGCCCATCCGTTGCTCAGGGAACAAAATGAGCCAAAACAGCAGCAGGAAGCACAGATCTCATCAGTGATCGCCAAACTCATACAGTCTGAGTCTAAGCTGTTTAGCATTTTACTATGAGAGCGTGCATATGTGTTGATAATAAAAGCAATTACTAACCAGCACATAACCGAAGGGGCTGAGTCTCTCCATGCAGACCTCGCTCCACTGGTCTGTGAAGAGGACATCTTTCAGCCTTTTGTTAATCATAGAGTTCACTTCCTGCAGCCTGGAAGAGAAATGACACACAACAACACACAGGGGTCAACAGCAGACGCAGATGTAAGAGGAGCTGATTAGCGGGAGCTTTAATGATGTAATGTTGGATTAATAAATGGAAGGAAATCGTAGCCATGAGGAGAGAGACATCAGAACTGAGCCTCATTAGTGCCACTGTCTGCAGTGTCGATGTGGAGACTTTGATGTGGAAGAAAGCGGATGACTTCTGCACCACATGCACGACACTCACCCGATAATGTACATGTCTGTGTTTCCATCACTGACATTCAGCCCCAGCAAGGAAGTGATGTCATCAGGTGGTTGGGCCGAACCAACGTTCCAAGTGATGATGTGCACCCTGTTGGAAAAAGGGGGTTATATAATATCACTTAAAGTATAAACACTCATCTCCTTCACACCCCAGTGTCAGACTCTGGGAGAGATGGCAGGGAGCTCAGATTAATGAATCACATCTGTCCTGATAACGCTGACATGGACCTTTATCTCAAACTCTTGTCATAGTATCTGAGGTCTTGACTGTGTGCTTGATGATTATCAATGAAACCCTCAGTCGTTATGGTTCACATGCAGAGGGAACTGCATGAAGTACTTAAGAAATATTATAATAATAAGTAAAAACATTAAATGACATAGTACATACTGGTGTTCCTTTGTGCAGCTAACGTCCAATCAAAGGTTGTGTAAGCAATTGTTTTCTCACCCTGCATGTTGTGTATTATGCCAAGATTTTTGCAACATAATTTCACATACTTGGCAGCATTGTAGCTCACTAATTACCAAAATCATTTCAAAATAAGAGCTCAAATCCACTGCCAACTGCCAGTCTGAAGAGGTGCAAGTAAGATAACTGTTAGGTGCTACTATTGTTATCATTCGTGCTTATATTATCATGATTCTCATCGTTACTGCTAATATTATTGTCATTGTTAATTTAAGTCTGTATTATCAGCTGCTATTTTTGTTGCAGTGAGTATGTCTCCCTTTTCTGCACATTCAAACCTTCCTACTTTGTTTGCATTTAATGCACTATTTGCAATGTGTGGAAATCTATTGATCAATTTCCCAAGTTAGAATGAATCCACAGCTCTTTTATAGCTAAAGATAGGCAGTGGCACAGCATACGGGACACTGCGGGGCCATCAAAGTGCAGATGTCACAGTTGTTCCGGGGAACTTGAGGCTCGGCTCCCGAGACAAAACAAAGAATGTTCTATAAAAAGCTCACGGTGCTGGGAACCTTATCATTAAACGGCAGCTTCCAACAGGCTCTTAGAGCTACAGCTCGTAGAAACCAAATAAGCATATGTTATTTAACTTTATATGTCTATTGAATTTCTTTACTGTAATCAGACTTTAACTGTTTCTCTTTTAGCTGCAGCTGTGTGTTATGTGCTACTATACTACAAATAATTAGTCAATATAAAAGTTAGGCCTTTTTATTCTTTCGCAATTTTCCCAACTTTACTTAACTTGTTTTTTTTTATTCAGTAGCCTAATTAGATCCAGAATGTGGGCGCAGAGAGAGAGAGAGAGAGAGAGAGAGAGAGACACACCCACAGAAAAGAAGGAAGACACAAACCTTTCACAGGAAAGGAAAGTGAAAATGTGTCATCTTTCACAGGCTTGGACATGTTTTAGTCCCCAAAATGGATCATTTGTAAATGTATCCTCACAGAATTCTGTTTATTGATACTGTAGGGAGAAATTATTAACTCAAATTAGAAGAATTTGGTTGATGAATTTGTGAAAGAAAAGTAGAAACAAATACATTTTTAGCTAAACAATTCTAATGACATTATTTTGAGGTAATAACCATATTCTGGTGACATGTTTATTGTAATCATGCAGCTTTCTAGTGTTGACGGTCAATTTATAATAATAAATGCTATGTGCACCAAGTTTGATTTTCTAAGCTGTGTGGGAATAAAAGGTGATGTACAGACGTGCAGAGACATGATCGTCGACACACAAATCAGGGAACTTGCCTGAAGTCTTCCACAATCTGGGCCTGTGTGTCAGCAGTCCCAGCTACAGACAGCGCTCTCTGTGCATGAGGGTTCAGGTGAGAGGGCACGGGCCTGCTGGCAACCGCATGTGGGACAGAGGCAGCCCTAACCGGGTGGTGGCCTGCACCTTTAGGACCAACCTTAATCCCGGGGCGAGAAGGTTTAGGACGGCTCGGCACGGTGCCATCAGGAGTGCACTGGTCCTGGTTCGCCTCAGGAGGGGGCTCAGCTTTGGGCTCGAGTTTGGGTTCGGAGACGTCTACAGAGCCCTCGACTCTTGCGCTTCTCTGTGGCCTGCGAGGCCTGCCGGGAGCTGCAGGCTGGCCGGCGGTGGAATCAGCGACCGGAGCTGCTTTCTCTGATGCTGGAGTTGTTGTTGTTGTTAAAGCTTCTGCTGCTCCATTTGGGTTCTCTTCTCGCGTCTGGCTTTGGCTCGGATTATCCTGGTCCATTTCTTAAGGTCTCTGTGACAAAGCAAACAAAAACAGGAATGTTTCCACTTGAAATTATGCACTTTAGGTTTGCATTTTAGGAATTCAGCTCTTCCAAAGAGTCCAACACAACGAAAAACAAAGATAAAATTCCCATTCAGCATCAGAATTATATGGAGGGATTCATGTCAAGATTAAATCACAGTTGTTGTAGCAATGATGCGAATTTGCAAAGGAAAATAGATTTGCAAAAGAGCTAGAAAGGTATGGAGATGATCTCTATCTGGACACAATAACATGCAGCTTCTTCACAAAGGTAGTCAGTCAGTTCAGCTGATGAGTCATGAGACCCTATTGACCCAGCAGGACAACTGAGTGAGTCACTCAGACTCTCACCGTTGTGACTGTTCAAAACCTGCCTTGAAAACAGATGAATACAGCTGCACACATCAGACATTTGAGAGTACACACCACAACATGCAGAAGAATCTACGGTACAAAATACATAAACACAACAGACAGGGAGCGTGAGGAGACCAGAGGAGATGTATCCTCGTCCTGTCCTGACCTCCCTGAGCTTTTGGACGGGGATTTAAAGGGAAAAAGGGGCCTGGACACAGTTCATCATCCTCTCCAGTTTGTGTGTAAGCCGCCTGCCAGTCCTCCAGTAACCACGGAGACGCTCAGTCAGTTCATATCAGCTCAGAGCACCTGCCACACACTAACATGAGAAACCGCTGCACGGTCCACAACAGCAAAAGTCAACAGCATGGAAATAAATAACACAGCGCGAGGGAGCAGCAGAGAGATCACACAGGCACAGCAGAACAAGAGGACAGACATAAAGCTCATGCATTCATCTGATTCAGTTGTGTAAATCAGTATCTGCTTTGGTGATGAAACACAAAAGCAATTCAAGCCAACATGGTTTAAAATTTCAGATTTAAATGCAAAATACAAGACGCATTTTGGCAACTGCAACTTTATTAATTAGAGAGTAATTGTGGTTAAAACGCAACATGACAGAGGAAAAGAGTCCCACTAATAAAAATACAAACTTTGGCAAAATTGGCAAAAAATCTAAGAAAAAAGACTTTAGGAACTCCATAGTCCGTGTTTTTCCATCACCAAAGATGACACTAAAATAAAAATAAGCAGGGATTGGTCATACTTAGAAATCAGATCCCTAAAACGAAACAAATATCCACATAGATTGGGACATGGTCTTGTGTCATTGTGGACATCTCCAAGCCTTAAAGCAGCTGATTTGGACACAACGCTGTGGCTGCTCGACCCAGATCCATCAGTCAGGGGTGGCAGGAGCAAACGTGTCAGAAAGGACCGAAAAATGTTGTGTCGTTCAGGAGGGTGAGGGGACGTCATGTCAACCCATCATATTCTCTACACGGTTGAAAAGACGTCCTGTACATTGTGGACCTATCCTTGGTCAGTAAGTACAGAGAGGTCATCTGCTTGGGGAGAAACAACAGAGCTCCCTCATAATTATTCACATGACCTTGAAGAGACGAAGGCCACGAGAGGAGAGCTGCCTCTGTACTCAACATGCGCCCAGAAACATGCCGGTCTCTCCGTCCACCAATAACCTGGTGCCTGTCTGGGTATAATGAATTCCTATGGTCCATGTATGGCATTGAGTGAGGGGAGTGTGGGAGGGCGAATTGGGCACACGTGGGAGTGGGTGGGTGCAAAACGAGGCGAGGGAAGCGAGAGCGAGACAGCCCATTCAGTGACAGCACTGTGTCTCTTTGCAGAATGTCTCCAAATTGATCCTCTCACACTTCCCTCTGGCACTCTCTATTTTTCCAAGCTTTAATCCCCCTCCTCTCTCTCTCTCTCTCTCTCTTATCGTCCCATTCTCTAATCCCCTCTCTCTCCCCATCTTCTCCCAGACTCTGTTGTTCCATCTTCCCACCTTCACACACACGCTCACCCCAACAATTTCTTCCCATCTTATAATTTTCCTTCCTGACCTAAAATATTTCCGTCCCTTTCCTCTCTCATTTCGCCTGCGCTCTGAGGTGACACTTGTGCTCCTCCAGCGACATGCTCTGTATTGTTTCCTTCAGCCAACCACCTTTCAGTCACTATCAATGACGTCAATGTGCCACAGTGCCAGCGGCCATCGTCAAAACAACTGGACATAGATCATAGTTGTCTGTAACGTGCATGAGTGTGCGGGAACATGGGAAGGAGAATGAGAGGGAGGGGACCATGGGAACAGGAGCATGTATGAGATATGGAAGTAGCACATGCAGAGGCTTCACTGTAATCTATATTTTTGTGCAGCTGAAGTCTAAATACAGTTAATTTAATCTTTCTGAAACAAAAATGTTAGTTTCCTTAATGCATATGACCGTGCAGGAGTCAAATATTTGCCTTTCTTGGCACAGTCATGTCAGACTAACACTTCCTATTCCGCTCACGTTCTCCGAGGAGCGAGGGGAATGATTTGATAATAACAAATGTGTCATGGTGTTTACATGCACCCTCCTGAGGGGGTGAGAGCTGAGAGAGGCAGGGAGGATGTAACCCAGCAAACAGCAGGCTTCAGCCAGCCTTTTTTAGCTCCTCTGATTATTGGACAACGCAGATCTTTTGGATGACCGTGCAATCGAAGGGTCAGGTGCCATGTTTCATGTCTTTCCATCTTTAGCTGCTCATGTATTTCTTCACATTGAATTATCTTAAATTCATGGCTCTCTCTTACACTTACACAGTGAGTCCAACCACAGTGTGAATCACACTCTGCACACCTCTTCAGTGTTTATTGTTGAAATTACAGCCAAGTAGAGTGTCTGTGCTTAGGGCCTCCAGGGCCATATGCCCCTGTGACAGGGATACTAATGATGACCCGGACAGAAATGACACCGGCAGCTGCTGCCACAGCTGTACATGGCTCCTCCAGGTCCTAGTGCCACTGTGTATCTCTCCCCTGCATCCAGCGGGCCTCATCTCTCTGATCAGGTCACTGCCGAGGCTGGAGGATGTCAGAATGATTCGGCTTACAGTCTAACACTGAGGACATGTGCTGACAACACACAGCATAATGTCTACACAGCAAAATTATATTGTAAGTTGCAGTTTCAGAGTCTGTCAATTAACAATTACAGGAATCGGCCAAATGGAAACATTTACTTATGCTTCATTCTGCTTAAAGGCCTCGCTGTGGAGGAGAACCATGTTGTTAGCAGAGTCAAAAGCATCTGATTGACCAAATAAGTGACAAATTGGGGGATTACAGCAATTACAACACAATCTGTCTGTAAAGGGATCTGGCTTCAGAATCAAATTTAATGACAAAAACTCATTAGGACAATAAAATAAATCCTTCATGCTTGGGCTGGCACATGAAACAGGCCCAGTGCATGTTTACTAATGTCATGCATGTGCTTACAGAGACATTGGTCCTTTGCCTAAATGTTCCTTCCTGCGCCACCGCTCACTGATTAGTAAGTAAGAATGAAGAAGCAGGCAACGTTGCAACACCAGCTCAACAGTATAGCAGTTGCTGTAGAGAGAAAACCTGTTAGGTGAGTAATAATCAGTCATTTAGACTAAAATCATCTGTATTGTTTTGGAATCCAGTGAAGCAGATTACTATGCATGCAGCAGAATTATCTTACCCTGTGTGCATCTCATACATTACATTGCATGTAACTGCAATCTGAATACATTCTGCACTGAAATGTAAGGCACTGTGGGGGTAAAGCATGCATTCGTAGAGCACAATGACACATTTCGAGCTAACCTATGTAAAACAGCTTCTGACCACAGATAGACATGCAAACATGCCTAACAGCCTAGATAAGGCTTTTTGATATGACGTGCCATTTGATGTCTGTTATTCTGTCTGTTACGTAAATACTAGAACACAAGTTCTGCATTTTACACTTTCAGGATACAGTATGTACACTAGTATTATTCCCATGATAGATTAATACACATTTATATACTAGGACTGAAATATCTGATGTCTCAGCTGAAAGAGGACAGCAGCAGATGAAGTGTCCGACCTAATTACACTTTTACTTCAAGGACAATTTTTCAGGCTGAAAGAGATGAAGGTCATGTTAATTCAATGTTTTGCCATCAGATATTATCCCACAGGCATGGGTGGCTGAGTGTGCATGCATTTGTTTTTATGTGTGTCAGAGATGAGGGAGGAAAATATCAGAGCCAAGTCTGTGTGTGTGTGTGTGTGTGTGTGTGTGTGTACACATTTCTAATGTGACTGTCCAAAATGATTCATCAGCATCGTCTGTAGTATTGTAAAAGGTGAGAAAAGTGTGATTTTGTGTCATTTTTTTTCTCAATAAAAACGGTTTTACATTAAAAATTCTGCCACTAACACCTTGTAGCAGTGTATTTATATCTCTTCTCAGGTAGACACAACATCAGCACGAACATCAGCTTTCAGAATGACACAAGAGTAAACAACGGTATTTCCAGTCTATGTGATTGGTGCTTTTGCTTTTGCTGATTAATATTAGTATGTCTTATTGGCTGCATTATAAATGCCCCTATCATGTTTAAATGTGAGAAAATTCATCACCTTTACCTGTTTTGGTTTTTCTGTGCTGAGGGTTTCTACAGCTGATGGATTTTGAGGACACCGTTTCAGCAGATGTAGTGGTCGGTCGGTCCGGAGCCTCGGTGGAGGGTACAAATGTCCCCTCTGAGGATCCAAAAACACACTAAACTTTCCTTTCCAGTCGCCTCCCTGATGAAACCATCGGCATGCCAGCGACCTTCTTTCCTTCCTTCCTCCCTTCTTTCCTCAGCGCGATGATGACAGTGAGGAGGAGCAGGTGGGTTTGGAGCGATGCTCGCAACAGATTTGCCAGACAGGCTACATCTCAGAAACACAAATGTCTCCCTCTGCGTTTAAAGACACAGACTGCAGCTGCACGCGCACACGTCTGTGTCCTGTCCCGTGCCCTTCAAAATTAAAGAAGACGTCCGGGCACAGCAACAGAGAGAACGCTTCCGTAAACGAACAGCTACTGCCCGCCAACGGCGTTCGGCTGGTAATTACAGTAAAGTCTGACTCAGAAGCGCACAGAACCACAGCAGGTAGAAATGATTGTGACGCCTACAAACATGGCCTCCGTTTGAGGGCTGGACGGACAATTCGCCACGTTTGTTACACGCTCGTTCACCGACTCGATGCTGGTTTCTATGACAACATTATTTACCACGGACCGCCGAAACCAAGGCGCGAGTCAAATTACCATTAATAGGTGTAGATTTGAAGCGCGGTTCTATGTAGTCAAAGTCTATGACGACGCACTACTGCCGCCTGTTGGTTGGTATGACGAAGTGCGTGGAGTTAAAATCAGATAAATTGTAAAGGCTACAAAGTGTATGGTCTTACCTTCAAATAAGACAGAAGCACCTGTGTTTTTTAAACGGCCATTTGTTGTAACACTTGTTAAGAAACACACCCTACTGACATGACATTTATTTGAGTTTAGACTTGTTTAGTTGAAAAAATTGAGGAGCAAGAGCAACATGTTAGGTCAAAGGTCAATCTTGTTAGCAGGGCTTTAGGACTAAAATTGTGTCTTACCCCCTCTAAGCCCCCACTAAGCTTTGTCTTTATCAAATTAAGACATGCTTAATGCAAAATGTAATTTTAACCATGGTTAAAAGAAGTCTTAACCTTGCCCCAGTTTACTGAGGCTCTGGTTTTAGCTCTAGATTAACTTATACGCAGACTAGCTTCAGCTAAATTAGCTTGTGTAGGTTCAATACAAAAAATTATATGATTTTTTTTAAGTTCAATTCATGCTGCACATTTATGCTTTATTTTTAAAAAATGTTTAACACGTGCAACTTTTAGTTAATTATTTTGATAAATGTAGATTTATTGGTGGGTACTGTTAAACTTCATCTTTCCCCAAACAGGAAGTGTAATATCTTATGTGATTGTTAACTTTTCTGTTGACTCTAAAGACAATATTTTAATGGAATTAATATTTAAAGTAATGACGCTATTATGTCATTAAACTTGTTTATTTTTGACTTCAGGGCAGGTTGATGAAGCACACATGCTCTTTCACAGATACACGTTGGCTTTTAGAGGAGCCACATGTGATTTTCTACCCTTCAGACTGAGTCCTAAATATAAGATTTAAGACTGTACCCGGACAGATTTATAAGCGCATAGCAGGTCCCATAAACATAAATGGAATAGATTATTTGGGGCTGACAGGAAGTGTGTGCCTGGATTTGAGTGAGCTGAGCAGTAGGACTGCATCTCATAACAGAGACAAAGCTGCCATGTTTTATCCCTGTTCTTTAGTTTTGTGTAAATGATATTTTAGTGTTCAGTTTTCAGTTCCTCTTTTACTTTGTCACTATCCACTTCCTTCCTTGTACTTCCTGCCTTTACAGTACAGTTTTTAATCACACCTGTTGTACATATTTTGTATTATACGTATTGCTTTTTATATATTTATTCTTATGGCCCATTTTTTAAAATCTTATTCTATTAAGTCACCAATACAAATTCCTTGTATGTGTAAACCTACTTGGCAATAAACCCCGATTCTGATTCTTTGTGTGTTTTCCCACTCCTTTGATTGTGTGTCCTGCCCTTAACGTTTTCACTTGTAGTTCGTCACACCTGTGTCTGATGGCCCTCACCTTCCCAGTGTATTAAGCCTTCCCCTGTTTCTTTGCACGTTCGTCTTCTGTCAAAGCATTTACCCTTGCTCGTTTTGTGGTTGTGTTATTTGTTCAAAACAGTTTTAGCAACAGAGAATATTTCACATTAGGATTAAATAAGGATTCTACAGAAACACTAAAGAGTGTTTTTCATTGATTAAATGAAGTTTCATTCCAGACTTAGACGGGAAACGTGGACAGAAAGTTTTCAGGATGAGTCGTGGATGATATAAATGTAATACCACAGCTGCTTTTGTTTGTTTAAGCATTTGTCCATTTTAATGACTAATTAATGATGATTTGGGGTATACATATATTTAGCCCACTGCCATATGGTCACGTTTGTACTTTGACACTAATTTACTTTAAGTGACCCCTGTGACCTTTATAGAACTAATGAGTCAAAACTTAATCCTTATGTGTGTGTGTGTGTGTGTGTGTGTGTTTGTGTGTGTGTTGTCTTTCTAATAGCCAGTAATAATTGTGTAGAGTGTGTATTTCATGATAAAAAGCAATCTTGATGTTTTGCATACACAGCATATGGAGCTTATTGTACACACATGATCTAGTCTTTCGCTCCAGTCTTAAAAAATGGAAAAGGGTTGAGCATTGTACTTTACTTCAGACACATAGGTTCATATTGGCATAACTGGAACGAGCTGAGTCAGGGCCATTAAAGCCTTAACTTTGTTTGTCGTCTTTCCTTCTTTCATTGGGCCTGTGATGTGTATTCTCTTGATTGTGTTCTTCCGTGTATCACTTGGAACAACAATTTTTTTGTGCAGTATTAAGGTCAGTGTGCATGTGTCATAACCTGTGGTGGTAGCAGCCCTGCTTCTTTCCTTATATAAGTTATTCTATCTGATATTCCTTTGCCACAAATCAAACCACATTCAGATCTAAAGTTTCATTTTCAACTCTACTAATGCAGTAACACTTGGAAACTTCCCTTTAGGCATAGCTATAAGTAAACAGATCTGAGTATGATCATGTAAGCCTTAAGTGAGCTTTATTTTATGCCACATACAGATATGTTTAAGAGAACTGCCTCAGTACACGATAGAAGAATAACATACAGACTCAGTTTTTATCACAGCTACTTCTGGGATCTAAATCTAGTATTACACGGTTAATTTTGTGTACAGTGTCCTAGAAATTGTCTTATGATAGACAAGACAAATATGTCAAATTTTGCAGTTATGTTTGTGTAATATCTTCATTACAATAGATATCTGTATTGTGTTCCTAAAACAGTTCACCTGCTATCTTCTGCTAGCAGCGCCAAAAATAAAAGACAACTAGAGAGAATAAGTTGGAAATATTCCAGCTTGTTTATGGTTTTAGGGAGTGATTAATTCGTTCTAAGGCTTGCGAGGATTAACCAGAGCTTGCATATCAGATCTGTGGGATTAAGTGTATCTTGATGGGGATCTCGCAGATATCCAATGAGCGCCCTCCCCTTCCCTCCCTCCCTCCCTCCCTCTCCTCTCCTCCGAGTGAAAAATCTGACGTGGCAAGAGATCCGGACGTGACATCGCTACACATCACCTCTCCTCACCGCCACGGCTCAGTTACCTCACACTCATCTGCGGGTAGTCCTGGTCCTGATCGGAACCAGGAGACATCATGTGGCTGGTCGTGTTGGCCGGTTTGCTTCACTGCGTCTCGGCCTACGATGTGGATCTGAAGAAGCTGGAGGGGCTGGCGAAAGCGAGGGTGGAGGTACAGTCACACAGCAGCGTGTAATATAGCAGGCTTCACGTTTTACAGTGACGATATGTCGAGGCTGTGAGAAGATTTGCACATTTGTGTTAAAATGTGAATGGATGCGTTTTGTTCCTTGTCTTTCCGCGTTGGGCGCATGCGTAGGCGCTTGTTTAAGGGAAGCAGGATGTGCCAAGCTGTAGTATCCTATATGGATCTCCACGGCATGTCTTTGTATTCTACATGTAATAATCTGTAATAATCACAAATCTGCAACACTTGGATGTTATTTGTAGCTGAACTGGGACAGAAGGTGCCTCGGTGCCTAGAGGTCTGATTTCCACAAAAGTTTCTGAAACTCTGCCCCTCATTTTTGTGAGAAACCAGGCCCTTTCCCCCTAGGGTGTCACCAAATCTCCACCCTGCCAGCATCACCAAAGAAAAGCCTGTTATCTGTTGCTTTTGTTGTGCGAGTCACACCTGCTACACAAAACCTGAGGCTCAAATTACTACAAAAATGGTATCAAGGATTTATCCCACACGGCTACGCTGTGCTCTGTGCAAAGGTTTCACTTCTGCAGTGATACTAGAACATTAGAGACTTACTGAGGTGTTTTAGAACAAGGACTCTAACCTGAAAACAACATAAACATGCATACATACACGTTTTAGTGACAGAAATGTAATTTATCTCAATCCAAATCCAGGAAATGTCCTATTATGTGAGCTGCTTGTAACCTTTTCCTGTACCTTATGCTCTGTCTCCTTGTAGTCCTGCGGTGGATGACAGCTGAACAGGCTCAGAGAGGTAAGGCTCCCCTCAGACAAACCACTGAGAGCAAGTGTATGAGGGATACTGAAGCCTAATCCCTGCCTAAAAGCATTTGCTCACTGTGTAACATTTTACACAGCGAGCAGTGAGACGTTTCACATCTAGAGTTTCACATAATCCCTCACAGATCTGTCACTGAAAGCAGCGCTGAGTGACAAACATTAACCCCTCCTCTGTCTGCAGGTCAAAGCCTTTGTGGTCCAGGACATTCCTCTCTAGTATCCTTTGACTCAAGTAACACTAAAATGTCTGTTCATGAATTTCACAGTGTCAATTTTGTAGTATTCTCTTCTCTATCAATCCTTGACTGTCGCTCCCTCAGCCATAACCTGGTGATGAAGCACATACCCGGGGCCGACCCTGAGCTTGTCCTTCTCAACCACTATTTTGAAGAGCTGGATGTAAGTGTGTTTTACATTAATATTGTACTTGTTTTACAATAGGATTAATCCGTATGTGTAGAATATAAATGCGATTAAAACCTCTATAATATGATATAATGTGACAATTATTATCCAGATCATTGTTTCAGTGTTTATTTTAGCTCATTCATTCTCATGTTTTAGGGGTCAGATCTGTGGAAGTAAGGGGAACAGGGTCTACCTAAACCAGTTACCTTTTAAACCCCCACTCACAGGGCTTTAAGCATAATTTTATAACAGCTTTTTTAATAAAGGTAACTTCATACACTGAAATAACATTTTAACCCGTGTGTCCTCTTCAGCGGATCGCTCTGTCTGACATGACCCGCTCTGAGATCAACGGGCTTCTCGGGAAGCTCGGCTTCTACAAGAAGGATCAGGCCGAGGACGAGGTGCCCGAGGAGTTCCGCTTCTCTCCTGCCAAAGACAGCCCGTTTAAAGACGAGCCGGCCGACAAACCCTCCTCTTCCTCTCAGGCCAAAGACAAGGCCTCCTCAGAGTCAGACCCAAAGGTCCAGCACTCTGACCTATAACCTGTCAGAGAGAAGAAAAATACACCTCACAGTACCACTCAGCCCCAAAGCTGCTCCATGACCAGCTGGTTACTGCAGTAAATGACAGAGATGCTTATCATTTCAAAATAAGACCAGCAGATCATGGACAGAATCCTAGCATCAGCCAAAGGCCTTTAAAAGGTCCATAGTCTGAATTTGCACATATTCTTCTTGCTGTTTGTTCTTTGTTTTGCGACGATAAAAACCCAACAGGCCACTTTGTGAGTGCTTTTCTACTCCCCACACAGAGACTGGAAGAGTGTGTGTTTTATTTTCTTGTGTCAAGTGTCTTCAGGATCCTCGCCTCGCTTGAGTTATCTTGTGTGTGTGATTGTTTCCTACCTGCTGTGAAACTGAATGAAGCCTCAGGCTGAAATTTTTCTGACTGGTCTGAGGTGGATGCTACATGTTCTGGTGGGTGGGACAGATACACACAAGAGGAGTCAAGTGGAAAGGTTGTCAAAGAGGAAAATAATAAAATATTTAAAAAATCCCTGGTGCTTGCTGTGTTGAATGTTCAGTTCATCATGTGTGTATCCTGTCACTCTCCAAAAAGTACAGTTAGCAACACACACTGTCCTGCAGGAAGTGTTTAATGAATGAAGCATGTTTTATGAGATGATTCAGAGCAATAATCAGACACAAACGCATTCATTTGTCAAATAGGTTTTAATTTTAATTCACATTTAACTGTGGTGCACAGAAACATGACATCATAATGTGTTTAAGCTCTTATGTACAGCACTCACTGCGTCATGGAAGGTTTTGGTTTCTCAGTCGGCAGCGGTGGAATAACTCTCTAATCGTTTCTCTAAATGCACTCAAACAGCTTTAAGAAATAACTGTCATCTAAAATTGGCTCTGAAATAATCAGATTTTAAACATCTCTCCAAGGAACCTTAATTTTACAAGCAGAATAAAAATCTTCATTAAAAAATGTCCTTAGCTTCGTGTAGTAAAATATACAAATGGCTGCTGTGTTCAGTCATGATTACTCACGTTTAAACTGAAAGCCGGCTTTCATCAGGCCCGTAACTTCTTATTAAAGTAAAAACTGTTTCACAAAACACTGTGGTTGCTTGAGCTTATTGACTCACTTTAAATTGAACTTTTAGAAGCATAATGTACACACTAACAAAATACAAAATATTATCTTTAAAAAAAAATCTACTCAAGCATAAATAGGAAGCCCTCTAATAGAGCCATGTGTGAGTGTGTTTGGCAGGGCAGGGCTGTGATGTAGGGTTTTATTATTAAGAAATATCGAGTATTGATACAGTTTAGCTGTTTGACAGACTGCAACACACTCCTCTTGTTTCCTTTCTACCTGAATAAAATGTGTTGGACTGCAAACATGTTGCTGTTGCAATAATGTGACGATACAGTCAGACAGGAGGGTTAAAAACATGTCAGTAGCACTGTGAGGTTGAGAAAGATGAGATAACTCACGATTGACTGAGAAGAAAAGAACATCCCTGTGCTTAAGTGTTAAATGCTAAAATTCTAACTGATTACATCATCATGAGAATAATAACTTAATTAAAATACTTTAAGCAACCCAAGTTTGGTAAAAAACGAAATAGTACCAAAACGACCAAATATTTATCATATGGCTGTGTAGATTTTTCTTTGTCAGAGGAATGAAAAACTGCAACGCTAGCAAATGACAATAATTACAACCTTGTAGCAGAAAAATTTAAGTTAAAATAACTTAAAAGGGAAAATACTATAAAAATATTTCTCTTCTCTCCTGACGTGTTTTACACACACTCGCGTCGTGACACAGCCCAGCATGTTAAATATCAGAAACAAAAAGCTGCGAGCATAAAAAAAGGTGTCAAATCTTAAAGCTTATAAAAACTTTGGCGCTCTGATGCAGGAAAAAGGTGGACTGTGTGTTAGCAACGTGTGCTCAGAAGAGAACTGAAATAATGACTCCACATCACCACTGCCAACAAAGGTAATATACAAACTCACACAAACACAAACACAAACACAAACACACACTGTCCCAAACTGGTCAGTCAGAGACGTACAGCTCCGTGACACAGCCTGTCAGAGTGCAGGCCGTCATCAGGTGAGGATGGAGCTGGGGATCAGTCAGGGATGGTGAATGGAGGAGGAGGAGGAGGCTGAACGTTCACTGTACGCAGGTCAGAGGTCACAGGGCCGACCCATGGACATCTCGTATCTCCGCAGGTGATTGACCAGAGACTGTACGTAGGTGAAGACACACTTGGAGTCGGGTTTATTTCCCATGATCATCATGTCTTCCACCTCCACCAGAGGCATGCAGTTGGCGTAGGTCCTGAGGAAGAGGCAAACAACAGACAGCGTGTGTGAGGAAGAGGAGGATGAACAGACAGGAGGGGAGAGAGGACCAGACACGGAGAAGGCAGAAGGATGTTCTTTGGATTATATATTTACTCATCCATCGGTTGCTTTCTCATGATCATTTACCAAACGGGTGGCTCGGCAATAGTTAAATAAGCTTAGTGACACGCACACAAACACACACACACGCACACACAACTGTTCCTCCTTGTTATGGTTCAGCTTTACTTTTTTATTCCCTTTATGTGTCTGTTTTCTCTAAACCACTTTGCTGAAACCCTTTTAAACCTCTCTATAAATAAACTTCACTAATGCAGTGTGTATTAAATAAAGTTTTAGGATCAAAGACATGATGTCTGAGCTACTCGCAGCGTGACCACAGGGGGGCATTATCTCCACATAGTGTAAACCCTCTGAGACGTCCTCCACTAACAGAACCGGACTTTATCTCCTGCATGAGGAAATAAATGTCAACAGCATAAAAGCTGTTGCGTAATTTAATTAATGACATGAGTCACTCTGCACTTCACTATTAGAGTGTCTTTGAAAAAGCTTTACAAGCCGGGCACATAAACACCTGTAAAGTCACACTTGATGGAAGATCATTGGACAACACCGCCTTTCTGTTCTCTGCTTTGTTTCTGAACCGCTCCGTTTGAAACATTGTGATGCTGCAGGTCCTTTTAAAGTGTTGAGCTGCAGATGCTCCTGGCTCTCTGCCTGGGCCATAGTCTGGCTTTGCAGAAATGCACACATGGACACACTCAGTCACACACACGCGAACACACACACGCACCATGTTTGGTTCTTTGGACCTCAGTAGCTTGAGATTAAAATGACACAAGGATAAAATATCTAAAAGCAGCCTATAAAGGAGTTTTTTGAAACACCACTCTTGGTATAAAACATTTAGTTACACACTCATACACCCTCCCTCCATGAGAACCAAAGTGAGGTCCCTTCTTGGCTCACCCCCTCTCTCACCATGGGTTCAGTTTTAGGTGGGGTGCGACTCTAGGAGGAGTTTTTGGTTTTAACCAGGCCCTTGGTCACCAGGCCCCTGTAGAACTCCTGCAGGTACGTATACACACACTTCCAGTCAGGCTCGCGCATCTTCACCATGTCGTCCACATCCAACAGCTGGGGACAGTCCACTAGTTTCCTGTGCCCACACCCGGCAGGGAGGGAGGGGGTGAAGAGAGAGATGGGGGACAGGCAAGGAGAGGAGAGGAAGGAAAGGAGGACCCAAACAGGGAGAAACAAAGAAGTTGACGAGAGGAAGAGAGACAGGACAGAGATAGTGGAGGAAGGAGGAGGGAAAAAACAGATAAAGCAGTGAGCAGCCAAACGTCAAAGATTCAGGGTGAAAAGACAGAGAGAGAGAGAGAAAGGACACAAAAAGAAACAAAAACATTACATTCTCTGTGTTCACAAATATATCCATGAGTTGACATGCTTCATGAACATCCTGATACAAACAGTGACAAATACACAAACAAACATAAGACAAAACAAAATGTCAAATGAGCGTCAGCTGATGCTCATTCAGCCTTTTTGTTTGTTGTTGTTTTTTTCTGTGAGCTAAGAAGACATTTCACTACGTTCTTAAAAATAACACAAGTCACGAAGAAAAAAACAACAAGGACCCTGCAAAAAAACAGAAAGATACAAAAATAAAGTGACTCTAAAAACGCACTGGTGCACAGGATGGTGTGTGTGAGAGTGTGTGCGTTTGGATTCCAGATAACAGCGAAATGCTGGGGGTGCTCGGGGGGGGGGGAGGTGAGTGATAATGCAACACAAAAGTGAAAAGACGGGGGCTGTGGTTTGGTGCCAGTCAACATGGGCATCATCCTAGTGGGGAGCATGTGAACACACACACACAAAAGGTGGGTGGGGGCATCACAGGTGAGAATGGTGTGATGCAGAAGAGAGATAAAAAAGAGAGAGAAAGAGAAGAGAAAGGGGAAAGGAAGAGGAGTTTGTCCATTATGTTTTAACCTGGTGGCTGTTTGGGGACGGTTTGCTCATGGGTCTCTTAGGGCGGATGGTGGGAGTCACAGCGGTTACTCATAGAAGGGGAAAGATGGAGGACTAGAGGTGAAGTAATTAGAGATGTAGCAGTTATGGGGCTCAATCGGCCTTGAGGTTGTTCGATAAACCTGGGAGAGACAGGATTAGTTAGCACTGTGACAATCAATTGAGGAGCTTCCACGTGTTTTCAGCTGATCGCTGGACTTCAGGATCGAGTGGATGTCAGCGAAGATCAAAAATGAATAAAAGCTGGAAGTGGATTTTACAGAGGACGGAGAGAATGATTTGAAATTCTGTATAATGCAAAGGACGGGACATGAGTTTGGGGTTTGGAGCAGCTTGGATTATTGGATTTTCATTGTGTTTTCACTCCACGGTGATTCAAAGATGAGGTCTATAAATTGAGCTTAAGAGGAAAGCTATGCCGGCTGTAGCTTCTTCTGCTGGTTTCTTCACAGTTTAACTGCCAAGCGTAACAAAAACAAAGGTTCGCAGCAGTTGATGTGGCTTCTCCAACAATCTCGCTTGATTCTCAAGTTCAAAACAAACAAAGATAATAGAACGGATGTGGTTAGTGGACATGTTACCAGGAAAAATGTCTTTTTGTGAGTACTCACTCTGCATTGCTGAAGGCCACCTCAAAGTTTTGCCTGCGGTTGCTGGGGCTCAGGGTGCTGTAGTCAAAGGCTTCAGGGAAAAAGTTGTGCACCAGGGCACAAAATGCCATGCCATTACTCCAGCTGGAGGAGAAGTTCTGAATGTCCACATGCTGACGGAGAGGAGAAACTCAATAAATAAATACAGCTGGCAGAGATAAGAGATGGAAACTTGACTTAAATAGAACACAAATGTCTCAGGCTCTCTTGTCTTAATCATCCGACTTAAAAGATGAGCACTAAGCCCACAGTTGGTTTGGCTCACCTCATATGAGCGGGTCTTGGCGCGGCACCAGTCGAGCAGCATCTGCTTGATGGAGTTTGCGTTGGGTACACCAAAGCTGGTGGAGCGCTGCACCTTGTTTACCTTGGCAACCGCCTGATTTCCAGGGCTGAGAGAAAAGTGAGCTTTGTGTTAATATTTACATGATCAGACCTGCTTCTTTTCTTTCTTTGGTAGTAAGATCTCTCTGTTTATCCTCACCCGCCTCCCTCCTTCTCCAGCTTCTCTATCATGGCTTTGCGGGCCTGCATGGCGGAGGTCTTGGGTAGAGTCTGAGCCCTCATCAGCTCTGTACGTCTCTCCGCCTGCTTTCGCTCCACGGCAGAACCGCGGCTGCGAGACGACGTGTCATCCTCTCGATCGAACACACTGAGGCAAAGACATGCACAGAAAGTTAATCTGTGAAAGAGTCAGGTGTTTTAAACTTACTGTTATTACTGTGCTGATGTTTCATAACCTACCTGCCCACTTTTTTGCTTGTGTTGGAGGACGAGGATGATGTGGAAGACGTGAAACTATAAGACTTTGATTGGACTGTCCCTCCTGAATAAACAACAAACACACAGGCAATTGAATGATATAGACTGTATTGACTATGCAGTATTAAAAGCAAGCAAGAGAGCAAAATAAAGTCATTACTCACTGTCTGTTTTCTGCACATAACTGGCCTCAACCACAGTGCTGCGTGATGATCTGCTCCCATCATCTAAACACATAAATAAACACTTAAACACTTTTCTCCTTATTTGCCTTTTGTGTCACTGTTTTATGTTGACTTGAGTGGTTAAATTCAGGTTAAAGAAAATTTAAAGCAGGTTCAGAAATGTCCAGGAAACGAAAAGAGAAAACTACCAGACTGGGCGAAGCGGTCTGTCTTGGTGACTTGGCTGAGGCTGGAGCCGTCCGCTGATTTCTCCACCTTCCTCATCACAACCTCTCCTGCTCCGACTCCAGCTCGGTTTTTCTGTGCTCGCTCGTCTCTCTGGTTACGAAGCTCCTGCAGACGGGTCTCACGCTCCTTTTCTCTCTGGTCTGGGATAGGAGGAAAGGAGATGATAGGAGAGAAGGGGATGCAGAGGTGGAGGGGAAGGTGGAGAAATGAGGTCAGTGGAAAAAGAGGAGGAGGACAAAAGGTCCTAAACAAACTGACAGCACCTCATCTGACAGCCACAGAGATGGATAAAAACACTGCATCCAAATTTCCACAGCACGGTTAGATTCCTCTAAACGCACAAACACTCGCAGGTGGGAGGCTCACAGACGAGCCAGAGCTGTCAAGTCACATTAACTGCACAAATATCACAGATCAAAGAGCGCTAACCAACTCTGATCGTCCCCTGTGGAAGGCTGTGCCAAGTTCAGGATGTCCATAATGCTTACACACCTGTACTGCTCTACCTCGTGCTATTACCTCAGTGTGAGCATGTATTAAAGCATACTGTGCAGTGTTCGTCTTATACTCAAGTCTATATTTCATTCTGTCTGATTTAGTTTTTATACCTGCAGAGGTTGGGGCACTCGGGCCTGTTGACACCATATGTTGAGCGCTCATTGCAAAACGGACATTAAAAGTGGTAGACATTTCATCATCAATGTTGCAGCACACTCCAGTGACAGGATTCATGCATGTTCAAAAAACTGTTGATATATCCGTCATCATCCGCCACAGAGATCGGAGGGACAAACTGTGTAAATTTAGGTGGTCTGACAATGACAGGATGGTGCACACAAAAAAGTCAAAAGCAAGCAAGTATGACTTGTTAATGCACACCGCACACCAACCTGCCCTACCTATTTCCTCTTGAGTACATCCCAGCATGGCCTCTGAGGGCAGAATGGATACAAATAATGTGGCAATTGCAAGTTTGTTAAAAATGTGTCAACCAAAGGCAGAGGAAAACAATCAGTAATCATAAAGAAAATTATACGGAGGCAGTGTGGCTTCCTTTGATGAATTAAAAAGAGCAGTAGACATGAAAAAAAAAATTGAGAGAGAGTAGCAGATAGCAGATTAGGTGTCTTGGTGCTGTTACCTCTCTTTTTCTTGCGAAGGTCTCTCATGGCTGCACGAATCATCTTCCTCTCCTCGAAGTCTTTTGACTCATCAAGCTGTGGAAAATGACACACAAAACGGAAACAATGAGATGTCATCCCATAAAAAAAAAAAAAAACAGCCACAGTGGCATGGCTCTATTTATGCATCAGCTCTAACATAACACACAACACTGGGCTTTTCCAAATATATCCTCACACAGCTGGTTAGAAAAACTCAAACTATCTGCGTGAATAAAACGACCATAACAAAACTGTGCTTTAAAATTTAAATTATCCAAAATTAGGTGGATAAGTGTGAGTTACCATTTTGTCAAGGAGCTCCTCATCCTCAATAGCAGCGAGCTGTTCAGCGGTCAGTTTTCCGGAGCACTCCTCTGGTTTGGCTTGAGCGCTGCTGGAGCCGTTGGGGATGGCCGGGGCGTGACACGCCACAGAGGTGACAGAAGGTCCAGCTGAAAACACCGGCACAGAGGCAACAACGGGCTCTGTCTCCATCTGTTAAAGAGACATTACATAAAACACACAGCATGAGCAAAGGCACATACACACAGACCTGGGAAAGTATGCATGCTTAATTAATCTCAGGCTGCAGAGTGTGGAGGTCTCGTCTGTATCAATCTTAAAAAAAGAAGTTGTGACCTTAGTTGGACATGTGCATTGCCATTTAAGAGCTCCTGCAAGCAGAATCCTATTACCAGTTTCAGTTGTACAGTTATGATACCAGGAAAACATGAGTGAAGCTTGCTGACATTTCGGACATAATAAGCACAAGAGGATTTTGTTTAAGACACTGCAGCCATAATAGGCCTGAGTGTGTGCAGCAGGCTCCATCTAATAATCTCTTTTTGTACAAAGACTGCCCACTCACCACATCATTTCTTCCATCCTCTCTGCCTTCCAGCCATGCCAGAGAGGGTGACAGTAAGCACATGAGAGCAAAAGCAACTCTGCCAAGTAACTGTTAGCATAGTCCATGAAGTGTGACTGATGCCCTGAGTGTCTAAATGAAACAGAGCTGCTGTGAAGCATGTTTATGTGACAGGTACGGTACGCCGTAATGGCTGGAACAATGCATGAGCAGATGTAAACTCGGAGGAAAAACATCCACCCTTTCTTGTAAGTACACCACAGAAGGAGTGGTGAGAGTAGGAGCAAAGGAGCATGAAGAAGGAGGAAGTAAAGCACCATGAGAGTAAAACTTAACATCAGAGTTTGTTTAGGTAATCCTACAGAGAATCCCAATAACTTTTTCATACGGTGTCAAATGCCTGAACAGACTATGGGCTCTGGCTGTTGCTTTAGAGCTTTTGTTGTAACTTAGTCCGGGTCCAGATATAGCTCAGACAGCTGGCCCCGTCCCTTTCCACAGCCTGCCGGCCCTCCTCCCAGCGGGCCTCAGTGGACCCGGTCTCAACGTGGGACAGAGCCCAGCACAGCCACAGTGCTGTGTGATCACGGGTGGCCGCTGGTTTTTGAGACTTTTCTGGACTTGGGACAGAATGGACTGAGAAGAACTTGACCGACGAGGAATGTTTTGGGACACAACCCAGCCAAACAAAGTCAATGAGGGAATGTGTGTAGGGTGAAAAATCCATGTTAACCTTAATGCTCTTTAGCATCAGAGTCACCGTGCCACAAGAATGCTCTTTCTGTTCAGTTTTTCCCTAATAAGAGAAAGAGAGGGCGACAATCCCTTGAAAAACATCTGATTCATCACTTAGATCTACAGTGCGCCACACCACCAGCATAATTAGTAACAGCTGACATGGGAGACATGGCTAATATTGCACAAAGGCATAGGAAACGGTCAGATAAGGTCACCTCTCATCTGTCTGCTGAGGGGAGTTACATTTAGGAGAAGCCTGTCACCTTTCCTGGAGCAGCTGAGTGGCAGACCCAGTTGTCTCTGAAAGATTAGACTCTAGCAAGTTGAATAACTGAAGTTAATTCCACAAACCCTCAATATCCCTCAAAATGTCACCACACACGCACACACAGGGTTTGTTATGGGATTTTCAGAGCACATAGAGCAAACACGGCTTAAGATGAGGGGTGGTGGATATCCCATTAGTCATTAGACTCAGCATCAATCTCTACAACGGGAAAGCAAGACCTCAAATCCCATTCTTGTTCTGAAGCCAGACAAGTTGAAGCTTTTCATTTATTGCTTCTCTTGAAAAACGCCTTATGTTAAGCTCATAGATCTGCCAAAGGAACATTATGGATCATATGAAGGTGGTAAACTACAGGCCAAAGCCACTGTGACCGTTAAACTGTACTGCTAAACCTCTACCAGGAAGTCTATCAACTTAACGGAGCATTTGCATGCAGACACACACGGGAGCGTTTGCCAGGACACGATAGCAAACACATGGTGATAGAGGGTTTGAATACCTCCATGAGAGATTGCAGAGGTCCTCCACATAAACACAATCTATCTGAACTGACTGACAGCTGAGATGGTCAAGCTTTTCTAAAGGTAGATGACATACCGTCAGATAAAAACCAATTGCAACATAAGAGAAATGAATCAGTAGGTCAACAAGAACAGAACATGTCAAACTGATCTACACGTGTTATCAACACTAGAACAAGAGAAAGTCCCATTCTTCAAGATGCTTATCTTAATTAAAACGTGTCATAACCAAGATCATCAAAAAGGGCAGTACCGTGCTGCTCAGGGAAGAAACATCTGCAATCAAAGAGGGAGCAGAGAGGGAGCGGCGGGTTGCAAAAGTGGGTGGGTGTTGGACAGGTGACGGCTCAGAACTCTGAGGTGTGCTTGTCCCATTAGAAACAGAGTCTGTGTCTTTGGCACATGATGGATGTTTGTGGGGTAAGCCTGATGGAGCATCCAGATCATTGCTTGCTGGAGTGTCCTGGGGTTCAATGGATGGAGAATCTTTTGGAGTGCAATATGAAGTATTTTGAGGTGTTTCAAGTACAGCGTCTTCAGGTTTGCAGGCCGGAGGATCACTGGTTGGCGTTGGAGAATCACTGGACAGAGTTGGAGTACTGCTGGATAGAGTTGGAGTATCATTGGACAGAGTTGGGGTATCATTGGACAGAGTTGGAGTACTGCTGGATAGAGTTGGAGTATCATTGGACAGAGTTGGGGTATCATTGGACAGAGTTGGTGTATCATTGGACAGAGTTGGGGTATCACTGGACAGAGTCTTGTTGTCACTTGGATTTGTAGGTGAACTTTCCTTGTTGAATAGTTCAGAATCGGGTAGTCCTTGTAGTTTGGGATCAGGTAGCCCTTGTAGTTTGGGATCAGGTAGTACTTGTAGTTCAGAATCGGGTAGTCCTTGTAGTTTGGGATCAGGTAGTCCTTGTAGTTCGGGATCAGGTAGTCCTATGACCTTGCAAAGGGACTCCACTTGCCTGACCAGCCTTTCTTGCTGTATCCGCAGCCTCAGGTTCTCCTCCTGCAGCCTGGCCAGAACCTCGGCCAGGGGAACCACCTGAGTTGCTGCCTCCTCCAGACGGACATCGACTCGCTTTCCAAAGGCCTGCAGGTCACTATGGATCTCCCCCACTGCACAACGTAATATTAATTCAAATTTCCTCTTGCAAAACTGCTCCTCTTCATCCTCTTCTTCTTCCTGAGCAAGCAGATCACCAATCGCTTCCTCCAGGCCAGACTCGGCACAAGCACTATCTGGGCTATCCAAAGTCCCTGGAGCCTGTGAGGCAGGGAGGAAGTCCAGGTTCACTCCAGGCATGGCCGGACTAGCTGCACTTTCTATTACACTGGCCAAAGTTCTTTTAGTTTTAAGTTCCCAAGAAACTAAAGTTGGGATGGATAATCAGCAATCAGATGTGAGGGAACAAGGTGTCCTTACTGTTTGTCTGTCTACAGAGACCTTCCAAAACAATGCACGTCCTTTATACCCCTCACAAATCTCCCCTCTTTACTGGCCAACACCCTGACAGCCAATGAGCATGCAAGGAATCCCGTTTCCCAGGCAGCAGTAGCCCGACCCCCTTATTTCCAGGTGCCGTGGACATGTCTATTTATCTCCTGCCCCACTATTATTCCACTGATCCAGTCAGTCCTGGAGCACTGGTGGAGGCCAGAGGGGGAACGGCAGTGGCAAAAATGTAGAAAACTCGCCCCTCCCTCTTCCAACTTTCCTTTCATTTAGAGGGCTTGTCCTTCACACCTCCCTTGGCAGGCCATGGGGGTTTAGATGCAGAACTAGGCCTGAGCTGAGAGGAGTTATGTGTTGTAACGTCACTCATCTTCAAATTGCTCTTTGACAAATGAAACTGTGTGGTGACTGTAATCAGGTCAGTTGTGTTGCATGACCTCCAGAGGGAAGATCCCGTCCATGAAGGACAAAGTGTTGAGGGCCAAGACAGAGCAGACTGGGGGACTAGTGAGGGTTAACTGGAGCCCAGTTCTGCCCAACTCTGGACAAGGATGTTTGGGAAGGACATTCATGAAACGGACAACATTCAACGCTTTCAAGATTTTGCTCAGACAGATCAGCGGGGGACCCAGCTGCTGCTCATGTGGATTCTTTGTGTTAAATTAAGAGCTCTCTGAAGCGCTGACAGAGTGTGTGTGTACCTTGTTTACAGTGTGAGAGGCTCACATATATCTTCTAAATGCCTAGTAAAGATTTTTGGCATATTGCAGTCCAAGCATAGAGATCAAATGGTACTGTACATACTGTATCTCTAAAGGTAGTCTGGACAAAAGCACAAGATTACACAAGACTAAATTTGATAGATCCGTGTCTTTCTGGCATGCAAATACATAACAAGCATCACACTGATTTTCAAAAGTGAAAGAACAGAAGACCTCCTTGTCAATATACTGTATGTACCTTAAAATATGTGATGTGACTGTATAATTAATATCTATATCTATCCAAACACTGTGAATCACTGAGTCTATGAATCATGTATGATCATAATAATCTAGACTGACTCCTGAGATTTACAGATAAGCAAAACAGTTTCCAAAAACAAGCTGGCTTTGAGGAAGAGTGAAGAGAATCATGACTCAAAGGATGGAAAGTTGATCAGAACCCAAGAACATGGCACTAATCTTACCATGCATCAAAGCTGTAAAGCACCTCTTTACTGACAGTAAAGCAAAGTGATGTAGAAGACGGGGAGTACCACAAATAAAAAGCCTAGAAAGTACATAGACCTACACTACAGTTTTGTGGGAGAATATAGGTCCATATTGACGATTATCAAGGCAGAAACTGATGTAGCAGTATACATTTGATTGTTTTTGTTTTAGATTTTTGGTCTGCAGAGCAGGCTTTTATATCTGTGACATGCTGGATGGGTAAGCAGCATGTGTCATGTATCAGCAGTGTGTTAACAATGGGGTCCTTATGCCTCTATATGACAGAGAGACAACCTGTCACTGACTGTGGACCTGTGTGTCTCTCGGTGTTCCCGCAGCAGCACTTTGCCAGCGTGACCCAGAGCTTGGCAGTAATCTCTGTGACCGGGGGAAAGAGAGTGACTGTCCTGTCATCACCACGGTAATAAAGCTGAGGCATTATTTATGTTTGTGTTCAAGGCCGAGCGCTGTGTTCGGCCTGACGGACAGCTGAGACGAGCAGGAGCAGCTGTGATCGCTCAGAGCAGGAGGCATCAATAATCAGCTGCTGGTCTCACCTGTCTGAGATGAACCCGCATCACCGAAATACTACAAGCATCTCGTCCTTGCTATCAACTTAGTGTCGCTTTTATAATAAATAACAAGGCCAGCACTGTCTCTTCCACTTTAGAGCCTTTCCACTGTTTATTCATTTTTAAATGTTTCTCTCCCTTGAGCCTTAAGTACTTTGTAATTGAAAGCAATCCGCTGCAGGAACTGATGCTATCAGCCTCACCTTTTTTATGGGAATAAAAAAATACCACTTAGGAAACAGTGGAGATTGTAAATGCTGAAGTTAGACCACCAAAGAGAAGCCCAGACCACCCAAAAGGATCAGAGTCCCAGACAGGAACCACTGTGGTCAATAAACAGCTATTAACGACGCTGAACAGGAAGAGCTTATTAAAACTCATGTTACAGAGCATATTCCCCTGATATAACCGCATACTCTTCTTGATCTAATGAACATATACACAACCCACATATAAGCAACTTCATTATGAATGTTTCCTCTCACTCAACCTTGAACTTCATCTAAACCAGGGAAAGTCAGAACAGGTGGTCTCTGGATCAGCCTGAAGGTAACCAGGCTGCCCCTCCATACCAGTCTGTTGGGGTTTATACAATCTCATTAGCCTAGTCACTCAGGCTCAGCGTTTGTTTGGTAAAATCTGGCAGAGGCAGGTGAAACATGAGCCCGTCTGAGTGATGAAACAGAAAAAGACTCGGATACTGTCAAAGCCGTGCGGTTTATCAATGGAGGCATTCATGCTGAGTCTATACAATGACGATGCAGCCCGTGTTAAGAATGGAGGATTAACCCTGATCCCCAACAGTTATGAATAACAACAGAGTTAGCGGGACAGTAACAATTTAGGGCTTAGCTAATAATTGGTGAGTGACACATGAAGCAGATTAAAATGCATGCATGCGTTGCTGCAGAAAAACAGTAAGAAGTACGAGGCACAAATATAATCAACTACAAAAAGCTGATTTTTTTTACCATAATCTAAAATACATAATGTTAGTCATATTATGCACACGTGAGCACTCACAAGGACGTTACCTGCTCGCTGTTAAGGTACTTTTGTAAGAGCACTCAGCTCAGGTAAGTATGAACCTCATCTCTTGCAGAATCTTTGTCCTCTTCCTGCAAAATCCTTTCTCTATAACGACGACTCAGCCTAACTGATGGAGACAGTCTCATCCAAACACTTTAAATCCACCTTGCAGCCTCCTCCCAGCCTCAATTAACTCTGTGATCCCATAACAGGGATTACTCCTGCGCTCCACACAAGGAGTTGTAATACACAGCCTTAAAAGAATAAACAGGACACCGCTTCTTCTCTCTTCAAACCCCCCACTCTCTATTCATGAAGACACTTCCTTTCATGGAGGAGCGAAGAGTTAAGGAATGAGGCAAACGGGAGTTTAGCAGTTCTTCCTAACCCCAGAGGTCACAGTGAGACAGGAGGGGATCGGTTTGTACTTGGGTTGCATCCTCACCCCACTAAGTAAAGACTCGTGTCAACATGTGGTTTAATTTAGCTGGACAGTAATTGTGCGTGAAGACAGACAGGTGCGATTTAGGAAACTTTTCCCGGATAAATCTCAGTGGGCACGGCCTGCCAAGAGAAAAGGAGGAATGCCCGGAGCACCTCCCTCTCCCTCTCTCTCCTTTACATACCCTACAAGGACAGATGTGACTGGCTACCCGCTCTGTGTTTGATAAACACTGTTCTTCCCTCCTCTCCATGCTTTTCTCACACTCTGTCTGTCTTTCACTGTCCCGGCTCACTTGCTTTTCAGGCCCTTATAGGCGTTGGTGGCGACAGGGATGCAAGAAAAACACGGTGAAATCGAACCAGGTGGGAGTGAAATAGTGGTTTAAGACACATTTCAAATTGGGAGGCACTGGTAATGTGCTTTTAATGTGTTTGAAAGGTTCTGTCAAGAATTTGTGGAGCGCCAGTGTTGATAATTCTCCCAAATCATGATTTGCAAAGGCAGACTGTACCTTGATGGAGGATCCGGAGGAGAGGCCGGACGAGGAGATCTTGAAAGGTGTCGCTCTGAGGCCAAGGGTCAACTCTGAAACAAAGTAAAGACACAAATTTAAATGATTTCTTTCAGTATGAAACATTTCAATTCAGGTTTAGGTAGTTCGCAGCTTTGGGTTGAATAAGACTCCAGAGGTCATGGCGCCCATTTGTGTACAGTTGAAATGTGAGCATGTTCTTACACTGTGTTGGTGGTAGAAATTAGTCAGTTACATAAGCTGCCATAGTGTCATAAACAACACAGACTCATGTTAATGAGAGACAAGGGAGGAAATGTAGCTTCAGCACCTTTAACATAAACAGCCCTCTTCTCCTGCAAGAGTGCGCACATGCAGCCCCCCTTAAAACCATAAAGTACAGGATTGATGCAGACCAGCGACGCACAGAGTACATGGAAGACTCTTTTAGGTGCTTTGAGTTGGAAACAGGAGACACAGTCCCAGTCTGTCTTTAGTCAGTGGGAGACAGGCAGGTTCCCAAAAAACTACTAATGCAAATGGAGCTGAAAGGAAACAGAATGACCCTCGTGCAGGGCTGCCAGAACATGTTAACGTGAGCTGGTTGTACGAAGTGTGGAAGCTGTAATCGTGAGGCCATCTTCAGTGTAAAATAAACTGTTTGGGTTGGAGGTCCTGGGTGTTGGGAAGAGCTGAAACTGAAGACATCTTGTTTGGACAGACTGTAACAGCAGCTGTATCAGTCTGGCTTCTGAAACAGACTCGTGCGATTCATCTGTGTTTTTTTTCATTCAATTAATGAACCCCTGCTGGTACTGTTTGTACTGTGAGCATGTACTGTGCTGAGTATGGAGATGCAGGGTCTAAGTGTTCCCCGTTGAACACCTGCTGTGGTTCTCTAACATCTACAAAATGCTTCATATTTAAAAGATTTTATTCACCTCATTGTGCAGAAATGGTCTGCAGCCACATTGGACTGGACTGTCTCTATGTGCTCATCTCTTATTATGCAAAGTGCTCATTGGACGGGTGATAAATGACAGATGGCAGTAAGAGCAGGTCATATCAGATAAAGGGAGTGCAGACAGTATCTATAGCATGTGACAAACAACACTCAGTACTGTGTGTGCTGGCAGGCTTACTCACTTACACTGCAACTGTTATTCAGTCCGCTCTCAGACAGCCGCTTGTTGTGTCCTTTGTCCAAATACACTCTCTGCTGTTGAATACTGACCTCACCCCCTCTTCACTGCAGCAGCCCACTTCATAACAAACACCCTTCAGTACAACTATGCTGTTTCATATTCAGCTGAAGCATCTATCCCCTCTCGTTCATGTGCTTCGCTTGTTTAGCTTCACAGAAACCCTTCTCATCATCCCACTCGTGACCGATTCCTTGGTGCCGGTCACGTCCCACAGCGGTTGGGATTCCATTGTGATGCAAGAGTCAACTCTAGTAAGGAAAGTTTCTAAATTATGAAGTCTACCGCCTAAATCACAGTAGGCTGGAAAAAAAGTAGGTGTTCCTGGATTCATACTTGAAAAGAGATACGCTAAGAGAGCTATTTGAATTGTGACTTAAACCATTTTGTGTGCTGCTGCTTTAAGGTTGATGCTCCTACCTTGTCTCTGTCCCAGAGCGTTAGTGTTGATGCGCGGGGTCATGGTGGTGATGGGTACGATGTTGCCCCTCGGGGAGGCCGTAGAGGAGGTGGTGGTGCGCCCATCCTTGATCTCGATGGTGAGGAAAGTCTTCATGTCCGGGTCTTCCTCTCCCTGGGTGACCTGCTGTCCGGCTGCTCTCCCTGGGGTCCTGTCTTCCTTTGAGATGCTGGAGGCGTGCACATCTTTTTCAGCTGGATGCCTCGTCCCACCCATGGAGTTCTGCCATTGGCTGACAGCAGACAGAGGTTTGTTTGCAACACCTCTCGGCTGACTCTTGGATGCAGCAGAGGTGTGAGATGTGGAGTCCACATGTGGCCTGGCTGGCCCTGCTCCAGATGTGCTGAGGGATGCTGCCGAGTGTGTAAACAGCTCGGTAGCTCTGGAGAGATTTGTGTGGCCGCTGCTGCCGGAGAGCATCCCGTTCCTCAGGGGAGCTTTCTTCAAAGATGGGACACTCGGGCTGTGACTCGGCTCTGCGAACTTGCGCATTCGATCGCGCACTGAGTTTGTGCGGTTGAATTGTTCCAATACAGCATCTTTCTTCTCAGGTGCTGTAAAGACACAATGCAGGAGGGAAGTTTAAATCACTCAACACAGCATAGACACTAGGGCACTATAGCCTCTTCTTTTCATCTTCTCCTCCTCCACATCACAGATCCCATTCCCCTTTTCCTCCCCTCTCCAGGTTTTGCTCCAGCCCCTTTATTTCGCTTGACATAACCTCCCCCGTTTCACCGTCTTCAGTTCCTATTTTATGGACTTTTCAGGACATGTTTCTTCCACTCATGGATATTCTTTCATTCTCTGATCCTTAATACTGTCAGATAATGTGTACAAAGCTCATGATTTGGCACGGACCCTCCAACGGAAAAAAGCATTAGTGATTAGAGGAGGAGATATTCACTGAAGTCATCCTAACAAAGGAAAAGGAGATGTGCTGCTCTGGAGGGAGAACCACAGTTTATAGAGCAGTGGACACAAAGAGCACTCTCTGGTAGGAAGAGAGAGAATGGTGTATATTATTACATGCTCTCTTCCCAGCCATCTCTCCTGTGAGTGGCCCTACATGGTCACACTGATGACTGTTATTGTCTCCATACACTGGAGTCTTACAGGCTATGAATCGTCTTATTATCACACGTTTTCAGTTCCCATGTTGAATGCAAATGATGCAATGAGCAGACCTTAAACTGAACCAAATGGATGCTGCGAATTAATGTTATTTCCACTATTAATACATATTTTTGAGCAATTAAAAATATAATAATTTTGCTAAATGCGTCTATTATTTCTGATCAATAATGCTGGACCGAAACACATTGAAGCAACATGATCTACAAAGAGAGACGCAGCAAATCTGAGACGCTGGAAAAGATGCTTTATTGAACTTAAAATCTAAATTAAGGTTGATTTTCTGTTGATTATTCATATCAGGGTTTAAAAGTTGACTAGTTTTCTTACCAGAATCCTTTGCTTTGCCATGAGTGAGCGTCAGATCGCTGTTATTTGTTATCTAAGAAGGGAAAACACAAAGAAACATGACATCAGTACCAGAACAACCAGGAAGAGGAAGTAGAGCAGATGAAGGGTTTACATTCACCATCCCTGATTGACAACCACAGAGCTGCTAAACTAAGTAGCATCAGTGCACGTTCATGAGGGGCTGCATGTAAGGCCCGGAGTGACACTACAAACACATACAGCTCTAAATAGAGGACGGACCGGTGGTGTTTTCATTATGTAACGTTTGTGTTTGGAGTGGAGCAGTGGGCCTCTGTTCTTTTTTAGGCAGAGGGGCCATGACGGGCCCCAGAGTGTTTACATTACTCTCAGGAGACTGAGCATCGGCGTGTCTTGCAGGGAACAATAAAAGAAGTGCAGGACCGGCCTTGGGTAAACACATTAAGAGGAGCGACACGATGGCGTCACGGTGACCTGAGCCCCCAAGATGGGAAATGTTGCTCAACAGTGAACAGTGGGTGCAGAAACAGCAGCTCTTTCTCTGTGTGTGTGTGTGTGTGTGTGTGTGTGTGTGTGTGTGTGTGTGTGATCTCCGTTCTCTGGGATGAGCAGAGACAGAACCTCTGGCCCGTAACGCTGTCTATCCCTGTCTGACAGCAGGTGAGGCCGACACGCCGCTGAGGTGAAGCAGAGACTCTCAGGTGCACAGTTTGTTTGTGTCGCCAAGTAACAAAAGATAAACAGCGGCTCGCGGGAGCTCAGCGTGCCGTGTTTATGGATGCCGATGTGACCTGGGTGTCACTGAAGAATGGAGTGACGGTAGTTTCTTGTCAGGCATAAAGAAAAAGTAATAAAGAGGAGGAGTGTGTCGCGGCACGTGACTGCTGGGTGTTTAGCTCGACACCCCACTCTAGTGGTACAGCTATGACTAACACAGTGGCTCATTGTTGCTAATCAGCTGGTTCAGACTGTTCTGAGATACCTGAATGAAGCATTTGTTATACCTATCCAATCTTTTATTCATGTGTTTTCTCACCTGGATGTATATTTCAGATTCACACAGACTGTATACTCTACCTTTTGTTTCTGAAAGTCAGTTTTCCCCTTGGTGCTGCCGTTGAGCAGGCCGTTCACAGGCTCCCTCCGAGACAAAACAGCCCCATCAGGCTGCTCCTGGTCCTGGTTGAGTGGAGCCTCGAGGTTGGCTGGACCTGTGCTTCTGCTCTCTGTTTCTGAATCTGTGCCGGAAGTTGAACCACTCATGGCTACCTCTGCCTCCTCTGCCGGACCCCTCTCCTCAAAGGACATGCTCACACTGCGCTCAGACGTACCTGAGTCCGTCCGTTTCCTTGACAACAGACCAATGCTGTCTGAATCCCCAGAGCCCAATCGTGGTCTGACGCCGGAATCAGAGACATCTGAGCCCAGTCTCTGTCTGACGTGTGACAGGGAGCCAACGCTTCGCTCTGATGCCCCAGAGTCCAGCCGACCACGCTGGAAGGGACTATGGCTCCGGTCTGAGGCTCCAGAGTCCAGCCGGGCTCTGAAGGCCGAGCCCAGACTCTTCTCTGAGACCACAGGATCCAGATTGGACCTGGATTGGACCGAGGTCACACTGCGGTCTGAAGCGGAGGAGTCGGACCTTTGACGATGAGACAGGAGCAGGTCTGGCTCTGTGGTCATTGCTTCTCTCTGAGGCTGGATCAGCAGAGGTCCAGAGCTGTCATCCTTCACCAGGTGATCCAGAACCAACACCATACCTGAGTTTGAGCCTGTAACAGAAAACACAAATGTGACATGATTATTGGCTTTCTGCACTCTGATTTTGTGACAGCAGATTTTGATTTTACTTCTAAAGAAGGTGTTAGGGTTTGTGAGTAAAGGAAGCAGGAAGTGGTGAAGTTTGGGACTGAAATATTGGAAATGAAACACTTCTGTGGCACCGGGGCCCCCTGACAAGCCGGGCCAGAAATCAGGATCAGAGAAGGAGGCATGTGGAGACATGAGGGGATGTAGGCATTTCCTCCAGACTGGCCTCAGTTCCTGAGCAAGATTTGTGAGATTGTGTTGGTGGATTTGCGTAAAAGAGGAGTGGTCACAACCAAAGAGATGGAGCATGTGGCACAACCGTAGGGGGTAAGCAAGTACAAGAAGCCAAGGAGGAAGTGAGTGTGAAATAGAGACTAGTTAAAGTACACCCCCCCCTCCCTTCTCCCCGCTGTCCGAACTCCTTCGCTGCTCCTTCTCTCCTCAGGAAACCGCTCACCAAACATCCCAGCGCTGCCCACATCCTCCCCCTGTGACAGTCTCTACCTCGAACGCCGTGATGAAATATCAGAGGTTGCGTACAAACCACACAGGGTATCCGATTCTACATCCCACGCACACACCGAGGCATGAACACACTTGAGTGTGACCTGTGTTTGCACCAACTCTGCAACCAAACAGGGTTCACCAAGTATGCATGCCTTTCATTTACAAACCAGATCAAAGAGGGACTCCGGTCTGAGCAGCAGCCGCAGAAATCTCATTCAGCTTTGGTCCAGATCAAACAGGACATTCACAGTTTCATGGAGAGCAGTGGATCTATTTGTTGTGCAACAGTCCTAAAATAGAAGCTCTCTAATTTGTGCACAATTGATTTATAAATACCAGCAAGTTGTTGATTAAACAGACCAGGTGGTTATGTAATAAGCTCTGAATAGAAAACGTGATTATTACACACAATTAGGACGATTAACGGCTGCCATCCTCACATGTGACACTATGAATGGTCCACTACTCAGCAGTGTCTGTATCTAATGATGCACTCAACCCAAACTCAATTACTGCTCCACTGAAACAGAAGCGAGAGCCAAAACACAGCTCCTTCCACAAACTCTCACGTTATTGTTCATGTTTCGAGCAGTGAGAAGCTGTCATGTCCATTGTGTGGCAGCTTCTGGGAAAATCCCCTGCTGGAGCTGTGTAATGAGAGGCTTGCTTTTTGCTCTAAAATAGCTACAAAAGCAGCCACTCTGCTGCCGGGGCCGTTTTTAGAGGACAAACAAAGGCTGACCAGGGGTTTTCTTTATGCTTCTTCTTTCACACTGAAGCAATGACCCGAGGAGAGCTCGTGTTTGTAGATGCTGCGAACGGGTCAACACTGAACTCTCCCTCACCTACAGATGATCTGGGTTTAACACGAGGTCATTACTCCTCTGCTGTGAGTCTAGTGAGTCTACTGTTACTATAAATTATTAGATTTGACAACAAGCCTCATTCAAGTACTTGCATAAGCTTTTCCTATTATTTTGTAGTAAAATCAAAAAATTAAGAGTGTGGTTGAGCAAATCATTTTCAGAATTACCACTTACCAACACTTGTGATACCCACACTTGACCCTTTGTTGCAAGCCGCAGTCCATGTTGTCTGATTAGATTGTTTTCTTTTGATTGAGCATATTTGTCGTACGTCTCTTCTTCGTAAAGAAGAAGCTAGGGAGAGAATTGTCAGGGATATCAAATGCCATTTAAAGCAGCCAATAGCACTGAATGTGCAAACAACAAACTGCCAGCTAGCTCGTAGGTCCTGTGTGTCACAGGGAGGGATGTTTACATTTGAAAATTTCACTGGATGCAAAATTTGTATAAAACTCCAGTTAAACTTTTTTTTTGCGTTTAAGGATATGACACATTGAAAAATATCATTAAAAGGTTCTTTGTAGAGTTTTTTGCTGGTTATGAAACAGACAGAAATTAATTCTGATTACTTACAAAAGCAAACCAGACCATCAGCGACAAGATTGATTATTTCTAAATAGATATGTTTAATGCCTGAAACTGCTGGTGGGGGGTAGATGTCAGACGAAGCGATTAACTGTGCGCTGCCTTTGTTTACATTTTCCAGGGTAAAAATGTAAAGTGAGTGATACATGCGACTGTTAAAGAAAGCAGGATGAGATTTTTTGTTAAAAACACCACCTAAGCATGTACAGGAAAAAATCAGCAAAGAGATGAGAGGTATGGCTTTGTCCACAGGGGGCGCCAAAATCAACACAAACTGAAAGTTCCTCACAGGCTTTAAAAATACAAAAAAATACTTTTTGTTAAAGCTGGGTCAGATACTGGACAATTAGAGTTTGTGATACAAAATGTTAATATTTTTATATTGTATTTTTCATGTGCATTTCAAAACATGTAAAATTCTCCAGATTTTTAAACGGAAAAAGCAAAGATTTGAAAAAATGTCAGCACAATTACTTTTGCGGTGCTTTTGACTGCTATAGTGTAAAAAAAGCTCTTTTTGTAAAGTGTCCTGACATAACTTTGGTCACGGTTTGGTGCTATATAAATAAAAATGATAAAAAACTGACTGATTATAGCTGCAAACCAATGTCTCGTGTGAATGACAGCAGTCTGATTTATAGGCACGGGTAGTGTCCTCATATTAACAATAACACACCAGATGCTCCTCTGCTCGGTCCGATCACGGCCTCTGTGTAAAATTGGCATTAGTGTCAAACTAAAAGTTGAGTAAGTTTCTCTCTTTAGGGAATTTAAAGCACAGAGCGCATTCCTCCGAGAGTCTCTGCAAACATTTCATTTCCTAAATCACAGCCTTACCAGTTACAGTTTGGACTAGAAAGCAGAGCAGCTGGACACATGCTCATTCAGGCTGGGCTTGTAAATATAAGCTTTTTGTCAGAGAAGTAGAGGTATGCGTTTGTGCTGCGTTCAAAGACCAAACACAACCCGCTACTGAAGTCCGAATCTCTTATTTTCTGCCACTTTCTCTCTGCTGCAAAGACAACCACCGGCCCACCCTGACTTCACTGTCCCTTCCAAACCACAAACGTACGTGTCTTTGTTGATCGGTGTCCACTTTCAAAGGCGCTTTCCTTCTTTGCTTTCCTATGGTGGTCTTTTTTACCCGAGCTTCACCCTGGTTTAAATTGTAAGGCAGGGATATATCGGGAACAGTGGGTAGTTTTCTCCGCCAAGTCGACGAGACCTCAGTTCTGTTCTGGTATCAGCTTTATTTAGCAGAGGTGTGGCTGTTGGGTTTCCCTCTGTTGCTTCCCATAACCCCACAGCCAAGCCCAGGTCCATGAGAAGGACAGTGGGAGCCAAGTCCAGGGCAGACCAGGCCACACAGAATGACTATAATGGATGTCAGCCTCGGGCCAGAATCAGGTCAAACAGGATTAAGTTTAAAAAAAGGAGGAAAAACACTTTAATCTTCAGCCAGGGATGAGTTAAATCTGCTTTCCTGTATGAGGCAGATTGGTTCATTAAAGTTTATCTGGACGTGTCTTAAATTAGGTGGCTTTGTAACCACATTTATGACTCATCGACAATGCACTTTTGACGTTTTACAAGCGGTTCGCGCTCAGCTCTGAGCCTGCAAAGTTTCAAGGACTCAACTGAAGGAAGCACATTCATGACCTCCTGAAGGCTTTCATTCATACTTCTTTATTAATGGTCGGGCTAACAGGGTGGTTAATGAAACTACTTCACACTTAAGAAGGCAAAGTCATTAATCCTACAGCTGCGAGTCCAAACAGTTAATAAAAGTTAGATGAAGGAGCTTAAATACTATGACCTCCTGACCGCCACCTCAGGAGAAAGGCTCCTTCAGCCGACTATTTTAACAGGCAGCGAGGAGGAAATTGCATCAAGGCGGATGTGTGCAGTCACATGGTCATGCAACAGAGGTGGTCAGTGTTGGCTTTGAGTCTTGAAAGCCAAACCCAAGCCTGACCTTTAGGTGAGTGTTTACAGGAAACAAAAGATTCAACAAGTGTAGCATGGCTAAACATGATGCAACTGTGTGCAGGAAAAATTGCGTCAGACAAGCGCTAAAAAGATGGAAAGATTCAAAGAGTTACCCACCTTTTCTCTGCAGCTCTCGGCTTTGTTGTGTCTGCTGGCCGTGTAACTCCAGGATCTGAGATCTGATACGCTCTCGCTCACTGTGACTCTCACGCTCTGTGTCCTGTGAAAAAAGAAATGCATTCATTAAAGCTCCAAGAGGTATCATACTATTTAATTCCTCAGGTCACCATGTCTTCAGGTTTTCTGCCAACACAATCCTATGATCAAACCGGAGTGAGAACATCAGTGCTGGGATCGTCTGTTCGAGGTTGGTCACAACAGTCTTTTGTTGGAGGTTGAGGTCAAATGTTCAACACATGATGAGCAACATGCTGGACCAGCTGCAAAAGTAAAGATCTGTTATATTTTCCATTGTGTATGTCAACGAGAGGCTGAGCGAGGGAGACACCTGGGTGCCAAAAGAGCCAACACATACTGTTAATGTATGGCTCCATACTGTGTCATATCTCTGCTTTACGGGCCCATGTGACTTGAGCTGCTCCTACTCCTTCAAGATTACCTGACAAACTCGATCTCTTTCTGCAGCCCTAACCTGCACCAATAGAGGAAAGTCGCAGCAGGAGGGAGATCTCAGGCGAGAGTGTTTTGGCATATGGAGAGGTGTGGAGGGGAGGATGGAGGGGGAACGAGATGAAGACGCCGGCACTACTGTTGGGCCTCTGCTGTCTGACCTTGAGCTCCTCCACAGGAGGATCAGCTGCACAAACAAGCCTCCTCTGAGCACGTGCACACACAGTCTTTAAATCACTCCCACACATATTCTTTCTACAACACTTATTTTATTCTGTTCAACAGACTTCATGATTAAAGGGCAAGAAGCTCAGGTTGCGTCAGAAATAATCTCCTAAAAGTGTTTTAAAAAAATGAAATCCAGGTTCAGAAAAGTCAGACAAAGTTTGGGCGGATCCTGAAAAAATATGCAGGACGTGACCTTCCATACTGAAAAAATAGTACTAAGAGCAGATTTACAGCCTGGTGTTACTTCAAAAAGCTTCTGAAAACACATTCACAAGCTTTCAAGCGAGGAAAAACAGCACACACACCCAACCACACAATCAGTTTTTCATGTGTAAACACTGTTGTCCTACACAGGAGACTGGCACAGCTGTCAGCAGGGTGAGGATCTCATGAATTCAGGCTTTGTGTTTTTAAAAGGCTCTTAATCAGTGCAGTGTGTGATCACCAGAGAGAGAGTTGGTGTTGTGACCAAACACAAAGCCAAACAGAGTGAGAGGCAGAAGGTGAGAAGGGACGGGCGGCTTTCTGCTCTGTTGACTGTGACCTTCCCCACCTTGAGCAGATTAGAGGGCAGAGCGGCTCCATCTCTGAGGAGAAAATGTAATCAGACACTATTGCAGATGATTTTGTAAAGGGAAATAAGATAAGAATAAGTTTTTTTACTACAAGACATTTTCTATGCCCTCTTTTTCCATATGGGGAGAAAGTGGTGGTGCAGATTCTTGGGGATTAAAAAAATGTCTTCTCAGCTTTTAACAAAAAGGATAATTGTTTCTCCCGCAGATGGGACATCACAGTGGAGAGCAGAAATGTATTGAAACGCTCATTACATGACTCATTACAGTCTCTGATGAGTTTAAAGGACACAAACATTCTTGCACAATAAAGACAAAAGACTGAAGGAGCGACAGTGTAATAGCGCGAGAGGTCACACACAAAAGGCCGGCTCCTTCTGAGTGGAGTCACTTAATCAAAGAGTCATGGGGGAGATAATTGTGTTTGAGCCATAAACACAATTAGAGAGAACGAGCCTTTTCTCACCCGCCCCTCCTCTCCCTCTGCTTCAGGAGTCAGACAGACAGCCGTCATTTCACAGCTCCCACTAAACCACAAGGAACATATTTCTCACAGACGGCGAGGCCGAGGGGAAAAAAGGGAAGATAAAGTGGAACTGGAGACGCAGACCAGAGCGCGGGACCTGCTGCCAGCCGCCGTGCTCCGTGTCATTAGCGGCTTCCCCAAAACAGTCGAGACCTGACAGAGTGGAACTGTCACTGACACCGTCCCACTCATCTGGCCTCAGGAGCCCCAGTGTGATGGACTATAATTGTAAAAAGTTCAATCCGGTTAACACAAAAACAACTGTCCTCAGTTGTGACCACAGCGAGGCGTGGGCCATCTGGATTCCACCGAAAACCCTCAACTCCACAAAAAATAACAACAACAATGCTGAGGCACACACCTTCTGCTGCCACAGACAGCCCAGATCCATCTACAGATTAACACTCCGGCTTTTAGCGCTCAAGTTTTCCGTGAAAGTTAAATCCATCACCCTACCGGTGCAGTCGGGTCAGGTCATTAGAGGGTCGTCCATACCTCCACGTGGACGAGAGGAGAAACCTGGCGGTTCTTTTTCCATTACTGCAGCCTGAGGAACCACACGCTCGGCTGACCGCCAGAAAATGAAATACAGGAGCTGAGTGAAGTAGCAATCATCTCAGTGTCACACACTCTGAGTCTGGGGTGAGGGAACCCACACAAAAACCATGACTTATTCCCATTTCTTACTCACTGCACACCAAACATCACACGCCAATCTGAGCTCACTCTCTGGTTACTTTTTTTCCCCAACTCAGTCCACTAAACCCTCTCTAGTCCTGGTTTAAGACAGTTAATCTCCTCTCTTCCCTGTTTCCTCTTACTACGTGTTGGTGATGAGATAAGACAGCAGACAAACTCTCTAGAGCTGTAGCAGTCGCCCCTTCAATCAGGCTACCTGAGCTCACCTAACACCGAGACCTGCAGCCTTAGAGACACAAAAAGGTTAAAATGACTAAAAACAAAAACAATATACAACCTGTAAATATTCAATATTAGCCTCTATTTTGATTTAGGATCCTTCAAAGTTATTTTGTAGCATTCATTTCACAATTCTCTCTCATAAATCATCATCAAAGTTTCAGCAGCATCCTCAGAGTCAAACTGTCAACTTAAATGAAAACAAATGAAGCATTATGAACACGAACCTTAGAGGTGAACAGAGAGGCAGGTACGTCCCATTCTTCACAAAAAAAAGAGTGAAAAAGTCAGAGAGCAGCTGTGACACACGACAGCGGAAAATTCAGAATGACATTCACCTTCACTGAACCGACTGCCTTCCTCTCTCTCTCTCTCTCTCTCTCTCACTCTCTGTCTCTGTCTCTGCAGTCACCCTCTTGGAGTCAGGACGTCCGCTATTCTGCTGCTCTGCTCCTTCAGCCACATCATACACACGCACACAAACATACACACCACCACCAACAACACACACACACACACACACACACATAGTACCAACAAGCCACTCCCTTGACTTCCCCTCCCTCCCATTCTGTCTCCACAGGGATCTGACCCCCACCACAAACACACACACACACACACACACACACACACACACTTTCCTTGTAGGTTAAAAGCTCGCCTGGTTGACACATTAACTTCTGACACACTCGGCCTTTGTTTTGACCTCTATTTCTCATTTCCCCAACTGACGTGCTACACGTGAGAAGAGGTGATATTTCACTGTAACAGGACCTCATTCAAATTTTTGATGATTTTCACTTCTGTATATTACAGCAATGAATAAAGATCTTTTTTCCTAGTGGATTTTTTTTTGCTATATACATATAATTATAGCGTTATTATAAGCTGTCACCGTATAGATCGTCCAAAATGAGCAAAAGGAAACTTAAACACTGAGTCAGCTTTTCCGTAATGTTAAAAACAGCCGTTAACTTCTAACGGGTGTGAAATTTATCCAATAAGTAAACGTGAAGATACTCCATATTTTCCATCTGAAGTTTCTGTTCTAGAAGTTTTTGAGCTGGTGTTTGTTTCAACCTCCCTTCCGTACACAAAAATTGTGTGCGAGTGTGTTTATGTGCGTGTTTGGCTGCTGCGGTGGCCTATCTGGGACCTCCATCTGCCATGAGACAATTGCACTCAGCTCAAAGAGATCCGCCGCTGTGATGTGAGTGGAAGGAGCCCTGCTGCTGCCTGCTGATGTTGTTTTTGGCCGCCATCCCATTCCAGCACAGACTACACAGCCGGGACACAGCTGGTGGGCTGCCGGCCTGTCTGTCCGAGCCCCCCATCCAGACCTCCAACCCCCCTACCCCCTCACTCATCCATCTCACCACCTGTAGCTCACAGCCTCACTAACGTTGCGCTCAGCTGTCTTACAGGAAGTGAGGTAAAAAAGGCTTGAATGTTGGAGCATCCTGTGACGCCAACATGCTGTCATCGCTTCCTTTTGGAGGACAATACCCACACACAGACACGCACAAACACACACACACGCAAGAAGGAATGCATGCAGGCAAAGCTGAGCCTGTAACAGACAATGGGACTGATACTAACAGCCTTTTTTTCTCCTCCTTTCTGTTGCTGTGGCGGGAAAAATCGTAACACCATGATAATGTGCCTGATTGGATTTACACTACTGTAGGATGTTCCTAGACTTCCATCTCTTAAAAGGCACAATGTAGGTAACTGCATACAGTCAGAATTAACTTTGTTTTCATCCGCTGGAAAGAGAGCATTCATCAGAAACTGTGATCAAACACAGCAGATAAGATAACATCTGGCCCCTGGCAGAGTCTCTCCCAGACAGCTAAGCCTTATGTCTTCACATCATGTTCGCTGCAGCAGCCGTATAATTCAATCTGATAGGCTGCAAAAGATTAAAGTTTGGTTCAACTCTGAAAACACAGCTGTTATCGTCCACTAGAGGGCCGGTCAGCTGAGAGAGAGACGTCTGACTGGAGGCTGCAGTCTGCGGTGTTGACATGCATTATCACCTTTAAAGTATTTGATAAAATCTGATTAAGTAATTTAAATGCCTTAAATCCTCTGAGGCCCTCTGAATGGCTCAAAGTGTGAAAGGCTGCAAGTGTCAGAAACAATTTACAGCCGTCACTAAACACCGGGCTCAAAGTACACTTTATCTTTCTCCTCCGACTCGGCCAAACCTGAAGGAGGATGTTAAAAAACAAAAACACATTCTTTGCCTCGTGGCAGCCAAAGCATGTGTTTTGTGTGTGCGGTGTAGCCACATTTATGACACAGCGTGTGTGTCTCAAGATACAATGCCTCTTGTTTGCTGCATTCTTCTTTGTGGCAGCAGAGAAACCTCAGCGGCCTCAGCTGCCATGCAAACAAACTCTGCAGACGCTAATGGGTCTGTGCTCGGTTCGTCTTTGCAGGGAAGCGAGGATGATCCTTTGAGACGGCTCACCGGTCAGGTGTGACGTGATGTTTAGACATAACCAGGTTAAGACTGATATCGCTCTAACGAACGGCTCTACTCACCCCAGTTCCCATGCTGCTCAGAGGCTCCACACTCTCAGACTCCAGGCAGCGACCAGGTGCTTTACCGCGCTCCACGGGCCCTAAAAAAAACACACACAGCAGCAGTGCAATAGTTAAAATGAATGTTATATTCTGATTTCAGTAAAAGCAAACAAAGATGTGATACAATCTCAGGTGACAGATGATAACATGATGTGAGGTGTCCTGACGTGGCTCCATGTTGGAGGCTGTGCAGTCTGTATGTATCACAGTGTGTCAGAGTGATGGGGGCCTCACAGACCAGACAGCGCTAAGGAATGACAGGAATCCACTATCTGATCCAGCATCATAGGTAGATCTGGCGTGTGACTATGGCGACCACAGACCGCCTGCCTTCTCCCCCACATTAATTATGCATGCACACTCAGCAACACTATACATTTACACACCTTAAAATGATTAAAAAGTGTGAAATTAAAATAAAACTGGAAGTAGCAATTGATGCATATTTTTATTTCAGCACCTTCATCAGGCGTCTGACTTCAAACAGCCGGACTCACCTTGCTGCTGCTCGTCTCGGACTTGTCGGATGGCCGCTCGGATCATCTTCCTCTCCTCGTACTCGCTGGCAGCACGGAGCTTTAAGCGAACGCACACAAAACTTCAGTGCACACACAAACAGCGTTGAGCGTCACCAACCGTGTTTCATGATTGTTGTCAGTAATGCTCACCATTTTCGTGAGCTCATCAACGTCCTGAATCGACTGCAGTTTTCGTGACAGCACGTCCAAGTTGTCGCTGGATTCTGACCTGAGAAAGAGACAGACAGTGACGTGGTTTTAATTTAGCTGACCATCAACTTGTGCCCCTGCATTGTGGGCTTCACTGTCTCTATACTGAGGCCTCTGTGTGCGTGTGAAAGGCAGCAGAAGATCAAATCAAGTTTTCTTGGTGAAAATACAAACTGAAGGTGGAAAAAGTGATACCCCGGAATAACAGATTTGACAGCAGTGACATAAAGCGTCTGAAAAAGGCTCGTCTCGCCCTCCCTCCTTTCAGCCTCATATTCTCCATTTCACTGCTGCTTTTATGTTGGTTTCTATTACTCAGACTTCTCTCTCATTATCTCCGCTCTCCTCCATTAGCTGGTATTAAAGGATGTGTGGCACGTCGGAGTGGAATATTTCACATTCCAACAGTGCGAGGCATGGGATAATGCAACTCTCAGACCGCTACGGAGCGTCTGCGTGTCTCTGTGTGTGTGTGTGTGTGTGTGTGTGTGTGTGTGTCTGAAGCATGTGTGTGTATTTTCTACAGTAGGTATGCTTCCTCTAGCAGCTTCAGTGAGGCACCTTCTTTGTTACTGTAACTCAAGTCGTCTAAGAGCACCAGTGAATGGAAATCATTAGGCTCGTTCTCTGGTCTTTATAGTAACAGAGACAGAGAGTGACAGCAGAGGGTTGAGTATCGTCTTCGCATCCAGAAGTGTTCAATCTTTGCTCTGCTCTCCAGACATCACCTGTCATTAATTAACACCTGTACACCTGTACTAAGACTTATAAGTTCCCATACTTCACTGTGGTTGTTAGCAAATTTTGCAAATATTACCTGGACAGATTTTAGGAATTCTTTAGAAAGTAGAGGCATCAGAGAAAAGTCTGAATTGGTCACATAAATTGTATATATCACCCCTAAATATATTGCTATATCATCTTTATACAGATAAAGTCAACAGTAACATTATGATGATCTCCTTTGATAACCGAAGCCTCTTTGTCCCGTTTCTCTTTCACGGTTTTGCTGCAAAATAAACCTGTTATTTATTGACATTATTTGACAAAATGGCAAAGGTGGCATCAGAGCCTTGTATTAAGTCTATACACAATCCTCAGCTGAAAGACGGTAGCTGAGAGTTGAATATTACTGAGCTGGAAAAACACAGAGGAGGTTCCAAAGTAGATAAGACAAATGATCTGAGAAAGACGACTTCAATCCGACTCTCATGACTTAAATGCTGACAGCCAGGTAATCTGATGACATACGGAGAAACCTTCCTAAGCGAAAGTATTCATTGAGAGATGTGCTCACTGCTTACACAATGGAACACTGATAATTTATTGTTGCTGCAGTTTTTTCTCTGTCCCCGATGATTTCATGACTGGAACTTTCCAGACTTCTCAATTTTCCCACTGGAGTAGAGGAATGCTGCGTCTGGGTTTGTGACTGTTTTCCCAGCGTCTCCAGTTCACCTGGGCTGCTGCAGTTTGTCATGAGGACAGGTGTCTGTGTGTGTGTGTGTGTGTGTGTGTGTGTGTGTGTGTGTGTGTGTGTGTGTGTGTGTGTGTGTGTGTGTCTGTGTGTGTGTGTGTGTGTGTGTGTGTGTGTCTGTGTGTGTGTGTGTCTGTGTGTGTGTGTGTGTGTGTGTGTGTGTGTGTGTGTGTGTGTGTGTGATCTTACCTGTGGTGGTTCTCCTTGTCCTCCTGCTGTTTGAGGCGCGTGGGTCGAAATCTCTTGCTGGCCAGAGCCGCCTCCATGTCCTCGATCTCCCTCCTCCTCAGATCCCGGATGGCTGAACGGATGAGGCGTCTCTCGTCCAGATCGACCGTTCCATCCAGCTGCACGTACAACATAAAGAGACAGACGTTAAAAAGAGGGCATGAAGACAAATGCAAGTGTTTAAAGTCTGCTGACACTCTTATATTTGCTTCTAAGTAAACCTTAGATGGGGAAATGGCATCAGTCCTATAAATTCCCCTGTGGCAGTTAAGGGTCACTGGCTTGTTGTCAGTGTAAGTACAGGGCGGTGACTGAGCAGAGCTGAAGGGCTCGTAGCGTACAGTCGTAGCTCTAACTTCTGTCAGTCTCTTGCTCTCTGTAATTACCCCCGTCAAACAAGGACAATAACGCACTTGTTTATAAGAACAGAAAGACTCTGAGCCAATCTGACCAAGCACACAAACACAGAAAGAGTTGGATTTTAGGTTTGCTAGTAGCTAGCAATGTTAGCAAACAATGCTGCTGGTTGTTCAGTCGACAGCTTTGAACTAGACTGAAATATCTCAACTCTTACATTGAATTTGTACATTCACGGTCTCCTGAGGATTATTGCTACTAGTGATAGCCTCACTTTACTCCAGGACCACCACCAAGTTAAAACTTGTGGTTCCTCAGCAAGTTAGCATAGCCACTGTGAGCATGTTAGCATACCAGTGTTCAGCCTCATAGAGCTGCTAGAGCCGATACCTAAAGTAACATCAGGCGAGTGACGTGAAGACAGTACAAACTAAACAGCCCTGGCTCAGTTCTGGATGTGTGGCAAGGAGTTACAGGGTCAGCATGAGGGCAGATGAACGGCTTATAGATTGGCGCGGACAGGTGATCTGACCTCACTAATGGGAAACGACAGGACCACCTGAGCAAGGTGCAGAGGAGGAGAAACAGGCTCGCCAACAGCTGGTGCTCGGCTGTAAGAAAGAAGTGCGTTCAGCTCTCGGGGGTCGACTTATCAGCCAGGTGTCTTCTTCTCTGGCTGTAATTTATGTTGGTTGTACGGTAGCCGGGCTGCAGGAGGCCCCAGAGACTCACATGTTGAAGTGGCTCACTTAACAACACTCAGTGAGCCGTTTCATCACTCTGAGAGACTATTAGTTAAAGGGTTTATTTTTTCAAGCAAAGAAGAGTAATTAAGGTGTGTGAGTGTGTGTATAAAAGCCGCCTGCAGACAGACACACCACTCAGAGCTGGACTCTTTCATGTCAGCGACAGCCGTGAGCGTGGGCGGGTATGGGGAGCCCTCTCCTTTCATATAAGAGGTAGACCTCTCTTTTGGTCGACAGCGGGAACCTGTCAACACATGCAGAGATGAGCGGCTCCTCTGGCAGGCTTTTGGGATTCACTTCACGCACAAACACACACTTTAAGGTTTCCTGCTGCACCAGTTAAAACCTGCAGAGTCGAGACACAAACCTTTGCACGCCAACTGGTTACTTCGAAAAGGAGCTGGATGAGGCTGTTAAGCTAAGCCTTACACCCTGATGGGATGAGAAGGGGTTGATGTGCCCCCCCTGCTGGGCCCGGAGGAGGATGGCGGGGGAGTGGGGGAGTGTGGGGAGTGTGGGGGGAAGGGGGGGGGTCGGGTCTCACAAGAGATGAAGAGGGGCAGTGGTTTTGAGGTCTCGCTGCGGTTTAGCGAAATATGCGGCCCAGGCTGCACAAGCTCAGAGGGGCTCTCCTATATACTGTAATTTGTGGAAATTTAAGTGCTGAGCTGACTGAAAATAATGGGTCAGACGAGAACGTGCTCGCTGAAAGGAAGGAAATATACGAGGGAAGAGGAGAAGAATAGGAGCGGTGAGTAAGGCGGGTAACAGAGAGAAAGGATGACACTGGGAAAAAGAGGAAAGTGAAGTTGGGTATGTATGCCTAAAAATGGGCAGATGAGAGCTGGGTGGGAAAGGGCCAGGCCTCGTACAGGTCATTCCTAACATTCCTGCTGACTCACAGGGAAAGAGATGGAAGTGAAGTGAGCAGATCAGGAACTGGGTTTGGGTCCAACCCAGGAGTGAGATGATTCAATGACCAGGAACAGCAAGAGCAAGATTTTCATTGTTAAGCAATCACAAGAACACACTTGCTCATTCCTACCACTGTCCAGTGTCTCTCCTCCTACACACACACACACACACACACACACTAACCAAACACTCGTGGGAGCTGTCCGTTACCACACTGTCAAACTGCTGAATGCATGTCATGATCTGATTATACAGCCGTTTCCCTGCCAAGTTTAAGCTCTGACTGATTTATTTATATTCATTATTGAGATATAACAGAAAAGCCTCAAGCCAGAGCCTCGAATCAGTAACTTCTGGTAAGCATTTTAAAACAGGCTGCGTGTTTGGCCTGAGAACTGAGCAGACCAGTTTAAACAAGTAAAATCACAAAAGAAAAAAAGAGGAGAACTCCCAAACAGAGAGCATGTGATAGACTGCAGAACTGTCCGGATCACTTATAGTAATCTCTCTGAACACAAGCACAGCGAGTCATGATGTGATGATAGGAGATGAAAAACAATCTCTACATGTGCACTTCAGCACTTTGACTCCTACCTGCTCTCACACTACAACTTTTAAATGGACCAATCAGTGCGCAGATGGCTGCTTGTTGACGTTTGGATTGGTTAAAACATGTAAATTCAACCAGCTGGCTCACGGCCAAAAGCTGTAACCAACTTTTCCTTCACGTATCTGAAAAGAGGAAAATAAAAATGTCCATGACCACTGACTTTCCCGCACAGGAAGTTAATGAGTGGGCGTCACCCGAGCTAATAAAACACACCTTAAACTTGGACGGCTGCCAAAGAAAACAGACCAAACGTTAAAGAACCAGAGACGGAAACACACTGGAGTCCATCTGACAAAACCTCCACAGTCAGAGAAAAAAATGACTCCAGTTACTCAGTGACAGCACACGTCCTCCATTGACCAACATCAGAGGCATTTTTCAAACCAAGTCACAGCCCTCGTGGTTACCAACTGTCACTCTGTCCCAAAACAACAACCCAGTGACCCAGAGAGCAGCCGTTAAACCCGGGCAGACAGAAGGCTTTTCACGCAGTTTTCCTCCTGCTGCTAACAGACGTATGAGTCAGGAATAGCACATAACAAATAGGTCACATGTAGGAATATGTTTTACTGAAAAGGATGCAGTCATCGAGACGTCACCGAGCTGTCAGCACCTCTAATGACGGCTGGGGTAGAGGTGGGGGGTAGTCACGTTACAGTCTTGTAAGGCCTACAGGTGTGACAGCAGCTACCCGACGCGATACAATGTGAGGAAGAGGATGGAGGCGGCGATTATGACTGAAAGGGTGAAGAAAGAAATCCTGTAGAAACTAGGCCAGCTGCTTCAAAGCGGTGTGTACAAACGGATTTCCTTTTATTACATGCACTTATTCATCGATATAAAGCAGAAACTGATTACCCTATTCAGCAATCACGCTGCGGTGAGGTGAAAAGATACAAAAAAATGTTTTTATGTATCACAAGCAGGCTTGCTAAGGCTTGCACGGCACTGTTGGCTGCTTTGAGTCACTTCCTGTGGAGCACCGGCTTTCTCTGGAGTCAAAACCTCAAACCTACCCAAAGAGATCCGACTGAAGCAGCTCAATCAATCACAGCCAATTAGAGAGAGTTCATGGTTTAGCAGTAATCCCGACCAGCTGGCGACACACACTCCTGAGGACGCACTCTGAGCTCATCTGTTGCACATGAAGGAAACACATTTAAATCTATATTTTAAAGTCCTTAATTTATTGTGTTGCACATGGAAACAGTGTCAGAAGTGGTCAAACATGGCAACAAGTCAAGGTTCTGCAGGTAGTAAAAATACAGTGAGCTACTATTTAGTGGGGCTGCTGTATGTATCTGAGCTTAGCACACACGCTGTAACAGCTACCTGTGGGTGCAGCGGGATTAAGATGTGTGGGAAGTGAAAAGAGTCGGACCACTCAGCTACATTACTGTGCAAATAGAAGAAATTAATGTACAGGTTCAGATTCGTTTTAATCTCCCCCTTATTCTCTACTCTCTACATAGCAACAGTTCATATTAGTCCCGCCACCCAGGCTGTATTCTTGTTTCCTGTTTCTTTAGCTAACATGCTAATTTAAAAAGTTCAGCTTTCGTAAAAACAAGACTAGGTCAAAACCTAGTATGTGGCTGACCGGATCAGGTCAATGTGCGCTTTTGAGGGCAATGTGTTACAAGGACTGTCCTTATGAGGCCGATGACAACGTGTTTGAAAGCAGGTGCGCGCTGCGGACGTAGGAGAGCGGATGAGCAGCGGAGGAGCAGCCCCGTCTACTCCCCAAACAAAGTATCTAGAGCCGTATAGACAGAGAGTCGTGTCAGTGGAGGTCCAATATGCTCCATGATCCGCCATTGCGATGTTGCAACTTTCTCTCTATGGCTGTGAAAGTACCGTCACTCACTCAGTCAGTCAGTCATTTACTCAGTCAGTCAGTCACATACAGACCCGTGTGCAGGGCTGACCCCGGCGTTCAGCCAAAAATACATGAATATTCCTTAAAAAGCAGACATATCATATTTGGTGTTAATACTAAAAGTCCAGTTTCACTTGGAACGTCTGTATCACAAAATGTCCAGCCAGCCCTGCACACTGTATGTGTGTGTCATCCTTTGTGTGTCTGTGTTCTACACAGGTCAGGTCAAACCTCACAGGTCGATGTGTGGACAATGTCTACCTTCACCCTCCCTCCCTCCCTCCTGTACACACGCCCACCCAGCCCTGTCTGGGAGCAACAACGACCCCTCAGGCCAAGTCCCGACCTTTTGACTCCCAGTGGGTGAGCACGTGCTCGGCTGTTTTTGCGCTTAACACTTTCTACTTTGAGGACTATGACGTGTCGCACAAATTCCCTGACACAAAGGAGTATGTATGCTTTCTGTAAGAAATGTGTGCGTTTGCGCGTGCAAGTCCACGTGCATGGCTATGAGCGAGAGGTTCTGTGTGTTTGTGCGTGAAATGAGGGCTACAGTAATAATTTCCAGAGCAGGCTGGGGTTAGAGAGCAGCCAGGCAGCAGATCGGATCAGTGCTTTAAACTCACTTGTGTCGAGCCCACAAGTGAGTTTGCCCTTATAAGGATAGACGGGACACTCCCGGCAGAGGAGCTGAAGTGGATTACCAGCTGCCACCGAGGAAGCTGGTCTGTGTACAGTGATTGAGGCAGACACAAATAAACAGAAAGAAAGACTGAAAGGGTGAGAAAGTTCAGCAACATTTTTATCAACATAAAATCTCTTCATTGCCTCGCTTTGGGGCAAAGCTCCCATCTGAATCAGGTGGAAGCCTATAAATCATTTCTAAACGCCTCAGGAAAACAATGCGTGTATACAGTAGGCCGGCACTCACACACAATGAAAAACGGGAATATAATCAGGATACATGAGAGTGCTGCAAGGCACAGGACTCCTTGTTCCTTAGAAAAGGGAGTTTCAGTCACCTCTTGGCTACAAAATTAACAAAGAAACAAACCAGATTCAAGGTTTCACTCATTATGCTGCAGCGCACACTGAGCCTGCATTGTCCCGGGTCAGATAAAGAGGGAGTACCTATGAAATATACAAGCCAGGGAGGAAGAAAGATAACTGCATTCATATGGCAATGTGCTCTTTGTGAGTGCGGCTGCACGTGTGGAAGGCTTAACCTTTATTTATTAGCAGATGGTAGGACAGAGGCCCGAGCAGACCTGGGAAAACAGTGTCCCCTTTACACTTGAGGTAGCAGGCATAAAGAACGGCGCTTTGAGGAATGCGTGTGGGTCTGAGGTGGGGGTACGGGCATCAACAATGATCTATAGGCCTGTAATGATGCACTGAAGGCAGACGTGTTGTTACAGACTCGTGCACACAGCACACAGTCTTACATTAGTGCATTGGACTCGACATGCGGGTGGTTGCTCTGATGGTCAATGCTCTGATCTTATACGCAAAATATTGAGCTTTCAGCTCCGTGGAGGACCTCAAAGCGATTTCAAATCTTGCAGCATTCTTGCATGTATAACCTCTCTAACTTATAGTCGTGTACGGACAGTAGAGCTTATTTCTCCTGGGCTTAATCCAACACCTCCGTGAGACATTTTGGCCCATTTCGGCTATCTGGTTTCAAACAATCTGTCCTGTTTGAGTGAATAGTTTCTCTTCAGAGCAGCAGGTCAGGTCACATAGAGGGATCCAGGTCAGTTACAGCCTGTGCAGGACAAACCTGCCCCACATTTTGGAGCTGGGCTCATCCAAAGGGTTTTATATCAGACGACATGGGCAAAAGAAGGCCCCTCTAATCTGCTACAAACTGACAGAGCTCATATAATTATTACTAAAACATGCACAGGACATGAATTTGTTGAGCATACATTCACTTTTACAGCAATATAAGCCTTCCAGTCTTGGGTCAAATGTTCAAATATGCAAACCTGGCACCTACATTATTTATTTCAGCTCGACAGACGACAGCTCAATGAGAGATTCAGGTGCATTTTAGTCAAGTAGCAGCTGATGTTTTCGGTTGCTTTGTTCAAGGTTTTTGACATCCTTATAACTTACTTTAGCAAACACACAGAGGAAGGGAGCTGTCACTGTTTTAAAATACAGTACATCGTTATCTTCCTCATAAGCAGGGGATCTGATACAGTTTGACAGATTTCAGCAGGAAGGAGCTTTCAGAAATGAAGAGATAGGAGAGACTCTTGCTGGATCCGGCCTGGTTTGAGCACACGCAGGTCATAGCAGGAGCTGGAGCATGATGAATCTTCACCAAATATGGGACATCGCTGGTCGCACTGGAGCCCTGCGTGACTGGACCTTCTGGTTTAATGAGGTAAGAGCCAGGGGGTGAGAGGGTCCCACAGGAGAGAGGCACAAACAGTTTGTTCCTAAAGATCCATGAGAGACGCCATGCTGACTCCCGAAATCTAACAAACTGTCCACAACTAAAGCAAGGGGATTTAAAGACGCACAAAGTCAGATAGACAAGGCCAAACAAACTCGAACAGATCAGCTGTTAGCATCAGTGGGCTGGAGAGCAAAACATCAACATCCGCTGGACAATTACTACTGGATCTCAGGAAATGGCTCTCTCCCGAGGGATTCAATATTGAAAAGGCCGAACCCAGAGAGTTTCTACATTTCTCTGCTCTGATTACACATTTCTTTGTGTTTTATTTCCCACTTTTAAAAGGACCATCTTTCCTAAGCTTTGGATATGTGACTTATCCAACTGCTATAATTGTTTAATTTAGAATGTGACTTGGCAGAAAACCCAGAGCATTTCTGATCCTGCATGTTGTTTCCTGCATGCTATTTTTCCTTTGAACAGAGCCACACCTTAAGTTTTCAAATGTAAAGCCAAAGACTGCTGAACTGTGCCTAAGTCCTGCTATGGTTCCTTACAGCTGAGAACCTGTGTTTTATCAAAGCAGATGAGGTCATAGCATCAAAGGCATCTTAATAGCATGTCTGCAATGACAATTGTCTCTTAACCCAACAGAAGCACAGCTTCTTCAGAATCTGCAACTTGATTTTCAAATCCTCTTCGACATAATGAGGTCTTATAATACTGAAAATTGGTGAAAAACAGGCATTGGGACAACTGTAAAAAGCAGACAAGTAGATTGTACACATCTGGTAAGAGTTTCTTCTGAGTCTAAAACACCTGGAAAATGTATAAACAGAAGCTTGAGGGTGAGCTTGAGAGTCTGTTTGTCCCTGAAAAAAAAAACCTCTAAGCGCCTAAAGTATTAAAAGTCAAACAGGGATTTGGTAGCCGGAGACGCCTGGTGGTTGGAAGGAGACGGAGGATAAAAAGCACACCTTCAATCCCTTATCCAGACCTTTTCCATTTGGCAGAATGATGATCCGGACAGATGGAGATCAGTCACAGAAGCCCTCTCTGCTGGATCAATTACCACAGACGTAAAGAACAGAGCAGCTCTGACAGCAAAGACTGTCCCATATCTGACCTGATTGACATCCCCATATATCAAAGCAGAATATACTGTACCCATCTATTGAATCTACACTGCACAGATCTTATGATTGATTGAGCAGCTGATGTCCGCTTTGTTTGTCAGGCTGTAACTCCCCTGCCGCCCTCAGTAACCACAGACTGGTTCTGCTTTTTCTTCTGTCAGTTAAAGTAGAGTTAAAAGTGAAATAACTGTTTGTTGGTATCTTTTCCCAAATTAACCAACACGATGGTAAACCTACTTCTCAGATAAATCTCAGTCTGTACACGTTCACAATCCTGTATCCTCTATGCATGCCAAAGATATCCAAGGAGTTCCACAAGGTTCAGTTCTCGGCCCGATTCTATTCACTTATGCTTCTTCTAATATCATCAAGTAAAAATCCATCTATCGCCAATATTTTGCAGACGATACTCAGTTAATAAAGCCACATCCAAACCAAACCAATCTGTTAACTTAACTCATGTGCATGCCTTATAAAAAACTTAATCCTGCAGCTAATTTCATGTTATCCTACCTTTTAACAGTCAGAGGGGGTTTAGTGCCAAGAAACATGGAAACGTGCATAAAAAGTCAGTGAAACACATATGTTAACATATAAAAACTAGGGATGCACGATATTGGATTTTTTGCCGATATCCGATATGCCGATATTTTACAACTCATTTAGCCGATTACCGATACCGATATTTTTTTCCCGCACACCTAATTGCAGAGATCATCAACTCTCTTCTGTATTGGAATTAGCGTACAGTATAATGGTGATACTCTTATCACATTTGTTACAACGGTCGGGGTGACGGGTCTTGAGATGGTTAATCAAATTTGTAGTGTTGAAAGACTTTGCCTTGGCTCCTCCTCGCATCACCGAAGCTGAGCAGTCATTGCAAACAGCAGTTCTGCTATCTATTTCAGACACTTTGAAAAACTTCCACACCACGGACATTTTGGCTTCTAACTCCCTCATGCTGCAGGTAGACTCACGTGACGTCATCACGCTGCGCCTCGCAGGTCTTCTTCGCGCCGGGGACATAGCGCCGAGGTCGGGCATTTGATCAAGTATGCAGCGGCCCATTAATTTATCGGTTAATTATATCGGCGGATATCAGCGTGTTGGCCGATATCCGATAGTTCATTTTTAAGCCATTATCGGCCAATATCGATAACGTGCCGATAATATCGTGCATCCCTAATAAAAAAATACTTGGAAATGCACTCTAAATATTTATCAAGCATTTACACAATAAGTACTGGTTTATGAATACATAATATACACCAGATAACTCTAGAGAGCACCCTTGACAGATGAATGATTGCATTTTCAATGTATTCCCTCATTACAGGAGTGCAATCATTTATCCAGAAAGGGCATACGCATTAATATGGCCATAATCTTTCCTCACTTACTTTAAGGGGAATGTAATCTCATTACCTCACTGACACGAGCTGCGTCAACCTCTCTAAGGTTTATTTGTTATACTGAGTGTTAAACTGACACGTTATTCTTTATTATGACACTTTAAAATGACAAAACAGCGCCTGCTATGCTGTTTATAAATGAAATACTGCTCCTCCTATTAAAAAGTCAGCCTATGTTTCCAAAGTATAAACCGTTTCATATTTCAAAAATGACAAAACACTATAAAGTGTCCTCTTTAATTAGGAGATGCAACACACTGAACTCAGTTTAAACTGTAAACGTTTGCTCAAACACTTGTCAAATTCGGCTCCATTTACTCTGAGTGATGAGCAACAAACTTAAAGGCCAAAGCCCAAAAATAGATTCGTTGGAGTTTATTTGCACATCATCGCAGAGTTCACTGCTTTCTTTTCTCATCCTTTCAGAGCCAAAAAAGGCAGACTATTTATAGCAGTATATCCAGTAACAAAAGTTTCCTGTTTAATCAAACAAACAAAGAGGCTTCTTATCTCTCTGCTCCCTGGCCGTGTATTTGTATATTCACTGACAGAAGCTGAACTCTGCAGGCTGTAACTCAACTCTTGGACTCTGTCAATGCAAAAGTGTAGATAAGTGTTTCTACTGATACACTTTAGACGGAAACACTGCCCTGAATGATTAACTGTTCGCAGCACGTTTCTTCATAACCTCCTCGCTGACACTTTTGAAATCATACATGAAGTGCTTTGTGGAAATGTGAGGGGAGTGAATACCTGTGAGGATGACAGGCTCAGCAGGAAAAAAATCAGGTGTGCACTTTGAACACTTTGTTTGTAGTTTGTAGCCTCACTGACTTTTTCACTCCAGGGGACAGAAACACTTAAAAACAGGCTGTAAACATCTACTAAGGTCAAAGGCACCAACTGCCGGCATGAACACAGACGCAGCAGGTGTTATCAATGGTGAGGGGCATAAAACACTTCAGAGTCTTTACTTTTTTTTAAGTGTGTGTGTGTGTGTGTGTGTGTGTGTGTGTGTTTGCGTGTGTGGAGGGTATTTAAAGGAAGATCTGCTGCATGCAACAGCTTGTATGTGAAGTGCTCTGCAGCCTCTGTGAAGACAGAAAATCTGATTTTAATGATTGTTGGCTCGGATGTAGTTTAAGTCTTTATTTGGGACTTTCTTTGTAATTTCATTTTAGGAGTTCAACAATTTTCATTGATGATTAACATGATCACCATCTGCCCAACGGCCCCAAACCTATAAAGTTCCCTGCATGACAATACAAAGCCTTAAATCTTCTCATATTAGAGGCTGAAGCCAGAATGTCTAACACAGCTCGTATATCCTAAACTGTCCCAGACGACAGTTATATAATGCTACATAATTTTTCCGATTTATTTGTTCCTAGTGATGAGGCTGACATTTTGGTCCATGTCCCCGGGGGGTCAGGAGAACCTGGGAGCCACACAAAACAAACCCATTCTTCCTGTCAGACTGTAACCGTCGAGCCCTTGTCAACGCACAAAGGGTCCAGAGAGCCATAAAACGAAGACCCGGGGGTCCCATAGATCACTGAGGCCGGACCACAGAGTGAAATTGCCCCATTTTTAAACATGTGTGAATGCTTTTTGTCACCAGGGAGAGGGGACGGTCACAGGGCTGGCAAGACTAGTTACAAATCATTATGTGAGACGTCCAGCATGTGAAACCAGCCCAGCAGGCGCCACGGACGGAAACGTCTCCGGGCGGTCATTTTAATTAAAAAAAGGGAGGCAGACTCGTGCATCAGCAGACCACGAACTGTCAAAGACAATAAGACGTTGCATAAACTGATGATAGTTGATGCATCAAAGCAGGGAGGGGTTTCAGGGATAATTAGAGAGGAGATCTCGGAGTGGATGACAGATGCTTCTTCTTAGCAGACAGGTGCACAGGTGCCACAACAACACCTGTAGACCTGGCTCGTCCTGCAGGTTTGACACACGCACACTATTGCCACACTGCAGTTTCAGGACAATAACAGCTGATAATCATCACTCTCCGAGCCTCTAATCAGCTGATAAAATCTATTTTTAAGCGATAGTTGTTGGAGCAGTTTGGTTGCAAGTAGCTTCTCTGCAGCTTTTTGTCCACAGACTTAAAACGGACGACCTGCGACGAACATCCTCTCCACACAAAGCGGGACACCAACTGATTATTTTTGTGAATATTAAATAGCCGTAGAGGCCGAAAGGAAAGAATAATGCTTTCCTTGGTTGCCATAGAGGGGATTAAATGAGCAGTATAAAGGCAGTCTGGGCTTCGAATAGAAGTGGAGAGACGGGATTAGCGGCGTTAGAGAAGCCGCCATATGACCTTCTGACTGTTTAGTTCATTAAGTCCCACACAGGCCTGGAGTCTGCTGTCGTTATAACACTTTGCCCAATAAAGGCTCCTAAACCCGGCTTTAAGAGCGGTTTAATTAAGCCTGGGCAACATCCATCATCTTAAAAAAGTGTCCTCAAAACAACTTAATTCAAAAACTCCACAATAATTACTGAATATAAAACACCACAGAGTAATAGGGTGTTAGATTTTATATAAACTGAACACTTAAAAGGCTCAATTCAAGCCTCTGTGGAGCCAATGAAAACTCCATCACAACCCCACATGGACTTTAATCAGAGTTCCTCTGTGACCAAGTTCACTGTGGAAAACTCTGACACTCGAGTCACCACAAACATCATCAGTGAAAATGTGGGATCTGAGCGACCTTTAAGCCGCTGGTCTCATCTGAGGGAGGGAAGCTGTGGGGAAGACGCTCTGCACGGAGAGGATGAGGAGGCATTTCAAACCTGGCTCAGTAATGTTTTGAGTGTCAGAGTCATATGATGATTAATACCGGCATGAATTCCAGCGCCTGCATGATACGCGTTTTATTTACTCTACACAAGGCCAGCATTTTAACAGTTAGCTCTCACAGGAAACACAGGAGGATACAGACAAAGTTCAGAGAGCTGAGGTCAAATGTAATCTCTGAAATAAGATATTAAGAGGTCAAAACCTGGTGACTCAAACATCTTGAAATCCAAACTCTTAAAAACAGAGAAGGTTTTGCAGAAAGCTTGAGATGTCCTCATTCTTTCAACTGTCAAAATTGGTTGTGACAGTGTTTAATACTTCCTTGTTTATATTCCCTTTTTTTCTGCTTTGTTCCCCTATAAATACCCTCATAAACGTAGCAATCAAAGCAGGAAATACTCTAGCTAAAAGTTAATCATGACGCAGAATGAATACTATTATTTCATCTGCCTGTTTGATGCACTGTTTCAAAGTTACTTGGTGGTAAAAGTTTGGCCTGTAAGTGATGTATTTAAAGAAATCTTCCAGACTTTGGGGAAATAAAGGACTAATAATAATGGACGGGCCGTATTTATACAGCTTAAACAGTCGCAGACAGGTCAACAGAACATTACTTTGATACCATGCCTTGATCCAAAGTAAACAGCCTTTTCTTGATCTCCTTATCTTCACAAACAGAAAGCAAAATGTTTTTCTTCGAGGTCAACTGGTGAGCGTAATGGCTTCAGCAGTCAAGTTTAGATCAGATACTGTACACGTAACTATTACTGATGAAAAACCAGATGTTTCATGTACAACTGTTACGTATGTGTGACTGTGAATCAGACGAATAGTGTAAACTATGTCTGAACACGGACAGGCTGACTCATGCATCCTCGTAAAAAAAAAGTCTGTGTTACAGGTGTCATGTTTATGTCAGACGGACGGATGTTTCACCTTCCTCTGCCTCGGGACATTATTTGGACATGACTAATATCACAGTGAAGCAGGAAGTCTGTTTTTTTACATGTTCACACCTTTAATAATTATCTGCTGTTCAGATTTGTGACATCATGTCTCTTCAGTTATGTTTACAGTATCATAAATCAATATGAATCATCTTCTTGTAACATAATTATTACTGTCTTCACTGTTTTGTATACTGATATGTCTGAAGTGTGTCTACGTGGGGAATCACATGACCCCTGAATATTCACTTCAGTCAGTTCTTCTTCCTTTAATTGATTTAAAATAGGGCTACAACTGTTAACAATGTTTTTTGTCATGGATTAATCTGTCAATTATAAATTATTTAGTATGAGGTGTTAATAAATAGTTTGAAACCCATCAAAAGTCAAGTGATATCTTCAAATTTCTCTGTTCTTTTTCTCCAATCACCAGTCAATAACACAGATCTCAATTTTACAATGGAAAAACTCAAATCCTTACATTTTTGTTTGAATAATTTGATTTCTCAATTAGCACAACTTACAGTTTAAAACTACTTTACGCTTACAAGAACACCACTAAGGTCTCTGTTTACCTTTAAATTCAGTCATCACATGTTCTCTCTGATATCACATCAGTCAACATTTATTTTATTATCCTTTCATCATGCTTTTATTTCAATTAAGTTTTTATACCAGGTATATTCAAAACTACTGCGGCCACTACAATTCCTCGGTACAATACCTCTACAAATGTCTTGTTTTGTCCGATAAACAATCAAAAAACAAAATGTATTAAACAAAGATATAAAAATTCCTGAAACAATTGATTGATGATGAGGATATGTAATAATTAGAGACAGAGAGAATGCCAATAAAGCATGATAAAGACTAATATCATGTTGGTGAGTTGGACAACAGTTGTTATACTAAGTTATAATAATGGCAGAACTTGAATCAAGAGATTAAGTTGCACAAAGTGTGTAATAAGTGGCACACCTATAGCAGTATAATGAGAAGTGAATCCACATTTTACTTTCCCTTTTAAGACATCATCCCCTCATCATATAAACCAGGCTGATACATCTTTAACGGCAAGTAGTGTGTAGAATAAAGAGACTGGCCTGATCTACAATGAAACACAATATTGATATTAGATCTTCAGTTTTCCCAGGCAGAAAGCAGAAACACCACAGTGTACCATCTTCATTATGAGCATCATGTATCTTGTTCATTTAGGTTCATGTACTCACGAGGGCTCGGAGAGAGGACTCATCCAGCGCAGAGTAACTCTCCACAGACATTTTAACCTGTGCAGTCCGGCTCAGGTGAGAGGAAGAAGGTCTGGATGTTGAGTCTCGGTGTGATCTGGTTCAACGTGTGGTCCTCCACCTGCACAACTTGTTGCTGTTTTCGTTTCTTTCTTTTTTTATCTTTCTCTTTTTAAGTCAGCGCAGTCTGTCTCAATATCTGGCCTAGTTAAAAACTTCTTCTGAGTCAACGAAAATACACCCGTATCCCGCTTCTCGTGAGCATATTTCGGTCCTCTTTTGTCGTCTCTGGAGCAGCAGTGAAAGCAGAAAACAGACTCTCTAACAAGCAGACGTTGGAGCTTTTTGAACCGAGGATTCCCACAGAAAGGTGAAGCCCCGCCCCCTCTTTCTCCGGCTTCTCCCGGCGCTCATTCAAAGCGCGCCGCTCTGCGGGAAGACGTAAAACGTACGGGTATGGAGGTTGATAAGTGCCACTGTCAGCCTCTGAAGCCCTTAAGTTTTCATGAAATCAGACCTTTTTAAATAATATTTTCATTATAGGTGGCGTCCAAAACTCAAAAACCAAAGTTACATTATATTTTTTCCACATTCAAATTTACTTTATTACATTTATTTTACATTTTGACTAACCCCCCACCACCACCATCCCTTCCTATCATACTAGAAGATTACTGAGTTTTCCAGGAAACTGGATAGCTCCTAAGTTGGGTAGTGAACAATATTTGACAAAAAACAAGATGGGTCTCATTTGCTAGTTCACTGTGACACACACAATAATAATTAGTTGACCATAATTTAACTAAGTCTATAATGTAGACAAAGTTTGTTTTTTATCACTTGATCTTATGGATGATTTCAGATGACCATGTCATTAGGGCCCAATCAGACAGAACGCATTTTGCTGGCATAAAACACGAGGCGCACTACATTGCCTTTTTTGTGGAGGTAAACATCCGATCAGACGGGGGCGGCTTTTTTTCCCCACTGTTGTTAAGGCAACCACCGAATCATTAGCTGACATAAGGCTAACAGTTACATTGTAAACTGACAGAAGGCTTGCCTCTCCTTTCATCCGATTGGACAATGAGAAAAAACGCCCATGACGTTGGGCGCTTTTCTGCTTTGAGTTGAAGTATTTTCAACTTGAGGCGCTCGGAGCGTTTGCTCAAAAACGCGAGGTGCACAGAGCGGAAAAAAGCGAGGCCCTCTGCAAAGCAAAGGCAGCGCGCAAAAGTGTCCCTCACATTGAAAACAATGACAAAAAAGCCCCCCCCCCAGCTGCTAAAAAGCGTCCTGTCTGATCGGGCCCTTAAAATGCATACATTCAATGTAATTTTTATTTCTCCTTCATATAGGCAGCACTTATTTATGGGTAGAAAACCAATAAACATGTTAGCTGTTTTCCTCAGAATACTAGCTACCAGTGGTTAAAAAAATAGCCTTGATTCAGTCAAATAAATATTCAGCATGCATTTTTGTTGTACTCTAATAGACAGAGAGTAAGTTTAAAAGTGTTACAGTTACATAATTATAGGTACAATTTTCTCCAGCAGTGCTCTTCATTCTTATGTCATATTTAGTCATTGTAATAGATTGGTGTTGGGATGACAGATAGACAAAGTACTTCATTTATCTCGACATTTGATCTAAAGAGCAAATTTTGACAGAACTATATTTCTTCATATACTCTACTTGTGGTTTCCTTGACAGCAGACTTTGTTGCTGGATCCTGTTGTGAATGAAGAAAAGCATCTGTTTTGTTCCATTATCAAATACTATTAACAGCATAAACGCGCCTTCGGCTCCTCTGTGGCATTTATCACCCCTCATAAAGAGCAGCAGAAATGATAGGAAGTTGACAAGGGAGGAGAAAAAACATTAAGTGGTTAAGTGGCTGTTTATCACATGTGAATTTAAACAATAGATATTTTCTTAGCAGGGTATTGGTGGCATGACTGTTGACCTAAGGTGTGAAATATGTATAAAGTGGTATGAAACAACACAAACTGAAGCCATGAAACCGTGAGTGTCCTCATTAAACATTTAATAGCAACACAAGACAAAAAGCATCAAGACAGTTGTTCTCAAACAGGAATAGTCAGCCATGTGCCATGAGCGTCTGAAGTCTTACCAAAAACACCACACCAGCTGATTTCACTCCAGCTGATCAGGCGTTACACTAGCAAAATGCTGTGATGCGTTTGAGTAGACTCTTAACCTCCTGTGGCACAAGGTTGCCTACATTATATGTACTTCTAAAGTGGACCCTATGTTACACACAAAATACTTATCAATCTTAAATCCTATTGGGAGGAGCAGCTTACAACATTTTCACACTACTTAAAAGAAGATTTGACAGGAGACACGGCTTCAAAAGCCTTGTCATCGTAACAACACATATATACTTCTATAGTTATGATTAAAAAACAGATATTACTGAAGAGTATTAAAGACAAACATTTAACAGTATAAAAAGACAAATGTCCCATAAAACAGTTAAATTTTTTCTTGGTCAAAGATGCATACATTTATCAAATCTGTTCCTCAAGCCCTTTTTAACAAAATAATTTTATCAAAGTGCTTCAGGTTACATGAAGATGCAGAAACCAACAGGAACACTGAGAAAGACCCTGAAAGATCAAACAGGGATGAAACAAAACGTCCTTGGCTGGAACAACAAGGTGAAGATTAGTTCGGACAAATACAAACCAACAAAGCCACGTGTCTGAGTTTGATGTTCTTACTGTTCTTAGTGAGCCAGGACACGACTTGTGTGTTAAAAAATATCAAATCAATTCAAAATCAGCGTAAATAAATTCAATTTTATAACTTATAGGTTAAGGCTAGATGTTAGACATACAATCAGTTCAAAGAAAGCAGACTATGTATGAATAAATCAAATTACTTGCTTATTGTAGACTGTAATAGTAAAATTCATCCAAATATAAACTGCAAGATACTAATACTCACACAGGCACTTATAAGATAGGTATATGTTTGATTTCAAAAGTGTGCAAAAGGATAAATGAAAAGCAGAGCAGGAGATTTGGTTTCTGATTCTCCAGATGCTCTCACTCTTCCTGCTGCTCTTCATTCTGCTTCTTGGGCAGCTGCAAACGGAAAAAAGATACAACTGAAAATCCTTTTACAGACTCAAAAGTATGTCGGGTGGTTTTAAAGGGACTTACTGTGTGGTCTACACTGTCACAGAAATATTAACTTTAGGTCTATTCCAGGGGGATTATCACATTGATGACGAGGCTACAGGAATAACTGCTCACATTACATTAGGTACAAGTTTACTCCAGCTGTCCCCTTCAACCCTGCTTTCCTCAAGTAAATATGCCTTTGGAATTTACTTTGTTCAACATCATAGATTGTTCTAAATAACATATAAGAGTTAAATGTCAGTTTCTTTTAAATTCTATGGATTTCTATAAACCTTTGAGATTGTACATACGTGTGTTTTATGTCATAGTGTGTAGACAGTTTAGGAAGGTCCCGCCCTCATTATACAAATCTTGCTAGGTGCTTTTCTTTGCCCCGATGACAAAGCAGCCATGAGGGGAATGTTTTCCATTGTCAATTGATCATAATGACGACTGGTTTGTTTGTTCGATAAAATGTCAGAAAATGGTAAAAACTGTCCATCAGTGTTTCCCAAAGGCCAAGATGTCATCCTCAAATAACTTTCTTTGTCCACAACCAAAATATATTCATTATACGATCATGGAGAAGGAAAGAAATCAGAAATACTGACATTTAAGAAGCTTAAACAGATTAATCAGTTATCATAATATCTAACTATTCAATAGATATAGGTGACAAATCAATTACTTGATGAAACTCTAATACAGACTGTTGGAAATGCGTTTCCACTTTGACCATAAACAACAAATCATTAAGAGCACCTCTACTGACGACTTATTGAACATACCGTCCATCATGTGAGTTTAAAAATGAGCCTGAAGTTTACCTTTGTCATTGGATTCCTTATGTTCCCTCTCCCTTCTTTATTTTCTGGTAGATGTAGTCTGGTAGACAAACACATTAAAAAAACATGACAAGTCATTATTTGAAGAAGACATTCGTATTTGGTCAAACAGAGCTAAAGTAATACTTGTGAAATGAACTCGATCTTGGTTTTTACCCCTTCTGAGATGCAGATCCAGACTTGTCGCTGTCACAGAAAGATGACGGAGCCCCCTCTGCTCCCCGGCTGTGATGAGGTCTGTCTCTCACAGAAACATCAGAGTTGGATGTGTTTCTTTGACTTGGTAGTCCAATGTAGCCTCTCTGCCAGTTCTGTGCTGGTGGTGTGTCAAATCCAAAGTTCTCCTCTAAGAAGTCACCTGTATGTGGAGTAGGACGCGCAACATGAGGAAATACAAACAAACAGAGTAATAAAACATTCACACATGAACAATCTTGTTCATTCCTCGTCCATTACTTACAAAATACATGTGAAAGTAAAATGTATATAAAAAATATATAATGCAATCTTATACAAAACCACTTCTACCTAATTACACTTTTACACTACACTACAGTTTAATCAACCACTTTTTGAAGATAAATGAAACGAACGGGCAAGTTTCAAAAGTTAGCATTTGAATTATTTTGTTGTTTTTGTGCTTTTATCGTGTTATGCAATAAATTACCTTGGTGCTTTATTCTCCTTTGGAAGTCTGGTGACATCCGGCCGAAAGTGTCTTTAGCGGGACTCAGTGGTTTTTTGAGAGACGCCTTTGTTAGATTGTTTAATTGATGGGCCGCTTGAGGACGCATATCACATTTGTCCTGGATACAAAAACACACACAAAAAAAACCTAATATTTATATTCAATACATTCATACAGAGACATAACACATACACCTCATTTTCAACCGTATATGAAGTTCGTCATTATGAAGTAATAATGAAGCAATATCACATGACAGGGAGTGATGTTGTACTGAATATCATCACGGCTGGTGATTCGGTTTTGTGGCTAAACAACCCAAACATTCTCCTTCACTCTGTGTCAACAGGTTACCACAGATCAGCTGTTTTTGTATGTTAATCTGTAGGTTTTAATTTATCGTCAACGAATGAAATAAGAGTCTGCTGTGTGATTCAGAGGTACCAGTTTGATTAAAGTAATTCTGTAATGTTGATTAACAGTATTCAGAACACCTGGCTGAGCTGGAGTGATACAGAGTGAAAAGTCCCAGTGATGTTGTTCTCTGTATCGCCACACATGGGATGCCTCTTATACAACCTACTGTTGTATAACAAATTTTATTACATTCAATTGCCAGTAGTGCTGCTATATTTTTAAGTCATCCTACAACAGGTCAAAACTGTTTTTCTTTCCTTACAGACAGAACCATTACATAAATGACACTGTCACTCACCACAGGTGAATCATTTCAGACTGGCTATCAAACTTGATTAGTGACATACCTGATGGTGAAAGACAACAGCCTCCTCTAGAGCTACGCCACAGAATTCACATGGTATGACGACATCGCCCTCTAGAGGACTGGCAGGAGGACTGTAGGAGGCCGGGGAGACTGAGCGAGGGAAAGTGGGGATGTTTGAGGCGAGTGTGTCAGGGAGGCTGTGCATCAGCCCTGCAGCATTCCTCCCCATCCTGTCCTCTCTAGGTGGAGACACGGGGTGCTTGCTGAAAGATGCAAAGGCGGAGGCGGGGCTGCACCCGGTCTGAAACACAGGACAGAAAAACAAACAAAGGTTGAAATCTACGTGAACATCTCCACTAGATAAAGATGACCACGTGTTCAAACAAGTGTAACTGGACTGTGAACCGTCTGAAAAAAGAGATAAAGAAGGGCACGCAAATGCTTCCAAGCTATGTGCTATCTGACTGAATTTGAGCATTTTACAAAGATGAGATTTGTGCACACTTATTTGATTTAGCTCTTTGTTCTGATCTTAGATTCCATGAGAGAAGTGAGGCAGCATATGAACAGGTTTCCGTAGAAAACAGCATACACCACCACAGAATAAGGAGGTCGCAGCAAGTTTTTCCAAACAGTACAGTAACTCAAACTGAAAGTGGGGCTGAAATCCAGTTAATATCTTGTGAATTAAAAAAAGAACAAATCCATAATCATAATATGCTTTATGCATTCTCGGAACAAATAAGCTTTCTATATGCCTTCTTTGGCTATATAGGAAAAGAGGATCAAAGAGAATTAATAATAACTATATAAAGAAAGTCCATTAACGCAGCTCATTGCCATTTTTCTCCCTGATTTTTAAATAATTTTCTGTTGCTTAAAGATCATCTGATCTGCCCTTACTACAAGTTAGCTTCTGCAAACTAAGATGAACTTCTTAAGACTGGATGCACAACAACCGTTGAAAGTGTGGAGACAATGAAAAGTATTGGCAAGAAATAATAATTGATTGAATAATAATATTGTAAATGAAGTGCATTTGTCCATTTCAGTATCTGGGGTCCACAGAGTGTGGTTCGCCTTGTAGGCTTTCCTTAGTCACTATACAATATCCAGATTTAAGAGTTTCTTGACTAAATGTTTGTCTAAATCAATACCTGCCACTGCTCTGCACTCAGTTTGCTGGCTAACACAGAAATCAAGCATCAAGAGTCAACCCTCTGAGAAACAGTGTGACCAAAGGCATAAAATCACTTCTCTTACCTGATGCAAAATTAGATCCTCTTCAGGAAACAGCTCCTCACAAAACTCACAAGGCAGCATGGTGTCTGTAAAACCAATGTACAATCATTAAAACTGATTACAGGATATCTTAAAGTATTGCATTCAGCACTGATTTACCTGTCTGATCATGGTCCTGGAATACACTTGTGCTTGTGCCTGTAGAGAGGTTGGGATAGTTGTTGTTGGGCGGAGAGAGTGGAGAGTTTATGGAGGTGTTGGAGGTCTTCCCAATCTTGTTTTCCCAGATACCGCTCCACAGATTGCCCTCTACACCTCCAGCCACTGAATCTCCGTCACTCTGCAGGCTGAGAGCCAACATGTAGTCCAGGCCTGATGAATCCTCGTCCACTGTGAGCTCACTATGTGGCCATGCACTACTGCTGCTGCTAGTCAGAAAATCACTCTGTCCCAGCACTGCAAGAAATAAATGAGTATACAGTTTTAAAAGGCAGATGCATGGAGTGCTGCATAGGTGTGAACATTTTTTTTCTCCCCGGTGCTCTTCAGTGTGGGAATCCAAGTTTAAAATGACTGAAAGGATCTGAGGCACTCAGGGGGGTAATTAATAAAAAGTCTTTATTTCTTTAGGGCTGCCACGGCATGGTTTTACTATGAGTCTGTAGCGGTAAAGAAATAGAGGCTAATTATATAGTTATTTTAGAAAAATGTAACCGCTGCAAGCAGCAGCACAGCGACAAAGATGCCCCGAGTAAAGTAATGAGAGAAAATTGAAAAGAATTGTTCTGTTTCTTCTTTGAAAAACCCCTAATGTTAAACCCCTCATTTCTTTTTTAACACATCGGTGATAAAAGACATGTTATTAAAATTTTACAACACACATCCAGGGTTAGCATCATCATATAATGTGTTCTTTAGCCCACTGTTTGGGACCAGTTAAGGCTTATAATTAGCCAGTTAGATCTCTCTGAATTGATGGTGATAGAAGATATTTTCCAGGGGTATCTACTGCATGTTCTCTGCCTGCATTTGGAAAACCGAATAGAAATACAGTATATTTCTAGAATATATATTTATAATATATTTTAAATGATGTAAGATCAGAAGCAAAATAAGTGATACTATAAAAGCTTTGAAGGTTTAAAGATAAACTGATGAATTTTCAGTAGTGCTATGAAAATATCTTTTCACATATGGTGCCTGGTTCGTTGGTATTGTGCACATCTGGCAACGCGATATTCATTCTTGCTACTGATTTCATGCTATGCAACTGACAGATAGTTGGTAGCATTAGTGTGATAAGAAGTATAACAATGCACCCTCCAAGGTACCACAGCAGTACCACAGAAGACATCTAGCAGCTAAAGATGTTAATAAAAAATGCACACTTCAAATTAATCAGTAAAATTTACAAAACAAATGTTTGAAGGGTAAGACGATGCATTCAACTTGTCTGTTTCGCCTCATTGATAGACATAATGTGTTTAGGAAATAAACACTTAGTAATGTGTGTTTGTTTACAAAACTCGGGCAGGGCACGTTTAAATTGCTTAAGAAATTATTTTGAGCTACATACAGTCAGTAGGTCAATGTAAAACTCACAGTGGCTATATGTATTTCTTGGGGCAGTATTCTTCCAGTCTCCTGGAGTCGCCCTTGAAGTGTTATAAACTCTGGATTCAAATGGCCGGGGAAAGGCTTGTTGTTCGGCTGCACTGATGTTGTTATTCTTCGGGCCTCTTTCCTGGGCTCTCAGGAGGTTATGGATGGAGTGAGCTTCAAACCATGCCCCTGGAGACTGTGGTTCTCCAGGACTGCGACTTGTCCTGCTGTTGTTCCTCTCCTGGGGTGGTGTAAGGCTTCCACACAAGACTGGATGCACAGCTTGTTCCCTTAACATCACATTGCACTTGCAGTGTGAGCAGAGCTCAGTGCGAGTACCGCAGTAATCTTCATGTTCTTTGGACTGACTGAAAACAATCTCCAGTTCACAGTATTGGCACGGGACCAGCCGCTGAGAACATTCAGAGCTCTGAAAAGGAGGACAAGAAGTGAAGAAGCACGGTTTGAAGAATTCAACAAGATAATTAAATATTAGAGGGAATGAGCAAGTTTTTAGACATACCTGATGAACATCAATATGATTCTTCTCAATCTTCAAACCACACTTGCATGCAATCTGAAATGAAATTGAAAGAGATGTTTTAGTTGTTATTACTTAGCCTCAGTTTGATATTGCTTTCTTTTGGGTTGGTATGTTTGGGGTGAGAATTTTAGGTCAGCTTTGTATCAACAATACATGTGCTTAATGCCACAATAAATGGCTTTGCCGACAAGCAATGAGTAACATTTAAGGATCCCAAAATGGTAAATTACTAGAAGGCTGAGTCAAACATTTCCACAACAGAACAAGTTTCTACTGAACCTGTGTATGTTCCTGCTGTTTGTGCTCCTGCAGATCTGAGTGGGGCACTGGCTCCTGGCACACATCACACAGTGCAATGTTTCTTCGACAGTGGATTTCATGGGTGGTAAAGTTAGCCTCTGGAATGTCATGTTTGCTGAAAAGGTAAAGAAACATATGAGCACCAGCACCTGTTTTAATAAACTAATCAATGCGATTGATCCATATTCATACTTACCAATTACCACAGAACTGTGTGTTTTCATCTGCCATGACTCGATCAAAGCCTGTGGACAAAGTGTAGTGTTAGCTATTTATGACGCATTAGAGCTTGGCTGATATTTAACGTGTTTCATGACTAATAATTATAACTGGTAAAGGTTTGTAGCTATAGAGTGGCACTTGTGATAAATTAATGGGCCGGAGGTGTTTGACTTTCTTTGAATTCTAGTTAATTGAACTGACAGCAACAAAAAAGTATCCCTCATCAATGTTGCTTAATCTACAAGTAGCTAAAAATGTCGTCACCAATGAACTGGTTGACAGCTCTTTCGGTTTGCTCACCCAATGTTTCCACACAGGTAGCTAACGTTAGCTGACAATGATGGCCTGGCCTGGACGAGATGATTTACCGTTAACCTTAATCATCAAGCATATTGAACCACCTCTAAAGAAATTGACAATGTTAGCCTTGTTGCCTTTAGCTAACTAAGTAACTTACAATTAATACTCCCTTCGCAACAACCGCATAACGTTAGCATTAATGTGGCTAGCGTGAACTAACTTTGTCTGCTCCTGACGAAGGAGCCAGGACTCTAATGCAACGTCGGGTTTTGGCTCCTGCCGCCCGCGCTGAGCACAACGAAGACAGCCGTTGTGATGTTACCGTTTGTCAATTATTTCACCGCTGAAAAAAAGGTAACTAAAGATAAAGCAGTAGTCGGTATCTAGCTAACTACTTGACGATATCCTGTAAAAAACATTTCGTTATTTCCTTCTTACTCAGTCAGTTCATGGAAAATTTTAACCCAGTGAGTGGTCTCTCAGGCTGCCTACGTACATATTCATCCGGCTCCTTTAACATTGGCACCTCTTAGTTAAATCCGACTTTACCAACTTTATATTATCTTAGCTTAAATGCACCAGATATTGTGATGATCTTGATTTTAAGTGGCGTACACATTATAAAGATTATGGGCAAGGGTTGGCTGTAAGTCATAGCTCAGGGCACACTGTACTAACTGTCTCTCCATGGTCGAATATGATTGGTTCGAGTAAACACCGTGCGCTTGTGAAAATGTTTCGTGTGATAACATTAGTCACAATTTCGATCCGATATCTAATATGACCATTACAATGTCCTCTAAAATTGTGATTGATATGAATAAAATATATGCAAAATAAATGTCTATGCCTTATGCCCGTCTCTTTTAACTTCCTTTCTACACCGGAAGTTGCTATGTGTTCGATGTGTAGTTTAACATCTGCTGCCTAGAGTTGTCATTTTGGTATTTATCTGAAACAGTTTGAAACATGAACTTTAGCACAGCTTAAAGGACTGTCAGACCTGAAAAATAGATGGACTATTTTTAAAGCAGTCTGATCTTTATTTCATTATTTGGCTTTAAACAGATCAGAGTCCTGCCCAGCTCTAGAATGTTACTGATTTTAACATATCTTTATATACAGTCAGTGTTCACCCTGCATTAAAAAAACATAAACTCGTAGAAATACCAATGAAACTATCATTTTGGAAAATTCTTCAAACATGTGTTCATTTGAGTCAACTTATGGAAATTAAGAATTAATACTGTTAATCCATCCTTCTCCACTGCACCAGTCTGCACAGACCTCCTGACATTCAGTACACACACATAAGAAAAACAACACAGCATTGTCCTTTCAGTTTTTATTGAAGTTTTGATCAACCAATACTGTCATATCAGACCTTTTCATTTTTGTAAGGCACACTTTGATTTGTTCAGATAAAACACTGATCATATTTACAGCAAATATTAGGACGCAGTACCTACATCCTCACACCTCTACTCAGTCAAAATGACCACCAAATAATTGGACCTTTATGGTTAATATACAAAACTTTTAATTCATTTCAAATCCCTTGGTCCTTATCGTAAAAGGTAAAGTCAATTTATATTTTACAATTTCATATGAAATGCATCCCAATGCTAAACGTTTAAACAGGACAACTAATGCATTATAAAATATGTTGAAAGAAAGGACTTGTTATGTATTCAAATACAATCTCTAAAATAACTCAGTCTTGCAAAATATATTGATATCCCTATAGACGGTTAACTAAATTGTTGCTGGCCTTTGTTTCCAAGCAACGTGAGGGCCTAATGGTGGATAAATCACAGTTTAAGTGAATCAGACTCTCTACTGAAACCAACCAAATGGGTTGGCTCCTGGTGATGCATTAAGTTATCTAACAGCTCGTAATTTGTTACATGATTGTCCGAAAGAATTTAGGTCCAACAGGTTATGGACCATTCCCTTGCTCAAAGTTTGCCAAATAAAACATTCATTAGGAAAACAACTGTATTTGTTTGTAAAAGGATGGCAGTACAAACAGCCCCGCTGCTGTAGCCAGAGTTAAGCACAGGAAATGACCCTGATACATGCATCAAGACAAGTAAAGACATCTGTGGAAAAACTTCATATATCTCAGGTCACTTATAATGCACAGGTGTAATAGTTATTACTCTATTTTAAAATCAAAGGGGGAAATATTTTGCTAAAAAAAAAAAAAAAAGTACCAGCACTAAAAGGTCAAATATGCAGGATTTTACATTAATGTGCACCACAGAAATGAACTAAAATGCATGTAAAAAGAGATCTACTGAACAATTCCATTATGGGGTCATGATTATAAAAACTATGTTGCGATTAATAATAACCAGCAAGCTAATTAAAGGTAATCCTGAAGGCATCATATCTTGCATTTTTCTATTTTAATTAGGAAAATAGCCAAAAAGAGTGCAAAACACAGCTAACTTAAAATAACTAGGAGGCATTCAAAGACGGTGTTTTTTGTGGGGCAACAACAAAGTCATCTCACAATCGTCTAAAACTATATCTCTTCACATACCACAGTGTGAAAGAGCATGTCAATAGGAAGCATGTGAGCGTGTGTGGGACATCAGATACATATATAGCTTGTGAGAGAGACCTTTATGTCATATACTGGTTTATAATTGTGCCTGTCTTCTCCATCCACACACATGTAATATCACTGGTGTAAAATCCACCCAAGACCGCTTTGATGCCACTTCTTTCCTTGCCATCAGTCTTGTAACTCTTCTCTATATACTAATGCTAGACATTTAAAAAAAGCTAAAACTGTGACATTTGGTCAGTCATTGTACTTAAAATAGCTAAATGTTAAAGTAAAGGAACTTGCCTATCAATAACTAAAGATAAAATCAAGAAACTATACATCGACTTCTGAAGGAAAAAAAAAAGTTTTCATTTTAACTTCCAAATGTCCTTGGTCCAAAATTAAATTCAGTAGGTTGCTCTAACAGAGTCGTTAACCACAGTCCTGTGAAAAAAATACTACACTACATTATTCTATATGAGTGGTAAAATGGGAAAAATAAAACCGGCTCAAACACAGCATATTAAACAGAAGAAATCAAAGGAAAAATACAGTACAAACATGGATGAAGTGAAATGTAGAAGAAGGCACAGATTGTAAGAGTTGAGCCTAAAAGTCACAGAGGTAGCAGAGGTCACACGGAGGGACAAAGGAGAAAAAGAAACTGTTAAAAAAAGAAGAAGAAATGTGATGAAATGTCTATCTGTCCTTGGATCCCAGCTTCTCGATCAAGTCCTGCAGGGGAGCAAGCTCTCGCCTGTCGATAAGGTTGAACTCCTACAAGACAAAAAAATCGATTGGATGTTTAGGTTATTTGTAAAGCTTTTAAAACACAAACAGTCTGACTGTGGCTCATCTGACAAGTCATGTGATCCTGTAAAAAGGACAGAGGTGGGGCGCTGGTTCGGCTCAGTAGAGCAGGCTCCCCATATACAGAGGCTACAGTCCTCGGCGTAGTGGTCGCAGGTTTGACTCCCACCTCGGCCTTTTGCTGCATGTCATAACCAACTCGCTTCCTCCCCTATTTCCTGTCTCTCTTCAGCTGTCCTATCTAGAGCTGCTTTCCCACTGGTCAAAAAACCCACTCCACCCGGCTTTTTTGCTTAGTGGGAAAGGCTACAATCGGCATTCAGACCCGGGTCAAATGACTCTGCAGTGGACCCGGGTAATTATAGTCTCGGCTCCGATCGGCATTGATGGGAACATAAAAACCAGGTCAACACACTAATCTCCGCCCCCTTTCCGCCCGTCTACATCCAAGCAGTGCTTGAACATCATTCCAAATTTGTCAGCGCCGAGTTTGATAAACAGACTAAATGAGTGATAGATACAATAAAGACCTAACCACCGTAACATCTTCACTGTTTACTAACCCTGCTCGGTCGCCTTTGTGATGTCAGACGGTGACGCAGCAGAAAAGAGACCGACAGGAGTATACTTCACTGGCAATGGGAAAAGAGGCAATCAGCATCAATAAGCGGGTCTTCCCAAGTCTGAAAAACCCACATCAACGCGCTAATTCTGGTGGGAAAGGGGTATAATAAAGGCAAAATGACAAAGGCTGCATAAGCATGAGGCATTTTAGGACCAGAGGAACGTCAAAGTACAGTTGGAGGACCCGCCTTTCTTTCTTATGTTTGCTTAACTATTTTTGAAAGGGACTTATTTAACAACGACAAAAAAACATCTCCGACCACAGCATCCTCCATCTTGCTGTACGTCACGCTGATATACTAACCTCGAGCCGACTTGCGTTTGTCTTGGTGGTGTGAAAGCAAATGTAAATAAAGCCGTTGAAGGTGGGCAATCAGGGGAGCAGTTTCCCAGTGAGCAGTGTCTCTCACAGAGTCCCAAAAACTGTTTGGTCTGAAGTCACCTACTTTAATGTTTAAAGTCCCAATACAATGCTAAACACTTAATCCACATAACTCACATTATATCAGTGAATCTTGTTAAAATCATTTATCACACCACACCTGCAAAAAAACTGTTCTTTGAAGTAGCTGTCAGATGAATAACCTGGAAAAATACTGGGTTCATCAATACTGGGGTAATCAATGATTACATAATACTTCACATGTGGATCAACGAGCTGATCAAGAAGCAGCATTTAAAGCTCCTTTAAGCTAGTCTGACTGGTTTGCAGACTATATGCTTGGTTCACAGCAGTGATTTAACCCCATATTGTAGCAGGATGATCTCACCTGAACAAAGAAAATGAAGTGCTTGAAGGAGGTGTTGAGGTGGGCCTCCTCCTGCAGCTGCATCACAGAGTCAAAATGTTGGTGGTAGATGTGAGCGTAAACCCTGAACAGACGCTTCAGGATGGTTTTGGCCACAGACATGAAGTTCTTCGGAAAGGGAACTCCTGAAACAGAAGACGTGGAAAATGCTGATGTCAAGAGAAGAGCATGTGCTGAGCTAATCTCCCCTTAGCCTTCAGCCTACATCAGGGGGAGACAAAGGGTTAATAAGATGCAGTACTTTAAACTTATTGGCTAAATCAAAAGTCAAGCTTGTGATGGGTCGTAGCAGAAAATCTCTTCAGTCACACTTAGTTATAAATCAAATTGTACACAGCCTGCAGAATGGAGCTGTGAGACACATGATCATCAGGAATGAAGTCAGGTGACTGACTTTGACATCACACTGCTTTCCCTCTTTGTTGCCAGGTTCGGTGAGGGAGCCTTCAGTTACACTTATCCTGCTCTCTTGAACGAGCTGCCTGCTGACCTGAAGTCCATCTCAACTTTTTCCACATTCAAAAACTAAACTTAAAACTTTCCTATTCCCACAGGCTTATGGGTAATTACTGTAGGGGGTTTTGTGCAGTTGGTTTCTTGTGCGGCTATGTGATAAGACAAGGGTTTCTTTTTGAATGTGTTTCTGCGTGGCCTGTTTGAACTACACTGGGTGTTATGCTTCATAGATTTAGTTCCGCATTTTTGTTGCAGATGTTATCGATGTTCTCATGTTTATATGTATGATTTTGTCTAAAGCACATTAGGTTCACTTGAAATGAAAAATGCTGTGTAAATAAAATCTGCATTGTCTGTAAGTGTACAATCACTCATGCTGTATTGTTCTAACACCACAGGGAATATGTGAACATGAGGGCTTTGATCCTAAACGGTGCAGATATTAAACCGTTGAAGCATCTGCTTCTTAATCCTGTAACAATCAGATGCAATATGCAGAACAAAAGCCAACAACACAAATCAAATCGCTTTGTGGTCTTTTCTCTCTTCAGGTTGAGCAAAGCACACATTTGTGTATTATTTTCACAGTAAAATATACGGATTGTACCCTTCCTGAGCTGCACTCTACTCACAGAAAGCTACTGGAAGAAACCAAAATAATCATGAAAAAGCTCTGACTAAAATTGAATATCAAAACTCACCGATCTTGGAGGGGAAAAGTGTCTCATCATCCAGCTGATCCTGCACCCAGGTCATCAGGTAGTCAATGTACTTGGGCGCAGAGCATTTAATAGGCTTCTTGATATTGGTGCCATCAGCCCAGTGATACTCATATCTACAGAGAGAGGACATAAAACATTAGGGCCCCCATTATGTCTGACTTGTTTTATTAGTAACAGCAGTTTTTTACATTGAACATTAAAGCTCTACATACAATAGCACTCATTCTGCCTCTCTGTGGGAGATAAGCTAAAAAAAAAAAGGAGCAGCAGGGGAAATGCAAAAGTATCTACAGTCACACTCTTGATAGCAGCTATGTCAACAGGAAGTGAAGCCTGGTTTCTTCCTCCTGATTACAGAGCGAACACAGACAGTCTTGGCAGTAGAGGATAGAGGAAGTGCTGAACCTAGCTTCTAACTAAACAGCTTCTACAGGGACAACATGCAAAGCTTAATTCCTGTTTTTCCTCATGTGACATTCAGACAATGTATTTCATCAATCTAATCCATAGTTGGCTGCTTTTATACACGTGACACATAATTTCTCAATTCGGGAAAAAATAATGTTTCATCAGCTAGTGCTACTTCTGTGGTGATGTGGTGCAAATAAAAAAACATTTGTCATCAAGTTCAAAGGCTTAAATGTTGCATTTACATCTGGTGTAGCCTGATCTAACAGATTGAAGGTTCAAATTGATGACGTGTACAGGAAAAGTGTTAGTAAGCAGCTGTTCCACCGTGAGCTTCACTTCTCCTATCACAGGTTCTCAAAGTCACTGAACTCTACGAGTCAAGAACAGTATCTGTGGTGTTATGATGACTGTTGTGAAGAGCACAGTGTATTTTTGTTTTTTGTACACTTATTTATTTAGGTTTGTTGCATACATTTCCCCCCATCTGTATTCATCTACTGAGATTTATTTTTATCTGTCTTGAATCACTTAATAAAAATTGACAGATTGAACTTACTTAAATTCTTACTGTATATTTCTTATGCTGATTTTAAGACAGTAACTTTTAACCGGGCATACATCCTAAATCAAGTTCCTGAGGTAAAAAGTGTTCATCATAGCTGGAACACTAAAGCTAGTAAGGAGTGTCTCTCATATACCACAAACAGACACCAACAATGCAATGCATAATTACTGATAAGTCCTGGTTCAGGTGTAATGTTAACACTTAACTGGCTTTAGACATGTGGCAATGTGTCTTTCATAACTAATGTTTCAGACAATCATAAGACTGTAGTTGTGAAACCCTGTAACCAGATTTCATTCATGTTTTTGGCTGACTGCCGGGGTCAGCCCTACACACCGGTCTGTTTGTGACTGACTGAGTCTGACTGATTGACTGAGTGAGTGATGGTACTTTCAGAGCCCTAGAGAGAGAGAGAGATAGTTGCGACATCCCAATGGCGGATCATGGATGCATATTGGACCTCCACTGACGCGACTCTCTGTCTATACGGGTCTGGATACTTTGTTCGGGGGAGTAGGCAGGGCTGCTCGTCTTCTGTCCTCACCTATGTCCGCAGTGCGCACCAAACACGTTGTCATCGGCCTCATAAGGACAGTCCTTGTAACACATTGCCCACAAAAGCGCACATTGACCTGATGCGGTCAGCCACAAACTAGGTTTTGAACTAGTCTTGTTTAATATTCTTCAAAGCCCTTCTGTTAAGATAATGACACATATTGTGTTTTGACCAACTCAGGAGAAATTCCTTGTTTTGTAAATGTTTCCCTTGTTTTAATAGCAATGACCAAATGACCGTAACCTAATTTTTGTGCCGTTAACTGCATCTCAGCCGGGCATGTTTAAGCTAAGATTATATTTAAACTCATAGATATGTTTGGGGTCCCTGTTTTCCAAAATAAATAAACATGCGTTTTATCATCTACCTTTACATACCTCTAAGTAAAGCCCTGACTAAAAAACTAAATATAAATGTACACTTGGACAGTACAGATATGGGAGTACAGATTTGTGGAGATTACTGGAGAGATTTTCTTGTTTTAAAAGGATTTTTTTTAAATGTAATTCTCCTCTTTGTAATTGATCCAATATTGTTAAATAACACAATATTTTATATTGGCAGTCTATAGTCAGGCCTTTTTTTCAGTGCAGACATATAGATCTGTCATACAAGGAACATTACAGGCATAACAGATAACATGAACAGTGCAACTATTCTATTCAAGAGTCTCGATGAGCCATGACAGTTTGATCACTGGGTCAGTATGCAAAAGACCCAATAATTAAACTAATTAAAAAAGGATGAAATTCAGTGATTGTTAATTCAACTATTTACATCTGAATTTTCTACTGGGACCTGGTGAAAAGAAGATTGTGCTTAAAAGGGGCTATTGGCTGTTACCTTGGTCCAGCAGACATCACTGAGCAGCTGGTCTCAGTGCAGAACTCGGTGATGGTGCCGTACAGCATGTTGATCTGGTTGAAGAAATCCACCGCTAAAAGAAAGGGTTAAATTTAGTTTCTGGTCTCATGCAAGTGACAATAATAAACGGTTACTTTTCTATACAGTGGTTCCATCTGGTTTATGACCTGCATTTTTACCACTGCTACTTATAAACAATTTAATTCTGTGACCAATAATTTACCATGTTGATTGTCTGACCCTACTTCTCTTCTTTTACCACTTGATGATGTATATGTTCATATAAGGATCATTTATGATAAGGTACTTTGTGTAAACTACCATAGGTAGTGATAGTGGTTTATTGTATTCGTCCACTTACTATTAACAGCAATCCACTCATTGAGATCCTCTCCCTCTGGCAGCATGACAGCCTGCCTCAGGTTCCCACTGCCCAGAGTTGCCTCGGCGTGTTTCAGCAGCTCATACTGGTGGGAGCCCTCTGGGATGTTCTTCTTCGGCTTGAAGGTCTTGTTTGAGCGACCGCTACTACAAAGAACCAAACGTTGAGCTAAACAAGTCAGCCTGTACACTTGTCAGTCAGTAACATTTTCACTTTCATGATCCTTGTGGGCCTTCACGTGGATCTCTTCTCGTCTGTTTATTGCAGCTGGATGAAGGCATTGTGGTGAACATTTAATTATGTTTTGGCTAGTTTTCAGTGTGACACAAGCATGACTGTACAATTTGTGTCATGTAAAAAAGTAATGGTTATTAGATTATTCACTTGGTGCAACAGACAGGAAATGTGAAGGTATCTGTGTCACTGTAAACAACGGAACAGTTAATTACATTGCTCGAGGTTTAGCAACGCTTGGAGTTGTTTAAGACATCAAAGGTGTGGATTATGACTAAAGTTAACATGTCCAGTCTTATCTGAATAAATTAAACATGTATCATACAAGTTTGATAACAAATCGTTCATCATCATCTGCCGTGTAGATCTTTGCTTAACTAGTTAAAAGTTATAGCTGCGAGAGCTGGGAACCTATAAATAAACACAACTCATAAAATAATGCTATGATGACGAATTATAACCAAACATGAGGCATTGAAGTTGAATCAGAACGTTTTAGCATTACAATGCGGTTTGCCGACTTGTTTTCTGTAACGGTGTCTAATTTTAACCCCACTTACTTCCCTTGAAACAACTTCGTAGCAGCTAACGTTAACCGCAGCCCGGCTATAACTTAGCAAGCGGCTGCTAACTTTACTTACAACAGAAAGCTCATCTTGGCGAAGCGGTCGTCGTAAGGCCTCGATCACAACTCCTAACCCAGGTGTAGTAAACTGAAATTTGTTTTAAAAAACACTATAGGAGCCACTTGTCAGCGAAGCCTGCTGCTAACAGTTACGTTTAGGCTAACACGAACTGCACCCACTGTGGCTCTTCCTCTATCGGCGGTCTGTAGAAGTCCGGCAGGCAGATTGTCGCCCCCTCCCGGCTGCATGTAGCTACTACATCTCAGCCCACAGATAGCTTACTGTAGCCTATGTAACCGAACTAATAACTTTCGATATACTTTAACCACTCTTTAGTATTAAGTTAAGTGGTATGATAAGTTTAATGTTTTTTTTTCCATAAGTGCATCTGGTCCAAAATGTAGGTCTATTCATAGACTGGGAACAGAAATATATCAGTGGTGGCAGGCACGTGCAGAGGTAAGATAAGATAATCCTTTATTGAACCCCAGGGGGGGAATTCGGAGGGCTTGAGGCCCTGCCCTTGTGCCCTTAGAGTTGAAAAGTGCCCTTAATTTAAAAAAAATAGTTAATAAAGATAAAGATAAATAAAAAATTATAAAGTAGTAGCCATGAAAAAATCTGCCTTTATCAATTAAGGACATAATCTGCATTCCCCACCCCACCCCACCCCCTCCAAAATTATTTTGTCTCAATGAATTCATTTTCAACTTGTCTTGACTTGTCGTGAAAAGAACACATCACTCCAGCCCCACCCCAGTTCCATTACAGTGAATGATATCACTCAGGTAGGCACTGTTTTAATCATTAAATCAACCAAAACAACGCTTACTTTTAATGTTATCCATTAAAAAAATTATTTAGTAGGTCAGTAGGATTTGCTACTTGCTAGGAATCAATCTAATTTATCTAATTTTTTTCAAACAGAATCTGTTTGAATGCCATGAAACTGCATCCTTCCTAACTGGTTTTCTCAGAGGTGGGGCAAGTTCCTTTTTTTTGCTTGAGCCCCTGGCCCACAAAATGTCTGTGCACGGCCCTGAGGGGCGGCTTGGTTGCCAGTTTGGCAAAGTGGGTTAGGATCCTGGCCCTCCAGGGCCTACAAATACCATATGGTCACTGAGCCAATTAGTTCTTGATAAATATGAAGAATTTGCACTATTAGAGTTCTGAAACTCATTCAGGTTCAGCATCTACTTAGACCTTAGTTGTTTTAGTTTTTGCTGGGCTCACATCCACATTTGAAAAAGTTGTTTCTAATCAAATTACCAGAATCCAGCAGACAAACATTAAACCCGTGGTTATGTATACTCATGTGTCTAATTTACACGATCTGAATTTGGCAGTGAGAGGGTAGGGTACGTACACAAATAGGACTGGAGACCAAACAGCAAATTACTGCACTCAGGCCACATAACCCTACTGCACTACACCTCAGTGGAAAATATTGTACTTGTTACTCCACTTAATTTATTCAAAATATTGTTGCTGGTTACTTTTTTAACCTATTTAACTTATAAGTATAGCTTACACTTTACTTCCACTACTTTTCTGAAGTAAAGTTTGTTAAGTACTCTTTGTCACTACATCGATTTTAACATCAAAAGTCTGACATGACCCATTCTGTGTGTCTAAGTACTTTTAGTTTAAACTAAACTATTTTAGCTGTAATACTTTTACGATAGATAGATAGATAGATAGATGACTCATCTGCTGCTGTGTGGGCCCTTTATTTAACTGGAAATGTACAGTAACCTATCTACGGTTTAGAGGTGTGGCATCAGATAATGACAGTGACGCAGGGACGACGCGTGGAGGGGAGGGCTTTAAAGCCTCCCTGCTTATCTACGTCTTCCACAGACGTTCCTCTGTCAGCGCGGGCGGTGTTGTGTGTTTCGTAATCGGCCGCGGTGTCTCTTCTCCTCTCTCAGCCGTTCAGAATGGCAGCCGTCAGGACTCTCAGGAAACTGTGCCAACACTCCCAGCATACAGTCTGTAAACTGCACACGTCCGCCTCAAGGTGAGTGCAACCACGGCTCTGAAATCTTATTCCATTTGGGTTCATTTAATACCACTTTAACGGCATGTTCGGCGCCTTTTCTGTCCTCAGTGAGAAGATATGTGAATTTAGCTTAAATGTATTATAATATTTGCCGATATTATCCTATATTCTGTGTACACGGATGAGATCCTGCTTTTTATAATGAGGGTTTGATTGATTTATTGAACTAAATGTCCGCAGTTGGTCACATTTTGGTGCGCCCCTAGCGGTACGCCGGTAGCATTGCAGCGGCAGGCTGGCTGATGAAATCAGTCTTGGTCCTTGCACCCTGTGGCTTGTGGCTTATCTTGGGGAGCCAGGTTTCAGCTGGAGGCCGAGGTGTTGGTCTTCACTTAGGAAAGATATATGCATATGCATCAAGGCCATCCAGTTATGGATGAAATAAAATCATTTTACACAGCAAATTAATAGCTAGTGTATTTTCTCTATGAGGACATGCCGTCATACTCATGGTACATTTGAAGCGCCCAGTCCCGTGCAGATGTATATTGGTAACGTGCTGACAGCAGCATGACTTAATTACAAGATTTTAATTTAGCACACACGTCTTAAAAACCCAAACCTCGTGTGGCTCCTGCACATGACCTGCAGCTCCAGAAACACGAGACAGATGATTTAAGGTCTGTCATGTTATGTATGCTTTATGACCGTACATCACAACATGCACAAGCTGAAAACATTCAAAACTTAGATCTGATAGAATAATATTATTCTGAGACAACAGAAATGCTTCTTTACACATACATGGAATTTGCCCATGTGTTGGTCCTTAATAATAAACACTGAAGAGAAAACGGTGCAAAAAGCAGTCAAGAAGAAGCAACAAGAAGCAAAAAGAGACAACTCATTTGTGGGCTAGGTCCCACTTAACATGACAACATAACGCCTCTGTGTGGACATACATTTGAAAAGAGAAGTTCTCTATTGAAATTCGTATGAGGTTGGATAGCAGTTTGCTCCTCTCGCTCTCTGCACTGGCCCCCTGGTTGGTTTTAGCCCATTTTTGTGATACTTTTTTGCGCTGAGATACTTTTCTGTGAGGTTTAATTACTGTTGGCAGAATAAAAGGGTTGTTACATCACCTTCAATGGCTCATTACTCCTCAGTTATAGCTGCTGCTCTCTGTGTGTTATATAATATACAGCCATGTTGGCGCTCTTGGAATTTATACAAAGGGCGGGTCACCCAGTTCGTACGATCATGATGTGTTTTAGTTGAATCCACCAGGAGCCTCTGACTGTACTCGTAGACCAGATGCTCATAAGAAGCTGCTGTCCTTTGGCTTAACTGACTTAAGATACTGTAACTCTACAGTACAAGTGCTCAATAAGGAGCATGTGGCTTCGTCAGGTGGAGTAGTGCAGCATCTAATTTTAGAGGCTGGAATTGGTGCTTGTCCAGGCTGAATGTTGAGATTGATTACAGGTTTCTGGTGTCAAACGTCCTGTTCAATGGATATCAAACGGACCCTGTAGATAAGTGGGTTCAGATTGGTGCTCTGAAGGTTTTGAAGTTTGGAAGAGTGTTACATTCACAGCTGGTAGCAAGTTTTCTTTCTGTTTATTGTTCTGTTTTGTTTTGGCTGATTATCATATAAATACGGATCTGTAAACTCACGATGAGCATCTATTATGTTTGACTTCACACACGACACAAGTACGTAAACCACTGAACAACAATCTTTGTTTCTGCCCGCTCTCAGACAGGAGGCGGTGGTCATCTCAGGGAAGAAGCTCGCGCGGCAGATTCGGGAGGAGGCCCGGGCCGACTTGGAGAGCTGGGTTTTAGCCGGCCACAGGAGACCCCACCTGAGTGTGGTTTTGGTGGGAGAAAACCCAGCCAGTCACTCCTACGTCCTGAACAAGACACGGGCAGCAGCTGATGTCGGTAAGAAAGGACACACCCACGCACCTTGTCCCAACTTGTAAACACAAGGTATGACAACAAAAGAACAAACACTTTTCTGAGTTTTAAAGTTGTTTCTCGCTTTAACCTCCCACAGGAATCTCTAGTGAGACCATTCTCAAACACTCAGACATCAGTGAGGAGGAGTTATTGGACCTGATCTACAAACTCAACACAGACCATCGTGTGGATGGCCTGCTGGTCCAGCTGCCTCTGCCAGGTACAGGAAAAACTGGAGCAGCTTTATGCACGTGTTCGCAGCAGACACATGTGAGAGGATGGAGGTGTCCGGATTCTAACTTGTCTTTTCTTTCCGTCAGAGCACATTGATGAGCGCGCCATCTGCAATGCAGTCTCCCCTACCAAGGATGTGGACGGCTTCCATGTTGTTAATGTGGGTCGCATGTGCCTCGATCAGTCATCCATGCTTCCTGCAACTCCCTGGGGAGTCATGGAAATTATCAAACGAACAGGTAACAGGAACGATGGCTTACTTCCTCATAGAGTGTCTGACTACTTCCTCATAGGGTTGAAAAAACAGCTGCTGAAAAAACTGTTTTAAACTAAAAGACCAGACCGAGAGCATGCTTAACTCTTAAAGTTATTACTTCAAGGACTTGTTGCTTATCAATTTGAGGATTGATTTTTAAGATTCAAAGAAATATTTAAGAAAAGCCTTTATCTTAATTTAGTTACTTAGTTTAGTTACAAAACTAACTCTTCGGGAATCTCGTCTTGCAGGTATTCCTACTCTTGGGAAGAATGTTGTGGTTGCAGGACGCTCCAAGAATGTGGGAATGCCCATCGCTATGTTACTGCACACAGACGGCCGCCATGAGAGGCCTGGAGGTTGGTAATAGTGCATGTCGGTTTATCTGCGTGTTAAAAGGAGGATGGTGTAGAATACAGTAAACATTGTAAATGTCATTTCTGCTGCAGGGGATGCCACAGTCACCATTTCTCATCGCTACACTCCAAAGGAGCAACTTCGCCATCACACTCAAATCGCTGACATCATCGTGGCGGCTGCAGGTTTGTGTCACTTCCTGCAAATAACCTATTCTGAACTCTTCAAATCTTTCTTAAGTAGATTGACTTTATTCAATTATGTAACTCTGTGTGTTTCTTGAACTATCAGGGATTCCAAACCTCATTACGGCCGACATGATCAAAGAGGGAGCAGCAGTGATTGACGTTGGAATAAACAGAGTGCAGGACCCAGTCACTGGGAAGAACAGGCTGGTCGGAGACGTGGATTTTGAAGGTGAGGCAGGAGGGTGAACAAGGTCGTAACTCTGCATGGACATCCTGGGTGTCTCGGGTATCTGTAACATCAGCTCTTTCCTGTCTATATTCAGGTGTAAGGCAGAAGGCAGGCTTCATCACTCCGGTGCCTGGAGGTGTGGGACCCATGACTGTGGCAATGCTAATGAAGAACACTATCAAAGCAGCTAAGAACGTTCTGCTGTATCCACCAGAGAGGATCCGCATGGCTGCTGCATCTTAATGGGCCGAAGAAAACCTAAGCAACAGTGACACATTCCACCCACTTTGAAACGACACCGCCCCCCTCGTTTTTTTTTTTTTACTGGGAGCAACCTGATGAGCTCCCCTTGCACAGACTGGAAAGATGATACAGCTTTAAGGCTCCTTAACCTTTCCTAACTTCAAGTCCAGCCACGTTTAGACTGTTACATTCATGTGACGGGGTTCTGAGTATTTATCAACTGCATTATGAGTTTCCGTTACGTTTTAAAGAAGCTTGAAAATCTGAAAGAGTGACATTTTATTTATTGATTCAGTGACATAATATTTAAACCTAAAAGGAGGAAAGAGGTCGGAGTATTTAACTCTTAAGCTGGTTACTGCAGAGCCAATGAGGCCAGTCTGTTGTGTTTCTTTCAGTTGGTTTAGCCTTGTGTATCATGAGTGATAAGGGCTAACATCATCAGGAACAAGTATGTTATCACTATACGAGCTTTAAAGATTCACAATTGCCTTTGTAAAAACTTTTAAATAAATACTACAAATATGTTCTCACATTCTGTGTTCTCTGTTCACTGATTTCTTTACATTGTGGATCAATTACTTTGTTTTTGACTTTTTTTGCAGAATCATATTCGTATTAACACACTTAGAACTAAAATTTAACTCGCCTCTCTCTGTAACTCTCTTCACCCTGTCTGGAATGGGAATACTCAATTATTTGTGTGACCACAATATCTTGTACACAAGTTTTCATGGGGGTCAGACCTTCACACTTATAACACAAAAAAGATCCTGTAGATCCTATAGAAGGCTTTTTTTTTTTAAGGAATCTGTACTGTAGGTTTATGGGCAGGGTTTAGGTGGAATTACTAGGATTTTCTCTGCATGACGTAGTAAATATGTGCCTGTGCGATCTGCTCCACTTGGACTTTTTGAAATTTCTTAACTGAGGATATTTAAAGCCAAAAGAAACACAGGCGACACATCTATTTAGTAGTTAATTTGCATACCAAATAGCAAACTGGGCTTGTAATGGAGGAACGATTCAGTCAACATTTTATCCCCAAGTACAGGTCAAGGACATATTGTGTAAAATGTCAGAATTTTTTATGGGATTTCATGGATTTTTCTCTTAATTCTTATTCCGTTAAAAAAAATATTTAGCTCCACCTCCACAAACCAACTGTAAAATGTTGTTAACATGTTAACATAGTTATACTAGTTAATGTTCCTCAGTGTGGGATCATTAAATTGATCATATCTCATAAAAATCCAATGATATAATGAGAAATGGAAAATAACTAAGTGAATTTGTTACTACAGTAAATACCTAAACTGCAGTACTTGATTTCAAATATTTGGGTCTTTACTTGCGTTCACTTTTTTTTTTTAAACTTCTACTCCATGAAATGTTCAGAAAATTATCTACATTTACCAGTTTAAATTTATTTTTTTGTGTTACTAATTAATTACCCTTACAATATACACATACAGATTAAACTATTAACCAATTGACCTTAAAATAATTGGAAACAGTTCTTCATATAAAATAATTTTCTGTTTGCTGCTTCACAAAAAGTTTTGGTTTTCCTCTTAATTGTTTCAATAATTTAAATCAAATTTAATGACATTTCAGTTTTGTCTTATCCCACAAAACAAGCTTGACGAAGACGTTTTTATTTATTTATTTATTTGAGAAAATACATTAATCCTTGATAGAAAAAAAAATCTGCCGCATTGATTTTATTGCTTATAATTCTCGAAGTACATTTTCCTGATTATACTTTTACTCATGTTACATTTTCGATATAAAGTATTTTAAAGCGTGATATCAGGGCTTTTATTTTGGTAAAGCATCTGAATCATCCACTACTGCATACGACAATCCGAAAGATGCCACGTTTACCTTTTATTCGTTGGTACACTTTGTTAAAAAATGCATCTGTGGTTTTATTTTTGCTGTACATTCACACAATTATTACCTGTATTGATAACTTTATAAAGTATATGTTTTAAGTATTTCTCCCTCCTCATAAACGCATATCTAGGAGGTAAGTTTCTACCTTGAGTAAAGTAGGAACTAGGAACCTTCATTATGTTTTCAGCGACGCGGACGGAAGGAAATTGATGACGAACACATTTCCGTAGACGGCCAGAGCTCGGTCTCCCCGTGCAATGTTTACTACAAAAGGTTACTAGATTTGAAGAACTTTAACCAGGTTTTCTTTAAGGATTTAACATCAGTTAGCAGTCTCAGAGATGGACCGCAGCAGATCACCTGAAAGAGCTGGCAGAGAGAAAAAACACGAGAAGAAGAAACGGAGAAAGTCCTCCTCCTCTTCATCATCATCAACATCATCGTCCTCTTCATCCAGCAGCAGGAGTCGAAGCAGATCGTCAAAGAAAACATCACACAAGAGTCAAGGTTTATACAAAAAAGAAAATACAATAAGTAAATAAATAAATAAGCCAGTTTGACATCAACAAAAGTCTCTAAAAAAGGAAACTGTGTTGGACTTCTTTTCTGTTTGTTCCTCAGATGTGAAAACACAAAGAAAGAAGCGCAGAAGAAGCTCTTCATCATCTTCTTCCAGCTCTTCTTCTTCCACTTCCTCCTCGTCCAGCGATGAAAAGACAAAAAGGAAGAAAAGTAAAGCCAAGAAAAAGAAGATACAGAAGAAAAAGGCGAAGCTGAAGAAACAGAAGAAAAAGGAGAAGAAGAAGAAAGAAAAGCTGAAGAAGAAGGAGAAGAAGAAAGCAGAGGGGGTGTTGCTGTCTGCTCCTCCTCCAGCACCTCCGGCAGAGAAACCTCCATCTTACCTGGAGGTGTGGCAGAGTGATGAGGGGGCTGTGGAGCTCGGACCTGGTGAGGCATTACATTAATCACAATGTCTATTAAATGGACCATACAACACACCTATAGTATTTGTCATTGTAAGTTTACAGTATGATATATTCAAATACACCAACTGGATGTTTAAATACTTTAGAAAGACCAGAATCACTTTTAAGAAAATACTTTTCACCTTGATCCAGCCTTTCATTTGTACGGAATTGTACTAGATATGTTTTTACACGTTTTTGGTGTTATTTTTTTATGATACATACAGTATATATGAAATTTAACAGCATATTCAAAGCATTAGTATACACTTGGTGTACAGATTATTGGGTTAAGTGGTGTAGCATGGTGCCAACCAATACAATTGTTCTGCCAGAAAAACTACTTTTATGACCAGTATCCTTCCAGTATCACCTATGTTTTTGGTCAACCCAATGGAGAGACTGTTAATTAAAAAATAGACAGACAGTATTTTTTGTTTTGGGTTAATCCAGCTAATTAATTTAAACTGATTTAAAATGGCTTACAAATGTACATTGTCTCTCAGTGTAATATATCCACATATCATCTAATACCAATATCTGAACAAAATACCTGCCTACTTTGTTCCATTTTGCCCTGTCCTGTTTTCTTCAGGACCATTGTTGGTCAGAAATATAATTCCTAAAGTGTACACATCATATTTGGTGCATCATACCGTTTCCTTCTGCAGCGATGACAGACGAGCAGAAGGCCCGAATCTCCACTAAGAGGCCCCTCACCAAAGAGGAGTACGAGGCCAGGCAGAGCGTGATACGCAGGGTGGTCGACCCGGAAACAGGGCGCACCAGGTAAGCCAGAGCTTGTAGGACAAACCCCCTATTTCATGTAAGAACTACAGTAATAAACCAAAATTCTGATGTTACGATGTTGCCTACGTAATTCCATTTTCTGTCCATAATTTGAGTATTTACTTTAATATCTCCTGTATTTTTTTAATGCCAAATCTTGATTTGCTATTGAAGTTTGCAAACAACTCAGGATTTTCTGTTTAATTTAAAAGGATAATGTTGGTGTGTTTTTCTCCAGATTGGTCAGAGGAGAAGGAGAGATCATAGAGGAAATGGTCAGCCGAGAAAAACACAAAGAAATCAACAAGGTATACAAACATTCTATTGTTACTTTGTTAAAAACAAAGAGTTCCATTTTATCTAACAGAAACTTCAATTTGTCCTTTTAGCAATCCACTAAGGGAGACGGGAACGCTTTCCAGAAGAAACTTGGAGTCAACAGGTAGAAGATGCCTGATCCAAGCCAGGTTCTAAGATCTGAAGTGTGCAGCATCAATAAGTTGAATCATAGTCTTTAACAGGTTCCTGTGACTTCACTGTGTAGTAGTGGAGGTACAGAATTATCAAGACATGTACTCTTAATTTAAACTAATCCATTTATTAAGGTGAAAGCCAGTATTTCTAACTAGTTTGCCTTATTAAAGCTGTGCTGATCACAATGGAGATATCAAGAGAAGCAGATGAGTTAGTGAGCGACTTTGATGTTAAAACTCATTGAGATCTGGAAAAGGAGGAATTCTCAATTTTTTTATGGCACATTTGATTAATGTTTAAACTGATTACTGCACATCAGTGAGTGAATTCCCTTTTGTCAAATTCTTCTTACTTTACTTATGTTTTGTTTATTTTTGGTTCTCTTAATAAATCTGCATTTGTGAACTGAAATTAAGATAGTACCTGTTCTGTAAGAGACTATCCATGTAATGAAGTGTTGTGTTTTCTCCCTCTGAATGTGAAAAAAGCCAAACTTACTTGGTTGTTCTTTATATGTTCTTTATACACTGTACATAAAAACACAAGGAAATGGATAAAATAAAGTTATCCAAAACCTACAAGATACACACCCTGTACAATGAAAATATTTACCATATTTGTGGTTTATATATATACAGCCTCTGAAAGCTAACTGTTGATGTAACAGTTGTGGCGTGGCATTAACCCGGGGAACAGAGCTTGAGACAGATTGCCGAATGTTTGAGAAACAGATTTCTCCTCTGACACATTTCCTTTAAACCAGCCGAAGCCTTTTAAGAAAACATGGCCGTCTCCTACTTCCACAAAGTAAGTCTACATGAACAGTCTCTTTTTCCGTGACGTCAATTGGGGAATGAGCAGCGTTCATTCTAGGCCTGGCAACACAATGGCCAATGTAAGGCAGAGACGGGAAGTGTAAGGCCTCTGGTAATGTCAGGGTCAGTAACAGATCGAAGCGATGTCCGGATAAAATCACCGCTTCGTCTTTACATTCTCTGGACTTAAATACCCAGGTAATTTTTTCTGAGGAGGAGATTATGGACGAGTAGTTGCTAACTTTGGATGAGTGCATGTTTTCCAGCATTGCCTGTTCCTTTTTACCATCAATACTGAATCAGCAGCGTCTGAATGTTGTTTATATGGCTACAAGCCCAATCTCTGTATCGGTCAAAATGCAGAGGGACAGCAGAGCAATATAAAATTGAAACTTTCTTCTCTGGGATCGTTATTGGTACAAAAGAGGTAAAATATTAGAAACACAACCCTCAGTATATCACAGTGCAATTCAACAGAAGCACAAACTACAGCCTCCATAAAGCTGAGCCTCTCTGAAACAGTTGAATAAGAACTGAACATTAAAACTTTATCTGATGCACACGTTTTACTTTCAGATACGTGTGCATTAAAAACTGGGAACTGAGAGATGATATCTGGGTCACTTTTATAAGTGAGTTACTTCATCTACACCTCTATGTGCAGGGATGAAAATATCCACACAAACAAAGAGGTAAGAGTCTACTGAAGAGACCTACTTCAATATTAGATGTCATTATCAGGTCGGGTTCACTTTCTGGTTTGAAATCTCGACCACCTTTTAAAAAACACACACTACAAATTTTGCACGTGTACCTGCGCATCAGCCGATAGCTGAGATGTGTTACGGTTCTCTCTGCAGTCTGCCGTCTGTAGAATATGCGCCTGTTGAACTGATTGTCGTTGCACTGTGAAACTCCCTCAACACAGTCTGTTTTACATTGTGGTGTGGCTGAATAATATTGCACGTTTCCCCTTACACGTGAGCCCATATTGGTCCATTGCACTCAGCTCTGTGCATGACTATTCAAGGGACAAATAAACATTATTTGAATGAATAAATCACAACCTATTACCCTTTTCAGAAAGAAATGGTGAACAGCATAAAGTAAGTCTTATCTCTGTGTTCCTACAGCTGACAGCTTATCGTACAGAATTTACAATTTGCAGATTTTTCTTCCTCTAAAGACGCAGCGGAACAGAGAAAATCGATCTTAACCTAAAGAGGATTATCTATGAGCACATTCAACGCCTCATTTACAGCGTAGGGATAATCAGAGAGAAGTCATATCCCAAATTTCCAAAATAGATAATAACAAACATACTAAATATGTCACAAGATAGCAGTTCTGTTGATACAACTCTGGTGATCTGCAGGAAAAAAACAATAAAAATACAATACTGTGCAAGGCAAACACCTCTCTGAGTTTTGGCTGCTGCAACTGAAGTTTGAAGGAAAAAAAAAACAAAATACAGCTAAAAGAATCTTAAAACACATTTTGTTCACAAAATCCATACATTTTAAAATATCTATTATCTTAAATAACAATAATTATCATCATCTACCAATAAAGTGTATCCTGAATGAGGCGGTGTTTACCCCAGAGTGAAGAAGACACTTGAAGCTGGTCTTCAGTGGACCAGATACCAGATCTGCACTGTAGAAGAACAATTATGTACAAGCCTTGTTAAGGCATTCAAATACATACTTACACAACGTATTCCATTTATACACAGGAGACACCAACCCTTCCTCTCCTTTCATGTACAGCATTTCAATCTGTACTGTTTACTTTGGCACATTATCCGTACAGTAATTTTCCCTATAGCTGAGTCATACATTACTGATTCAGGAAGGTTCAGCAGCGCATTATGCCGAGATTTGGTGAAAGCTATAAAACCCAAGAACGGTTTCTGCTGCAACCATATTTAAAGGGTAATTTTCCTCGTGTGATATTTGGATGCTTCTTTGGTCTGAGGGACAACTTGAAAACAGGCAAAACTGGACTGACTGGTTCGGTGAAACATTTAATCACTGCTGTTTGTAGATGCTAGAAGTATAGAAGTGGTTGAATCATTTCAAGTTGGCTAACAGAACAACAATGATGTTTTTTCCCCTCAAAGTTACATTTTGTTTGAAACACACTCAGTCCAGTTTTACTTGATCCTCCTCAGCTCTGCTTCCAAATGTGAAAATATCTGATTATCACATAAAAATTTCAAACTATTCTGCACAAAGTGGATCTCAGTAGTAATTGTTGTGCTTGCAGTGGCAGCAGCAGTCGGTTACAGTTTGGTATCGGCACTTGGACCTGATACAGGATGTCTGTAAATACTTTATGTTGCTGTATGGGGGTGCTTGTATATGTAACCATCTCTAACCTAAAGACGGAAATCTAACCTCGTATTCACGTCTGATCAATATTAACTAACCAGTAGAAACAGTCTGGATTCCTACAATATAAGCTATGTCTACTTGTGAGCTGGTTCCTGCTTGAGGAAGATGCTCCTTGAAATGCCTTCTGTGTTTTGTGAGTATTTGATAATAAATATAGCCGTAACCTCCGCTCATAAAGATCTGTGTTGAGTGTAACTGGCGTTAGTTTATAAAGAGTGGTTTGTAGCACCTAAAGTTTTCATCGTGGTATTTACCCATATGGTGCAAGCCACCCATTGTCACTCATTGCATTTATCTGCGTAATGAGTTTCTTCCACAACCATTAAAAGTTTCTCTCAGGTTGTATCTCATTTGGGGCCGAGGATGCCTGGTTCCAGCTTGGTGCTGCTGCTGCGGCCCCAGCAGCTGGCGGTGATGCTCATGCTGCGCTGTGTTGCTCCCTGGCTGTGGCTGTGAATGCTCTCCAGCCGCTCCAGCCGATCACCGTCTGATTGGCTCTGTGTGCGTTCTGGTCTGTTGTGGATGCTGCCTGTCGGGGAGCTGGGAGCCGGCTGGGAGGAAATGGTACGCAGCAGGTGGTTCCTCTTCCTCAGGAAGTCGCTGTTTGCGCCCAAGCCGAAGCTGCCTTTGCGTAGCACCATGCGCGCGCTGCTGGACTTCGCTGGCCGTGAGCGGTGGTTGTACTCCAGCTGGGACAGATGAGCCGCGTATCCTTCTGTGATGAACTGTGGAGGGGATCAGAGACATACTGTCATGAAGACTCAGAGTATATTTACATTCTGGTTAAGCTAACTGATATTTTTATTCATTTATTTAGGGATAAAATAATTAAATGGTACCTGGCACTGGTGCTGCATCTTCTTGGAGGGTCGACCAACTATGTATATCTGGGAGGCAGGGAGGCCAATGGATGTGTAGACTGAGATGTCTTTGGTTGATCCGTATCCAGCGAAGATCTTCATGTGAGCCTGTAATCAGTCATTTAAACAAGAGCACTTAACAACGGAGGCAATGCTGCTCTCAAAGTCATTCACATGTCAGCATCAGCTTTACTGTTTTTCTTTTTACTTCTGTAAAAATATTACTTACTCAATACACAAAGACCCAAACTATATATACACAATATAAAATATATATAAGACTGCATATAGACCCCCCCTTTCTTCCTCCCAGTCTGACCTCTGTCAGGCTCTTGAGGAAGTTGGCCTTGTGTCTGAGCGGGTCGTGGACCAGGCCATCACAGAAGGAGACAATGCCATGAGGGAAGTTGTGCTGAGACAACCAAGCCACCACCCGCTGCTTCTGCATGTCTGGTCTTCCGGTCACATAGATGATCAAGTAGCCTAAATCTTGCCAGTGCCTGCAATGAGGAGAAGAACCAGGACATAAATAACAAAGCAACAACTTGATAGAAAGAAAAACTGAAGAAGAAGAAGAGCAGTTAGGTACCTGACAACATCTACAGCTCCTGCACGCACTTTTGGGTCACTGCCCATGATTGACACGCTGGCAGCAAATGACCCGTCGATGCTGAAAACCACAAACTCTGTGCCGCGTGGAATAACTGTCAGGTAGCTGTCAGCAAACGTGTGGTCGCCTCTGGGAATCAAAAGAACAACAGAGAGTAAGACAATGTCGAAAGACATGGACAAGTAAGAACTAAAACTTTAAAAACTCTATTAATCTGACCTGACAACCATTTTCACTGGATAGACTCCGATGCCCAGACGTTTGTCATCTGGGATGACAAAAGACACACGACCACTACTGTTGGTCACCTCTGTGTTGAAGTAGACCCACTCTCCTGATGGAGGCTGGGTCATGATGTGAAGGTCAACCTGCATAGGATAGGAGGTACAAAGGCCATGAGCGCTAATGAGACAGGCACTACTGACATCAGTGTGTATGTTGTGAACAGAGGGATCACCTTCTCCCCGGCCAGAGTGACCATGTCTAGAGGGCCGTACATGAAGCGTCCCGTCACCACCTGCTGGGAGTCTTCTGTGAACACAGCGTCATTTACACGGTGGTTGGCAGTCACGTTCTGTCAAAGGAGAGAAAGAAGAAAGTGTGTCCATGTCAATAATGCCAAATATGATCTGCCATTTCTTCTTATATTTGATGTGTAAGAAAAAGGTTCCAGATAAGAAGAGATCAGGATGTTTTTTGTGTCACTGGCTTCTTTTTTAAGGTCTGATTCCTACCCTGATCTTCACATGAGTCCTCTTGCGGAGCCACTTCTCTCGAGGTTTGGAGGGGGTGAATTCAGACACTTCTTTCCCGTCAAGCTCCAGGATGCTGGAGTTTTCATGCCTCATGACCTACATAAGATATTTTAATGACTTGTCCTCAGTGTCTCTGGAGCTGGTCACATATTAACAGGCCATAAAGAAGAGGAGTTATTCAAATGTTGACTCACCTGTCTCAGGAGGAAAGAAACAACATCTGTGGACTCCCAGTATGATGCATGGAAGAGGTGCGGTAAAGCCACTGTGGGGAAAGCTGTCAGAGCATCGGGGCAGTACAGGGCAAAGTCCAGCCGCTTTGTGCCCCACCAACGTGCTGCAACTGCCATGGGTGATGGAGTGAAGAGGGAGCAGATACGTGAGATGAAAATATGAGATTCAGTGTGATGCCACGTTAAGGTGCAACACCTTTGAAGCTAAAGCAAAACGACGATTTCAGTCTTAAACCACAATCATCACCGATCCCAGCAGTTCTTCGGCTAAAAGAGGGAAATAGAGTTATTGTTGTTATTAACCAAAGTTCAAGCGCTGAAGGAAAAAAAGAGTTGATAGATGATTATATGAGCAATAAAGAGGGTTATTCATGTGAGTTAGATTAAAACAGGATTATGGATTTATGGAAGAGTCTGGATTTATACACTCTTCCTCAATGTGAATGATTGCCTTGAGTCATTGTGAATTTCAATGAAGAAAGAATATCAGTAAAGGGCAGGAAAAAAAAGGCTTTCTTGTAGAGCAGCATCAAGTTTGAGGATTTGAAGAAAAGATCTGCAGCTTCATGTAGATTTCAGAGGTCCCCTCCCTTAAAATACCTTGCTCCACTTCAGCCTGGGAGTCCAGTGAGACCAGATCAGATATAGCACAGTCCAGCCCGGCTGACAGGCAGTTCTCGTACGTGCCAATGGGACTTAGACCATCGCTAGACTCACAGTCCAGCTCTGCCACCAGGTCTGCGTCAGGAGATGCTGCGGCCTGGCCGGCCTCTGCTTTCTTACGGGACTTGGGAGGACTTTTCAGGGAGAATTTGCTTTGCGATGATAGGGCGAGTTGGGACAAAAGGCTGAACTTTTTGGATTGGTTAATTTGGTACGATTTGGCTATGGGGAGAAAACACAGAGAAAGAAACCATATGAAAATGGATGCATGTTTGTTCCTGACAGTTTAAACAGTTTGAAGTTTGATGTTGGGATGTGTCCGGTGTCAGTAAAGCTGTGAAAGTCAAAGCGGGAAAATCAGTGTTAGTACAGTATCAAGGCAGTCGGGAAGGGTGATGCTGGTGTCGCCTGAGCAGAATAAGAACTTCACTGCTTCTCCAGGTTCTGTAGGTGCTTAAACAGCAGTGTGCAGATGGTAACAAAAGTGAATCAGATAGGGTAGGGGGGACTTGGGAGGACAATCTCACATAAAACACAACAGTTCTCAGTAAACATTGCAGTAGGGGGTGTGGACAATGCAGGAATGGCTGAGGGAGGCAGGTGTCTACATGCATTGCAACATTAGATAAATGCAGCACTCGTTCATTGCATTTACATTTAGACAGTGGATAAGAGTAAGACAGACAGTGAAACGTGGCGCTATACTTGCTCTTCTTCAGGGGACTGAGTATAGAAAAACACTCTGCAGGACAGTCTGGTTAAGCTGCAGGTGCTCAGTCTGGCTAAGCAGAAGTAGAAAAAGGAGCGGGGTATTCATGTCTTTCTGGCTGACTTCACTGCTGGAGTGTAGGGTGTGTGTAGAGTCTGAGTAACAGAGTTCAAAAAGAGAGAGAGGGAATAAGAAGGAGGAGAGTCAGAAAAATAAACAAGAGGAAAGAAAGGCTGAGAGAAAAAGAAGGAGGGAGAAAAACTAGATGAGTGTTTGTGTGAGTGGAAGAGAGAGAGAGAGAGGCTCGTTGGTATCAAGTTCACTTACTGTTGGCTATGTTGGTGGCAGTGTAACTGTCTGCCATTCCTGAGACCTGGCTGGCAATGCTGACCTCACTGGCCCTCCGCTGGCCCCGGGAGAGGGGGCCCGTTACGGGGGATGAGGGGTACGAACTGTCCATGAAGACACCACCATGAGACTGAACAACATCCGCTATTGAGCCGAAACAAGGAGATCCCATTAGACAGAGACACAGGTAAGGGGCACTCACAGTGATGGGGGAAGGGGGGGATGTGGGTTGGGGGGGTTAGGGAGAGAAATGTGACGGCAGGCACCACGGTTTCAGAGGACATGTGAAACCAAAAGGAAGGCCACATGGCAGCCAAAGTCAGATTTCTGTTACAGATTGAAAGGAAACACGAGCGGATGAGTACATAAAACACTTAGTGGGGGGTCAAATCACAAATGTCCACATCTGTTACAGTCACACCTGTTTGTTAGTATCTCTTATGAAGGTGATTTTAATCTTATAGTAAAGTAATATCATGTTAGAATCCTTTTGTCTTTGGTGACATAACAAAATATCACTGAAGATTCTTTAAAATCAGATGACCTCTGACCATTATCACAAGGAGAAACACAGGGAGCAGTATATTAGGGATATATTTATATATAGAGAGCTCTACAAACAGTACTCAACATCACAAGCAGCACAATCGTCATATTAAAATTTCTCTGAAATGCACACGAGAGAAAACATATGATCCTTTTACATAAATAATCTGATATTATGGAAACGATGCGGACACACTAGAACCCGGCTTAAAAACCACAGCACAAACACAAATGCCTGCGTACTCCAAACATGGAATGTGACATGAATATGTAATAGAAAACGATTTTCAAAAGTATTTCCATAGCATGAATTCATCCAGGAATTTGAACTGCTCATCTGAAGAACAAAAGATTACATGCTACAAGGAGATGTAAATAAGTTGGATTTGAATTAATCGGAAACATGCCTGTAGCTCTCGACTCTTGAAACATCAGCGATGGGAATACTCAGAAAGAACACATGGTAGGTTCATGACAGCAAAAAGGAACAAACAGACAAAGGAACACAGGACAGGTGCAGGTGAATGGGAGAGGCTACACACACTCCATAGTGGCGGGTGTGGCTTTGAGGGAGCCCTCCTGCCAGTTTAGCACAGGCACAGGGATGCAGGTCTCACTGATGGTCTCCTGACAGCGAAAGGACAGGGGAGGCCCACTGTCAAGCAGCAGCTGAGCGTTGCTCTGGACTGTCTCCACTACAGAGGGGGGGGGTGGAGGGGCAGAGGGGTTAGAGGTCAGGGAGTGGGGTTTTGGAGGTAGAGAGCCATGTACGCAGATATGGGGACAGAAGGCCGAGAGAGGAAGAAAGAAAGAAAGAAAGAAAGACAAGGAAGACACAGAAACATATGAAGCAAGAACAACTAAACATGAGACAAGAAAGCAGAGTCAAGCCCTTAGTCGAGACCACTTCATATACTGTCACATGACTCTGATCTAAGATTGTAAATGCCCTAAAAGCTAACTTAATAAGTACCTCAGATTTGTTCTTAAGACTTTACTGGTCCTGAAAACTTCTTTAATTAGTTACAAAGGGCAGACCTGAGGATATTCAGCGCTAGCTCATTATATGAACGCTAAGGACACATCAAAACCCTGGCCTGAAGTCTTTGGGAAATACATCCATGTCTGTCCATCTAATTAACCCTCACGTTGCTCTTTAATAAATCCTTGTCAAATGGTGGAAGGTAAGAAAATCAATAACTTCATAATTTCAGTTTCCTTTAGACAGATGGTTGTATAAACAGGGTTGGTCAGGGCTATAAGGGTTACTCCACTATAATGACCATTGCAAACAGAAACAACCAGAAGGACTATGACCACATTCAGATGAATAAACTGCTTCTCAAAAGATGTTGAAGCACAAACAGTAGAAAAATGCTGCATTTTTCTTTGAGACAATGTTTAGACTGTGTTTAAAGGAAGTCATTCAGTGCTACAGAAGGTGTCTTTGTGGTGTGTGCTGTCTATGACATGCATCAGAGGGAAACAGGACAGCTGATGTGATCTTAAGTCAAAATGATTTATTAAACAGCGCTTCTATTTTAGGGAGTTTTGCATCTGTGTCTGTGCATGTGAATCCAAGTCCGAGCGACATCAAATATTTCTTGTAACCGTTATACATGATTGGATGTTTTTTGAATTGATCATAATGAGGCTTTAATACATCATCAGTGCAAAGGGCTCACCCAGAAGGGCAGAATTTCCATCTCCCAGGGGAAACCGTTGGTAACGGGGCACGTTGAAGGGGGGCAGGAGGTGAAATTTCCTTTCCAGCAGAGGCTCTAGGCGGGAGGCTGAGGGATCGGCCGGGTGGAACAGGTTATAGACCTGCTGACAGGCTGGTCGCAGCTGGGCCACTAGGGGGAGAAATACAACCAAAGATATGAGAAAGAAGAGGGAGACAGTCTATGGACTCCTTCCTTGTTAAACAATAGCTTTCTTAGACTCTTCCCTCATAAATATGAGGTTTACTACCTTGTAAGTCTTGGTAATTACAACTAGATGCAACTAACTATTTTTAGATGACCCTACAGGTCACTATGTAAATTTTAGCATCACTGCTTTGTCACGTTTTACTCTTGCATGTGTCATAAGCAACCTAAAAAACCGTTGCTATCATTTATTACACTAAAATAAGCAGGGCATTCTTCTCTCCGAATTCTGCTTACCATCCAGCATGGGAATGACAGTCTTCCTCAGGGCGAGTACAAGGCCTAGTGGAGAGCCAAACAGGAAGAAGTCGGACACCTCAAAGTCAAACTTCCCCAGGGAGCCCCCATCCAGCATCGTGCTGCTGCTCGACCTACGTGAGACTGTGTCGTTTCGCAAGACACTGGAGTGTAAGCTGGAAGGACAGCACAGTCATTACCTCGCGGAGAACTAAAATAAATCACATTGGCAGCACATAAAACAAGGACAGAGCTGTTATGTATCTCCCAGGGAAGAATTTTTGTCATCCCATAATGAACACACCTGGTCAGGAAGGCCTGATGTTGTTTTATTGTGTCCAGTTCGTAAGTGGACGAGTCACTTCTCTTGCGTGGAAGTTGTCTCTTGGGGTCATCACCTGCGCCGGCACGAGGGATGTCGATGTTACTGCGACTGAGGTGACGGCTGCCCTCCAGCGTTGGAGAAGCTGACCCGTGACCGCTGTTTACAATGATGCCAGGAGAGAGGAGGTCCTGGTCCTGCAGGGTACATTCAGGAACATTTTTTATTAAACTAATTATGTACAGCACTTTTGAAAGAGTCCATATATTTAATATGCGGTTCAATTTCACAGAATAAAGTTGCAGGGCATATATAAAAGTAATAACTAATTTGTAGGTTCTTCTATAATGAGTTAAACATTTTATTGATGGCTGTATTGAGTCTTCTGAATGTTTTGTCTCTTACCTGTACACTGACCACACTGCCCCTCCGACTGCTGTTCTGGCTTTCATTAACTGTCTGATTGCTGCTGCAAAGTGAATCAAATCCCAGGATTCCTCCCACACAGTCCCCAATGAGGCAAACCTAGAGAGGACAATAGTCAGACATAAGATTATTAAATCAATTATCATATTTAAGGCTTCAGGTTCAACTTCAATATCAATAAAGCCCAATACAGTTGAATAAGAAATATATGTATGTATAATATGATGTGTAAAAATGAGTTAACAAAGGCTTCTATTATGAAGCTATAAAGGTTAATTATCCATGTAAATTAAAGACAGGCTCAGCTGTCATACTGTGTACATATGTTATATTTATGTACACACACTGTGTGCATACTCATATTAAGTGTGTACACACATTGTGGACATAATACAAAAAGCGCATGTACTATATAAACACGTTTTTAAGAAGAAGAATATACTAAATGGCAAAAGACAGGAAAAACTAAAAACGTGGTATATTGTGAGATGTGAGAATTCAACAGTACTGATAAGTGACTGACCTGGCCAGAGAAGGACGCCCCGTCCAGAGATCTTATGAAGTCTGAGTACACTTGGTTTGCTCTGACGATGACAGTTGCCATGGCTTCCTGGTACTGAGGAGCGGATGTGGCCAACAGGGGGAGAGCTGCCAGGGGGATGTGGTCCTGGCTGCTGGACAGACAACCCTCATCGTAGCTGTATGGGCTCAAGCTGTTCAAAAGATACAAAAAAGTAATGTAAAAAAGTAAAAAAAAGTAATAAAAAACCTAATTATTGACATACTTTAAGAGATTAAGGCCAAAGAGAAGTGTAAAAAGAAAAAACAACAGGAAGACAGAGAGGGGAGGGGGTGTTGGTGATGAGCTGCACCTGGACCTTTTCCATCAAAAGCAAACAGCAATGACAGTCAACAAACAGAAACCTTCTATTATCATCCTCCTATTGCAGCGTGCAGAAAAATGTGTGCGTGTTGTGTGTCCTCTCACTTGGACACCAGGGAGAAGGCCTCGGCACAGATGGCAGGGCACGGTACCAAGCGGATGGCGATGCGTCCCAGTGCAGCGGGATAGTGAACACGCATGACTGTGTCAAAAGCTGTGCTGATGGTGTTGACGTCGGCCTGCTTGCTGTTCTGGTCCCCTCCGCCTGTATCCAAGATGTTCCCTCCGTGCAGAACCAAAATCAGCACATGGATCTTTGAAGACTGCAGACACTGCTGGGACGAGCTCTCCTGAGAACAAAGAAGTATAAAAAGAAGGACGGATGAGCTCTTTGAGAACGTTAAATAAGTGAAATATTTACATTCTTTTATCAGCATGACCAAAGACAACATGCTTACAGATAAAACCATGATGTGTTAGCTATTGTGCATGAAATTAGTTGCGTGTCGTCTGATTTGTGAGTCACATTTGTGTCCATCTTTTCAAACATGGACCACACAACAGAATGTTGAACAACCAGAGAGGGGCGGAGAACCATGAAGGGAAACAGAACAGAGCCGACCTACACTCCACCTGGACAACTCTTCAACTAAACAGCAAACAATGGCAATGCTTCCTGTGGACAAGTGACAATTACTGGAACATCAGAATTTGGAGATTTGCATGAACACTCAACACCACAGCTGCAGGTACACGGAGTTGAACAAAGGGTGGTGAGGTAGAGGAGGACACATGTTTTGGGCAACGGTGGGGAAAAAAGGGGACAGGGGCGAGTAAGTACTGGGTTTGATCAGGGGGATCTGGGGTCTCTGTGAAGCCACTTAGGCCCACAGTGCAGTGGGGCAAACATGTTTACTTACTGACTGGTGCCTTGTTACCGTGATGGTGGGAATGGGAGAGCTATCGGCTCGGCGGCTAACAGAGCCACGCATCTGAACACAAGAGGACAGAGAGGCTCAGGGACGAACAGCCTTTCTGTTTTATTCTGAAGCAAATTACTGTTTGTTCAAATAAAATCAAGTGTAACAGAAGCTGCAGGGTCCTGAAGGGTGTTTTCTGACGACGGTTCTTCAGGAATATTTATTTCACACATGATTATGCATGAGCGAAGGCCGGTTAGGGTTGTGTCTTGTCGACACTGCGCACGCATACCTCGTCTAGTCTGTCCTCGCTCGCAGCTCTTTCATAGTCCACTGTCATTTCCTTGAACAGCTCACCTGCAAACACACACACACAAACACTCTTAACATGAAGTACTGAGGCAGTGTGACTGTCCATGATGAAGTGCTTGTGGTGTTCTTCTACCAGGTTGTTCCTCCGTGTCTGCAGCCTCAATCTTGTCCATGAGGTCATTGGAGTTCCACTTGGCGATTTCCTTTGGGAGGACCTCCTCTCCGTCTGAGAGATCCTCTGCAGGGGCGACACGGAATAAATCACAATCAACTCAAGAATACATGCCATTCAGGTCTTACAAATTTGTTATTACACCAACTGTATAACCCCTTTAATCCACTTATAATGAGTAACATTTTATCATTTAGTTATATAATGGAACAAATGTAAAGGAACCTTGTCGAGCTCTCCAACAAGCTCAAATAAATCACTAAAAAGATATCATTTAAAACTGCATAATGTAAAGCAGCACTGACCGTGGCTATGAAATGCGTATAAGTGCGTTTAAAATATAACCTTTGTGTTCATCCATGGCTGATAAGTACATGTTATGTTGCAATCTCAAATGGCAAGAACCGTGTATTTTTATAACTATAATGGATTTTCGAACAAGAGGAAAAAAACCCTCACCCTATGTGGTAAGGGGATTCACTTATAGTGGATCATTGAAGTGATATCAATGTATTGAGCTTTTCTGGCAGTATCTTCATTTCTGAAAAACAGGCTACCACCTCCTGCTCACTTTAGTTTGTGTAAGCTCATTGAAAATCAAATTTAAACTACAAATACTTCAAACAAATAACACAACTTGTGCTCAGAAATGGAAATCATTTTATTTTATTGGCTTGTGTTGCAAGCAAAAACTAACAGGAGGTTGCAGCCAGTTTCCTCAGAAATGTAAATACCAGAGAAGGTTTTCTGTGAGATTACATGTCCTATGCACAGATCAACATCACTTGATTTTTTTTTCTCTATTGCCTCAATTTCTTTAATTTACTAACAACCCAGTCATTAACTGGGTAAAAAAAATCAGTCTTTATTTCATCAATAGGCTTCACCTAATCCAACTCAACAAATAATGTTTTCTTCTGGCTTCATTAGCAACACGCACGGGAGTTAGATTATTAAATTGTGCAATTGCAGATCTTTTTCTGCAAATCAGTCAAGGACGGAAAACCCAATTAAAGGCCTCGGTAAACCGAGAATGATTCTCTGCTGCAGGATAAGACTGAAATCTGATATCAAAGGCAATCTGAAGGAGGTCAGTGTGTTTCCAAATGTAATTTGTGTACCACATTTATGTGCTTCATCAAGACAACAAGCACACAGTTGTTTTTATGATACACCAACCTAATTTATTTACCATTATAACATTACTGCTTATTTCATAAGGTCATCTCTGCAGTGTAGGAACATGTTTTAATCATAAATATAATGAGTTGGGGACTGGAGCAGCCAACTGAAATGACTGTATTAACTAACACTGAGACAGAGGGTTGTGAATGAATAACTGAGTAGTCAGTCAGTTCATTTGATAAAGTGTAGTGTGCTTATACCTCGGACACCCAACATGCTTTATTTGATCCAAACAAACATGAATGAAACATGAATACAGCAAAACATAAGAAAATATCAGATGTCAACAACATTCAGTCTAATGATTGGATTCTAGTCACTCAAAAAACATGAGCAGAAATGTATTCACTTTAAACAAGATAACGGACGATAATCAGCGCAGCTAAATGAGCAACAATATAATAAATGACAGCAAGATTTTATTCGTTTTTCATCATCATGACATAATGTTGAAATGTTATTGCTCCAATGTATCAGGAATTGTGTGTGTGTGTGTGTGCGTGTGTGTGTGTGTGTCCGTGTGTCCATGTGTCCGTGTGTCCGTGTGTCCGTGTGTGTGCGTGTGTGTGTAAACGATGCAGGAAGAACTGGAGAATGTTGGTGAGAAAGGGACTGATGGGACGATTGTGATTTCTGAACTGGACGTCAGGATGAGACACCTGGCCCGTGTCCTCGGCCAGCAGAGAGCACCTATTTCAACTGCAGCCCCAAAGCATGCTGGGTATCTGGGAAGCTTAAGAACTGATCTGTGGTTAAAGAGATGCATGCAAAGTCAGGGAGGGGAGGGAGCAAGCAGGTTTCTTGGAAAACTGAACACAATGGACACATTTATTGATCTAACTATCGACTCCAATTTGAAATCAAAGCTGTGGTTACCATGAGCGTCGAAGAACTCCTCGTCAGAGCTGTCGTCTGAGTCTCGCGCTATGCTCTGCATCCGCCACTCTGAGATGCTGTGACGTGATGGGCTCACTGAAAGAAGGCACAAGAACAAGACATACACTGTTATTTTGGGACATGTGTTTCAGCCTCTCTCTTTCGCTTTTTAACACACACACACACACACACACACACACACACACACACACACACACACACACAAATACACACACACACACACACACACACACACAATGACAAAGAAATATTGCACAATCTCCCCCGGCCCACACACACACACAGTGTTATATAAACATGCAACAGCCTCTGTGGTGCATTGCTTCATCACAGATGGACTGCTTGGTGGTCCATCAGGGGGTTGTGTGAAAAGTGAGGCCCAACACACAAGCTACGAGTGCATTGGTTACCAAATGCCAGCCAAACAAAATGGCAATACTAAAAGCATTCCTTGTCTAGCATGTGTCTTCCGTCTATGCCTTATATATAAGAGGATATAGAGGAAGGGAAGGGCGCTCTAAGGCGACAGGCTGTGGAGAGGGGGTACAGCTGTAGCTGTCAGCAAACAGAAGGAAACAGCAGTGGTGGAGGGGAGGGTCTGTGTGAAGAGCGTCACCCTCCTCTGGTCTGTGATGTCAGCACTGCTGCTAAAAATAGCCCAGGAGAGAAACCACTGGGGGGAGTTACAGAGGTGAAACGAGGCACGCTTGATTAGACTCAGGGTCTAGGTGGCAGCTACAGTGAGCTCTGCTTAAGGTTGAGGCGACACTGGAGATGGGTGTGTTTGGACATGTGGTCTGTGATGTCGAAACTGCTGCTAAAAATAACCCAGGTGTGATCCAGCAAGTTGTAGGGGTGAGACGAGGTAAGTTGGGCAGGACAGCATATGTGGAGGAGTAAATAGAAATAGTGAAGTAGAGTAAAAACATCCCAATTAACATCAGGAGCCGGACGGAGAGGCAAAGTGTGGCACGACAGCAGAGTATGCATACTAAAAAGCTGCTCCTGAGCTCATTAACAATAATTCAACCATGTGGGCTCAGAGCTACTCAGCACTCAAATCCTCTTTAAGGAAAATGTTGATCATTGTAATATTCAGCACTTCTGGGGGGTGATTGTTTAAAACTTGTTTTGGAATGATTATTACTTCATACTTTAATAGAAATGACACACTTAAAAAAAAAGATAGAGAAAAAATAAATCCTACTTTGGATTTGAACAAGCTTGACGCTTGACCTTGAATTGAATTCTTCACTTGGTACTTCCCAGTGTGTAAGTGTCAAATGTCACAGATGCAGTTTAACTTCGTAGTTAGTATACCCAACCTTTAAGGTGGAAAGGAGTCAGGTGGCTATCTCAACAAATAAGGCGTAATGAAGTGTAAAGATAGATGTGATAAGCTGTGAAGGAAGGAGTAAATTGTTTGACGAATATCAATGTAAGTTCCTTTAATAGCGTCAGCCTCACACAGTCATACACAGATGAAACAGGCGAACAGGCGGAGATGGCGTGCTCCTCACCTCCTCTCTTGGATGAGCGGGAGGACCGGGATGAAGTGGACCACTGCTTGGTGAGAACCCCTCGTGGCTGGAGAGTCTCCCCTGCTGAACTGATGACCACATCCTCGGTTTCAATTGAGCTGATCTTCTCTTTAACTTCCTGTTCTTTGTCCGGAGACGGAGCTCCTCCATTTGCCTCTGTGGCTTCCTCTGCCTGACAGAACTGAGCCATCTTGGTGGCCAGGGCCAGCTGGGTTTCCAGTTCCAGCTGCCTAATGTCCTCCATGGTCAGACCGTACCACTCGTCCTGCCAGCACCAGGCCTGCCGGTGGGCACGAACCATCACCTTCCTCAGTCCTAGGGTGAGACAATGGAAAATATCACAAACCTGCCTCTAAAAATACTAACTTTCTAAATTTACAGTAAATGTAAATTCAATTACATTCCTGTGGCTGCATACTCACCAACATCATGGATGAAGCGTTCAATCTTGGACTGCATGCCCCAGTAGCGAAACTCAACCTTGCAGAGTTTGTAGGCACACATGATGGGGGTCTTTCCTGGGTTATTGTTGTAGTCTTCTATCCAGTCGTCCTGCAGAGGACCCCTCTGGGTCTTCAGGGACTTGTAGAGCCGTGTGTCCTCCTCTGCTTTGTACTCATGAGGGGGGATGGGATCTGTCACTATGTCGATTGGGTCTGCCAAAGACAGTTGAACAGATAGTAATGATGACCAAAGAAATGTGTTTTCAAAGTATGCATGAAAGATGTCACATATGGTGTGTTGTTGATACAATGTCATGATGTGCGCTTATGTGGGTGGGGTAGCAGAACTTGTAAGGACTGAAATAGCAGAATTTCAAGCTGACAAACACAGCAAAGAATCAGCTATTGATCAAAATGACTATAATCAATGTTTAAACCTCATGACCTAAAACCAGTAATTTCTGAGCAGCTTCATTTTAAAGAGGCAAACATGCGACCGATGACAGCGAAACATTTCGCAGTACCGCTAAATTGCCACAAGTGGGCCGCCTCACCTGCTCCTCATGTTTGAGACACAAGGTTACAGATAATAAGATACAATCAGGCTAATCCTAATGATGCTAACCTGTCACCTTAAATTACAATTGCAGTACAGGGTCAAAACTTCTCTAATAAAAGGTCATTGTAAAGAATGACCTGCAATCTCAGAATAAGAGCATGTATATCGTGCTTGCTGTGTGCTGCACCTGTAAAGTCAAAGGGACCTGATACACATCAATTAATATTTCAAGATCTGAGTTTAAGGATTTATACCAAACTGTCTCACCGATAGTCCTCTGCCGCTTATCTGCTGCAGACAGGTTGAAGACATCTGCCTGGTTGCCTGTGTCGGGTTTGTAGTAGGTCTCGATGTCGATGGAGAACTTTTCAACAAAGGGACAGGTGTATCTGACGGAGAGGAAGAAACTATATTAGCCCTAAACAAGGTGCAATATGGGTTGACATCTGTCATCATTAAGAGACTTTAAATCTGAATGGCTCAAAGTAAGAACTACTTTATTAAGAGTGACAACGCCCTCTCACTGCTCAGGATAGAAAATGTGTGAGCCTTGCCCATCTGTTGTATCTGAAGAAAAGCTGTCACTGGTTGAACAGATGTGTCAACAGGCACTTGCAGTCTATCAATATCCTGACAGTACAGTCAGGGGCATTTCTCTTTTCAGCACCTTCACATTTCTGTGATTGTCGGGCACCACGCAAACAAACACATAGACACCCTGAGAATGAGGGGCCGTCAACATCTAACAGCCTGGGAGCGCTGCTGTCCTCACGCCGATCTGATGCTCTGCCCGGTTAGATTGTGACAGCTTGCTCTGAGGTCTTTATTTTCTCTTGGCATTTGCTGAGGGACAGCAGCTTGAGCAGGACTTCAGACTGGGCATCAACACACTCTCCACTAATGGCATTTTATAAGTATCACACAGAACATAAGCAGGGTTTGAATTTTTCTTTTCTTTTTTGTGTCTTCATATGCGTGTACACCTACCAGCTGCAGCCGTTGGACGCCCATGCACACAACATTTCTATTATCACAAAAATAAATGTTTTGTGCAGCCTTGGCAGGGTTTCTTGCACTCTCACTCTTGCTCTGAAGGGCTGTGTGGAGGTGGCCTTTCAGTAGGAGTAAACTCACCTGGTGCGGGTGTAAGGGTAGGCGTTCCATGACTCCTCTTCAACCCTCAGCGCTGCTTTGGGCAAGATGGAGCGGAACCAGCTGGGAATGTGCATGCCAATGTGGTAGACCTTGTGGGTGTACTGGCCCGTCCCACCCGGTCCATCTGTGTAGGGCTTATTCTCGAGGATCTCCACACCGCTACCTTCACCACAGCTCTCCTCTCTGCTCTTTTTCTGTGAGAAGAATATTGAAACGGAGTTGAAGTGGGTTGCTTGCATGTGTTTTGTTATGCAAAATTTTTGTTACATTACAAAATACAAATTTACATTTCTAATGTGAGACAGAGGTACATGAAGGAAGGGACACAAACAAATGATTGGGCATGATGCCTTTTGCGGATAATAATCTGTGTCACAGACAGAAAACCAAGGGCTTCCTGGAAGGTCTGTCAGCTTAAAATTGCAAATCAGGAAGCCCAAAAACCAGCTCATGGAGCCACACCTTTCCCATATTTACATTCCAGGTGCACACACGAAGAGTGGCTGGGTGGAGCTTTCAGATGCAGTCGAGTAGACTAACAGCAAGGTGACTCAACGCTGCAAAGACAGGAATGTGTGGCATGGCAAGAGGAAGATGTGCAACTGTTAATGAATGAGTATAAGTGAAAACAAAGTTAGCAGGGCAAAGTCCAAGTGCTGACAATGACAAAAACACAGGGAAAGATCTTACATTTCAAAGATTACAGATACAACTTTTATGTTTCTCTTATCAGCCTCTGTCTAGTGTTTCCACATACAGCTCTAAGTATGTTAAATGCAGAATTTAGTGCAGCACTGGGATAACAGAGAGACAGATTTCTCCAGTCAGTCCAGCGGGGAGAGGCTTTGCAGGCGTGGAAGTGAATCAGAGGAGCTGGGAGGAGGCAGGCATGAGGCGTCCAGAGCTCCGGACCTCATTACCTCTGACAGGTCATTCATTAGCCATCCGCTCTGCTCTCAACAGCACAGACACAGCTCCAAGACACTGCACAGACGCACAGCGCCTTCACACCGACTGTATACACAGCCAGTAAGCAAGACGGAAAGCAATCGTTGGGACAAATTGGATGTACATGTCAAGTTAAAAGTGTGCTGTGCCTGAACACTCACTATAAAACTGTCTGCAGTTGTAAAAAAAGAAATACACACGTGTAAACAATAAATGTGTCTGCACAGGTTATCAATTTGTTGTGTGAGAATAACACAGATCACAATATGACAAGTGTATTTTTGTGTGTGTCTGCTAGCTTTATATTTGGAAAGATACATTGACTTTTCCAACTGTAATTATTTTTCCTTAGTACACAGCTGACAGCTCCAAATGCTCGCAATGGACTGTCCCTTTAATGAGGTTCCTGACAGGTGACTCAACCTGCCAATGCAGTGTCACCTCTTCTCCCCCCTGGAGTGACAGATGATTCTCTCCAGTTCACCAGGAGGAAGATACAAAACGCTTCAAGAATGCCTCAAGAATGAATACATTTTGAATGTATTGTTGGAATTGTGTCACAAGAGAGGGAGCAGTAGTCTCATCTACTGTAGGGTTGTACTGTAAAATCCTTTATGGCTCAGTACACAAAGACAGAGTGCAGCTGTGTGCTGAGTGCTGCACAAAAAACCTTTGCAACAAAGCACTCTCTCTCTCCCCCATTTGTCTTTAAACACCCATGAAACCTTTTCAGAATAAAAGCTCACACCATCAAAGCTTACTGTATATGTTTAGGTCTGACTTCTCTGACAGGATGAGAGTCACATCCTGGCCTTTTCCTCTTGCTATCAAGTTAATGAGGCGTGTTTCCTGTTTCAGATGCTGCTTTTCACTTCCCTCCACAGATACTGTTGCTTAGTCAGAACATGAGAGATGTGTGCGGATGAATGAGACACAGTGAGATCCTCTCATATTTAATTTCTCACACATTCCTTCTGCATTTGCTTAGTAAATTGATGCAAATCCCCATGCAGTGATAATGAATTCACAATAAGTTATCATAAGAGGGCGCGTTGTTAGGGCAGAGGAGAGGAAGTGAGAAATGGGGTGGGGCATTGCCTGCTGAGGTGCAGACATGGCCAGGCTGTCCGAAGGCCCTGACTTCATCTATGAGCTTTACAAGAGGGATGGATATCAGGCAGGCAGGCCAACATGCTGCAGTTGCCCTGGTAACATACAGCAATAAAGCGAGGGTATCCACAGACACCAACAAAAACCTCTCTCCTCAGAATACAGCGCTCTCTCTCTCATTTCTTCCCCTCCCTCCTTCGCAGACAGCCTCTCTTTTTATCCTCCATTTCCTCTTTTCATTCACTCCCTCTCTCGAACAAAACCTGACCACCGGCACGCTGCTGATGTCATGGTTGCCATAGTGACTGAAGCCTCACTGCAACCAGGCTGTGCAGAGAGGGTGAGGTCAGGGGGAGAGGTAACTATAGGTCACTAATGTAAGAATTCCTATGATTTGTGTACATGCTTGAGATTGCACATACGAGCTCCTGTTTTCTTTGCGTTAACCTGCCTGCTCACGTGTAACCTCTTTGCACAGCGTCCTGTGTGACAAACTCTAACACAGGGGCTGCAGAGAGTCAGTTCAGAACACATACTGTAGATATGTGTTCCTCATAATTAATTATGCTCCGTGATACAGTGTTCAAAAGGTGCCAAGGAAAATTATCAAGTGTGTAGAAGTGTGGCGCAGTGACTGGTTTGTGCTGTCCTGAAACGTCTGCTTGCTTTGGGGCTTGTCCGCTGAGTCATGTTCCCGACCAGATACACTTCAGCTGGATTACCCGTCTGTTGGCTTCATGGCGGGAGGAGAAGAAAATCAACAGGATAACTGAAAAGTCTGATACTCTTTAGAGAGCAATATACTCTATGGACTATGTGATGTAATCATTAAATTTATTTTTTCTATTTATGCAGATAGGATAAAGAAATGCCTTTGCAATGATACAGTGTTGATACAGCTAACCCTCTAGTGAGAATTCAGACTAGAAACACTTTCACACACACTGTTTTCATAGCATAAAGACAAATAAGGGCAAGCGCTCTGAGTAAAGGTGAATGAGGCTGCTAATTTTAGAAAACTTTGTCACCATAAAAACTTCTGAGGTAAGTTAAAGTTTAAGTCTCAGTTGTCGGGGAGGCCTCTTTATGGGAAGATCAGAAGCTTGAAGGCATGCTAGAGTTTCCATCTGCAGGGCCTGAATGTTCCCATGTTCCCATGAAGCTGTTCCCTGAGGGCTGCAGGTAAACAGTACAACTCACACGTATGCTCACTTTAGTCAAATAAATGATAAATATATGCTAATGTAGGTAAATATTTTCCAGGTTCATATTTTGCTTTGTGTTGGCTGTGAAGTAAAGTTTGTGTAAATCCTCTTATTTAGCAGATGTTGCTGCTGATTTCACTTATTTCATGATCCTCATGAATATTTCAAACATCTGTTCTGATTTTCGGCTTCCTGATGAAAGCTCTCCTTCAGTGGGATCAGCACCAAAATATAAGATCACAGCAGAACCACTAAACACAAAATGCCTCAACCTGATCAAACAGTGCTGTAACTTCAACTCTGCTCTTCAACAAATGTAAAACCACTCGTGATACGTTATGTAACCATGCAGCTGAAATCCCAACAGGACTGCTGACTGTTTAGTTCCAAGATCAGCATGTGCCTCAAATGGTAAAAAATGCATCTAAATGCCTTAATGTGAACAACATGTCCAAACACAAGTAGCTGAATAATACACAATCTTTACCACAGTCTGAGTCATTTTGACTGCTCTCCATGCTTCCTTTGTGTACTGCTGCTCTCAGTGCACCTGGCAGTACCACAGGATTAAATAAATCCTCCTTCATGTACACATATGAGGAGAAAATATGTTGCCATACAGGATAACTAAAGCTGTATAAATCAGCCTTTCCTGCTTGGAGCTGTAAAGCTCTGACGCAGACCCTCGGGCTCCAGCTGAGGGTCTGGTTTGATAAATGAAACTGTCTGACACGGACAAAGCCGTATGTCCATCTCCCGCACAGCAGTAGGTATGTGCGCCGTGAGTTTGCAGTGAGAGCAGGGTGCCCCCACCCTCCTGGTGAATAAAAACATGCAGCCTATGACGGGTGGAAACAGCCAGCTTCAGAGAGTTTAAATTGGATAATCTATCAGCACACAAGCTCTCTTTGTTCCGTTACTCCACCAGCGTCAGACACCGTGTGACCAATCATTTCATAATTGGGCACTGCAAAAGCCCTCTTGAAAAACTCCTCTTTTGTTAATGTAGCTTTTCTCTCACTGCCTCTTCTCGTCCCCTAGTGAGGACAATGTTTGGCCATCTTGCCGCCCTTGTGTGCAGGTGAGGATTTGGTTTGGAATATGGTGTTGTGACCTCACCTGGATCATATAGAGCTGGGCGATGCGGTACTCCTCCACACTCATGGGCATGGGGATGCGGTACTCCTTGATAAGCATGGTGAATCTTTGAGGAGGGGGTGGGGAGGGGGGATCGGGGAGAAGATACAAGGGAAAGGGGGAGGGAGGGACAGAGGGAGGGGAGGGGGAGAGGGGACAGGAGAAACTTGGGGGGGCTCCTATATGCGACTTGTCAGATCACCAGCTGTAGTCCACATTGATGGTTCCTGTGGAGGAAGAAGCAAATAAATGCATAAGGTACATAATACACTGAAAAAAATTACCTGCAAGAATCCAATCAGAAGTGTTTGTTAGAGTCAAAACATGCTGTTAATTCAGCTGGTTGATCTCCAGATATACTTATAAAACAGGTCTCCATCCACATGCATCGCCCAAAGCTGAAAACAGCTTCAACCAGAAAAAAAAAACATGAGCAACAGATCGAAGTCACACTAATTTCAGAACCTGTAAGATTTCTCCACACGTAACCAAAGATCCATTCTTGTAGCTCACACGTAGAAGAATAAAGTAGAGTCTGCAGGTTATTCAGGAAATATGCTCACGAGCATCAGCACTGTGTCTCCATCCAGTGTCTCAGATCCAAGTAAGGCACTTTCCAGAACAAACTTCTCTTCTTATACACAGGCCACAGCTCAGTGTGTGTGTGTTTGGTTTGCGAATGTGTGGGGTGGGTGGCCGGATTCTACCGAGAGCACCCGTGCCTTGCCGATGGTCCCAACAGCAACCCCTTTTCTCCCAAGCGTCACATGGGGGGGCTCACTCAGCATAAGAGGGATTACAGCTGAGTGGGGAGCATTACATAACGTTGTAAGACCCCCCTGTGCATGATCCAGGTTTCACAAATAGCAGTCTCAGAGTTGCACAAAGCATTGTTTTCAAACCACTGGGCAGATAGGGGTAGGTGTGGGCTATACATAACCAGCGTGTGGGTGGCGTGAGTTGCAGAAATCTGCTTTTGACCGCTGTGAGAAGAACAGCTCTCCAAAGTACAAAACAAGATCACGACTGTGCGGACCGTCAGCTAAGGTGAGGTGACAGATATTCATAAAAAAGCATGTTAATGAATGTTTGTGAAGATAATCCGGTAACTTTAGCTTGTAATGACAAACACAGTGAACACTATGATAAGCTAATCCTAGGTGATGTTTTTGTAATCTAAAAGCAGATATTTAGATTAGAACCACATCTGTTTATCATTGAACAACAAAGATTACAAAGTGTAGTTAGTGAAAGAGATAGTTCAGCCTGTATTTTGATACAGCTGGTGAAAGCACAGTGGACCACCTTGCAGGTGTTTGGCTGTCCAAATGCGACTAAACACCTCTGCGTGACCCCAAAATCACTCCTTTTTGACCTGTGGCAGCAACACCATCATTCTCTGGCACCCTGCCGTTCTAGTGCTTAATCACACAACAATTCCCACTGCGTCACTTATCCAGTGAACAGACCAGCTTGAGTGAGGTGGTGCGCCGCCTATTGCATGGCATGCAAGCCCCCACCAGACAAATTCAACTAATATGCTGCAAGGACAAAGATACAGTGTGCCTGACGTCTCCACCTGGAGCAGGTGCTACTAACAGACTGGGAGGTGTTCTAGTTTAAACAAGGTAACATTGTCTTCCATACATTTTTTAATATAATGTCTCTGCTCTACACTGAAGAACAATGCATTGACAAAACGGGAGCAGATCGCCACATATTGCTGAAAATAACTACACTCTTGGGAGAGCCTGGGATAAAACTAGGCTAGCCTGAAGAGGCCCAGAGAAAAGCCTGCAGCTCAAGAGCTCGTGAGGCCTCTAGATGTTAGCGCCAGGCTTTAGAGGGGAAGGTCACAGTGTTCACCCTTGTTGACAGTGTGGATAATAAACAGCTTCACGATCTACTTGAGGCTTGTGGCAACACTTTGAATGCTGGTTACAACTGATGCAGCAACAAACTCCAGAGAATTTCCTCTTGGCCTTTGGAAATCATGTAGTGTGACACGGTGAGGATCAGATTCTTTTAAAGTGTGATATCTGCCAGGGAATGAATACTGTGCGAGTCAAAGTACAGTCTGCTGTCACAAACTGGCATCCCACATACAAGGAAGTGACACCAGCAATGTAAAGACAGGGAGGAAGAGACAGACAGGATCAGCAACATGAAGTATGACAGAGGGACACTGTACTTTCACAGCAGTGCTCTCAGGCGCGATGTATTAGGACCCGGGGAGATTATGCAACACAGGGGTTTGAAGGGATGCTGATGCATGTGAATTATGTGCAGGATTATGAGTTTTACTAGCTACAACTAGCTATTATCTTTATCAATTACTTAGTCTGTTGTGTTGCTTTTTTATTGATTTTGTTTTTGTCAATGCAATGTCAGGAATTAATGAAAAAGACCAAACGCATTTCCCCAGAACGCAGGCGTATGCATACACTGGTTTTGTTCAAACAACGCTCAATTTTGCAGTCATAATACAGAAAAAGCAGGGGATACCTCATGTCTGAGAAGCCAGACAAGAAGATGATTCATTTTTCCTTATATTATTCTAAAAAGTTCTTACATTTTCTGTTCATCCACTGATCTAAGTTAAGCTAATTGCTTGAGCAACACAATTTGCATTAGGTGACAGATTTTCTTTAATCAATAATACATTTTAATTCTTATTTTACATGTTTTTTTCAGACCGAGGAGACTTTTTGGACAGCTAAACTATGTTCATTTTAGTTTCAGCTCATGCCTGCCAAACAATCTGGTGTTCCTCTTGAAATAAACAATTATTCATGGTTAGTTTCAGCATAGCTTTATACATTTACATATATTACTTTTGGCAGTAAGGAAACAAATTACATAGCAATATTTTGTCATTTATTTCGTGTGGATGATCATTTTTCTTCACAATTTTTATTTTTCAAAGCTATCATGATGCTGCGACATGTGCCGGGGTCTGAACCAAACAAGCATGCTGTCTTACATTTGGAGGGCAGGATCTGAAGACCAGGATTTAAAGACCTGGGCATTTCTGCAGCACTACAGTAATTCAATATATAGCTCTGTTGTCACATATTTACCCATAATAAATTGCATCTTCTGTGATTTGGGTCTTGCACCTGGCCAGGAAGTGATTTGATAAAACGCAAAGCCCCATTTTTGTGGCACAGTTTTCTACATCTGTCTGTTTTTCGAGCTCATGATAGACTCACCCAAACTGGCTCCAACAAAAACATGTCCTTTACATATTTGTCTTTGTTTATGAGTGGTGCCAGTTTGGGATATGGATACTTACACATAATAAAATTACAACACACACACGCACGCACACACTCCATTGTGGCTGTGACTAAGATTTAGTACCCAATAGCTTTTCATTTAATAATACGCGACAGATTAATCAGACATTCTGAATTAACTAGTTTGAGAACTCTTATTGTTTCCATAAATACAACCACCCTGCCTCCTTCACAGCTGATTTCCAAACACAGAGCTCTCCTTATCATGCTGTAAGTCCCCAATGGTTTAAACCTGTGTCTCTCCGAATCCTTCCATTGTGACTGATGCAGATGCTGGGCACAGCGCGGGACCTGTAATGCACAATCCACCAGCAGCCACGAGTGAGTACTGGCACCATGCTTGACCCAGAAAAAAGCACTCTCACACACAGCATAAAAATAGCCCGGTCACAATAATCCTAGCATACGCAAGTAGAGTGCCTGACGCTGTTTGTTCAGAGAAGATGCTCATTCCCTTCTAAAAATACAGTCTCTTCTTCCCTCTAGGCTGTGACGCAACAGCAGCACACGCCACTGCACAGCGCTCATCACACAGCAGCCTCTAATGTTCCCGCTCCTGTTTCCACTAAGCCGAAGCCAACCATAACTACAAAGTACCCGGAGTAGGACTTTGATTTGTACATCTGCCCACCATCGTGCTCTGAGCCTGCTAAAGATGTGGTCAGTCGTGAAAAGGGAGTGCACTCAAAGGCCACCTAACCCGACCTGTGAGCGGTACTAAACATTCCTTAAATGCAAGAAAGGTCAAATTCTTTCAAATACTACAAGTATGCTAAACAGTTTCAAGTCAGAGTCTAGTGGAACTTTCCGAATACCATGATGCCTATTACCACAGCAGCCATAAGGACGGTGCCATAAACTACATCTGTGAGACTCCTAGCTGCAGTAAACAAACAAGCACCCAAAGCTGTGTGCATCTGCTCTCCTCTAAACAGGGACAAGTGTCTGATCTAAACAGATGAAACCCAAAGCAAAGGCTCGATCATCGGTACCAGATCAGGGCTGTTTGCTTCCACCTAAACTTTTAATCCACCTTACACTCTGAGATCCATTTTTCTTGCCTCTCCAGGCTGCTCTGTACCACAGTAATAGGAAGTGGCTTTACTAACCGTGTCTGAAGGTGCAACATATAGCTCAGGGTTGAAAGCAACAAGTACAGCAGACAGGTTGACCACAGGACTGAGAGCAGCAGCTGGGCATGGCTGTTGACACAAAGCAGAATCCTGAGAGGGAGGTGTTGACTCACAGGAGGCCTTCTCCCCTAAGGCCACAATGGTGGTGCCCATTTAAATTTAGCCCCGTTTGAGAGAGGACCACTTTGAGGCGGAGCAACAGAGGAGGTGGTGAATCCCAGAGGAGCCGGGGGAGGGGGGGGGGTTCCCTCATGACTGACTCGAGGCTAGCCCTCCTTTAAATTACAAGTGGAAATTGTTAGCCCCCAGATCGCCTAAAATACCACAGATCAGTTTCACACAGCGTTGTCTTGACACTGCAGAGACAACTTAAGCTATGACAACCGCTGCAAACAGGGCCTTGGCCTGCGACAACAATCCTTGATTGAGTTGATGAGCTTATGCACCAATCCAGTTAAAATGTCAAAGGGCTTTCGACAATACTGTTTGTGCTGGTTAGCCTGCACACCGCCGCCAAAGAGAGGAGTTTACCCTGACCATAGAGGGCCATGAAGCTTTTTTCATACAAGCACAGTGTACAAAGATTAGACCTCCCTTTCCGATTGAGTATCTAATAAGGGCAAATATGAAGCATCATTAATCAGGGGTATAACTGAGATGAATATAAACTGTGTGGCACAGATTACTGAAAACAAAATGGATTCACACGATACAAAATCTGCCCCCTTTAGGGCAGAATGAAGAACGGGATAAGCATTCTTCCCTCCAGACTGACTACTTTTATCCAGCCTATCGATCTATCCATATTAAGGAGGTAAACGGTATCCTGGGGAGCTTAGTCTTTTATCTATAGCACATTTGTGAAGGTGCAGGGTATTAATCAAACATCGTACCCTTGTAACAAGGGTTTTTATTTATCTTTAAGCCTTTTAAATAGTCCATAGGACAGCAGCTGGAACATTTCTAAACAGTTTAAAGGGGTTGTTTGGGAGGCTATTTGACAAAGAACATGTTTTGCTTTGTTTGACTTCCAAAAAGCCCCAAAAGGTGAACAAACATTCATCTTTTCTCTGTATTTAAATAGAGGTCAGGTTGGTTTGCTTTACCGCAAAAAACAACTCAAAGAACAGGAGAGGAAAAGCAGGGAAACATTTTTATTAAGCCTGTATAACAGACGAAGGAATGAACTGAGAGTGAGCAAACAAAGCAGACAAGTGTAGATGAATTGCATTAGTCAGCAGAGCGAGATGAGCTTGTCAATTGTAGGGGACAACAAAAAAGCCCAATAAATAAATAGAGGTGTGTCATCATGTGCCACATACTGTAAGCAGCCATGAGCCGCCTTAAAAAAGGCCATCTCTCTTCCTCTCCCTCGTGCCCATGCTCCTCCACAGGCTAAGGAGGTGGGAAGCACAACCTGCCCTTGTTCTTTACTCATCATCGCAGAACAAGGGGAGAGCTAAATATACTCGACACCGTGTTAGCATCTCCTCCATTGTGTTCCTCCTCCTTCTCTTCCTCCTACAGGAGCCCTGCAAGCAAGAACTGCTTCTTAAAAATCATCCTTGCGTACACAGACAGAGATCCAACAACAACCACCGCCGCGCACATACGCAGCAGAGAATGTGATGCGATGGGGAAAGCCGAACTTTGCGAAGAAGATTAGTGCAGCAAAACAAATTGAGTTTTAGTCAGCATACAGATTAGGCAAGCCGTTATCCAAATTTAGGGCAAAAGATGAATCTAAAGCATGTCACAACTGATCATTTAATGCCTGAAAATGTTTCAAAGAGCAATAAATGATTCAGGAAGAAAGCAACACCTGAAGTAAATCCATTTTGGTCTTTCTAATAAAACTCCAACACAGAGCTGGATATTGAGTTTTTACAAAATCTAATGGCAAACAGGAACTAACTCCAAGGCAGATCAGTGAGCCTCCCTGCATCTGAAGCTTTGAACCAGTGGAAAAGTAAAGTTTAGATTAGATGCCCCCACAGCATGTCATTAAAATTCTACATAAATAAATCTGGTGCCCGGCGACTGCTGAGAACTTTAAGCTGCTTTAATAAGAAGAGCCATTGTTTTCTTTTGCCTCAGTGGTGCTCATCAGCCCACCGTTTTCCAAAACGGGCCCGTTACATACCGACTCTATCTCTAATCAACGCCACACTTCACTCTGACATCCAAATTTAGATGACCTTATATGCAAATTACATTTGGATTAATCAGTTACGTGCCAAGGTTAAATGAGGATCTCCCCTCGCTGTCGTTCTCTGCGAGCGCTCGCACAGCCTGCATCAACTGGCACGGAGCAGACTTATGTAACTGCAACAGACAGAGAGAATGAAAGCATCCCTACTCTAACATTTTGTACATCCCATTAGCTAATTCATGTAGCCTACACGTCCCGGGGCAGGAAATACTTTCGTAGATTTAGACAATCTCTTTCAAACATCTCCATCTGTCCCTCAGAGCGTTACAGCAACAAGATGTTGATTCAGATCAAGGCCTTCATGCTAATGTCGAGCTCATTGCCGAGTACTAGCTCACCACTGACAGCACAAAAGCCTGGCACAGACGCTTGGAGGAGTAACAACTAATGGATTTCAACTATCACTGCCACTAGCAATTTCTCACAATAGTGCAAAGTGACAATAGAAATACTATAGTGATGTGTCTGAGGCTTGTTATTGCAGCCAGACAACACCTACATCATCGGTGTAATACACAATGCTAGCAGGGTCATCAGATATTCAAACATCAGGATTTCACTGACAATCAACCAGTTTGCAATCGCGCAAGGAAGAGTTAAGAGTAGGAGTTTGACATGAAAAGACAAACAAATATTGAATGTAACTTGTGTTATTAGCATGATGCTTTCCTGACAGCGTATCAAATGTCTGTAGTTGAAAGCATCTGCTCAGAAAGTAGTGTCAGTTTTGTGGCCATCATAAAAATAGCATCGTAAAAATGAAATGCAGACGTAAACAGTTTGCCCCATCTTGAGTCTATTTTTAGCCTCCCACTTAAAAAACATCATTAGCACTCTGATAAGTGGCGATGCAGCTTTCTGAACAACTACGTCAAAGATGAGGAATGGATTGATTAAACTCTATACAACTTGAGAAGAAAAATGTTTCGCCTGAGGCCAAAATGTATTCCCTTTCCTGCCCCTTTATCCTCTCCATCATTGCTTAAATGAGAGGGGGGGTTACCATGGAGACACAGAGGGCCCTTTCCTCATTGGTTAGCTGGATGAAGTCAGAGTGACGAGGAAAGTAGAGACTAGATGCTGTCGCGGATGATACTTCATTCTCCTGTTCTGTCTCCACTTTCACTTTTGTCGGCGTCTGTTTCTTCCTCATCGCGGCTCATTTCCAGCACACTCTGCTTTGTGTCTCCTGGCTACAGCAACGCTCACTGACTCCATATATCATCAGCTTAAATATATGTACTGTGATATGTCCTCTGTATGTAGGTGATAATTCTCTATACAGCAGAATGCAGGATTAAAAAACAGTGGTGGGTGTAAGACACAGGTCTAAATATAGTGGCCTATATGTGAGCTTCACAGAGCTAACATGCTGCTTCTAAAGGACTTTGTGTTTACTGTTTGTACTGTACATTGGTCAGAGGACAGGCCTGTCTTGGAGGGTTAAAAATGCCCAATGCCCTATGCATTTATGATGCAAGTTCTCTTCATATAGTTTAAAAAACATTTTTAAATCAACTTTCATCTAGAGGGGTACAGACGAGGACAGAACAGTTAAACCCTTCACAGGTACACTAATATAAGACGAATCCTTTGTGCACAAAGTCCCAGACAGTAAATTCCTTCCACATCAACAGCACTGATCTTAACACAACACTCTCCATCTGCCTCAGCTTTTATATTCTGATCCTCTACCAGTCTGAGTTTCTGATTTAAAGAATCACTGTGTTATCAGTTCAATAAGTGGACCTGTATTCATTCATAGCACACCATGCATCAAAACAGATCAACGGTCAGTGATAAGAAAGCTGCTCAACAGATTCTGAGGCCGTCAGCTGCCCTTTGGTGAAATACCTCACACCCTCTTATGCAGCACGTATAATGCAGGCTTTCCCAAAAGTGCTCTGCAGTGACCAAAGACAGAAGCTGTCTCTCACATTGACCATAAAAGGCCATCTTCTAAGATGCCCGTGGTCCTATGACTTCGGCTAACATTTGGACGGGTTCTGAGGTCACGTTTACAGCTCTGTGGAAAAGCGAGCTCTATCACCTGATTTTCTTATCAGAGCCAGAGCCTATAAAAACCAGAAACTCTTTATCAGTCTCATAACATAAAGGATTGTGACGTCTCTCACACGGACACACACTGCTCCGAATGGAGACGTGAGGCTGTGAACGGGCATACCGCAGAGAGACTTCCCTATAAAAGCCTGTGTGCGGGGAGGGAAAGAGGAAAGAGGTGAGGGGGCAGCGGGGAGGGGGAGTTAGGGTCTGAAGGATTCTATTTTTAGCCTCGGAGAAATCAGGTGTCTGCGGCCAATGGAAAAGAAAAGGGAGCGTGGGCAAAGTGACATGGAGAAGCGCTGTCGCTTTCATTTTACATGAGCCATGTGAATCAGAGAGTGCTGCGAGGGATGGGGGATGGGTAATACAACACAAACAAATATAAAATGGCATATAGATCCATACTGACAGGAAACACGAGAGGATAGAACGCACGTTATTACTGTGGGGATAAATAGTATAAAGCACTCAAATAATAATGTGATTTATTGACTTTAATGGTCACAACTGTCTCACAATATCTCCGTAAAATCAGACAAGAAGTCACTAAACAGCACTTCCATGACTCAGTGCTGCACGCAGCATTTCATTTCAGATTAGATTAGCTAATAGATCATCTAGGATTCAGGACTTTGCCTCACAGAAGGAGATATTCTTGGATCTTTCTGCTTAAGAGCCAAGAAGTTTCCTGGTAGAGAGGCAGTGTGTGTGTCAGAGTGCCTCGATTTCACCTTCTGCACAAGCCCGATGAATAATCCCACGATACCCCATCCCCCCTTTCTGGTAGGATGCACATCACAGACTTCATTCCTCTTCTATTTAATGAAACTCAAGTTAGGATAAAGTGGTCAACTGCTATAACAACCTCTTCTTAGGAGTCTGTACCCACATTGTCAGAAAAACTGTGTCTAAATGGACAGGAACATGGCACAGCCGGCTCAAACAAAGCGTTCGTCTTTGTCTCATTTCTAGACAACAGTAGGCGCATTAGCAATGATGTGCCATTCATCAGCTGGCTCATCAGGGATGGGTGGGGACAGGTTGTACCCCTGCTGTCCCCGCCAAAAGCTCAACTCCAACATTAGCATCACCTGCTCTGTTCAAAAGGAGCTGAGGTGGGAGGGCGGGTTGGTGAATATGGACAGAGTCTGTGGAGCTCGAGGTGCGGAGAAAACACAATGTTCCATTCAGGGCTTTGCTGGCACCCAGGTGCATGATGGGAGCTCATATAAAACACTGTCATGATGCCTGATTGTCCACTCAAGATGAGTTAAAAGAGAAATTAGACCTTCAGAAACAGCCAGCTGGCAATGCATCCCTAAATTCCCCTCAGAGGACATGATAATTTGGTTATTCGGGATTGCTTCAAACCCCTGCGGATGCCCAGATGACTGAAAAGCACCCAAACTAATCTGTGGTTTCCCCGAATATGTTACTGGGCAGTGAAATTGTGTAAACCTGCCTTCAAGTTGGTCAATATTCACTCTAAACATAATACATAATAATTTAGTAAAGAAAACTGATGGGCAACAACATTCAATGCACTTGGAAGGAAGGGAAGGGGCACTTCCTGATGACTCATGCCGGTCACATCACATCATTCTGGTGTATATATAAACCAAAATCACACACTTGGCATCCTATATTCTTAAACACAGTACAAGCCTCTGCAATGCATTACAGAACAGGTAATGGTAGGAAGAACAAGACTAGGTCAAAACCTAGTATGTGGCTAGTATGTGCGCGCTACGGACGTAGGTGAGGACAGCGGAGGAGCAGCGGAGGAGCAGCCCCGCCTACTCCCCGAGCAAAGTATCCAGAGCCGTATAGACAGAGAGACGCGTCAGTGGATATGCTCCATGATCCGCCATTGCGATGTCACAACTCTCTCTCTGCGGCTCTGAAAGTACTGTACTGACCGTCTCAGTCAGTCGCATACAGACCCATGTGTTGGGCTGGAACAACAGGATAATGTGATGGTATAAAAATATCCGACAATGTTTCAGCTTACAAAAAAATCCAGATTACATGCCCTACATTAAAGAAACAGCTACTTATGTGTATTTTCATCAATAACGAAACACCAGGTAACAATTCACGTGGTGACATATCTCAAATACACAACACAACAGTGCCCTAAAAAACATGATGAACCAGGTTAAACTTCCTTATTTTGTTGTGTCTCAAAGACTTCTAGAACATGGTGTTTTCTCAGTGTTCTCTAGTACGTGCGCAGTACTGAGGATAAACAAACAGGAAGTAATGTCCTAATTTATTCATCATCATTATCCAATTCCAAACAGACGGCTGATCATTGCAATGTTTGAGCCGAATGCTGGGGACCGACATGGTTAACTTGAATGGAAGATTACAGCCTTTAAACAGTCACATATACTATCATCCCTCCTGATTGTTCAGAGGACAAAACAAATTATGTTAACAGTTAAAAAACATTAAACATGCCTCACAGACACACCTTGAACAAACTTTGGGACATTTGGATTACAAGGTCATTCCCTGCTCTAGCACTGCTAACCAAACAGTCATGCTCTCTGACAAGCAGTAGATAAAGACAAAGGGATATTCTTTATATTATTTTATAAAGCTTCTTTGTTGATCATTTGGCACTTTATTACAACCGGCATCAAAAGTTCTGAATAAAAATGCACTAATAGCTTATTAAAGGGGACAGATTTTAGCTATGCAATCAATTATCTATTATTCAAATGTGTTTTTGAATCATGTTGGTAAAGTTTGTTTTGTTTTAAAAATTGTATACATATTTTAATTGAATTATTTTTTTGGAGCCTCTTCCTCCTGAAACGAACAAGCCCTTTTCAATGTTGCCAACTCAGCGACTTTCTCGCTAGATATAGCAACTTTTTAGACCCTCGTGGCAGCTTCTAAAAAGCGACTAGCAACAAATTTAGTGACATTTTCAGACCTGTGAAATATATTAATGGTAAATGGACTGTACTTATATAGCGCTTTTCTAGTCTTGTGACCACTCAAAGCTGCTTTTACACTTCATCACATTCACCCATTCACACACTGATGGCAGAGGCCTAAGTATCAATCTCCAATCAGGATCTATGCACATTCATACACCGAAGGCGATGCCACCAGGAGCAATACTGGGTTCAGTCTCTTGCACAAGGACACTTCGACATGTGACTGTAGCAGTCAGGGATCGAATCCCCAACCTTCCAATTGAGAGACAACCGACTCTACCACTTAGCCACAGCCAGCCCTGAATATTATATTGTTATTCATTCCCATGTATGCTGCTCAGAGTAATCACAGTTCACGGCTCCTCTGACTAAAGCTCCAAGTTGCTCTCTCCTCTCATTCCGTGCACAGCAGCACTGCGCAGGCAGTCAGGGCAGCGGGCTGCTGTGCTCATGACCAGTAAGCGTTATGCAAATGAGTATGCGATGGCGTCACCAATATGCAAATTTGTGTACGACATCATCTGGCGACTTCTAGTGACCTTTGGAGCTAGTGCTAGCTACATTAATTGGAAAAAAGTTGGCATCACTGGCCGTTCTGCCATTCAAAGGTTAGATCTTAGCCACGATTAGATGACAGTATTTGGAGTGACCACATAGCCCCGCCACCACGTGTTCGATCCCACATGGGGGAGCGACTGCTCTGCACTGTCACTCCAAAGTTGTAGAAAATATGGCTGCTCTAGGATCGGTTATTCGGCCTTATATGTACGAGCCAGAATCAGCAGGAGGTATCGGAATGGTAAGCTGAAATCTTGACAAAAATAATTTTGACTATACAGTCAAAGATAAGAGGAAGGGCTTGTCGTGAACCCAGCTTATTACCTTTAGTATCTTCCTGCAGGCTCATTTCACAAACTGCATTCCTGCACAACACGCAGAGCTGTAGAAGAAATCAACTATTCTCATGTCCCTACAAAGCAATAGGCCTATACCAAAACCATAAGAACAATTCACACACTGTGAGAATTGAGCCAGAGGGAGATCACGGGGTGCGAGCTTGTCTATTAAAGTCACAGAAAAGAAGTGAGGAATCTATTATCAAAATGAATATTGTCCTTTAGTGTTCAACAGCTCTACAGTGATTGCATCTTATCTAGCCTTTAAGATTACACTGGGAGTGACAGCGATTGTATAGAGTGAACGGTGGGTGGAATACAAGACACATGAGATAAGCATGCAATAGACTCCCAAAATAGTCCAGTCTGGTCCTAGCAATGTAACCACCAACATTATACCACTCCTCTGCTTAAAATATAAAAATGTGTCAAATGCTATGGAGCACTTGCAGCACTAGTGTTACACAACAGTCAAGTGGGTTCTTACAAAATCAATGGAAATGGAGCAAGAACATTAAGAAAATGTCAGATTACCAAACAAACAGGGAAGTGAAAAGCACAACATGTGTTCGCACCTGATGTTTTTCTGCTCTTCCTGTGGCAGCAATCTCATCTGATAAGCAGCTCGAATACTACTGACACTGAACCTACAGATGTGGTGAGGAGCGTCGTACGTCATTCAAACTGTAACTGACAGGAAGTGCATTTTGTCTTGTTTCCTCAACTTAAAAGTCAGTGGCAGTACATTTCTTTAGAGAATTTTTAATAGGGACTTGAGCAGTCAGATGCTGTAATATGCAAACGGAGGGATGTAGTTGGAGAACAGAAAACATGTGACATGTAAGAATTAAAAAAAAATACACCCTCACAACGATTCCACGCAGTGCTATGAATACTCAAACAAGGCTGGGTACACAAGCTCACACGCTACAGGCTCCTCTGTCAGGAATTTTCCACTCAGACGTACAGCTTGTATTTACAGCATAAACTTACAGCATGTACATCTTCTCACAGTGTTTCCCTCCTGACCATCAGGAGGTTGTCAGGCACTCCTGTAGCTGTATAACATCAGTGGAGTAGTGGGTAATTTTAGTCTTATAACAGAGAGCTGTGTGACATGATGAGCAAACATTAGTATAGTATCTGGATGCAGTAGGAAATTATTATCCTCATTTATCAAACAGGTCATCGCAGTGTCTCCACTTTGCTTTTTGCGTTGGCTTGAGAACTGCTTATATTCAACAAACACAAGTGCGAAAGATCTATAAAAAAAAAAAACCTTTACCAGACAGGTGTAAAATCACAACTGCACAGACGATGGACTGATTCATAATCAACTCCACTCTTCCTCCTTCTGTGATACTACTGTGTTTGTCTACTGTGTCAGATACAAGAGGGACACCGGAGAGTTTAAGAGCGATCATGTTTCAGCCTTTCAACTACATTCTTCCTGTCAGATTCTTTGGTTCACTGTAGATGCATTAAACCTGTCACTGCTCCAGTCTATTTAGTTAGGAAATGTGGTTCCACAGAACAATAAAATGACTGATTAAAACCAGACAAACATGGAAAATGTCCATGTATGGTTATCCTCTTAAGAAAGAACCAGGAACAACATACAGTAGCTGGGAATGAATGTGCATGCTGAAGCTGAAATTGAAATGTTCATACAATATTCATACAGAATGAATATTTGAAATCTGTTAAAATGGCCTGGTTACTAAAAAAAATCCGAAGTGGAATCACTATCAACATATTTCAATCTTCTAAAACATACAAAAATAACAATAATATAACCACATATTAATTCAGATTAAAAAGAAGCTTCTTATCCTCAAACCTTGTGCCTTTAAGAGGAGCTAAAAACTAAGATGAGACGGAGTAGTGCCAATAAGCTTAGAGTGATCAGACATGTAGAGTTAAATTGTCCAACAGCACGGCCCAGTCCCAATGTAACTGTTGTAAATATACACACGTGTACATTATGGCACTTGAAGCCTTGAACTTTAACCTTAGTGCAGTATTTTTCATGTCTGCAATGCTGCACAACTTGCTTAAGGGAATTACCCACAGTTCATAGTGCTGTATCGGCTAAAACAACCATGAAAGGGAAATCATCGCAAGAGTTTTTCCTTTTTTGGATCAAAAAAAAAATACTGTGATCAAATAAAGGTAATTATTTTAAGAACGATGGAAATACAAATCTGGTTCTTCACAAGCACTGTGTTTTCTTCCCCGCTCAACATTTCGAGTCCTTGCACCTCATCCACTCACACATTTTCTCTGAGTTCAGAAGTTTTGCCAAATAAAGTCTGACAGCAGCTTATCAGTCTGAATATTTGAACAGAGCCCAAATCAGACCCATCCATACTTGAACAAATTGCACTGCTCATAAATGCAGCATGCAGAAAGGCACCAGGTCATAGAATAACTACTTCGTTTTTTACAGTTGGAATAAAGAAAAAAGAGACCAAATTAAGTTTTACTTTACATTGTGTACACAGTCTTGCCCATGTACCAAATATGTGTGTTTGTGTGTCTGTTAGGGGAGGGAAGAAAGTCCCCATCAGAAAAACTGGTTAGGCAAATATGTTGAGGAGCTGCCATGTTTGCAGTAGAGAAACCTCTCCATAATCTTAAAGGTCACAACAGGTAGGACTGGTAGGGAAGGCGGAGCGCTGTTACATGAGGAAGATTTGAATTTCTGGGTCATCAGCAGTGATGCTGAGGCTGTAATCTATGGCCTTCACTTCAAGCACTCTGCCCTGAATGATCAGAGCAGCACACTTTAGTGACTAAACAACATGAAGCAACATCAGCAGAGAGTGTTTATGTTGTAGTTCATCAAGACACAGCTGAATGGTATGAGAGAATATCCTGCTAGTCGCAGGTGGTTATTGTGTGGCAATCAGCAGCAAAAGCAGGCATGTTTTTCAGGTCAAAAATAAGGAACATGATTTCAAGGTCTGGCTAAAAACAGGTGACCCAGAAGACAATAATCTTTATATAAAAAGAAGCACAGATGGCCAATTATTGACCTAAGAAAAGACAGCACAGAGTCTAATTTTGGCTAATTGCACTTGTGGTGAACTTCACCACTCCAAATACTGCTTTCATGTAACTTCAAAAATGACAAAGCCAATGAGATCTGTAAGATCTCAGAGAAGCTAAAGCTGACTGTTACACAACCCTCACAACCGTAGAAGGCAGGATGCAAGTTTTAACATGTCCGAGAGATTACACCCTGTGTGCATACTAGTACCTTTTTATTCAGGCCCGGAAAAACACAGTAACCTGTCTCGGTATGTGTCTAAAGTTCACGCTAGATCTTGCTCTCATTAGACTGTGGTTTATTGAGCAGAAGCACAGATAAATCTCAAAGCTAGTCTCAAATTCAAATCCTGATTTAAAGGCATTCTGCGATGCAGGATATAAAACAAAGGGTCACCTGCCCTTATAGCAGAGTCATCATCTGGACAACAGACGCCACATCCTCCAAGTCAGCACTGCCTCCATGACTCACACAGGCCCTGCTGAGTTAAGTGGAGTGACTCTTCATGCTTCAACTCATAAAGTCATATTTAAACAGAAAGGGGCCTGGGGGGGGGGAATCAAGCTTGTGGACTGCAGGTCTTAGGTTAAGTCAAAAAATGAGCTGAGTGAAAGTAAAATGTGACTTCTCATTTATTTCTAGCATGAACCTTGTCACTGTGGTCAAAACGCATGGCTACTTGGCTAGTCAATCATGCTGTAATTTGCAGCAAGGTCTTAAAACATTCTCACACCAGGATGTCACTGCAAAGCCCACCACCAAAAGAACAAGAACATAAAGCCTTAAAACTAGTGATTCCAGTCAGTCCTTCGTTTAAGTTTTTAGCTGCAGTGTAGAACAGCAGAACCGCTTACAATACACATAAAGAAAGGAACATTTCATAAACTTTAACGAGCATGGCTGTGTGACAGCCACAGGGCCATGGCATGAGAGCAGAAAATATCCTCAACTTCTTCCGGCCAAAAGAGGAAGGCAAACTTAGTCCAAACAAATTTAATTGCGAGTTATGACAGCAGATGGTGATAAAAAATAAGATTTACTAAACGTGACGTTGCATCTCTGGACAAGGAAGATCAAATTTGAACTGGAGTAAACCCACCGTCAGTTAGTTACCTAGCAACATGGCAGCACGGTAATGACAAATAGATGGCTGGCAAAGCTCAACACATACCTGGACCTGATGCACAGCAGTGATGCTCCTCTTGCTTTACCACACTCCAACACTCACATAGTCAAAGTTCATCCGCCTTTAGTCCGGGTCTTAGGGGTCACTGCTTTCACCTGTAACACGGGTTTCTTTCAGCACGAAACAACCGCTAACTTAATGAGGCGTGGAAACGATACCATAACTGAGATGAATGCATCGAAAGTCAGCAACTGATTTCCTTTACGTCGCCGTTTGTTTGGCCCTTCAGCGGAGGAAGGGGTGCGGGTACGACATGTAAAGATGACACACAGAGGAACATCGTCATCCCCGGAGTGTTTTACATGACATTAACCGCCGGTTCTCCTCCTGTTTACAAAATCTGGCCACATCGTTGCGCCCGAGGACCACACGCTGGATTTCCTCAATCGACAGAAAAGGCCAAAGTAGCTATGGCAACGTTAAAATGTCCTTGAATATCCAAGCTACCCTCTCAGGAGTTGGCGGTTGGGCTCGCGCTCGGGAAGAAAATGTAACGGCTGTGAGCTCACCCCAACAGCTGTCGCCTCCGTAAAGAGAACTGGGAAGAGCGAAGCGAAGCCAGATGAAGAGCACTCGCCATCGTAAGTTGTCACTCCTCAAGTCTGAACCGCAGCAAGACTTCACAGTCCTTTCAGGCACGACACAAAATACTGTCAGGTTAACTCGAGTACAAATAGATTTCCGGTGCAGATTTCAAAATAAAGGCTGGACCTACTGTGCGTTTCGATTATAGACTATATAAAAATGTATCTTTATGTTCAAAGGTTAAAACGTGTAATCCTTCCCAAAATTTCTATTTCACCGTGTGCACATATTTACTGATTTTTCCATGGAAAAACAATTTCTACAGTTCCTGCTGTCATTATAGACTTTACGTAGAGGTTAGTCGATTGAAACAAATAGTTTCTCTTTAGATATATACTTTAAGGCCGCACAAACACCATTTAGTACTTTATTCTATAGAACCAATGACTGTATCTTTTTATACTGTCTATGTTCATACCTGGTGACCTAACTTCCGGTGTTTGTCTCTCTATCTGTAACTTGATAATGCTCAGACTCGTACAGCAATTCAGCCAATATCAATTCAGCTGAGAAGTGCCGATTATATGGCGCCCCCTGCTGGAAATTGAGTATTTTGTCTAAATTGGTATCATGAGTGGTAAACCTATTTCGGCAAACATTCATTATGCATTGTTAAAGGAGGTAAAGTTGCAAACGCACATTAAAGCAGTTAGTGCCTTTCGTGTTAAGTCCATGCGTACTGGCGTGTAAAAGCGTGATATTTAGAAAAAATGTCTTTATTACCTATTGGATGTTAAACCACTCAGCTGTAATTGTAAATGTAAATATGCATTTTTTTTTGTATCATTGTCACAACCAGCATATCATCAGCATATATGAGAACATAAAAAACACTGCAAATAAATGTCTTTGTTTTAATGTTGTTTTAAGTTGTATAGATTATTTGTTTTATATTTTATAATATAGTTTATTACAACATTAATTATACCGAACATTTATAATTTTACTGTTCAGTTATTTTCTTAAAAGAGTAAAAGCTACCTGCCCAGCTTTTCAATAAATAAGGGAGAAAGAGCCTGCTGCTGCAACCCAGATGAAGCAAAATGAGCCTTCTGACTATCTTCCCCTCCTGTGTAATGTAAATCATCTCCTTGTATTTCATTTCAATTCAAATGTTGTCATCTGCAAAGTACTAATTTCCACAAGACAAATCTTAGATACATTAAGACTGATGTGTAACGTATATGACTTATGCTCTGACAGGGCCAACACTACAGTTTGGAGGAACTTTTGAAACACAATCTTTTTCTTGTGGACTGTTTAGTCCAGTTAAGACAGGCCATATTTCTATTTCTGTTCCAACATAATACAACATCTATTTAGTATAAATATAGCAGGTTTCACAATACTGAAAAAGTGTGTCTTTTGAAGGTCAAGAAACTCACATAAGAGTATCATGATGAAGCTTATTTTGCACTAAATAAGGATCTGTTTTGTTGTGAGCACTTCAGATAAAGGACAAGTAATTAGAAATGCACCTCCCCCACATGCAATTTCTGAGAGAAGTCATCACAGGTCATCAGAGAGATTGTCTTTTCCTTTGACCTACATAGTTTCCTGTGGGCCACTAATTATAATCATTGTCAAGAGAGAGAGCAGGAAGTACCACGTCAAACTCATCTCTTTCTTAGTTAGATAGTTCTAAGCTCTTTTTTTCTTTAAATAAATGTACTAATAGCCATAAATGAACATGATTTTTCATGAATTTGAACTTTTAAGTTTGGCAGTGTTTAATTAATGACTGCCTCATACAGTGGAAATACCAAAACTAAGATTTAGGTTACTGTATTTGATTCAACAGCAATTTCTTGTGCTGTGTCGCAAAGTATACCAATCTAAAAGAGTTGTGTGGTGTGTATAAAGAGAGATAAATAAAACTACCAACCTGCATTGTCAAAGTGCAAAGTGGTAATTATTTATCCGTTATATCATTTCATCATACTCTCACTGATGCTCTTGTTGGTGTGAGAAGCCGGGTTCGTATAATAACACCATACAAAATGGTCAAACCCTTTTCCTCAGTAGACTTGAAAAATTGGCTGTACAGTTTTCCCCTACAGATAATTGAGGATGAAATTAGCTTTGGACATAATAATCTGCAACATAATAAATGTCTCCCTTGTCCATCCAAATGCAAAAAATGTTTATAGCGGTATCAAATAGAAATTTTTACAATGGCAGGTAAGTCTAAATCTTGTTTCAATCTTTAATTATAACCAATAAACCATTTTCAGTTAAAATATAGTATATATTATATAATGAGGAAAGGGGAAGGTGATATGTTCTTTTTTTCCCACACCTGATGCTAGTGTGTTAATTATTCTTCACAGCAACCAGGCACCTGGCTTCCAAAAAGTAGCACAGGAAGACTTCGCCATTGTAGTCGTTGCACTGCTATATTTGACACCAATTTTACAACCTTAACACCATTCACACATTCTGAAGTGTTCGGACATATTAAAGACTTTATTGAATCCAACTATCATCATTGTAACACATTTTGCAGTTTCCTACCTGCTTGTGGTTCTTCAACGAAGCGACACGAGATGGCGACAGAGGGTCAAAACAGACTTGTTAGTCAGGCCACGAAGAAGAACACAACGGCTAGTGATTGGCTGAAGTATGACAGAGGCGTAGAAGAAGAACATAAACATGAGCGCACACTCATGGCCGAGAAAAGATAACAAAATCAATACAGAAGGTCTTGTACTTGCACGGAAAGAAGTTTTTGGTAACATAATTGTTATATATTTTATGAAACGAGATGTAATGTTGTCACTCACTTTGTTTGTTTTTACACCGAGCCACCAACAGACCGTTTATGTTTTGTCTTTTTAAGGAAATGTCACGGCTTTCCCCGTTCGTCCGCTGTATGTACAGTGTGTCCAGTCGGGTCATATGGAGAAGTTCCCCCAATATTCCTCCATTGCATGGATTAACGCGGATTTTAGCAGCCGGTAAAAAGGACCTCATAGACCTTCCTGTCCTGAATGAGGACGAGCTTGAAGAGCAGTTTGTAAGAGGATCTGGACCTGGAGGACAGGCAACCAACAAAACCAGCAACTGTGTGGTGCTGAAGCACATCCCCAGTGGGATTGTTGTGAAGGTTAGCTTCTTTTATAAATGTGTTTGTAAAAGTCATCACTAATATCTGTCTGTCCACGTAAAATAGATCATTGGTGATCAGAGTTATGTTGTTAAATTTATACAGTACCTTGTTGAAATGTTCAGTCTTGACTTAGGAAGCCTCTGTTGACAAATTTAGCAGCTGTTCTGGTGTTTTTTAATCTTATCACCTGACCATCTACAAATGGAGTTTTTGGAATTCAGTAACAATCCTTTTGGTGCTTGAATCAAAAAGATGCAAATGATGATGACCGAATGATTCAGAGCAGCAACAAAAGGCAACCAAATTGACTAACCATGTTCATTAAATTTCTGTATCATTTTCCCCACAGTGCCATCAAACCAGATCTGTGGATATTAATAGAAAGCGTGCTCGGGACATCATGAGAGAGAAGCTTGATGTTGTATATAAAGGAGAACTCAGCGAAGTTCTTGTAAAAAAGAAAGAATCTGAATTGAGGAAACAAGAGAAGAGGAAGAAGGTAAATGAGAATCTGGAGAGAAAAAGACAATTTAAAGAAGCACTTGCTGCAGCCTCAAAACCTGGAAGTGACACTGTTTAAAATGTTTATTTGCAATATAGAAAGAAGACATAAATACTTGAATTGACCTTTATTTTACACCTGCAAAGACTGAATATGGAAACACAAGATACTGTCAACAGCATCAAATGGAACTGGACTTTAATTGGAATAGCTTCATTCATGCAAATCTACAACACATTGGATTTTGAAAAGAAATAAAAGGTACTTGTTGGTGATGTTCAGCACATTTTTCAATGCTTGGAGGGATGTTCTCTAAAAAACCTTCATAGGAATAAATAGTTTAGGTACAAGTTTCTGTATGCAACATGTACCTGTATTTTTTGTGTTAATCATCTTAAATAGATATTTCTTTAATTTCAATATTTGATGAATTTCCACTGCATCATGTTCTATAAGCTTCTAGTGCTGTAGGTTCCATTGTGTCATATTACTACAACTAAACAGGAAGAGCTCCTGCTTGGTAATTTGTCATTGAAGATTGAGGATAACATTTACTTTAAATTATCACTAGATGAAAGCAAAAGCTCTTTAACTTAAAACGTTATGGGTTAAACCCTGAAGACTTGACTTGTACTTCACTTGTTTATGTTTAAGTAACTTTAAATGAAATTTAAAACTCACCTGATTGATTTATCCTTTTAAATGTTCTAATGCTCAACCTTTTTCCTGTACAAAACATTATAATCTAATACGATATATAACTGTGTGACAGCCAGAGCTGCGGCCAATGAGAAAGCTGCTTTCATGCTCGTGCCCCTCCCGCACGAATGTAACAGCCAATGAGAGGCGCAGAAGGGTTTTTAAATCCATCACGCTCTCTCTGCTCCGCTCTGCAGCCGAGTGGTCTGATGCTTGTCGTTAAAGAGACTGCGAACTAAGCACAGGGGGGAATTTAATAGACTCCTCGTCCTCTTTGGATATTATTCTGGGAACTGACATGGCAAAAGGTAAACTTAGAAATGTTTTGTCTTTTCAGTAATTATTGCACCTCACAAAAGCTACGGTAGCTAGTTCATGTGTAGGTTGGCTAACCGCAAATGCTAATCAGCGTAAGTAGAAAACAAACTTCGCCAAAATAAATGTGTTTATATCTGCACATGTTTACAAATAAAACTCACCGCAAGTTGTCGGCTTGTGTATATTGTTGGGGGAATTAGACCACAGTTGTGCATTTATTTATTTCCATGTTTATAAAGGGAAGAAAAATGTGCTGAGAACCGACAAAAAGCCCGAGGACGGTGTTGGAAATAAAGTAAGCTCACGGAAGGACACAAAGGAAAACAAACCTGCAACTAACAAGGTATGTTTTGTTTTCACTTTTTTGTTCGTCAACGTAAATAATTGACACAACTAGCTCTTTCTCACAGTCTGTGTTAATAAAACAGTCGAAAAGTGTTTTTCATTAACAGAGGTCCTGTCTCAGGCTGGCGTCGTAGCAACCTCTCTACAGAGAGGTTCCCAAACTGTGCAGCTTCACCAGTGAAGGTGTAAGGTGTAGATGTACAAAGAAGGTGTACTCGTATACCATAGCTTTGGGTTAATTATATACTGTTGAGCTGGAACTTAGAGTATCGGATTTAAACACTGTTTCATTATCACTGAAGAAATTAATTATTCATAACATACAAACCCACACTTTACAAGGTTGATTTGCAGTGAGCTGTAACCCTTATAGAAATTACAGTATGATACACCCCTAAAGAACCAGAAGTCATTTTCCCCATATATCTTTCACTGGTTGATACCTCTATACCTTGTTTTGCTAATGTACCATCCAATAATGTTCTTACATATGCTACTAAATTTAGTTAGTACTGTTACCATGGAGATGTTTACCTCTCCCAGTTGGAGTTGGCAGGGAGAGTGGTGCAGTCTTCACCAGCAATCTGTTTTCTTGGATTCAATGTGCTTTTTTAAATTTTCCTTTTAAAAAGAAGTGATACAGAGAACATCTCTGAACTTTGAATGTCAAGCATGTTGCGCTCACATGATGCTGTGAGTGGGTGAGAGCAGGATTTCAAACATGAACATAGTCGGCACCAGCTATATGATGTTACACACAGCATCATGAAAAATGGCTTTTAATTTATTGCATCATATTTTCTCCCCAAAGTAAACAATACTTCTTTCTGCAGGATTGCATAGGCACATTGCAGTCAGTTTCCCAGAGTTTACGGAGTCCGAGCAAACCAAGGTCCCCACTGAGCGACAGTTCAAGCATGCTGATCCAGGAAGGAAATGAATCAGGTGTAACAAATCCTGACATGTCAAAGCTGAAAAAAGGCAAGTAAATGATTATGTTTTAAAACATTATGAAGTGACTAATATAAAAATCTGTTGTTTGGTCATTTCTTCTATGTTTTATCTTCAAGCTTTTTTGCTTTTACACCCGTGTCTCCGTACAGTCAGCAGATCTTATAACACAACTTTAATTGTCGTTATTTGTTTTTTCCTTCATTTCAGATGTCCCTAATGAAATAATAACAGAGTGTTGTGAACCGAAAGAAAAAGATCCAGAAACGGCTCTGCACTGTCATGGGATCATAGAACAAGTCCCTGAACAACATGAGCAGAAAGAGTCGACTGTTCACGTAAACGCCAGATCTGCAGCAGAAAGCAAAGTTTCAGCATCCAAACCTCGGAGTAGACCTGCTCGCAAACCCGGAGCTAAAAAGTAGAGTTGCAAAAAGCCATCATGCAAGTGTCCCAATGGGCTGTTTCCCAGAATGTTTAACAGTCATAATCTCTAATCACTTGTTGTGTCTTTTTTTCAGGACGGAGAATAAAGCTCCCCAAAACAGAAAGGTCACTGACTATTTTCCCATCAGACGGAGTAACAGAAAAACTAAGGCAGAGTTAAAGGTCTGTTTAACAATGCTTCCTGTTTGTTGTGTTACAGGAGAAAGCAAGTCATTTTGTACCTGCAGTTGAGATATTTAAATGCTCATATGTTGCTGCCTTATATTTTTGCTGATTCTGAGGATTATGCAACACTGCTATAACAGTCACAGAGTTTGACCCTCTTTCTTAAATGTCAACAGAATGAAGAACACAGACACATTGATGACCTGATAAAGAATGGCATTGAGGAAGGAATGCAGGTAACCTTTATGGTTTAAGAATATATTGTGCCACATTAAGTCCAAATTTGTTTAGTACATTTCACTCTGTATTCTCTGATGTTTACTATCATGCACAAAGCACAGCAGTGATCAGGTAACAGAGTACATAAATATAGATAATTTTTGTTTTTCATGTTCAACCAAACATTTGCAATTGGTTAGTGAGTACCCTTTCAAAAATCACAAACCGTAATTTTAGAAATTAAATGTTTTTGAAAGTCGAGCACTGACAAAGCAACAACCTAAACCTCACTTTGTTGCTTTTAATATTGACAGGTTAAAAACATAGAAGGAAAAGGAAGAGGGATATTTGCTGTCAAGGACTTCAGAAAAGGAGAGTTTGTCGTGGAGTACCATGGAGACCTGCTGGAGCTAGAAGAAGCTAAAATAAGAGAGGCCCAGTACGCTCAGGATCCCCAAACAGGCTGTTACATGTACTACTTCCAGTTCCAAACTAAAACATACTGGTAAGAAAGAATTTTTCCTTATTAAAGTCATTAATTGTAACTGCGTAACAAAGGGATTCCCGGGAGTATGTAAATGAAAACTGTGTCCTGCAGATAATTGTATAAAATTAGATTGGTTTGGCACCCTTGTTGCCAAGTGGTTTCAACTCATAACCCTCTCTCCCAATGTTTTCAATCTCTCTGTTGGCTGGCTTTGAATAAAAGGCAAAAAAAACTTCATAGAGAAGGGGAGAAAATTTAGGTTTTGTGTTCAAACATTCTATACACACTGTATACTTTATGTATGAGAATAGTTGTGGCTAAAAATAGAGCAGCATGCTGTTTATTTGCTGAAAAACATAATTTACTCCAGGTTATGGATGCTCTCTGTAACTTTACAGCTGTTGCTTTGTAATTAGTCAAGTGTTTGAACCATCCTCTAAACAGCGAATTCCAAAAACAATGAATATCTTTATGGCATCTTGTTAGGATTTATATCATTTTTAGGAAATGAACGAAAGAAAAATAATAATTTCCATTAGTCAGTCATTATGATAGCAGTACACTTGCTATTCCACTAAAATGTGGAATCCCTCTTTTTTCTTGACTGTGGCTTCTGTATACCCTTCACAGTGTGGACGCTACAAAGGAAACTAGCCGTCTTGGAAGACTGATCAACCACAGTAAAACTGGAAACTGCCAGACTAAGCTTCACCCCATCGATGGCACCCCTCATCTGATCCTGGTGGCTTCCAGGGACATCAGAGCAGAGGAGGAGCTGCTGTATGACTACGGTGATCGGAGTAAAGCCTCAATCTCCGCTCACCCTTGGCTCAAATACTGAACCCTCCACCTTAAGTGATCAAATATCAGATGAATTGGTGCTTTCTGGAAAAGATACTTAAGATGAGCAGTCCTCAACATGCCTTTTTATCAAGTATAAAAAATGTTTTTGTTTTAAAACAAGGCTGAAGCTTCAACTCCATGAAGTGTGTATTTTTGCGACCGTTGTTTTTTTTTTACCGTGCTTTTATATAATTTTTTAAAATCTAATTGTAGAAGATTGATGCAAGCTTGAAGAGTATTTCTCCTGTATAAATAGTGTCATATTGTCTGCGGGGTTTCATTTTGTAATGATTATAATTGACAGTTCAGTTTCCATATGGTAAATTATTCAATGTGCTGTAAATTGAAGAATAAACGCTGAGTTTTCATTTCAGCTGTAGTGTTGCTAATGGTGAAGAGAAACATAAAATAGGGTGCACTGGTTCCTCTCTTTTTTGCCATTAATACTGACTTCTTATTCGGTACTTGACAGTGTTGAAAACCGCAGGAAGCACGGATTGAGGGGCGTATAACAGGCAACCAAGGCCCATTGTGGGGACAAATCTATGATCTCTAGACTACGAGGCACACCAATATCATATTTACATCTATCACGCAGTGCTGTTGGTGAAGCTAATGCCAAGACTAAACAAACGGTGAGGAAACAGATTTGGTCACATATTTCTGCTGTGTTTTCTATTGTGTGTCAGAGCCACAGAAATGTGCAGTGTGTTGTACAAGGGCAGCGGTTATATTGACAGTATCTAAGAAATTTGAAACGTTTTGAGTGGACTTTTGTTTATTCAAAAAAAGTAAACTTCAAATACTTTAAAGCTCCTATGAGGAGTTATTCACTGGTAAGGAACAGGCTGAAATTAATTCTGAATATTTTATATGACCTTCAAACGCAAACCGGACCATCAGCAACAAGACTGATTATTTCTATACAGTGATTTTTAATGCCTGAAACCACTGGCGGGGGGTAGGTGTCAGACAAAGCGATTAACTTTGTTTACATTTTCCAGGACGAAATTTAAAGTGAGTGATACATATGACTGTTACAAAAAAGCAGGTTGAGATTTTTTGTCAAAAACCACCACTTAAACATGTACAGGACAAAATCAGCAAAGAGATAAGCGGTACGGCTTTGTCAACAGGGGTCACCAAAATCAGCACAAACCAAAAGTTCCTCACAGTAGCTTTAATTTAATTATGATAAACCTGCAGCTTCAAGGAAAAACAGTCGAACAACATTTATACTGTTTGTTTTAAGCCTATTGAGACCAAATTAAAATGTTAATCAATTCTCTCAACTGTGCACAATTCATCCAATCAACAAATATCTCAATACATAAGTCATTCATTAACATTCTGGTATAGGACTTGATAAACAATGGTTATGCTTTAAACCTTAATACCCAGTTACCAGTATGTGTGAGGTGAAGTGATGCTGTAGTTTGTGGCTTAACTGTCACCTCCAGAAAAACAAAACACAAGTACTTTTCAAAATGTAATAACATTTCATTATTCTTTGGAATTCTAGGGTATGGAGCCCTTTCTCCTTAATTTGATAGCTGACAATTTAGAATGACACAAAAGTGAACCTAAAGACCTGATTTAGATTGATAAAATATAAAATCATTTTGTTAAGTCTATAAATAACTTAATTTTAATTGAATGAATTTAACAAAATATCCAAAGCTTGTTTACTAGTTAGATAATACTTTCCAGTTTCATTTCATATCTTCACCAAACCTTCCATCTTCTTTATATTTCTGCTACAGCAACTGTATATTACTATAAACCATTTTAGGTTAATTTTCCAGTACAAAGCACAGTGCTTGTTAGATTGACAAATACACATGGTAAAAAATAGTCAATATAAAAGTGGTTAAATTATGAGAAAGTTGTGCTGACAAATCCTGTTTGTCTTCTACATGGTCCTGTGAAGGGTTGTTCTTATTTTCGCCTGAATGAAAACCTAAAAACAGAAAAGGTCCAGGTTAGTTTAAGGAGTGTGTTCACCAGCACAGCACGGATAAACATGGAACCTACAAGCAAAACTACCCCGTTTGGGGAAAAAGCAGTGTTGAGTCATGGCAGACTGTAATTACTGACTGCAGCAGCAGTCTGGCAGACTCACTGCCAGTTTCCTACTTCTCTTTCTTTCACTCGGTCAGCGCTCACACAAACATCCTCAGCACCAGCATGAATTCATTGGGTCACAAGTATATCATTATGAGACAGCAGACAGACTGTGAGAACAACCTCCCTGATAGCTCACTGCAACATCATGTGGTTGCTGCTGAACGTTTTCTTGAGACCTTGCCATCTGAGGTGTACGGCTTATAATGGTGTGTAGCTAAATATAAGTGTTTTCATTTCATCACACCAAAACTCTGTTTTCTGTACTTTTATACTACTATATTAGTAAATCATCCCAGCCTGTTACTCACAGTTTTCCTATGGTGGTCTTCTCCTCTTTTGCATCATTTGTGGTAGCTGGACTGTTCTTTGTAGCTTCTGGTGTGTCCAGATCCACCTCCACCATGGCTGGTTCACCCTGTGGCAGAATCCCACTGCAGAAAGAAGAAAGTAGAGCTTTCAACAAAAACTACTCCTTAAAGTAGAAGCTACACTTGAAAGTGACTTGATCTCCTTCCCTCTCTTAAATGCAGGATCGGTATTGGAGAGTAGGCGTTCTATGCACAAATACCATAATTTATTAGCCTTGAAAAAAATCAACTTGTTTCACCAGAAATCAATTCTTCTGCCCTGTTTACAACAGTAGCCCACACAGCAAGCGGCAATGTTTTACCAACATTACTTTATTAAGGCTGCTTATGATAAATACTGTTTTAGAGTAGCAAAAAAAACACTCATTTATCCTCTGATAGCAAAACAATGCAGACAATGTAATGTTTATCACAGTTGGAAAAATGTTGTTTACTTAAAAGAATCGTTGTCATACAGGGCTAGTAGCATAGGCCTCCACCTGTTAGATAATAATATGTATATGGTTCTAAGCACTGGAGTAAAAATGGTACCCTGTATCGGTTATTAAACAAATGTGGGTATGTGAGCATCTCTGATGATACTGGTGCTAATTTAAAAATATCAGTATACACCACAGTGTTTGAGTGTTAGGTGAGTAAAAATATAAATATTGTTAGTGTGTCTAACAATAATATGGAATTTATTTATCATCTTAAAACAAGAGTTTGGGAGTTTCCACTGTGTCACACATTTTAAATACATGTTATCTAAACAACATAATTTAGTTCTACACAACAACCTTGCAATACCCTACTTACGTAAATAGAGCTGGACAACACATTACTGACAATATAATACACAAGTAGGTCACGTGATATGGTATAAATCCTGTGTTTCAGTTGCTCACCTCTTGTAAAGCTGCAGCTCCTCCTGAGCCACCATGAGCTGGGCCTTCAGCTGGTTCCTCTCCTGCAGGACCTCCTTCAGCTCCTGCATGGTGAAGCGCGGTCTGTTGGGGTCTGTCAGGTCCACCACCAGCTGGTTTGGTCCCACTGTTTGCTTTGATCGGCAGACACAGACAGGAAAATCATCCCTAAACTGTTCTCTTGTGTCTGAGGAATTGATCTGTGAGTGAGGACTTCACTCACCGTGCCCTGCCCGGACGAGCTCTCCTTTATGATCCTGTCCAGTTCACTCTTCAAGTTGTCCCGCTCCATTTTCAGCTCCTCCAGAGACAAGTTGTACTTGTTGACCAAAGTCTCGAACATTTCCAAAACGCGGACGATCCTGAACTGTAAATCCGACACTTCTTCGCCTGTGCTGCTTATTTTCAACAAATCTCGTCCGATTACATAGGAAATGTCATACACATCTTCAACAGTGAGCTCAAACGCGTCCTTCTCGAAAGCCAGAGCGGGCGACGACTCTTCACCAAACTCCATGACGAAACGGTACGACTCCCACAAATACCGGAATTAAGTAAAATGTCTCCCCCTCCAGCTCCTACTTAAAGTGCTCTATGAGCAGCACTTTCTTTCTTATTGTCCCCGATTTAACACTTTTACAGGCAGAAGGTAACTAACTTGCAGAGAAGCAGCACTTCCCCCCATCACTCATCCACCAATAACGTGACTGTGTGGACAGCAGAGGAGGGCAAAGTATCCTAGCGACAGGTGAGCACAAAGATCGTGTACAATCAAGAGGACTCACTCCTCACTGATGCAGGGCTTCGTTTTCACATTACAGTAATCATGTAGGCATTTTGCAGCCGGTGTGAGTGACAGCTCTCACTTTTAAACCTGTCAGTCAGGTGAGAGGGCACGTGATCTCAGTCTTTAAATGTATTCTATTTCCTCTAAATACCTATAACTTGGTACGTTCACAAAAACGTAAATGTAAGCCTTATAAACCATATTTTATATTCATTATGCTTATTTTCAATGTACTCGTTTACTGCCATAACAACTGTCCAAACAAACATAACCACGTTCAAGACTACGTCCGTTCAGTCGAAATGTAAAGCCGGTTTAATTTTGGCGGTGGTTGAAATGTTGCAGCAATACAGCTGAAAACATGGAGAAAAAATACGACAAAAAGATAATGTGAAGGGGTTGTAATAATACTGAAGACTTAACACTACTTTCACAACATCTAGTTTAAGGATCTAAGCCATATTAATATTTGATAGTAACACAATAACAACATTCAAGGAATTGAAAAATAAAACTTTTATTCTGAACAAGGATTATTTTACAGATGCAACCCAGCATTGGATGTTAGGACATGTTTTTAAAGCATTCTGCCCAGTCCCTAAAACTGCAAAATATATTTATTAACCTTTTGTGCACAATTATCTCGTGGAAACAAAATAATTATTTGTCTGAAGTATATGTGCAAGAGCTGCAGAGAAAATCGATTGTATGACCTTAAGAAATAAATCAATAAAACGTGATGCACTGAGTTGTCTCAATTATATGGTGGCAGTCTGCGTCCAAGTAGTGACTGGCACATATATTTAAAATTAATTATCTTGTGTGCAGAATAACTTGGAGCTAGCACTTAGCACATTATCTCAAACTGTTTCTTAGTGGCAAACAGAGCCACATAATTAAGCTGCTCATTCGCTGCACTTTAAAAAATGACCCAAATACTTGAGAATAAAATGACATCAGATACATCTCAATCATAACAAACATTGTCTTATTGTAGCTGGATGTATTCTTTACACATGATGCCATTATTCTGACACTGCTAAGGAACTTGTAATATCATGTGAAACCTCAATTCATATTCAGGGGATACTCCTTTATAGGGGGTACTTTTTTGCCAAACTCAGAAGCAAACACTGTACATTATGTAGAGCAATGACACCATATTGGTATATATATTTATATATAAAGTGATGCACTGATAGATGATGAGTTTTTGTGGAGCCATCAAACACTAAATACACATAATAGTCCAGTTATGACCAGTTGTCACATATTTTAGTTGCTTAGATTCATTTAAAGCTCTTACCAATATAGCTCACCCCAGTAATGACAGCAGCAGCAATTTCATCACAGTTTGAAATGTATAAACACCATACGTATTTAGTTCAAAACAACTCTCCCCTTCTTCTTTATCTTTCCTTGGAAAAAATAAAGCATGTGTACAAGAAGAATTTAAACTGAAGGTCATACAAAGGAAATAAGTCTTCTGATTGGCAACAGCGTGGGGTCGTCTACAATCAAACCGGCCGCCACCATTGGCATTATGGCTGTGAAGATCCTGTCCAGAGATGAGGATGGAAATGGTGACAAAGTGAGATGGAGACAGGAGGGACATTTAGAGTTACAGAAAGACATCAAAAGCATCAGACCAGTTGACATGATCATCGTTATGTTTTGTGAAGTATGCAAGGGTTGAGTCAAATTATTACTCACAAGCGTTTAATTCCTGATTCAGGCTGATCGGTGAAACTGGAGAGTGATGGAGGGGATGGAGTACAAGCAAAGGAGCTGACATCTTCCTCAAACTCCTCGCTGAGGGACATGGAGGCGGAAACTGTTAACAATTGTATCGGTCGGATGAGCAATTGAAATAAAGATTTCTTAAGGGGGGAAAAAGTACCTTTTATAATAAGCCAGCTCCTCCTGTAGCACAAACACTTCAGCCTTGAGTTCATTCCTCTCCAGCAGGACGTCTCGCAGCTCCTGGAGGGTAAAGCGAGGGTTGTCTGGCTCCTCCTCCAGGCTGTCTGTCTCGTCCTCTGGCTTTGTATCAGCTGACAACTTCTGCAGTCAAAAAACACATTCAGCATCTCTCCCTGTACAGCATCAACACACACTGATTCCAGAAAGGAAACAGGTAGATCAAGAGGAATATTGTTAGCTGATGAAAACAAACAGATTAAAATGTAAGAAACTGAATGTATTCCACATGTTTGTGAGGTCTTTAAGACACAGCAGGATGAAAGTGCTAATGCTTTGTGTTCATTGTACATAGTCTTACAGTGGGCCTCTGCTATGACCACAATAAGACTCCGTACAGGGGGAAGAGTTAAGCAGGTGTTACCGATAACATTGCTGTTGTGTCCTCATCTTTGTCACCCTCTTCCTCGCTTTTTTCTCTGTGAGATGACCTTTGACAAAGAGAGGGACCCTTTTCATGCTCAAAGCAGTTCTCCAGGAAGTCAGGGTCCCCTCCACACTCAACCCACACCGAATTTGGTTTGATGGAGTTCATTGGTGTTGCAGCTAAGGACTGTGTTGAAAACAAAAAACACCTACTCAGACACTAATCCATGAATGATTTACAACAATTGCAATGATTTACTTAATCCTATTACTTTTCTCACCCTCCTCTTTTGTGATGTAGATGATGACATCCCAGATCTTCCAAATGAGTTTTCTTCTATATCTGTGACCTCTCTCTCCAGCTCCCACTCCCGGAGCTCCTTCCTCAGCCTGATGACCTCCAGCTGCAGAGTCCCCAGCTCCTGCTGCCTGGCCTGGGCTGCAGCTTCCAGCTCTGCCCTCTGCTGGATCAGAGCTTTGCCCTGTGCTTCCATCACTCCTGTCCTGTGTCTAAGGTCCTGATTGATCCTTATCAACCGTTGCTGCTGCATTTGGAGCTGCAGGTAATTATATGTGTTTCATTACTTCACAAATTCTGCACAAGCAAGTAAATTGTAAACTGTATTAAATACTTTCTTATGTGCTGATTATGTTCTAAATACTCACCGCCTCAACATCCTCGTTTTTTAGTGTCAGCTTGTGATCTTTGGCCCGGATTTCATCCCTCTGCTTATCCACCAAGTCTCTCAGCTTTGTCATCATCTGCCTCTCCTTCTCTGACATTCCTGCAGGGATCATAAAAAGGCATAGAAAATAAATTTCACATGAAACATCACAACAATCTCACATGGCAAGAAAAAGGCAAATTGCATAGATTTTTAGGATTCTTGAGCATTTTCTAAAGTTCATGTTTTTTTCCGGTTAATTTCTTCATATCCACTAAGCAATCAGATTCCAATTTTTAATACATTATAAATTCTACATTCAGCTACTTCAATTTGCTGAGAATGATACAAAGTGCAAAGCTTTTAACAGGCGACTTTAAAAGCTAAATCAATCCAAAAAAAAAAAGTGTTCAAAACAGACCCTCTTTGCAAATGAATTACTGCATGACAATGCAAAGGTCACTTTTCAAGTTAAAACAAAATCGTTCACTGTGAAGGAATATATTGTCTTGAACACATTTTATGTCAAGCTGCTTGTCTCAATGTACCAAAACAATGAATCAATAATGTAAAATGTACCTGGGCTTACAAAAAAACTAGTATTGACCCTGAAACCTGGTGTCTTTAAGACTTACAGGGGCTTCCTCCTTGTTTTAAAGCATCTGCTATACCAGGAAAGTATTTCTCTCACTGTCAGTGAGCAGAAATCATATCATGCAGTACCACTTTATGTGTATGTAAGCAGTGTGTGTGTGTGTGTGTGTGTGTGTGTGTGTACTGTGGCCCTGACACTAAGTATAGCTCCAGCCACAGTGGCAGTCTCACACAAGAGCTATATTTCAGACTGCTTCAAAAATAGTCTCCTTTACAAGCTCCTGACTGCCTCTCTTCACAGCCTCTCTTTTCATGTCAACATGAAAGCATGCAGCAGACACTGTGCAATCTCACGTGATACACAGGGTAAATATGTGTAACGTACAGCAGATGGTTTATCAGCCTGACACACATCTGCAAAGAGCAAGAATACAGTATGGAAGAGATAACAAGATCTGTCCTGGAACTCTCAGCCATGACCAAACGTATTATGCAGAGTCATCCCAAGATACTGTACAACACAACATGCATCCCAAGACTCTAAACAAGAACAAATAGTGGACCATGCTGGGTTTTTGTGCTTTTTTTCCAATAGATTGTGTTTCTTCGGTGACTTGCAATCTAAGTCTTTTTTGCCTAGCTGCAAACATTGCTGTAAAGACATGCACAGTTAATGCACGAGTCAGTATTGATTGTTGCTATTCTAAGAATAGTGGAACATATTATAGCCTAAATGATTTTTAAATATAAGTTTTCTCTTCCAATAAATCATCTGAAAAAGTCCCAAAACTCATCACACTGATTGAGAGCAAACATCCAGGCTGCAGACAACCCACCCTCTTGTTTCTGCAGGTCTTCTTCTGTGACGGGGGACTCTTTGAGAGAGAGGCTCACTAACAGCTTCTTGTTCTCGGTCTGAAGCTGAGTGATTTGAGAGAGCAGGTCCTGGACTTCTCCTCTCCAAACATCCTCCACCAGCTCTAACTCCTGAGCAAAGAAGATGCAGAGTAATTAAACATGGAGGGAGTGTTTAAATAGCTGCATGAACTCAGGGGATCTACAACACCTCACTTCAGATACTGCTGCCTCCACAATTCTCATATTGTTATTATCAAATCACCATTAAAATCAAATTATCACCATTTCTATTGTAATCATTATTTAGCATAGTAATGTGTAAAGAAGTAGTATTGTGTGGTACTGTGTAGTTGTAGTTTTGTGAAGGTTTCCTACAATGTTTTTACTTCACAAAATTACATTAATTGAATGTACTATAGTAATATATAATAAAATAACAATATGAAACATAATAACCACAATATCTGTGGCTATCACAAATAGTGCTTCATGGAGTTTAGCATTGTTAAGCAAATTATGGTTTAAAATACAAAACGTTTGCTTTTATTATGACGTTTTTCAGGCATAAAGGGATGTACAAGTTAAGATATATCACTGTTGGTGTAAAGCTAGTCCAACCATGAAAGGTGAACATTGACATCACAACTGAGCACAGTGGTTAAAACAGAAAACGTAATCAGGTAAACATACAGGTGACGGACAAGTAAAGACACACACCTCCTGGTGCTTCCTCTCATGGCCGAATCTGTCGCTCCGCTCCTGCCGCAGCCTCTCCAGCTCCCTCCGCAGCTCCTCGGCCTCCTGTCCGGCGACTCCGCGGCTCACCAGCGCCTCTAGCAGCTCCAGCACCCGCACCACCTTGGGCACCACCCCGATCAAAGACTCGCACCCAAACTTGTCAATGATCCGCTCAAACTCCTGTCCGAGAACCGCTGCTATGTCGTACACATCCGTAACCGTCAGCTCCGCCGCGGGTCTTTCCAGCGCTGACACAACGCACGTTTCCATGTTTGTCCTCTACTTTATTTGCACCTCCGACATTTAACATGTCTTTCAGTCCATTGACGCATTAAGAAGACTCACCTTTCCAGTAGAAAACTAGTTTACAAAAGCTAGTCGAAGCGTGTGTGAACATGGAAAGAACTTGTTTCAGTTTGTTGACAGTTGCAACTTTGCCAACGTCCAGGGCAGTGTGTTACTTTTCATGCTGCGTTCACTGTCCTTACGAAAACGTGTACATGTCATATTAACGGTATATCGAAACACCCTTGCGTGTGCTCAAGTCGGTATACACATAATAGTTTTTTTTTCGGGGGGGCAGTTGCCTGTTCAGATTAAGCTTAACTGTAATGTGTTACTTGTGCCACAGTGGACAATAATGAGCAGGAAAACAGGGCATATACAACATGTAAACATGTACAACTTGTTAACAATGATAACTATTAATACTAACAGTTCTTACTATTGCAATAGACTGATAAATTCGAGCATATATCGTAGTAATACATTGTTTTGACGACCTCGGTATGGTCCTTTGCCGCGTTCAACTAATCATCAGTGGTTCAAAGACGGATTAAAAATAACCCTCCAAATTTACAACAGCTCTTGAAAGGAGCAGCTCTCTACGCGTTGATTCAAAGCCCTACTGCGCATGTCATGGATATAACTGGTGTATTACCTTTGATGCCCGCGGTAAAGCTTAAGTTATAAATAAAATTGATTTTGTTTTAGATCTAATGTATTTATCACATTTGTCTATGTTTATATAATATATACATATATTTTATAGGCTTTTAAAAAAAGTCATTTTCATCCGTTAGAGGCTGTGAAAACGGTCAACCCTATAGGTGTCATAAAATAATTTTAACCAATATAATATGAAGCCGGTTCCTCACTGAAGCAGAGACAAAAAATAGATTATTATTCGTCATCATTGATAAAATCTTTGATCAACTTCAACCTTAAAGAGCTTAATAAGCTTGGAAAACAATGAAGTAACACATGGGACTTTGAATCAAACATTTATTGTTCATTTGTGTTGGACATTTACACTTCTTACAAGGAGTAACCACCATTATCTTTACTAAAATATATTAATAGATCTGAGTGTATAAAGACATTTCGCACAGAGGAAAGACAGAACATAAAAAGATGCATTTAAAGACCCTGTAAGAAAAGCTCCCAGAGGCAAAAGAGGAATTTAACACCATCATATTGTCCACTAACTAAACCAAAATCGTCAGCCTAAATAAGCATTTGATAATTAAGGACGCCTAAATCCAATATTTATGTGCAAGCATTGAGTCTTTATGCTTTAACAAAATATCCAGGTTCTCCTTTGATAAAGGGACATTCAAGAGACGACTGCAGGTATAAATTACACTTGACGTGAGTTGCACACTCCTATACAAACTATACGTCTTTACAGGTATCATTCAATGCAGTAGTACAGTACTTTTCAAGGCCTCAGGGACAACTCTGTACTGTTGTGAAAAAAAGATGTTTTGCACACAAGAGGGACGCAGTCCTTCATGAAGGCAAAGCCAGAGGTATGTAAAACTTGGACAGCAACATATAGTGATTCCCAAGTTTCCTTATAGCCACACAACATAAATAGCACACAGTGTACGTAAAGAAAAATGTGATCTGTGATGAACACCAAAAACAGTGTGCAAAGTGGTTGTACAAAGCATGATGAAAAAACTGCTCATATACACGATATGCTGTCAATTTGTGATTATCAGTGGTTTGTGTTTCTAAAAGAGTCATTAATGCTCAATCGTCTAAAATCTTAATGCAGAAAAAATACTTTCACACAGCCTAAAAGTAAATTATTACCCTTTTTTGCTCTTGATTCTCTTGAAATAAAAACAGTTTGTATTGATGGCATCTGATGTACCTTTAAAAAAACAGGGTAAAGACAACGTTTCCCTTACAGGCATCAAGAGTCAAAAATCAGGCTTCTTGGCAAAAAATGTAAAACAAAGGTGAAGCAGAGGATTGTCAGCATATAACTTAAGGTCCAGGTTCTTGATCCAGCCAAACATCACAGAGTGGAGCCTTTTCCTCTTCTGCTCAGGCATCACTTAAACTGCAACATACAGATGAAAAGAGATAGATGAAGATCCACCAACAAGATAAGTCACACAATCAGATTGTATCCAGATTGAATTTTTGTAAGTCTTGACAGCAAAAACAAATGCATAAAAAGCAAATGCTGCAAATTGGACGTTAGACATATTGGACTGCTGAAATTAAGCTCCAGTCGAATTTCTACAGATGCATCTCAATCAAATTCGATTTCCAAGTGCCTTTGCATCACTTGAAACATGACATAAGTGATGGAGGTACTTCAGAGTAGCTAACCAAAAAAAAAATCCTCTGTCACAGAGTTTGTCTGGTGAGATTGAAGAGGTCAGCCGTCCGACTTGGAAGCGCAACTTTGTGGAAGAAGAGAGGATTACTCTTCCATCAGCGTCATCAGTAGAGCTAGTTATTGAGGTCCACCGCTTATGGAGCCATAAATGACCACCTTTAGCATAAATTGGGAAAATTGAGAAGCTTATTTTGGCAAATTAAAAATGGACAATATCTACCAGGTGAAAATCTGAGCAGCTGGCTGTTAGAGTTTCCTTTGGAACTAAAGAAGGCTAAATAAGACATTTTTTAGCTTGCTGTGCTAGCTACTTGTCAATCCCAAAGTAGCCAAACTCCAAAACATACCCTGCTTTATTGTCTATCTCACTCTAAATGGCCCTAATGAATTGTAATATTAAGACAATTCTGTATTGAAAAGGAGCTTCACTTTTTAGACCTGGGAGCTAAATCCACTTTTTGTATAAAGCCTAAGCACAGATATGCAATTGCTAAACTTGCAAAAAGCAGTATAGAAAGTCTGTCTTTAAGATCTGATTACAGAAACAACTCTGATTTGGTTGGCTGGCATTTGAAAAAGGCCTCATCTCTTCATTAACAACATGTAACCTTTTCTTCACAGCTCTTACCGGGGATTTGGATAATATGTTGGGTTTCTGGGCCAGCGCAGGTTTTTTCATGATAGCAGGCTTGCTGGGTTTTGGTGACATGTGGGCAGGATGGCCCATCGAGGAGGTGTCGCCGTTCCCCTCAGGGGCCTCCTCTACAGGAACTCCGGCCAACTCGTAGTGTTTCTTCCTCAGCTCGCCCAAACGCAGACGTTCGTTCTCCAAGCTGCTTTCTAACTCCAACACCTTCACCTGCAGGGGCGGGAAATAAACAGGCGGTTGTTTAAGTTAGAAAATGTTTCTGCTGCACCATTTTAATTTAACTGAATTTAATGACTTACACTGTTTCAAATGAGGTATACAGTATCAGAGTTCATGTTTTCAGTACGTAACCTTCAGAGTATAAAATCAGTTGCATGTATATTAGCAGGCAATCACTCTCACAACCATGTCTTACCTGTGACTCCATTTCTTCTTTTCTCAGCTTGATGAGGGACATCCCAGAGAAATCCATGGTATCTGCACAGGAAAACTGTTATTAGACAAATACTTGTCAGACTCTACAATGATCTACAACACAGATCAGATTGTACTCACCTTTTTCCTCCAGGTGCTCCTGGCCTGTCCTTGTTGAAGCCACAACGTTAGCTGCCATTTCATTCACCTTGCGAGAAGCCTGCTGAAGGACCGGCAGCTTCTTACTGTGGCGGTCTGCCTTCACCTGAGAGCAGAGAAGAGCTTCAGTGAGACCAGATGACACAGTCCAGACACTAAACCATTACATTAGCAACATTAGCAAGAAAATTGCTTAATAATTAAATGCCATTCAGCTAATTTGCCCTCAAATGAGGACAAATGAAAAATGTTTCAATTATAGTGTGTAAGATTTTGGCAATAAGTTAGCTACAATGTTGTCTATTTATATTGCTATGAAGTACCTAAAAGTTATTTATGAGTGTTTTTTGTGACAATTAGAATATTACCTTTGAGGCAGCAACCAGCTGTGCTGTGCTAGCAGCGATCTCGTGGGAGCAGACAATCAGCTCTTCATATTTGCCAGTGTGCAGCACCACCTTATCAGCAGACTCCCTGTAAGAAGCAGGTAAATAAATACCACTTCCATCCACTCCCATGGAAAGGACACAGCTCTGCACACAGACTAACGGCTGTGTCATTTTGAGTGACACTCAAACATCAATAAATCCTAACTACCCAATAAAGTCTGATACTCGTTTTTGATAATAGCCATGCAGCAACATCCTGTGTCGACCATTTATTATAGGAAGCATTACAATTAATTCAACAATATTTTTTCAAATGCTACAAGAAATACATTTAATGAAATAAGAATAGATAAGCTGCAATGTCTTGTATAACTTACACCATCTCTGTGGCTCCCCATCCCACAGCCTTGGCAGCAGAGATGAGTCCTTCAGTCCAGCGAGAGTTTCTGGCGTAGAACTCCTTAATTGATGCTGCACCCTGAAAAAGCAAAACAGGAGAACTGTTAGTCCTATTAGTTATTTTCTTCTTAATGGAGAAAAGCAGCTTCAAGTTTGATATCAGAAACAAAAGCTGTGAAACAAAACCAAGCTGCAGGTTTTGGACTGAAAATGAGAACAGTGTGACTCACCCTCCCTCCCTCGACAATCTCCTTCTGCAGGTCTGTGGACGCGATGATCAACATGCGGATGGCCTACACAAGAGTGGAAGATAAGAGGAGAGGAGCAAGAAATAAAAAACAAAACACGTTTATTAGGGTGTTATTTTAATCTAGCAGACAGACTGTAGGGTAAACTATGGGGAACAAAGTTTTTACGATGAACCAGATCAAGGCAGCGTACCTTCATCAGATCTGTGCAGCTGTAGAGGATTCTGTGACAGAGAGAGAAACATTTACACATTGATTTATAGGTTGTTGCCTGTTTCTTTATATATTGTTATAACTTAATAAATATTATGGTTAATTATGGTTATGGTTACACCCAGTCTGATTTCATTTGGACATTGATGGATGATGCATCTTATTAAGTTGTTGTTGGACTTATTTAGATATAAAAAAGTCTCAAAAATGAACAAACCTTTCGTTGACCTCCAGTTTTACTCCTGTTGTGTCCTTTCGGGCCTGATTCATCATTTCCTAAATACAGAAGAACACGACAATCATCAGTTACAATAGACACACAAAACATATTAGCACATCATACAAAAGCAAGTGTGCAGCACTTACGTCAATTCTGCGGACGGCCTCCTCGATAGCTGCTGATGTTGCAGCCATTTCTTTATCGACCAGATCTCCTAGCTCATCCTGACGAACGTCCATGCCTTTTGGCCGCAGCTCCTAGAAATAACAAGAGTAACAATGATGAGTAACAAGAAAAAAAAACGATGAGAAAAATACTAGTGAACAATGTGGGGAAGGACTTTAAGCGCAAAAGTTAGTCTTGACAGAAAAGCAAGATTTGTTCAAACAAAACCACAAATTATCAGTATGTTTACAAAAATATCACAAAAAAACAATAAGATTCCTTCTTATTAAAGAGGGCGGCCAAAATGGTTAGTAGTGTATTAGTAATCCAACACCCACTGACCGTGAGTCAAAGCCGGAGGCAAACTCGCAATTTATTTTTGGCCTTCTTGAGATAAATTTAAAGATTTTTTTCCAGTTTTTAAATCAATGTGAGGCCAACTTTTCATCAGTGGGTTTTTGATTGCGGACAGATGGTTATGTCACCGTCCCAGAATCAAGTTGTTGTAGAAATAAATAGTACGATGCGGCATCTGCTGCCGCTAACCTACATTAGGTTAATGCACAATGTGCAGACTTCAGAGATGTTTACCACAGCCGGGTAGCAGAGCAGGACAGATGGTGCACATAATGGAGTGGATGAGACAATGTAACATTTGTAATCATACTTTTATCTAACAGTTATGGTCCGCAGCAGCAAAATCTTTTATACAGATTCCCTCCTTCATATCTCAAAAGCTAAAGCAAGTACAGGCCCTGGTTTTCAAAGTGCATTGCATAAGAATTGAATGCAAATTTCCAGCGTTTCTCACCTGTCCCAAGTGCAGGATCTTCTGAACAACTACGCGGATGGAGGCTGGGTCTGCCCTCTGGAGGGAGGTCTTGGACTTCAGATCGTTGAAGAACTGCAGACTCTGAGTGGCACAGCCTCTGCAGTTCTCCGTCAGCTCTGCGTGGGAAAAAAAAAAAGTGATCAGCTATGAGCCATAATGCTGCATTCATTTAACAGTGACACTCAAAACTGCCCAAATGCTGCTTGAAGTATTTGTAGTTGGAAATTGAAACTGAAAATATCAGTACATATAAAGATGACATGTGGCTTAAAATTGGATTTATGGTCGAAGACATAATCACAAAAATAACTCCAAGTATAACTGCTTTAATGCCAGTGAAGTAATGTGAGATAATTCTTACTGTCTGCATGGTCAGTGGGCGCCATGTGTGCAGTGGCACTGCCGTTGATGATTGTATCCGCAGCCAAGTGGGAGAACTGGGTCAGAGCCCGGAGCAGCCCTCCAGCATCTGGTTAAAAGAGCAAACAGTAAGTGTGCATTATTCTACAATAAAAAGCACCACAAACTGTCAGGAGGTCAGCAGGATCATGTGGAAGTAAAAGCAGAGCAAACTTACCCCTCATGTTACCCAGATAATCTGCATGACCCTTTTTCACATTGTCTATGGAGCCCAGTGTGGCCTCCGCTCGACTTACGAGGTAATCTGTGTTTGGAGGACAAACAGAGGATTGAAAAAAAACATCAGCTTGTCTCCAGAATAAACACAATACTGTCGAAGGAGAAAGCCTATGGTCTTGTTCCTTTAGATGTATCACTTATTACCATTATTTTATATTAATCTCTTCAGTTTATGCCTGTTGTTTAAAGATAGAGTCGCGCTCTGACCTGGAGAGCTGGTGCATCGTACATGGAGCGGATCATCCAGCTTAGCGACAGCATCCTGGATGATGTTTTCAGCCTCTGTGATTGTTCCCTGCAGCAGAGCAAACTGCTCCTCCAGGAGCTTCTGCTTCAGCTGTTCCTCCTGACTCGACTACATGCATACAAACACAGATACACACATTGACATACATAAAATAGATTTGTTTATTTTTGTAGCAGACCTTCTTATGAAACCCATCTTTACACTGGACAGATGAATGGGACATAACGTTGACACATCTTGCGCCCACTGCAGTCCTAAATACAGTTTCATCAAGATTTACAGTTGGTCTAAACTCATGTATTTTTCTTATCAAGGTGCAATGAATACAGTAGAGAGCAGGGAGTCCAGACTAAAGATTTGCACATTGCTTCATGCAAATGTATCTATACTTTACTTATGTACTACCCTTAAATGGACGATGACCATGTTACAACTGTAGAAATTTTATGTTAAAAAAATGGACCATCTATGGAGGTAGAGCTACAAATCTCTTCTATTTATTTTCGTGTTCATGTGCGACACAGTGAAGCGAGGACACACGCTCCAGATTACAATGCAGCACACTTCTCCTGCAGAATTTAGCCTCTGACTGAGTTGTGTTTTGCAGAGTGTCGTTTCCCTTTTCATCTATCTTTGTATGAAATATTGAAAAACTGTGCTTCAAGTGTTTACTTTTTCATCTATTCTAAACTGTGGAATCAGATAGTAGAGCATGAGTCACAGCATGTTTTCTGAAATGCCTTATGAACTAGCTGTGCTTCATACTTTAACTTTAATAAGGTGTACACTTTGCTCTAGTATCAACTGCACATTATAATATGACTATAATGGAAACCTCTCCATCTTAATTTAACTGACTGGGAGTAATTCATGTAAACAAAGTCATCCTGCAGGAAAAGCAATGTTTTTTCTTTTTCTTAAGCCGACCAACTTCTGAACTTCAGAAATTCTGCTGAACACAACTAAACGTATATATTGGAGCCTGTGCTGTTCACACTGCTGAGCTCGGCTCAACCGTCCTGACTGACCTTCTCCTGCAGTTTGCCCTGCAGCTCTCCCAGCTCCCTGCTGCTCCTCTCTCGCTCCTGCTGAAGCGACGACTGCTGCACCTGCGCGGCCTGCCGCAGAGACGACAACTCTGCCTCCTTCTCGCTCACAGATCGCATCAGACGCTCCTTCTCTGCCTGCAGAGCCGTCATAGAGCTGTTCACTTGCTCCGAAGACTGGCAGAGACAGAGAGAAACACAGAGAGAGGGAGCGAGAGAGAAAGACACATAGAGAGAGAGAGAGAGAGAGAGAGCAATGAGGGAAGCCAGACGAGGCAGATGGCTGTGAGTGTTAGAAAGAAAGTCCATCCGGAAATGTGTGAAGTGCCTCAAGCCTCCAAAAACAGGGCTGGGGAACACTCTGAATGATGGTGAATTCACTACACATCATCAAGGTCGTTACTGCATAGTGATGATACAGGTGCACACTCACCTTCTCGCTGCTCTGCAGAGTCGCCTTGATGCGCATCACTTCTGCCATCTTTTCATCCAACTCTCTCCTCAGCTTCTCCATTTCAAACTTCTGCTCTTCCAACTTCATAGAAAACGAAACACCATCATTTACGCACATCTACACTGCTAGCTTTAGACTTTTTAACGTTTTTTTTAAAAGGAAAATGTAATTCCTCCAACCTTCATGTCAGCTTCCTGTTTTATTCGATCCACCTCAAACGACAGCTGCTGCTTGGTCCTCTCCACTTCATCCTGGGTCTGCTGAGTAGCTGACAGCATCCTCACAGTGTCTGCACTCTGTCAGCACATTAACACGGTGAGTGTTACAAAGCACAGCCAGGTGATGGCATGTAATTAATAACTATAAGCTCTGGACTGGTCTGCAGTGTGTCTGTACCTTCCTCAGAAGCTCAGCATGACTGGACACCAGCTCTGTGTGCTTCTCCTTCAGCTTGTTGTACCGCTGCTCGGTGGCCTGCGCTCGCTCTGCACAGCAAACAGAGATGACAGCGTTACAGTATGCACCCGACCATATTTTGTCCATGTAAATGTAAGAGTGTGTGCGTTGACTGTATGTCTTACTATCTGCTTCGATGAAGGTGGACTGTAAGCCCTCATGTTCAGCGTTTCGTCGACGTGTAGCCTCCAGCTCCATGCGCAGTTGTTCATTTTCCACGAGAGCGCGTTGTTTTTGTGCACGCTGTTCTTCCAGCTCTGCCTCCAGACTGTTGATCTGGGACTTCAGCTGTGTGATGTAGCGCTGAGCCTTTAGCACGGGAAAGAGAGGTGTGCACATGAGGGATAATCTACTGCAGTTTGTGTGCTGCTCCCAGGCTCTGCAATAGTATCCCGTGTCACTTTTAGTGTTATTTCTAGTGTCTCCCTGCTTTTTACTCTGGTTTTTACGCACTTCTTCTTACTTCCTGTTTTTTTTTTACTTGATTCTGATGTTATCATCAGTTATTATAAGTGTTATTTTTATTGTATCACAATATAGGTTACTGATTTTTATTGTATTATTTCTTTAGTCATGATACTAGATTCTAAACAGTCTGTATAAACTGTAAAGCTCTAAGCAAAAAGCTCTGTTTTTGCAATCTCCACCAGCTTGTCTCTTAGTCAAGTCCAAATCCTATCTCCCAATCTTTTTACTTTAGCCTGTTTTCACAAGAAAAAAACAAGTAAAGGCAGAGAGAGAAAAAAGTTTTTAAAAAAGCTTGCAAGCTGGAATTTATGACGTCAAAACCGTCAACTGGACACCCTCGTCTCGTTCAGAGGCTACTTGCCACATTCCACATGTCAGGAGCAGCATTTTCATCCACCCAACACATGACCCAGATTCCTGTGCACATAGATAATGATGCCCTCTACTCTCACACCTCCTCCTTGTACACACTAAAAAGTCCTCAGCACCAGGTGACCCACCCCCGTCAGTCCTTACCTCTGCTTTGACTCTCTCCAGCTCGGCTCTCAACAGCTCGAGGTCCCGCTTCAGGCTGTCAATCTGGAGATCCCTGCCAGACAGGAAACACACAGTCACGGTGTGCTGGAACAGACGGCATGCTGAATGCAAATAGTCTGATCGACAATCACAAGTTACAGTGAAGAACACCCTGGCTCACCGGTCATCGAAGCCGCCATTTGGAGGTCCAAACGTCTGATCAAAAATGTCCAGTTGCTGAGAAAATAAAATAATGATTGCACAACTTCATTATACCACTGTATGAGTACGATTGTTTGTGCATTCATCTGTGTCATATGTGTCTCACCTGAGGCTGTGCCTGTATGCTGGATGTCGACATGTCGCTGACCTCGATGAGCGGCTCGGGGTCGTCATCGTCGTCGTCTTGTTGCTCTGGTTCATCCTCGTCAGGGATCACCACCACCGGCTTCACGTGTTTGGCCAGTGAGGCTGCGTGCAGGAAGTTAGGAGGAGACTGAGAGGAGACAGGGAAAAGCTGGTCAAACCTTGAACAGTGTGTTATTATGTTGAAATATAGGAGATTATTTATGGTGTTGTTTGCAGCTGACAGGCGCAGATTTATGTTTATGTTTAAGTCTTTGACATTCAAGATGGAGGCTGTGACTCAGCACTAAAGTCATCCCTCCTCTCCCCATCCCTCTGTGCTCTTACATCAGGCAGCTTTGGGATCTGGATCAGTCTCTTGAAGTACATCATGTCTCTGGCTCTGTTGAAGAAGGTCTTAAGGCTGTGGGACAGAGGACAAAAAGTTATTTAACAAATGATGCCCAAAATACGGCATGTGCAATGTAGACTCATGCCTCAGTTATGCTTTACTTTTATTATATCACCCTAGTCATAATTTCTAAACTTCTTATGAATGGCTTACATGTGACATACGAGGCATTTGATAAAAAACAATTCAACACATCACAAAGGGTGGGGGATGGGAGCCGGTTAAAGGCACATTTGCATCTGTTGTAAGTGCTTCAGTGGCTGGGTGAGGCCGGATGAAGTGGCACACTTCCTTCAGTAATAAAATGATTCTCTCTGCTTTGATGCATTCATTCACTGAGTCGTCGCCCTCAGGCGTGCATGAACCTACCTGTGGAACTGGTCATGGAAACGATCACGGTGTCCTTGTAAGGTGTCAGCAGGGAGACCTGACATCAACGACAAATAGTTTGTATTAGGCAATGCTTGTAGAGGCATCTCCCATAATATTAAGACAATTGCCTGGACTATAGCCACAGTTTATTTATTTTTTTCCTCATGGAACATGACAACAAAAAATGACCCCATACTTTCTGGGCTTAAATGCACTTTAATGAGTACTGTTCTTACAGGCATGCAGCTTGAACAGCAGCTTGACAGTGAAGTGGTAGAGGTGACTGCAGTCCTGGATAACCTGGATGAGAGGAGCCAGCCGACACTGGCCTGATGTGAGGGTGGAGATGGCGATGGACGTGTTGAGCTGTCGGATCACTGGCAAAGACGGATCAGAGACAGGATTATAGTACATGTTAAGTTTCCCTGAATGATGCATGTGTCTACTTCATATTGCCGGTATTGTTGGCTAAATAAACTTTAGACTCTTCGATTGAGTAAATCACAGTTGCAGACATTAAGTTCTTTTGTTGCATGAACACCTAGCTGACTGGTGAGAGGGTAACAGTGCATACTTTCTGACACAAGCAAACATTGTGATGAGGATTGTGCGCTAATTATCCCAAATTATTACATGAGAGTTCATCTAGGGTAAAAGTACAAGTACACTCCTTTCATAGTACAGCTTCAAAATTCCCTTATGGTAATGAAATGTGATCTTGGCCTCCACCCTTCAGGCCTGGGAGAAGCATACCATCACAGTTAAACTGAAGGAAATCAGCTAAATGTCCTCTAATTGCAGGCATTTCCTCATCAGTTCAAACACATGAAGGCAAAACAGGAAAACATGACAACACTAGGCCAAGGCTAGTTTATGCGAAAACAGGCAGGACCAGAGTTACTAACAATAATGTTCCTGTAAAGCGCTCCTGGCTTTTGTACATAAATAGATAATGTCAGCGGGCAGCAGCCCTCGACTGTAGCTCAAGTTTCTCCTCCTTGTAAGAGCCGGATAGGGGAAAAGGTGGGAGGAGTTCTGTTTTCACCTGTCTCTGCCAGCCGCAGCTCTGCGTCCAAGTAATCGAACACCTCCACTGTGAGCTGGAACCTGCAGGAGAGAAGGTGATACCTTTGTTAGACAGAAAAGAGGCCCCGCTGAGAGACAATGAAGATGTGATGCTGTGACATTACACAAACGGCAGGGCTTGTCTGACTTTTATATCTGGATGTTAGCTGCTGTGGCTATTTAAGGCTAAAGTGATAATAAAAAACGTCTCCTACTGCAGCATTTGGACACTCACACATTATTAATGTCTGTTCCTGCAGTGCGCTCCAGGACTTCATCTGTGACCTCCAGGTTCGGTGGGATTTCTGAGTGCTGCAGAGGGACATTTTTAGAGGTTTAGAGACTATTTCTATTTACAATGTGAAGCTTTTTGCTGAATCATCCATTATGTTTACATTATGTATACATTGTTAACATACCATTTAACAGAGGATGCTCTTACCTTAACATGAAACTCCATTTTTGTGCAGAGCAGCTTGGTATAGATTGCCACCAGCTGTCCGTATTTGTCATGGAGGTTGCTCTATAAAAACACAGGGGCGGACAAGCAACAATAAGTCGGTCGAAGCTTTCTTTTCTGATACTAGACAGAGATTATAACCGCAGTCTCTTTGAAACTATTTTTAATGTATTTTAATTCAAACATTTCAACAAAGAAGTTTTTAAAAAAGACACAAAGACTCACCCATAGTTTCCCAATCTCAACTAGAGAACTGTGGTGTCTCATGCAGTCTTGTAGGACCTGTAAAGGTGAAATCTTGAATTAGTGACTCGAGTTTTTAAGAATAAGAGCCACTTTGTTTCATCTTACAATCACTGCATACTCATAATATCTCCCTGGTAACAAAGATAGCAAAAGGCAATAAGTGAGGGGATCTTGCTCACATTGCGGTGTCCGTCCCGCAGGACTTTGTGCAGCACATGGCAGAACTTCCAGCTCAGGATGGAGCTGCCGGCCAGGGGGAGGCCCAGAGCGTAGGACCAGAAGGTGTATGCTCCCTTCTCCCTGTGAGTCCCAAGGATGATTCCTGTTGTTGTGTCGTTAAGGAACAGCAATAATGGTTGCAATGACAGCTATGTTTCCAGGTATTAAACCAGTTGTTTTCCTCTTTCATAGTAAGCCCAACATGTACTTAAACACTTAAAGTAATAGACTTCAAAAAGCTGTGTTGATGGTAGTTTAGAGATTAGATTGTCTTTTAAAGGATACGTCGTGCATGTTTCTCCTTCACAGGCGTCTCAGCAGAGTTGATGGCTTTGCTGATGCTGCTCAGCTGTAAGGAGAGAAGAAGAGAGGAGAGGAGGTTATATTGGGTCTTGTACATCTTACTTTTCCACCCACACAGTTATTAGTTTTAGGGCTTTTAATAGACGTAACAACAAATATGAGAAGGTAAATAAAGAGCAGGAGTCAAACAGGCGATAACTGAAGCTGCACTGCGATGCCAGGAATGAATCAGAGACACAATGACTCTGTACATACAGACTTCTCAGCTCTCACTTTATGGTTAGCCTGATTTTCACAGACCAAAAGCAATCAGTAATTCAGGATACACACGTGTGTGGTCTTTAGCTTTGTGTCTTGTCTTCTCGGAGAGCTCAGGTCAAAGAGACAAATCAAAAGTTAACATCTTCAACAATCCTCCTGATAATGAGCCTGAGAGGGAGCGATTGTCACAGGAAGCACAAGACACAGCTAGCACTCTACAACCTGCTCAGCAGGTAAAACAGGTGTCACTGAAAAGGAGCAGGAAGGGAGTGACAGAAAAACACACAGAGCCTGGATGTACACACTGCTGATGTGTGTCCACGGGGACACCCACCGATTTCAATAAACCTCAGGTGCCTTACAGGTGTAAAGCAATATGCGTGGTACGGTCATGTATGTTTTCATGGTTATTCCCTTTCACATTACACCCTTCCATTGGGAAAGCTGTTCTCTGTTTGAGACTCTGTTTAAGGGCTGTCAAGCAAAACAGTGAATCCAGCTTCAGGGCTGCTGTCTTTTTACCGACTGTGCACTAGAAACCCTTTGGGAGTTTCGAGGTTATTTCTGCATGAATAGACTTAGCAGGGATTTTTTTAAAGTTACTCTTCTTGATTATCTGTGTTTCCTGACGTTCTTGTAGCACACATAATTTCTCACTTTGGAGCATCAATATAAAAAAAAGACGGTCTAGGTACTGTTTCATGGAACATCTTCACTCACACAAATTTGTTTTACAGAACATTGATATAGAGCAACCATTGAGCCCATAATGCCCCACAAAAGCTGTGTTCAGGGCTGTGATTTGCACAAAGAAAACATGAACAAAGCTTAAAAAATTAGATGGGATTATGTGCTATATGTTAGGTGATGTGCAGAGCAGTTTACTAATCCACAGACCTTTGGAAATGGCAGCAAGTACTGAAAATATAAAAGCCCCTAAAGTTTCCCTTTCTGCTCCTTCCGGCCTTTAACGTCAGTTTGAGTTATGTACTAAAAAGTCACGCTGTAAGTCACATCATAAGGAATGTAAAGCAGTTTATCAGTTTTTTTTTCCAAAATCCAAGATATAAACAATGATGCTGCCTTTTTAGCTCCTACAAGAGAGATTTGGATCCTCGACTCACTAAACACACAACAATTACATAATGATCAAAGCTGAAGCTAGACGGCACAATTACCCCGGACTACTGTGACCCCACCCACAGCTCTCTCAGGCTTAAAAACTGTGCTGCGCGTCGCCTAAGGTCACAATTGGGTGCTATGTTTTGTATGAAGGAAGTGTGTGAAAATATTTGGGCAGATAATAACTTTTACTCTACTGTCCTTTGTCCTACTGAGGTGTTGAAATCGACTAGTCCTGCCAGTTTTTTGAGCGCAGTTTTACAGAACAATGACAGTTTAGAAAATCATGAAAAAAATCAACCCATAATCTTCCGCCATGATTTTTTAAGGGAAATATTCTGCAATGTTTGACAAACTCTTCAATTCTGAACCAAAGTAGGAAAAATAAGACACAAATGTAGTACTGATTAATATCTACATGTCCTTTATGTCTCCTTTTAAACATATCTGTTGAGACCCGTTGTATTTGTATTATTTTAGCAATCCAGCTTCACCATGACCGTATTACATAACAGACTAATCCAGCATACAGTCAAGCATTACAGCAGCAACATCCTCAATCTCAGCCTCTTGTTTATAACAGTAAGTATCTTCCTGCATAAACCGTGCAACCCTAATATGTAGCAGAAGTAAATTACAGAATAAGACCCTGGTTCTTTGGTCTCAACCTCAAACAAAGGATTAGCATCGATGTCACATCTTTGTTTGAAACATAATCACATATCAGTAGCAGAGGCTGCTAATCCCACCAAACCCGGTAAAGCCTCTTTAATTCATTACAAAAACCTGGGAGGTACCACCCCACAATCTCTCACAGAAACACATCCACATACTTAAACATACATGGCCACACAACAAAGCACAGAAGGGCTACTGTGAGAGAGGGGTTCACAGCGAGAGAGGGGTGCTTTGGTTATTGGGAGACTCCCCCCGCGTGCTTCTGACGCAAATGAAGCGCTCGTCGCTCGTTTACTCAGGGCGAGTGCAGCGGGCGAGCATGGAGGCCCGTGTGACAATGAGGGGTTTGTTTTGGGGAGGAAGGCCGACAGCTGGGAGAGAAGATTGGGTTGGATGGGGGCCGCACTCTGGCACACAGAGGCTGGCACTGAGGCCTTGACAGATGGCCGCTGAGCAGGGAGGCTGCAGGGAGACTCTCATAGTACATTCAGGATGCCTGTCAGTCAGAGTGCAGGGATAGAGTGAGGAGGAGGAGGACAGAGAGGAGGTGGACATCGATGGCTGGACATGAGGTGGAGGTGACTAAATACTGCTGATATTAGCTGTATTGCAAACGACAGCCGATGTCAGTGTTACTCTAACATGCCTTTGCTCATGGCTACTTCAGGAGAGACATATTTAGACAGCAGCCATTTTCCTCTAGGGGTGGGAAAGTCAAATTCATTTACAATGTAGTACTGCAGTTTTGGAGGTTTTCAACGCGTACAAATTTAAGAGACTGACATTGTTATAATTTTCAATGCTTCAAAGATCATTAACCGACAACTGACATTGAAAATCCTGAGGGGCCTCACACAATATGTTAAGTTAAACAACACATTTTATAACTCATGTTAGCATCCACCACTTCCTAGCTAACTTAATTGTTAGCTAGCTAACGTTAACGTTAACTAGGAATTCATGCCTTTCCTATCCTATTGTATAACACTATCAAACGGTAATATTAGCTGGGAAGTGATTCACTGCTAATTTGTTGTCCTGCAGTAGCTAATGAGTTATCAATAGATTAAAACATGTAGTTTTATCTTGAAATATAGCCCAATGTGCCTCTGGATTTTCACATTCGTTGTCTGTTCAGTTTCTGATCAATGAAGAAGCTGTGAAATGTCATAATTTCCCACAATTATATTAGACTTACGATTCTGAAACAGTATTTAAGCTAGCCACCCTAACCATGACATCAGAGGAAATATGTGTGAATATGCTGCAAATAACAATAGTTTTATAGATCAGTTAATCTTATTCTTTTCTGAATTGATTGTTTGGCGTATTAATCATCGACAAACTGTGAAAACCATCATTTGTCAGAGATCACAGTGACTTAACAGGACAAAACAGTAATGGTATCCAGCCATCAGTGGCAACTATATTTTCACTTTAGGGACAGTAAAACGTGTAACCAAAATAATATTGTTATAAAATTTGTTACATGAGAGATATTTGAAACTTTCTGTTGGGGTGTTGGGCAGAACAAGACAACACTACACGTGTTGGTGCGCTATCTCCCATGTGCAAAGGCATCTCATTTAGAGACGATGGCAAAGCAAATCAAGCTGTTTGACTGTAGAGTTCAACAAACCTATCAACGTCAAAAACGAATGTGTGAATTAAGTCAGTTGACAAAGAACCAGATGAACTTGATAGAAAACACAAGTCAGATTTCTGAAGTCGAAGTGTCCAAGCAAATTAATACAGCAAAGCAGGTACAACATACACTTTGTTAAGTGACACATCGAACCTAAACTTTCTTTTATGTTCAGTTTTCATAATGAAGCAAACATATAGCTGCATAGGATCTCGAAAAATATAAATTCAAAGTGACAAAAAATGGCAACCAACTTATCAGGTCCGGCAATTACAAGCTGAGGCCTTTTAAAAGTTTTCCATCGAATATTATTTTGTCCACACAACCAATCAACTGATTGTTACAGCTTCAATTACTAGTCTCCTTGTAAAACTATTATTTTACTTCCACTGTACCTGAGGAAACTCTGTAATGCTCTGCTATTCACTATGAAGCTCCACATCAACCTACACACAGGTCACAAACACACACACACACACACACACACACACACACAGATACCATCTCCTTTATGCCATGGTCAATGGTTAGTCAGATCGAATCCAAAGTTTTTACTAACAGAGAATTTCCTCCGAAGCTTTCCAGACATGCTGACAGTCGTCCGTGTGGCAGCCCGACAGGTTAGCACTGCATCTGGTTCAAGCTTGAGTAAATCCCCGAGCAGCAGAGAGGAGAAGTGAGAGGGAGGGAAAGCCTGGACTAATCCCCCAGGCCCGCCATAAGGTCCACTGCCAGCTAGCATTACTGTAGCCACACACTCACACCACAGTCTGCATCGCTACCTCTCTGCTTACCTTCGTCATCTCCGCCTTCCAGCGGCATCGTCACGTGCTTTGAATTTCCTCGTTCCACAAAGTGTGTGAAAGTCAAAGCATCAATGCTACACCTGAGCTGCTCCTCGCTGGACATAATACACAGAGACAAGAGCACTTATGGCAGCTCCTTATCAGCTTAATTCAACAGACTGCTGCAGGGGATCTGGCTGACAAGGACACAAACAGACTTAACCACAGCTCTCACACACATAAGGTGAGGGCAGCTATATGTAGCACTAATAGGAATACAAACAACTCACCTGACAAATATAATTAATCAGTGAAAGAGTCGATGCAAAGTGAGTGAGTGACTGTATTTTCAGTGGATTTAGGAGAAGTTATTTAAATGCTTTCAATCACAACTTTTCAATGTAATATTCCTTCTAAGATCAGACATTTTTACAGGGTTATTTTAGTATTTTATTAATCTGTCTTTTTTTGTTGCTCCCTCCTCAACAACAGCCTCCCACATCAACCAGAGCAATAAATCTAAAACCGACGAGCCCACGCGGGACACCTTGTAGTGTTCTCCCTCTGCACTCTGTGTGACCACAAATAAAACCTCAACAAAATGAAATATTTATAGAAAGCACTTTTCTAGCGCAGAAACCACAGCCAGCGTTCCTCCAACTTTCTGTAATGTTTGAATATCTCGGATTTACTGACATTTTCACTAGTAGAAAGAAATATATCTGTCACCAGATTACAAATACAGACTGAAATATGTGGCGACTTAGATCCTTGTAGCCACAGACAAATGTGGCAAAAACTATGGTACAAACTAATGGTGGGACAATATATCGATACAGCAATATATCGTCGTCCTGACTCGTGTGATACAATTATTGATAGGCTGCCCCGAATTTCGATGTTTTAATTTACAAATATATGGAGCTCTAAACAGATTTCCCTCACTTTGTCACTACTTCATGACTCCTCATGTTGGCACTTATGACATGAATGAGGGTAATGTGAATAGAAATTAATTGTTACAATGTTACAATTTAATTTAGCAGAGGCTTTTGCCCAAAGCGACTTACATCTGAGAGTTGATACAACACAAGCAACGATCAAGACAGGAGGGAACAACGTCAGTAAGTGCCAACAAACTGCTTCAAGTGCGATCGGACACTGGTGCCGACAGGCAAGTCATCATCAACAACATCAACAAGGTCAATATACAGTCATCGTCATCATCATCATCATGAATATCTTAATCAACATCAACATCAACAACTTCATCAATGTCAACACATTAATAGCATCGATATCATTAAGTTTGGAGGTGTTAATGAAAGAGCTGGGTCTTTAGCTTCTTCTTAAAGGTGCAAAGGGACTCTGCGGACCGAGTGGAGTTTGGTAACTCATTCCACCACCAAGGGACTACAGAGGAGAAGAGTCTAGTTAATTGGTCGAAGAAGAAGTTAATGAGATATCGTGATGTATCATTATATGATTGTCTTGCAATGAATCACTTATCGCAGAATCGCTGTATTGTGATATTATCGTTATTGTGCGTCGTGTATCGAATCATTACCTTGCAATTCCTACGAAAGATCAGCAGACATGCATCCATACATTATATTTACTCTGTTTATTTCTGGTCATTTTCTCGAGATCTCAACTTATTTTTCTCGTTTTCTCAGAAAAGCAAAGCTGGTTTTCCCATTATAACAGCTTAATTTGGCCCATTATCTCGCGATAACAAAGCTTGTTTTCTCGTGACAACGGGAAAATTGTCCGCCGATCTAGAAAACTAAACAACAGGCTGGTCACTGTGATATTAAAGACCACGGCATGCCACGCTGCCATTGCCCACACGAATGAGGGCCTGTTCATGTTTATTCTCTGCTTTTTACAACTCTGGGGATACGAGTTATGATCATCTGATGTTATGGTGGCGCCGTCTCGTAATCACATGATAATGTGATAAATAAGTGGAGATCTCAAGAAAACGACCAGAAATACCTCGTAATCACGGGAAAACGGAGTAAATATAATGTATGGACGCATGTCCGCTAAGGGCTTCCGTAAATTCCCACCCCTAACACAAACCCTCATGTTAAATAAGATACAGGTTTTTTTGTTTCTTGTAAGCTTAGTCTCAATCAAAGAAAACAAGGTTAAGTTTTCAAATTTGTCAACACAGTCTGAATCTAATCAAGTATGGATGACATCCATTGACTTGCTGCACAGATCGAGGTCATGTCTCATTATAAGGTTATGTCTCACTTTTATGTCTAATTAAATTATGAATTTAGGAAAATATTCAACAAATGATTAACTGTTCTCTAGCTGCCACATTTCTTTCGGGCCAATTGGCAGAGCTTGTCAGTTAGCTTGTGATTCACATGATGTTCATAATTATGAGCCGTTATACAAGCCAGCGTACAGAGCATGTGCACAAGAGCACAGATACAGTATCATGGTTATGCTGTTCTTTAGACTTTCTTTGTGGTCTATTTTCAGTGAAAATAAAAGGAGAACATGGGCATATGTTTTGTAAATAATGCATAAGAATTTCATGTGAACTTTGAACTGTTGTACTGCTCTTTACTTGTCTTTAAAACAGATGTAACCATGAGCGTTGAGTGCAGCATTTAGCAGAGAGAAAAATAAAGGACTCAAATCTTTGCATAGAAACACTTTGACAGAAATGATTAAAAAGGTGATGTTAGCCTGAATCCCTTTTTATTTGTTGACAAAGCGCTGACACAAGATCTCACTATAAAAACACAAGACCTCACTTAACACAACAGGCATTATATTAGAGAGTAAAACAATCATCACCAAAGTGCTTCTAATTCTCTCTCTTTACTCCCACTCAGTAGCTCTCTGTGTTTACCCTCTGGTACTCCCATCCCCCTTCACTCTCTCATGGGCGCTCACTCAGGCAACGGGAGCGAGGGAAAGCAAACACCACACACACACACACACAAACACACAGGACGCTGTGTGAGACATTTCACCTTGGTACCGAAGTCGACATAAAGAGCAGGAATGCAGGAGAGGAGTTTCAGTCAGTGTGCTGGATGAATCAGCAGGACTAAGAAACTACAGGAAATATTAATCTAATATAAAGAAGAAACAAACAGCAGCCTTTTACGCATTGATATAAACAATTAAAAGAATAACTATTTATTCATTAGCTGCATTATTTGCCCTTTTAATCAATTCAATTTCTTAGTCAGTACAATGTACAGAGGTCAATAGGTCAGTCTCCAAATCTACTGAAGCACTTGTGTTCAGATGTGGCAAAAATACACATATTCTTTTTTTAAAGTAGAAGTACAGATAGTCATTTTTGGGATACTATTAAGCATAATTCAAACTTCAAACAGTTGAATGGGAACCGTCTTGCTGCTCTAATCAGCTCTAGTGCTTCACTATAATTTAAATGGCTACTAGTTCTCCTGCTGGTCACAGTTACCACATTTACTTGACACGTCTTCTGCATGTGGAGTTTCACTATTTTGTTTTCTCATTTTGATACGTCTTTTGCGGTGTCTTCAACATAACGTGTCCTGTGTGTGATAAGCATTGACAGATGCAAGAAATCATCCTTTCTCTGACTTATTGATCCATCCATTTAGGTTGAAATCGATCTCAATGTGGAGAAGGCTGTATGCAATTCACTATATTCACACAGCTGCCTATTTCCTCTGATGTGCTCATGTCGGGAAGCTTAAATTCTGTTATAATGTCCAACTGCTGTGTTTTAGGTTGTAAGCCATATAAACGTAGTCAAATTTTACATATTTAATAATTCTAGTGCTTCCTAATCCATCAGCAAGAAAAAAGACAATCAATAGTGAAAATCTGAAGGGATATTTGGCCATTTCAAGTTAAAACAACATATGTGACACATTATTAGCTACTTTTAGGCTGATAGTATTCACCAGCATCCCATGTGACTGTTTGACAATGAAACACTTTACAATAGGAGAGGCGTAAATTCCTAGCTAAGAGTAATGTTAGCTAACATTTGGTTGAATGCTTAAGTTTGCTGTTGCGACTTAACACAACTAGTACCTACTTGTTCTGATGAAGACTGCTGAGTCGAAATGTGTTGACTTGACCTATCCATGATTAAATAAAGGATTTTTATTCAACATCAGCGTGCCTCAAATGCCTGTTGACTGCCTCTCCACACCTAGGATTTATTTACGGTCAGATAGCTGGACAGTCATTTTTCTTTGTTTCTATTCACAACTAGTACCTAATTAATTTACTTATCTATTTCACTTTTTTTTCCCCCAGCTGCTGATATTTCAAAATAGTACAACATATTTGAGAACGTATTAGGTAACAACTGCTTGGTCAAAAGAGCTAATGTTAGCATTCAACCAAAACCTAGCTAAAGTTAACGATAGCTTACAAACATTAGGCTACAGTTAACAAGAAAATTTATTATCCCATAACAATATTAAACTTGTGAAATACGTTGATTTAACTTGAAATATGCTCCATTTCTTCTCTATCCGTTGTCTTTTCAGTTGCAAGGATTTGTTTTGGATAAGCAACCTTGAACCCTCAGAGCGATGTCACAGAAAGATGGCTGCTGATTTAATATGGTCAATTACAGATAATAAAATACTCAATAAATTCCCCTAAAATACATTAAAGCCTAAGCAACAATTCTGTATTGTAAATGTAAAAAGTAGAAAGTACAGATATATGACCTGAAATGGTTAAGTAAAAACTTGAGTACAGCAATTATTAGTAGAATATGTTGTTATTTCCCACCTCTTCTTGTAGTGAAATGCTAATTATGAGACTGTACAATAATGTTTTTGCTATAATGTTAGACAATAGCCAATCAGACGTCAGGATTCTTCCTCATATACTGCCCACTTAATTTGCATGTTACCCAGTGCATCCATCCAGCTGAGCACACTGCACCGGTCAGTCAGTCATATTGAGAAGAACAACCGCTAAAAAGCAGCCTACTAGTTAATCTGCATACTGGATATGCTTAGAATTTGAAACAACACTTGTTCTTCACACACAACATGCCTTGATGAACATTTGTCACACAGCATGGAAACTATTGAGTCAACAATTACGAGTTCTGAAACCAAAACTGTGCCTACATGCTGCCATTTTGGGTTCTAGTCAATAAACATGCTGGGATCAATGGGACTGGGTGGAAGAAATTGATGACATAACTACATATAATTTATTCTGGGGTTTTTTTTTCTCAAATGAAAGGGACAGATAAGCAGCCTAAGCAGGAAAAGCTCAGCCCTCTTTAGATAAGAAAATACTGAAAGTGCGGTAAGTCTGAACTCCCAGGCAGCTGTTTAACAGTTTGTTTAGTTACTCAACCTAGTTTGAGTCTCGTGTTTCCAAGTCAAACTGGGGTGTGTGCTTCACTTGAAACAGGAGCTCCGTGACCTGCTTGTTCATCATCAACATATTCAAGCATTGACTCAACAAAACAGTCTATATTAAAGTACGTTCTCATGTATGATGGTCGTAAGGACCGTGGGTTTCTTGGCAGGAGACTGCAGAAAGGAATCAGCCAGAAACCACAAAGCACCTGTTGTATAACCCCGATTTCTTCAGTGCACATATTCAAAAGAAACTGGATCAGATTGGTTGTTCTCCTCAAGGGTAATATATCAACATTAAAGCTATTAAATGTTTTATTTTCAACAATGAGGCTGTTACAATAGAAAAAGAAATGCCTGTAAGGGAGGTTAAGGTGGCCAAACAGGAAGGACTTGATCAGCATGGCACCAATGGACACACTTCAGTGAGGATTGAAATGTGTGGTCAGACACTATGAACTACAAAATGATTAAGACCGAATTTAACATTTGAGTAGACGATGCTCTCTGAGAAAGCGCATGCCTCTGAAACTTTATTTTGAAGTGAACTATTTTATTTTGAAATATAATGCTTATTGTAGGTTTCAAATTGCCTTATTAGATTTGTCCAAGTAAAAGTTTAGGATTATCATCAATAGTGTTTCAGATATAGGCTACGCAGACACACAGCAGTGCATGTAAAGCCTCGTGCGACAGCTGGCTTTTAATTTGAAAATGTTCACAAACTGCGGACGCCTTGAGGACATTTAAGTCACACGTTAAACATTAAATTCCCAATTCAATTAGTCAGGTGGAAATGTGGCCTATGCGGTAGGCTACACAGTGGCCACCAAACACACACACACAAACACACAGTCACACAGCAAAGCCACAGCAGGCCTGAATAAAGCTTCCCACTCCACAGTGTTCATTAAATGTGTTAAATTTTACCTGCTGCTTGTCAAAATGCTCCCTCTCCGCTCCCAGGCTGGCCTCGGTCCGCCTGCTTTTCACCCGTGTGGGCACCTGTCTTATACTGTTCATTCTCGAGTTTTCACAATGACAATGGAAAAAAAGAACCACCACAACGTCCAGTAAATATTAGAGTTTTCTTCTATCTCCAGCCCAGGCTCTGTGTGTGTGAAGCATCTCCAGAGTGCGGCTTCATGACTGCTGGAGAGGCATCGCGGCTGAAGGAGGAAGAGCTAATGCAAGTGAGCGTGTTTGCGCTGCGTTACGTGGACGGATCCTCCCCCAAGGTGGAGAAAATCATCATCATCATTATCATCATCGGGTCATCCGCCGAAAATGCTCCCACACGGATGTCAGTTTTTCCAGCTACATCTAAAATGTCAAGTGTTGTAAAACCAGCTCTGTCATTATTCTAACATCGCGCTATGAGTGTTTCGGTGTTTTTTTGGTCTACCCTCCAGCCTGGCTGAGAGCAGTGACGTCACTTCAAAGAAATCAAAACCCATGAGGATTATTTCAGAGTCTTTTAATCCAGAGATTGCATCTGCTTTTACAATAACAACCGAGCAGTGATGACAAAGTCTGAACCAGGAAATGAAGCTCAGATTAAAATCCGAGGATGAGCTACATTTGGCTGGACTGCTGCCTGTGACACAAGGAAACATGGACCAGATCATTACCTACTTTTTTTTGTACTTCAAACGCAATATATAATTGAGTATATCTAATACAAACAGTGTTAGATCATTAAAGATAATCCAGTAATGATTAAATATATTTAAATTATAGCTTAATCATAATTAAATGGGCCTGTTAGGCAATAATGCTGATATGTGCTAAATTGACAATGTTCAAAATGCTTGATTAAGTCTTGTAGGATCATTAAGGGACTACAAACCCCAGTGTCCATTATACTTTAATGACAAATGTACCCAGCACATTTTCCTCACATTGACTTGCAGCTAATTTATTAGGTCCACAGCTTTAAAAAGGCAGCAGTGCACGAGTCACTAGAGTTAATCTGCTGCGCTATATTTAATAAAAGACATAATAACATATGTTTGCTCAGTACAGCTTATTTGTGTGCATCTGTAAGTAACCTGCCACTCATATCCTTCTTAAAAGCAGAATTGTTTTTTACCATGAGGTGCCTTGTCCTATGCTTTACTCAACGTTACTCCACTTGTCTGACAAACCGTATGACCAGAGGTATGTGGAAGAGCCTGTTTGTGTGTCTCAATCACTGCTTCCTTCATCTGCTACCATTTCACCGCTTTCACAGCCAAAACTTTCAGAAACAAATCAGTTCAAACTGTCAAGATGCAAAGTAACCGGACGAACATTTGAAAAATGGACCTCACAAATTGTTCCATTAGATTTTTCCTTCATGCTGCATGTGTTAAATCTCAAAGCTATCAGTTATTTCCCCCCGTTGCAGCTCAGGTGCAGTACTCCAGCTCCTCACCAGGAGAACAGTATTACAGCAGACTGCAATAAGTAAACGAACACAAGTTTTAGGCTCCGTCTGCATTTTGTCCCCTTCAAGGTTGTAAGACCGGAATAGCATGTGTGTTGCAGCGGGTGGAGCAGACACCATGATGTTTTGTTCCTGAGTATGCAGGTGAAAGAAACACGAGGGCGGACGGGACAACAGGAGCAGGGAACAAAAGGACGTGTTTGCCCTGCAGGCCGGACTGGCTCTTTCACATTTTTCTGCACTGCAACACAGCACACACACATTCTCTAGTCTATGAAACAACCAACTCACATCCAAAACACTGACATGTGAAATGATAGTGCGTCATGTAATGATGCTATGACTGATAGGTCATCTGAGAATAGTTCATTGTACAGTTGCTTTTGTCCCACAACTCCCACACGCCATCTTCTTCACCCCCTACGTCGAGCCCTTTTAGAAAACATTACTCTATAACACGTTTAGAACTGATCTCTCTTCTCTGAACTTATTTCTTATCAAATTTAGCCCTTTGACAACTTCCCATATGGTGACTTTAAGATGAATAATCACTCCAAAAGGACTAAGGTAGAAATGCTTCACATGATGCAGCCTCTGTGACAGAGAGGAAAAGCAGCAAGTTTAAATGTCCACTAGAGAGCAGCAGAGGCTCACAGACTGTGAGTGTGAGCTGCCTTATCATTTATTCCAGCCAGTTGTAACCTCTGCATGCTGATCATGAATGTGACACGTTATGCTACACACACCAGTGACCCATTAAAAGTGACTCACTGGTACAGTTAATGACAACGGGTGACAATCATTCAACTTCACATTGCGCAAAACAGAAAACTGCTTTTACTGCACATACAGCTTCCTGCTTCATTCATCATAATCTTGCTTTTTTGGAATTTTTCATATTTAACAACCTCACTGGATAAACTTCCATGATTTACATGTAGATGCACGACAGCCCACTTGTTAGATGCTGAAAAACTTCCATTATACCCTTCGATATCATCACCAAGAACAATAATAATACACGTGCCTTGTTTGCTACTGTTGACAGGCTAACAAACCCTCCTGTGTCAGTGGCACCTTTTCTTTACAGAAAATCAGACAAGCACTCAGTAACTCAATATCAGGTTCAGGATATGTGCTGTGTTCATCTAAAACCAGTTTAAACTCCATGACACAATTTTATCTGATCAACAATAAAGACCTGGAGGACATTATACAACACCTAAAATCCTCCCACTGCTGCCTTGATATTATGCCTGCAGATTTTTTCCAAAAGGTCTCAAAAGTCATGGCATCAGATCTGATACAGATTGTAAACTTGTCTCTTCTCTTAGGTGTCTTCCCACAGGCCCTGAAAACAGCAGTCATCAAGCCACTGTTAAAAAAGAACAACCTAGACAAGTCACTGATGAAGAACTATAGGCCAATATCAAATGTACCATTTTTAAGTAAGATCATCGAAAAGGCTGTCTTTCAACAGTTGAACCACTTTTTGACAGTGAAACTGCTTTGATGTCTTCCAGTCAGACTTTCGACCACACCACGGCACTGAGACGGCTCTTGTCAAAGTGATTAATGACATCCGCTTAAACACAGACAGTGGCAGAGTTTCAGTCTTAGTACTACTCAATCTTAATGCTGCATTCGACACAGCTGACCATAAGATATTACTCGACCGTCTGGAAAACTGGGTTGGACTTTCTGGCACAGTACTAAACTGGTTTGGTTCTTATTAAAAGGACAGGGACTACTTTGTGTCTATAGCTAACTTTACATCTGAGCAGACAAAGATTACATGTGGAGTTCCCCAAGGCTCCATTCTTGGGCCTCTTCTGTTTAACATCTACATGCTTCCACTGGCTCAGATTATGGAAACAACAACATTAGTTACCATAACTATGCAGACGACAGAACTACATCACAATGTCACCAGGGGACCATGGCCCCATACAAGCCCTAGTTAAATGCATTGAACAAATCGATTAGTGGATGTGCCATAATTTTCTTCAGTTGAACAAAGACAAAACTGAGGTAGTTGTTTTTGGAGCTAAGGAGGAGCGATTATAAGTCAGTGCTCAGCTTCAGTCATTAGTGTTGAAAACCACTGACCAAGCCAGAAATCTGGGTGTAGTCATGGACTCAGACCTGAATTTTCAAAGCCACATTAAAACATTTACAAAGTCGGCCTACTACCACCTCAAGAATATATCCAGGATTAAAGGACTTGTGTCTCAGCAGGATCTAGAAAAACTGGTCCATGCATTTATCGTCAGTTGACTCGATTACTGTAACAGTGTCTTTACAGGTCTCCCTAAAAAATCAAACTGCAGCTGATTCAGAACGCTGCTGCTCGAGTCCTCACTAAGACCAAGAAAGTAGATCACATCACTCCAGTTCTGAGGTCTTTACACTGGCTCCCTGTCTGTCAGAGAATAGACTTCAAAATACTACTTCTGGTTTACAAAGCGCTGAACGGTCAGGGGCCAAAATACATTTGTGATCTGCTGACACAGTACGAACTATCCAGACCCCTCAGGTCGTCAGGGACAGGTCTCCTTTCTGTCCCCAGAGTCAGAACCAAACATGGAGAAGCAGCATTCAGTTTTTATGCTCCGTATATCTGGAACAAACTCCCAGAAACATGCAGGTCTGCTGAAACACTTACTTCTTTTAAATCAAGCCTGAAGACTCACCTGTTCACGGCTGCTTTTTATTAAACTATTTTAATAGATTTATTTTAATAACTGTTCTAATTATTTATATCTGCACTGTAGCTTTAACTCTTTTTATATTTTGGCTTCTGTTTTAGCTGTTAGTTTATCTTCACTTTGCTTTTTAATGTCTTGTTTTATGATGTGTTTGTTTGCTTTTGTTGTTCTGTGTAAAGCACTTTGAATTGTCTTGTTGCTGAAATGTGCTATATGAATAATCTTGCCTTGCCTTGCTTTGATATAAATCGTATCATCTACAGATCTTCCACCTATCTGCACATCCTCTTGATGAAATCACATCCGCCTGATGTCAAGATCTTTTAGATAATTATCTTACAGTTTTAAGTGTTGAGCGTTCTGACGAACAGAATAGAGAAATGCGTCAATGATATTTCACATTTCTTATCTGCAGCAGCAGCAGCAGTGTTGTTTCACAATGAAAGAATTTTTTTTTCCTAAACTTATTTTTATAATTATATTTATTCTAGTTCTGTGTTTATTGTTCTGCACATAAACACCAGGGCAAATTCTTGTGTAAACCTACTTGGCAATAAACTTGATTCTGATTCTGATCGACACACAGACAGTCGGTCACACAAACACACCCTGATATTCCTTTTCTGAAGGTTCTGAGTGAAAAGAGTTGGACGTGCACTCAACTCAATGTTTCCCCTTTTGCTTTACTTCACACCTCTGCAGTGTGCACGCCATTGCTCCTGAATTATTAGTTCATGCAGAATGTGGTTCTCTCTGTGAGAACTGGCTTCTCACACTTTCATACTAGCCTGACCCCATTTGTTTTATTTCATGCACTGGTACCCATGTACTTGGTTGCTTTACAGACTTTCATCTAAGTTATAACCTGAAACATCAGAGCAATGAACACATCAACAGAAACACAAAAAAAACAGACACATCTAACTGAGAGCTTTTAATTAAGAGACTCCAAATACACTGTGTGTTCAAGCTCACACACACTGTAGTTCACGTTTTAGACCATTGTTTGTTCCCTCCATCCTGTGCAGTCTTCCAGTTTGCTTGTGTGCAGGGATGCATCACTGCAGAATGATGCCTCACTGTAGTTGGAGGAAAGGATCGGTACCCAGTTCTTCAAAGTTGTAGCTCCTTGCATGCAACTATGAGTTTAACTCTATTCTGTTTTGGCCACATCATTGTGATGTCTTGTGGCTTTTCGCAGCTGCTGTATTTCTTCACATGTAAGAAATAGAGAAGCAAAGAGTTAGAGTTTCTCAGAAGAGTTTATAATGATCCTGAGTTAAACAGGAAATACAGTGCATGCTCATGTAGGTATTAGTTCTCCAAACTAATGCAGGCCCCATCTCTCTTAAAATAAGAATGCTGTCTGTCTGTAAAAAGTATAAACTCCTGAATAAGTGTCCCCGCCTTTATTTTCGAGATTGTTTTTGAATAAATTGAATATATTTGATTGTGGACTGATAATATTTATGACCTGCTGGCCGCCCTGTTGTAATTATCCACACCTTTATAAATTGACACATATCACACAGACTTGTCTGAAAGCAGATTCGGCCCAGTTTCCTGGAAATGCAAATACCGAAACCACAACTTTTTTCTGCTCAGCTGATTTCCCTTTAAAGAAAACACAGTACTAAAAGTGTGATTCCTTCTATCTGCAGTCAGAGAGACAGCATCTTAAGACAACATGAAATGCAACTTCAATGGGACTCTGCTCATCAGTGTGCTCCCTCCACTGCTGGTGACAGAGTTTATTTTTGGAGTTGTTGGAAATGGTTTGGCTCTCTGGATCTTCTGCTTCCACCTGAGGCCGTGGAAAAGCAGCACTGTGTTACTCTTCAACCTGGCAATGGCTGATTTTCTGCTCAACATGGCTCTGCCTTTCCGGGCCAGCTACTACAGCTCTGGGATCAGGTGGATGTTTGGAAGCACTCTCTGTAACATCTGCCTCTTCATGTTGGCAATGAACCGAAGCGGCAGCACCATCTTCTTGATGGCCATCGCTGTGGACAGATACATGCGTGTGGTGCATCCCCATCATCCCATCAACTCTCTGAGTGTCTCCAAAGCCGTGTGTGGGGCTCTGGCACTGTGGCTGCTCACCTTCTCGATGACGGGTCATATCTTCACTTTGCAACATGTCAACACAACCTACTGTGAGAGCTTCATGATCGAGACTGAGCCCGGCCTTAATTTGAGCTGGCATAAGTTTGAGTTTATCTTTTCCTTCTACGTGCCTCTGCTTGTGATTCTTTATTGCACGGTCCACATCATCGTCCACCTGAGAGGGAGACAGCTGGCCCAGAATCCACAGATTAAAAAGGCTCTGTGCTTCATCACAGTTGTGGCTGCGCTCTTCATCATTTGCTTCCTCCCGAGCAACATCATGCAGCTGCTGATTTGGACCAAGACCCAGGAAGTATCCAGCAACCTCCATGTATCTGAAGTCTGCCCGGCCCTGGAGGACCTGACCACGGCTTTTTACCTCAGCATCAGCCTGACGTATCTGAACAGCGCGCTAGATCCTGTGGTCTACTACTTCTCCAGCTCGGCCTTCAAGAACATCTGCAGGAAAGCTCTTCATCTGCCCCAAGCAGACACGACTGAGGGCTCAGGAAGGAAGACGCGAGAGACGGGCTCTCAGTCGCTCAGCCAGCTGTGATCACACAGACAGTATTGAGGAAAGCATTGAGATTGAAGCAGCTCTGTAGATAAAACTTTAAAATCAACACATTTCTCATAGGTTATCACGTAAGTGCTGCAGTGAACAGGATATTTTTTATTTTGATTATTTAGAGGTTATCTAGTAAACTTAGGCTGCACTTAAAATAATTTAATTTCCTTTGCAAAACGTGCGTAAATTGTTATCTTTACTTTGCTATATAACCACTGCTCTTTTTTGTTATTGGTAAATCATATGTGATTGTGTCTCTGTTATTTGTTTGGGCCTTCCTTATAACATCTGAAGGGGTTAATTGTAATAAAGATAAAACATTTATCTGATGATTTTTTTAAGAATTTCTTTTGCAAAACAAAGTTGTGACATAATTTATGTACTTAATAGTTTTCCAGCTTATACAGATAACGAATTACACGACTAACTCAACAATAAAGCAGACAGACACTGAAGAGTTCAGTAAAAAGTAAATGAACAGACGTGTAATGACCTCAAGTCAATAATGGACTTAAAAAGAAACACTTGCATCATAAACTCTGTAACATATTTAAAGCTCCTGTGAGGAGTTTTCCTCTGGTTATGAAACAGACTGAAATTAATTCTGATTACTCTATATGACCTACAAAAGCAAACCAGACCATCAGATTGGTTTTGATTATTTCTGTATAGTTATTTTTAAAGCCTGAAACCGCTGGCAGGGTGTAGGTGTGAGATGAAGCGATTAACTGCACGCTACCTTTGTTTAAATTTTCCAGGGCAAAAATTTTGAGTGAATGATACATGTGACTGTTAAAGAAAGCAGGATAAAATTATTTGTTCAAAACCACCACTTAAGCATGCACAGGACAAAATCAGCAAAGAGATGAGGTACGGCTTTGTCCACAGGGGGCGCCAAAATCAACACAAACTGAAAGTTCCTCACAGGAGCTTTAAATAACACAAATAAAATAAGAATGTCACAATATATTTTGATTAAATATCATCAAAAACCAAAACTCTTGATTTGTACTCATGAGAACTTATTTTCAGCTCAGTTTAAATGATGTATGACACAATATGAATGAGTCAACTAAGCTAACTCAAAGGGAAGTCAAGAAAACCTCAGTGACAAGAAATATGTTGCAATAATTATACAGAAGCTACACAGCCATTTAATGAGTGAAAAAAGTATTTTATAGCAGTTAAACTACTGACTAATTTCAGGCCTACAGTGCAGTGAATCGAATTTCAGAAACAGGGTGTAAAATCGTCAGAGCTTTGATTTGTAAATTGTGTCTTTTCAACACAACACCGAAAACAAAAATAAAAGTATCGCTTTTAGTGAGACAGCTTCCCATTAAGCAAGTATTGGTTTTAAAATTCAAGTGAATTATAATAAGGTCAGCTCGCAACTTCCAGTAACTGGTTAGGGTGTATCTAAAAGATCAGCAAAATTCACACGTCGCCTGCTTCCCCACAGAAGCCTCATGTGAACTCTGCCGTTTGAAATTATACCAAAGAAACGGTCACGTGGTGACTGGATGGACTCATTTGCGATATTATTGCAGAACCATAAACTTTGTTGTCAAGAATCAAAGAAGTTATGCCTACAAAACATTAACATGCTTCATTTTATTGATGTGAACGCATCAAAACAAAGAAAAATATGCAACATCATTGGAGCATTTTTCTTTCTGAAAATACCTCTGACATTAAAGTACCTTTTATGTGGCTGACATGCATTTGTTATTTTCGACCACTTAATGTAACTATTTCTTCTAAATTATAAAGATATATAAGTCAGGAGGTAATAAAATCAATTAATAGCATGCTGACTCTGCAGGTTTGTTTAAGAATTCCTCTACACAATCAGTAATGAAAAGCTTTTATTCAGATATAACAAGAACAAGAGAAAGATTGAGAGTGAAGTGCAAATGTTGCGTCCGAGTCATAAACAGTAAATACATAAATAGAGCGTCAGAAATAGTGACAGTTCATCCTGATATTCCATTTTGCATGTTGAGAAAATCCTGAAAAACAAATGAAAATTGAATTACAAGTCTGTTTCTATAACAGATTAATAATCAGAGGTCATGAAGGTGAAACAAAAAAGTAAAAAAAAACTAATCACTAAACCGTGTCCATGACATCAGCTTTAGTTACCTTCAGGCAGCTGAGTGTAGGTGGGCCGTTTGTCTGTGGTTTCCCTCTTTGATGCTCTCTGTGTTTAATGTACTCACGAGCGAGTGAGTCAGCATCGTCCTGACTGAGAAACAGTTCAAAACAATCTGACATCAACAATCAACATTTCTCATTTGGAAAGTTCAGTTTTTCTGTTTGAGTAATAATTGTCCGTAGACACGAGGTTGTGGTAAGCAGTGACAACAGACTGGAGGAGCTGAACCATAGCAAGTTTTCGGGTTGGGCATTATGACAATATATATTGTCAAGGCGATATGAAAATGTCTATCGTACCTGTTTTTCTATATCGTCTCTAACGTGATGTCACAAAACCAGCGGCTGAATTGCTTTATGGCAATTTTGACAGTGCTTTACGTTCTAATCCTTGCACGTGGGAGTGAACCTGGAGTGAACCGAAGAGGGAGGCACTGTTTGTTAATAAGGACATTAACGAGCAGAAAAGGACTCAGCCCAGAGTCAGTACTTTTTCTTTGTCAAATATTTATTTCACACATGATTTTCCAGTAGGCTTTAACATGTAGTTATTTCATGAAGACTAATTATTTGTTAAATTACCTGAAAAGCATGCTATATCGTGACATAGGGTTTTGGCCATATCGCCCAGCCCTAGCAAGAGTAATGAATTTCAAGCCCTGTAAATGCTAAAAAGAGAAAAGTCTGCGATGTGGGATTACATTGTTTAATTCTGGACCCACTTTAAAAAACAAGAAACTCGAGCACATGGAGTAGTCAGACGCACGGTGAGATCGCTCTCCCAGACAAACCGCAATTTACACCCAAACTAACTTAAAATTCAGTATTGTTTGATAAAAAAGATAGATGGATTGGGGAAGAACACTTAGAAGCCAAAAAGCCGACGAAAGAGAGCCTACAAAACAGAAAAACACGACGACAGCCAGAGACAGCAGCGGCAAAGCGGATCAGGTCGGCATGGCGCCTGTAGACATAATTAAGGCGATTAACGATCTTAAAACTGATCTAAAAGGCGATAACAATACTCTGCGACAAGAAATCGCTCAGTACGCAATCTATCGGGCCGAGTGGAAGAAGCAGAGTCCAGGGTGGAGAGAGTCGAGAGTTGGGCGACTGAAACGACCGAGGCCCTGAGCTCCTGTCTGAAACAGCAAAAAGCCCTGCAACTCAAATTAAACGATCTAGAGTCACGCTCCAGACGCAATAATATCCGCATCTTTGGAGTGGCAGAAGGCGAAGAGAGAGAAGACTCGGTGCCAGAGTTTGTCGAGGCGCTCATCCGGAGCAAGCTGCGCACATAGATCCGGTGCTCGGAGACCCGCTCCGGATAAACTTCGGAGAGCATTCATAATCAATTTCCAGGAATTCGCAACCAAAGAACGGGTTTTAAAGGAGGCGTGGGAAAAAACCAAGAAGGAAAGGATCCAGCTGAATAATAAGACCCTTTATTTTGATCATGACTACACTGCTGAGGTGGTCAAGAAACGCAAAGAATACAACGGGATCAAAAAGGCTCTGAAAGTGAAAGGAGTTCGATTCCAAACACCATATGTAAACATGCGCATCCACTGGGAGACGGGAGCCCGACTTTACAACAGCGCGGAGGAGGCGAGAGTGGAGCTGAGGAGACCCGGAATCACAGTGGAGGAGCCGACGCCGGCCGAGGGGGAGACAGACTGGGGAGCACGTCTGGGAGAGCTGCTGGGGTCGTGGCGGAAGGTAACGGGACATCGCGAGGCAGAGGACGAAGTCACCCGGAGAGCGCGGAACAAACTTCAGAGTTTCCACAGTGATCACGGTACAGCTCAGAGATGATCCCCAGCGCAAGGGAGGTAAAACCATCACAGGCTGGTAAGATTACTGCCACTACGAGACTGGAATACAATAATTGAGCTGGACCAATATCAGGCTTTATACAGGCTTTATTGTCAATAAATGTCTGGGAGTGACGACTTAATGTTCAAATGACTTACGTTGGACTTTACGATGGTAGGGTTAGTGTTTTCATATGGCCTAGCCATCCTATGCATAGGGCCCTATCTCAGTCATAGGATCTACCCTCGACCCACCAACGGGGTCTTGGTGAGGAGTTACTTCCTCCCAGTTTGGAGGTCTGTTCTTTACTATGTTCAGTTGACTTTGTTCTGTCTTTGTTTTTGTTCTACTGTGTTATTTGGGGGACAACACTATTACAAAGCCATTCACATTTTTTTATATTTGAGTGATAATGTCACATAATTTGAAAATAGCTTCTCTGAATGTCAACGGCTTAAGTAACCCGGTCAAGAGGAGTAGGGTGCTAGCGAAAATGAGGAAAGATAAATCCCAAGTAATATTTCTACAAGAGACACACATGTCAAAACCGGAACACGAGAAACTAAAAAAGTTTGGGTACTCCAACACTTATTACAGTTCATGTAAACATAGTAGAAAGAGAGGGGTTGTGATAATGATATCTAATTCATTAAACTTTGACCTGATTAAAGAAAAAAGAGATGATGACGGTAGATATATAATAATCAAGGGCAGGATGGACAATGTCCTGGTCACTTTTGTAAATGTCTATGCTCCTCCCGAGAGGGACAGATCTTTTTTCAAAAGATTATTCGACCTGATTACATCTGAGAGTGAGGGAATCCTTATCTGTTCAGGAGATTGGAATACAATTTTGAACCACCAACTAGACACAACAAGCACGAGCAGGCATGGACCCACAAAATCAAAAGACCTAAACATTCTGATAAGAGAGGCAGGCTTATTTGATGTGTGGAGAAGTGTCCATACAAGGGATAGGGAATTCACCCATTACTCAGCCACATACAAAGTCCACTCTAGGTTGGATTTTTTCCTGATGAATACTATAGATAGACACAGGGTGCATGAGCGCACAATCGGAACAGCAGACATATCTGACCACAGCATTGTTTATCTAAATATCCATTTAAACAGCAAGCCAAGGAATGCCCTATGGAGGCTGAATATTGGACTTTTAAACAATAAATCAGCAGTGGAAGAAATTAAAAAAGAAATTAGTGTATGTATAAATGATAATAAGGATGACCAGGTCGACCCAACTATTATTTGGGACACGGTCAAAGCAGTTATGCGAGGGAAGCTAATATCACGAACAGCTTATCTCAGGAAAATCTGTAGATCAAAATATGATCATTTAGAGAAGGAATTGGAAAAATTAGAGAAACAACGACCCAAAAATGACAATAAAGATACAATAGGGAATCAGATTAAAGATATAAGGGAACAAATAGAAAACTTAATTAACGATGAAACAGAAAATAATTGAGATTCATAAAGCAAACCTTTTATGAATCAGGCCCAAGGGCGACACGAATATTAGCGAGGCGTCTTCGGACGCAACAAATAACAAATTCAATCCACAAAATCAGAGACCCTTTATCAAACACATTAAAATATGATCCAGAAGAAATTCATAGAATCTTTAAAAACTACTATGAGACCTTATATTCACAGCCTGAGAAGGTTGACGAAGATAAAATAAAACAATTCCTGATTTCACTGGACCTCCCCTCAATAGGCTCAGAGCAAAATAGATATTTGACCGCTCCTATTACAAAAGACGAATTAGATAAAGCCATAGGCAGACTGGCGACTAATAAGAGTCCTGGGAGCGACGGCTATCCAAATGAATGGTACAAGAAATTTAAAGAAGTGCTTGCCCCGGTATTATTGGAATCTTTTAATTGGACGCTTGAGAAGGCTATAGCCCCACCATCCTGGAGGGACGCTGTCATATCTGTCATTCCCAAAGAGGGGAAAAATAAAGAATACTGCGAGTCATATCGCCCAATATCGATTCTGAATGTAGATTACAAATTGTTCACATCCATTATCACTAAAAGACTGGAGTGTTTTCTGCCTGACCTGATACACGAAGACCAGACAGGCTTTGTAAAAGGACGTCAAACACAGGATAACATCAGGCGCACTCTTCATATTATAGACCATGTCAATAAACACCATACAAGCGCTGCCCTGATCAGCGTAGACGCTGAAAAAGCATTTGATAGGGTCAGCTGGGATTTTTTGTATAAAGTACTAGAGAGGATGGGATTCATTAAATGCATAAAGGCATTGTATACTGACCCATCAGCCAGAGTTAAAATTAATGGGCACCTGACAGACACTTTTAAACTGTACAGAGGGACACGACAGGGTTGTTGTGCCAGCCCCGCCCTCTTCGCGATTTTTATCGAGCCACTTGCTCAAATAATTAGACAAGAAGTCGAGTTGACAGGAATCACGATAGCAAGAGATGAACACTAGATAGGTCTATTTGCTGACGATATAATTACCTTTCTTCAGGACCCAGATACAACGTTTATTAAATTAGTAAAGATAATGGAAGAATTTGGATTGATGTCGGGCTACAAGTTGAATATGTCAAAAACTCAGGTTTTAACTTTTAATTACAAGCCAAATAAAGAAATCAGGAAGAGATATAATTTAAATTGGACTACTAAGTCATTAAAATATCTAGGAGTGATAATAACTCAAGAATTCAACAGAATTTATGAGACAAACTACAAACTAATAAACGATAAAATTCAAAGAGATGTGGCAAAGTGGTCAACATTAGTAATGGATTTCAGCTCAAGAGTCGAGGTGGTCAAGATGAACCTCTTGCCTAGGTTGTTATATCTTTTTCTATCACTCCCAGTTACCAGATTCACAATTCTCAGCATGGGACAGGCTAATATCCAGGTTCATCTGGGGGGGAGCCAGGCCTAGGATAAGACTCAAGACCCCTCAGCTAGACAAAGAAAATGGAGGATTGGCTTTGCCAAATTTGAGAGAATACTACTATGCTGCACAGTTAAGATACATAGTATATTGGTGCTCTCCGAGTTATCAAGCCAGATGGAAGGACATTGAGATGAGCCTGGGCCGGGCTCCTCCACAGTCAAGGTTAAGTGGAAAAGAACATATGGATCTTAAGGGTGAAAACTCGATTATGAGAGAAACATTTGAAATATGGTATGATGTGGTTAAAAAATATAAGTTAACAGGGGACTGTAAGCTGTTGATTTGGCCTTCTCACACCTGAGAACCACACAGGTTCAGACCAGGAACGTTAGACAAGACCTTTGAAAAGTGGAGAGACAAAGGAATAACAGCTACATGTACACTTGTAGATAAGCAACATTTCAAATCATTTAGACAACTTGAAAATGAGTTTGGACTGGAAAATGGAGATTTATACAGATATCTTCAATTAAGACACTTTTATGAGACAGAAATTAAGAAGGAAATCTCACTGGAAGGGAATGAGGTGGTTGAGGTGTTGACAGGTGCATACAAGCAAACTCCTTCAAGAATTGTCTCTGTACTGTACAAGGGTTTATTGAAGCAACAGGGAAGAAATACAGTGTATATAAAAGTGAAATGGGAAAAATAATTTAATATTGAGTTGTCTGGGAGTGATTGGCAGTCCATGTTTAAGACCCAACATACATCAACTAGCTCTAAAAGATGGAGGGAGTTTGGTTGGAAAAATTTAACACATTTTTTTATTACACCAAAAATGAACAATTAGGACAACAACAATACTGTTGGAGACAATGTGGGCAACTGAATGCCAACCACTCTCATATATTTTGGTCATGTATGAAAATACGGTCATTTTGGGAGGGGATTCTGAGAGCCATGGGTGAAATTTTTGGATATAATATTCCTGATGACCCCCGGTATGTATATCTAGGACTGACACCAGATGATGTATTAGGTAAAGAAGACATATACCTGTTTAAGATCCTATCTCTGGCGGCTAAGAAAGCCATTACAAGAAGTTGGCTGAGAGCTGACCCACCTGGACTGAGCCACTGGCTGGACATTGTGGAAGAAATTCGATCAATGGAACAAATGACCTACAGCTTACGAATCAAAACAGAGCTATATGCTGTAAGATGGTCAAAATGGCATCTCTATGTGGCAAAGTAGTGTTTACCCCCCTTGTATTTTTGTGTTTTTGTATTGATTGGAAAAAATAAAGTTTAAAAAAACCCCAAAAAAAACCAAAACAAGAAACTCACCAGTTCTGGCTGATCAGGAAGTCCACCAAGTCCTTCACCTGGTCAGGTTGACCCTTGGACACAACGAGCTGCTTCAGATGCTTGAAGTGTTTGGTCTTCAACAGTTTCTGCTGCTGTCCATTTTGACTGATGAAACTTATTACAGTGTCTCTGATCTGAGGAAACGTGAGGGTACGAATGTTAAGTTATTTCATGTAACAAAAAACTAAATGGTGGGAAAAACACGGTAAGAAATTATCCTCTTTCTGTTTATGACAGTAGCCCACAATTATCTTCACACTTTTAAACAACACCTTTAAAACCTTTTAGCGATTTTACCCTCTGGGGATCAGTCAAGTACCATCTTCACATTTTCACACCATCTTCAATGTGGTTTCCTGTTTTTAGGTTTACTAGTGCTGTGAAATGTATTTATATGTTGCTACCAAACATTCACTTACAGGAAATGTTACAACTTTAGGGCACATTATATGTGCGATAAGGCGATTTTATATGCGTGTGCTCGCTGATGAAATGTTGCTGCTGAAACATTATAAATAGCTGTGATAGTTAAAGTTGCAATCAAGAAGCTGACGTTTTAGTGAAAAAAATCCAACTGTGACAGATACATTTTTCAAGTTCAGCTCATACCTGTGAGGGGATTCCAGCCAATTCCCCCGTGTTCATAAGCTCTTCCACCTGCTCGAGGACGGCGACGGGGTTACAGACTGACAGAAAGCCCTGCAAACGACAAAAAGACACTGACACTCACAACATTGCCATATTAATTATGGTCTAAAAGATACAGTTGTCTGTATTGAAATGTTCCAGTCACCTTGATCTGCTGAGCCTTTTTATTGGCACAGGGGATGAGAAGCAGAGTTCCCAGGGAAAAGGCTGGCAGACTGAACTGTGCAAAGCGATTTGCAATTCCTATCAGGTCTAGATTCAACAGGAAAGGGCACCTTGGAATAAAAATGAAGACAATATGACTTATTATGCTCATCTTCAGGTAAATCACATCTGGATGCATGAAACATGGACTATTTTTTTTTATTTTTGAGTCATTTCAAGATTACTTTAAGCTTCTAAATATTGTTCATAATAAACCAAATAACCATCCATGCATGTACTAAATGTTGTGACTATATGAGCAAGCCATGACATTTCTACATGTTCTCATGGTGGTAAATGGCTTGGACATGGGTAAAGCGTACTTAAGGAGGAGAACAAAGGTCCTGTAGAGCGTAGCCTGTTGATCAGGACTCAGAGGAACAGAAGCTGTTGACAAGAAAACAGAACAGACAGTCAGGAGCATTCAGGAGGCACACTGAATAATGCAAACATGTAAATCAAATGGTTGAAAATTGCTTTCTATATACATGTAAAGGAAGCCTAAATGTAAATATTGCAACAAGGTTTCAAGCGTCTGTGAATTCACAGTATTGCTTTAGTGGATGCATTCAGTACAAGGGGACATATACTGTGAACCACAATACAGCCGGCAAGAAATCAGATGCTCCATTGGAATCATATGTCACTTTCTGGCCTTTATAAAACTAAATTATTAAAAAGATAAAAGCTGAAAACGGATGGACTTTAACAATAACCAGCATATCATTGTACAGTAAAGATCAGTCTGCCAACAGACACATAAATCTATACTGTTATAGACTACCTGAGACGAAAGGTGCCAGGATCATACTCCTCCAGGTCCTGGAGAAACTAGCAATCTGAAGGAAAAAAAAAAAGTTAATTGGAGGCATTAATTTCTGATGGGACGTCCGGTGGGCTCTCATTCTATGTATCTATGGTTAGATTTTGGACGCAAACATATTGCTACCACATATTTTTCAACAATGAAGAAATGTATCACATAAACTTTGGAACCATATCAGGGTTTTCCCTAACATACAGACTCTTTGCCGCAGCGCCTAACAGTTTTTGCAGAGTGCCCAAAAAAAATGATCCTAAAAAGGCAAACAACGGTAAGCGTTCTCTGGGCCGACAAAAAACAAAACAAAACTGAGAGGTGGCTTGATCTCATACAGAAAAGTAACCAGGCAACAAGAATGACGTAAACAAAAAAAAAAAGAAAAAAAAAGATACAAAACCCATTGTGACATTACCTCCCACAGAGCAGGCACAGCCACAACTGCCTCTAGCACCCTCTGGAGGTGGCTGATCTGAGGGGGAAAACATACATGTACAGATTATTTCATAATGACTTTTTGATAGGTGTTTTTTCCCCCTGGTACACATCCCCTCACCAAGTTGAAGCCCAGCAGCTTCTGAAGCAAACTGTTCCACAGCTGAGCGTCGTACACCTGATACTCCAAGCACAGGTCTGCCACCAACCGCACCGCCTGAAAGGACAAAGGGTGTGTCAGTTCTCTGCATGTTTGGAACATTTCTGACATAGTGACGCTCCAATAAAGCAATTAGCTGGGATAGTTTACATGTTTTTAGTTAGACTGTACCTGTGGCTCATGACTGTGGTTCTTCCACAGCCCTTTGACCAAGCCCTCTTTGGGACTATTGAGGAAAGACCGCACTGTGTAAGGGATGTTCAATGCCTCCAGTTGAGAGACAAAGATGTAGCACTTCAGGTAATATCTGCAGAGGAATATAAAATACAGAAGCATTAAAGTCAATTAACTTCACAATAAGTTACTAAACTTTTAGTGTGAAACAGATTTCCTGGCTCTTACTGAATTTTGGTTCGGGGGATCTGCAGCTGAGCCTCCAGAGTGGCTGCATCAGCGAGGCGGACAAGACAGAGCAGTGCACGAGTCCGATGGCAGAAGGTCAGACGAGGCCCAGAGGTGCTGAGGGGCTACAGGAAGATATCCAAAGACTGACATAAGCAACTTACTGTGGAAGATGTTTATAATATTGACTCACTGCACTTTGTGGCTCACCCAGGTTTCTTCAGAGAGGATGGGGCTAAGAAGACGAACAGCATCATCCATGGAGCAGGACTGCAGCATGTACACCAGCCTGAGAGCATCAAATACACAAGACAAAAACGTCTTTGCCCAATCTAATAATACAGTGATTATCAACAGTGAAATGCACATTTCAAACTGATACTATACAGAACGTACAATTACTGCAGAAAGTAACAGTGATGTCTCTACCTCATTAAGTCTGGGTCGTCCTCGATGTTGCTGTAACATTCATAATTACCAATATCCTTTAAAAAGGAGAAATAATTTGTCAAATTCTACTCAATGGACTGTGTCTCCAAAAAAAAGACAACATAAGCAGATAAATCAGAGATGTACAGAAAATGTGATTAGCTCGTTAGGTCACAAACCTTGGTAACAGCAGGGCCCGTTTTGCAGATCCACTTTTCCAGCAACATGTTACGAATTTTCAGGAGATCCACGCTGTTGATGTTGGCTATTTCTTTAACCACAGCGTGTATATCTGCTCAGAGGCAAATGATCCAATTAAAATTATTCAACATTGTTGGTGACTTGCTCTCAGCATATTAAGCTATTTAAAGGAGCATTTCGCCCCTGGCAAAAGCCACTGTCAGCCAAAGCTGGTGTTCTCTGTAATCAACAGAAGCAATAATATTTGAAATTGGCGCCATAGCTGTGGAGAAAGTTGGACAATCAGCTCGTGGTTTCGCCCATTCTACATTCCTACAACACCCAGTGTGCATTCTGCCCCTCCCTTTGAAAGGAACGACCCAGCGAGAGACGCTGGAGTGAAATACTACCATTTTCCAGTCAAGGACATTGATCGCTGCAGGCAATGGCTCAAAGCAAAATACGACGAGAATATACCGGTGGATCGTCTAAAAAATCTTCGGGTCTGCAGTCTACATTTCAAACCTGACGATTATGAACTAGACATGACATCGGAGGCGGGCGTCCTAGATTGAGGAAGTGTAGTTTAGCGAGCTCCCTGGCCTCCGCCAGATGACGCGTTTTATGTAGTCTGGCGGAGGTCTTCCAGGGCCCATTGGAGAGGCAGATAGCATCCTCCAAAGGCATAGAGCGAAATTTCATTTTGTTTCTACCATAATGGCATTAGCTCCTCATAATAGCATGATAGGACTGAGGCTCAAAATCTGAAAATGTAAGCAAGATCAATTTAATGTCATAAAAATCAGTGTAAAACACATGGAAGTTAAAACACAGTGAAATCCTGTAGCCTTCTTTGATACATATTATGCTGCAGAAAATAAAAGCCACATTCCTTCTAATGTCAACCACAGACTGCGGTGTCAAAGTGCGCTCACCAGGAAACGTTTGACCTCCTGTGTCTCTGTAATGCTGCTCTACACTGCTGTGCTCATACAGGGCCACTATGAGTCTGGATGGCAGCCCGGTCAGTTTCAGATGCTCTGGGCTGTTCAGCTGGCTGGTGATCAAGGTGTTCTCAGTAGCCGAGCGCTGAAACTGCAGCTTCAGCTTGGACAGAAAGGTCTCCCCTCTGGTCCTCGCTGCCTCCTGTTCACAAACAAAACCAAAACAGTTTAAGAAAAAATAACCAGATAAAGTTTTGAGAAACTTGTCCTGTGTCACTTTTTCAGGTGAAAATCAAATACTGACCTCAAGGTTTGGATCTTTCAGCCAGGCATCTCCAAGAGACAAGCAGAACCTAAGTGACTGAGTCTTCTCGTAGCCTGTAGAGAGGAGGGACAGTTCAGTACAGAAACACAAACACAAAGCTTCAGTGCTTTGGTAGGGTGTAATCTTCAGGTCAGACCTGCTGGCAGCTCCTGGGTGATCTTGTGGGCGGTGGCAGCAGCCCACTCCGGGCTCTGGATGCAGTGGATGTACTTCATCATGGTCTTAGCTACTTTGAAAGTCTCCTTATTGTAGCCGTGACCCTGACCCTTTTTCCTCTGCTCTAAGAGTAAAGGCTTCATCTTCTTCTCAAACACATGGTTCGCTGCCGACATGTTTAACTTGTCCAGGCTCACCTAGAAAGAGGTAGAAAGGTTTGACTAACCTACATAACAGTTTAAAGGTATATTTATCATTTGTGTGACATATGGAGCCACGCTGCTTTCAGATGAGTGTGCGTTACCTTCATCAGTTTGCTAATCAGAAGAAGTGTAGGGAAGGTCTCCTCGCTAAGCTCAGGAGCTAAACACATGAAACACATCTCAATAACTGCTAATAACATATGAAATTATTTATAATTAAACTACAGATTTTGCCAACTGAAGCTTCAGAAAAAAGTCCTAGATTTCAAACACAGTTACAAATGTTCAAAGTCTTATCCGTCACCTCGACTGCAGTCAGACTTACAGGTGGTGAAACATACATGGAACAAGTTCAGAGTAAGACTTACACCCACAGGCAACCGGTTCAGATCTCAAGCATGAAAATAAACTGCAGTAGCTGACTAACCGATAATCTTCCAGTAATGTTTGGTCTGCATGAGCAGGTGGAAGGGCAGCCTGCTGTTGGACAGGGAGTTTGGCAGCAGGCTGTTTTCCAGAAGATATGTGTTTTCCACGTCTGAAGGAGGAGCAACTCGCCTGTAGGACTTCAGGTGCTGAAGGAGGCCCATTGCCTGCAGATTAAGAGGTAGTGGTTGTTTATCTGCACAACACATCTATCAGACAAGGAACCCGTTTGATTTCAAATGTACCACTGTGATATTGTTTTACCTGACTAACAGAAAAGCTTGTCACGTTCTCGTCCGCAGCCTGAATGATCTTCAGCACCACTTCAATTCTCTCGTAGTTGTAAGGGCTGAGCTGAATGATGTGAGGTGAACAGCAGAATCTTAATTTAGTTTGGGACAGAAACACCAAACCAATTTACAGTTCAGAGGTAAAGAGAGACTGCTTTTGAATCAGTTTACATTGCACGACTAAACCAGATAACAGCTTTTTTTTCATTCAAAAGCTACACTTTAAAAGCAGGTTTATATAGTTGTTACATTATATTAAGAATTCTCATCAACTAAGACAACTAAAATAATCTTATTCTATCAGAAAATTTCCCTTATCCCTTATATCAATAGTAACTTCACAAACATTAATACAAATATCTTCCTCTCCTGGTTTGATGTTCACACAAACCTTGAAGACGGCAGCACAGAGACTGTCGGTGAGCTCGCTCGTGCTGTGTAACATTGGGATAATCTGCAGGACTCGCTCAAGTGCGTCTGCATGACACAGAGGCTGCATCTCTTCCTGGCCCGGGTAACCGGCACCGTCCTCATCCTCCTGTAGCAGCAGTAAGGTGGTAATGTACTGGTTGATCACACCGTCACGGTCTAGCTCAAAGGTGCTGCAGATGGAGGGAGAAGTTCACGTTATATTTCAAACTTATTTATATCTCATAATTTGCATTGGTTTCACATTTTTGGGTGTTTATTGTTCACAGTGAAAAAGTGAAAACTGCATAATTCCGTGTTTTTCCAGAGTTACATTTTTAAAAAGGTCGCCTCTGAAATGGGGCGTTCAGAACAGCTGCAGGTGTCTATGTAGAACCTTGCTTTGGCTGAAACCGTCCAATCGTCATTCACCATCACTCACCTCAGGCTGCCTTCATGCACTAGCTTGTAGTCAAGTCGTTGTCAATATTACAACTTGCCGATTTTAGGCCGAATAACCGATCCTAGAGCAGCCATGTTTTCTACAACTTGGAGTGACAGTGCAGTGTGGCCGCTCCCCCATGTTGTATCACACATGTGGGGGAGGGGCTACGTGGCCACTCCAAATACTGTCAGCCAATCATGGCTAAGGTCTGACCTTTGAGCGGCAAAACAGCTTGTTGGTTTCAGGAGGAAGGAGAGGCTCCAAAAAAATAATTAAATTAAAATGTGTATACAATTTTTAAAAAGGAAACAAACTTTACCAACGTGATTCAAAAACACATTAGAATAAGAGAAAATTGATTGCATAGCTGAAACATGTCCGCTTTAAAGAAAGGAGGATTTGACAATGAGAGTGAGCAGCTGACCTGCAGTACTGGAGGATAATATCTGGTGTGATCTTCCTGTTTTTCACCATATCTGGGATCAGACTTCTCTTCATCTCAGGCCGCTGACGGAAAACTGGCTGGATCGATATCTGGAGCAGCGGAGAGCGCAAAGATGGTAAATGGGGCCATCCGTCAAAAGTCAGTCACTTCAACATGTTTTCAATAATTCAACTACATTCAAACACTCTGACCTCAGCCCTTTTCTTCGTACGTGTTTATACTTATATGACAGACAGTGATCGATGTAAGGTCCAAAATGTAAAATTTACAGACAGACATCTGTGAAGAATAATGTGAATATAAATATGAAATTCTTTCCATCCACATACCTCCAGTTTGCCGAGCTTGATGCCCCACTCAGCGTCAGTGATGACAGAGAGAAACTTCTCTTGTTCCTCTGCCTCATCGTACAAACAGCAGAGATTCGCCCCAATCCTGGCCACGGCCTGAAATTAGCAAGACACAGTCACTGAGTAGTTTTGCTGAATGTAGCATGAACAGAGGTGTTTATAAACACATGAGACTTTGTAATCTCCTTCATTTCCGACAAACTACTTTATATATTCTCATGGCTGATCTCAAAGTGGCTATGACTCCAAGCAAGACTCAACAGCCTCAAAAGCTGACCCTGATACACAGTTTAGGACACCTTTTCTTTACATTATCAGAATAAAATAATAGGTGAATAATAACAGTGATCATATTGCCTACCAAGATTTTGTCATAGTTTTGCCAGGTGTTGTCAATAACCTTCCACAGTATCTTGAAGACCTCTGCTTTTGAGAGGAGCGTACAGAGTCCAATAGCCAAATCGCAATCGACCACCCTCCAGTTGAACACCTGCAGTCCATAGAAAATAGAGAAAGAGTATACAAATATCCTAATAGTGCATTATTGCCTCTGCAACCCCCTTGATGTCAAACTCACCTTGTTCAAGAGAGCCACAGCAACCGCATTCAGAGACGAAGAAGTTGTCTTCCGAAGACTATTCAGGCATATATTGTACTGCTTAAGCTCTTGGGTGTCGTAAAGCTGAAAAAACAGTTCACAGTGAAGTTAAAGTAGCTAACCCTATAATTATACAATAGTTCCATGGCAGTGGCACTGAACGCACCACTTGATATGTTACAGCTAGGGATGCACGATATTGGATTTTTTGCCGATATCCGATATGCTGATATTTTACAACTCATTTAGCCGATTACCGATATCGATATTTTTTTCCCGCACACCTAATTGCAGAGATCATCAACTCTCTTCTGTATTGGAATTAGCGTACAGTATAATGGTGATACTCTTATCACATTTGTTACAACGGTCGGGGTGACGGGTCTTGAGATGGTTAATCAAGTTTGTAGTGTTGAAAGACTTTGCCTTGGCTCCTCCTCGCATCACCGAAGCTGAGCAGTCATTGCAAATAGCAGTTTTGCTGTCTATTTCAGACACTTTGAAAAACTTCCACACCACAGACATTTTGGCTTCTAACTCTCTCATGCTGCAGGTAGACACGTGACGTCATCACGCTGCGCCGCGCAGGTCTTCTTCGCGCCGGGGACATTGCGCCGAGGTCAGGCATTTAATCAAGTATGCAGCAGCCCATTATTTTATCGGTTAACTATATCGGCATTTTGGCCGATATCCGATAGTTCATTTTTAAGCCAATATCGGCCGATACCGATAACGTGCCGATAATATCGTGCATCCCTAGTTACAGCCGTACCTGTACACTGAGCTTTACGTCCATAACATTAGAGGTGACGTGCTGCAGGCAGCTGCCATATGAGTTGACCAGCACTCTGAGGGCCAGCTCCAGCTGACTGCACTCCTGTAACATCTGTAACATGTTGGCCAGGGGACCCAGGAGGGGCCGCAGGTAGTTTGAACCTGCATGTGGACCGGGAAAAACACAAGGTCAACTTTTAAGAGAACAACTTCTAGATGAGAAAGTGAAATATAAAACAGACTTACCGTCTTCAAATGAGCAGTGTGAGAGACAGGAGCAGTCCAGTGGGTACAGTTTGGTATCTGCAAGATTGGAAATATTAATCATATCAGCTGCTGAAACCGAACTGAAGACTGCCTGAAGTGATAAAATTATAGATTACACGTTGAATGGATGATCAATTTGGACGTCTTACCCCAAGAAATAGGCAGCAAGCAGTTGGTAATTTCATATTGGACTGGAAGCACAGACACTGGGTCCAGAACAATGCAGTCTTCATTAAAGACATCCTGAAAACTCTGAGAATATGGATCTTTTTCTGCCTCCAAGGTCAAATCCTGTGACGTTACATCATCAAAAAATATTAATGATAAGCATTTGGTTAACTTTCACAACAAAGAGGTGGCATTTAATTAAAAAAAAACAACCTGCAAGTACAACCCAGAGCAAAATAAACTTACTAAGTGTTATATAAAGGAAAAAGAAAGGTACTGACCTTGGCTATAAAGCCATAGTTGTCTGATAACTGACACTGATGATAAACATCCATAGCTATCCGTGTGCACTTGCAAAGCTCCAGACAGTCCAGAAGCAGATCTGTAACAGTTATTATAATATCAACTTCAGGGATAAAGAGCAGCCACTCTAGCTCAGGGTCTCTCATGTGAACTGTTTAGCTAAGATGCTTCTTCTACTGTTGCAAACAAGGTGTATTTTTGTTCACTGTAAATGACCAAAGTTTGAGGATTGATAAAATGTTGTTAGAGATCATTTATGTTTAAACGTGTTCTTTACCAGAGTGGCACAAAGTGATGGCCTGGCACGCCAGATCGTGAATAACTGCTGGCAGGTCCATGTCCTCAGGAAGCACCATGGGCACATCTGCCTCCAGCATCTGGCACAATGTCTTGGCAGCAGTGAACAAAACCTTCCCTGTGCTGGTGTTGTAGTGGTGTTCATACAGCTCACTGAAGACATGGAGAAAGAACAAAGAAAAGGGCTGGAATGAAAAAAATTAACAATTAATCAAGAGTTTAATAAGAACACAGTGGTGGGAAAAATCCCCAGCGAGCTCCATCAGTCTGCCCCCCTTTGGATTCATTCAGTATCCACAGACACACACCTGAGGATCTTGAGGGCCTTGTCCACTTTGCCCACTCGCAAAGCTCGCAGGGCCAAGTCAGACCAGAGCTCGGGTTCGGTGCGCTGCAGCTGCCTCCCCAGACGACGTAAGCCAGCCTCTGTGGAGATGGTCTTGGTTTTGCCATCGGGATCATTAGCCACAACTGGAGTTGCCGTGGTCTTCCCCTTTGATGCACAGCGGCCCCGCGTGTTTTCATAGGCTGTGATGTGGTGCTCCTGGATCTGTTTTTGGATGTTTGGATCCTCATAGTTGGACGGGGTGAAGAAAACATCAAAGTCCTCCTGAAGAAACACACAAATGGATTTAGGGTTAAAAGCTGGAAGAACACTTTCAAATGTGTTTTAAATATGAAACTCACCTGTAGGTGGGCGATCGTCTTGAACATAATGAGGTTGTTTTCACACTCCATGCTTTTAAGAGCATCATCTGCAGAGGAAATGAAACCTGGCATCACTCTTTGATGTTCATTTCTTTCTCAGCCTCTGTCTGTCAGCTTAGTTAAGTGAAGTAAATAAGACCCCAGCAGGATGTTTGCTGACAGGGAAACTGTGGTACCCTTTAGTCTCTCTATTGTGAAGTAAAGTACTTACGCTTTTGAATTATGAGCAGGTATTTCAGAGCCTCCACCATCACCTGAGCTATGACCATCTGGTGTTTCTTGTGCTATTGAAGACAGGCCGAGAGAAAGTTAAGATATACAAGATGCTGGAATGAATGAATGGTATAAGGTGCCCGGCAAGAACAAGCTCTAAAACTTAAAACCGACTTTAAATGCAACACCCCCCTCTCCTCACCTCATCAGATATGTGCCGTTTGTCCTCCAGCTGCAGCCGAGCCCAGGATGTGAGACGCTCGATCACACACTCTGCTTCGGCAGAGGAAAGCTTCTTCAGGACAGTCATGCAGTCCTCAGTCTGAGGGCGGTATAAAAGACTTCCTATCAATAGGTCATAGACATTGAAAGAAACATCTGCAGATTTTAAGGTTAAAAGCACACCTTGCCGAGGCCAATCAGCTGAATGAGATATAAGTAATTAATCTGGGAGGTTGGAAGTTTGTACGCTTCAGCTAATGTCAGGGAGTCTCCTAAGGACATTGGCAAGTCTTGCTTGAGGATGTATCTTATCAGCATCTGTGGAAGACATGCAGTATATGATTGAGAGTCCAAATTAAGGAATTGCAGAGTCATATGTCACATAATGAATCAAATCCAAATCACCATCACTTGAGTGCTGTTGGAAAGGTTGAAGTTGCGGATCCCATAGCCTCTGAGAAGTTTCCTGATCTCCATCAGACGGTAGCTCTCTTTCAGAAGCTCTTGTCTGATGAAAACATAAGTCAGAAGAGAGTAGTAGAGAAACTACCATCACATGTATTTAAGTATAAAGAACTTAAAGTTAAGACATTGTTAACGTACTTTGGTCCATCCATCTCTAGGTACTGCTGAACCAGTTTTTCCACCACGTTACTCCAGGGCACTACAGCTTTCTGCATGATCTCCAGCACAGCGTCCACCATCAGCTGAGAGGACATACAACAGCTTTCTTGGATCTTGGTACAAAGTCTTTTAAACAACCTTCTTGGCTTTTGTGCTACTGTTATTACTGGTTTTCATGCAAAATATTGTTCTCATAAAGCTTAAGCATGGTGTGAACTCTAAGTGTAATGTTGTCAGAAACTTACATCAGTATCAGTCATGCAGCCAAGCACTGCCACTGCTTTGGCCTCCCATCCTGTGAAAAGTGTCGTGGTCTGAGAGCTGCAGCGCTCCAGAAGATCCTGGAGAAGATCAGATTGAGAAGCTTCATCTTCATCAGGCATTTAAAGTTTGTTCCCAGTGGGGTTAGCAGTGGTGGTGTTTTACCTTGATATACTGTAGAAGCAGCTCATCAAAAGGGATCTCGTGCTCTTCAGCGTACGGCAGGATGCTGCTCTCCACTGTGGCTGCGATCAGCTCTGGAGCCGGCACTTTGTCCAGCATGAAGAATGCAACACTCCGTACACTGCCCTGTGAAATTCAATTCAAACTCATTCAATTTCTGATAAAAACAATGTCCCCACACACATATAAGGCAGACAAAGCATCAAGATTAGCTTATAATATAATGTAATTTAAAGCAACACCACCAATAAAGCAAAACATTTTCTTTAATTTCTTTTTTTCCCTTTTAACCTCCCCTGCATGATTCCAAACTTTGCATTTAACACGTACTATAATATTTGTTATCTTGTTGGAGAAATCAGAAGCTTGTTCAAAGCTGTAATGTATTTACAATAGGTCATTGATTGGAGACGAACCTTCTCAAAGACTGAAAGTGAAAGTCTGCAGTTGTATTTCCGGTGTAGATCCAGGAGCTGACGGAGGTTGGACACCAGGGACATGAGGTTCTCCACTTCTTTTGCACCATAATTATCATCCTTAAAATATGAAAACACGTTATATTTTTGTAGTTCTCTGACAAATCAAATGCTCTGCTAAAATGAAAAAATATCTTGTATCTGTGACTGTCAACGGATGAGCTGTGCTTTTCTCTCTTTATTTGGGGGGCTGGCTTTGACATATTTCCAGTTGGATACTTTCTGAATCTAGCTTGCTTATTTCACTAAAGTTGCCTTCACCAGCTTTAAGTTTGAAGGCCCAGAGGTGAATCACAAAAGTATAAACATTCTTTCAGAGAAAAAACGTAAAATGTGGCCGACTTACAGATTTCATCCAGGTCCATAGAGAGGGCACACCGAGCATTGCCAAGTCCAACCCGTTGTGTGGCCAAGAAGCCTGAAACAAGATTTGAGATTTTTAATTATTGGTTTAACTATTCTGTCTTTTATACGACTAAATGAAATAGCGGTTCAAAAATGTGGAGATTGAGATGTTTAAGAAGTTATATGAAAAAGAAATGGCCGTTGCTTTTCCAGCTTGCAGGACTTTATTCAAGTCATTAATCATCACAAGTGTTCATCTCTGCTTCCTTGTGTTGCATGAATCCAAAGCCCTGGTTTTACTTGATTTAAGCGTTTGTGGTTTCTCTACCTTTTCTGTTAACTCCAGATTTCTTGCCCTCTGTTCCAGCCATCTTGCCAGGATTTTCTATGGGCACATAAAGACAGAACATTTACAATCAAAAACAAAGCTCCATGTGGAGATGATTACAGTATTTCAGGCTAAGGAGAATGCATCCTACCTGTCCTGTTGGAAGCACTCTTCTGACAAAAGGGACAAAAACTGTCCTGAACCAAGGACAGAGGTCTTGAGACGGCAGGTCCTCTGGGATGGCACCGAGCACAGCTTCAAGCTTTCCCTCATTGAACTCTGCTGCAATCTGTCCCTGTCACAAAACACAACAGTGAACAACCTACCATGTTAGGCTTTGTTTCTGCATTGTTTGTGATGAGCCTTAAATAAACTATATGCAAGTACATTTCTACACTAAGTTACGGATGTATGACAAACGTCTGTGTTTACTTTGGTGAGTGAATGAAGCTGATCTTTACCTCATATCTGAGCCAAAGGAGTTGTGCACCCTTCATGTCTCCTTCTCTTAGGTGGGTCAGAATGTCTCCTAAGTCGTCAGTGCTATTCAGAAACTCAATCCAGGCGATGCCACTATGGATTATAGATAACAAAACTAAAAATCACACACAAGTGTACACAACATACAGCTCAATGCTGAAAATGCACATGGAAACACAGGGGACTGCTTAGACTTTAAATTTACTTGAAGTGTTCTGGGCCGTGCAGGCTGCAGAAGGTCGCCAGCCTGGCCAAAGCCTCTTGGATCTGTAGCGAGGAGTATCGTGTGGCCGCGTGGTTAAGCATCTTCTCTGCCGTCTCAAAGGTCGGCCACGGAGCCTTGAGGCAGTACTCCACCACATAATGCTCATCCTAGGAAACAATGTTCTTTTAACCTTTAACAATTTTAAATTTCTATGACTACCTAACAAAGATATTTCAGACTAAATAATATTTTTTTTTAAAACTGACCGTGATCTTCATCAGGTTGGTCTTGGCCTCATCCACAAGTTCAGACCACACATCCTGCCCATAGCCACCCACTGATGCAGAGGCCAGCTGCTCCAGCACAAAGTCAAGCTTCACCTTGTAAACAAGCTGAAAAAAAGGATGATTGTAAGTTGTATATATCTACACCAGCTCCTTTTTCATTCTAAAGTAACAGAACTATTTCCGAAGTCTTATTTGCACATCACAACCCCTTTTATTCCGCTGTCCACTGAGGCAGACAGACAGACAGTCAGACAGACACTTACCTCTAAATCCAACTCAAATGTGATTGCAAACTTTTCAGCCTCTTCAAACATGTGTTTGTGAAGAAGTCTGCTAAGTCTGGGAATTAGAGAGAAGTCAAGTTAGTGAAAGTATAGTAACAACCTTTAGACCACAGTTAACATGGAAATACATCCGAGTATGTAGAGGTACCTGTTCTCAGGCAAGGCCTCTGTGAAGCATCTGACCACAACAGAAGAAATCGGCTCTCCTCGACTACTTGTTGAAGAACAAGGGAAAAAAAGACCAATTTATATTTTAATGAATTCATCATATTCTACTGACTGAACATCTTAGTAATATAAAACATCTTACCTTTCCGGGTTCTCACAAATGCCTTCAACCAAATAAATGGTATCCTGAAATCAGAGGACAAAATGGTTTACTGAAATGTGAAGAAATATCTAAATTTAGCACAACATAAAATCCTTATAACAAAGTAGTAAGTGTTGATTGTTTACCATGTTAATTTTTGTCTGCACAAGACAGGAGACTGAGGAGACATCCAGAGAGTAGCAAACAGTCATGGATGGCAGAAATCGTATTTGCAGGGAGTTGATCTGAAAAATTAAAAACCAGCATATTTAGTTTTAAACTTTAGAATCACTGATAATTGTTTCTTCAAAAGGAGCTAACTGCTACCTTAGACTTAGACTTAGACTTAGACTCAACTTTATTGATCCCTTTGGGATGACTCCCTCTGGGAAATTCAGTCTCCAGCAGCTTATACAGTACAATACAATAGGAAAGAATCAGCACACAGAGGGTAAAAAATAAAGATCAAAATATATATATCTATCGATATATATATATATATATAAAAAAGTACAAAATTAGATAACAAAATATATAAAATATACACTCTTAGAAAATGTACAAGTAAACAGTGGGTAATAGTTCAATTAAACTAAATTAGGTTATTGCACTGTGGTATTAGGTTATTGCACTGTGGTGAGAGATTATTGCACATTGACAGATTTTTATTGCACATATGACCCTTTGAGAAATAAATAAATATTACTATTGAATAAAGGAGGATAACTACTATTAACTTTGTGAGGTGAATTAGTGGCTACCGCTTGTGAGAGAGTCTGTCCCTGTTACCTCCTCCCCCTAAGTGAGGAGTTGTACAGCCTGATGGCATGAGGGACAAAGGAGTTCTTCAGTACCTGACTGTTGTCTTGCTTTGTCAGTGTAATCATCTTCATGCTGCCTTTGTCTTGGCTGCGAAACAAACAGATTTATTTGCACTTTTAACATTACTTAATCAAAGCACTTCCCCCTGTATAATCACAGGTACAGTATGTTATAACACATGGATACATACGCCATCATGGAGGCAGAGCCACACTCTGTGGTGAGTTCAAAGTCGTGAATGGCCAGATCCGGCCAGCAGTGAATCATGATGAGGAAGTGTAGATCCCAAAGACTCAGGGTGTCCTGGGACAGAAGAAAGACCCAAAGAGATTTTTTAAATAAGACTCAAAACTTTAACATTGAACCTAATGGGATGTAACATCGAACAGTTTCATGTGATACCATCTCACCTCAGTGTCGAGAATATACAAGAGATTATCCACCACCACCATCTTCCTCACACCTTTAACAGAAATATAAGGACAAAATAAGTTATAATAATAACTCTACTGTTACAGGCTCTTAAACGTTTTAATTGTTCACACTGTGTTTATATTTCTTATACCGTCTCTTTTGCCCAATACAGTGTTTATTCAAAATTTTTGAGCCCATGTGCTCATCTCTTATAGTCTCAAAAAGTTTAATGATAAATATTGAGAGGACAACAATAATTCTTAAAAAAGGCACATTAATAATGTGTGGCTTTATATTGTACATGAAGCAAGAGCATACCTGGAATTAAGCTATCGCTGACAGAGTGAGCGAGGCACATCTTGGCCTGATGAGGGTCCATCATCCAGTGAGTCAGAACATTTTCTTTATCCCCCTGTGAAGACAATGATGTACCAAGTTAAATCAACAAAAATTGTAATGCTTAACATAAGGACTAGCTAACATTTCCAGGAGAGGTGCTATTTCAATGCATACATGTGAATTAAATCTCAATACTGTTTTGAGGAATAATTGTCAACAACTTTTAAAACGATTCCCTTTGCAAGAATCTACACACAAGTACTGTACATGAATAGTTGACTTATAATACATATATCAATTTCCTGCTTTGTGATGCCTTAGTAACCTTTGTGATAGCATAGTTACATTCACATGTACACAATGTATCACAGCAACTGGTGGTAAAGAAATGAACAAAACTGCTCTTGCAGACACGGACCCCGATCATTAAGTGGATTTCATGGCCCAGGCTGAACATCACAGCTGTACTGCAGCCCTCGTCGTGGTAATCCCTGGTTGAGCAGAAGTCTATCTTGATGTGAGACTGGAGCTGAATGTGCAGAGACATTGGATTTAAAATTCTGCAGTTAAAAAAAATGGTTTTACTACTGAAAGAACGCAGTGTCAACTAACCTCTTTCAAAGATCCCAGATCCATTTTTTCAATGGCTGTGATGAAGACATAAAACTAATTGTTTAATTTGGTCAACAAAACGCAGACAACAAAACTCAAAAGTCTCCTGCTCGTTATGTTAGAATACCTGTCTCTATCTTAGCCAGTGCAAGGTTTGTAATATGGAAAAACCCATCCTTTATGAGAAGGAACACGTGGTACATCCCTGATGAGAGAAAAAATATAGTTAAACCACAGAAACACATCATTTCAGAGGAGTTAAAAAAAAAATGATCCAAAAAAATGATCAAATTCTTAAATCCTTTATGTTCCAGTGCACATCACACCTTCATTTCAAAAAATATATCAAATAGAAAGTTTACCTGTGGATTCCTTGTCTTCCTCTATGAGGAGATAGCGGTATGTTTTCTCATCTCCACTGGATGATTTCTCTACCAGCGCCTGAAAAACCCAGAAGACACCTTATATAATGTACATACATGAAACACATCATACAACCAAACCAGGATAAGTGCAACTGGGGACATCAACTACTGTATGTCATCCCAGGTGTTGTAGTTGAAATCAGACAGGCAGCATATAACAATTCATTGCTAGGCAGGGAATGATTATATCAAATGTAACCCTAAACGAGTAAGGTTATATTTGTTATTTAACACTCATACCCTGGTGAGAAGGATCTTCTTATGTGGAACATAGATCAAATGAAGGTTCCCATTTCTTTCACAGACCACCAAAAACTGTCCTTCCAGGCATACGTCAATGGCATCCACATCCGTTTCTGAAACATATGGTGTGTGACATAACCTTAACAATATCCACAAACTGATTTTGTTTGGACAAGGTTAAGCAGCAGTAGCAAAACGGCAGTCATCAGTTACTATGACATCAGTGTGAAGATGAAAGAATAGGTATAAAGGAGAGATACTCACCAAAGTGAAGAAGCAGCAGGATGGTCTGATAGCTCTGATCAAACAGGATAACCGTCTTGTCAGCAACAACAATGCTCCAGTTTGAACCACTGGAGGAGGAGAGACTGGGATCTAGCTGCACCTGAGAGAACCAGCATTTCCATCCAATCACAAATCAGTACTTTTACTAGTATTCACAACTTATAATTGTATTATTGAAAAAAGGGGGAGGGTAAAATGGGGGTCCAGAAGTCTCTGTTCGTGATATGTAAATATTGACAATCATTACCTCATTGGCAGTGGAGATTTTGACCAGTGTATCCACCTGATACAAGCCGCTGCCATTTTCTTCCTTTGACACACCTCCGAAACGGACTGTGTTAGTGTCTTCGTTGGTCAGAAGTTCAACGTCGCTCCACATCGCCATTTCAAGGAGCTGATTGACGTGGAAGAATGTGACGGTTAGCTTAAATGATCTTATAGCTAATTTGGTTGCAAGTAAACTTAACCTTAATGTTATGATAACGCTAATGCTATTAATACAGCCGAGAGTTGAGAGACTAATAAGATAAACTGCGAATATATATGAACAATGGCAAACTGGCAGATTACAATGAAAATAACAGTGATAGTTGATAGTTACTCACCAGTATAGAGAAATATTCAGAGAGCTAACATAACAACACTGCGAACTAACATGACAGCTTTAGAATTTGGCGGGTTCTTCTTCTTCTTTATTGTTTCATGACCGTTGTAAAACAACGTTGCGGTACAATACCGCCGCCCAGTGGTATGGAGTGTAGCTCGGGAGTCTAATACAGTACTTTGACTATTTTTCATACTTTATAAAATTAAAGAATTATAATAAAAATATATATTTACATTCTGTTTATCAATGTAGTTATCTTTAAACATTGAAAAAAAAAAATATGCAGCAATTTGTTTTTTGAGGGTTGCTGCCTCATTTATACAGTTTATGGTTGCTGCGGAGGCAAAAGAAAAGTTATGTCCCTGAGTTTTGCCTTCAGGACACCTTCCATCTCACGCAACGTTCAAACCATGCCTCTTTCGGCAGGATAGCAGAAGTATTTAGTGCTTGTCCTATTTCATATCTCCAAATTTTTCGGCTTGTTAACTAAACCTAACCATTAATTGCCAAAGCCTGTTTGAAGGAAATTTTGCCTGACAGGCTAGTTATGGAGCAAATCTTCAAACGACCACACACATAGGGGCGGGGCAGTGCAGGCATGTCCGAGGAGCCATGACAAGTTGCCAGGTTGGATACTTTTCTGTTTAATTGCGTGGTTTAATCAAGGTCTAATGCTGAATGTACAACTGTTGCATAATAATAGAGCACTTTTTACTTCAATATGTCAGTAATTATATATGTTTAGGATTAGAGTAAAGTGAAGGAAATCGTCTGCATCTCATCTCTCTCCAGTTCATCAAACTTGCAAAAGTGGATATTTACAGTCGTATAAAATAGTATCTGACATTAATTCATTACAGAATTACATCGTATTAAATTGACTTCTGAAAAGTTATGGCTTATATTGCCGTGCCCTTGATCCTTTCTTTGGTCAGGTCAATTGGGTTTCAACTCTGTGATTTGCCTGGATGTGGGGGATCCAAGAACGAAAACCTGGCAACCTAGAACAAACTAGCTGAGCTAGACAACGGCTGTTTAGTAGCTACCGCTCGGCATTTGTCTGCACTGTGTACAATACAGCCGTGTTATATGTACAGCGTGCTTCAGGAATATGTCGGTAAGTGCCATTACATAACGACAAACTATACACACATGAATGCAGTAACATCTTAACAATGTAAGTACAAGTTAACGATTATATTTAGATATCTTTTTTCTTAAAGATGGCGGTTAGCCTGAGTTAGCTTAGCAACCTAGCTCAGGCTCAATCGCTCTCGGATGGAAGTATGAATGACGAACGTCGTCGCATTTAGCTAATGTGGATAGCATACTGGATAACTGGCTTTTTATTTTGTTTGACTGTCGTTTCCTCCTCAATCTGGGCGTACTTTTCGGCCAAAACGGGGATGTCGTCTTTCGAATCAGCAAAAAAAAGAAAAAAGCCAAATTTAATATAGGAAGCATCTGTTTAAATGGTGATGGATTTAATTATGGACTTAAGAAACAGTGTTATTGATGGCACATTTGAGATCGCTGTTTTTGCTTACAACTGACTCATTTACTTAAGTTTACCTATTTACTTTAACATTACATTCGACATTATTTGTACATAGTAGCGCAAATGTAAACAAAAACAGCTCAATATAATATTCACTTTCAATAGGCTATAAAGATTGCCCAAACAAGTTCATAAAACGATGTGTTAATGATGTAGGGCTTTTGAGCGCTGAAGGACATCTTTACTAAAACCTTGTTATTTGCTATGCACTCTGTTGACAGGTGGTTTTAGATGTTGCCTAAACCTAGTAGTTGGTAGCGCCTAAACAGATTTCATCAACATTTGTAAATCAACCAATCACTTATTGAGTACTCTTTTGAATACATTTATTTGATGGGAGGATGCAATTTAACACAGTTCCAGTACAGAGCACTGCAGAGCACTGGTAATGTTCCAGTACATTATGAAAACCTGTAACATAACAATGATGTAAGGTAGGTATGCAGTAATAACACTTCACATTTCTAAAATAAATGAGAAAATTGGAATTCCTCGGTAAAAGAACCGGTAATTGTTACTCAATTAGAGCTGCTTCAGTCAGAACCACAATCACTAAGAACAGTTAGTTACTTGTCGAACCAATCAACCTACTATTTCAGCTCAAGCAATTGGTATACCTTTTTAGAAATAATCTACATTGCATTTAAAAACCTCTAAGGAATGCAGTAACATTAGGAAATTATCCAGTTTCCCATAGTTATAGAGTCCTTAATTCTTCATCATTGTGAATCTGGGTTCTATTTCAAGGTTTCTTCCAGCCAACTAATGTGAAGAAATAGTTCAGACTCCCTTTGAGAGGATATTTAACTAGGACATCGATACTAGAATATTAGATCACACTGATTTGCTGCTGATTTTTTTTTCTCATTACCATTTCTTTCAGGCAAGTGACAATGAATCTGTTGAACTGACACGGACAGGCTCCCCAGTTCATCACAGAAAAAAACACAGCATGGAGTCATCCAGGTCTCCCAGAAGCTCTAAACACCACCATTCACGCTCAAGGTCACGCTCCAGGGACAGAAAACGTTAGTAACAGAATCAGACACTGCAAAACATGCATGAAGAATAAGGGTCATGGTTTAATATTTGTTCTCATGATATACACTCCAGAGATGTATCAGTTGAATGTGTGAGAAGAAAATTGTTGCCCAATGGTAAAAAAAATGTGTGTTGACTGAAGTTGCTTTGCTAACATGTAGTCATATTAGCATGGGGCAGAATGATGAAATATAACTACGACCACTGAGCAAAGTCTGCCCACTCATTTTTCTTTAAATTTACAGATTTAATGTGTTTATAGAGGCTCAGTTCCTCTACAGAATGTTGTCCACAATACTATGTAAAATAGTTTCAGTGTGTTTCTTGTATGAGTTTACTTTAAGGGTCATTTTGAAATGTATACTTGACAGCACTCTTTCTGCTGTTTCCAGGGGACAGAAAATACAGACGGAGTCGCAGCAGGAGCAAAGAGGTAATTCATTCATTGATTTCTATGTGTAGAAACATGTAGGCCTTTGCTGTTTTTTTAAGGCCATAAGTCATATTTCTTGTTAGATTTAGACCAAGGTGAGTATGTTTGTTAGGTTATAAAAGCTACGGTAACCAAAGTTAAAAACAAAATAGATAGATGGGCTTGCTCACATGGAAGGGGTCCTTTTTTACCCACACTATGTTGACATGTCTCGTTCGATATGTAATTATTTATAGCCATATTAAATGGTGAAGAGTAGATTTTTTTTCTTTTATTTTTTTGTTAAATCCTGTGTTTAGATCACATGATAACATTTCTACAATAAATCATACTCAGCGTGCTAATGCACGAAGAGACTGAACAGAAGACGCTGCTGACATAGCAAAATAATATGTCTACTACTGGGACAGGTAACTATCTGCCATTCAAACTCTATATGTCTCACACTATTAGTAGATACATTGTAATTAACTCTTGCATCTCTTTCAGCTAGGGATGGGCATAATTAAACACTAATTAAGATTTAAGTGATACCAAACCAAAAATCAGTTTTTGTCAGAGCCCCTGTAATTATACACTTTTGCCTGTCGGGTTAATTTTTCTCTAAAGAGTTCTGTCAGGATCTGTCTTTAGTGATATCTCAAATCATACTAATGACAACTCGTTCCAAACTATGTTCACATGAGATGCTATGATAAATTGACAGATGTTGTCGCATGAGGATGTTTTACCTGGCAAAAAAAAATTCATTGTAGGAATGCATTATTTTAGTAAAGAAAGTAAAAAGTAAGTTGGATGCCCATCCCTATTCCACCTTTCAGTGGGTCCAGGTTCAAAGCTTCTAGGTAACATTGAACTGATGTTGTTTTCTGACCCAGATCTTCACATCCCAAGGTTCGCATGTACACAATTTTAATATTTCAGAGGTTTCCCGCTTTGATTAATTGGTATGATTTCATTGAAATTAGCTCAGCAAAATTATTCCGTACCACAGAATGGCTGCTCTTTTCAAATAATGACACACTATATATATTATGAACATGGATCTGAAATGACAAGGGTTTTTTCAGCCTGTCATAATTTATTACATACCCTCTGCTCTAAGCCATGGTACTAACTCTTTTTGTTGCACTATTTTCCTGAAAGAGACAACTTCTTCTTAAAACAGGCACGAAAGAGGGACTCTGAGAAGCCATCAAAATCACACAGAAAAACAGATGAGCAGCAAGAGCCAGAGAGACTTTCGGCAGAGAATGGTGAGGAGCGATCCAGACGTAAAGACAGGAAGCCGTCCAAAGGCCGGAGCATGTCCAGGTCACATTCGCGAGAGAGGTTAGTCCAGTCAGTAAACAAGTCTTGGTCTCATTAAATATAACTCAGCATTGATATGCTTTATTCATGTCAGCAATTACTTTGATGGATCTTAATGCTTTCAGGCGGCATCACAGCAGAAGTAAGGATAAGCGACGATCACGGTCACGCAGCCGGGACAGGAAGAAGAAGGCGAGGTCACGCTCAGGTTCAAGGCCCAAACACCGTCATCACAGCAGAAGTCGCAGCAAGAGCAGGTTGGTTTGATATAAATTTCTACATTTCTTCTTATGGGGATCAAGTATTTGTGAACTTTGGTCGTGCATGATAGTTTCATCAACAGTATTTTCATTAATTTTTGTTTGTTTTTTCACCAGGGAGCGAAAGAAAAGGAGCGAAAAAGTACGCAAGAAGAGTCGCAGCAGGTCTGTTAATCCACCTGCCTTCCGGGGCCGAAACACAGCTATGGATGCACAAGAGGCCCTGGCCAGAAGGCAAGGCAACAGCTTACAGGATGTTTACAATACACAATGCCCTGTGAAAGTATGGGAACGGCCATGTCAAGTTTTTTAATTTGTTGTGTTCACTATGTACACTAGAGATATTTAAATTTGAGAAACAAGATCACAGCACATTTTGTTTAAGCAATCCCCCGTTTAGGTGAGAAAAGTATGTGTATGTATCCTGTTGCTTGTTTTATTGATTGTTCAAACATAAAAATAGTGCATGTCTAGTGTTAGTTTTAGCCTCGGTTCTTCTAGTCAGAAAGAAAACACTTACATAAAGACCAAAGAACTCTTCTAAGGCAGAAATAAAGCAAGCAATTTTAAAGTTTTGGACTGACCAGGTCTGTCTCCTGACTTTAATCCCATTAAAATGAATCTCACTTGCTGAGGAGGGGGCTGAAGGAAGAAACCCCTCAAACACAATAACTGAGAGAACCTTAGTTAAAGCCTGGGTGGATAGCAGACTTAAATATAATATAAATTGTATGATCACAAACACTTGACCTTGCTGATCCCATACTTTTGGAGGGCACTGTATATGGTTAGTCATTCTGTTCTGCACAACGCAGCAATGCTAATCATGCTTATTGATCTGCATATTTGCAGGTACTAAGCTTTTTTCCCTATTTTACAGACATTGTCAGCTCTATTAATTTCTGGCATTAAGAATTTATTGCTAGCAGGCAAGCACAGATGAGCTTTATTAGAACCAAATGGAGAAAAATATTTTCTATACCTCATAGTAAGCCTCAAATTTGAGGAATTAATTCCCTAAGTTAGTTAGATGAAAGTTGTGGACCGCTGGGTTGTAATCTGACTTCCCAACTATGTTTCACTTGGTAGAAAGCATTGTTCATCTAAGACATATCACCTAGGTAAAAAACGAGGTAATAGGTGGGATGTACTGGTGGCCATGGCATCTTAGACACTGACCATGTGACATTAACATCCACATTTTTAGTCTGGCCGGGGACCTTTGTTGCATTTTGCTCTTCAGTCCATTTCAAACCTGAACTGTCCCCAGTTCAATTTTCGAAAAACTGCTTATAAAAAATCAATGTCAAGTGTTGCTGATGTCTCCAAATGTTAAGCTGTGATTCCTTTGCTTACAGGTTATATTGTCACCCTTGGGTACACAGCAGTGAGCACAGGTTTGATGCGTTTCAAATCTATTGAGTAACATGAGCACTCTTTTCTGTCCAGGCTGGAGAGAGCCAAGAAACTGCAGGAGCAGAAGGAGAAGGAAATGTTTGAGAAACAGCAGCAGCAACAGCAGGAGATAGCTGCAGGTGAGAATCATTTATTGTGCCTTATTTTTAACCCTAGATGTTTGAGTTAGTTATGATTATTTAAGTCAGCTACTGACTTATGCCAATCTGTGTTTTTTTTTCCCCCCAGTGACAACCCCAATTGCAGTAGCTGCTGCTGCAGCTGCAGCCGCTGCCTCAAACCCTGGCCTCAATGTTGCGGCCCTGCTGGCCTCTGGGACGCAGGTCACGCCTCAGATTGCTATGGCAGCACAGATGGCCGCCCTTCAAGCAAAAACACTGGCAGAGACTGGCATTGCTGTGCCCAGCTACTATAACCCATCATCTGTAAATCCAATGAAGTTTGCAGAGCAGGAGAAAAAGAGGAAAATGTTATGGCAGGGAAAGAAGGAGGGGGTAAGATTGTATTTTATAGTTAATTCCTATTTATTCACAGGTTCTAAGCATGACTACTTCCGTCTTAAAATGTGTAAAAGGGCACCTAAGAGAGGCACACTGGAAAGGGATGTAATGGATAATTTGATGTACAATGTTTGTTTACATTCATCTTTACTCATGCTCATTATTTTTGTGTTTTAACCTTTAAGGACAAGTCCCAGACAGCTGAGTTGTGGGAAAAGCTGAACTTTGGAAACAAGGACCAAAATGTTAAATTCCGCAAACTAATGGGCATTAAAGTAAGTATTCAAAGATGCTTCGTCTAAATCCTCAGCTTGAGCTTACCCACCTTTGCCTTCTCTAAGAGTATTTAATTTTCTGCCTTTACAGGATGACGAAGCAGAAACTTCCAAACCACTTAACGACGAGGGCATGAAGACTCTTGAAAAGCAAGAGGAGATGTTTAGGAACCTTGACGTTCAGTATGAGATGGCACGCTCTCAGACACACACCCAGAGGGGAATGGGCCTCGGCTTCTCCTCCTCATTCTCACGTGGGATGGATTCTATCTAAAGCCAGACATCAGCTGTCTTTGCCACTCATATGATCACATAGGACCACCAATTCATCGCTCGCCCTCAAGCTTGCATGGATGTTGCTCTGAATCTGTAATTTATTTATAGACAAACATCTCGCGTATTGGAACATTTTAATGTAAATAGCCAGATGCTGAGTTTGTCTCAGTGTTAATGAATCTGTCCATCTTTGAAAAAGGATGCATCAGTTGGACTGGTTGATGCAGCTTACATTTAGATATTTGTTTGGATAATGTGGTAGCTTTTTTTTAACCTCAAGTATATATTAATATGTGATTGTTTGAACATAGACTGAATATAATGTGGTTCAAGTGAACACTGTTTACATCCATGTAAAAGGCATCTGGAGTCAATGTAATACCCCAATTTAGAATCTCCTGATGGGGAAAAACAAAGAATGGGCTGTAATACATATTGTCTTCAGGATTACCACAGATAAAGATGTGCTTCAGAGGAGGAATCACATATTTCAGGTGTTCTTAAAAATAAATTAGTTTTGTGTTGGAAGGTTTTTCATCAAGTGGCTCAATTTTTATTTTATGTGGCATCTGTGTGGGATACTATATTTGACACAAGTTTGTGCCGCTCCTGCTTGGGCTGGGTGAAAGTAGCAAAATATTATTGTATAACAAATCAAATAGAATGAAATTGATCTTAGTTATTAAACACAATATACTTCTGTCACTTAGAACCAGCTCACCCAGCTCTTACAGTAAAGTGACCTGAGAATGTACAGCACATAACAGACTGTCCATGGGAAAGAAGGAAAATTTTGCATTAAAAAAATAGAAATTTATTAGAATACATTAGTTTGTTTTCTCCTTAATGCAGAACAGCTTTTATTTACAAATAAGACTTGAGTACAGCACGTGGGCCACACCAGTGATGAGGTTGTGATTGGCAAACTCGAGGATAAGGAGCAGGATCGGGTACTCGCTGTGTCTCTTCTCCAGGGTGGACTCTTCACTTAAGCCCATCCAATGAAGCAGCAGAGTTTGCATGGCTTCTGGGAACAGCTCTGTGGCTAGTTCTTCAGCAGGTGGCAAGTCGCTAATTCTCTCAATATGATGAACCTTAAATCCCTCCACTTTGTGGCTGATGCTGTTGTTGGCTCCATTAAACTGCTGGCCAAGCCAGCGCCCGACACAACTGAGGAGGGAACTTGAATACACACATCCCCAGTCTTTGGCCTTTAGCAGTGCTAACACAGTTTCTGTCATATCCTTTTCTTCCACACTCCCATTAATGCACTGATCAATTGTCTCCAAAAGCTTCAAGATAGTCTCATAATAATCTGTGTAGCTTTGAGCCTCGGAAGAGAGTTTGTCATCCAAGCTCTGCAATTTTTTCCTCACAGTGGATACAAGTTGACTGCATTGCTCTGTTAGCAAGCTTGGCATTGGAAAAGAACAATAATCGTGATCTGCTGATTTATCACCTGTGTCACTGATACAAACATCCACCGATTCCCTACCAACCTGGCAATGCTGAGGTGGTGACATTTCATTCTTCAAATGTGCGTCATGCGTGCTGCTGGCTGGTGCAAAATCGAGCTGCAAACTGAGGCTGTAACTCATTTTCAGAGGGCTGTCATTGATCTGGGATTTCCAAATATCCTGCAAATAACAGACCATAATTTAATATCAAAAGACATATTGGGTTATATACCATATAAAACGAAGCAAATCAATCATCATAATGTGATCTGTACTGTACCTGGAAGTTCTCTAGCACAGCAAGCTGCTCTTGCCGACTGTACATTTCAAAGGCTACTCGAAACAGTCCTTGAACACTGTAGAACCAGAGGCAGTTATTTACAGTAGGCACCTTCAACCCATGGAACCTGAAAGCTGACACAGGAAGACAACATTGTCAAGTGTTACTGTGTGTAGGCGTGTACATTGATTTTTTCTCTAGTGCATTTTACCTGAGGAAAAATGTATCTTTGTTGCCAATCCTTTCTTGGCAAACTTGGCGTGGTGTCTTGGATGGTTTTCTGTCCGGATGTCCGTGTTGGAGAATAGATCAGCTCCTAAATAGAGAGGAACCATGGGACTCTGGAACAGATACAGACGTGATGTGAAACCACCTCCTCTTTGGATCCATTAAAATATGGAGATAAATAAGGACATGCATTTTGGGTTTTATTCTGACAAGATCTTGCTTGGTTACTGTTTGAATGAATAGTATCCATGTAAGTAACTATAGAAAATTATAAAACATTTAATATTGTGTTTGAAACTCTTCTCGTGAGGTTTGAACTAAACACCAAAAGCAGTTGTCTCCATAGCTCTTTTTGGATCAGCACAATGTTTTATATCTTTGACATTATTTAACAGTGAAAACATGTGACTGTTGTCCCTCCTAAAGAATTTGTGATGATGGTCGATATAGCACCCTCTAGCAGGTTTCAGGGGCTTATGAGAAATGTTGTTATTAAAAAACAAATCTACCATCTCTGTTGAAGCTGCAAGAACAAAACACATCTTTAAACATGTAGGGATATCACACTCTCACCTGGTTGGGACACTTTGACAGTCTGAACGATGTCAGATTCACTAAATAGATGAAGCGAATTTTCCTTGAGCCCCCGTCCCATTGCGGTAAAGTTAAGTGGACAGTTGAGCAACTTGACATTGCTGAAAGCAATTTAAGCTTCTCACTTTGTCACAATTATGTCCTGTCCTGTAGAAAGAATCGGTGTTTACTAGATATCTTTCAACGAAAGGAAATACGTCAGTATGTTACAACAAAGCGGCTCAACTGAACAGAACAACGGCTACGTATATTTTTCCCTCAGCGCTGTCTTGCAGACCAAAGAGGTCGCTATAAGTAATAGCCAATACTAGTGACTGCCTTTAAAAAAAATCGACATCTCAATTTGACATTGGCGGGGAAGTGTTAAATTTGAGCAAGGGTGTCGTAAACAATCGTACTGTGTAGAAATTACATTATGTGATTGTTTGTCGATTTTATATCACCTGAAATACAATGCTGTGGGCAAAAACGGCCCCTCGTTACTACTTCCTGTCACGTGACACAAGGAGACCCAATGAACACGAGTAGCCGTTGCTCTCACCTCTGAACTCGGGTTCTGTGCAGCGGAGCTGGGTAAAAATGGCTGAAGTTGATTTCGGTGATAGTGAGCTCTTTCAGCAGCTTGATGACAGTGCTCCCCTGGTTCCGACCCACATCCGCTTCACAGATGATGAGGAGGACCAGGAGGAGACGAGCCAGCTCCGGAGCAGACTGGAGCAGAGTGATGACTACATCCAGAGACTCACTGAGGAGAATATCCTTGTGTCTGGTGTGAATGTTACACGAGCTAACGTCTGCTAGCATAGTGATTCTTCTGTCTGTAATCAAAAACAAAAAACATCTTAAACTTTAAATTGTCGGTTCAATGCTTTTCTGTCGGCTTTAATCTTAACTTATATATCACATAAAGGTTTGAGAAGAAAACTGAACATCCTCACACGACCAAGGTAATTAGCTGGCACTTGGTAAGAGGCACTTCAAATCAAACGAAACTGGAAACATAACCAACGCGTATTTTTGTTTTTACAGCGGAATCACAATTGAAGATGTCAGCATTGACGGACCAGTTCTTCAAATCCTTTATGCAAACAACGTTATTTCAAAGTAGGCAATATTTTTCATCATCAATTGTGGTTTTAATAATAATTAGACTTGGTAAATATATTTGAACATTTGTGTTGAAACATTTTCCTACAATTTATATTACTTCTTACTTTATAGCCAATAAAATAAGATTATAACAAATTAATGGTATTGCTAAATTTTAACCGAAACACTTTTTTGTAAATTATGAAAAAATAAAAGATAATATGAAATCTCTCTTCTTTAGACAATGTCGTCAAGAAATTGAAGATGGGATCTGCAGTGTGATATTGAAGCATCAAAATCTGGGCAATGAAAAGAAGAAAAACACCTATCACATTAAACCTCAGGTATTACCCAGAACGTATTATATTGTGAGTAGAAGCAGTTCAAATATGACTGTTGAAAAAATAAACATTTTCTACCCTTTTTGAAGAATGCAGCTTTTGCTTTGGATGAAGATCCACAAAAGTCGTCTTCCAGTAGTGTAAGAACAACTACAGAATCCTTTAAAGTGAGTATTTACTGTCTATTCAATGGTTTGCATAGTGCTCAATTTCTTGTAATATGGAAACAAGTGTCATGTTTGAATACATTAACATATCAAACTATTTTCTATTTTCCTTCATAGGTGGTTGGAAGCGTGTTACATTTCACTACTTTTAGTGTTGATAAACTTGGACAGCCTCTGGTGAATGAAAACCCCCAGATGACAGATGGCTGGGATGTTCCAACGTATCTTTAAGATGGATAAAATGACACATCATTATCAGAAACAGCCTTGTCCGTCAGGTCATTTCTTTTGAATACGTGTTGCACAAGTAGAGAACTTGCTGCAATTAAATAAGCATTTAAGAAAAAAAAAGTCCTTATTTTAAATGTGCTCATTTATTTCTGAATCTGTTAGAGAAAAACTTCTAAGGTGTTGAAAAGGATGATTTTCTGTATTTACGTTGCACAATGGTAAAAATCCTGAATTGTGACAAAGCTATCACCAGGTTTTCAACCAGGTCATCGGCACAGATGGACAGGAAATAGAAATGAAAGATAAAAGGTATGTTGGTGTTTTAATACTGAAGCTTGTATTTTTGGGTTGCTTTGTTTCGTTGTTTAGTGGTATATATATTTAAATAATGAGCCCATCACTTATCTTTTCATTGCAGACCCAAATCTATGTGTTTTAACTGCGGCTTAAGCAGTCATCAGATGAGAGACTGTCCCAAGGTAAGAACAAGACAAGTTTTACTATGGTAAGTTCAAAATAAGAGTCGGAACTTGATTTTCTGTATCTTAACATTATTCCCTTCCTAGCCTAAAGACATGGCTGCTATTAATGAGAGAAGAAAGGAGTTCAATCAGAACAACAACCAGGCCATGCAGAGTAACCAGCGATACCATGCTGATGAAGTGGAGGAGCGGTTTGCTAAGTACAAGGCTGGAGTCATGAGGCACGCGTTTTTATACACAAAAGACAAAAAATATCTAATGTAACGTGTAAAAAGAACTTTCAATCATTGAATGTTTTACTCTGTGTTGTACTTTGAAACAGTGAGGAGCTGTTGACAGCGCTGGGACTTGATGGCAACTCCCTCTCTCCTCTGATTTATCGCATGAGGCAGATGGGCTACCCACCAGGCTGGCTCAAAGAGGCAGAGATGGAAAACTCAGGCTTAGCGCTTTATGATGGAAATGGTATGTTTTATTTACAAGTTATGTAGTGCCACAGATTTTGCTTTGAGTAGACTTCTGAACAGAATATGACTGTTTGTGAAAAGTTCTGAGGTTGGACTGAATCTTTGTTTTTTCTGTATTCTAGCTTCAAATGCTGGTAATGTAACCGACGGTGCCAATTCCCAAAACATCTCTTATGACGTCTCCAAACTGGTGGATTTCCCAGGGTTCAATGTACCTGCACCAAACTTAAAAGATGTAAGTCCGACAATATAATCTTCATATATTGTAACAGCTCACTAGTTTTTTGGGTCCATGTATCTCATTTATACTTGTGTAAAAGAGATTTATATTAGTTTTATATTTAGCTTCAACTTATCTGAAAATGTATATGAAATTCATACTAAATGTATGAATTTACATGTAAATTCATACATTTAGTATGTAGTCACATTGTACTGTACGGAAGCCCTTAGCAGACATGCATCCATATCATATTTTATTATCATATTTACTCCATTTCCCTGTGATAACGAAGTATTTCTGGTCGTTTCCTCGAGATCTCGACTTGTTTATCACGTTATCACGAGAAAACAAGCTTTGTTATCCTGAGATAACGAGAAAAATAAGCCGAGATCTCGAGAAAATGACCGGGAATTAACTCGTTATCACGAGAAAACCAGCGTTGTTATCTTGATATAACGAGAAAGTGACAGGAAATTATTCGTTTTCACGGGAAAACGTAGTAAATAAAATGTATTCATCCATGTCTGCTTAGGGCCTCCGTAGTACTGTTTATGTAATGTGTCTTTAAAACTTTTTTTCTTACCTCCAGGAGTTCATGCAGTATGGTTCTATTCCAATGCAGAGCAGCCACATGAAGCAAAACTACGCAGCCTATCTGTCCAACAACTTCCCTATGGTAATTATCCTAAAGCCTCTAGTGTAGTTGGTTTTTCCTTTCAAGACATGTAACCATGCCCTATTATTGTATCGACTATCAGACTATCGACTTTGGCCATTTTAATCAAATTGTCTGAATATTACGTGTAATAATTTATGCAAACTCCTACAGCACCATATGTCAGATTATAATACCATTCTTCTAAAAAATGAAAGACACGGGGAGCTATTAAGTTAGTATAATGTTCATAAGAATTGTTGAAGGGTTAGTAAATATTTCAGGGATAAACAACCCTTTAACCATGAATTCTGCTGATCATTTTCTGTTATACTATTAATCTGGATGCATAGTTGTCTTTGCGATCTCAGCCGCTGAATTTACATTCTTAATGAGTTAACTGGAATTGATAAAGTGGGGATGTGTGATATTATTCTTTCTTGCAAACAGCCTGGTGCCACCTGCAACAAGAGACAACATGAATCTGACTCATCTCCTCAGCTGAGAAAGAAGACAAGGTCCAGTCCTGACCGGAACTCGGATAGAAGCTCAGATATGGATGTTGAATCAGGTAAGTGTTAATTTCAGATCAGGTAAATCAAAATATGTCATAAATGTCCTTTTACAAGAAAGTAAAACACACAAATGTTTTAAAGCTAGGTTACAATCAAAAACTTCTGTAGTTATTTTCTTTATCTCAATCTTGACACCCCCTGCTTGGTATTAAGGACTTGAAATGCAAAGTAAAACCCAGGAGAATTAGCTGTGCCTTTGCATGTTCTAAGTCTCTAACTTTCTTTTCTTTGGGCGACTATATTCATGTCTTTTCTCAGACCCAGGAACACCCTATCATATTCATGGCCCAGGTGACTTCCAGTTCCAACCTCCACTGCCTCCTGGCTCCCCTTGCTTCAGTTCACCTCCTCCTCTGCCCCAGGGCACCCCTCCTGCTACACCCACTCCCCCACCTCTCCCTAAAGGTACACCTCCTCCCACACCCACCAATGGCTCTCCAGCTCTGCGAGGCCGTAGCTGTGTAGTGGTTGATGAGGCTGCGGAGGGAACAGAGGATGAACTGACACTGGAGGAACTAGAGGAGCAGCAGAGGTTGATATGGGCAGCCCTAGAAACTGCTACTAACAGTGACTCTGAGACCCCTGCAACGGGAACTCCTGTACCCAGTTCACCAAGTGTGTCTACACCTGTCCATGAAGACACAGAAACAGAAGAGGTTGAAGAAGCGATGGACACAACAAAACCTGCAGAAACTTGTCAAAACAGTGAAAATCAAAGGGAAACAGGGGTTCAAGATATTTGCTTTCAGAGTCCTGGACCGATCAAAGTCGAGGAAGACAGTCCTCAGAGCCCTGAACCAGTCAAAGTCAAAGATGACAGCACTCAGTGTCTGGCTCCAATCAAAGTTGAAGATGACAGCCCACTGAGTCCAGGTCCAGACAAAGCCCAGGATGACAGTCCTCAGAGTCCTGATCCAATCAAATGCCAGGAAGACATCCCACAGAGGCCTGATGAAGGTTTCCTGCATGGGGGGGCTGGAGATTGTGCTTCTCCTCAGCATGTGGACAAGGTAATAGCGGTTCCTCATCGCAGCAACTTTGCTGCTGGCATCGTTCCATTTGAAGATACACCAGAATTCACTGAAGTTGCAGAAGCCACAGGCACATACCTGAAGATCAGAGACTTGCTTAAATGTTCCCCTCGAAATTTGGCGAAGAAAAAGTAAAAATGTACTGTCTTGATTTGGAACACAAGGATACATGAATATTTTTTAAACAAATACTTCTATTTTCATTTTCATGACCATCTTGTCAACATGTTTTTAGCTGTGTTTTTTTTTTACCAAACTGAATGTCAGTGCTTTATGTACATTTGATCTGTAAACATACAATGAGGAAGGGGCATTGAGGGATGCTGCAACAGAAATGGTTTGTAGTTTTTGACCAATAAGTTTAATTTTTTTTGTAGCAGAAGTGTGACTCATGCTGTTAGTTTTATTGTAAAACTTGTAAATTGTCAATTCATCACCTGCATTCTTTTTAATATTATGGTTTGTAAATGCTTTTTCTATTTTTGTTCCACTTGAATTGCTCTAAAGTCATCAAGTAAACATGCTTGTGTTTGTTTGGTGCATTACTTCATCTAGCATCTGCTATATGAGGGTTAGCTATATGTTGACTGGACAGATTGCCAAATATGTGAGAAAGCAGTTATAAATTATTGTTACCATCTTTAGCAGACCATAAGTAACAAGTTGCCCCTCTGTTGCTATAATCAGCTCAGTTGTTGATTTTAATGCACATTACAAATTAAACTGAAAGTTCATTTACTCCATTCAAACTCATCTGCCAGCATAAAGGCATCATCAATTGTTCAAATAAAGATTTGTACATGCAGTAAACGGCAACACTAGCATGCACACAGAATACTTGCACTTCGTCTGTAAATGACTTGCACATACATGCATACTGAATACTCACACATACACCTCCAAACCCTACATACTTATGGAAATGTACATGCATTAACAAGCCTGTCTTTGTATGGGTGTGCTAAACTAGAAAAAAAAGCAAAGGCTAGGGCAGAATTAACAAACTCGTAAAGTCATGTGAAACCAGTTGTGCCTTTTTGTGGTAAAGCTATCACACTTTAGCCATAGCTAAGGATTTAAACTGTACTTTTGCATTCAGTCTTTAAATTCAAATGAAACACGTCGGTCAAATATCCAGGAACTAACACTGGTTTTCTTCTCAGAATTCAGTCTTCTGCAAAATTTTTCAAATACACTTCTGTAAGAATTCTGTTATCTCTAAATGTAAGGTAATATATTTTGGAATCCTCCTCAAAAAAACCTCAGATTAATAAAAAGGCATTCACTTGGTCCAATTCCAAAGATAGACAAGGACGTTTTAAATGGACTCAAATACAGCAAACCTAAGTACTTGAACGCATTGCTTTGGAAAATATTTTATGCCAACAGTGATTGTTTGACAATATTAAAAATAACAAACAGTTGAACTGCTTTGCAGCAAAGTATGGGTAGTATTTACTAAATACTAAAGCTAAATACTATGTAGCTCTAGTTTCTAGTTTCCTAATGGTAGGCAGTCAGGTTTTTGTCTGGAAATAGTTTTTCTCTCAGAAGGGAGGCAGTGTATCATCTTACTGAACATATCATCTTTGGTCGGCACCTACGGTTGACGTTCCTCTCGGCAGTTGGGCAGCCTGCTCGTGCACTGGGCTGGGTCTGATCCGAGCGGTAGTTGTCGTGGTTCTTCACTTAGCCCGATAGCTGTGAATGTTTTTTCCTCAGAAGACGTAGGCTAAAAGGAAACATATCAGGTCAGTATTAGTTGGTTTACGCCGAGGACATGTATTTCCGTAAACTTGCTGGTCATTTCGCCGTTGATAAACTAGGAAGCTAAACGCAAGGTGAAAGTTGTACAGGTAGTGTAGACGTTACTTAAGGTGTTAGTTTAGCTAGCTAGCTAACCAGCCCTTCTGGTCCTGACCACCGGTTCACCGTATTGCTCGGGCCTCACTGCTAACGTTACTTAGCAACTAATCACGTCTGTTCTTATCGTGATTAGAGACTGAGATTCATTTAATCCAGGGGGAGGTGACACTTCAGTCTGAAACAGTTACATACCAGCCATAAACGGCAAACTTGTCTTTTTGGGTGATTTCATATATGAGAATTTTGCCGACTCTGAACTTGTAGCAGCAGTGTGCCCTGCTGGATTTTCAGTGACATTGCGGAGACTTTTGGACTTACGGAATTTGTTTCACTCTCCATGCTTACGACAGTGGTCAGTCAGGGGGTTATTCTGGTGTTTGAACATGTGGAAATATATACCGGTGTAACTCATCTTAAACGGGATATTATCTCACCAAAGACGTAGAAGTAGCTAGCTGGTGAGGTAAGTTAGCTGACATGGTGTGTTTTTAAAGGCTCTACTCCTTCCAGATGTGCCACCTCATCGACAGCTCTCAATCCGTTAGCTAGTGATAGCGTTGACAGGGCGAGGTACGCTAACAGGCCAATTCTTTGACTAGATCTCAGGATAACATTGGTAACTGCACAGACACAGCACGTTGTATGTCAGTGGAGCTGCTGTGCAATAGATGAGTCTCTGTGTTTGACAGTTTTGCGGTTTCAAGGTGTGACTAAGGCATTAATAATCGAGCCTTTCAGTTTGAGACTAAAGGCAGTTTAACTCGTTTAGACTGACTGGGATGACTAAAGCTTTGATATGTTTCAGCATCAGTGGAATTTAAGCTCAAGATGTGTGACAGAATGGCCTACATTTGTGGGGTTAAATTGTTGTATTGGTTGATTCCAGCCCAATTGAGTGGAAGCCATTGTGTATAATTTTATAACTGTATGTAGTACAAAATACTGTTGCTGTTCTAGTTCAAGAGGCCCTATTAGTTGTGGAAAGTCCCTGTATTTTTCATTTGGGTCACAGTGGAATCCTTGACTCTTTTACTTAATACTTATTATTTCAGGTCTTTGTTATGTCTTGGTACTATTGTAGGTGTCAGAATCTGGGTGGGACAGGGGAGTGTTTATGTATACTGGCTGTAAAGTAAGTTTAATATCCACCAGGAAGCACTAGAGAACTGAAAAACAGGTGAGCTTGCATTATTCATAGACACTGAGGGTGCAGGATGCTTCTAACTCTTATTCTGTGCTCATGTCCTGGAAGTGCTTTTCTACACCTTCCTCTGTCAGTGGTTGCAGGGGCCTACATAAGTCTCCCAGCAGATGCTTCCTCAAAAAGGAAGAACCAGAGCCTTCTTTGGCCTTGCAATAACAAAAACAAGAGCGTAGGAGGGCTAATGTCATGCATGTCAGTGAATATGCACCCTTTGTGACACAAAGGTGTGCTTTTTCTCTGGTATAAAGTACTTGTTATTAAAGTTTACTGTGTTTTTTATTTAAGCCCCCGCAGTCTCAAGTTTACTTTTTTAAGAATCTAATAAAAAATGCCTTAGTTGCTCCATGTGTGAAGCAGAAATTGAGAGGGATGGCTCAGGAGCTTAGGCTTCAGATGTCGACCACTGAGTCACAGCTGGATCTCCTGTAAAAACGTTTTAAGGAAACTTTTTTTTACTTGGTTCAATATTCTTGATGTCAGTGGCTAATATTAGCTTTCTTCCAAGCAAAGTGAATGAAGGCCCACTGGCTTGTGTAACCACTGACACGCTCTTATCAGTTGGCCAATACCTGGGAGGCTGAGATGGATGAAGAGTTTCTACTGTTAGTACAAAACATGCAAGCAAATTCAGCTGATGTTTGTCTCAAAAGTGGTTTTACGCTCCTGCAGTCAGCGAGATATGCTTAATGTGTGAAGGGTGTGAATATCTTGCGCAGCCACTTAGTTGACTATGAGGCAGTGTTATGAAGATATTCATCTGCAGATTTCCTACAAACTTTTGATGATGTAGGACAATGAAATCTTTTGAAATCACTACCAAAGGGGAAGCTGTTTATGTCTATGCTGCAATTTTGAGAAGTAGAGTAAGTCTCAGTTCTGTTATACATGCGTCTATCTATCCATTTCTGTTTTTGTATTCACATCACAAAAAATGAAAATGGGATTTGGGCATAGATTAGCACTGATTAGGGTTAATCTATTTACGACGTTTCTTTTTTGGCACATCGGTATATCATTTTCTTTAACCTTTTGCAAAACATTGGCATTTGGCTTTCATCCTAGCCACAGATTAGAGTGAGAGTCGGTGGCTAAAGATTAACGTTACTGCAGTGGGAAATTCTCCAGACTAAGTGGATCATTTTCAGCTGACTGCTCTGGCGCACCAATCAGAGCTGAAGCATCCTCTATTAATCTTCACGAGACAGTCATAGAAAAGCCTGGTGGTGTTCTACCAAAACATCAGTGCATATGAGTTTAAGACTTTAACACTTGTAATATGACACAAGTTTATAGATCAGCTGGACTAGATAATGATCAAACTGATGTAAGTTCAGATCACATATAGGCTTCTTTCTTTGTGTGACTTTAATGTCCACTGTACAGTCTTCAGGCAATGAGATGCTTTCTTTCTCTGGCCTCCTCTTGACCTGAAGGCACTAATCAGTATCATTCAAAGGCACAGCGGGAGAAAACTGGAACATAGAGTCTGAACTAGGTCGCTGCCTTCTGATGGCCACCCTTTATTCACCGCTTAGAAAATATAGAGAGGGTGTGTGATAGTGTCTGTCTTCTTGGTTGCTCTGGTAAAGCTACATACTGTAGCTCTTAGGCCCTTTGAAGAATGAAAGGTATGTATGCGTGACGTTGTTGAACAAGTTCTATATTAGATTTCCACCCTGTGTGAGGTCATGCGTCTCCGCTGCCTTTTAAAGCTGATCCAAAACAGTTTGACTTTGCAGGAGAAGCAAAGTGGCACTGGGTTGGTTGATGTTTTAGTGTTTAGACTAAACATGTGATTAGAGATTTGAGGGATTTAAGAGTTAAATCCTAACTTCCTATCTAGAACCCTCTTCAAAACATTCCTGCTTTTTTGCCCCAGGATCCTGCAAGCATTTTCAATCAATGATTGTGCTAATGACAGAAAATAATGAAGCCATTTTTCTTGAAATTATTTATAGCCATTTAATTTTCCGTACAGACATGGTCTGTGGCAAATGTCATTACTGGAAAAAGCACTGCTTTGGTGAAGAGGAATGTAATTTTGTTTAGATTTATATTTACAAACCCTTATTGCCCCCCTTGCTCTCACCCATAAGATTCAATACCGATTCTTTAGTTGGTCACATACCTTTTAACTAAATGTAAGGTTGTCATACGGCATCATGATAGAGGCATGTTTGAACATGGACACTCTCTACAGTCGTTGGGTCATGTTATAAGCAAAGCATCTCCTCCCTCCATAAGGCTGTTTGTGTGTAGCTCACTTTTACTGATTGTGTTTGCACAATCAAGCACCAGACTTGATGTCTTAGGCTTTCTGTGCACCTGTTCTGCAGGGAGCAGGTTGGTTTGATCCAATCCAGTATTTTGTCAGTAGTTCCTCTTGTTTAATTTGATTAATGAAAGAAATAGGTTTTTAAAAAGCCTTCACAGTGCCTCTCTCTGTCATATTGTCAAACTGCTAACCACATGGTGTTTAAATAGTACACTCAGCCAATCAGTTTGTGTGGTGAGGTAATCTGACAAAGAGGATAATCGGCTGCTGGTGGTGGTCTTGTTGCGACTGTAATCCTGTTTTAGAAAAAGCTGCCAACCAGATTTACACAATTTTAGGTGCCAGAATGATAGATCAAGTGAGACACTGTTTGTAGTACTGCTTGTGTGTATTGTGGTCAAGGTCACTGATGATAAGCTATTCAGAAGTCATGATGGCAGGAACATAGACTGCATATCGGCTGGCCTTTGACAAGGTATTTTTAGGTCTCACTGTGACGTGCTGTGTGCTGAGGAGCGTGTTGTCATAACAGAAACAAAATTCTTCCATTAACAGAGCACCATACACAAAGTGACTGGACATGTCTTAAAGGCATATCTGTACTGGCTATATATTAGTTCACTCTTAGTTAAATTATTGCTGGCACAATTGCTGTCACTGCAAACCACAGCAGTATCACAGAAATGAAAAGTTGCTATGAGTGCTGAGTGAAAATATGATTGCGTAAACTTAAATATCTCTTTTCCTTTTTTTTCTCTCCAAACAGGGTCCTTTTCGTGAGCAGCACCTTTTCCTCCCCGCTCCCTTTTCCTGGTTTTCCTTTTTGTTAAACATTTTTTTTGTTTGTTTTAATTTAAATTTTTTAGTTTATTTAATTCTGGTGCGGAGAGAACAACTTCGCCATCACAGAGCTGCAACCACTCATTTTGATGGTCTGGGGTCAGTTTGTACCCACTGCCGGACACAAGCCTTGTGGGTCTAACAGATCACAGGAAGAAACATGAGCACGGCCAAGCCCACTGGGATTAAAGCGCCCAGCAAGATAGCCAAGCCACCTGGGACAGGAGCCCCCAAGACCAACCCCAACACAGGTAACTATCTTCTCACATGCAGCTTCTTTTTATTGTGAAAGTGCAATGTTTGCACATGAGTCTTCCATAGCCACGGGTTATTCGGTTGGTACTTGTGGTGCTGAGACAAAGTTTGATTTATTTCAAGAGATATTGTTAATGAGACATCATGTCATACTGCACTTTATTTATACTTTACATTGTGCTTTGTCCCACTTTATGTCATGATACAGCTCACCTTATAGCACCCGGGGTGGATTCATACTGTAGTCTTTTAGCTGATAGCTAAAATCTAAAGCTACATAAAATTTGCATAGTATGATCTGGACATAAAATGTTTTGCATAAAATTTGTGACAATTTGCCTTTGTAACATGAGATAGTTAATCTCTCAATTAAAAAAAACTCTTTTCACCTATTTTTCAGTGGGAGCTAAAGCTGCTGCGACTGACAAATCAGCTACCAGTGCCAGCGGAGGAGATGCCCAGAGTGGCGAGGAGAACTTTGAGATTGGGGAGCGAGTATGGGTGAATGGGAATAAACCAGGCTACATACAGTTTTTGGGAGAGACACAGTTTGCCCCAGGACAGTGGGCAGGGATTGTTCTCGATGAGGCAATCGGGAAAAATGACGGGTCCGTGGCGGGAGTGCGCTACTTCCAGTGTGAAGCCCTGCGAGGAATTTTTACACGTCCATCCAAATTGTCTCGCACAGAAGGGGAGGCTAATGGAACTCAGACAGCACCACCCTCACGCGCTGCATCACCCACTCCCTCAGTTGGTAGTGTGGCCTCGCATACACCTGCCACAAAATCAGCATTACCCTCAACTACAACTGCAGCCAAGAAGGCCTCCTCCACCACTCCAGCTACACCAGCCACGCCGGCTACACCATCTTCCAACCTCGCACGCACAAACAGTGAATCTGTTTCCAACCTGTCTGAGACTGGATCAGTCAAGAAGGGAGAAAGAGAACTGAAGATGGGTGATCGAGTATTGGTAAAGTTTGTTATATTATATAAAACAAAGAAAAACAACCTTTTTCTTCCCTGGTATTTCAGCAAAGTGACAGAACTGTATTATTAACCTATGCATCTTAGCATCGTTAGCATTAGTAGTCAATGGTAGTACTGTTACATTTGAGTGCAGTCACCATTTATGTGCAGTCCTGGTAGACTGTCTTATTAGCGTCTTATTAGCGGTAGTGTCTTTATTAGCGCCTTCCTTCACCTTACGTCAACTGCTTGGGTCTTGTGGTGTCCTCCACAAACACATGCCTGCTTGCAAACCTCCAAAGTTGCATAATTGCAACTGGAGCACGGATCCAGCACATGCCTCTCGAAATTTCAAACCGCTCAATGTTGATGATTGGCTCATTGGTCTGTGGCAACTCGACCAAATCCCTTCCTTTTCCATCCCCTACACAGATAATTAGGTAACCAATGTTTTTTTTAACACCAGAAAAATGTTGCAGCAAACATTGTGTTGTACATTGGCAACACACAGAAGCCATTTTCAAAGTTTAACCAAAAACAGTCATGTTTGTTTTTTTGTGCTTTTCTCACGGCAACCTTCCACTGTTTTTGCTGTCTACTGGTGCAAAGCACCTACTCCAGTGTTGGGGATCAATGGCAACGATCACATGGACAAAAGCTCAGTTTGCACTGCATATTTACACATAAACAGACAGTGCGCACACACCCACACAGGAGATCGTCTGTAAGTTGCAGCCAGGATTATGATGAAGCCCTTACAGATTAGGTGTTTTCCCTCCCTTTCTCAGGCAGCAGGTTTAGTAAAACAGTATAGAAAGAAAAGCTCTCACCAATTCCCAATTTATCATCATTTTAACATTGCAGATGTGCGTTTTTAATAGTTCAAAGAAAAAACAAAAAAACCCATTTTCATTTCTCAGTTAATAGTTCAGCCCGATTCTGTTTAAATCTTTTTTTTTTCTGTTGCTTTGAAGGAATTATCTCACTCAGGGTTTATAACAAGACAAAGCTGATTACTCTTCAGGCCTCTCTTATCGGTTGAGAAGATTAAATGTTGGCTAATGTTCAGTGTTTTCTTCCCAGGTTGGAGGTACAAAGGCAGGAGTGGTACGCTTCCTTGGAGAAACAGATTTTGCCAAAGGCGAGTGGTGTGGTGTGGAATTAGATGAGCCCCTGGGAAAGAATGACGGGGCAGTGGCAGGCACAAGGTACAAAAGCTGATAGATCTGTGAATAATGGAAATCTTAGTATACATATAGTTAAAATAATAAAAACAATTTCTGATGATCTGTCCCCAGATATTTTCAGTGCCAACCCAAGTATGGCTTATTTGCTCCAGTGCACAAAGTCACACGCATTGGCTTCCCTTCCACCACGCCAGCCAAAGCAAAAACAACAGTCCGGAAAGTAGTGGCCACACCGTCGGGGCTAAAGCGCAGCCCCAGTGCCTCTTCCATCAGTACCATGAGCTCTGTGACATCCTCGGTCAGCGCCAAGCCAAGCCGCACAGGCCTGGTGAGACATGAACACATCCAGTTTCAACATTATTAAATTGTTATACTAATCTGTTTTAAATTGATGTGCTCACTCATCAGTCTGACCATGCCTGTGTTCTGTCCTTCCATAGTTGACAGAGACATCATCACGCTACAATCGCAAGATTTCAGGCACCACAGCCCTGCAGGAAGCACTGAAGGAGAAGCAGCAGCATATTGAGCAGCTTATGGCTGAGAGGGACATGGAGAGAGCTGAGGTTGCCAAGGCCACTGGCCATGTTGGAGAGATGGAGCAAGAAATCGGCCTGCTCAGGGACGACCAGGAGCAGGTCAGTTCATCCAGGGTGTAGTAATAACAATCTGATGATGATCCTAAATTATTCTCGCAATAAGAGTCTTAATTGCCCTTCATCTATATTTTTTTTGTCCAATGTCAAACTTTCTGTTGTAGATGGAGGCTAAGATGGACCAGTTACGTGCCTTGGTAGAAGCTGCAGACAAAGACAAAGTGGAGCTGCTGAATCAGCTGGAGGAGGAGCGTAGGTAAGGATTCCAAGAGCTATGACTTGTCAAAGACACACACTAGTATTTATTGTTTTCATTTAGCAGTGTCACTTTGATGAGACAGAACATGAAGAAAGGGCTGCTTGGATAATATTGCTGTAATACTATTACAGTGTTTTAGAGTAATGAGGAAAGATCTGTGTCTTAACCTTGCTGTTGATTTGTGTAGTTAGTAGTAATTAGTTGTGTTATGTTGAAACAATAACAAAAAAGAGCTTCAGCAGAAATTATTTTTCTGTTCATAGGAAGGTGGAGGACCTTCAGTTTCGTGTAGAGGAAGCGTGCATTACCAAAGGAGACCTGGAGGTAAATTCACAACTGAATCTAAACCATTACCATTTACAAATTTAGTGTATAAAAAGCAAAACACTGATCAATTCATTTTTTTAAATCAGATTGTTAATAAAAGTTTTCCCACTAAATTTCAAATTTAAATGTTAATATGAAGTTAAGTAGCAGGTTCTCCCGTCACCCTTTAACCTGCTTCCACATCAGGGCGCCAGTTCATCAAAAACCCTGCTCTATGTCCTTAAGAGTAAAGTGATTTAAATACTTTTTCTTCAAGCCATTTTGTCCTCTTGGATGCAGGTCGAATAAAATTACATTGCTAAGCTATAGTTGAGACCGGACAAACATTTGCATTATCTCTTTTTACAGCTGTAGAAGCTACCCACTCTGCAGTCCCAGTTTGCATGGACAGTTTGATACTGGCTTCATCTCGCATTAGATGATGTGCTGTCATATGTACCCAGTGTTGCACGAACACTGTGCCTTTGATGACAACGCCAGGCCTTGTCCAAACCAGAAATAACTCTACATACCCTGGCCTGACATCTATGAGGCCATTTAAATCTGGCATATGAGTAATGTTATATTAGTGAAAGACTTAATACAGAGAAGTAAATAATATGTTTAAAGAACTCTTCACCAATTTGTTATTAAGGTTTACCTATTTTGGAAAAATAAACGATTGTATTTTTGGCTCGTTATCAAAGCTAGAGGGATTTTAAAAAAATATGAGCATTTTCTTTCACATGATATTTTACAAGAGTTTAATACAATGAACTCTGATTGCTTATTTTTGTTTTTTTTACTCAGGTGAGTCATGTTTTCATCCCAAGCTGTTATGAGCAGAGTTTTGACGCTCATTGGTATTTGCATTCATATCTGATCAAAGGATTTGTTATTTATTCCACAGTTCTTCACAGGGGATCATCTCAATTACGCTGAAGGCATCAGAGCTCAAAATAGATGTTAAAAATGAGGGCTACAGGGTTAGCATATCCCTTTATCTTCTTTTAATGTGTATACTAACAGATTATCTCTAACTCACAGCTGTGGACTTATTTAAAACTTGCATGCAGCTTGAAATACACCAACAAAAAAGGCCAACCTCAAACATGCTTTATTGACTTCAAGCTGTTGAAGGTGTACTAATGTTGTGCTATAACTCTCAGTGCCTCCCTGTTCAGTGATGTGATGTTATTGCTTCTTCTTCCCTCTCGTCCTCGTCTTTCATGTTGGTCCAGTGCTCAGCATGGAACCACTGGAGATGCTCCCTTGTCATTTCACTGCCCAGTCACAGACCTGTATTCAGTTTTCCCTCTGCAACTTAAGGGGAACAACACTCAGCTTAAGAGTTAAAATGTAATTTATTCAAAGATAATATACCTACCATACCTACTCAAATGACAATGAACAATAGGTGCATACAGTATACTTTTACATTCAAAGTACCCTAGAAGTGTAAAGTGAGATTTGATTAGTTTCATATTCACATCCTTATTGCCTCATGCACCTTGTAGTAAATCAGTTAGAAAGTCAGACAATACAGTTCATTTTGTTCTGTTGTGCCCATGGAAGACATAATGTTGTTTGACCTGAGATTGGCCCTCTGCGCAACATTTAAAATTTGTGTTAATCACCTTTTTAGGATGAAACTTTACCTCAATATATACTGGGTAACATGTAAGACTAGAAGCACAAAATTGTGTCTGGAAATGCTCCCGTAAGTTGCCATAAAAACCCTTATTCATCACACGCACAACAAGGAGTCAGATGGGAATCCTTTCTGTTTCTTGGTCCTGAGATGCTCCTGTGTTAACATAGGTTTCTATTAAGTTGGTCACAAATCCTGCACATGGTGGTCTGATAACTGGTGCTTTCTTATACAATACTTGACTATATACAGTGGACAATGGCCTTATTACCAAAGAGAGAAAGCAGTGGGGGTATTGAGGATGATGGTTCAGGTTTTAGAAGTTAACCAATATTAAATCAAAACATAAGGATATGTTCAAATCCAGTTTCTATAGTTAAAATCAATATGCGAACTCCATTACATTACATATCGTCTGTATGATAAAATATATTAAGCTCATTAAGTATATGTTTCATGAAACATCCATCACTGCTTTCTCTCCATGATGTGGTGAAGTCATTTTTAATTAATCTACTTGCTGGCTTGACACACATTATCAAATTTTCTATGTATCATAACAATCAATGTGCTTTGTTCACCAGGTGTCGTTTTGCATGGTTACTTCCTCCATAAACATACTCACATCCACAACACATGCCCCCCTCTTCTGTTGCTTGTATTTCCCACCATTCTTTCACAACCCTGTGTGCAGCTGTTTATGGCACAGCCTGAAAGTTCTGCATGGGGTGTCTTCCCATTTCCACTCATCCACCACTCCCACCCAATACCCCAAATAAGACACATGCATCCACGCATACACACACACAGACACACAAACACACACACCAGTATTTTCATTGTCCAAACCCATCCTCCCTCTCTCCTGTCTCCCTCCCTCTCTGTCTGCGTTGGGCTGGCATGTGATGGTGGCACTGGTGTGTTCTCTTCCTCTCCCCCTTGTTTACTAACAGACGCAGACCAGACTGGAGCATGCCCACATTAAGGAGCTTGAACAGAGCCTGCTCTTTGAAAAGACCAAAGCTGAGAAACTCCAAAGAGAGTTAGAAGACACTAGGGTAATGAATTCTGCTCTGCAGTGTGCTACGCTGGAAAAGAGGGCCTGGGCCTGGGATGGTGGCCAAAATAATATGCGAGGGGTACAGAGAGGTGTCGAGCAGTAAATGGATATTTTGCTTTGTATGGGCTTATGGTGAATGAACCCCACAAATGCATTTTAAAAGGCTTCACATAAGAAAATAATACTACTAAACTAATAAACTAAAGCATATATAAGAATAATAAAACTGCTCAAATCAGTCAGTCCTGCGTAAATATATCTAAGTTTAGCATCACAATTCGTGGCTTTGGCTACAGTTCAATTTTTAACCAATTATTTAACTAATAACTTCCCTTATATTTCAATTGTAACTCCAAAATTATTAACTCATGTGTCTTTCAGCTCTTTGAAAGATAGCTCTTTTACTTGCACTATTTTCCCTTAATTTACCCAATCTGAACTCACTCTTGCTTTACTGGTATCACTGCTTAACCAGACAGACAAACTTCTCCCCTGTCCTAGCTAATCATTTTCTCAGTTATCCTATGTTCTACTCCCCCAGTCCTTCCCAGCATCCATTTGTCCTGCTTATTTGGTGTCCCTGCGTTTTGCTAGTCTAAAATCTGCTCCACCTCCCAGACTACTGCGCCTTGTGTTCCCCTAGGGTATTATAGTTGTGAGGGTAAAAATAAAGTTCTATAGTTTCATGAGGATGAGGATGAGGGTGATAGCTTCTTCAGGTTCTGTTTTGAAATTATTTATTAAGAAAATGTTGATTTTGATCAAATGATTCCCCTGTCCTAACCAAGCTAAGAAATATTAAGTTAAAGCAGCAAATATAACTAACAGATTAATAGATAACTATAATAATAGAGAGATAATAAGGATTTATTTGGAACTAAGTTGTGATAATAACATATATTGGAAGGGTTGGAGGGTTTTCCTGAATGACAAGTTTTAGTTTATTATAATGGTGGAAAATGTCTTACACACTGCTTATAGCTCCATACATGCTTTCAGTGTTCACTTCCATTATTTGGACCATACTCTTTATAACCACAAGAAGTCAGTATTACACCTTGATTTTAGGATCAGTGGTTTTATGCCCTCTTCATGAAACAGTGTCTTTGTCAGAAAACATTGAGTTTTATCATTACTAAGTGCCTTGTTATCTATTGCTATTTGTTCTCTACCGTATAGTATTATAAGACTGTAACACAGTTGTGTTAGCACACAGTGGATCATTATTTCAAAGTTGCACATGTTTTTGAATACAAGATTTCTGCTTTTAAAGGTTGCTACTGTGTCAGAAAAATCCCGTATTATGGAACTTGAGAGGGACCTTACACTACGAAAAAGAGAAGTAGCTGACCTGCAGCTGCGCCTCGGGACCCAGCAGGGCTCTGAAGACTCAAACTCTACTCTTTCTCCTCTTCTGGAAGAGATAAACTCTCTGAGGGATCAGCTGGCTGCCCAAGAAGCTAAGCAACAAGAAGATCTGGCAAAGTATAAGGAGAAGCTAGAAGCTCAAGAAAAGAGCCACACTGAGGCAGCTGCCCAGCTTCAGGCTACATCAGTAAAGATCTCTGGTGATAACGAGCAGTTGCAGATGCGCTTAAGCCAGGCTGAGAAGGACAACGCTGAGAGTATTGATCAGTGGCGTTCCAAGTTGGAGTCTGCTATTGCCTCTCATCAGCAAGCCATGGAGGAGCTGAAGTTGTCCTTCAGCAAAGGTGCAGGTGCCCAGGCAGAAGAACTTGTAGAAACCAAAAGTGCACTACAGAAGCTGAAGTTAGAGCACACGTTGGCTCTAGAGGAGGCCGGAGCCAAACATGCAGCTGAGACGGCGACTTGGACTCAGGAGAAGCAGGCACTGAAGGCACAGCTGTTGTCTTTGACTGAGGACAAGGAGCGACTGGAGGAGTCACTTGGGTCCAGTGTTGAAAAAGTAGAGGAGCAGCACCTTGTTGAGATGGAGGATGTTCTTGGAAAGCTCCATGCGGCAGAACTTAGGGTGAAGGAGCTTGAGGAGAAAGAAGAAATGTTGGCGAAACAGGCCCAAGACAAGGACAGAGAAACCAAAGAGCAGATGGCAGAAATGGTGGCTCTGCGCAGCCAGATAGCACAAGGTGACCAGGAGGTTGTGACCCTGAAGAGTCAGTTAGAGGTGGTACAGAGCCAGGGAAACAACCAGGATGCAAAGGTGGGCTTTTATTTAACTCCTGACTATTTAAATACTTTCCTGTTTTTTCTGTTTTAGTGAAGTGGTGTCCTCCCATCGTTTCTTATGTTTGCATGGCATCTCCAGAAAATGATTTCCAGCCGTTGTTTTATTATTGTTTTTATGTGTACGTGTGTGATTTCTTTGCTGCTTGCTCTTTTGTTCACTGTATTTTTTTTACTTGACGTGATATAGGTTAGTGATTTGAGCTCTCAGTTGGAGAGCAGACAGAAGGAAGTGCTCTCTTTACAGCAGAGTCTGACCATTGTAAAGCAGGAGAAGGAAACCCTGGAACAGGAGCTTGGAGGCTTGGTGAGGCTTCTGACTTAATTTTAGGCGTGGATGCAGTAGTTCTTTTGCCTAAGGATTAAAGTCACTTGTCTTTTTTCCCACAGAAAGAAACGTTGTCTGAAAGCACAGAGCAGCAGACTAGTTCATCTAAAACTATGCAAGGTAAATGATAGATGCAGTTTCCCTTTTCCCATCATCTGCTGCTAGTGTGCCTTTTTCCATATACAAAGGCTTCTAGCGCCTGAAATTGTATGTCTTCTTTCTGCAGAAACACTTGAGAAGCTCAGCAAGAAGGAAGAGCAGTGCACATCCCTGAGCACAGAATCAGAGTCTCTACGGAGTCAGCTTGCCGGTGAGAACCTTAGAATTGTATTCTTTCAGGTCAAACATTTAGACAGAAGATTTTTTGTAGTTTTTCTCCCCCTTTTTTATTGAGTAATAATCTTAAAACGTTTGTCTTGTTCAGGTCTGGAGAGGAAACTGAAGGCTGCAGATGAAAAGCTTGAGCAGCTTTCAAAAGACAAAAGCAAGCTGGAGAATAATATCTCAGACATGATGAAGGCATCCGGTGATAGTTCAGTACAGCTGACCAAAATGAATGAAGACCTCATACAGAAAGAAAGGTATCCACCGCACCTACACTTAAAATAAATTGTACCACCTTTGATTATACTGGATACTGATATTCCGTGACATTTTATAATAACATGACATCTCTTGTATTTTGTTAATTCTGTACTGTAGTCCCTTTATTTTCCAGTAACCTAACCTGTCAGTTAAAATCCTCCTCACACATAATCTCTTTTCATCATCCGTCAGGAGGCTTGAGGAGTTACAGAGTCAACTAGCAGAGGAGAAGGAGAACGTGGCACACCTAAATGAACAAATCCAGCAGGATCAATCCCGCAAAGAGCAGGAGCTGAAAGAGACCAGAGATACACATCAGTCACAAATAAACAGCCTACAGGAGAAGATTGCTAACTTGGTTGGTATTGTAGGACAGTCACAAAACATTGTTTTTGTTTGAGAAGTAGACGTTAGTCACTTCTGAACTTTGACAGCATTTTCTCTACATTAAAATTTGAATGCTTGGTTTACTTTGCTGTGCTGTCTCACTAAGATTCCAGAAGTGGATCAATTATTGACCCTATATTTTCTATGCTCTAGGAGAAGACTGTGAAACAGGGTGAGACTCGGGCTGAGGAGCTGAAGGCCTCGCAGGAAAAATCCATCTCTGATTCCTCTGAGCTCCATGTGAAGGAGCTCGGCGCTCTGAACACACAGGTTGACAAGTTGAAGCAGGAGCTCTCCTCCTCAAAGGACAAAACCCAGGAGCTGGAAAAGTTGGTGTCCGAGCTGCAGCCGTACAAGGAACAAGCTCAGGTAAGCACAAACACACAAAGGAACAGAAACATCAGCTGATCAGCATGTTTGAACTTTTCTGTAAGGAGCAGGGGTTCTTTTCTGTATAACTGACTCTTATGTTGATCATTGAAAAATGTGATCCATACTTTGTTTAGATGAAAATTTTAACTTTCATGATGAACGTAACACCATATATAAGCTGCACCAGAGTTAACACTAAAACAGAATGTGAAACCAAGCATCATAACCAAATTATGGGCGACTTTATTTGTTTCCATTTAACTTCATTGATTTATGTACACATTATCAACAACGTTTTCCCTCTTTATTACCATCAAAATGATTATTTAATGTTGCTCATTTTCCCCTGACATTAAGGCTAATAAGCTAGTTTTTCATCTTCATCTTACCTCTAGATTGTATGGTATCGTGGGCTTTATGCATGCAGGGATACAACTGACAAAGTGGTGTCTTAAATGCATTTATGGCAATTTGTTTATTGCAAAAAATCAAAGAAAGTGTCTGCAGCTAATTGGATATTTATATACTAGTTTGGATTCAAGTTGAGTTCAAATTCAAACATGTTTAAAGTCGAGGTGAAATGAAATTGTCATTTTAATCCTTTTAGATCACATCCGCGGTAATATTGTGCATCTATTTGACAATATAGGCCAAAAAAAATACAGAAAATCTTTTTCTTCGAATTCTTATATCAAAATTCGATCATTTTTTCTTCCTGTAAAACAAAATATCACGTGTGCCTACGTAAGCTAGGACCAACCAATTTCAACCAAGCAATCTGCAACATTTAGCCGCAGAGCACCAAGTTAGCTAGCTACTGCGCTGTGGAGAACGTCTGTCAACGCCCACTTCTCAATTATCAAATCCCTCTAATGATATGTCCCGCCTGCACGCCCTGTTTCACTCGGAAATACGTCACAATACGGAAGCTGGATACTCTCGAAATGCCGTTTCAGCTCGACTTTAATGTTTAGGAGTTGCGTGCTGAATGTTAAGCTAATGATTCATTTTATTTTTGCTTTAAGTGATAAATATGTACCCCCGCAAGCATAGTTTATCAGCCTGTAGAACATTTTCACTTTCTAACAAAAATTATGTTTTTTTACGTTATAGATGGAATTCATTGACAACATTGGCCTTTACAGTACACAATCGTTGTTCATTTTAAGTCATTTAAAAATAATTAAATATACATTCAGCATTGATTCCTGTAATAATTCACAAGTGTAAGTAAGTGTTGTCGTACGTCTTTATGTTCCAGTCAAATGTGACGGTATCAATATAAGTAATATATTTATCTGTAAGTAAGGGCTGAAGTGAAAATGTTCTACCTTTTTATATTTTGAAAAATCATTGCGGTGTGATCTTTTACCATTTTTGAGCTTTTTTCTGCCGCTTAACCTTTCCAGATGCATTTGACTTTTATCCATATCTGCTTGGTTTATTTTTGGACTCATCTTACTTTTTGCTGTATACATATATATATATTCCCCTCCCTTTTTCTTTCATCTTTATTTTCCCAGTGTTTTTCTGCTGAGCTTGACTCCTCCAAGCATGACGTTGAACATTTGTCCAAAAAACTGGATAAACAGAGTCTAGATCTGGAAAATATGTGTAAGGAGAGTGAGAATGTTAAAGCTGAGAAAGACAGTCTGAATGAACAGCTTTCAGATGTGCAGACTAAGCTCTCTGCCCTTGAGATAAGTCACCAGGAGCTTTCAGTCCAGAATGAAGAATTGCTAATAACCAGAGATAAGCTTTCAAAAACTCAAGAGGAACTACTCACCAACAAAAAACACTCAGATGAAGAAAGGATCTCATTGAACAAGGAGCTGGAGAAGCTCAAAGTTTGTGTTCAGGAAGTACAGACTGAAAACAAAAAACTGAAGCATGCTGACGGTGAACTGCAGACCAAAACTGAGGAGCTTCAAAGAGAAAATACAGAGATGAAAAACACGCTCCTGAAGCATCAGCAGGACATCCAGCAAATTGAAGCTAAAAAGAAGCAACTACTTGAGGATTACGAAAATGCCTGCAAAGAGAGGAACCGCCTTGAGGAAGATCTCAATGAAAGCAAGTCAAAGCTCACAAGTGAGAAGGACGATCTCATTTTAGAGAGAGATTCTGCTAGAAATGCAAAGAAATCTCTTGATGCTAAGAATGCTGAGTTACAGGCAAAACTTAAATCCTTGAACTTAGAAAAAGAAGATCTCACGATGAAGAACACCCAGCTGCAGGCCCTCACAGAAACATTGACGAAAGAGAAGTCGGCGATGTCCTGTGAAATCAGTGCTGCTGTGTTGGATAAACAGAACCTTGAGACGGTGAAGGAGGAGCTCCAGAATAAGCTCAGTGTTACAAAGAAAGACTTGGAGAGCTCTGTCCGTGAATGTGAAGAACTTAAAGCCTCAAAAACGAGCCTGGCCCAGATGCTGGAGGAGTTCAAGACGAGCAGTCAGGTAACTGACTCTGAGAGGCTTCACCTTCTGCAGGAGAAAGAAGACTTGCTTGCAATCCAGAGAAAAGTCTCTAGTGAGAAGGAAGAGCACCTCAGAGAGGTAGAAGAATTGAAGGAGAAGCTTCAAGCCACAACAGAACAGCTGTCTCAGTCCAACGACAAACTTAAAGAAGCACTCTCATCTTTTGAGCAAGAGAAGAAAGCATTCCACCTGCAGACTTCTGAGACGGAGATGGCTCTTCATGCTGTACGGAAAGAAAAGATGAGCCTGGATTCGGTTCTAGAGCAGCACAAAACGGATTATGAGCATCTGGCGGGGGAGAAGGGAGAACTAGAAGAGAAGCACACAAAAGCCATATCTGAGAAAAATGCTCTTTCTCTAGAGCGCGATAAGCTAGCTAGTGATATCCGAACAACTAAGGACCAGTTGGACGGTTACTCCAGAGCTAATGCTGTCTGTATTCAAGAGAAGTCCGATTTAACAGCAATGCTAGAAGAAACCAAACAGCAAAAAGACGAGGTTGAAGCAAAGATGACGTCCTTGAAGCTAGAAAAGGCTGACCTACAAAATGAACTGCAGAAACATAAGTCTGATATTGAGATTATGGAAAGAGCCAAAACTGAACTTGTTCAAGATCACAGTAAACTAAAAAATGATTTTGAGAAGGCTAATTTAGAAAATGATCAAAAGATTGATAACCTTTCAAAAGATGGTCAGCGTCTGAAATCACTGCAGACTGAGGCTGACAAAAAGGTTCAGTCCCTGCAGAAAGAGATTCAGAAGCTGCTTCAGGAGATCCAGGAGTCAAAATGTCAGACTGAATCGGTGTCAGAAGCTAAGCACCTTCTTGAGACCCAGTTACAGACCGAATCTAGTGAAAGAAATAAAGTGATGTCTGACAAAGATGGTCTTTCCAAACAGATTGAAGATCTGCAGAAAGCGTTGTCAAAGGTTACCCAAGAAAATAAAGAGGCTTCTTCTAACCTTGAGAAAGCTGATGAGCAAAAGAAGTCTTTGATGGTGGATGTAGAGGTGTTGAAAAAACATTTGAAGCAGCAAGAACAAGAGAGTAGTCAGTTAACAGAAGCTAAAGAACAACTATTGTCTAAGCATGAGGAGATGGGCAAACAGATGACCCTTCTGACTACAGAGAAGGAGGGCCTCTTAGCGGCACAGTGCAAATTGGAGCAGGACATTTCTTCTCTCCACACAAGCAAAGAAAATTGGCTTGAGGAACAGTCAAGACTCCTTGGAGAGTTAGAGAAGGTGCAGGCTAGCCAGAAACAGCTAGAGGTCGATGTCAAGGGCTTACAGGCTGATAAAGAACTTGTGGAAAAGCAATACAAGAATGCTGTCGCAGAGGTGTCGGCTTCTGCCGCTGTGAAAGAAGAGATTTCGTCCAGCGTATCAAATCTAGCAGCTCAGAAGGACGTCCTGCAGGCGGAGAGAGATGAAGCCACGCAGCAAGTCAGGCAGCTCGAGTCTCAACTAAAAAATGCCATTTCTAAGCAGCTTGAGGTATTCCTCCTCCCCCAGTAGTAATCACTGACGCACGCACAGTAGCTTAGAGTGGCTGGGGCTATATCACCTAATCACTGCATGCTAGCTGGTTTGTCTCCCTTTCCCCTTTCCTTTGATTTTCGTGTCTAACTTTCATCTTCCATTTACTAACTGCTGGTAACTACCCTTATAGATCCCAGCCTTTGCCTGTGGGCTCATAGCGTGATCTAACATCAGGTGAAATTCTTCTGGGTTACATGATCACGTAGGTCTAAACTGCTCTTTATCACACTCGCCATCTGATGGTGTCGTTTGATTGTATTATTAGGTTTTAAAAGATGTCTTTTGATAACTTTGAAAGGTAATTGTGGGAATTTCTCAACATACTGCTGTGAAATTTGTTTTTCTGAATTATAGCCCAAAAAATCATCTGTCAATCAAATGTCAGTTCAGTTTTTAAGTTCGGTGTTTTAGAATATCTCTGAGCTGACTGGTGATATTCACATCAAAGACTGAAATGATGAAACATCTTAATACAGGGCAGCTTTCAGGGGTTATGGAGGCATAACAGATTGTTTCTACCGTCATTTAATATTTGAGAAAGTCCCACAGAGACTGCCTTTAAGGACTACCACGAAAGCATTTTTCTAGCTCTAGTTTTTCTACGTTTGTCCATATCCGCTCTGAGGCCACAGGCTGTAGAGTATTTCAGAGATCGTACTAATTGTTATCTTCCTCAGTGTAATATTTGTGTTGTTAATTCTCAACCAGAATGTGATTAAAAATTGTAATGAGCTTTAGTAAAGTTGGTCTTAATCAGTAATTAAGATGGGTATCTCATCAGCATGCAGTTAATTTATTAAATGTAATTGAAATTAGATCATTGGTGGAAGTCAAATGATGCATTGTGAATAGTTTTAATCAAATGACCTGCACATTTCTTCTTCTGGTGGGTTCAATTGGTGTTGCTGCATGTGATTTGAAACCATTGGTCTCAGCAAATATCCTGCTAATGCACTGTTTAGGCTACAGAGGCCTCTGGCGAGACTGCTGAGGCTCTGGAACAGCTGACAAAAGAGAAAGCCAGTTTGATGAAGGAGAAGAACGAAGCCCAATCTTTACTGAAGGAACTCCAGAGCTCCAAGAAGGAGGTGGAGACTCAGGTATGACGCTAATGTTATCCAACAGTGATGAAGTAGCACTATTCATAAATCAAAGCATGCAAAGCAAACTAAATGAAATCGCTATGTATTTCTTGTATCTGTAACCATACATATTTGTCTTCATGGTTTTAGCTCAATCATTTGAAGAAGGAGAATTCCACGTACCAAGAAGATCTGAATCATTCAAAGGAGCAGCTGTGCACAGAAACTCAGAGGACCAAGAGTCTGTGCCAGGAAATGTGAGTATATCTTTGGTGGTGTTTGGATTTCATGCAGCCCAGCAATTACATCAGGGTAATACCTGTCATTTGTCAGTGTTTTTTGAGCGATTGTTTTTGAAATTGTATTTATTCAGTGAGGAGCTTAAAGAAGCAGTTTCTGTGAAGACGCAGTCCCTGCAGACGCTGACTCAGGAGCTTGATAAAAAACACAAAGGCCAGAGTGACGTCGTCAAGGTGCAACACTTCTTTCTGCTGGTTTAATACATAAACCTACATAAAAAACATTCTGCTTACCGTGATTGTTTTTCTGTTTCTTTTCCTAGCTCAAGGATGAGCAATCAAAACTTAAAAAACAGTTGAAAGAGATGAAACAGAGGTAAGACAACGCATTAAATATCAATTGATTTCTCCATTCTTTGAAAGCCTGTTGTCTGAATATGCAGAAATGCTTTAACCGGTGTGATACTTCTGAAAACGCTGTGCTTCTGTAATCAAGTCAATTGTATGTCATGCTGCTCTTTTCCTTCAAAGCCTGCCACATAATGCCTTCAGGTACTTAACTCCTTTTATATCACCTGCTGTCTGTCACCATCATGTAATAGTAAAAATGTATTTACAACATATATGTAAGCAGATAACTGGAAACAAACAAGCACAGTCACATTAAGCTTACGTTCAACAAAATGTGTCATGTAGGTTTTATAGTAAATGCAGAGTACATCCTGAGACATTACACAAAAAGAACATCACAGCTTTATATGTGCTTTTACAAATAATTATGCAGGATTTTTTTTTGTTATTTTTTACAATTGTGCTCTGAAGCTCCTACTTTATTTCTACACTCAGTACAATACCTGTACAAAACACATGCTAAAAGATTTTGATGAAAAATCATCTCTTTATTTTTGTATGTTTTCTTCATTCAGATCATTGTGGCCATTTTTTCTCAGCCTAAAGTGGTTTTGTTGAACCTTCTGTGATTTCGTTTGTATTGTGTATTTGATAGTGAGAGCACCTTGAAGGAGCAGTTTGACAAGGAGAAGGCCGCCCTCCAACAGTCCATCCATAAAAACAGTGCCTTAGTTTCAGAAAAGGACCAGCAGGTGGAAAACCTGAGGAGCGAGGTGAGAATGCTTGATCGCAGTCTGGATAAAGGATTAAAGAAAATAATGCTGGGACAATTCTTAGATTGCAGGGTCGAACAGGATGCCACTTCTAAATAAAAGCAGGACAAAATGTTTTAACCTGCTTTCATTTTGAGTGTCCATGCAAAGATTCCTACATACTTCCTAATACTGAAAATGCAACCTTTAAGATTATGAGTAAGAAAGCTTCATTGCCGGTGAAAACTGAAAACGACTGAAAACATCTGTAAGGCCTTTTTCTTCTTCAGACTTGTTTGGAGCTTTAACACGCCTCAGACTGTGTATCCTCGGGTCTTGACTTGTTGATAAAGACTTTTCAAATTCCTTTTTGGAGAGATATTACTTAATAATATAATACTTCTAGAGTAAAGTGTAATGTTTTGTCCATGAAAGAATATATTTTTCCAATGTTGATCAGCATGCGTTGTTGTCTTCACAGCTGGCTGTACTGCGTGGGGAAAGTGCCTCAGTTAAGACACTGCAGGGTACAATTCAGTCCTTGGAGCGCGACAAAACAAATCTACAGGAGCGAGTTCAGAGACTGGAGAAGGACCTGGACGCAGGGCCTGACAACATCAATATCTCCTCAGGTGAGACTGGGCTGAATTAATGAACATAGCTAAGATTTCTGTTAGCTCTGCAGGTCATTTGTCTGTGAGGTGACATAAAAACGAAATATGACCTTTTGTACTCTTGCGTACCTTTTTAATCTTGTCGGGTTGTTGTTTCCAGGTGATGCAGTTTTGGACCAACTAAGGGAAGACAAAGACACTGCAGAGAGTCAGGTTTGTTTTTTCCTCTTGTCCAATCATAGGCTCGGATAGGTGGACGTTTTCTTTTCTTTCATACATTCAGTGTGAAGACGCTTCCCTACCCCGGCTCGTAGAACGTTCTGGTTTATCTCATTTACATTTTCATCATATTTCGGGCAGTGGTACGGAAACAGTCTTTCTGAATGCTGTTTGTGAAATGACTGTGCTGCTTACTCAGACATTAACCAACAATTACTACTTCTGAGCAGCAGCAGTGGATTCTGAAGTGAAGTGGCTGTTACAGTATAATGTTTTATGGAGGTGAAATTAGTCAGAATGAATTTCAAAATGTAAAAGTATACCAAATCTCTGGCTTCATCTCGGCTCTTCCAGAGTTGTTAGACATGAATCATGAACCAGTGTCACAGTTATACTGAAACATTTCACCCACAGTGGGAAAGATAGTGTGTGTCATCAGTCTGAGAACCATCTGACTTCTCTCCTCCAGCCTCTCTTTACTCTAAAATGTTATACTGTATTATCTGTGTCGGTGATGACTTGACTGTGTTGTCTGGCAGTAGGTGGGTCCTAATTTGAATCTCATTTTTTTTTCTCCTTCTCCTCTCTTCTGCCCTGTCTCTGATGTTGGCAATGCTACCCCACCATCAGGCAGCGGTTTGTTAATGTTTTTCATCAGCTTCACTTGTGCATGTTTGTCCGTCACCGTCACTGTGGCTCTTCTAGATCACATTATAGTGGATGTTCCAACTACTAACTGTTGTAGACTTAAAAGCCTTGAGGATTGAACTCCCTACGAAATATGAGGGAAATAACAGTCACCATAAATGCGTAGCAGAGAGCCGATCTACTTTCGCTCACCATAAGTAACTATTTGACTCTGCTTCTTCTCCGGCTGACACCTCACAGTGGAGATTTACCGTCTTAGATTGGGTTAATTTTTTCAGGGTATGACGAGGCAGAGTAACCTTTGTTTATGAGCCTTGTCACAGCACTGAGGCGAAGTTCTCGCGTAAAATACACCAATTTTTTAAATAAATATTGTGTAGGAAAATGTGTTGATGGATAAAAGATGATCCGCCATGAGCAGCACTGATGCTCCTGTTTATCTCCTTCACAGATTGAGTTCCTGAATTCAGTCATCGTCGATCTCCAGAGGAAGAACGGGGAGCTCAAGGACAAACTGGAGAAAATGGCAGCTGCTGCTCTCAATGGGAATAATCCAAGTGAGCTGGATAACTATGATGGGTAAGTCCCACTCAAAGCAGATATTCTCACACAATCATATCTAAGTGTCACTGGATATCAGATAAACATGGAGCTGCTTTATTTTTCCCTGCAGTAATGAGCCGGCGAAGAAGAAGCTCCCCCCGAGGCTGTTCTGCGACATCTGTGACTGCTTCGACCTCCACGACACCGAGGACTGTCCCACACAGATGCAGGAACCCGACTCCCCTCCACACACCACCTACCACGGCACCAAGGGCGAAGAACGGCCCTACTGCGACATCTGTGAGGTCTTTGGCCACTGGACCGACTCCTGTAACGACGACCAGACCTTTTAAAGCCTTTTTCCACCCTCGCTCGCACAATCACTATATTTGCACATCATATTCGATCATGCTGTGCTTTTGAGGTTTTGGTTTTTATGTGTGCGTTTGGTGTGCTTGTTTTTGCCAAGCATCTTTATCGTCCACGCCAGTCCTTAAGCGCTCTTATAGGAGAACGGTCTCCTCACAATCTCTTTTCCAAAAATTCAGTCATCCAGAAAAATAACATACAGCAGATAACACTTTGTATTTGTTATTGTACATTACTTTGGTTTGTGTGAGTGATGAGATACTGTAGGTGGGTGTTTTGGGAGAAGTGGTGGTCTTCTTCAGATCATTTAATTTATCAATATCCTAACATTGTTTGCACAGCTTGTTGGGGGATTACAAAGATAATATAGTATCATAAAAGGTGTTTATTTCAAACTGTAAATGAACTGAGTGAAAAACAAATGTCAGTTTGCGCAAAAAAAGGTGAGCTATAGTTTATTTTTTTAAGCCTGGAAATATTATGTACTCTTTAAAGGTTTGATAGTATGTGTGTCATTTTGTGAAGGGTTATCACAGGGGGGAGAGACCCCGGGCTTTTTGGCTTTAAGAGGAACTTTTTTATGGTTTCCATGAGGAAGTGCTGGATGATTGGTGAGACTTCGAGCACTTCAAACTTACTGTAACCCCCCAGTTCCAGTGAAAGGGCCTTTCCAAACAGTTTCTTTGCAATTAAAAGACAATTTCTGTAAGAAACGATGAAATACTTCGACTATTTCTTTTCGTATGTTTTGAATATCTGTATAAAAATAAAGGAAATTTATGTATAAATTAAAAATAAACATTTCTGTGGTCATTGTTCAATTGAAAGCACTATCCTGTTGCTTTAAGCACTGCCAAGTGCAAGCTCACAGCACACACAACATGAAAACGTACTGTGTAATACACAGCTGAAACCAGCCGGTACTCCCATTGCCTCTGTGACATGAGTTAATCAACTGATCAAACTGATCAATAATTAGTTAATGAATTTTAAAACATCAATATGCACCATGAAGAGACTGTATTGAAGTTTAAGTTCTCTTCAGGATAATGTGATAAAAAGGACCTGCGTTAAACCCCATAGCAGTGTGTGTGTGTGTATTACTGAACAAATGTGCAGTCAACCAAGTAACCACGCACACGACTTTATTGAAGCTATCTGGATCTGTCTGTTTATAAGGCTTTATAAGACACTGTGTGGACTCTGCTGGTCTGTCTCTGATCACTGAATAAAAGCTTAAGCACTTCCAAGTTACAGATCACACAATGAAATCATCCTCAGCCTGGCTATTAGTTCATTTCTGTCAGTAATAAATGTGCTCACCTTAAACCATGTCATTAAACACCTTTCAAGTTTCAAATGGGTCCATATGCAGTACAGTTTGTTTAAAAAATACAACTTGATGGTTGTGCACAGACTGTTTGCTTTAGACATGTGAGAGCAGAGGTTTGCACACTTCAGATGCAGATTGCCATTTCTCCAGCTCCACTCTGAGCTCCACAGTCACCGGTTCCAGAGGGACGGACACCGAGTTGTCTGTGGGGACGTCCATCACGCTGTCCTTTCTGCCTTTTCCTTAGACAACATTAGACAGGATTCAGGATTTTACTGACTGATCACTCAAAACACAACCCCTTAAATCTTTCCTTTATATGAGAATCTAATCATTTCATATTCCAGTTATTTCTATTTCAGTTCAGTTTAAAAGTTTAAAAGTGATCTTCTGTGTTATCCAGATGATTAATGAACCTTTTGAAGCGGCTGTGTTCTTCTGTCTGCCACTGCCTCCTCTCTGCTTTGTTTCCTTCTCCTCCTTCTTTTTGTCCTCTTTGGTTTTCTTTCCTACATCCTACAGAGTTAAAAAAAAAACATATCCAACATGGATAAGTCACTTTGATCATTTAAAATCATGTTGGCTATCATAAATGTTGCTTTTTTGTTTTCCATTTTAAAACCCTTCACCAGGAATTCCCCAGTAATTCCATCCATATGGATCAGATATTGATCATACTAACAGTGTAAACACCTGTTTGGCATGTAAACCTGCCTTCTCATATGTGTGTGTAGCTCCCACCTCAGACTCTGTGTGCAGAACACCAAGGTCACAGAGGATATCGACCTTTTGACCTCTTTTGAGCAGGCTGTGCAGCGGGACGTGGACAGACCCGAGGACTCGTGTGATGGGGGCGTCATGGACCAGCTCCGGTACAGATTTCTTCTTTTTGTCTTTAGATTTGTCTTTGGTGGAACCAGATTTGATCGGGGTCTGAAGGAAATACCACAGAAAAAAAAGATTATTTAGATGCAGCCAAATCTTTCTGACAGGCTTTTAAACAGAGAGATGTGACGGGAACCAAGTCGAAGGTGAGAGCCGTTCTTTTTATAGATGTGCCCAAATTTCACTGCCTGTCCGAGATCCAATCGCCTTTATGCTGAATTACCACAGGCCGCTTTTTTCAACTGTAACTCCGCTATGCAAGGTCACCTGCAGCTGAATCATGTCACCACAACATTGTCCCGACAGTGAGCAACATTACAACCCTCTGTCAAGTTTGTTGTTTGTTTGTTGACATCTCTGCAGTCGTACGAAGTTGTATCATAAATTATTGGCAAATCAATGACGTTGATTAAATGTCCCTCCATTATTCTGCTGTTTCCTTTTAAATTTTTAAAAGCGCAGATTTTTAAATATGCGTGATGACACGGGAGAATAGAGTGCGGGCATGTTCGCGAGTCCGATCAAAGAACAATGAGCAGCTCTCGGAAAGTAATGGAGCCATAAGATGCGGCTCCCTTCAAAGAGTCATAATTCCCAACAATAATACCTTCCACATTTTCTAATGATTATTTACGCACAGTCCCACATCCATTTCAATTTGTCTTTCACACCTGCAGATACATTCGTAGGCATTAGAGAGTAGCATGAGCCACAAAACTACGCTTCTTGTTCATGGTGAGGGCACATCAGTAGAGTTGCCAGATACCTGGAGTTATAAAATGTTCCTGAGTCTCCAGCAAAAGAGTGCAATAAACTGAAAACTAGGGTCAATAATCGAGCTGGAAACCATCGGGTTATTGTCTCAGTCAAAGATGCTAACTGTAAAAATGGAAGCTGAAGTGTTAGCGGTCTATAATAAGGTGAAAAACAGCCGAGGTGGTTTAAACAGATTTGAAGCATAAAAATGAACCTTGGTGAAGGTCAAGATTTAAATACCAAAGCTATTTGTTGCCATGATAACAAACCCCACTCTGGAAATGATCCATGGAAGTTTATTTCATGACTCAGCAAAGGCTGACTGCAGTTTATGATTCAGTGGGAATTAAACAATAAGCTCACTTCTTTCCCTTTCCCGCCTTTCTTATCTTTCACAGTTCGGCTGGATTTGGCAGCTGGGACGTCCTCTGAGGGTGCAGGCCATGACAGGACCTAAAGTGTTGAATGTCAAAATAAGAGTCCTGCCAAATCTTCCCTAGAAACATTTAGCCTCCTTAAACATTCTTTCTTGCACCTTCTCCTCCTCTATTCTTAGGTAAAGTCCTCGATTGAGGAATCTCTTAAACCTCCCCAGATCACTGACAGCGTGTGTTTGTGTGTCACTGAAGTCCACGCCCTCCGACCACACCAGCTTTGATGTGCTGTGTCTCAACACTGTATGAAAGGAAATGAGAAAAACACACACGTTAAAGTGTCACACAGAGTTTGTGCTTCATAAACAAAAACCCAGAAACAAGCCAGGCTATCGCTCAGTGAGACACATGCTTGAGAATAAGAATATATTCAAAAAACACAGATTAAGTGGAATTGTTTTAAACATGATTAAACCTGATAAACAATCCGAGTGGGTACGACTCTCCAGTTCTGACTGTACTTTTCTCTGAATTCCACAGAAACTGATAAGAAATCCCTGTCATACAGGATACATTACTTAGTTAAATAATCATCATCTTACTGACATTATTTCCATAATGAATGTCATGCAATGTAACTTTCTTCTTGTATAAACAACTGCATCAGCTTTACTAATTCCTGTTATTTGACATGCAAAGGTTTCTGGCCTGCAGGGAAATGGATTAGAGTTATTACCGTGTAAAGTATCACAGCAGGTTTCCTCAGGGTGCACCAATGAGTCTTGTAGGTCCAGTTTGAACGCTTTTTCACAGGTTTTGTTCGTTGGCAAGTCAGCATCACTCAAGCTGTCTTCTGTCACATGTGCTGCGGCTGCTGCTTCAAATTTAGACTCACTGTCTGTCTTCTGTGAGCAGCAACACAAAAAAAAGAGGCTGGTTAAAAAGATAATAGAAGTGGAAGATATGTTGCTTGCATGCAACTTTAATTGTAAACATCTCGACTTTTTTTTTGCCTTCTGCCTTTATTTGACAGGACAGTTGATAGAGTCGGAAATGAGAGTGATTACGACATGCAGCAAAGGGCCTAGCGGAGTTGTGCCGAGGTCTGTGCCTCTATACATGGTGCACGTGCGATTTAACTGCTAAACCATTTCCTCCCAACATCTAGACATTTTTGACAATCTAAATCACTTCAGATGTTATCAGACATCAGCAACAATTCAGTTTTTTACATCTACGTTTAAAGTGTTATTCAAAGGTTAAGATACTCCTATTGTCCATTCTGGTTGCGAAGAGAACCTTGGATAAATATGTCTCCCGTGAAAGTCAAAATACGTTGTAAAAAATATGTGAAATACTGGTTGATGTTAAACTTCAAGAGCTGTAAAGAGACTGAGAAGAGCAGGAAGGATACGTCACCAGACCAGCAGTAGTTTGATGAATCAGGAACTCGTATGAGATGAAATAACTGTAAGTGACGAGGGGAAAGTCAGGAACATTTTCGTCCACACTTATCATCGGATCTGGGACTCCCCTCATCCTGCCCACGCTCACTGTGGCTGATGCCTGCTTCACCATCAGATCTGCACAGAAGAAAATGATGATGCCACCATTAACCGACAAAACTGTTGTAATGGATGACTTGACACACAACAGTCTCACCTCTCATCCTGCTCAGGCCCCTAAAACGACCTCTTTCCTCAGGAGAGATCCACGAGGCGTCCAGGCAGGAGAGCTGAGGCAGACTGTCCACAGTGAGGCCGGGGTAGCAGCACGCCAGAGTGAAGGGGTTTCCCTCCAGCAGCAGTGTCCTGAGGCAGGGCAGCGTGCTCAGGGCATCCAGCAGGGCCCGCTGGTCCTCAAACTCACAGTCACTCAGGTCCAAACACACCAGCTGAGGCCTGAGGTCAGAGGTCAGAGACAGGAATGATTTTTTTTCTTCTGCAAGACTGAAAATGTTTGACCAGCAGTACAAATTAATATTTTGTCCTAAATAAACCAAAGACAAAAAGTAAAACAAACCTAAAACACAGAAAGCTGCTTTAAAATGATCATCTATTCTGCGCAGATGGAGATAAACTATTTTAGGCTTGGGCTTTAGTATTTAAATTCCATGAAGGAGAGGGACTCAAAACACAACTTTACAATTTTCATGTACCCTGCCTCTCGCCCAATGATAGCTGGGATAGGCTCTAGTCCCCCTGCGACCCCTAACAGGACAAGCAGTATATATGACGGATGGATGTTTGCATACATTTATAAACAGCTGTATTGAACATAGTTTCTGTGCATAATTATCTAAATGCTGGTGTCTGAGGGGTCTTTGTACTTGATCTGGAATAAATTCTGGTTTTATTGAACTTTGTAAAGCTTCTCCAGTTACATAGGAGACATTACAGTATCAAATGTGTCATAAACCTTTAAAGGAATAAATTGGACTTCATATTTTTTTATATATGAACTATTCTGTTAAATGATGAAGAAAGAAGGAAAATTTAAGTAATCAGTTCCCCCTAAGACTCACTCATACAATAACCATATCAGATAAGACATCTACTTGTACTATAAACCTGCAATACATCACTTTGATATCAGCTCACAAAGTGTGTCACTTTGTTAAAACCACATACAGTTGATGTGGTTCAACAACATCATCACAGCTCTCCACTTTGACAGGAAAACTTCCAGTGTTACCTCAGCAGGTGTCACCATTCAGAAGCAGACGCACTTGTGAAATCTGTCACATGTAGAAAAACGTTTGTGTGTTTAACCTGCCAGCTTCCGGTGGTTGTGCGTGTGTGTGCGTGGTTGAGCTAACCAGTGTCTTCCTGTAAGATGAGAAACGTCTTCGTGGGAGCCCAGACTGTTTGAGCTGAGGCCGAGGTACTGCAGGTGAGGAGGGGGGCCGCAGGTGAGACTGTTCAGAGCAGACAACCGGTTGGCACAAAGCTCCAAAATCTTTGAAAGAATCAAAAATGAAATGAAACAGTTAATCGTCACTACGTCGCAACACCTGCTACACTGTGATCTATGAGTTAAAGCTTTCAGTTATGTTGCACTACAAGCAACCTCCCACCTCGTGACTTCACAGTAATCTTTGATGTGGTGGAGATTCAATCATGAATCACTCTTTTAAGAAAAACTATGACAGAGGAAGAATTTCACTTGATCAGATAAACTGCAGAGCAAGCTGCTGCAAGACTCACCCTTAAAGTGCAAGGCAGGTTTTCTGCAGGGATTACAGAGATTTTGTTTGCACTCAGCAGCAGTTCCTCCAGCTTTGAGAACTTCAACAGGCCATCGTCGATGATTGATACCTGAACACAACGCAGACATAACATCTTAAAATAATGTTAAAGCACCAAGAACGGATTGACTTTGTGTGGCTCTTTATGTTATGCTCCTCAGAACCTTAAACTACCAGAAAACATGACTCTTTTTTTTTTTTATGAAGAACAGCACAAAACAGGAATGGTTGATGTTCTACCACTTCAATCAACAAGCTTAGGACTAGTTGAGTGGCTTGAATCGAACTACAATGACAACATTCAGAAAACGTACATCCTTGTCCACTATGCGAAGTGTAGTAAAGTAATTGTAAATGAAGTCAGCAGGCAGGCGTTTGGGTGTGAGCACAGTCAGCTGTCTCAGGGCTGAAGCTTGAGGGCTCCATGATGCATCATCCCGCCATGGAGAGTGAGGGCAGCTCAGTAGATCCAGGAGGGCATCCGTCTCCTCTGTCTCTACTCTCTTTGGATTTGTGGCTCTCTGAGAAAATAGTTTTCTTTCGTGTCATTAAAAGCATGCTACTGTATGCAGGGACGAGCGCTTTAAACAACTATGGAGACATGTTGATTTTATGAAGACAACATAGAAGTACTGCAACCAATTTAGACCTGAAAACAACTCACCCAGCTCCCGTTTCCACAGGGAAAGTCGTCCAGACCGAGGCGATGAATGAGCTTCTCTAACACTGCAGACAGTTTCTGTGAGCTCATGCTTATCCAAAGAAGTTCCTGTTCTACATCTGAAACATGGAGGAGTTACACATAAAAGTTTGTACTGTGTGGTCAGTTTATATTTGGTCAGTCATTCAAAGAAAAGGCCCCTGGTGTTTGTTTACAAATGGCTGACTGTTGCCTGGCAACAGCTGGGACTCCAGGAGAACTGCACTGAGTCAGGACTCAGGTGTCTGTGCAGGTGAAGCAGTTAAAACTCCTGTTAGCTCAGCATATTCAGCTTACCTGTGTTTTTCTGCAACGGTATGTAACATGTGGCTGTCTGCCTGTAATGCTTTAAAACACAGGACCTCCAAAAACTCTTAAATACCCCTGCTTTGAGGGACTGCTCCCTGCTGAATTATTTCAGATTTTTTATAGATATTTTTTAATGTGTACATTTATTGACCCTTTTATGCTTTTGTTTTTCAAACGTCCTGGACATTTCTACGGAGTATGCTACTCACCACTGTGAGGATATATCCAAGAGGATAAAATGATTTCATGTTAGACAAATATATATAAAATCTATCAAAACGATGATTCAACAACACCTCTAATGCAACTATATAGTAACATCTTCAACCCTTCAAAAGACAAGACTAACAATGTGCAACACATGCTAACAGCATGCAACAGGTATAAAACTTAACACATTCAACATCTATATTAAGCATGTAAGCTACTTAATTTTGTTAATTGGCACAAAACATAAAGTCCATCTCAGTTTTGCATATTAGCATGCTAAAGTTGGTCAATTAGCAAAAAACACAGTCAATCAGCATTCTAAGTTATGTTAGCGCAAAACATTCAGTACACCTGAGGTTATTAGTTTAGCATGGTAGCATACTACATTTAGTTAATTAGTACAACACACAATACACCTGAGGTTATTAGATTAGCATGTTAAAAATATTAAGTGGCAAAAAACACACAGTAGCCTATAATTAAAGCTGTTGGGAATGTCCTTGTTTTTGCAGGTATTTGGCCCATAGACTGTAGTTAAAATAAAAATGGATGTACTTGATGGCGCCAGCTAGGTGAAAAGTCAGGGGATGACCAAGGTGATTACAATTTATCTCGAGGGGAATATGAATGTCTTTACCAAAGTTCCTGTCAGTGACATCAAATATTTGTTGAGACTCTTCACAAACCCCCCCACAAAAATCAACCCCTTGGTGGCATTCGAGAAAAGTTAGAGGATCACCAGAGTCAGTATTCATGCTTGCGGGGCGTCAACGGATTCAAACTCCAGAAAAATAGAATAGAATAGAAAGGTGAGGACAATAATTCCACAATGAGCTGAATAATGACTAAATTAGATCAACTATCTTTTATTTCAATAATGAACCTCCTTTTGAGTGACTGATTCATTGGTCTATTGTAATCTTGGTTTTCCGTTAATGATAACAGAGCTGAAATGAATGCTGCTAACATCCTGTAGTGTCTCGCACACAGAACTTACCAGGAAATTCATTATCAAATAGAGTATCTTTGAAATGTTGCATCATGGTTTGGACATCGTCACAGGTCCGAGGAATAGAATAGGAAAGAATCACTCAGGAAATGGTAATAATAGGAAATGATTACGTCTCTAAAGAGCCACCTGATTTCTCTATCATGTTAGTAGCCAAGAAAAGCATGCTGACTGTGCACTTTTTCTTTGAATTTGTTTGTAAAGTGGTGTTTTTAAGCCTCTGTTGAAATATTTGAAAGAGGAAAGTGATGTAATTCACACAGCACAGTTAAGTGTGTCAAACTAAACTTTACTTCACACTCTGTCCGTAAGCACCAGCACAACAATCTGGGTCAAATGAGTCAAAAAAAAAATTTTCATTCCACTGATAAACATCAGATGTCATAGATTACTCAATTTCAATTTGCATGGCCTCCCCACATTAAGCCACTGCTGTCAACGTGACCCTACAACTGCAAAGTAGGCACACTTAAAACGAGATTTTAAGGGACGATAACGGCACAAAGGCGGCATCAAGCCAAAGGCAGCATCAAGCTAAAGGTGGCGTACAACGAACAAGCCTGTGTTTCAATATATAAGCACAGCGTGTGCCAGTTTAGGAGCATCTGCAAAAAGACATCATGTCTCATTGTAAAGGTAAGTTAAGATTAATTTAGAGGGGTTAACTGAATAAATTTGTCACTCTCACATATGTGAAACTATGTTATACAGTTACCTTTGTAATTGTTGCAATTTGAAGAGGATTGAAAAGAAAAACAATTGAACTATTAACATTTTACTACTTTACTTCTCTTACTTCAGAGGGGCACAAAGCCTGAAAAGGTCACATACTTTTCAGCTTGTGGTCTCCATCACCTTTTAACAATAAAGTTGTTCTTTCTGGAGATTTGACCTCTTCTGTTAATTATTTTTACCTCAGTACAATCTTGACATTTGACTGCGATTTCAATTCAATTTTGACTTGAGAAAGCTTCCAGATCACTTTCTATGCAGATGATACCATAACATATTTTTGTGTGTAACTTATTGCAGAAGTCTTGCTCTCTTGCTTTGTGCTGCTGCACATCTCATTTATGGCCTCTGAACCAGCTCAAGAAGTGAAGCTTCGGAAGCACATGAAGGCTGTGGGGCCCTCTTGGTGTGATCTACTGATGGCAGAAAATGATTACGTACGTAAACATACCATATTTTAACAGTCTGAATACTTTATAAAGTGCACTGAAACTGATGCTGCAGAGAACATCCTGCTTTCACATGTTAACATGTTGAGAGCCAATTTACGTAAAGGTTCTGCTCTACGCTACTTCTATGACTTTGTCATAATGAATCTCACTTCCTTTTAGGTCAAGATTATGTTCAATGAAGATCCACCGGATTACAGATCAAACAGTACGGAGCCTCTTGAGGGAATAACTTTTCCAGTGGGAAACAACACCAAAGAAATCCTGGACACCATCTGTGTGATCAACGCTTACCTTGAAAACCTGCCAGAGATCATCAGAAATCTCACTCAGCAGTATGAGGACATCATCTTGAATGTTAAAGTGTTTCATGATCATTTCAAAGCAGCCGTCAAATTGACAATGAGGGGTCTAAAAAAAGGCTACAACCTAAACTGGTGCCACACAAATGTAGACAAACCACAGAATACAGACGAATACAGTATGAAACTACTGGGCATCCGAATCATTTACTTTTCCAGACTCTGGGTGAAGAGTTTCACAGGCATACAGCTCTCCTGTGAAAGTCTATGAAAACTATTTATTTATTGGATTTTTATTTAAGGTTTTCTATATTTATTTATAGCCACATGTGGGTTAATATATATCTATGTCATGATTGTATTTATAGGGGTGCTGGTTTAGCTCAGTTGGTAGAGCGGGCGCCCCATGTACAGAGGCCACAGTCCTCGACACACTGTCTGCTACCATTTGGTGCATGACCTACCCCACTCTCTGCTCCACATTTCCTGCCTCTCTTCAGCTTTCCTGTATAATAAAAGGCAAAATGCCAGAAAAATCATCTTTAAAAATAAAAAAGATTGTATTTAAATTTTATTTATTTTCAATGATTTCATCAACCATCTGCTGCTTCATTCTGGACACTGTACATCTGTTTTCAAAAAACAAACTGACAATAATGACCAAAAAAATAATTCAAATCAATCTTTTCTATCACGGTTCATTGTTCACAAAAAGTGAGGACCCAGATGCAGACTTATATGATTTAATAAAACAAAAGTCCAACTGAAAATCCAACAAAAACAGGAGAAAACACAAGGAGCCGGGTAATCCAAAATCCAAAATAATACACAGGCAAACACAGGAATACATACCTAGGCACATAGACAAGGGAGCACAGAGACTAAATATACTTAGGAGGTGAGTCTAATCAGACACAGGTGAGACAATCAAGGGGCAGGTGAAAACAATCAGAGCAGGGCACATAATCAAACAAGCGGGAAACACAAAGGCAGGAAGTGGACCGACACGAGAGACAAGGGCGACCAAGTAAAACAGGAAATGATCGAACCAAAGAGACACAAGTGAAATATTAAACTAAACAAGACTAAATACTGAAAAGAACACAGAATAAACTAAATACAAAACTAAACGATGAGAACTCATGACAATACACAAAGTGACAACGTAAAACCAGAACTAAACTAGAAACTCATGACATTTTCTTTTCAAATAATTATTCCGTCTTGAATTCACTACAATAATACAATCTAAAGGCTTTTCTTCATGATTACATATCAGGTGTTATGTACAGCCATAGCTCTCAAGTGGTGGGTCAGCACCCGGTTTCCTGTGACATGCGTGCAGTAGAGGTGTAGTGTATTCAGATTCCATGTAGGGGGGCTGGGGTAAGATAAGCCACCAGCTGTTTCTAGTCAACTGTGCACATTCGTGGTCAAGTGACCATAAATTTAGTACCTGGACCTGGCTCTGTTCGAGAGAAGCACATGCCACAAGTGGTTTGTATTTATTTACACAAAAAACATGTTTTTACTAGTCAAAGTAAATTTTCAACACATCAGCTATAATGAATATTATTTCAAAGCAAATGTAAACAGGCCTAAAAATGTGCATGGTGTCGATGTCCAAGGGGCCAAGTGAGCCAAATGCTGTGCAGTAAATTGAGCCAGTAGTTCAACTTGCCCTGCTGTCATGCACTGAAGTAAAGTAAAGTCTCAAAAGGATAAAACTGTATTTCAGTGTAGAATTACACACCTGGTTTGGTTTATCATATGTTGTGTATCATGTGAAAAGACGTTTAAAACTGGTTCAAAGGTCACGTTACCGTACAGGGGTCGTTCTGCCCAGAGATATAGAAACATAGTTATCGCATCATGATGTCCACAGATAGAAATTGGACAGTACTCTGTGTACAACTTTCCGAGTCGGAAATCTGACCGCAGGGGGAGTTCCAGTTGAAATTTCTGACTGGGAACTTGGGAATTCTGACGTCCGAGTACAGATGGAACGCACCACAAGAGCCTCACAGCCAAAGTACCTGGGCATGTGCAGTTTTCTTTTTTCTTCTTCTGTGGGGAATGTGCCTTATTTTTGTTGAATGGTTTGAAATGACATCTTTGTGATTAAACACACCACTGCAAAATGATTTTGGAGAAATGCCGCAATCATCATCACTTTCGTCACCCTTTCATAGCAAAAATGAACAAAATATCAAAATGATAAAACAAAAATGTGTTTTCTGACACGCTGATGTAACCGTATTTTAGCTGGTTGAAAAATGGTTGAAATTAGGTCTTGGGTGTTCAGACCTGATTTTACCATGTTTTCAAATTTAAGCCTTGGAATCCAAAGTTAGTGCTCACTGGGTGAAAATCAATCAGTAAGAAAATCTTAAATTTGGCTCAGGTTTAAACTTACAAACAAACAAAAATGCAATTTCGCCCTGAGCCTTTGGAGGACGTTCTCTGGTTTTCTGCTTCTCTGGAAAACCTCCGCCAGACTATGTAAAACGTGTCATCTGGCGGAGGCCAGGGAGCTTGCCTAAACTGCACTTCCCCAATCCAGGACACCCGCCCCCTTTGATCGCCTGAAGAAATCAATGTCCTTGACTGAAAATGGGGGAGGGTGATGCTCTGTTTTTGTTTTGTTTGTAGACATATTTGGTAGACTCTGCCTCATACTCCAAGCACAGGAAGAGTGTTGAATGCACCCCAAAATGCGCTGCAGAGCAAAAAGTGCTGGTGCGCGTATTTCAATGAGTCATGTTATGCAAACATTCGGGCAAATTTGTCCCTTTTCTATGCAAATGAGCCTCGTGGCAAAGAGCACCTAATTCACAAACGCCGACATGACGCTGTATAGTAAAAGTAAGAAAATGTATAGAAATACTAAAATAAGTAGAAAAAGTCATATAAAATGCTGACTTTTTTGAAGAAATTAGCATCACAGATGTTTTGGGGGGCATTAAATCCACTTTGTATCTCATGGTATGCTACAAGACATTGCAGGTTTTCATTCGAACACAGGAAAACATTCCATTTCTGAAATTTCCATGTAAACACACCTAAACTGTGTGGTGGTGCAACAGCAAAAACATTTTTTTGGGCATTAGATCCACTTTATCAACTAATCCACATTATATCATTCCTGCCTACAATCAGCATATGGGCGGCAGTGACCTTTCTCACATGCTGGTACACCTGTACAAGACCCTAGCCCAGTCAAGCCGATGGTACCTTTCCCTCTTCGGATATATTCTTGATCTGTGCATCTCAAACTCCTTAAAACATGTTATCATGTAGTAGTTAAATTAAAATATGTAATTGAATAGGGTTAATGACACGGTAATAACAAGAGTGAATATTCATACATTTTTCATTTGCTAAAAAATGTAATTTTTTTTGTATTTTATCGCTACCTTTACCTGACAATGACAAATCATTGTCATGAGTCATTCTAGTTTAGTTATGTTTTTTTCTTGTATTTCGGTGTTCAGTTATTATCTCTTGTTTTACCTTGTCACTTTGTCTCCCTGTCATGAGCTCTCATTGTTTAGTTTTGTGTTTAGTGTATTCCATGTTCGGGTCACAATTAAGTCTTGTTAAGTATTTCACTTGTGTCTTTTTGATTAAATCATTTCCTGTTCATTGTCGTCCATCGTGTGTGAGTCTATGTCCCTGACCTTACTCTGGATTATCTTCGTGCCTCCCCTGATTTCCTCGTTGATGCTCATGTTCCCTTGGATTACCTTTTTCCCCGGTTTTGTTTGTAAGATTTTTGCTCTGTCTTTTGATTTTCCTTTTCGTCTTTTGTTGGAGTTTAGATTTTGTTTGTGCATTTTTCCCTTTTATTTAATTAAATCCGTATAAGTCTGCTTCTGGTCCCTCACCCTTTTGGTTTAACCGAAACCGTGACAGAATGAACTTGCCACACATGGACCCAGCAGACTTTGAAGATTTTGATTGTTTTGCTAAAATTCAATTTTTTCAGAACATTTTGAGAGAGGTGAGAGGACATGTTGATGTTGAGCAGTCTCCCTGGATTGGGACTCACTTGGCCAATTTTTCCTGGCTCCCGTGGAGGCACCAGGAAAAGACATGGCCATCGTGGCTCTAGTTTACTCGCTCCTCTCCCTTGCTCCCTTGGTCGGAGGTCCTGCCGACTTCTGCTCCTGTGTCCTGCTCGGAGGCTCTGCCGACTCCTGCTCCTGTGTCCTGCTCGGAGGCTCTGCCGACTCCTGCTCCTGTGTTCCGGTCGGCTCCCTGGCCGACTCCTGCACCCCATGTCCAGTCGGTTCCCCGGGCGACTCCTGCTCCCCGGGTCCAGACGGCTCTGAGGCCGACTCCTGCTCCCCGGGTCCAGTCGGCTCCCCGGCCGACTCCTGCTCCCCGGGTCCAGTCGGCTCCCCAGCTGTCTCCTGCTACTTTCAGACACTGCGGAATCTGGTGGATTTTTTCAGCATAGCATACCTCCACCGAATGGTAGAGATGGCTCAATCAGATTAAGTTAAGTTTAAAACATTTTTCATTAAGATGTTGTGACTTAATATGTGCTCTACAGTAGGAGGTTAAAGGGTTAAGGAGGTTGTGGTGGGTCCTGAGGCTAGACAAGTTGAGAATCATTGATTTACAGTGCACCCTTGGCCCCATAGGCAGAAAACTTTATACCCCTGTGAAGAGAAAGTGAGTGGTACTTACTTTCTCCCTACTTGAATTTGGTGCTCACAAAGATAGCAATATAAGTATACATATAAATTTGTTTCATAGTAATCAATCAAATTCAATCAATCAATCAAATTTTATTTGTATAGCGCCAAATCATAACCAGGGTTATCTCGAGACACTTTACAAAAAGAGCAGGTCTAGACCGACTCTTTGTTAAGTTATTTAAAGAGAGGCCCAACATGAATCCACCATGAGTAGCACTTAGCAATTCGGCACATTGGCAGAAAAACTTCCTTTTAACAGGCAGAAACCTCGAGCAGAACCAGACTCATGTTGAACAGCCATCTGCCTTGACTGGATGGGCCGAAAATGGGATAGAAGGAGATGCAGGATAGAGACAGGCAAAGAGAGCAACAACAACATATGTTCTTGTTACCACAACAACATACGTCCTTGTTACATGAACAACAACAGACTGTTCTTATGTACTTATGGTTACAATGCCAATAATAGTGGTAGACTAGGGTGAAGATTGGCTAAATAAATAAATAAATAAATAAATTAGCGAGAGAAGCAGAGTAATAGTAATATGAGTAATCACAAAGTATTATTTTGTATTCATTCATTTAGGAATATATTGTATCCTTATTTGAATAACAGATAACTTCATCAAAGACAGGGTAACCCACCCCACCCTTCTTCTTCTTCTTCTTCTTTTTTTTTTTTTTTTTACACCTTCTGACTTTCAAATATGTTATCAGATTTGTGGTTTTCCGTTGGTATGTCACGAAATGTGTAGTTTTTCTGAGGCAGCGATATCTATTAGGGAACTCCCAAAACGTAAAACTGAATCCTGAACCTGCGTGGCTTATTTTCTGTGGAAAGCCAGAAAGTCATAGAAAGGAAAATGTTAAACCTGATTTTTATCTAACGAGTCCTAATAAAAGTGATCCTCGAAAGGTGGACCATAGAAAGTGTCACACCAGAAAAGCCTGCTGCTAACTAAAGCCTACTGGCGTCATGAATTGCCGTATAGGTAAGAGTCCAGCTGTGATATAACTTGAACTTGCAGAACACTGAAACTTTTTAATGTCTACTCTCTTTTTAACTCATGTCTCTCTTGCAGTCCTCATCTTCCTGTACCTGCTTATTGCACAAGCACTCTGCGGACCTGTGAGAAAAGGAAGAGAAATCGGTGCCATGAACGGTACCATGCGGTTGATACACGATGAGATAAAGACCGCTCTGGGCCAGCTCGTAAGCATTTTAGTGTTCCGTTTATAGAAATTACATTTTGGTACAACTAAAATGGATATTTTGTATTTTGAATCTGAAATACTTAACTTTTAACATACGCTTTTTAGTGGTGGAATTTTTTTTTTTTTTTTTGATATTTTGGGCTACAATAAGATTAATTAGCAAAAGTACCACATACAAGTGAAGTTTTCAATATTCAGAAAAACAGCAACCTAAAAATAAAGGTAGGCTGTTTGCGGCAGAATGTCCTTAAAGAGTTAAAAATAAAAGTTTTTTAATGCAGTTTTATTTAATTATTATTATTATGGATGCATTTCCATGTTAGCAGCACTGTTAGTCTATATAAGGTTCGAGGAGGAGACCTTTCTCAGCCATTTAATGCGTCATATTTTATAACCCGATGATATGTTAAAGGGTAAAATATGAATGTGCAATGTAGGCTGCCAATAAAAGACAAATGTAGGAGCCAAAAAATATTAAGGCTATAAAATGCAGCCACAGAGGTGTAGTTCAAAAGAAATGATATATATGACTACTCAAGTACGGGTATCTAATTAACCCAAATTACAGTGTTTGAGTAAATGTACTTAGTAACTTTTTTCTTCTAATGACCATCTGTGTCTCGTGCAGGCTGACTCCAGAATTCTCCCCACCACCTGCCAGTCCCTGAAAATCTCTAAGGTGCTAGGGGAGGAGCAGCAGAACCTCACCGCCCAACACCTCTCCTCCTTCTCCTGCCACATGCAGAAAATGTCGAAGGTGGCGAATAAAACGCTTTCTGATAAACTGCTGATCATCGGCCAGTACGCCCAGGATGTGGCGCAGCAGCAGACCAACCAGGCACCCAGTATGAACTGCAGCGTACCCACCTTTGATGAAGACATGAAGCGTTATGAGCATGTCAAATGTGTGCTGCAAAATATGGAGGAGAGGCTCAGCTCAGCCACTTCTGATTTATCTGCCTAGAGCAAATGTTGTATTTATTTATTTTTCATACTGTTTTAAATTATTAAGAAATACATCTGGAAGATTCTTTATAGAGTCTTATTATCAGTATCTGATAGCCAAGTAATATTTATTCAAAACAAAGCGATATTTATTTATAAGTTATTATTGAAAATAAAGCAAAAGAAGTCATTTTCATTGTTGTTGCTTTTATTGTAAGGCATTTTAAAGCCTGTTTCATGAAGACATTTGTGAACTTTGGAAGACAAAAAAACCCTCGCTCAGCATAAAAATATCTTTACTTCTTAAAAACAACAACAAACAAAAATATTCAATACTAAATGTGGGGGAGAAACAGCTTTGGCAGATCTGATCTGCAATGATATACTGTACATCATCTGGTACAAAGGCCCCTGACAGAAACAGCAAACAAAGTTGGAAATCCAACCCGGTACGACAAACACTGTAAAATCATAGGATGAGAGGAAAAAACAAACAAAACATCAAAATCACACAAATGCTGAGCTGCAGGGGAACTACTTCTTTAAGTTAAATCATATTTTGAGTCTCTGTTGAAGGGGGAAGCAAAAAAAAAAACAGCTTAAAAGATACATTTTCATTCACAACAGCCACAGCTGCATCCAAGTGCTTTTCCTTTCTAAGTTGTTATAAACCATTGGATACATTTTGCTGTTTTAATCACTTAAAAATAGATTCATGTCACTGTGATCAGGCTGCACTGCTGTACACTGTAAATGTGTGAATTTTGATGACTTCTTCCCACATCTTAATGTAAAGTGAAGGAGCATATTATCATCTCGTAGAAAAGTAAAATCTTTCATACAAAGACAACTACAACCAACAACATTAGACTGCACACAAAAGCTGCACATTCATCAAATATAAAACCATCAGTGGGGCCTTTTGCTACCATAAAACAGAGTAAACTCAGTAGTTCTGCAGAAAAGAAGTGAAAACTCAAGTCAACTCATCGATGTCTGCCTGAGGAGTGCTGAACCACAAATAAACAAGAGAGGAAGACGAATCAGCCCGCAGAGGTCACAAGTAAGGACACTTTATTTCACTGTAAGGCTGATGAATGTCAGACAAGCTCACTAAATCTGCAGAGTCTAACTTTCAAGCAGTCAGCATGAATGAGCATAACACTAAAATGAACTGAATGGACAGGCACACTTGTCTCATATGGCTTTTGTTCTGTTTCTGTGTGTCGTGTCTTCCAACATGGCATTCAGATGCTTTTCTTCTGTCATTAACACATGATATAAATCAGTGTAACAGCAGGAAAGACATCAGTAAATCGAACCATGTGATGTAATCTGCACCCGCACAGACAAAAGGTCTCCCTGCTGAGAACGATCCTGACTCCATTTGTTCATAGCTGAGTGGAGAATAATAACGCCGATAAGCGCAGCCCTGAGTGACCAACAGAGACCAGAAAAGACCCGACAGATGTAATAACACTGTACATGTAAATGTAAAATATAAAGAATCTGTACTGCTATTTAAGTTCCCTATGAGGGCTGCAAGTAACTTTTGCTCCAGTATGCTGTGAACTGCCCAGTAGAAACCCATGTATGTAACATACTGTAGCTAAGATGACTGTTGTGGTAATGGGCAGAGCTAGCATAGCATGAAGGTAGACGTTCAGCATGGACGGGAAACCACCAGGAAAACCACTATTGCTAACTGGCAAAACAACATTCACCTGAGTACATAAGGGATTGACTCTCATCTCTCTTGCACGCACAGATCACCCAACAAGTGATGACTGTGCTTCAGGCGACCCCCTTCACTCTGGGAGGTTCAGATCCTCCATAAAACCATAAAACTATACAGCCAGCTAGTGCTAAGAAATTCAACATTCATCTCATCTTCCTTATGAAAAACCATCATATCCGTACACTTTATACATCCGAGAGAGAAAACAAAATAAACAATCACTCCATATTTCCCTTTTGACACAACGTGTTGTGCTTTTACATTTAAATGTGAATGTAAATATATTGTCTGAAAAAGCAAACCCCCAAGTACCACCTTCAAATAAAGTATTTAGAAGATCTTCCCCTAATCAAGGTGAGGGCTGTAGTAGTTGCTGTCATTCAAATAAAATGTGATAAAAGCCATTTTTGTCCTGTGTGCATCATTCCCAAGAATCAATTTAAAACAGAACAAATGTACAGCCAGCATCAATACAGAGTAAAAGTAAGCCAAAGCTAGCTTGCATTTATCTTAGATTTTTCAGGGAAGTAGTGGATCTGTGGAAAACGCGTTGCCCTTGCTGAAAGTCTATCAGGTAGTATAAAGTAGTGATAAATAATTTCGTTGATTGCTTCACCTCCTCTGAGATCAAGGCTACCCATCTGTGTGTGAGATGGCATTGATGGCTTCTTCAGGCAGCAGCGATGGATCACTGAGGATTGATGTGGTTGTGCTCAGCTGGCGAAGCGTACTCAGCACCACTAAGGATAAAATAAACACATTTTAATACCTTTCTTTAAAAAGCATTTCTATGTTAATCTCAACTTTTCGTTGCTAACGTGTTTAGAGGAAAGGAGAAGGGGTTTAATGTTTTTTATAAATGTGTTTAGAGGAAGGGTTAATGTGCACCATATCTTATCTTCAATGTTTTTCAGAAAACCTGGGGTAAATTCGTCATTTACCAGGACTTTCTCATGACAGCTAAACACAAGTTTTCCAGGATGCTTAAAAACCCTGCGTGTCATTCTGAGGAAAATGACTGAAGATTTGAGTCATTCGTCGAATCATTCCATTTGAGGGGACAGCTCTGCTGGACATGGAATAAAAGCAGGTGTGATAACCTTCTTAGTTTTTCTGGGTTTTCTGCAGAAATAAAAGCTCAGCCTCATAAAGCTGAGCAGAGAGCTCTGTCTGAATGATGGGAATCTTTTGACGTCACCTCACCTTATCAGATCTACTGTGGTTCATAAAGTCACACTGAGTCAGGAAAAAGTGTTTGAGGGAGTGGGAGGTAAAAGAAAAAAACTAAGGCATCTTCTTCCGATCTTCTGGCATGTAGATCAAAGCTGGGGTTATGTCACACTTTGTTAAAAAATTGAATGCGCTGTTAAATTTCCTGTCATGTAATGGTTGCCTAATCATAATGGCAGGAAATAAACAGTGATTACAAGCGGAGGAAGTCGCCTCATTATACACAACTACTGATCCTTTCTGTTGCAACCCTAAAGCAGGAGACGTATTAGAGGGAGAGTGATGCACTGGATTTTTGTGCTTCTGTGAGTCCATCTGGTTGTGCTTATGCTGTTTGTCTAGAGTCAGGTAAAATGTGCTCCCCAGATGATCTCATCTAAATATAACATCAACGCTGTCAATTCAGCATTCTTGTATCAAAATGTTCTCATACTTTCTAAGTTGCTTTGCCCTCAGTGAGCCTTAATCTGGTTATTCCCACTTGGAGACTCAAATGCACCATTGACCAACCAAAACTTAACCAAAGTCAATGGTGCAGTAATTTCCTGCTATTTAAAGGGTGCATTATTCATACAGTAACGTGCATCTTCATTAGGGATAGACCGATTATCGGCGCCGATATTCGGCATTTTGACACATATCGGCATCGGCCTTTTTTTTTTTTTTTTTTAATCCGACGGCCGATAAGAGATCAATTTAAAACTGGGTTATTTTGGCTCTGATGCATATGCTTAAAGGCATTTAAACAAAGTTAAGTGTTGTAGTTTGTATTATTCAAAATTTTGACACCAATATTTTCACTTTTACTGCAAATGAATATCGGCTTCAAATATCGGTTATCGGCCTCCTTGACTACTAATAATCGGTATCGGTATCGGCCCTGAAAAAACCATAACGGTCCATCTCTAATCTTCATAGTTGGGTTCCTTGGCAGAAAAGCATTTCTTCTCTAACTTGCTGAATTGCATTTAAATAGCAAGAAAAAGGCACACTTGGTTTTCAATAATAGGCAATCAGAGATGAAACCTTGCTGATTGATCCTATTTCTAATTAAGAGACTCAATACAGCCCTCTGATGCCTTGCTCTTTACTTTCAGCACAGATAATGCACAGTTCAACAAGTGCAGTCCGACACCGCACCAATAAGGGACTTGCACCATGCAGTATTTTTGCAATTATTTGTTTAAATAGGGTCCGTAGTGTTTTACTTACTGGGTCTGAGGGCTGGGAGAGAGCAGTGACGATCGAGCCACTGTAGCGTGGTCTGAAAGAGCTCTGCTCTGCTTGTAGTTGACACCATCCCGTTGAATGAATCAAAGAGAGGCTTGATAATGATGCTGAACTAGAATGGATCAGAGTCAAGGTTTAATCCGACTATAGAGTGAGACAAATGCAATTCTGACTGATTCATTGTTTGAGTTCCAGATTCTAACATCTATATGTAAAGCTTTTGTTGATCTAATTTCGTGCATCAAGTCATTAAAATCATTTCTCATTACTTCAGGTTTGACTCTGGAATTGATTCGAGTTTGTACAACTGAAGCGGTAGTTAAAATGTGTTCTGCCAATTGACTTGGTATAATGGTTTTCAACTCCCCGTAGTTAGAGCTACAAACAAAAGAAGCTCTTTCAGAGTTTATCGGCGCTCCTGGTAATAAATACATGATCACTGAATGATGAGTGATTGCTGAATTTTCTCTAGGAATGGCTCTACAGAGAAGCCTGGGAAATCCTCGTCTACTTTCTTAATTTGGTACAGAACGAACAAAGCAAATTTCCAAAATAGTGAAGTGTGTCTGGTACAGTTGTCATAGTTAATTTGGGTTATTTGTGTCTTTATTGCCCAACAGTTTCATAACTTTCCACAAGAGTGATGTAAAATTTAATGTTTCATCTGGTTACTTTGACTCTTTTTATAAACTCTTCCTTTACTTTGTAATACACAGGATAAAATCATAAAGACATTTCAGATAAGAAGAAATAAATGAAGGATACAATCCAGAACTTCCAGTTCTGTAGAGTCCGGTTCTTCACATATTCATTGAACTTCTCTTGCATGTGGTCGATACGATTCCGCCTGATGGGAACTCCTGTAGCAGGAAGCTGCTCCTGACACACACTGACAGAAGCGATGACAGAAGCAGTTAAGAGTTAATGTGTTAAGTGTCTGTGCAACATTTGTAATAGGAGAGATAGAGTTTATAGTATATACAATGTTTTAACATACTTTATGGAGGTGTTGAGCTCCTCTATCTCGTCTCGTAGTCTCTTGACCTCTTCCTGTAACTGCTGCCTGTCCTGCTGGAGCTTCCCAATGTGCTCTACTGTCTTCTGCAACGTGACTGCATTACTGATCTAAATGCACAAAGTTCATTGAGATGGAAAGAAGGGGCGAAGCAAAAATAAATTCATATTTAGAGCCACATGTGAAGCAAACACTCTGCACAAACACTGAATAAAAACAGTGACATTTTGAATGTCTTATTGATGACTTATGATGACAGACGGATATACTTACATTTGATTGTGACTTCAGTGTGGGAACCAGGGTGCAGAGCGTTTTAAAGCCTATGTTTATGTTTGATCGTCTCTTTTGTTCAGCAGATATGTGAGTTGTCCTCCGGCTCTGTCACATAACATCAGTGGGAATTTTACACACAGGTTTACTGGGAGAGAGTCATACTGTATATTACAGAGGAAAAGTTACTGGTATTATGCACATTTGCTCGGTCTTTAAATTCAGCCTGTGTTAACTTATTTTTAGCATGAAGATGTATAGCTTTTCTTCAATTTATATAAACATATCAAGAGTTGCCCGAGCCCGTGAAAGCTGTATATATCCTGTGCTCACACATTCATACTATTGAGGTTAAGAAACTTAAACACACACAAACCTGATTTTGTTCATTCTTTACCAGCGGTGTGCTGCAGCTGCTGATCAGGGCCTGCGGACTGGGGACTTGTTCTAACCCGCACGGTGATCCTTGACCTGATCCTGGCTGACTGTGTCCTGGAAGGCGAAACAACAAACTTGTAACAAGCGATGGTTTTAAATTTATAATGTCCTTCTGAGAAAAGTGATCTCTCACCGACACTAGAAGAGGCTTTCTGATGTTTACGGCTGGAAGAATAAGACTTTTCTTTGGGAATAATCGGCTGGGGAGACTGCTGGGACACCACGTGAAATCCAGGAGGCTGGAGACACATAAAAAGAGAACAGCCACTCAAAAATATTAACCATCGGTGGTATAAAAAGGAAATTAAAGTGTGACAGAGTTACAACATACCCCTGCAAGATGAGAAGAAGTGATGACCACTCCTGTATTAGGGACAACTTCTGCTTTCAGAGGTGTTGGTGTAACAATCACAGCGTTGCCGTGACCTGGGAAAGGGGCTGATAGGGCAACCAATGACAGTCAGGAACAGCAGCATCACATTTTATGTCCATTTATATGTAAATAAATTAGTAAATAATAATTCAAATCTAGATTCCACTCTGCATTTTTCCTTGGTGGCTTTTTAATTAATGCATAAAATAAACTCTGTGGCATAAAACATAACTCTTAACAGGTGTTTCAAGTTTTTGAACAGGGTTCAGACCAAGACTTGAGCAACTTGAAATCTTGAATTTGATCTTATCTGAAAATAAGTTGTGATATTCAGGCAAATCAGCTGTCTAATAAAGGCATAAAAATGCAACCAAAAGCAGAATATTGTTTCCTTATTGTTGCCTAATATTAGCTTTACACTACAGTATGTCAAGTATATTAAAAGTCTTTTTGGTTAGTGCCTTACATGCTTGACAAAAGACACTCACAGAAAAAAGATCTTGTAAACAAAGTTTTACCTCACTATCGCTGTGAATCATTATGACTGAATAGGAAAGGCTTGAGCGCTATCTTGTGGTATTTTAGTTAAAGTGACACAGAGCTACTTCTAGATCAACAATGTTAAATGCACACTTTCTCTAAATGCATAGACAATAACTAGATGCTGAGATCAGGAGCTACAGACCTGTGAGGATGAGGTGGGAGGGGGGGAGTGTGTTGGCAGGAGCGATCCTTTGCACAGGGCGGATCTTGTTGGCACTGGATGAATGAAAGGGGCGAGGCAGGGCAAAAGTCTGAGGTTGCTGGACAGGAGTGGCCGCTAAAAGGGCCAAGGGTTGCAGCTGAGATGGAGGAGGCGGGGCTTGTGTGGATATGGAGCTATACTCGGAGCCGTGGCTGAAGGTGGTGGCTGCGTTGCTTGGTGTGACAGTAGAGGAGGCTGTGTGCGTAATGACAGACGGCACTACAGTCTCACTCAGCCCTGAGGAGTTGTCCAAAGGGGAGGGGACCATGGGTGCTGCTGAGGCCAAGTCCTGATCTGAGAGGCACTGTGCCATAGGATCATGGGACAACGACTGAGAGGAAACTACTGCTTCACTGGGCGCCACCTGCCCAGGAAACAGAGGCATGTAGGTTTGAACGTAGGCAGCATCATTACCACCTGTTCGACTGGTTTGACAAGCCATGGGAGAGGGGATAGGCAGGGAGCCAGGAGGGGAGATGTTGTTGGTTGTGAGTTGCATGGAGGACATTAACTGGGCCTGGTTAGGGATGACAAAGGAAAAGGGGAAACACTTAATACTTTCTTCAAGTGCAATATGATACAGAAGAGACCCAGGTTTATGTAGATTCATATCAGCTGGAAATAGGAGTCAGATTGTGGCAGTTAAAAGGACAAGATAAGAACATCTTTCTTGATCCCCCATTGGGGGAAATTAACTTGTTACGACAGCTCAGAAAACAGTGATAAATAGTACAACAGTAGTCTTACTGCATATCTAAGCCTTTTATTTATGGGTCAGCACCGGCAATAACAGAAGTGTAAAACATGTATAAAAGAGGTCACATCACTCACTTTTTAAAGTCCCTTCAATGGCTGTTCAGTCAATTAAATTATAGATTTCTGGATCCTTTAAAAACCTGTCCATGTGCATGCCCTTTACAACATTAACATATTGCCAAAATATCGCCTTGACATGTTTCTAAGATAGTTACTGCTATCCTTTTTGTACTGAAAATTCAGACAGAAAAGCTGCATTGATTGATCCCACCCGAACTCTTAAACATGCTTTTACCAAAACATGGCTCGATAAATAACTGCTGGGGAAGACTCGAGAAGGACAGCTGCATGAAAGAGAAGCCAAATATTTTGCCATAATTTGATTGGTGGTTGATTCTAAATAGAATATGAATTTAATGTTAAGCAGTTTGAGCAGCAAGTCATGTATGAAAAGGACTATGAAAATTAAGTTTAGTAATATTATTTTGTTACATTGATTTTTTGTGTCACTACATTGAGAGAGAAAGACGGTGAAAGATGCGGCAGAAATCCTCGAAAATTGAAAAAATAAAAAGTCAAAAATCAAGAGAAAAATTTGCACAAACTTAAATGATGGTGGTGTGTGTGATAGGGACTGTGCCTCGGGTTGGTGTTTACCTGTGACTGAGAGCTGCTGCTGGGTAGAGGGGTGACAGATGATGCAGTGGGGGAAACAGAGGGGAAGATGGGCTGACGGAGGCTGTGAAATAAGTCTGGAACAAGAGTCTCTATGTTAGCTAGAGGTTAGTAAAACCACACTACTTTTTGTGTTAGGCTAAGCAAACTGCTGTAGCAGAGTTACAGAAACATGTGTGCTTGATTACTGTACAGTGTGCACTATTAGCGTGTGGTGTACTACTGCAGCTACAGCTGGTGCCTCGGTGCTACCTTGCAGGGGATCGAAGGAGTCCATGAAGTCAAGGTTTGGTTGTAAGGGGATGAGTCCTGGTTGGATCATGTCTGCATTCCCTGCATGAGCTGTGGGGTAAAGAGGCAGAGGTAGGGAAAGCAGGGAAAGACGTGTTAATGAAAGACAACAATAGAAGTTTATTTGAAAATATTCAATTAAACTGACAATCTCGAAGATTTCAGTTTGGTTCTCTTGGGCGCCCCCTAATGGCAATATACAGTAATTGTGGGAGAACACTTCCCAATTTAACCAGACGTCCACAGTTGGCTCCCTTGTTATGGTTTGAACTCTTGGTTTTCCTCGCTCACAGTCGCTTTCCTTTTCAGACTGTTTGCCTTCATCTGTCAATCAATCATTTTTGAAGTTGTATCTGTAGTCATCGATCTTTTCTTTGTTTGTTCAGCCATAGTAGATTACTGTTTAAGCAGCCGCTTAGCTCCGCCTACCCTCTTTGACAGACCAACCACAGCTGGGTGATGGAAAATGCGTCACTAACTGGGCGTCTCTTGTGATTTTTTCCACAAATGTTGCCAAAGACACTCAGTCCATAATAACACTATATACTGCAAAAGCAAAGGCTTTCATCAGTGGAATATAGGCTCAATCACCATTGCGTTACCTCATTCAGCGATAGACAGTGACTTAACAGACATTTATTTACATGAAAATCTTCGAGATTATCACTTTAAGTATTATTGATTAAACTTTTTTTTTTTTTTAAAGGAGATTGCTGACGATTTTCTCACCAATCTCCCTCGGATTGGGCCAGGGGATGGGCTGGTGTGATGCCAACGTGGAGAATAACGTGTCTGAAAACTCAGACATCAGAACATCCATGTCAAACAGGGGGTCCATCTCCATCGGGGCAGGTGTGTCATTGTGCTTACGAGGCCCGCGGCGTGTAGCCATGTCTTCATCCTGATAAAAGGAGACACGGAGCATCTCTGGAGAGACTTCCCCAAACAGCGAATACTGCTCCTCTGGTCCCTTTGAGTGTTCAAAATGCAACCATCAAGCCAGTTAATGACACACACACACACACACACACACACACACACACATGCAGTGATGAGTACAGCCAACATGGGAACTAACAATGTTTCCACACCTCATGCTTTAACCTCAGAAACAATAAACCTTTGTGTATATTTGTTGTGTCTTTGAGTTAAAAGCAACATTAGATGCAAGCTGTCAAAGGTTCTTTGTGTGCAAACTCAAAGATGATCTGTTAAAAATAACATAAAGAATGTTAGGGTGACTGGGTTAGCATGGGTTAATAACTTTAGTACCAACATCTGATACTAAAGATGCTGATAGTAGTGTTTTTGTGTCTCTGGTGAGAGGAGCATGATGCAGTTCTGCTTACCTTCAGTAAACTTGAGAGGTCATCGTCCTTGTGCTTCTGTAACTATAAAGGACTCAGTGAGTGCCACATAGATAAATATATATATATATATATATATATATATATATATATATATATATAATAATAGTGTTTTAAGACCAAACCAACAGAATCACCCTTTTAAAAATATAATCTTAAATTGTATATATGAAAAAAATGAAAAATAAAGTACCCTTTTCTTAAAATATGTTCTCCACTTGTGGTATTCTCTTATGACAATTTCAATTCTTCTTTTCCAACACTTCCCCTCTGCTGCAGTGGCCTGCCCAAGAAAGAGGGAGATGGGAAATAAACCAAAGTGCAACAACACGCAGCATAAAGACAGGAAGTAACAAGGGAACATAAAACTTAATGACAGTGTTTAAGAGACTGAACAAAGAATGATCGACGGGAGAATATCAGTGACAAGGAAGAACAAAACGTCCTGCTGCTGTTTGTACTACACATAATAGTCTGGCTTTACCTCTGCAGGACGATGGACGTCCAAGTCCATTGTTCCATCCAGAGGAGTCACAAAGTGACAGACAGGATTCTCTCTTTTCGCAACATCTGCAGGTAGAAAAACAATTTAAAGTCACCTTCAGGTGAAACACAGATTATTTTATACATACAGATAAATGACATGTACAACAAAAAAGAGTGAACATCTTGCTGTGTAGCACCATAGATGGCTTAAAGGTACACTACTGGTTAAACGGTTGAATGATCTGCTCTCTTCATTTCTGTACTTAAAGCTTCTGTGAGGAGTTTTTCACTGGGCATGAAACAGACTGAAATGTATTCTGATGTCTCTCTATGACCTAAAAAACCAAGCCAGACCATCAGCGACCAGATTGATTATTTCTATATAGTTATTTTTAATCCCTGAAACTGCTGGTGGGTGGTAGGTGTCAGATGAAGCGATTAACTGTACGCTGCCTTTGTTTCCAGGGCAGATATTTAAAGTGAGTGATACATATGACTGTTAAAGAAAGCCGGATTGTTAAAAATACACCACTTGTAAAGGGCATAATCAGCAAAGAGATAAGAGGTACGGCTTTGTCCACAGGGGGCGTCAAAATAAACACAAACTGAAAGTTCCTCACAGAAGCGTTAAATATCTTTCTTACAAACAATAAAAAATGTTTAATTCAGAGACCAAATATATTGTATACAACTGAAATAATAATAATTTAATAATCACAACTATTTGGTCATCATCCGCACAGTGTGGCGTGACAGGGGACAATACTGTTGTAACTATGATTTGCCCCCAAATACTCTTCAAGAAACCCTGTGACCCTGGATCATTATTTAACCACAACGTTGCTTTCAAAGCTCAAAACATTTAGGTAACTGTTGTTTCTTTAGGCCCGCTGCAGTCAACTCAGTGGTTAGATTGAATATGTTTAAACTTTGATCGGTCAGACCTCCCCTTTTTATGTATTCTGAAGTTTTAAGAGCTTTCTTAAAGAACAATGACTGTTGATTTCAGCTGGTTAGAGGCATTACTGCACTCGACAATGAATCAGGAACTCGTTCTTATATAAATCTGCAGGTTTTAATGGTAAGCTGACTCGAGTCAAAACATGACATGTGACTCATGTGCCCCATATCTGCTTTGTTGGGTTTTTTGTTATTAACATTAAACACACAACATAAAAGACACAAAACTCTATATTATAAACATACATACAGCCCTGTATATGTCCAACATTGTACTTTCTATTGGTAAGTGTTCACTGACATCTACAAACTACTATAAGCAATCCTAATTTTTTCTGATGAATGGTCTTGGCCCAGCTCATATCTCATGAAAAGCTTGACGGCTTTCTTTTTTTTTGCAACATAAATGAGATGTTGCTGCTCTGTCACAAAACTCAAAACACAAGAAAAGAAGTGTTGAATTAAGGTCCTAAAAACTTAATATATAAAAATACAGTTTACAATCTATGACACTAAAAATAAGTGTGCAGCTCTTACACTGCATGTACCAGGCTCTCCATATGGCGTTGTTGAGGCGGATCTTGTCTCTCCACAGCAGTTTTAGACCTTTGAAGTTCTTCCATTTGGGAGACACCAATTTACCACTGAAAAGACAAGAAAACATCGAGACATTGTATGTAACAAATACACGTAGATTACCAATATGTTAAAAATAAATGAAAGATCAAAGATCATAGTGCTGTCCTTTGTGTTCTCAGCTTAACAATGACCCCTAAACTGTTTACCTCAGATTGACACTGAGCCAGCCTGCATCACTTAAAGGAAAGAGAGCACTGTTTGATGACAGGAGTTACATGTCTGAGGACTGACAGTTTCATTGACCAGCCTGCCTGAATTTGACACATAATGCTAATACTCACTGCTTTAGCAAAATGCATCTATTTCACAGAGCCCTACTCTGATAATCCGAGGGTGCAAATCATTTAAAAAGACAAACCTGACTAACGCTGGCACTGGACTGAAAAAACAGCAGTGAAGCAGGCAAGGATCTGACAAGGTCAGGCTCAAGTTAGCATGATAGTTTCAAGAACGATGGAAAGTGAAGTAAACAAAGAGGAAAAGAACTGTTGTGCCTACAGTATGAGAAACTCATGATGAAAGGACAGTTATGTTTCTGTATGGCCAACCTGGAAACAGTGTTTGTTCATCATTTTAAAGGAATAAGTCAGGAAATGTGCAAGCTTAAGTGCAAGATTTTTACGTTTAAGTGAGTTATTGTGTTCATAACATTTGTGTTAAATGGACTGTTTCAAATAAGAGCACATTCCTACCCTCACATAACGGTTCAAATTAGGCATTTTCCTATAAGACTGTGTATGAACCTTAAAGCATTAATAAAAAGCTGCACCAGAATGGACTGAAAAATTGCAGCCTCAAAGAAAGCTGATACTCTGCACTATAACAGTTACATGCACCAACTTTTTTGTTTCCTTTTATCAGGACTGGAAAGTTTCCCTCTTTCCACTCTCCCTGTCCTGTTGTTTTGACAGTCTACTCTTCCTGTCCAGTCTTTTCCTCTTCACATTGGGTGCTTACTTTCTGTAAGAGCACTGTATTGAGAATAGAAAATGCTGATTTAACCAGTAGGTGCTATAAAGAGCGGCAGCATTAGCAGGGTGAGCCACCAGTGAAGATAAATACACACCAGAGTTCCCTTTCAGATGAATGACAACAGCAGAACAGTGGTGGTAGTGGTGCTTTCCTGGTCTATAAATAGTCTTTCCAAATAATCTAAATGGGTGCCATTTGCAAACACGGAGGGAATCCTCTAAGCAGCTGGCTGTGCACCAACGCTACAGTAACACTATAGATGTAAACAGAGAACCAGACGTAATGTAACACCAGCCCTTAATGTTTCATTTACATCAACTGCACTTAAATCCAACTTTTGTTTGCACCTTGAGATTTGTATCTTAACAATCACACTGCTTTTATATTTCCCAGAGCCTATAAACTGATCAACATTTACTGTCCTGGTTTTTGTTTTGTCTTTCACATTTCAGGAGCATTAAAACGTTAAATCTGGAAGAAGGTGTGGAATGTCAATACAAAAACATTATGTCAAAAAGTATGAGGTGGTGTTTTCGATGTTATGACATAATTGATAAAAAAACATTATCGCTTTTTGTCCAATTTAAGCAGTGCTTAGTGGATTTTCATTTAACAATTATGGTCAAATATAAAGTGAAAATACTTGCTGAGAATCTACGTTGTATCTGGGCTCTCATAATAACATATAAGTTGTTCAGAATGAGTTGAATATTTGAGGACATTGATTTGAGCTCTTGTAACTCTCAAAGGAGTAATTAGCCCCTGGAAAAAGCCACTGTCAGCCAAAGCTGATGTTCTCTGTAATCGATAGAAGCAATAATAATTGAAATTGCAATTTGAAATAGCATTTTTTCCCCCTAACATAATGGCATTAGCTCCTCATAATAGCATGATAGGACTGAGGCTGAAAATCGACGAACTGGCCCTTTAAGGGTCATTTGATTGTAATAATATTAGGAGTGAATATGTGGATAATTGTGCAGGCAGGCAGATATACTTAAGAGTTTGTAATCTGTGATGAAGCCAGCTGTCATCCCGTGTGATTCAAAAATACATTAACAAAACTCTTCCAATTACTAAATTAGCTCATCATATTGTTTCATTATCCTTCGGCAATGACATTTTTTCCAAAGCCAAAAACAAAAGGAGCCACGAATCAAACCACCAAGTGTCCTCTGCAGCAAGCTCAGCAAAAACAATTCGTCAATATGACTTCTTAAATGTCTTATTAAAGGAGCGAACAAGTCTGGAGCTGCACCTCTGCCAGTTCAGCACAATCAAAACAAACAAAAAGGCTTCTGCCATGATAAAAGAATTATGTAATAGCTTGCCGGTAATTAAATTGTGCTTTTCTTGCATATCCCATGGCAACTTTGGCAAGACATGTAAAAGCTTTACCAGCAGTTTATTTTGGTCCAACACCACCACAGATTACAGTTTGTTCCCAATCGCCTGTTTAAGTCATTCTACCCCATGTTAGAACAAATATTTCTTTCAAAAGCAAAAAGAGTGTGATCTGAGTTCACCAGGCCGCTCTTCTCAGAAAACATAATGTCTCAACAGAGTCGCATAACAGACCAGCGGTGGAAACTAACAAGTACATTTACATAAGTAATGTACTGATTAATCCTTTCGATGCTATCTAAATTTCAAAATAAAAATATAAAAGTAAAAAGAAAACACATTGTCTTGTTTAGAATTTATCCACTAATTTCCAAACTTTTTCTTCTGGACACCTTATAATAAAGCAGTCTAGTTTCATTCAAAACTGCTGGACTCCCAAAGAAGTAAAACTCAGTCAAAATGAAAGACTTGTGTAAAAAACAAAGTTTCATATTCTTTTGTATCGCAACAGATTAATAATAATACTTAACTGTATTTTTGTTGAAACAAGCTCTACCGCATAAGTAAAATGTTAACAACACATTAATGTAATTACAACCTGACAATGACATATGATAAAAAGCCCCCCCTATTTTTTATATTGTTTTAAGACTGTTTAAAACGCAGGTTGTGTTTAGGGTACTTTAACTTAAGTTCAGGATTTAAGTACTCCTGTCACCACTGCACTTAACGGACTACAAATCATGGGTGGTCAAGCAGGAAGTTACATGAACAGGAGACTCGTGACTTCAATTTCAAACCAGTGTCTGACTTTACTGATGTTTTTTAATTGATTTCTAACATTTAATGCTGTCATTTTTAGTCTTACTTAAGTATATCTATTATTTTCTATTTTTTCTTTCAGTGTTATTTTAATTCTGCTTAGCACTTTTAACTGCATGTTTGTATGAAAGGTGTTATAAAATAAAGTTGAGTTGAGGACAGGAATGATGACCTAAAGTTAAATTTAATGTTCCCATGGGTATAACAGGGTGGTCAGGTGTTTTATATAACCTACCTGTACGCCAGAGTCATGCACTCAAACAGTTTGGTGAGAGAAGCGTCTATGGAGAGGTGCGACATGCTCGCCTTGCCAAAGTGGTAGGTCTGACAGGTCTGTTTGTTTACAGTGTCGAAGTCATAGCCTTTCTTCGGCGGGTGCTCGCTGTGCGGAGAAGACACCATGAAGTGTCCGCTGTGGATGATCTGAGACTCCAGCCCGTCGGACCTCCTGAGCCCCAGGTGAGTCTCCTCCGATTCTGAGTCTTCATCCTGCTCCTGCTTAATGCACACCGGTGGGCGACGGTACTTCTGCAGTAAAAACATCTCTCCTCTAGTTGCCATGTCGGTAACTCACCAGACAAATAGCTAACGTTAGCCACCAAGCTAGGACAATAAAACCTCTCCTTTTCATGAGGCTTATCGACAGCACCGGAGAAAGCGGTAGAAGCGGATTGTTTGTTAAAGTTTGTCAACTTGGAGCCGCGTAGTGCGAGTCCTCGGTTTACTCATTTTCACTCGCCGTTGGTAAAACACGGCCTAAGTTAACTTGTCTTGCAAGTATTTGACGTATTTGGAGTCGCAGGGACCAGCTGACAAAAAACAGCTCGCAGGATCCCCCGTCCGAAGCAGGAAGTTGTTTTGTTGAAGCGTTTCTGATTGGTCGGAGTCAGAGCCCCACCCACCAAGACGCTCAAAATAAACCTGAAGCGACAGGTCTCACTCCGCCCCGAATTTCTACAGAACATCTGTACTGGATATGTGGCAAATTACACAGACAAAAATAAACTTCATATAATAGATCAACACTGCAAGAAAGAATAATAACAAAAAACATGTATCTTTAATATTAATAGAACTTAGTTTATTTTCTTCATCTATAGATTTTCTTAAGTAACCATAGAGCTGCAACAGTTATTAATAAACAATTAGTTGATGTTATTATTAACTATGATAAATGATTAATAATAGCTTTTTTTCAAGTAAAAATTTTGTTATCAAGAGTCTTAGGTTTTTGTATGTAGGTGGGACACAAGAAGCAATATAATGATGTCACTTTGGGGTTTAAGTAATTATGAGGAGCCTTTTCTAATTTTTAGACACTTTATAGACTTAATGATTAATTAATTAATTAATCCTTAAATAATTGGCATATTAATCAATGATGAAAACTGTAAGTTGCAGCCTCATGTAGCGTGACACAAAGCTGGGTAAGTGGATCTACCGAATATTCATATTTATTCATCACATTTTTAATTAAAATACATCAAAAGTTAGGATGTGTTATGGTTGTTTTACAACAGGAGCAGAGAGTCTGAAGCTCGAAGAAAGTTTTTTTGCTTTCATCACTTTGGAGGTGTAGACCTGCCACTCCACCCTGAAGAGGGTGGAAAGCCCAGGATGTGACCTGCAAACGTCTCCAGAGATATCTCGTCTGGGATTGCACACTGTAGTGGATATTCCGGATCTCCACCTGAAGACACACAAATACAAAAAAAATATATGATATTTTTCTGATTATATGTGTATACCTTGATAATGGTTTGGGTTTTTTTTTTACTGTCAGATTTATAAATGTCATGTTTATACTGTCTCCTCCGCTACTTCTTTCTTCCTCCTCTTCCTCCTCATTGAGGCCTAAAAGTGTGGTGAAACAATCTGCCACCTCTTCCTCAGTCATGTGTTCTCCTGTCAAAGTTAATATCAAAATGATCAAGATTTATATCAGAAATGTGACAGTAATTGAAATTAAAATAAACATTTCATGAGCGAGTACCCTGCTGCATACCTCGAGCCTGTATAGCTTCTAACAGCTCATTCCTCTGCAGAGCGAGCCGTCCTTTAGTGTCACCTTCAGCAAGGACATGAAAAGCTTGAACAAGCTCATTGCTAGCGATGCCAAAGGCAGGTCGGTGGTTCACATACAGCTTGATAAACTCCTCCAGGTCGATGTCAGTCACGTATTTTCCTGTTTCTGCATACTTACTGAACTTGACCTCGTTATGCATATCTTCTATCTGGTAAAAAAAAAATAGTAAAAAGGCAAACTGTAAATACAAGACAAGAATGTTTAAAAGTATTTTTTTATTATGTTTTATAATGCAATGCAATTAATACACATTGTACCTCTTGCTCAGTTGGGAAATAGGCCAAAGCCCGCATCACAGATGGCACCTCTGAAAGAGGGATTTTGGTTGACACCTGTCGCTTCTCCATTGAGTCAACACCTTGATGACGGATTTGGCAGAAATAGAAAAACTCCTCCATCTCCTAAAGACAGAAAACCCAAGATCTTTAGCCAAATGAAATCAGAAATGGCTGTCTGAAAGTCGTAGATGGAGCAGGAATGGATCTCCAAGCAACAAAAAGACATCTTTTTTTTGTGGCCCTTTAAAATACAAAAAAAGAACGTGTGAATATGGGCAATGCTGACCGAAAGCATCCACTGCCCAAAATAATCACCCACCCTTTGCAGTTCCTTATAGTTTTACTTTTCTGTGACAACTGAGGTAATAAACCTAAATCAAATTTGCAAAAACAACTGACCCACCGAAATACCAAGATTATATTAAAACCACATGACAAAAACTTATATAGGGCCTACAGAATGACAGCACCTGAGAAACCAAAAAAGTTGATTCTGAGTAAATCATTATGCACAATAACACAATGCACAACATGATGACACAACATATTAGGTAAAAGGACACATGCTTCTTATTTTAAGTTATTAAAATAATCTGTGGCTGGTTATTTAACACTCTGCAGTCTTCGGAAATAGTAAGATGCTTTTCTCACCCTGTAGAACTTGCCATCTCTGCCTCCCTCTAAAAGATTATAAAAGGGTACCAGGTCCTTTCCTCCCAAAGCAGCTGCTGCCTCTAATGCACTACACACACAGCAAGAGAGAGTATTAACACCAGCTCATGCATTTCCTCTAGTTCTCAATTGTGTGCAAATGCACCTTACTTTAAGTTTATCTCCCATGACAGGACAGTGCAGTCGGATCCTCCAGCAGTGAAAACAAAACGGCCGTCGTAGGAGCAGGTAAATGTGGACACCCCTGTCGGATGGCAGATCAGTGCATTGGACTTGTACGGGTTTCCATCCAGAGGCAAAATCTGGAGACCTAACTGGAAATAGAACACGTATCTTAATCTTAATATAATTATATAACATATCATAATATTCAAATATTGGTAATGAAAATAATTACGCTCAACTCAAAGAGGACTAAACACAACCAACTTATTGTTTCTTTTTTAAGGGTAATAAATTATTATTTTAGACACACAGTCCCATTCTGATTTTACAGAGCAGCTTATATGATTAAATACTAAATAAAATAAGATTCCAGCACTGACCTTGTCCTCTGCGATGAAAGCCAGGTGATATGAGTTTGTCTCAGGTTCTTTGGACATGGGAAGGACAGCTACTTTCTTAATGGGAGAGTCATATGTTGGGCCCAGGAGAGTCTTCCTGTTTTTGTAAAACACATGAAATAGTTTATTCCATTATTTGCTATGACAACAGTCATATAATAACCAAAACTATATATTGTTACAGTATTTCATAGACCTGCACATCTTGGTGGTGCTGTTAAAAAGCTTCATCTTGTACTGGTCTGAGGCAACAAGAAGAAATTGCTCTGCGCTGAGGGGAGGATACCAAGTCATGCACATTGGCACAGCGCTTTGCTCAATGCGCTCCGAGCTTAAGATGAGAAGCTTGTTCACGTCACTGTTTTCCAGATCATACTCCACCTAGGATTCAGTCCCACACATGTACAAAGAGGTGAGCATTCAAAAAGGTCAGCATAAAAACAGCATCACAAAACGGCAAACAAGTCCTACAACCACACTAACCAGTCTGCGGTCCATTCCCAGAGAAAGCAGTCTGGGTTGGGTGCTGTCCAGGTGAACCCCAAAAAGAAGCTCGCTGATGGGCTTGAAGTGGGACTGGTATCTTCCCAAATATGTCCATTGAGGCAAAGAGCCTTTATTAGTCTGCAACCGGAACACCGTCACTGCTTTTCCAGCATCCTAACAGGGAACAAGGAAATAAGACATGTCACACTTGAAGCTATAACTGTCAAAGTAAGTATTGAATAGCCATCCATTATTACAGCCACAAACCTATTTATTTTCACAATCCCAGCTTTAACAATTGAACAACATAATATCACAAATTCCAGTCCAGAACCACAGATTTACACAGAAGTTTAGAAATAACTTGAAAATAATGTCTTTCTTACTGCAGTAGCAAGATACTTGGAGTCTGTGGAGAAAGTAATGTGATGGATGGCGGCTTTACTGTAATGGAAACAGTCATCTGCATCACTTTGTAAAGTGCTGGGATTCAGTATGTGAACAGCTCCACTGCCAAAGCCAACTCCCAGATATGATCCTGTTCAGAGACAAATTAGTGGGTCTATTCAAAGCATAATCTAATGACATGCAGCAGATTAATGCATCAGTTTGGGTAACACTGGATATATGCAATAACATATGTCTGTAGCACTGACTGACAGCATACTGGCTCACCTTGAGGATCAAAAGTGAGACATTGTATCTGCTCCTCTGTCTCGAAGACCCTGCTGCACATGATCATTTTGCTGTTATAGTCCCACACTTTCAAAATACCCTTGTGATTGCCCATGGCCACAGCAGGCTGCTTGGGGTGGCAGGCCACTGCATGAACAGGCTCACAATCCTTGTGCAGAACGAGTTGATGGATGCCATTCTGTGCATTAATATGTGCAACCTTTGAACTGAGTGTGGACACAACAAAGTTCCTGCAGGAGAGGACGACAGCTTGGCTAAATACCAGAACAGTTTATACTGAAGATTTAAAAGATTTCTTCTTCTACCTGAAGATAAACGGTTTTGGGTCCAGAGTGCAGCCCTCCAAGTATCCCTCGGTACATTCTTTGGAAAAGGAAATTGAAGCAATGCCGCCCAGGTTTAATCCAGTGTACCAAGTGAGGAGTGTGAACTTTTCATCATAAAAATGGATAACGCCTTGGGTGTCACCAGTTACGAAACAGCTGTGCAGTCAAACACAACACAAAGAAAGATTTTTTTTAAACCAATAAATATTTGGATTTTTTTTTGATAAAACATAAGTGATGAATATCTCTGCCTTTGGCTACCTGTCAGTCACAGTGAAAGTAGTGATGGGATGTTTCTGGAGCTGAATGAGCCTGATTCTGTCCCAGGGGAGGCCCTGCTCTGCAGCTAAGTCTTCCATCACATCCCACACCACAATGCTGCCTCCTGCTGCCGCTGTTACGACCTGAGGCTCTCTCCAGTGAAACACCGACTGACCACTCATGCTGTCTGTTTGAAGGGGGACGGGAGAAGGCTGAGCGAGTAGAGCAGCATCAGAAGCACTGGTGGCTTCATCATTAAACTGCAGAGGTGAACAGTAAAAGCACTGTTAAATATAATTCACTGACAAAAACATCTCTCACCATCAAGTGTTTATGATTATCTTTACCTGGTTAGGCTTCAGGACATAGTAATGCAGACTTCCCTGGGCCTGAAAAGGACCAGCTGATTATTGCAGCAAACACACACATAAAGGTTGTTTTAAGAATTTCGTGAAAAAGAACAAAAGAACTTACTGTGCTGTAAAATAACACCTGGCTTTCACTGCTGCTGACCAGCTGACTGCTGTCATTCGGATTAAAAATGATGTAATCCTGAAAACAATCCAACAGTTGAGCACTTGATCTGCTGAACGCCACATCCACAAAGTTAGATGACATTTCAATGCAGATAAAAGACAAGTTACATACTTGAAAACCATGTTCAGGGTTGAGTTGAGTGAACCACAAAGGCTTGTCTGTTTCATTTGTCCAATCCCAAATACACACACGCTGGGAAAAGATTTTGACAGGGTCAATTGATTTGTGTTTGCTGGTGTCACACCCTGACCTCATCTGAGAGAGGAAGTATCACTACTTCAAAATTCAAGTATGTTTGCCCTCATCATCAGCAAAGATCAAAGGGCGAGACTTGGAAAAAATACAGATAATCAATTAGATTCTACTTTCTTCCCAGATAGCAAATGCACAATGTATCATACTTACTTGATCTTCCTCAGCCCCGAGAGTTACCAGAAGTTTTGTGTCAATTGAAAATGCCATTGCAACGACACCTCTCCTAGGGTGGCAATCGAACATTGTCTGCACAGGAATGCTGGAATATTCATCATACATGTGGTTACTATTAAAGGCAGAGGGTACTTTTTTGTAAGAATGCAGTAATACATGTAGGATCTATAGAGCTACCCAGAGTAGGTGTCCCAAATCATTACTGTGCTTTTCAGGCCAATGTCAGCTGTTGCAACCCAGCGTCTGTCTTCACTCACACTCATGCATGAGATTGGGTGGCAGTGACCCTGAGAAGATATGGTTATAAAATTGGCAATCAAAATCAGCACTGCTACCTACATATTTCTTCAATCAAGATATCTATAGCTTTCTAATACGACTGATGTAATCTGAGGGACACTTTTCCATCTTCTTTTGTTATATTATCCTGAGGAAGTCATGAAACTCAGATTTTTACCTGAAGTACGTGCTGAGAGTTTGAGGTGTGATTGTAAATGACCCCAACATTAGCTCCAGCATAGAGGACCACCAGCTGATTGTGGTCTTGCAGACATAATGCAGGAAGAGCAGAATTCCTCCCAAATACCCATTCTAGTGACTGAATGAAGAGAATACAAGCACTATTATTATGATGAACCACTAAAAGTTTTCAGATAACCTTTTAAACTAAGAAATAGTTTTTTTTATTTGATAACTTTTTTTCTGAAAATGCAATATGCAAATAGTAGTGAGTTTGCACAAACATACACAACTGACAGGACATACGTACCAATGCATGTGTTCCAGTTTGAGTTATCTTTTTTTGAAAAAGTGTGTCTCTGGTTGCATTGTAGACGTGGGACTGTCCAGTCATCTGAAATATCTCCGCCTCAGTATCCTCTCTCATTTCTACACTCTTCCTGCGCACGTTCTTAGCTTCAGCAACAGACATGATGTCTAACCTCACACTCGTTTTTGACGATTAATCTCTCATACATACATACATACTCATCTTACAACTTTATAGAGCTTTTTGTCCTTATTCTCTCGAAATGAGGGCGATATGTATCTGAAGCGAATAAGTTTTTGTGAGGCAAAGCTAGCCAGAAAAAACGACCTCCAACGTTTTTACAGCGTCTCGTTGCATAGTTACCGTTGAACGAATGGGTGAGACGAGCGCTTTAAACCAAAGAAATTAAAAATTTTCCGGTCAGATATTTCAAATTAAAAGCACGATCATAGCTGCTGTACTCACTTTGCAAAAATATATATTTCATGAATTAATTGATACCATAAATAATCATGCATCGTTTAAGTTCAGGTTTCTTTTTGTTTTGTTTTTTTACAAGCGAGATTAACAACTGAGGAATGGGAGTCAGTCCTGGAAACCCTCCTGGGCCTCTATGTCAGGGTCGGTAATCTTGCGGAGATGCCTTTGCTTTGAAAGGTCGATACGGTGTCGCTCTCCCAACGTTACCACAAGGCTGTCTCCATGACGCTTTTCCGGTTGCACAGGTTTTTGAAGCAGCTGATTTCCGTCCTGTCTTTCGTTGGATCAACTTTTTATTTTGTGCATTTCGCTGCTTTTCCGTTTTGTTCGTTTAAAACAACATCACATTGACCGAGGTCTGAAGGTTAATCGTTGTCGGTATACATGTAATGATCAGATTGTGTTATTTTTAAACACCAGAAGGAGAAAAAACACTCCGATGAGGAAGAGCTCATCGCGAAGTTAACTTATGATTTCACCAGCTGACAGGTGAGGAGGCATATTAATGATTGAAATTCTTATCTTTTTGTAATTATTTTTTTAATTACACGAAGCTACGAGGCACGTTTTACCGTTTATCGATTTGTGTTAACTATAAATAGTTCTCAGTTTTAGCTAGCAGACGTTAGCTAACGTTAGCCGGTGGTTCTTATAATCCCCTCAGCTGACTGTCAGCCACTGCGGGGTTCACTGCTGTCAGCTCACAGCGTTAGCCAACACTCACATTCAAGCACTTTCATTGTTATTTCAATTGGGAATTTAATATAGGAGTGAACAGTAGACTGTTAGCTCAGCTTCTATGAGGCGATTTGCTTGTATTATTAGTTGTGAAATGGTTTCTAAATACCCTAAACAGTCTTATAAAAGAGTAAATCCAGAATATGAAAGAAAAAACTGAATGCCAACTAATCTGTACATTACATAACATTATACAGTTTTTTATATTTCTGCTCCAGTTAAAGTAGCAGTCTTTTTTCTTTAAAATGTGAGTGGAGATTTATTTTTTTAAGTTACTCAACTAAAAAATATTATCCCCTATTTTATTCCCTTATTGGCAAGAATCATAAGGAAGGAATGAAGGATTAGGAACTACGAAGTATTTTTTTGTTCAACACATTTTTGTTGTGTCCAATAGGTGGGAGAAGTACCTGAGAGATCCTTACAATGTGGACAGATAAGCAAAGAGGAATCAGAGTCTCACAGCAGGAGCTGCTCTGCAAGAATGATTGTGGGTATTATGGAAACCCTGCATGGCAAGGCTTCTGCTCCAAGTGCTGGAGAGAGAGAGCACGTCCAGCTGGAGCCCAGAGACAAGACACAAGGTAACCATGCTGCATATAAGGAGCATTAAGATCATTACACTATAGCCGGCTGTAGTGACGCTAACATGATATCAACAGGCTGGTGTTAGCAAAACATGATAGAAAATGTATAATTTCCCCGTTCATTTTTACCTGAATAGACTATGGAGGACATTGTTATGAATATGAACCATACAAACTAATGAGGTTTGGTATACCAACTAGATATGTAAGAGAAACAACATTGACAATACAATGATTGCTTACACGTATATTAAGTAAATAATAATTGACTCATCAGTCTAGATGTTTGTTGATATAACTATCATCTTATACTGTATATTCCCCTAACTGTCAGCTTTTGGAAACTAGTGTGGTATTAGTTTAAACTGGATTAATGTTCGGCTGACTGATGATGTCATTCTTTTCAGGCCAAGCAATGATGGAACTCCTCTCACCTTCTCCAAATTTGAGGAGAAGAAAAGCACAGAGAAAGGACGTCGAATTAATACAATGAGGAGACTCTTCTGGGGCAGTCCATCACCTCCAAAACGTCAAGGTAGTTCGGTTCAGTGTTCTTAGCTCCATTCTTTCCAAAAGTATCTGCAATCCTTTAGGTTTTGTTGCCTTATGGTAGAAATCCCTGTATCAGCTGCTTCACCATATTTGTTCAGACACCATCTGTGTTTCCTAAGGGTCAAGAGTAAAGAGTTGTTGAGCAAAAGCAACGCAAAATAACAAGAACAAGAAAGATATGAAAAGTCTTATTTAAACACTACAACAACTAAGAGACCTTGTAACCACAAGGAAAAACAAACGCAACATAGAAAAGCACCATCAATTTCTGGCCTGAACTGCAACACCATAAACTTATGTATTAGCTACTGTATTAGTACAGTAGTTGATAGTTTTCATCAAACTGCTTCATACAGACTGTCCTTGGGGCAGTTTCAGCAAAAGAATGAGACAACAATGGAGCTATTTTTTTCACTGTGCATTAAACGGGCTAATTTAGCAATTCTGCTTTGTGAGATTGTACACACACTTTAATAGAAATCACCAGACTCCTCTTCATGAAATAATTTCTAATTACATTCATGTAATGACCAAAAGAAACTACCAAATACCAGACCACTTCCTATATTGTCTAATACACGGAAAGGCTTCCATGTGCATATATAGGGGAAGTGTAGTGCCCTTATCCCTTTAGGATCACAACCAACCCAAAAGAACCTGCAAGACCTGCTGCCAGGAACTAAACCACAGACAATGTAACCTTTCAGATTCTTAATTTTTCAGATATGAAAATGAAACGTACTACATTTTGTCTCTACAGAGTCTTCTGAAAGCTATATGAATGTGTTAAAAGCCTTCCAGAGACTTGAGCCCGGGGACTTCACCGGTTTCCTAAAGATACTTCGGAGCCCTTCCTCTCAGCGCTTGCAGTCCAGATGTACAGCTTTCCTCAACACAATGGAGGCGTACCATGTACTTATCTGTTTACAAGATTAACATTAGTCTTCTCCTTGATTTGTCAGGGCTGTTCTGATCGGCGTCTCTCTGTATCTTTACAGCATCTTCAGGTCCAGAAGCAGTCAGATCTTGTGCAAGATTTCTACCAGTCCTTTGCAGAACATTTTAGCGGTGAGTGGAAATTACTTAAACACTTCTTGGGTTGCATATTCAGAAAACGTGACAATATTAAAGAACTGAGTTTTCTTTTAATTTTCAGGTTTTCCTGAGGCCCAGGTCACTCAGATTATGGAGCATGTAGAGAAGCTAATAATGACGCGGTTGCACAAATGGGTGTTCTGCCATGACAGCTGTGATGATGAACAAAAGGACCTGCTTCTCCAGAGGAGGATACGGTAATCTTTATATGCAAGTCACATGTTTTGTATGTTATGAAAACCTCTACCTGACACCCTGCTTGACACTGCTGTCTTTGCTTTGCAGGTCTTTAAACTGGGTAACTCCACAGATGCTGAGTGTGCCTTTTCCTGATAACCAGACTGCAGTCACAGGCGACCCCTTCCTGCCTGCTATAACAGGTGACTCACAGCTGAAGTTATGAAGGAAACAAATGTTTTGTGAAATGTGCTTATTTATTTTCTGGGGGAGAGGTAGATGAGAAAATGTATATTACTTCCACACTACAGTTAAATGAAAGGCTGGGTAGCCCACCCTTAACCTTTGCATTGTTGTTTTACTTGTTTTTCTGTTGTTGTAATGATGTTAATAAGTGAGCTTAAGAAGTGTTGGTAGGCAAATCTGTTTTCCTTGGACAGAGCCAGGCTAGCTGTTTCCTGTTTTTACACTAAGCTAAGCTAACTGGCTTCTACCTGTAGCCCTATATTCAAATGACAGACATAAGAGTGGCATTAGAGTGGTATTGATCTTTTCATCTAACTCTCTACCATTAAGTGTGTATTTCCCAAAAGGTTGAACTACCCCTTTAAGCTCATAAGACAAAGAAGTTTTTCCCATTTGCTGTAAACATCATTCAAATATCTGCCATGCTTGTCTTTTACATGTTGTCCTGCTTTTTTTTTTTTTTTAAACAGCTATCATAGAAATGGATGCCAAAAGAGCACCTCAGGACAAACTTGCATGTGTGTCCAAATGCAGTCAACATGTCTTTGAAGCACTCTCCACCTCAAACAGTGAGCCTGCTAATGCTGACGACTTCCTGTCAGGCCTGATTTATGTGGTGCTGAAGGCCAATCCACCTCGCTTGCACTCGAACATGCAGTATGTAATCCGTTTCGGTCTCCCTCACAGTCTGATGGCGGGAGAGAGCGGCTACTACTTCACAAATTTGGTAAGATTTTTGCATAGTTACTCATCCAGCATTCACCACAGAACAAGGTCTGTTGATCCTTAAGGAATTGCCCTTGTTCTCCCTATTTTAGTCTTGTGCAGTGGCCTTCATTGACAAGCTGGATGGACCAGCACTCAACCTTAGTCCAGAAGAGTTTGATGGCTACATGATGCGTCAGCGTGCTCCAGCTGTTAGAAACAAGCGGCTGCAGATCACCAGTGACACGCAACACTTGTTAGAAGAGCTCCAAGGCAGACAGGAGAAGCTGGACCAAGGGATGGATGCTCTCAACATGCAGCTCCAAGAGTGGGTCCAAGCAGTTAATTCACAACTGGATGAGGCCACAGCCCAGTTTGCTCTGGTACAGAAGGAGATAGCGGCTCAGACTGAGCTCTCACAGATTTCATTGTCTTCATCCCATGATGCATCGCTGCAAGGAGATAACAAGGAGGAGTCGATGCTGGTGCTTAAGGATCAACACACAGGTCCAAAAGATACAGACTGTTAGTTATGTTAACAAAAACACCTTATCTGGTACTTGACTCTTTTTAATCATCAGCACTAACTATTGAAGCATACAAAACAAGGTTTATATTCCAAAGCCACATTTGCACAAGTTCTAACCACAGAAGCATGAAGGAAAACTTCTTGAAGGAGGCATTATCACAAAGCACACAGAAGTTTTGTAATGACTGTTTTAAAACATGATTTGCACTCCAGTGTCAAGGTGAGGGCCATTAGAATACATTCCACGTTATGGTAACATTTGTGACCAGAATTAATATTAAAGCACTCAGGGTACTCAGCACTTCGGGCGAAGGACCTAACACTTAAGGAGGGCCTATTTGATATTCACTTTTTTCTAATAGACTACACCAGTGTGCCTATTTGTTGACTGCTGTGAAATGTATTAATATACATCTTGGATGAGAGTTATAGAGCCCAATAAGTTAGCGTATTTACTAACTGTAAATGTTGTTTTTCCACTATTCTGTAACTGTTCAATAAGCTGCCTTCATTGTCCGTACAAAGAAATACCCGGTGCAAAACAACTTGTAAAACAAAAGGAAAGAAGGTTATATAATTATCAATAATTATATTGAGTCGACTTATATGATTTAATATATAGATTTTTTATGTTTTCCTTTTGTGCTTTTATGAGCAGACTACTAATATACTGGGTATGTAGATAGTTGAATCTCTTGTTTAGCTGGTTTTCATATGATTAATGAAACAGTTTTAGTATTTTCTCATTTAACAGGGTTGCTTCCCTTTGATTATTCGAAAATAGGTTGTGTTACGTTTTTTTTTCTGTTTAATGTTGGTGTGGGTACAGTGGAAAAGACAGGTATGGTCAGTCACATAAAAACATTCATTGATATACTATAACGTAAACTCAAGCATAAGACTGTTATACTGAACATGCTCTCATTGCTAAAGATGTAGTGCGTTCCTATTTCATGTGTTTTATGCCATTTACTGTGAATGTGAAAAATAAACAAAGAAATTCATATTAGCAGTTTGTTGAATATTAGTGCGTTTTTTCATCGTCCAGTTGGGGGCAGTGACGCACCCACAGTGCCGTAAACCTATTCAGAGAAGAAGAAAGCGACGTCACAGAATTCGGCGTCATACAGGAAATACGCTGAATTCAGCAGTGTTTTGCTTTCACAGGCAGCGAGCAGCCATGAAGATGACAGAGGAAACCAGTTCTGGAAAGTCTGAAATAACTATGGAGGATGTTCAAAACCTCGTTAAGAAGAAAGATGAAATCGAAGAGCAGATAAAAGCTTATTACGATGTTTTGGAGGACGTAAGTTTGTCTAGCAGATCAGTTAGATATACATTGAACCCACGGGCATAATTTATGAATGTAGTTAAAAACTAAACATGTATTTCTTCCTGACGATATGTTGACAGCAAGGTGTCGGAGTTGAAGGTCCCCTGGTTGACGAAGAGGGATACCCTCGAGCAGATGTTAATTTATATCAGATCAGGACAGCAAGACACAGTATTTCATGTAAGCAGCTGCGTGTTTGTTGTTTCTAGTGTTTTCTATGGTAGCAGGTTATGTTTTCTCACAAGCTGTAAGCTACTTGTTACTAGCTGATGTTATTACTATAGCTGCTTTTTTTCTTGATTATTCTTTTGAATATCTAAAAAATAATATAACTGTGCAAAATAAAAATTCCCAAATACATTAAGTTACACCAAGTTGACTCAAATATTTGATTTGGGAATTAAGTACTCATTGCAGTTCTATATCAATACATTTCTTACCAATACATTTCTCTGTTTATAAGGAAGCGTTTTAAGAAGTTCTCTTCAATAATGTCATTTAGGCCTGCAGAATGATCACAAGGCCATCATGGCAGAAATAGAAGAAGCTCTGCACAAGCTGCACGCTCGAGAGAAAGCCAAGCGGGAACAGGATGAGGCAGAAGCCCAAGGGGAAGCGATGGAGCAACAAGTCACCCTTCCTCCACCCTTTGCACGTGTGGATGCTGTGACACAAGGCTCACCTGCCTGTGGTGCTGTGAGTTGTGTAGTTTACTTTTTTTATCTGGCTTCCGTTGAGATAAAACATCACAATTCATTGAATTTAAGACACAAAAAATTGCTGTTTTTGTTCCTATAGTAACTGTTTTTTTTACTCTCAAAGGGGCTCAGAGTTGGTGATGAGGTCATTGAGTTTGGGTCTGTGAACACAGGGAACTTCCAGAACCTACAAAACATTGCTTCTGTGGTGCAACACAGTGAAGGGGTAAGATACTGATCCAAACTTCTGCTGCCTTTCTTTTTTTGTACAGCAATAAAACAAAAAGGTTGTTTATCATATGCGTTGTGGTTATTGCATTGTTTTGTGATTCAGTTTGAGGTCTAAACACCAAAAGTATATAAACGCTTTACTAGATAGAGAGAGATGTTGGTTTGAATCAGTCTTCTGGTGTTCATGTTGAATTCCAGAAGACTGACTTCAGAAAATTATGTGTTGCTCAACATATGCGATATTTAGTCCTGTCATGTCCTTTTACAGAAACCATTGCGTGTAAGTGTCATCCGGGATGGCCAGAAAGCTCAGATGAGCCTGACCCCACAGCGATGGTCAGGCAGAGGTCTGCTGGGGTAAGTGCAACAGAGACAATCAGAATCATGTATTTGGATTGAGACACATTCAACAAATGAGAGTTTAGTAGAGTAGCTGATAGTTACAGGCAAAACTGTGCAAGCAAAGCTGCTGAAATGCATCTAGTGAGCGGTGCAAATATGTCTTCACTAGTACATGAGTTTCACTTTCACAAAAGGCAGTGATATTGGTAAAATATTTTTCGTACATCCACCTTAAGATGCATTTGTGAATTGAATAGCTGTCTGTTGGTATTATCAGGTATAAAGTGGTGCACATCAGTTATAAGCCTGTCCCCTTTTTCAGATGCAACATTGTTCCCATCCATCGATGATTGCTGGGACATTGTCCAGACTTTCATCAATCAAAGCCCTTCCTTCACTTGCATCAGCCCTGGGTGGTTTCACACTGACTTTGTACATACTGCAGACATTTCTCTCTGTTTAATTTTCCAAAGTACTTGTGTTAAAAAAAAAAGAAATGCTAAGTTTGCTGAATGTGAGCTCTAGTTTACTCATTGCTACCTTACACTATTTTGCTATAATCCTACATGTTCACACAATTGACTGTTTACATTAAGTGAGGCTCTCAGAAGAATGGATTCACTCAGCAAATTTCATTGCAATTGATTTCCCATTCCATTAATTGATGAAGTTGTAATTATGGTGTAAGAATAACACTAAAGATAATTTGGGGTTAACCAAGAAAATCCTAAAAAACTCCTGGAAATTTGAATTTGTTTAAATATCTTACCGTGAACTGAAGTGATGATCATATATGAAAAGCAATCGAAATAATAAGTTCAACTTTGGTACTATCAATAAAGGCTTATTTTCAACAATGCTGATTTTTTTTGAGTACACTCAGTATTTCTTTAAGTTAAATACACCCTCTCTTGTTTGAAAGCTTCACAGTATTTATTTAATAAAATATTTCCAGCTCAATCCATCACAAGAACTGATTTTGTGAAACAGAATTAAATAAATATTTTCATCTTGACAAGATTTTAATAAATGCAAAAAGTGACACACAATTCTCAGAACATCGAGTGTGATTTTTGTTTATTATATAAAAATGTAGATCACAGAAATGCCAAAAGTTTGTATAAAAGCAGTACCTTACTTACATGTAGACTGAGCGAACAAATACTCAGGCCACATGTTTAAATGGTATAGATGTTGACTCTTTGTATGTATTGTTATTGAACTCTCCAGCAAACACATCACATGGCCTGCTTGAGTTTCTTCTTTTTGGGCTTGACCATCTGTGGTAGTTGGATTTTGAAGGCAGTCCTAAAAACAAAAATAGTTTACATGATAATGCAGACAAAGTGAACATACTAATGACTTAGTTCAGATGTATACCACTAGTGTTCAGAGAAAATAGGTATTCAAGATTTTTGCTTCAAGATATCGTATTATTAAAAAAAGACTCACTCGCAAGTTGTACAGATTGGACTGAAGTTGCAGAATACTAAAAGAGAGGACAAGAGAAAGTTACTCCATGAAAACAATCATGAACTGTTGCTTTTGCCTGTATAAGAGACACTGTTGTCATGTTTCCTTTCACTGTGAATCACTTACTTGACAGACAAACTGAGCACACATAACCGATCTCAATAAGGTTACGATGGCAGAAACATGCAGCTCTGTAGTCCACATGTGCAGGTGGTGGCAACACCAACTGTGAGCGCTGCTCAGAGTCGGGCAGGAACACCCACTGTTTAGACAACACAACAATTAACACAAAAAAGCCCTTTCTACCCGAAGATGAGATCGATAATACTTTTAAAAACCTTAAGCACAAGGGTCAACTGCCCATGGAGCTGTGAGTCGTGAACTTTACTTTTGTATTTGGCAGCTGAGTCAGATAAATCATCACAATTCTTTAAAGTAAACACATAAAAAGTACCTGCTCGTAAAACAACCTTTTTAATTGTATTGCTTTGTGATGCATGTATGGGGCCAAAACACTCACCAAAAGGTACTGTGCAAGGGCAAGTTTCTGTGGTATCTTGAGGTACAATCCTCCAGTTATATCGCAAGCCTGCAAGACAAACATGAGGGTTTAAAAACTTGCACACGAGGCGCGCACAACACAACAAAGTATCAAAATACCAACCCCCATGATAATACAGAAAAATGTCAACACTTAAAATGGATGTAGATAGTCTGTCTAAGATAAACTATTCCACATGCAATTTAACATCACTGCATAGGTAATTTTGTATTCTCAGCATCAGCCTTTCGATGCCATCATGATATAGGTATTTGTCAGACAAACGTACCTGCTGAAGGAGACCTGAGTCTGAGTCCAACACACAGGCATCTATCAGGATATTCTTTTTTAAACACAAAAGAAATTGTTTTTTTTAAATAAAGTTAAAGTTACAAAAAGTAAACAGAACAGAAAAAAATATCAGGAAATATCAATCATTTTACCTGCTTCTGGGCAGCAAAAATTACATTCATGAAGTTCATGTACTGAAGGGCACAGTCCTCGGCTGCTTTTATCACCTGGCCGGTAAAATACAGATATGTTATTGTTATACAGTATGTTATGTTACATTATCACTGGAGTAAGACAAAACCACTCATGAAATAAGACCATTTACTGCTCACCAATATTCTTGATTTCATCTCCTGTCCAACTTAAAAAAGGGGAAGGAAAAAAGGGAATACATTACAAACATTATATCATATTGTACAGGAAAAACCATACCCACTGAAAAGTATTACAGGTAAGCTTATTAATAAAAAAAAGTGTATGTAATGTAATTACCTTCCAGCTCTTTTGAGACCCTGTGAATATCTTAACATTAAGGGATTAAAGAAAATATTGATGTACTATGTATAAAAAGATAATGATGAGAAACAATAGACATTTCTTTCAGCTTTTCCAGCAAATTAAATTATCCATAAAAAAACCATTATGTTGCTGACAGATTAAAGACACCAAGCATCAATAATAACACTACATTTGATCATATAAGATAAATCTTTTAGAACAGAAAAAAGTGCAATAATTACGAAACATAATCTCTATTTACAGAATGTACATGGATTCCGAGGTTCCGAGATTGTAACACTGTTTTTCTCATGCCCAGTGGTCCTTCTTATGCACTGTAGATAAAAATAAGAATAAATTACATGAACTGCACATGTAATAATAGGATTTTTGCAAAATAGAGAAGAGATTTGCTCATGAATACATTGTTTAATGTCAGTCATTTATGTATGTCAAAGTTCCTTTACTTATTTTTAACAAACTGAAAGGATACAGCAGAGAGCTTTGGCAAGCGATCCAGCCAAGAGAGTATCAGTTGAATTTCCCCTTACTTCAGCTGTAATCACATCCGACACACAGTAAATATTAACAAATAACCAATACTGTACATGTTGTTTGTTAATTATACCCTCACAAAATCAGGCTTACTTTTTGACATTACATTCCTGATCTCCTCAGCCATTAGGTTATTAGCAACTGACAGGAGTTCATATTTTCCATCCCCGCTCAAGGCTGCCTCGTCCCCACCAGTGTCCCCGCCATTCCAGCTCTTAGTAGGAAACAGGAAGTGACTGAAATAAAGGAAAGAAGAGAGGTGTGTATAAGAAATGAGAGGAGTGGCTCATGACTGTTTAGTAGCAAGGAAGAACAGACAAAGTACTGCTACACAAATATCTCTTTATTTGTTGGACTTTATAATGCATATTTATGCTATGTAATTTGGACTCTGACAGTTCATCAGAGGAGTTTAAAGAGAAAATCCCTCTTTGATTAAACTTAAGCAGTGATTTTTGTATCATCTTTTAAACAAGCAATAACAGCTGTCAATGCATGGTTACCTGTCTTGACAGTGGCTTGCGATGACAGCCAGCTTGTTTGTCCTGGTCATGGCCATGTGGGAGTTTCCCATCACCATGACTGCATCCAAACACTTGGACAGGGTGAACTGGACGCAGATAAGAAGAGGTGGTCATTGTTAAGACTCAGGCATTATTAAAAACTACACTTTCTTTTCAACAGTCAGAATAATAAGCACTTAATCGAACTACCTCTGGCTCACGTTGAGCTTGCTGCCCCCACCATATCGGATTCACATCCACGACGATGACCAACAAGTTAATTTCATCCTCTGAAGAAAATTTGGAAACATTTCAACATAATGATGCATTACTCAGTACAAGCTAGCCAGCTCCTTTATAAAACTGTAAGCGAACAACACAAGATATGACAATTGTTAAATAAGTAGCGTTTATTACCACACAGACTAGGCAAGACATACCTGATGCCATCACGGTAAGATATATCTGAATCTCAAAGACCAAAACGGGATAACTGTTGTTGTCCTGGAGCTTTATCTTCTGTTAGCTTCCTTCTTTCACCTGAAAATGTACACAAAATTCAGCGTTTTGAAAGCTAGATATTCTAACAATGTATGGTTGGATAAAAACCGTGATATTTATGAAAATACAGTCAGTTTCACTGCACATATTACCCACATCAGCCATACTGAAAAGCATTTGTGCGTCACTAGACTGCGACGTGCTAAAATTTCTTCTTCTTCTTGTTTCCATAGCAAGCTAAATTACACACAGTGCACTGCTGCCACCTAGCGTCTGTTTTCTGTAGTGTTCACTACAGAAAACAGACGCCCCCCCAAAATCCAAAGTAGACAGTAAAGATATTTACTGTTATACAAAACAGATGGAAGCAGGAAACCCTCAAATTTCAGAAACTGGAACCAAAAAATGCTTTATTGCATTTATTTGCACACAATATTGATTCAGTTATCAAAATATACTACCAGTAATTAATTAAGAATAGGTCTTTACATCTTTAATTTAATTCTGCTAATGATAAAATCAGCACTATGCAACACTTGGTGCAAATTGGAGCTGCAGTTATCAACACTTTTCTTAATTAACAAATAATCTGCAAGATGCAGTAAAATCAGATCAAATCCATCTACTCTGTAGGAGCGTGATATTTTGCAGTTCTTATGTTGTTCTGTTCTAGACTTTTAGTTGAATTGTGTTTAGACGAATTTAGCTGTATATTTTGACCAGTGACACAATGATATTCTTCATATCATTAACCATTTCAAAGGGACATAAAAATGACCAGTTGTGATTGTTTTTTGTTTTTTTTACCAAAAATAAATAGTATCTGTAAAAGCCCTATATCCATCTTACAGTATAACCCCCCTATACATATTTTCTTTATGGTTCCACATTAAACCTTTAAATATTACAGGTTTACTGGCTCATGCTCTTTTTTAATAACAATTATAATTATGACAAACATTTTCTAACAAGGTTTAATAGGCTTTCAAGTGCATGACAACAAAACATACTAAATCCTCCTGAAAGCACTTTAGTACTTTTGGTTGAACAATCTGTGAGTGTCTGGCTATTTCGTGGCTTTGGGTTTTGGCTGGGTCTTCAGAAACAAAGTCCTATATTTCTCAGTTTGGTAGACATCCGACTCGATGGCCTCGCTGGAGTTGTTTAGTGTCACATACACATCCCCGTTGACCTCAGTGACCTTGTGAATCCTCTGTTTGACACCCTTGGAGCGCCACTGTGTTCTCAGGGGTTTGGCTGTGGGATTTTCCACAGCCTGATAAAGTCCTTCACCTTCTTCCAATGTGATCTTGTACTTGTGCCATGGACATATGATACACAACAGCCCATTAAACTCCTGGAGGTGATTAGAGATACAAGAAAACTAAAAATGTTTAAAGGCATTGGATGATTGGATAAATGCAATACTTTTTCATGACAATATTCATATAAATAGTAAACGACTTACCTCAATGTCTCCATGTTGTAGTGCACCACCTGAATCTGTAAGACAGACAGTAGTCAATTTTTTACAGAAATAAGCCATTAAAGAACGTAAATTCCACCCTTAAATACATATTAGGATGATGATTTTCAACATCTTTCTAAATGTTTGTTCAAGAAGCATCTATAGCTTTAGATGAATTATAACATACACACTGAACTTACGGTAGCAGTGCATGTCCATGGCATGAAGCTTCCCCTGGTGGTACAGGACCAGTACATCTCTGCATCCATTCACTAGCTTGGTCACACGCCCAGCTTTGACAATGTCTTCTTTCCTCCCAATGACGTAGGAGGCAGGGGGAGATGAAGACAAGGAGGGAGGAGGAGAAAGGGAAGAAGAGGACGCCGGAGAAGTCTCCTCCTCTGAAGACATGTCGCTCAAGTCTCACAGCAAGTTTCCTGCATGAATAAGAATAAAGTTTGAAATGACGTTTTGTTTTGGGGACATAATTCATGGCAAAATAGATCATGATGAATGTTGTATTTTATGTGAAATACAATTCACATTAAAAAGCTTATGAGACACAAGAAAATTAAATTAATTCTTAATTCGTTCACAGTAAATGTGAGACAAAAACGAGTGAGAGTCAGGGTCAGTGTCAGAAAGAGAGAGAGAAAGATCGTCTCGATGCAGTCAGATTATTTTAGGAGCACATGATCGTCTGAGCCTAATCAGAATGAATGAAGTCCACAGAAACACACCATAAGTTGACTCAGAGGGGTATATTTTCAAGCCTACCTGGCCAATCAAAGCATTAAACCCACCAACCTTTTATAGCGCCTGGTGACATCTCTGAAACTGAATGTCTCCTCTATGATCTTTGTTAGAACCCCCAGTCTTTCTCACGGCATGGGTTTGGTAGCCTGGAAACCGGTTGCTGTTGATGCTATTTTAGCTGCATGTCCAGGGCAACGCCTGACTTTATCTTAGCTAAAATTACACTCACAAAAGTTCTAGTGCTTTATCTATATAGAAAACAGAACGGTTGTATTTATTGAGACGTGTAACAAATTGTATTATAAAAGATACACGTTAGCGTTTCAAGAAAGCCACTGGTCTGCTGGGCTGGGAGAACTTGTGTTGTGCGTTACTTCAAAATGTGTCCCTAAAGAAACACGGGCTTATGAGAAGGTTCTATGGCCACTTCCCCTTTACGGCTAAAGTAGCTGAACATTGTTGAACTAAAGTACAACGTGGTTTTTAATTATAAACACATTAAAAATATATATTTTCAATCATGTAATATACAGCACAAATTATTATGGAAGATTTGGGACGTAAGGGTAAAAACAAAATCTATTTAAGTTGACTTTTTTTTCTAAACAGGAGGCTTAAAAATTGCCAGCTTGCAATTGTAATATTGTAGATTGCACTTTTATGCTCATGTTGACATACTCTATAACCACGTCCCATGCGTGCTATAACTCTCATGTTTTATTCCCATAGTCGCCCAGTTCTCAATTCCTATACAGTGTGTTATGCAGCCAGTGGGGGTAAATGCCTTAATCGTTTAGTCTGAGAAGGCTGGGAAGGCTTTTTGTCTTAGCAGGTTTGTTGGTGGGCATTAAGCCCTCTGAGGGATTATCGCTCTCTTTCATGCTGAACTGAGCGTAATTTAACCGGCTGTTCTTTACACATTCTGCATCTACGTCTGATGACATGTCTCATTATTTTCTCATAATTATTGCCTGCTTGAACAGGAGCTGTGCTCACCCAGCGGGAAAAGAGGGCGTCCTTTCTAAACGGTTGCTGTCGTTATGGAAACGTGCTCTGTGTACGGAAATAGTAGCTAGCAACTTTGTGAAAAATTAATGCACTTTGTAAGTTCAGATAAAACCGTCGTGTTTACTTAGTTTTTCTTTTGCTGCTTAAAGGTGTGGAGTGAATCAGGTAGGATAAGTTTTCTGTTTCTCTTTGACACTACACTACACGCTATACAGTTTGTATTTTCATACTTTATGCTAACCAGAGGCACCACTTTAATTGAAATTATGTTTCTTTTCATTTTTAATGAATAATAATAATTTATTATTACAAACTTTTAAAACTAATTTTAAAATGACAAACTTTTTGTTCTCACAACTGACACCCACTGCAATGGTGTCAGTAACCCACTTAGCCCTTATTAAATTTAAACTGCACTGCCTGTCCCACTGTAATTCAATTTGCAGAATTAGCAGTTGCTGACACTCAAATCCCAACATGTCTTCACTGTGGCCCAGCCTGAAGGAAAATACTGACCACTTGGAGGGTGATGATTTAAGCAGTGAACTGTTTGATAAGCACAGTAAAGAATGGCACCCTGACTTTATGCATAGAAATGACGAGGGACTTAACCAAGTACCATTTGGCAGGATTATTGCAGCTGCCATTCCATCTACTGTAGAAGTCAAAGATGCAACAGTTGCATGCGTGTGTCGGCTATATTTATCATATTTGCTTCAGCAAAGAAATGTGTGACATGACTGCACTGCGCTGCCCCGGCTCCATCCTGACCTAGTGTCATATTTCAGCATCACACCAGTGTCCTGTGCTTTGCTCGCAAACGCACCAGTGCAGTGTGGTTGTAATGACAGAGTGATCGACCAGACCACTGGCCGTCAGCCTCTGACAGAAATCACTGAGGGGAGAAAACAGTGTTGCTTCTATAGGCAGCTTAGTAGAGATTCAAGCCTGAGTTATTTCCTTTGTTTAATATAACTATAGTTTTACAGTAATTTGCTTTGTGTGACTGATGAAGAGACTAAAGCGACATGTCTTCTCCAAGGACAGGTGGAGTGGAGTCAAAGAAAAAGATAGTGACAAGGAAGAGGAGGAAATGTCATTTTGCCTGCATGAGTGTCTGAGAGCTTTGGGGCTGGAGCATCATTATGACAGGTAAGCATAAATACTCACAATACATACAAACTCAAACTTCCATGAGCCTCTCTTCCTCTAACCATCTGTCTCCAACTGTCTCCTGTCATTCAGGTTTACCTCAGTGGGTATTCATCGTGCCACCCACCTTTCAGCACTCACCATGGAGGACTATCCCATCCTGGGAGTCTGCTCTATGGAGGACAGGACTCGACTCTTTCATTTGATCCAAATGATCAAAACTCTTGACCTGGAGAGCCTTGAACATGAGGATGGTGATGATTTTAATTACACTGCTGATGGTGGCGATGCAAGCTACATGGATAGCAGCTTTACTTATGATTGTGGAGATCCTGACGAAGAGATGTATGATGATGAGGATGAAAAGGATGCTGCTGTAAGTAAGTTTAACACAGCCAGTTTTTCCAAATCATCATGCGTTCGCAGACTTGATTTCAGTGATGAAAGCATCAGTCATCATCAGAAGCTTTATTCTCCTCCCGTCCGCAATCTTTATGATGAGCCAGGCCAATGCAAAGGATCAACCATACCTGTGCAGGTTGACTGTAACACTGGAAGTGCTGTTGTATGTAGCTGCAAAGGGAACAACAACCACAGGCTGGGTTTCTGTAGTCATAAATCTGACTATCACACAGGAGAAAACAACAAGCCAGACATCATAAAAGGAAATTCCATGTATAACTCTAATTTCAGACTGTCAGGAAAACCAAAACCCAGGCCTGCATTAGCGCTATCAAAGAGGACAAGCAACAAAGTAGCTGGGAATAAAGAAAGAAACGGTAACTCTGAGAAGGAAAAACTCCTTAGTAGTATTGACAGCACATCTGAACACATATGTAAGCCAACACCTGTTTATGAATCAAAGAGAACAGCTGGCTACAACTACGGACTACCTCTGAGTTCCCCATCTGCTCCAAACAAAAAGTAAGTGCCAATACTTTGCATTGTCCTCACTGCTAGCAAATTAACATGTTGTAGACAGCTATGGAATATGTATTACATTTATTTAACATGGCGGACATTCAAAAAGTCATATAAAGTATTCAAATGGCTACAGTATTGAGATGAGGTGTCCAGTTCCTCCATCCTGTTTTGGATTGTCTGTGACTTGTTTGTGTTGCAGGCTACCTGGAGGACAGCGCATCAGTGTATGTGTGAGGAAAAGACCCCAGACACGCTCAGAGTTCAGGAGAGGAGAGGCAGATGTTGTCACAACTCCGAGCAGAGATTGTGTGATTGTCCATGAGAGCAAAGAGGCTGTGGATCTCACACAGTACATACTACAGGTAGATATTATGAAAAATCACTGTTTGTCAAGTATACTTACTGCAGGTACAAGTAAAGATATAATAGCATCATCTCAAATTAAAAAGGACTATATCTAGCTGTTGATGTTGAATAAAGTATGCTGTTTTTCCTTGTTCATTTGTCCGTGCAGCACAGGTTCTATTTCGACCAGGTATTTGGGGAGGAGAGCTCCAATGAGGAGGTGTATCGAAAAACGGCATATCCTCTGGTGCAGCACATGCTCAATGGGTAGGTTGACATTAATCTGGTGGTACTGATGGAGGGCTTATTCAATTGTAGGTGCTCTGGCTCCGTCTTTCCTAACTAACTTTGCTCGTGTTGTGTGTCCACAGAGGCAAGGCCACCTGCTTTGCATACGGCCAGACAGGTGCAGGGAAGACTCACACCATGCTGGGTTCATCTCCTAGCAGACCGGGGTTGTATGCACTGGCAGTCCAGGACATCTTTGCACACCTCTCCATCACACACAAGCACTCACCCTTGCTCGTGTACGTCAGCTTCTTTGAGATCTACTGTGGTCAGTTGTATGACTTGTTGGACCACCGGAAAAGGTGTGTTTATGTCAGTGTGATACAAAATAGACCTAGATTTCCTTCTTCTTAAGGAATCTCCCTTTCAATCTCTCTCCTTTCTTTTCTTACTTAACAAGGTTATTTGCCAGGGAAGATGGGCAGAAGGTGGTTCACATTGCTGGACTGCGTGACGTCAGAGTGGACTCAGTCAGCTCACTGCTGGAGGTGCGCCTGTGTTTGAATATTCGCTCAGGTCCATGCTGTGGTGTTTAGTGGTGTTTCTGATAAGCACTTTCTTGACTGTTGAAATTTTGAGCAATCTTACTTGACAAATACACAACAGTGGTGAGAAAAATGTGTGATCTTTGAAGTTTTGATTGCATTACAACCGTTTTTTGCCCCCCAAATTACGTTGTACCATGATTGACTGAAACCTTGCCTGTCATATCTAACTTCTTTCCTTAAATCTCTCTTTGTCGCCACAAAAAACACTCTATAGTAGTTTTAGGTGCTTTAGTATTCAGTGGAGTGCCAAAGTAAATATATATATATCATGGATCACAGTCAAATATCAGCTCTACAAACAACTCAGTTTGGCTAGTAATATGCTGATATGATAATAGACACACCAGCAGAATCTTGAGTTCCTGAAATAGAATTGAAATATTTCCTGAATAGAAAAACTACATTTTCTTTATTTTTCTTTATTTCTAAAGTAGTGACAATCTCTGCAATCTCTTTGAAATCTCAATCTCGCTCTTTCCTCCTGCATTGCACTTCTAAAGGTGATTGCACAGGGCACAGAGGAGCGCACGCAGGGGATGAGTGGAGTCAATCCACTCTCCTCTCGTTCCCATGCTTTACTTCAGATTCAGCTCAGAGGTCCAAACCAGCAGGTAGCTGGTAGGTGAGTGACATGTGTTTTAATATATTGTGGAGTTATTACTGTCTACAAACCTTCGGACAGTTATGTGTTTTTTTCTTAAAGTTATTGTGAAGAAGATCAAATAAGCCTGGTAGCCTCTGTGTTTGTGTGTGTGCCTGTAGAATGTGGTTTGTGGACCTGGCAGGAAGTGAGAGGGCGTCAGATACCAATAAGCCAGACAGGCAGAGTCGAATGGAGGGAGCTGAAATCAACCAGAGTCTGTTGGCTGTAAGCTACACACACTCATTGTTCCATAATCAGAGATTGCACCCAAAGTCAGTGATGGGATAGTGTTACAAATTTTCTTATTTGTACATTTTTACTAGCTGAAAGAATGCATCCGGTCCCTTGATCAAGAGCAGTCCCACACACCTTTCAGACAAAGCAAACTTACTCAGGTACTTGTACAACTGGCTGTTCCATTGGTTCTGTTGTGTGTGCGTTAGATATACAAGTGTGCATAAATATCATGGTTGATTTTATTTATCCAATTTAATTATAAAACTCTCCTGTGTGTTCTGCTTCATTGTTGTCATTGTAGGTTTTGAAAGACTCATTTGTTGGAGACTCAATGACATGCATGATTGCCAACATTTCACCTGGTCACTTAGCAACTGAGCACACGCTTAATACTTTGAGATACGCCGACCGGTAAGTTTGCTTTTACGACATGTGTGCGATATGTAATATGGGATAGTGGCTAAGAACAATCATTGGCTGCTACTTGATATTGCATGTACTTGATTTTTCATAGTGTGAAGGAGTTGAGGGGGCAGGGTGGACGAAGAGCAGGAAGAAGAGGAAAGACAACACCCTCCCCCAAACGGAACCTGTCAAACAGCAGCAGCAGCAGCAGCAGCAGCAGTAGTGGTCTTGGCATCCGAGGGAAGAGTCCACCTAAAAAGCCAAAGTTAGGGAGACAAAGAGAGGCCTTTGGCCCTACCACACCTACCGTGAGGTTGGCCACAGGAGATCCAATTCTCTGCTCCACCCCCAAGAACAGCAGATGGAGAGAGGACACGAGTGCAAGAAAGGGGATTAGACTTGAACAAATTACACCAGTCAGAGGTTTGCATGGGACAGGTGATAATAGGGAGAGAGCAGATGGGTCAGAAGGTAGAAGAAAAGAAAGGTTTGGAGACTCTAACACTGAAAACGTCAGGGACCTGAACCAGCAAAGCACTTTGAAAGAGGGAAGAGAGGGAGAAAGAAGACTGATAGAGCAGAGAACACAGTTTGAAAGCAGTAGAGAGTCATCCACTGAAGCAGAAAGGCTAAGGGTGACAGATTTACAAGAGGCTGATGAAAGGGATATAGAGAAGGAGATGCATCTCAAGCGGTATCACGAGCAGCTTCAGCAGTTTATGCCCTCATCTGCGTCTTCATCTGTCCATCTCTTCTCAACTTCTACAGGTCTTTCTTTCTCTTCCTCCAACACTCCCTCTCTTTCCTCTGTCTCTCCATCCATGTCTTCGTCTCTCCGGCACTCTTCACACCTCTCAGTTTCTGCCCCTATGTATCAGGGTTTGGAAGAGGTTTTAGATGCATACAGAGCAAGAGTGAAGGTTAATAGTGATGGCAACAGAGGACAGTGCCCTTTTGTTTCCAGTGGAGAGGCTGGCTTACATACTGAAACATGTCCACGGTACACTAAATATAAGGATGAGGTTGGTGGTGGTGACTCAGTTGGAGGAGATGTAAGAGTAAGGAAGGAAGACTTGAGGCCAGCTGGGATTGAAGAAGGAGGGAGGAGGTGGGCTTGGGTGGCAACAACAGAGACAGAACAGGCAGGCGGCATGACAGGTGCAAGGCCAGCTGCTGTAGAGGCACAAGTGTATTACAACTGTGATTCAGAGGAGAGGAGAGAAGTGGGTGTGGAAGGCCTAGATACCTCAGATATCCCAGCTCATGCAGTGTGGAGCACAGAGGAGTATGAGAGCAATGACACCAGCAGTCTCTTTCACCACCCTGCTGTTGAGTCATCCCATGTAAGAGCTCCAGCAGAACGACCACTCTCCCCAGGGTGCGAACACACCCACACACTTCCAACCCCTGAAAAACTCAGTGAACTTCCCCAGAGGTTAAATCATGTCCGATGCACCTCAAATGACCTGCAGCTACCATTGCAAAATGCCCAACTGAGAGTGCCATCAAGCAGCTGTAGAGAAGATGCTAAGGCTAATAGAAGACAATTCTCAAATGCTCATTCAGCTGCACTACCTCAAACCAATCCTACCGCACAGAATGGATATAAAATACCAGCTGAGCGCCTTCGCTTATTATCTGAAAATCCAGATGACACTCAGGCACACACCAATCCAGAGGTCAAAGTCAAAACGTCAGTTTTACCTCAAGAAGAAACTTCTACAGATTCTTTCAGCCAAATCATGGACCCCCTCAGTGTCTCCTTACTTCAAGTGGACCAACAGGTCGCCACAGCCTCGTTCGTCAAAGGGCAACTGGGCAACAGCTCACTCCACTGTCCGCTTGATAATGGAAGGAGAGAAGATAAAAGGAAGGTAGTGGAAAAAGACAGTCTTGCATATGAGGAGATGGCAAGCAAAGTTGTAGCGGATGAAGATGTAGAATTTCGCTTGTCTCCTTTGGCGATGCCGCAAGGGCAAGGGGTTATGCAGACTTCTGTCCAGGACCAAGAGAACAATCACAAACCCCAAACCAGGCCAGCTATTGAAGTCCTGGGCAGCAAAGCCCCAGCATCCCCAATTAAACCCTCCACATGTGCTGCTTCTATGCAAACTTTTATCCAGCACTCCATCTCATCATCTGTCCAGAAATCTAGGAACACTGGTTCACCCAGATCACACAATACAAAGACAAATGGAACCTCCAATATACTGCCACACAATGTGCACGTCAGACCTGCTTTTTCCATTTTAAAAACACCACCAGATAATGTCTTGGGCCAGTTGAAAGCATTGCCAAAGCAGTGTCGCACAGTTAATTCAGTCCCATCCAGCAACTCCAACATCGCACTGCAAGCAAACAATCTGATAGAATCAAATATTCAAGGGATCACTTGCAAACAGGAAACTGGAAACATGATCCATCTGCCTATGCTGGAAAACTTGGATCACACCAAGTAAGTATTAAAAAAACTCTGAATTTTGCTTACAGAATAACCTTAATGTCTGCGAGGCGTAAGTTCCAAATGATAAAACCCTGTAATGCTGAAGGGATTTTAAAATCTAGTTACATAGTAATCCTACATATAAGATACAGAAATCATACAGACCTCTTTGATGATAGATATGGAAAACCAGCAATCTAATCCAATCTTTAGGTGGCGTGTGGTCCAGGCCCACTGGGAGCAGCTAGAAGAGATGGAAGCTTTATGGCATAAAGAGGGGACTCTCCTGTGCCAGTGCCCTGATATGGTAAGGAAATCTCAAAGCCACATTGTTTCTGTTTCTTTCTTTTTAGTAAATTGTACATTTTGAATTGATATCACACTCTTGTCATTCCTCACTCATGGTCTCTCTATCTTAACAGGCATTTGAAGAGTATGTTCACAAGCTGGAGGAGATTATGGAGAGAAAGTCTAAGTGTGTCCACAACATGATAGCTCAGCTGCAACCACATCTAAAATTCAGTCATAACCAAGCAAACAAGCACAACCAATGAGAAGAAAATCATAATCAGATTATTTTCTTAAACTGAGCTAATAAGTGCTAATTAGCAATTTTTTAATGCAAACTATAGTCTGAAAAACATGCCAGCCATGAAAAGCCATGTGGTTTATGTGCGACAATACATTTCTCACTGACAACTGTAAATACAGTCTAGATCTATATGTGTTGTTTTAGTTTGAATAATGTTGAGGTGACTTCAGGTTAACACCACGGAACCAGAAATATACTGGATTATGTATTAGAAAAAGTATGTCCATTTATATGCCTGTGTATTCTACAGGTTGATTTGTGTGTGTGTGTGTGTGTGTGTGTGTGTGTGTGTGTGTGTGTGTGTAGGTGCAGGTTGTTTCTTTCTCTTGGATCTGTAATGCTGTATACATAATGGTTCAGATGCATACAGTATACTATAAAAATCATACATATTTAGTCTTACTTATGTTCATTTTAAGACTGAGATGTGTAACACAAAGGTGGAAACATTATATTCAGACATGAAGTTACTTTAATAGCTGCTATTTATAACGATACACTGTAACTTTTAATTAAACCTAATCCAACTTCTTCTTTTACAAATCAAGTCTTGGTCAAATTATGGGAGTCAGTCCTAATATCAGACTGATTGTTTTCCCCCAGCTTTGCTCTTGGCTTACCTTTTTGGTCTCAAGAAATAACTAATCTTGGGGTTTTTTCCCCCTGTAAATTATAGCACATAATAATTTTGAGACATGAGCTTGTTTATGTATTTGACCAAGGCCAAAAGTTTACCTGCAACCCAATGAAGACCAGGCACTTCTCATTAAAGCTGGCCTTCTGTTTTGTTACACTAGAAGAAGCACATAAATATTTTGCTCTGCGCTGTTTACTTGTCATACAACAAAAGATTTTTTGGTGCAACAGTTTTTTGTATTCTGTTTTTATACTGGCACTAGGGATTTAAATTTGAATTTAATTTGCTTGCTGATCAGATGCTGTATTCTGTGTTATGAAATAAATTTTTTCAGGTTCAAGGGTGATTTGATTATTATTTTGTGAGTGTTACTGCGTGCTAATATGTTCCCCCCATTCCATCCCATTCCATTATTCCATATACATTTAAATATCATGTGTGCGTGTAAAGGTGATAGGCCGATTAACTGGAGTATATATCAAGGCAGCTTTAACACAGGAGCACTTGTCAGTGTAACACCATCATCAAAGAAACTTACGAAGTATGTTATGGTTTAAAAAACTGATTATTTAACTTAAAAATTATCCTGTAACTTATCATATTTCTGATTTCCGTTAAGCAAATTGGACTGTGCCGTCTTTTGCTCAATATAGCGACATCATCATAAAAATCTTTGCAAATAAAACTGCTTACACCCAATATTTTCACCAGACTGACAAAACTTTTCAACGAAGCTCGCTCCGGGACGGGAACGCGCACGTTAGGGCACGGTGTTAAACCACCTGACCAGTTCGGTGGGTTTTGATTGGCACATTCGGCTTCGCAACGTTTAACAACGGCGCGGTGGGTCACGTGACAGCATCTGCTGCTGGCTGAGCGAAGCGTGTTAGCAGGTAAAAGAAAGAATAAAGATTTATTGTGCTAATATTTTCGATTTATAAGTCGTTTAAACGACATAAACGTTGTCTCGTATAGTTTTCAATTAGTTTAAGGTAAACCGAGCGGTCGAATCAGAGAACTTCTTCGTCCTGTGCGGTGATTAGCTAACTAACAAACTCGCTAGCTAGCCACCGTTGTATCCATACTGTAGTGCTGCATTGTATGCGGACGGGCCGTTCACATGCCGGGGCATTTAGCCCAGTAATGGTATCTTACCTCAACATTAGCGGGCCATGCGATTTTCGACAACTTTTCTCCCCCTCATACCCATACTATCTTTCTTATCTTCGCTAAGCTATTGAAAACGGCCGTTGCTAATATTTATGTAACACGCGGTGTTTTTCGTTTCAGTTATGTTATCCTGTTGCTAACTTTAGCTCAGTCTGCCGCTGAGGTTAGCTTTTCTCTTGATGTTACACAAAGGGATACGTCGTCGCACTTGCCACACTTGTTTATTTTTTGTTACTGAATCTGTAGGATCGTAATAACAGCTTTAACATTGACAGGAAGCGTTGTTGTCTATGCTAGACTGCTTATTTGTTACGAGTATAGTTTGTCAGTTTAACGGTAGGGACCGTGAGTCGAAGGCTCGGAACAAAGACGAGCGGTTAGCCAGGTTGAAGCTAGCGCGAGCTAACGTCAGTTGACTAAACGCTGATGTGAACGTGAGTCAGTGCGGCTCATATTTCTGTCGAGCTTATTTTAACGTTTACCTAAATAAGACTATCATTTAATAATCGTTTGCGTTAGATGTCGGCGATGGAAAGAGACTGATATCAGTAGCTTTATCATAACGTTAAAATTTTGTCTGCCAGCCAAGATAAGATGGTCAGACAATAGTGTGCCCACAGCTGGTGGGTCTCAGTTGTTGTCTTCCCACGATGGCAAATTGTCAGTTGGTAGTACAGCAACTAGCTAGTAACCAATACCAGTATATCACATAATATAACGCAGGGTAGTTGTACTACCTTAACCAACGTTAGGCTGCAATGGAGCCCCGACTATTTTTTGTTTACTTGCTGCCCTTAATTAGATCCCAAAAGGGGAAGAAGGGGTTTAATCCATACCTAACATGCTAGTGCATACTCACTGCTCTTAATGTCTGACACTGAGGGAGGGTTGTAAGTTGACACCAGGACAGCCCCCCCCCCGGCTGGCTAAATTTAAACTGGGAGGTGGGAGGCAACAGATGGGGTTATAGTCTTACATGGTATACTTGACTACAGTGAGTCTCGGAAGGTTGATATAAAGTTAATTGTACTTGCATTGGCCCTTTATTCAGTGTTAAATTTTACTTGGAATTTTGATGTAACAACCATCCCAGAGTCGGCAGTAATTTTACTTTGTTTATGTCTCCCCTCACAGATTTTTCTATTTTGTACATACATTGTTTTGTATATACTGTATATGATGACTTCCGTGGTCAGCAATCAATCCCGGGGGACTCGGGACAAAACGCTGCCCACCACCACACAAACAACACAACCACAGAAACAGATACAGGTTGGTTTTCACCATTTTACATACAGAGTTTTGGCCAGGCATTCAGAATTGTCCTGCTTAATTGAATCATAAGTTTGTATTTTTTTAATTTAAAATGTAAATTTTAAAAATCAAATATTGTCATTTTGTATTGAATGTTGTCATACTAATGTTGGAAGTAAAATGTGTGAGGAATGTAAAATTGAATTTCCCACTCTTAGGTGACTGCATCCTGCATTGTGTACTTTAATGGGGATCGTAGTGTCTTGATAACATATTGTGGCCAGGTGCCATGTATTCCAGGTTGTTTTGTTTCTTACCAAACTTTGTTTATCAGGCTACGGCAGAGCAGATTCGTTTAGCCCAAATGATCTACGACAAAAATGATGCAGACTTTGAAGACAAGGTCAAACAGGTATGTGTTTGTGCATTCACATATTCAGACAAATTATCTATATTAACAGAATATCTTCCTAGAATTCTTGTACATTGGGATCCTCAATGCTTCCCATGTAGTCTAACTCATAGCTTGTGTTCCTCTTTTCCATACTCACAGCTGATTGAGGTTACTGGGAAGACTCAAGATGAGTGCATGGTAGCCCTCCATGACTGCAACGAAGACGTAAACAGAGCCATCAATTTCCTTCTGGAGAGCACCTCTGACACAGTAGGACTACATTCACATGCTTAAACGCATATCTTTCTTGTTTTCCTTTTTCATATGGCAATTACTCTGGGTTTTAGAAGAATCTAGAACCATGAACACTTTTAATTACAATATAGATGTTTTTATGGTCAACCTCATTCTTTGCTTAATATCTGTCAGAACTCCTGGGAGACTGTGGGGAAGAAGCGGAGCCTTGGGAAAGAAGGAGGACCCTCAGAGATAAAGGACAGCAGGGAGAAGAAAGGACTGGAGAGGGAGGCAAGTCGTGGACGTGGGGGGTCCAACAGGAGGGGCAGAGGCATCAGCCGAGGGCGTGAAGGTAAGATAGGGGTGAAAGATGTTTATCCTGTCTGAGAGATGAGTAGCCTAGATTTGGAATCATCAGCTAAACTATGTTTCATAATGTATTCCAGGTCGGGTAGAGGAAAATGGCTTTGAGGTGGCTCCTGGAGAGAGACGGGGAGACCCAGGACGCAGAGGTCGGGGCAGAGGTGAGCAATACAGAAAATGGCATATTTTTATGTTTATTGAACCCATTGGCTTTTGTTAATGAGTCCAAGTGCAAGGTTCTATTGTACAAAGATGGGGACTCAGTGGTATCTAATGCTAGCAGTTAGCTTAATTTTCCCCAAGTCTCTGGAGATGTAAAGGGATTTCAATAACTACAGGATAAAACTAAAATGAGCCTTTTGAAATGTAAAAATATTTTTGCTTTGTAAACCAAAGTATTGTCAAGGTAAGTCAGATGAGGGTAACGTGTATATGACACATTATTTAAAGTTAACATTTAAAACCTCAGCCCTATTGCAAATTGTAATGTTTGTTATTGTGTGTGCAGTATTTAGCTGGGAATTGACTTTCATGTTATTGTGCATGTTTTGGTGAGCTGGCAGCATATCTATTTGTGTCTGTAGGCATTTAAAATATTGCAGCACTCAACATGTCTGGAATGTGCTCAGTCCCCGCAGCTGCTGTGTGTGGTGGTGGTAGTGTTTGTTTGTGTGTGATGGCAGTTGGGGGTGGGGGGAGGTCAAGAGTGCAGGAGATTGGAGGTAGGAGAATCTGACTGGATATGTACAGTTGCTGTGTAACATGAACTGATCTAAGAGTGGTGAGAGTTAATCTGGCTGATTCAGAAGAATTGCCATATGGTGGTTATGCTTTAACAGTGGAAAAATTCACGTAGGTAGTAAGACATAAATTTAGGCTCATGTTTGACTTTTTTTTTCTCTGCATAACTCTGTATTGTCAATATATTTAGCAATCTGTCCTAAAGAAATGCAATAATTTACAACAAAAGCTGGACTAAAAACATAAAGAAAATAAGAAACATGTATGTAGATATAATGACTATGCAAAAGATAATCTTTGTAAATCCCACAGCGGGGAAAATATAAGTCACTAACACATACACACACACAAGCCATCTCAAAAAAAATGATTACCGAAAAGTTGGGGGATGTAAGGGACCAGTCAGTTACGGTCATCTGGTTGTTTTGTGTGTCCTTAGGGACAGGGGGTCGCGGTAGAGGAAGAGCAGCTGCTGGCAACAGATTCTCCTCCCAGGGAATGGGGTAAGAAGAACATATTTTAAGTGTAAATATTACACCTGAAGTTGAAAAGGAGGTGATGATGGTGATTACAAGCACATATCTAAACAAAAAATTTGTGGAAAAACTTATGTTTCTGAATCTCCTTATTCTGTAACTATTACAGCAACAAACAGTAGCCACAACAGACCAGGCTATTCCCTTCAGTTTCCTTAATGTTGGCTCACTTTTTAATCAGGGCTCTTCACTTTTTCTATTTCCACTTTCCTTCTTACAGCACCTTCAATCCTGCTGACTACACAGCTAACTCTGGAGCTCGGCAGGAGACATGGGAAGGGGACGGTAACGAACCTGCTGAGGGAACTGGTAAGGAAAATAGCTGAACAAAAGATGCAATGTTTTGATGCCTTTTGGTTCCCTTACTTTTGCTGTACAATGGCTTAATTGTCAGAGATTTCAAGCTGAATGGGGCAAATTAAATTTCACTGATCAGATTCAATAGCTAACAATTTTCATTTTATAGTAAAGAATCCATGGTGCTGTAACACTACTCTGGGACAACTAATTCTTGCTAACATAATGAGTATAGTGTGGCTGTGGAAACTAACCTGGCTGATTTTCTGTTTGCTAGGACCATGGGCAGGCAATGTAGAAGACTGGAATTCCGAAGACTGGAATGAGGATGTAAGGCAGCACTTTGTTAAATATTTGAAAGAGGTTTAAATAGCTTTAGCTTGAGGCTGTCTATACATGTGCCTATATTAATCTCAGGGTTGACTTTACTTCCTGTCTTCTTTCACAGTTGTCTGAGACCAAGGTATTCACTGCCTCTTCTGCTCCAGTGAACCACACCACACCTGGACAAAAGTAAGCCCTTCTGCCGTCAGTCGAATCAACTTACAACGTGCAGGCTTTATTTTTGAAATGAAATGAAATGTTTTCTGCGCCTTGTCTACTGTTTCCCAACAGTGTCGACCTGGCTAGCCTGCTACCCAAAGCTGGAGTGGCTTCAATGGACACTGAGTTGGGGGCGATAGTCGATGGCCCCTCAGCCGAGGATTTGGGTCAAAGCCTGGTTTTTACCAACTCCCACCACAATGGACGCACCGCAACACACAGCTACGCACACGCCACAGCCAACAGCTATGCCCATGCCGCCTCTGCTGGTACCACCTACGCACATGCTGCACTGGTACAGACAGCCACGCATACACACACTTACACATGTGCAAGCACCAGCCAACACTTGCATCTCTATTTGCCTACACACTGATATATGATTTCTGTGTATTCAGTTCTCCCCTTGCTTCTCTCATTCTCACAGTCCTCAGTCCTGGGCTCTGGTTTTGGGTCTCTTAGCGGACCAAAGCCAACACCTGCCCCTGACATGAGGACTTCAGAGCAGCTCAACGGGCCTCGGCTTGGTCAGAGAGTCAGTCAGACGTTGGCCCCCAGCAGCAGCAGTAATGTTTCCAAAGATGCAGGGCCACCTCCAACACAGAACCCTGCTCCTGCCTCCTCTCCCTCTGTAGAGGTCAAAGCTCAGAGGGTTGAGAACGGTCCTGTTACTGCCCAACACTGTAAGTTTATCTTGCATTAAATAATACATCCAATACAGATGTTTTTTATGACAATAATGCAAGAGGTACATTGCATTACAATAGTTGTAGTAATTATTTTTCTATGTATATCCCTATTCTCTTTAGTGGAGATGAAGCTTCAGCCAGAGCCATCAGCAGTGCTCAGCCAGCTAGCTCAGAGGCAACAACAGTCCTCCATCCTTTCCACCACAGAGCCTCTGAGCCTGTCTCAGTCGCATGCTCCCCAGGTCCCCACACCACCAGGTAGGACTCTAGAACAGTATTCTACTTCATTTAAGATGTGAAAGTTTACATACCAAACCACATCACTTAAGTGTGGCTACTTGTAGTTTAATATGTCTATTATTGAAAATACCAGCAGCAGCAGATTGTTCTATATTTTAGCCACAATAGCTTTGTTACAATTATTTTGATCCTAGAGCTGTGTTTTTAATAACATTGTGAATGGCACTGCCACCTTCCATCTCCTTCAGGTCATGAGTCCTCTGTCCCTCCTGTGAGAGATGGACCTTCTCCAGGAGTCAAGATGCCAGGAATGGAGCCTCCAATCACAGAAGCCCCACAGCGGCAGCTAAAGACACAGAGACGCAGAGTACCTCCTCCTTCAAAGGTAAGCTCTTCTGACATTTGGACCTTTTTTATTACAAAAAAGTAGTATAGAAAAGTAACAAGCAGAATCATTTTCAATGCCCTTTTTGTTTTCTCAGATCCCATCGTCAGCAGTGGAGATGCCGGGCTCAGCAGACATTCCTGGCCTGAATGTTCAATTTGGAGCTCTGGACTTTGGGTCTGAGGCTGGTAGTGGAGCGGTAGACATGGCACAGACGGAGTCGGCCAGGGAGCAAGCCCCTGCTCAGGCCCCAGTTCCAGCAGCTCCAGCACCCATGTCTGTTCCAAGCGCTGTTCCCACTCAGCAGCCACAGAGCAGCCTGTTCACTAAGCCAGGAACTGTAAGGTGTGTAAAATGTTTTGAGTTGGCACAGAGTTGTCTGTCTATGTGAAGTTATTTTAACATTTTAGACGCTTGCATGGTTGCCAAGTTCGTATTCTGGACAAATACACAAGATTGCACCATGCGTAAAGCAGAGCACGTTCTGTAGCCAAGGGTACATTCATCAAAGAGTCAAAAGGATTTAGAGAATTTCTTCATATGAGCTGAGTTGCAGCCAGGGTTTACGTTAGCTGGTATGTACCGGCTATTTGCTGGGTCCGGCTGATAAACATATCAGCCAAAATGTCCGGTGGGAAAATAAGCTAAATAACTAATTAAAATATATGTAATGGCGTATTGAATAGCCTATTATGTTAATTAAAATTGACATGTTGCCAAAATAACTTATATTAACTCGTGCAGCCTTTATGTCCACTCTTAAAACATGGAGAGATGGACAGGCGGAGACGGACAACGGCGCAGTGTGAGCCATCATTTGCATCTCGGTACTCTTGGTTCTGCGCCAGGTGCAGTGCCGATGATGATGGCGCTACGTGGCTATGGCGGGTTGAAATTCCCCATGGCCTGTGAAATTGTAATTCGGGATTTTGGGGAAATCTACTCCGACTGGGCAAAGCTGCCAAAGACTGCCAGCACAATTCCTGTCATTCCTGTGTGGCTGCAGAGCGTGGCCTCTTGGCCAGAGACAACAAGCTCTACGTGCGCTTATTCTGATGCGCGCACTCTCTAATACTTGCAGAAACACACTCACACACACACACACGCAACTAAAAGGGTACATTTTTTAGAATCCTTAAACATAACTACCTGTGGAACCGACAATCCTGCCCGCAGATATGAATAGCCTACACTGTCCAGTGCCCATTACGCACGAAATGGATAATACAGCCTTGTGATCCAGCAGCAGAAAAAAGGCAAATAAACATCAGGCCTTTCTTTGATGGTCAGCACACAGAACATTAATAAACATAATATCTTGTCCAATCCTGACGACGTGTCAACAAGTTTTAAATAATTGAGTTACGCTGCTGTGCCTGTCAATACATTAATAACAGGCTATGGAAACTTAAAATAAGGCCAGGCCTACACCAGTCCTTATTATGTAGGAGACAGTTTGTTTACTGGTTTTGTTGAGGATATAGCAACATGTTGACATGCTGTGGGTTTAGTCTGGTGTGCAGTTTGTTGATTGTGAGACCTGCCACGGAGAATACTTGATCAGACGGTATCGATGTCCCAAGAACGCAGAGATGTGCAACAAAACTTTTTGTTTTTAACTGTTTATCCAATAGTATTAATCAGTCAACATTCTTATTCCCGTTTAAAGGTTAATTATTGACATCTGTTTTTATTAATTAATTAATTAATTAGGCATATGTTGCTATTCAATGCATATGTCCGATAGCTTTTCTATATGGCCTGATTTCTCGAATATTAAAAAAAAAAAGTCTAGCATAAACTCTGCAGCTAAAAAGGACTTTTATGCTTTACCTTAAATTAGCAATACGGCATCCACTCACTATGTTAATAGTACATTTATTTTACTGTCTCTCCTCCTTGTGGACAGTGATCACATGAGCGGCCTACCCACCTTACCCTCAGCTGTATCAGATCCCAGCTTCCCCTCACCATCCTTGGGCTTACCCAGTGCCACGCCCTCCCCCTCCCTGGGTCTTCCAAGTGCAGCTGCTCCACCCTCATCTACAGCCCCTACGGCAGCCAGCCGCGTCGAGACCAGTGGCCCAAGGTCCCTGCCACCTCACCTGGGCTTCTCTCAGAACAAAGACGTCCCCACAGCTGCTGCTCTAACGGTGAGGAGAACTATTTTTCTCTGTGCACGCATAAGTAATCTAAACAACAAAATAATGTACACCGCTTTCTAGAAAGTTTCCGCTTAATAACAGAATACTGAGAAATGCAACTTAAACTTTGAACCTTTTTTCTTCACAGAATGGCTACAGTGGCATGAAGACGCAGAGCACACAGGACAGTAAGTACATGATTGTCTTTTCTTGAGAACTGCACTGGAGTACCGGATAAATTAGGATATAATTAATATTGATTGTTTAATGCATCCGATAGGAAGAGGAAAGAGTCCTTTAAGAGCAGGGGATGAGGTTTGATAAGGAGCAGGGCACACTCAACCCATCTTTTGTAACCATCACACAAAATGTACTCCAAATTAATCGTGCTTTTTTCTTTTAAAACCAGCAACTTCAACGTCTAGAACAATGAAAACAGAGTCTCCTGTCATGACAAGTGACAGTGGCCCCAGCCACCACATGCCATCCCCTGCAGTTACACCCTCTCACTCCACAGCCATGCCCTCGCTCAGGTAAGGGATTCACATTAACATTTGGTATTGCTGTTTCTGTGGAGATAATGATGCTTACAAGCACATATCCTAATCCTTTTATGTGGAAATATCATTCACTGAATCTCCCATCCACTTGTTCATGCTTCCTGGACTACGTTCCGTTTTTGTTACATCAGATTTAAACAGGCTGAAAGATTAATTTTGCTCTCTTTCTAGTCACGTGACCAGTACTCACTCATCTGTATCGGCCCTCGCCACAAGCTCTTCCCTAACTGTAAGTGTGTGTACATTTACGTGATTTAGTGTGACATAAGATGGCTCTAACATCATTCTTGATCCGGGGTAATAAAAGGCCATGGTATATTTGCTTGAGGATAGACATTCACTCCTTGTGCAGTCAGGTTATTTGAGTGAGAGCTTGAAAGAAAACTTAAACTATAAAAATCAATTTCTTTACCTGCAAAACAGTTGCTGATTCTCTTCTCATACACCGTATCTGCTCTTGTCCCACTCCATCAGATGAGTAATGAGGAAAGCAGCAGTACAGCCAACCTCCATGCATTTTCATCATCGTCGTCCAGTCAAGCTGTCAATCCCAGTCATGTAGCTCCCCAGGCTGTCAGCAGCTCAACCACCAATGGTCTGCACCAATCTGGAGCACCAGGGCTAACGCCTAATGGCACAAACACCGCACTGTCAGCTGCAGGAAGCCGCACCGCACCACTGCTCACCACTACATCGGGTAAGCTCCTGTGTACACACAGACATCAAATCACCAAAATGCAAGAACAACTTTTGCAAAACAAGAAAAATCATCTTCAAACACAATTTTTCTTGTTTTATATTTTACAACTTTAATTCATGTAATTGTTTTTCCAAATATCAACTAAGACAGTTCATATCTATATAAATGTATCTATATTATGTTACCCACATAATCCCCAAGATGGCACTCATAAGTTGTTTGATTCTCCGCCCTTTTTATGAGTCAATCCAAAAAAATTCTCTTCATTTCCAGGTAAAGCTCCTCCCAACTTGGCCCAAGGAGTGCCGCCTCTCCTGGCTAACCAGTACATCATGGGCCCTGGTGGCTTGCTCCCTGCTTACCCGGTAACTCCTCTAATTATTTATTTACTTCTATCTCTTTTAATGAGCCCCATGGGTTTTTTTTAAGGGCAATGAGGTTTGTGTCACTAAATTTAGATTTGTGTTGGTGTCTTTCTGAAGGGCCTTACCCACAGATCTGTTTAAGCCCTCTGTCATCAGTGCCTTTATATGGTTTAATGTCTTTGCACATTAAATTCTAAATAATGTTTTGAGTTCAATTCAAGCACAATGACTATGGAACACACTGAAAAAACTTGACTAGAAGCTAAAACGGATTAAAAATACAATTTTGTTTGAAGGCCACATTGAGTGTGAGTAAAGATTCCCCGAAATGGTGCTGAATAATCACCCGTTCTTCCCTTTGATTTCAACAGCAAATCTATGGATATGAGGACTTGCAAATGCTACAGTCTCGTCTTCCTATGGTGAGTTAGTTTTGTTTAGTGCATAAAAGGATGAAATACATGGTAGACATGTGAAAACATGTTGTCGTCAGTGTGGATATTTTCAGTTTCTTAGGCTATTGTGATTGCATTTTGCAATACGTACTCTGCAAGGACTGTGAAAGAACTGAAGGAAGTAATAATTCCAAAGCCATTTATGATTCTAAGCTGTACAGATTTGTAACACAATGGGAAGGACTGCGTTTTTGCACGCCTTCATTTTTTTTTTTTGTCTTCCTACACAGGACTATTATGGTGTAACATTCCCTGGTACCACAGCAACTATGCCTGGAAGAGATGGCCTGGCTAATAATCCTTATTCTGGTAGGTCACATTTTTTGTTGAACTTGACTTTTCCACTTTATAGTTCATAATGTGCTGCTAACTCACAGACACTGAACAAAAACAATTGCCCTATTTAATAAAAGTAATTATTGCTCTTTTTGTGCTACTTTTCATTTCATGTAAACTAGTCATATATGCACATGAACATATTAAGTTCATTACATCATTATGGGGATATTTCCTTATTGGAGCAAAGCCAATTCAGGTTAGCTGCAAAAACTGTTTTGTCTTAACTACCCTCGTTCTGTGTGCAGGTGAGGCAACAAAATTTGGCAGGAATGACTCTTCGTCTCCAGCTCCCCCAACCAGCCTGTCTACAGCCGGGGTACAATCACAGCCCCAGCAGGCTCCGCAGGCGGGAACACAGGGGCAGGGCCAGGGTCAGAGCCAAGGTCAGCAGACACAGAACCAGGCCTTCCTGAACCCCCCTCTTCCTCCTGGCTACGGATACACCGGTAAGGAAAAGCAACATTTTTACTCCAGCCAATCTCATATCTTGTTACTATCACCCCTCGATCATATGGGTGCCCGCAAATAAGGTCCATTTGCATGTTAAACATTAAAGTGTTTTTTAGATGACTGTTGACAGAATAAAGACATGAAGTCAATTTGCAGACTGTTTTATTGCAAGACTTCCCTTTAACAAAAGAACCCATTTAATTTTAAAGATGGTTTCATAGCATTTTGCTTTCATTGCACTTTAGTTATATATCTAACTCCCAATCTCACAGGTCTGCCATACTATGCTGGTGTGCCGGGGGTTCCCTCAGCCTTCCAGTATGGCCCCACCGTCTTTGTGCCTCCTGCTTCAGCCAAGCAACCTGCGATGGGTCTGGCCAACCCTTCCAATCAATACCATACACAGCATCAGCCCAGTTATGGACAGCATGCATATGGCACAGGTATGACTCGGACAAAACCAGGACGGTTCTGTCTGACAATTTGCAGAGTTAATTGTAGATTTTTTTTCCCCAGATTGACTTTTAAAAAAAAAAAAAAGTTCTATTACAAGTTTAAATTCATTTTATGAATAGACTTTAGTTTGTGTCATTGAGCTGATGACACAAGTGTGTCTGGAATTATTACAGCTAAACGATCACAGCATCCTGCCACACAAAGTAGTTGTGAGGTTACTTCAATTGTTGAACTTGTTGTTTGCCATTCGTGGCTCATCTGACCTGTTACTTCTGTCTGGTTTTTCACTGATGCTCAAACGTACTCAAGCTACTATTTCGTCCTAACACTGTTAGTGTCACTTTTTGGTGTCTCATGTATATCAACAGCTTGGTACAGCTGTACAGTGCAGGTATTATCAAAATGACTGTTTACAGAGACCTTGGTATTAATTTTGTGTGAAGAGGGAGACAAAAGAGAATTCAACTTTCAACTCTTTATACATGTACACCAAATGCTGCATGTGCGTGTGGAATTGGGCCTGTGTTTTTTGCTTGTGCTGCATGCATAGCTCAAACCCCCTGCTGAAGTTGGACACGGCTCAGTATAGACACCGCTGCCATATTAGTCAGGTTACCTTACTGCCTCTCTCTCCCCTGCCCCCTCTCTTCTCTTCCAATCCTCCTTCCTCTTCCTTCTCCTCTGTTCACATCATCTGGTCTCCATCTCCCTCTTATCCGCTCACTTTGCCTCCTCTCTTCTTCTGAACTCCTCCTCCTCCTTCAGCCTTTGATGACCTATCTCAAGCCCACGGTGGGGAGTACAGTAAGGGAGGGTACGGAGGCTCTGCCCAGTCACAGGCCAAGTCAGCGGGCAGCGGCCCAGGGAAAGGTACACACACAACTCATGTGCGCACACCCTAACAACACACACAAAGTCAGTGGGCATTTTTTCCTGTGGGAAAAACGGATGTACTCACACTTGCAGATGATTCAACAGACAAGAGTGTTTTGGAGCAAGGTGTGTATATGCATGTGTGTGATTGCACTTTGATGTGCACATAAATGGAAACATGCTAGGGGTGAAAAAAGTGAGAAACATGCCTCTGCACCTCCTCACTTACTTTGCTTCTTCCTACTGGCTGCCCCCTTCTACTAACATTGGAAATGAACAATCAGTGCTCAATTTTCAGCCATCATTGAAGTGACACACTTGTTCTTCTTCCCCCCTTAACCCCCCTGATTTCCTCTATTCTCTATCGTTTTCTTCTCCTTTTTTGCTCTTCCCTTTCCTCCAAAATTCCTCTCTTTCTATATCTCCGTCGTTCCCATTCTCGTTCTTCTCTCAGCACCTGGACTGTCTGGATCAGGTACAGGAGGAGTACCTGACATGGGAGGTTCAATCTACAGCAAAACTCAGGTTAGTGACTTTCTGTCTGTTTTTGGGTCAAGGGTTAGTTGTAGTGTTAAAATTGACCTTTGCTGTTCATATTTTTTGAGTTTGGCTACAGAAATACTTTGACACAAGCCAGAGATTCTTCAGGAATTATACTTAACAAGCTATTGCACCTGCATGTACTTGATCAAGTGTGCCTGTATTTTAACCTCTTGTGTCTTCTCTCCGTTATCCTCAGTCATTTGACAAGCAGGGCTTCCACACAGGGACACCGCCTCCCTTCAGCCTGCCATCAGCACTGGGGGGAACGGGGCCCCTGAACCCAGGGGGTGCTCCTGGCTACGCTCCTGCTCCATTCCTGCACATCCTGCCACCACACCAACAGCCCCACTCCCAGCTGCTGCACCATCACCTAACACAGGACGGACAGGTGAACTGATTTTTGAAACTTCTTTTGTGTGTGTAAATCTATTGATGGGCCTCTCTGCTCCATGAACTTAAGAGTCAGACAGTAAAAGGTTTTCTTTGACCAGTCATCTATGCTTCCTGTGCAATGAGCAGCGAAGGATGGAGAGGGAAAATAGATAACCCTGTTATGAAGTTACTCTGTGTAATATGTAACTGACTGAATGCACTTATTGTTAACTGCAGGGTGGACCTGGTCAGCGCAATCAGTCCAGCAGCATGCAGCAGAAGACCCAAGGCAGCAAGTCCAGCTATGGCAGCTCCCCCTACTGGGCCAACTGAGGAATGCTTCCCACCACCCCTCCCCAAAAGGCTGTGTGTGTGCGCGTGTGTAAAGCTTAAACAAAAAAAATACAAAGAGACACACTACTCTCACAAGGAGCAACCTTGGACTTCCTGGCCCCACTCCCCCCACCTCCACAAGTCCTCATAAGTCTTTTGGGTTCTCTCTTCCCCCCCTTTTCAAAATTGGTTGTACATGTAAGATATTTATGTATGTATTTATATATATATACTGTATATGTAATAGTAGAACATGAAATGTGGTTGCTGCATTTTATTTTTGAAGGACCTTTGTTTACTTTTTTCAAAACTGCAGGAAAAGATGTTACATTAAGACAGAATGGGATGAAAATTATGACAATGATGGTGAGAGAGCGAGTGAAGACGACACATGATCTAAAACTTCCTGTAAGAAACCAGAAAAAGGAAAAGGAGAGAGCTATAGCACTGATTGCGTATGAGGACATTTCAGATGGGGGTGGGGTTTATAATAACTAACTGCATCTGTTGTCTTTTCTTTCTTTTTTTATACATAACTTCCTGAATGACCAGGCTCATCCCCCCCGAAACTTCATTTTGTAGATTCCTGTCTTTCCCCTCCTCCCTCTCTCCCTCCCCTCTGGAGAGCTGCCTACTCTCCTTGTGTCAACACTTTTCCGTAAAAGGAAGATTTGCCCATCTGAATTTTATATTTTAATTTAATTTTAACCATGATTTCCCTCGAAATAAAAGTTCTGAGCAGTTGGAACTCTTGCTTGTCAGAATATTTTTGTATTTGTGTGTATGTGTGCTGGGGTTTTTTTCATTCACAATGGATTGCTGTTGTTCAGACCTGAGTTTTCTGATTAAGTGTCAGATTGCACATGATTTTAGAAATTTACAGCAAATTCTCTACCAAGTACCATCTCCACTGTTTGCTCCACGGTCACTCATCCATTCAGAACAGGTGAAACATGGAACCCTGTTTACCCGAAGAAGAAAGGTGTAACGATATGAAAGTTTCAGTATTGAATGTACTTCGTGTTTAAATGGGAACAGTCACCCCAGGTAATGGTAGTCAAAACCAGTTATCTAAGCAAGTTATCTAAGCAAAAATAGTATTGGCATAAAATGTATCATAATGGAAATTAAGACAAAAATCTGAATGAATCCGATATGACAACTCCTAAAAGGTTTTTTGAATTTTTTATCAAAAAGAAAAATGTAAATTGCAACTAAAACTAAAAAGCACAAGTCATTCCCAGCACAAAGTCAAGTACGTAAGATATGGTGATCAGTGCAAGCAAACAGGATGCTAATTCATCAATTTCTAAAGCTCCTTTGATTCTTTTGGATATTTTTTTATTTCAAAGTGATAATAGGTTGTGGAAAAATTGTGTTTTATAAGAGTTCCTGAAAGTTAAAATGTCTCTTTCAGTTGTCTGCTTGTCATGACTGAAGCCAGTTGGCCATATGGTGGCCCAGCTTGAGCGAGACACGGGTTGCTCTCTGGTTATACTGAATCCATCATAAGGCATCTCCTTTTCCATGAAATCCAAATTGTATGATGCTTTAAACTAGTACATACCAAAAGCAAGGAAGATGAGCAGTTTTTTTTCTGAATGCTCAATATAATTATTTTGTTCCGTGGATGATAACTCGCAGAAATGTTTAGTTTCGACATTAAAAAAAGTGAAACTGTTTATGGATGTGATTATGCTGAAACACTGAAGTAATACATCTGCTGTCAAAGATGTTAGAGGTCCATAAATGAGGAAGGGTGTAAGAAAGTCCTATACGATGTTAACACCATTGATGACTTATTTGAGGAGTTGAGCAAAATTATTAGTCACTTTGCTTTAAAATGCACGTTTCTCTAATTATTTTTGTAAATCATTGTAATGAAAGCATAGAAACTTGTAGCTTCAGAACAGATGATATGTTCAAGAACAACAAAGAGTAATGGTTTACAAACTGTAAAAGTGTTGATGGACATGACTGAAAATATTGACAGAAATAAACCGTAAACTACTATGTGTAATTTTACCAGTCACCACCAGGTGGCAATATATGACTATGTCTTATGAAGTTAACTTGGTCCAAACACAGAAGAACTTTTTTGACACATGGGGCTGGAACAGGTGGGTCTCAGTTCACAGGAACATAAAAATATCCTTTTATTTAGCAGATATCCTTCTGTATTCATACTGTAAAACACTGAGCTGGGAAAATAAAATGCACTGCTGTGAGTCATATTTCGAAGACAGGAACATAGAACAAATCTAATAAACATAAAAAGCATACATTAAAAGGTTAACAAGTATATATTGACCTCTGTTATAGAATGCCTAAATCTGGGAATACCAAACCTGATACGATTGATCATATAGATTAAAATTCACATCACTCGCAGATTCAGGTGACTTAAGAAAAGTACTGAAATGTGCATGTAAAATGGTGAATGACTGTTTCTTCATCTGTTGCATACATCCAAAGTAGTTTTGTAATCTTTCTGCACTATTTGACATCACAGATGGTTCAGACAGAAAGATTAGAAAACCCAGAGATGCCTCGCTTTCTGTATTCTTGTATTTTTACACTAGTGAAGAAGTGGTCATTTAAGCAAAATCCTATGAAAGTCATTTGCAGCCACTGGACCAGATCTGTACTAATAGATACACTCTACAAGACAGTGGAGACTGGCCGGCCAATGTTTATTTATTATTTAGAATATACATCTCAAAATACAGATGTATTCATCAATACAGCACTTTCTCTACCTCTGCCATTTTCCATCTCTCCTCGCTGAATGAGTGTGTGTGTCTGCGCCCTGAGAATAACCTATATAACCCTGGTATGTGGCTGACAAAGGGCGGCATGAAGAGAAGAAGGGTAGAGCAGTGACTGGAGGGCGGGATGCAGAGCAGAGAGGATGGAAAGTCAGTGAGTGGCAGGTGCTTTTGTGGCCTAAGTGCAGGAGCCTACATCAACAAGGTCAAAGGTCAAAGTGAAGTTGAGAGGTCAACTTTAACTCCCAGGAGGCCCACCCAATGAGAGATACAGATAGGGGGGGCAATGGGCCTGTAGGAAATAACTGAAGGAGCTGAAAGGTACATGAGGGAAAGAGGAGTAAAGATAAGATGCAGGGTAGGTCACATAAAAAACAGGCCCGCTAAAAGAAGCTCTGAAGAAACAAATTGGTCCTGATTGAAGGAGAAAGTTTGAAAGGTAAATTAAAATAAGAGTTTGGATAGGTGTGGAAAGGTAGAGTTATAAATTAGAATGCAAGAAGCATGCATGTTTGATAATGGCCGTGTATTCATGGTCGGAGAAAATCACGTGGGACGTTTTCTCCTGGAAATGTTTGGCTTGATCCTGAATGAACAAATTAGCTGTATCCTGGTTGAATAAGCTTGTTGGCCGCAGTTTTTTTATCGGGCCTTCCATTGTGTCATATCATGGGGGTTGTGTGAAGTTTTTTTTAAGTTGTGTCTTATCCAAACACATGATGCACCCTGTTATTTCATTGAAGAAGCACAGGAATGCACACAGGAATGCCCCTCAGACTGTTTGTTGACACTCATGGCCGCTCTGCTCTCAGATGTTGACAAAGACGTTTTGTTGGGGTTCACTCAGTTCACTCCCTGGAGGAAACTCGGGTAGCTGTGAGGCCGTCACGCAGGATATCGCGATGTTAAAGTCCTCAATGGAAATTGGGGGCCCTGGTGCTCTCGGTGGCCTCGTGACCTGGGTGCTTGATTTGGATACTCAAATCTATTTCTGGTGTGGTTCGTCTCCTCGCCCCTTTTTCTTTAAATTACAAGCCCTTCCATCTGGCTGAATGGAGAACCATCACTGGGTGTTTTTTTTTTTCCTTTACTCCCTTTCATCTCCATCTGGGGGACCATGAGATGTTCTTGTCCCCCTCTTGTTGTGAGACGTGACAGCGGGGTCCTTTCACTGAGAAATTGGCTGCAATTAGTGCAATTATGCTGATTTTCACTTGTGTCCCATGCAGAACAGAGTTTTCGCTGTGCACAGAGACATCCCCGGGAAACTGCTGCAAAACAAAAACCCATCAATCAACAAAGGCCTTGAATGAAAGGCTCAACTGCAGATAATACCGGGCACATTCCATAATGACAGCGTTTAGTCAGCTGTGACCTGTGCTGCAATGGGGGGCATGACATAGAGCTTCACTGATTAAGGGGAATAAAGCAGTAAAGCCAAGGGCAGAAGGCCTGCAGTGTGGACCCAGGCCTTTATAATTTACTAGTTATAATATAACTGTATCAAACACACCTGGTTCAGTTCATGTCTAGGGATTTAGCAGAGGGTACACCTACTCAATCTAATTTACCAATTTATAAGCAATCCACACCATTAACCATAAATCAGACAGTCAGAAAAACAAAGAGAATGATCAAACTGACAAAGTTGAAAGAGGGTTCGGGGTTTTATGGGGGATTTTTTTAGTGTAAATACAATATTTTTTCTATTTCTGGGCTGTTTTCTATTGGATGGTGACTGAGGTGGAGGTCATAGTTTACCCAACTTTACATTGGTATGTCTATGTCAATATTGCCCAGGAGACTGACAAGGCCTGCATTCAACAGCCGATTTCAAGGTGTAGGAAGGGGGAGCAGCATCCAAAATGTAATGCATCCGCTTGTTTACTGGAAGAGTCTTTAAAGGGACGTTTTATGGGAAAAATCACTGTTATTGTTCCTATACAGCAATTTGTATCAGTTATTTACTACAACACTAAATATACACATTTCAGGCACTCACTATAAACTAGACAGTTGGTGGAGGTAAAAACACGAAAAAGATTTTCACTGTTATTCACAGTCAGCAAACTAAATGAGAAAAATGCGGGGAAAAAAATCCCAAATCTTTGTTAGATATTTTCAAATCATTTTATGAAAACTGTACAAACCACACACATTCTTTTAAGTCATGTTACATGACTCATCATCATCATATTTGATGAATAATGTTACTGCTTTTTCATAATCGTTTGGCAATATTATTGCAGAGTACTAGTGGAACCAAAAAAGAGAAAAACACCAGTTTTAAACATCTCCTATCCTTCCTTGTTCCGCCTTAAACTATATTGATATATAGGAAGATGGAAAACGTTAAACCCATGTTAAGTGGGGTCAGAGCAGGGTCACAGTGGGTTAAACATGGGGCATGGGGTCAAGGTTATGATTTTGACTTAGAAATACAACTTCCGGGATTAGTTGCGTTGTAACGTCTCCTTGCCATGGAAGTAGCTCTAAATGTATAGTCTCTTTCTGAAGTTTAATTGGGCGATACAACAATCAAAATAAAGAGTCGTCAAGCTAGGTTCACTTCCGGTCAGTCTGCTTTTTAAAAAATATCCTTCATTTTACCCAGGGGCCCTCCTGGAGGAAGCCCGTGAGGCTTGCCCACTAGTGTCTCCCTGTCCACCGGCTTGACCCCCCCTGTGCTGTGTCTGGGGATCCAAGAAGAGTGTCTTTAAGACCCAGCGGAGCTCGGGAGGGAAACCCCGCGGCTTTAGTTGTTTCTACTCTCCAGAGTGTCAGCTAGTTATTTGTGGGGAGGCGCTGTAGCCATTTCGCCACATGAAAGCCCGATGAGCTGAACGACCAACATCCGAGTTGTTCGTGGAGAAGAGAAATCAGCGTTCAGGAGCTCCGCGCGCACAAGGACGTACACGAACTCGCGCGCAAAGACGCACGGCGCGCAGACACGTACACTTCCTCCTCCTCCGCGGTGGAAAAAGGGAGAGAGGAACAGAGAGAGGGCACACGAAACGCAAACTTCCAACTCTCCCATGTGGAAAGCGGAGGTTTGAGGATAAGGTACACATTTTCCTCTTCGGGGCTCCGTTCCTTCCCCCCTCTCTCCCTCTGTTTCTCTCCCTCTCTCTCGGTGTTTTTGCCCGGATAGTTGTGTTTCTATGAGAGTCTTGGTCGAAGAGAAGAGAAGTTTGGTTGTTTGCCTGGTCGGCTGAGGAGGAGGAGGAGGAGAAGAGTCGGTTTAAAAGTGGGGGAAGATGGTCCGCAACGGCGCCTGGAGAAGAAGCTTGCTGTGCGTCCTGGCGCTCAGTCTCGGCTTTGCCTCCCCGCCGTGCAAAGCTCGGATTTACACCAACCACTGGGCAGTCAGGATAGCCGGTGGATCCGAGGTGGCCGAGCGAATAGCGGACAAGTATGGCTATAGGAACATGGGACAGGTAGGTCGCCTATTTGCTTCATCCAAACTTTCTCCTTGGTTGTGTGTCTTTGAATTTTCTTGTTTTTGTCAACTTTTAAAAGTGGGACATAGTGGTGGTTATTATTATTCCTTTACCGTTAAACAAACAATACGGGGTCAAAGGTCTAAAGTCCAAACCTGAGCCATGAACCTTGTCTGTGATTCAGCCCTTCTTTGTGTGGCTCTCTGTCTCTCGGACAAGGAGAGAGAAGCTGCAGGGAACTAAAGACCAGGAGCAGGATGGTACAACAGGTGCCTCCTCGGTGTGTTTCCGCGGATCATGTTAAGGAGCCTCAGGGACCTCACTATCAGCCTCACAGACACAGCAGTCTCATGTGCGTGCTCCTTTTGACACACAAGTGAGACAGCTAGTGCTGATTGGTTTATGGTGTTGGAAAATGCATCAAAAGGGTCCACAGTCAAACAGATTCTCAAGTTGTTCCTTTTGTAGATTTGTCTTTAATGTGACTGACTGACTCCAAAACCTAACCTAACATTTTAGAGACAGATTTTTCATAGTATTCTCTCCGTGAGTGTAATCTCCACTCACTGCATAAGCAGACCAACTGCCTCAGCTGCTACAAATCAGCACTTTTGAGCTTACTTTTAGGATTAGTTCTGTGTCAGTATTCCCAAATTGTTTGGGTGAATGAAACTGTTCTTCTTTTGGGTTTTATGTGGAATGATGAGGCACAACTACTAGAGCAAAAATGTTAAAATGATCATATTTTACTAAACAAATGTGAGCTCTTATTTTAAAGCTCACATTGATTAAATCACATAAGATCCTGCAATTTCCCTTTGATTTCACACTTAGGATGTAGGGGCCAAAGCTGTAAAGTATTCTTACGCGGAGGAGGGAAACACATTTTTTGGATATGTTTGTTCACATTATGTCATTTTACTAATCAACAGAAGTCTGCAGGGGTCCAGGGGGATGGTCTTAACTGGCCACTTTAAATGTTGTTTTGACAAAGTTTAAAGAGAAATCCTGTCTCCATTGTGGACAAAAGAAATCTGCCACACAAACATGGACCCCACACACACTCCGGGGTATCGTGACAGAAATACGTGGGCAGTTCAAGCCTGCACTTGCCAGCCCTCGACGTGAAGACGGCGTGGAACAGAGGGGGGCATTCTGACAGGTTGTTGTGGGGTAGCCTAGTCAACAGCTATTGAACCCCCCTCTCCCCTCCTCGCCTTATCCAGCCCGCCCACCCACTATACTCCCCAGAGAGCAGGCCTTAATGGCCTCGTTTATCCCCTCTCTTTGACGGGAACTAATGTGTAGAGTCCTCCCCCCCCTTTTCCATACCAGCCCCCAATAGGAATTCCCATGTGGAGTGCAGTGTCGCCCCCAACCCCCACCATTCGCCCTAATTTCCATCTCAATATGGAGCGTTCATTGGACTTTGACACCTCATAGACAAGAGTTTTACTTCCTGGTTTTGGGGTCAGCTGAAAGCTGCTCCCATGGGAGCGATATGAGCACACTCTGATTTCCTAATGTGAACTTTGACATCCTGATCATCACCCCCTCCCCAGTCTTTATGCCAGTGCAGCACTCATGTATATAGAGGATGCAATTAAACTAAGCAAGTGACGGAATTTATTTATCATTTTTTGCATATTAAAGTCGTTCTATTGCAAAGAGATGCACTACAAGTGTTTTCAGTTCAATCAAACTTGTTAGGAGTAGTCGTAAGGATTTAACCATTTTTGATATTGATTTGGGGATATAACCTCTAAAGTGGAAGAGATCTTAAGGTGTAAAGGCGAGATAACTAATAAGAGACAAAAAGGGGGATGGGCGGAGAAAACCTGTGACGGAGGGACAAGAGGAGAACAGATAACTATACACTGCGAGATCGAAGGAAGAGGGTGCAAAAGAAGGGACGATACATGGATGGATGGATGAAAAGAGTTGGCACGGAGTGAGAGAGCACCTCCATGTGGAATTCTGGGTAATCCTCTTAACCATGGAGCCCCCTTCCGGGTCTAAGACACCGGCCTAAATTGAGTCAATATCAGCTGACATGCCTGAGATGAGGGTGTGCGTTCACACTGGTGTTTTAAAGAGATGAGAGAGGAGTGTTAGCCCTTGACAGGGCGAGTGATGTAACTGATGCGCCCACCTCCGGTCCATGTCTGGTTACTGATCAAGTTATGAGATTATTAAAACCGGGTGCACTGATGCACCAGGGCGTAAAGACATCAGGACAACAGGGGGTTGTTATTGGATAGATTATTCTAAAGTAGGTATCAAGAGTGACGTTTGTAACTGTCAAACACCTCACTCACGCTCATTTACATCCACGCTCATCCTCCGTTGTCTGTGATGACCTGTGAAAGGAAGTAATTTATTAGTTACAGTGATTATTTATCCTTATTCAGGTGGGGTGAATGTTGCAGGTTGAGGGGATTTGGATGATGTCTGTTGTGTATCATGGCTAACATTTTAGCACAGAATAAAGACAATCTCAGTGTCAGACTGCCCCAATACATGTACACTAAATACATAATATATCAGCATTAACCTTGATGTTACTTGAACACAACAGCTTAGATTTATTTGAAGTGGGAGGGGGGTTACTACAAGACATTCAACATAATTTACGCCGTAAATATTTGCTGTAAAACCCGTCAGTTGCAACCGACTGCCTTCAGGTTAACGTCTGCATCCAACAGATAACTGCGTTTTCAGGAACAAACTTGAACTTGTAACCAGACATTACGCCTCCTATAAATGATTTCCTTGGAAAAGTCTTATCACCTTTAGCAATTCCTGGTTGATTCTGTATCGAGGGACATAAAGTTTAATGAATCCAGTGAAAAATCCAGTGATGCAAGACATCATTAATCACCGTAGAGCGAGTGGTTTCGCTTCCCAAATATGTTTCAACATAATTCCCAGTTACCAAAGGTTATGCTGAAGTCTTTATGATTCACCATGCGGGTTTTTGTTGGTTTTTTTGCATCAGAATTTAAGTTGACTTTGTAACCCTTCCATTTCCATCTGATCACATTTAGTCACAGCGACCACAGTTATAACTCTTACTCACAGAGCAGAGTTCAGGATAAAAATAGGTGGAGAAGCTGCACGTTGAATGTGAGGTTTAATTCAACCTGAAGAGGTGTTAAAGCTATGCTAAAGATTGTGATTTTCAAAATGTCACACTGTGGTTGGAGTAAGTGGGTGATTTTATTTTGAAAGGAGGCTGTGGCTGGCTTTAAAAGGAGCGGTGTGGCAGAAGTTTAGACCTGGGCTTAAGGGTTTTTATAATTCTGTGTGTAGAGCTTTTCCAGCAGCTCCTCATTGGCAGACACTCCTACAGGGAAGGGTGGCCTGCTAATGGCAGTGCAGATGTCGGGTAGATTAAATAGGCAGTGGAAGCACGATATGTTGAGACCTGTTTACACTATGAGAAGCATCCAAAGTGGTAGCCGCCTATTATGGAAGCACACGTTGTTAGTATGTAGAACGCGTTTTAATCTGATTACTGCAGATGTCTGATGTGTGCTGCTGTTCAGATAATGTTTGATGTGTGCTGATCCAGATAGGCCTGTTGGCACTTTGTTGTTTCTCGTGTGGAAGTTTGAGTGTGTGTGTGTGTGAGCATTGAGCTGAAAGCTGATCTAATGGGCTCTGTGGTGGAGGTGGTGCTCAGCCGTGGATCAGTGACACACCACAGGAGCCTTGGCAGCCATGACAGTTTGATCATCTAAAGGGATTGTATGGTCTTTATCAATTATTAAAACTAATCAGCATCCAGCAGCCTGCTGTCTGTCTGTCTGTCAGTCACCGTCTGTCTGTCTGCAGATCATCTGTCCTCCACGTCTGTCACTCAAAGTCTTTGTCTATTTGTGTCTGACTTTCAGTCCGTCTCTTTACTTCTTTTGTGTCTCTTCTTGTGACCTTTCTGCCCCTTTGTGTCTCATCTTTTAGTCCATGTCGTCTTTTAATCGACAAAGAGCCCAAGGAAACTTTTTCTTATACATAGAAAAAGACATGAACATTAAAAACATGGAAACCATGGTCACTATACTACCTTTGTATCTTTTCTAAAAGTACTTCCGGTAACTTTTCAGGTACTTACACAATAAGTTGCATCAATTACGTGGTGTGAAAAACTCTCTTGCCATGTGCATGTATGACGTGTATGCTGTCTTTTTTTTTTTCTACAAGTGAAGTCACTAATGATGATTTTAAGTGTTGCAGTGCTGCAGTGGAAAACATCTTCATAGTCACACTGATGAGTTCTCAAATGTACAAATGCTTTTCTCTAAGTGTGTGTTTGTTTTTTTCAGATCGGGGATCTCAAAGACCACTATCACTTCTTCCATAGCCGGACCATCAAGAGGTCAACCTTGTTCAGCCGTGGACGCCATAGTTTCATCTCCATGGAGCCCAAGGTACGCCTGTTGTGCTGTTTAGTCAATTGCAGGTTCAGAATATAAATAGCTCAGCGAGTGTGTGTTTAAACGATGCTGGAGACAGTTTGACAAACTAACCAGAACTTAAGGTGCACAAACTCACTTTTCCTGGATTCCATAAAGTAATCAACAATGGCTATAGTGTGGAACTATACTGCTGATAAATAGTGTGATGTGGGTGAAAGCAAGTTAATGAACTTCATTTGTCAAACACGAGAGAGAATTTAGCGTGCCTTTTGTCTTTGTGGCAGACTTTCAGACGACTATATTTGACATATGTCTCTCTTATACAATTTGTTAATTCCTTCATTTATTGCCGTCACAGTTTAAACATAATTTTCACTTCCACAGTAAATACACAACCTGATAACAAAGCTGTATTGATCCGAGCCCTGCTGTATCTGATGCTCAGGCCTGAAGGATGTAAGCTCTCTCGTCCTTGTAGTCGTAGACCTGACCTGAACACAGATGAGTTGCAGGGACAAAGTATTTATGAGGACACCAACATTGCAGGAAAAATCATATTTTCCTGACATTTCATGCTGTATTTATCGCAGTCCTGAAAAATGATTTGTGATGAATGAGAACTACTCCTACTTTTCAATTCCACCAACTCAGACTTCAGGTTTGATGGATGGGTTTAAAGCCGTGACATAAAACATTATTGGAATATAATTTACCAGTAAGTGAAAAGCCCTGACAACAACCTCTAAATACTGCTTCTGTACACACCTTAATCCAAAAGGGGTTGCCTGTTTTATTTTGTCTGTAAAATCAACACACAAATCTCACAGAAAGCAATGCCCCTACCATGGCAGACTATTCCCTTAAAGTAACCAGCTTTATGGCAGGTTAACTTGATCCTAATCTAATGGACAAGGCTGTCCACAGGTCACAAACCTTCCCATCAGAATGAAAACAGTGTCTGACACTCTTCGGCCGTTTACTCTAATATACTGCGGCCACAAGTCAAAGAATGTTTGTACCATATTATTGTCGGGCTGCACAGCGGTGCGGTGGTTAGCGCTAGAAAGTTCCTGGTTCGAATCCTGGCTTGGACGAAGTGGGTCTTTCTGGGTGGAGTGTTCTCCCCGTGCTTGTGTGGGTTCCCTCCGGGTACTCCGGCTTCCTCCCACAGGCCAAAGACATGCTCGTTAGGTTCATTGGTAACTCTAAATTACTCGTAAGTGTGAATGTGAGCGTGAATTATGGTCTGTCTCTAGAGCCCTTTTTACACTGCGGTTCCTCCTCAGCACCTTAATGAAGCTTTGCCGCGATGCAGCCTTCGCCATTTTGCTTTGGACCAAGCAACATCGGCGTAAAGCCGCCCCAGTGTGTGTTTTTAAATATGGTTGCGGCGCTGCGAAAGCAAAACGTGCGTGAGGTGTAAACAAACACCGCATGCTTCAAATACACGCCCCAACATTCCACCTCCATGCGTTCTACATAGAAGATGAAACGTAACAGAGGCGAAATAATAATCCCACCTTGGACTGGCAGTGTATAAGGGACTTATGTTTCAGCCCTGATGGACTGGCGATCCAGGGTCCAGGGTGTACCCCGCCTCTCGCCCAATGACAGCGGGGATAGGCTCCACCCACCCTTGAACCTGAACAGGATAAGTGCTATAAATAATGGATGGATGGTTTATTCTTCCCATAGGTAAGGGTTGCCTTCCTGAATATAAAATACGGGCTTGGAAAGCATCTCAATCAACCTAACAATATGTCTTTTATCAGACTGTGGTTTGGTTGAACCGGGTCTCCAGTATGAGTTTGACTTGGGGTCGGCCCTTCCTCTAGTCCTCTCAGTGCTCCTCTAATCACTGCTTCAGGTCATCAAGCCATTCCTGCATCACACACTTCATCAAAAAACACAAGATGAGTAATCAAACTCAGTGGATGTTCAGTAGCAGCACATGGTGCATGTTAAGATCTTGTTAAGAGCTAAAGTAGATGGCTTTAAATGAGTTTCAGCAACAGGACAGTTTGTGGAAATGTCTCATTCACTCAGTCTTTCTATCCGACACACACTTCACACATCTCGACGTCTGCCTGTTTGATTAGGCGGGTCAATTTATCAAGCATCGCTCAAATTGTTGGCGATACAAAACAGACATGTAGGACTTCCCGTCACCTTCTATTATCCAATTATCTTCTTGTCCTCCATCTCCTTTACTTTCGATTTTCTTTCCTACTTTTTTCATCAAGTCAGCTTCTTTTATCCCCCTGCTGCCCTTACCTGTCATCCCCTTTTCTTTCCCCCTCCTCTTTCCTCCCTCCTTTTCTCACTGTTGCTTTCAGCGTACTCATCCCCCTCCCTCCGTCTTTGGTTCCCTTGCTCTCTCGGGCCTGACACAGTGCCATGGTGGAAGAAGGTTTGTGTCCTGACGCCAGCTGGCCGAGAGGCTGAGATTTTAGGAGAGTAGATCAGAGCAGAGAGGTTATGGAGAGAAACAGGAAAAGGATGAAAGAAGGGAAGAGGGGAAAGCCTTCAGCGTAACCTGCGACCTGTCTGTGGGTTTGAGATCAGCATGACGGCTGCTCTGGCAGCAGCACACTTTGGCAAACTGCTAATGATGTTTTGCAATCAGGTTTTGTAATAATGACAGCCGTGTGTGTTTGTGTGTGAGTGAGTCAGATGGGTGTAGCGGTGCCATGAAAGGCGCACCCTGCCATCCACAGTAGTTGTTGGCACGCAGGTTGCCATGGTGACGCAGCACCGCAGAGATTACCGCTTTATGGCAGCCGCCAAACTGCAGTGTCACTTGCCCTGCAGGTCAAAGAGCACCATTGTGAGGGAATCTGCTGAGGCCATTGGTCTGCAGAGAGCGTGTCAGCATAATGAAAGCTACACGTCTCTTATCTGTCCTTCAAAAACTTTGATATAACACGATTTTTTGAGCCTGTTATGGGTTTATGTTAGATGTTTACAAGTATTTCTTACACCACTGAATGCACAGTGAGTCTAACAAACTTTAAAGTCTCAAAATAATTGAGTTAAGTTTTATTTTAATCATTTTTAATCATTTAGAAGCAATTTAAGGACAAATGTTTTAACTCTTTCAGTATAGTAATGTTCCTGTAACAGAAATGATCACACGGTTGCTTCGTGTTCAGTTTTCCGCCAATAAAATCGTCACACACGCGCCTGTAAACGAGGAGCTCTTCTTCTCATCGGCAGCACTCAGCCTGCACCTTGCACAGCTCTGCTGACGTACAGACATGACTCATTCATACTACGAGCTCCAAGAGAATTTGGCCAGCCGCAGACTTTCCTGCTGCAGCTCTGCTCTGTTATTAGTTGTTGGTGTGAAGTGAGTAAAAGAATACCCGGTCTGCTTTGTTTTAATCTATTTCAAGCGAAAATCTATTTCCAGCGATTTGGAGTTTTCTGTAAACAACAATTAGAGTACTACAGTGGTTATTTCTCCTTTTTTTTAAACTGCCCTTTTGAAGTCTGTGCAGAGATTAGTGGAGGAAAACAACCGCTGAACGCCTCTGCGGCCGTCTGCTGCAGGAGCGTGGTGATTCCAGCCGGTTTCACTTAGCGAGGCGCTTGTTTACTCGAAGTCATTTATCCTGACATGTGCAGGGAAACTGAGAGCCAGGTGTGGTCTGCAGCTGAATCCTCCCCGGCATACACTGAAATGCAAAATGGCTGTTAGGACAAAGTTAAATTTCCCTGTTTTGTGATGTCCTCTGAAGTCCTCTCACATAAGGAAAATATTTCAGAGCACGGAGCTTGAATGAGCTCAAAACCACCTATAAAACAGTTTAAAGTGAAACGTACTGCACTTTTATAGAACTATAAATGACTTTATTCTCACACATTCGTAAACTGAGGATGCTAATCAACACATCAGGCTGTAATTTAGCTTTGATCCAAGTCTGCTCGTAGTGTAGCCCCTTGTCTCCTTATTTCTATTTTCCCACAGCTCACTGTATTCATGAACATGTGTGGAAACAAGGACACTCGCAGCATCAGGAGACGACACAGACGGAGCTTGTGTTCCTGTCGAGACCTCAGGGGTAATTTGCGCACACACAGGTATTCTGAGACTCCACACGGTCCCAGGTACAGGTGTGTGACATCCTACTGCAGAATTTTTGTTAACAGATGAACCATTAGCGGACGCCGTGAGATGAGCAGGTGCTCAAACTGTCTGGAGAAGTAGTGCGACTTTGGCCTGAGGTTCGGAATTGCACCAAAGAGAGCAGAAGAGTGTGCGTCTCATGTCTGTCCAAAGGTTATTTTAGGTGTTCTGCTATATTAACCTTTGACCTCGCTGCTTTCAGTCCCTTTTTTCCCGAAACTGCTAACGTCGTCCCAAAAACAGCAGTGAGAGTGGATCAATTTGTTCCCATTTGTTCTATTGAAATGAACTCTTCCCCAGTTTCCCCTGGTTACTGACCCAGCCAGCAAGAGCCACCTGCAAACCCTTACACAGAGAGCGAATGAGAGATAGAGAGGGGGAGAGAGAGAGAGAGAGAGAGAGAGAGAGAGAGAGAGAGAGAGAGAGAGAGAGAGAGAGAGAGAGAGAGAGAGAGAGAGAGAGAGAGAGAGAGAGAGAGAGAGAGAGAGAGAGAGGGAGAGAGGGAGAGAGGGAGAGAGGGAGGGAGAGAGGGAGAGGGAGAAGGAGGGGGTTGGAGCGGGAATGAGAGAGAAAGCCAGGCGATCACAGAGAAAAATGGGCATCTGCCGAGAAGAAGACCCGAAATGAAACCAAGGAGAGCCAGCGAGGGAGAAGAAGCGGATGAGGGAGAGCGATGAGAAAAGTGATAGAGTGAGATCAGGGAGGGAGTGGGAGTGTGAGAGAAGAAGAAAGGAGGGTGACGGGGAGGTACAGGTGCTAGCAGATCATTCCTCTGCTCCACCAGGCCAGAGTTAAAAGAATGGAGCAGATCCAACTGTCATGCCTCAGAGCCTGCCGGCAAATTGGCTCTGAAACAAAGGCAGTAATACACGGGCAAGTTTTAGAAGCAATAACAGAGGGCAATATTGTGTTTGTTTGGATCAGAATTGGCAAACGTGATGCCACTGATGTGGGTAACCGAAGGCTGTTAGCAGTGAGTGGTTTTTAGCGTGGACAACAAAGGAGAGCGTGACCCTTTATAGCTTAAGAAGAACTGTCGAATCCCCTTCATCTGCCTCCGTTCATCCTGTGAACAGTTCTGTATGTAATACTGTGGTTCCTGTGAAGGAGACATGAGTAGACATCCTGTTTTCAGAGAGGATCTATGTTGCTAGATAAATCAATAAGCGTAAATTATCAGCCTTCTGTGCGGATGGGATGAGATGTTTTTATATATTTAAACACAAGATTCAGATTTCATGATATTTATGTCAAACACATTCATATTGGAGCCTCTGGACTTATTTATGTCTCCTCTGGCCTTGTACGCATATTGATACTGTCTGCATGAATCATTTCCTTTTTGCTTTGGAAGTGGTTTAAGTTTTTGAAGTCTTATGCGTCTGAAATACAATATGTGCATTTAAAAGACAGAGAGGTGTGAAAATGAAGACATTGATGATCAGAGATTCTTCCGGCATCTCCGCTTATAGCGCTGCACAACTGACGGATCAGTTTCAGACGACTTTAGATGTGGACTGACAACTAAACATGTCTGTGTTACAAATTTGTGGTAAAACTTTTTCTAGCTTCTACTTAATAAAATATAATTCAGCAAAGTTTTCTGCACATAACCTTTGAAAGTTATCAGATGAAACACCTGATAAGAGAGTACATTCGTTTTAAAGCTGAGGAGTGCACAGTCTGGACTAAACTACACAAGGTAGATGAACACTGTATTTTCTTCTAGTGCAGATAAAACAATGCATCAAAAGTGCTCTTTTATACAGCACAGTCAGTGTAGGATATAATGTGTATGGTAATAATATTACGCAATACTCAGTGTCTTGCTTATTCCTGCCAGCACACGGGGAGTTTTTCAGAGACGGAGCATGGCAATATGCCAGAAAGGGGGGCGGAGATTAGCGTGTCAACCCAGGTTTTGTGTTCTCATCAATGCCGATCGGAGCTGAGGCGACAATTACCCGGGTCTACTGCAGAGTCATTTGACCCGGGTCTGAATGCCGATTGTAACCTTTCCCACTGGGCTGAAAAGCCGGGTGTTAGCAGGGTTTTTTGACCAGTGGGTAAGCAGCTATAGAAACACTTTCTCCAACACATTCTGAACCTACTTGACGATCAGAGCCGCTGAGCAGAGTGGTGGAGTGAGGCAGACTGAGCTGCTGGGTGGGCGTGTCCTTGAACAGTGACAGGGGCAGGAGGTTCTGCGGTGTCTCGGGCAGATGCCCAAATTGCCGATACTGAGTACCGATATGAGTACTTAATAATATCATTACAGTTCTCATTATGACTTTAAAAGCATGTTTAATTTTCATCAGATGGTCCTCACTTTCTGACTGTAACAAAGTAAATCAACAGAATGATGCAACGGTTGCTGACATTTTAACACTCAACTTTGTTTTACTTAAACAAACAACACACTGCCACACATTTTACTTTCGTGTAACCTATAACACACGCATTGGATTTCAGTATAACACAACAAACCACATTTTGTGTAAAAAAGGTCACTTGATGAACACTCCCATTTCTGAGCGCACCTGAACGCAGCACTACACAGCGCATTCCCCCGAAACACGGCAGTGAGGGAGACACGCCTGAACTTTTTTACTGCACTTACTACGGAGACATCAGTGATCGCCGACGGGCTCTTTTTATCGTGTGTGTGTCCATGAGTATGTAAGTTAGTTTGCTTTAATGTTTATGTTACACTCTGTGAGCTTCAGTTTGGCCGTGAGTGGACATGTTAGTGCTGTCTGTGAGGACTAAGCCTTTATCTGGAAAGTGCTCCTTCTCCGCCTACCTTCTTAACTGACGGGAGGCTAACGTCAAGCCGCAAAGTGGTATTCGGCTACGGTACTTGTTGTAGTTTTACGAGTACTGAGTACGAGTACTTGGGCTCCAATACCGCCTGATACCCGATACTGGTATCAGCATCGGTGCATCCCCAGCCCAAATATAGAGTTCCTCCACTTTGTGACATCACAAAGCGTCTGGAGGAGTCTGTCTGAAAGCAAGCGTTCACAGCATCCTGCAGAGACTTTTTTAGCAGGGGATCACTCCAACATACTTTTACCTACTCCACCCACGTTTAGTATGGACATCCAACAGTGAAACATTGTGTACATGTCTTAAAATGTGAAACAGAATAATACCTTCTCTTTAAATTCTTGTGTTCTGTCAGTGTCATCTGGGGTGAACTACACACTAATTGGGATCCAACCTCAGAAAAACCATTTCTTTTCCTCTCCATCTGTAACGGCTTTGCTCCGTCTCGTCCAGCTGTAGAAGAATTAATGGCGGAGAGGATTGGTTACGAAATTAGAGGCAGGGATGCATTCAATGTCAGAGCCTCCTGTAAGTTAGGGACAAGTGCGGTTAGGAGTTGCCCTGCTGTTCAAAGATTGTGGTGGATGCTTTGCTAATATATGTAAATTGTTATGATACAGCAGTGGTTTAGCACAGACTCACACACTCACAATTCCTGATGACGCTGTTGTTTTGCGGCTAATGGCATGTGTGAACGGCTGCTCTGAATCAGATGGTCGTCACAGAAGTGAAATGATGTGAGACCTCGACAGACGGACACAAAATTTCTCTCTGGGTTCTCCTCTCCTCTTCTTGTTTGTAATTTCTCTTCCTCCCATATCTCTGTCTCCTAAAAAAGAGATCTACACTCTTGGCTTCTTAAATGACGTCACCCGTTTTATCCCTCTCCTTCCTTCACGATCTATAAAGAGCTACATACTTGAGTTATTAAATCAATATTATTTATAAAATCAATCTCCTCTCTTCACTTGCAGTCTTCTGGTCTCACTGGCAATTTGTTTCCCCTCCCCTTCCAGCTCGGTCTCTTTTCTCTTTATCGACTCTCCTGGGACTTGTTCTCCTCGGCTCTTTATCACCTCTCCTCTCCTCGTCTTATCTTGTCTCGTTGCCTCCCTCTCCAACTCTCCCGAGAGCCTGGCAGATTGTTTCAGTGCATGAGACCAGATAATCACTGCACTCATTTTGTCAGCTTTTCTCTCCTCCCCTCTCTCCTCTCCGCCTGCTGGAGCCGTATTGATGTGGAGAAATGCTTCGTCTTTGTAGTCGGACATTGTTCACTAAAGCCTCAGACTTCTGGCAAACTGAGCAACAAAACAATAACACTTTCAGTGTGAAAATTATGCTATTGATTATCTCTTATGAGCAGAGGTTCTTTGTCTGCTTACAGCTTACAGACGCTTTAAGTCGGCTGTAGCTGATGTGGTAGCGTACACTTTGAAAATACTGTATAAATAAGCCATAGCTGCACAACTTTTCATCTGAACATGCTTTATTCTGGAGTAAATTGAAAGGATTGTTACGCAGTCTGTGACCCGGCCGTCACACAATCATGTTTATGTGAGAAACTTCAGTCCAAAGAATCCATGAATCATTTATTACAGAGTGATTTACATCTCAGGCTGCTCTCCTACAGCTTCAATCATGCTCCCTGTATGTGCCTGCTACAACTTTAGCTTTCCTGTCATCATTATTGGCACAGCAAACTCCTCCTGGAGTCAGACTGATGAAGTCTGCAGGACTTCAGCGAGACTAAACACACGATTTCAGGGTTTTAGAAAGAGGTGGTCAGGGCCAAGCGAGTGCGTCCAGCCCTGCTGTTCAGATCCAACAATGTTGATTTTGAAATCGGAAAATTCCGAGTGAGAAAGTGGAGTGAGATTCCTGCCAAGGAATGCCTTACGCCTCGAAGCGAGCCCATAACATTTGAGAGATTGATGTTACCTGAGAGACATTTATGTCTCGTGTGCATATGTGTGTGTAAAAGGGAGAAACGAACAGACAGAGTAAAAACATTTTGTCTGCTGTGAAATTCTTGTAGGCCAACAACAAGTGTAACTTTCAGATGGCTGAAAGGATTCCTTCAAAATAAAATGCCAACATTCTGATGCTTCTCAATCACAGGCTTTTCACTTCTTTCATGCCTACCGATCTGATACTGTCATTTATTAGCATCCCCAAAAATCAACAGGTTTCAGGTAAATTGCTCATGTAACGATATCAAACAAGAACAGTGTGGTGCTAGAGAAGAGAGTAATGTTAGTCAAAGCTAGCGTAATATAGCCACTGCGTTTTAACTTCTATATTAAAGATGTTATTGAAGGAGAGAACCTTCTAATTTCCTAAAGATTGTGTTGTCTTGAACAAGAACTGTGATGAAATTCCCCCCGTTGACTGATTTCACTGTGGGTGAAGTACTTCTTCTGTATCTCTTGGTTCTGACTCAGTTTCTGTAATCTCCTGTCTGTGTTTGTGTCTTTAAGGTGGAGTGGATACAGCAGCAGGTGGTGAAGAGGAGGATCAAGAGGGATTACAAGCAAGCCCCGCCCCTTTCCTTGTCAAGCCCCGCCTACAGCAGCCCGGCACAGACCAACATATTCTATAATGACGCCAAGTGGAGCAGTATGTGGTACATTGTGAGTACAATGCGTAAGGTTACATGAACACTGCATTAAAACGAGATTATCACCAGCTCAGAGGGAAAATGAGCCCTGTAGATTTTAGTGTTTTTATGCTGCTTGTCTTTTGTTAGAGGATTGTGAACATTACATGTTTATCTAGGTTGTGGGTCAAAGGTCAGCTGAGGTCGTGGCATGATCCTGATTACTGCAGGGTCAGTGGAGCTGAGGGATTTGTGTGAATGTGTGTGTTTAAGTGAATGAAAGAATAGAAGAGTTACTGTAGTGCAGTTTTTTCTTATTTTTTAAAAGAGACGATTTGGGGTCAAAGTTTGATGTTCTGTGTTTAAGCATAAATATTTGCAACAGAAAGTCCACAGGGTTAGAAATATACATGTCAGCGTGTTCCTGCATTTCAACATCCTTCCTCCCAGAACTGCAGGGTCGTGCATGCACTTGTTCCCGCGCATACACACACACACACACCGGATACACACATGCGTGCACGCACACAGAATACATTCAAATCCACAGTGCAGAGATCTGCAGGCTTATCACAAGTGTTGTCATACACCCTCAGATCATTGCTCTTTTAGTGATGTTCTGTGTGTGTGTGTGTGTGTGGTTGGGTGTCCTCAGCTCCGTCAATGGATAACTGAGTGCAGATAACACTTAATACTTTGACCAGAGCTTTCAAACATATTTTTCTCGCTATTGGACAGAACTCGATGTGAACTTGTGTTTACACAGAAGTCCAAGCTTCCTCCGGTCATTTCTAACAAGTACCTGTGACAGCCTAGAGTTGAAACGGTTCTTTTTCTTTTGGTAAAAGTTTCTCTGGGTCGTTTTTGTTTGTGTATTTGTGTGTTTTATTCAGGTGCACATTTAATTTGATTTAGAGAAAAACACAAGAATCAGTGACTTCGCCATGAGTTTGAATCACATTGAAGCAGCATACTTATTATAAGATGTGATTTGTTTTATGGACTTTGTATATAAGAGATTTTATTGCAAACTGAACTCCATAATTGAATTAATATATATTATAAGTTGACTATTTCATATCTAAATGTCTCTTTGGCATTCAAACATGTGGCACATGCAGGTTTAAAAAACATTTGGATTGCAAACGTAAAGCTTGGTTAGTCTTGATAACATATAAATATATATCAGCTGTAGCAGAATAACTGAAGTGTTTTACTTGTGTTGTCACTTTTGAGAGCCAGCTGAGTCAGCTCTTTGCTTTTACGGACGAGTGAAAGGGAACCTGGGGGAGGAATGTGTGGAAAGTGTGTGAAATAATGAAACTATTTGTAGTTTACTCGCTGTTGCAATAACTGAGATATTGATGAGGTTTTCATCAAGCCCATTCAACGATTGTTTACAACAATTATACACACTCCATGTTTCGATCTCTGGCTGTTTAATTGTATTTGCTTCAACTTGGGCTCTGCAGTTAGCCAATGAATCAATACCGAACATGTTATGGTTGAAACAAGATTGAGATTTCACTTTTAAAACTTCACTCTAACTTGTTTGAATTTGTTTCTGTGCGACGGTTTAAATGCAAAAATGCAAACGCTCACATTAGCTGTAAGTAAAGTGGAAAATGTCATTATGTGGGCAGAATCATCGAGGTTAAAATGTATCTGTAAGATGCTGATGAATCTAATCTTCCCTCCTGTATCCATCCCTCCAGCACTGCAACGACGACGTCCACAACTGCCAGTCGGACATGAACATCATGGGGGCGTGGAAGAGGGGCTACACGGGTAAAAACGTGGTGGTAACCATACTGGATGACGGCATCGAGAGGAACCATCCGGACCTCTCTCAGAACTACGTGAGTGTGTATGTATGCACGTGTAGGGCGGCTATGAGCGGCACTGTGTGTGTGCGTGTGTGGGTGTGATCAGTGAAATTAAAGTAATTAAATGTGATTATTTGTAACTGCTAGTGTCTGTGTGAGGTTTGGGGAGGTGTAGGAATTTATATGTAATGTGTTGTATTGCCAACTTGGATTAAAATGTAGAAACACTTCAGCTACATAATGAAAATTCGCCTTAACAGAGAAACATGTGATAGAAAGCATTTTTCCGTGGTGACATACTTCATGTGCATGCTGGGGTATGTCTGCCTCAGAGGTAAAGATGGTTAGAGGTACTTCTTGGCCCGAGGCTGCAGGTAAGGCCATCCATCAGCTGCGCAGATAAAATGATTCACTCCCTGTTTGTCGGTGCCTCCGCTGTGTTATTAGCTTCTCTTAATGCCAGGATTTGTTGATGCCGAAGGGCGAGCGGAGCAGCAGATTGAGTTGGCTCTGATTGGATTCGATTCACAAAACAGTTGTGAGTGATGTTAATGTGAACTGTTTGATTGGGTTAGAGAAGCTTTTTGGCATCTACAGGTCTATTAACAATACAAACACACACTTGCACAGAAACATAGATTGTATTGGACCTCTGTTAGATGTGTTTCCCCCTGATTATAAGTCCTTCTGTCATCGTGTTTGATGGACTTGCTTTGATCTCCTTGTCTCCTCCAGGACCCTCAAGCCAGCTTTGACGTCAACGGCAACGACATGGATCCAATGCCTCGATACGACGCCACCAACGAGAACAAGTAAGAAAAGTGTAATGAGCTCAGATTTAATAAGAGAGAGAGAGATGTAATTTAACGCTTACAATACGGTTCTGGTAAAAAAATTGGCATGTGGCTAAGGTGTTTTGATATCATAGCCAGACGAATGGTCTTCTGTGTGTCAATGTTTATCTGATTGATTTTTACCAGAAGCTCTGTGCCTCAAAATGTTTGTATTTGCTGAGCCCTGACCTTGTTGTGGGTGCAATGAGTTACATTAGTGTATTTGATTGTGACATTTGTGGGTGGGTTGTGGTTTTTCTGTTTGGAAGAGTTGGTGTGTACATGTGTAAGCGTGTATGTATGTGTGTAAGTGGAAAACAAGAGAGGCTCGCTGGTCCAGGCACTTGTCTTGTGCCAGTTTGGCTTGCTAAGTGATTTTTGGTGTGTGCGTGTGTGTGTGTGTGTGTTTGGCTGCAGCAGCCCGAGTGCCTTGGCAGTGGCTCCGTCCCTGCTGGTGATGCATTGTCTTAAAGAGACATGAGGCCTACAGATGCAGCTTAATGAGCTGGTTTCCCTTTAAGGCTGCATTCACAGTTGACCTTGATGTTGTGTGTGTGTGTGTGTGGACAGAAAGCTGCTCTGCCCTCTGAGTTTGGATATCACTGTTCTTTTAGGAATTCTCTTCTGGGATTTACAGACTGGAGATCATTAAAGTTTAAGCAAAACACTGTGGTAACATCTCCTATGAGAGCTGGACAGTTGTGAGAGGCGGGCAAGTCAAAACTGTTCATCATGCCTGAAAGGCCAGAGGCACATGGTCTGTTAGACTTCTAAGGAATAATCCAAACTGTGCTACATCTTGCAAACTGCTGCTTGTTGTCAAACTTTGTGTTGTAGAGCAACAGGAATGATTTTAACTCCATCTATTTCTTTACAGTGAAGTTCCTCGTGTTTGGTGTCTTTTTAACATTGTCCACACATCATCTATCATTACCCAGCACGGACTTAAAGGGAGGATATGACGGAGCCAAACTTTTTATGTCTGAGGCAGATTAACTTTTGTCAAAGAGACAGAGTTTTATTTTTAAATACTTTTTACTCTGTCATTGTTAACTGCAATAATGTAATTTAGATCTCCAAATAGATGTGGAAAGCCATTATTGTTTCCCTGTGGCCTGCTATGTTGTTATCTGTGAGAGAGATCTAAATTACACACACACAGAAGTAAAATTGAATTCATAAAAATCATGAGATTAAATCATAATAAGCCTGATTCACAAAGAACTAAAAGATGATGATTTTGGCTCCCAAAGATTGAGTTAAAACGATTATTCTGCTGCACTCGTTTTGTCCTGTGTTATGAATCCAGCACGCCCCTTTGCCTCAGCAGTGACATTTGCCGCGCCCACACTCACTCGCCAGGCTGTAGTGGCGTGTGAGTTCAGTCCGAGCCAAGGTGACGGAGAGAGAGCCTTTGGTCACCAGGAAAGGTCAAAGTAATTCCGTTGTATGGAAACACTTTTGTTTCAAAGAGTCTGACGAGGAGCGGCAACAAATACTGTGCGAGATTTGTTACACGGTGGCGTCTGCACCACAAAGGAACACGACCAATTTGTTTAATCACAAGAAATGTAATCACAGAGTCGCTTATGAACTTATTTTAATATTAATTTCTATATTATATAATTTATTTGATAAGTTTCTCAGTTGAAAATACACTGCTCTAATGTGACTCTAATGTGTTCATAATAAAAACAAACAATAATAAAAAATTACTGTTAATGAATGTGCCCCACTCAGTATTATCCATCATGCTATGGTTATATTGGTATATATATGGTCCTGGTTGAATCACAGAGAGATCTTTGAGTTACTGTGACACAGATGTGTAGAAAAGAGGAACGGGCACAAACAAAGTCTGGAGAGACGACCAGACAGACAATTTAATGGATTAGTGGAGTGAAGTGACCTGAGTGAAGACTGTTGAAGCGTTTTGAAAGAGGGAGCCAGCCGTTTGGCTCATTAACTGTGATAAAGAGGCCTCTCACTGATTTGCATCCGTTTAATATGTTATACTTAACCCACGTTTTTTTCTGTAAACAGCAGGTCACTCCAGCTCGTCAGAGGAAAAAAGAAAGTTTAAACACCGATATACATGATAAGCATCATAGATTACAAGATTAATTTGCTTTCATAAAAGTCACATCTGTAAATATGTTGCTACAGCCAGCAGCTGGTTAGCTTAGCTTAGCATAGAGACTGGAAACGGGGAAACGGTTAGCCCAGCAGTGGCAAAAGGTTATCTGCCTAACTCTTAAGTGATTTCTCTCTTCTTCACTCTTGGAGTGAAAGCGAATAAGCAATATTTCCCAGAATGTCAAACTTGTGTCCTTGTCCTTCTCATTAACTGATTTGTGCTGCTCTTATTTAACTTTCTATTGTATATTGAAATCCTCTCCCACATGTAGCTTTAATACCACGAAGACAGCACAGGAAGAAGTTCAAGCTCAAGTCAATTTGTGAGGCAGGAAGAAAGGATAAAAACACTTGTTTCATGATAAGCTTAAGGATATAAGGCCAATCAATATAAACTGTGCCTTTTTACTGCAGTTTTGTTTTCTATTGAGCGCAATGTAAAGGACAAATTCACAAGATTATTATTGTTTTGGCTTATGCCTTTATTTGAAGGACAGCTGAAGAGAGACGGGAAATGTGGGGAGTAGAGAGTGGGGCATGACATGCACCAAAAGACCACAGACCTGGAGTCTAACCTGCGATCAGTGCATAGAGGACTATAGCCTCTGGACATGGGGCCAAGCTCTACCAACAGAGCCCAATTTCTGGGCAATTTTGATGTTAATTAAAAGGTAAAGCGAGAGATCCAGAAATCCTCGGTTGCCAAGCTTATGGATGTTGCAGTAAATACCTTAGCTCAATTTTGCTTTATTGTGTTTTTATGCTTGTGCGTGGACAACAGCTCTGACAGGAGCATCATGTGTTCAGGTTTTCCATCCTTCCTCGTGAACAAAAATAGGCAGTGTCTTCAAATGTGGCATGAAGGTCCACTTGGACTCAAGGATGAACTTATTTAGATTATGAGGTCAAAGGACACTGTGGTCTCACGGCATATGGCTGTATCTCAAGAATTCATTTGTTTATTATGGCAACGTTTCAGGATCAAGTGAGGACACTTTATAAGCAAAAGGTCAAAGGTCAACTTAACTGTGACATCATAATATTCCACAAAAATACTTTTCTGGCCATGGGCTGAAGGAAGAAGAAGAAGGAGGGATGGTGATCTTGGGTGCCCACTTGGAAACTGTGCTGATTATATAGGCCTGCAGTGCTGGGGGGTTGAGGATGTGTGAAAAGCTAGAAGCAGTTTTTATCACAATCTTGAGTTGTAGGAGGAGACATACAACTGCAAAGTGCTCATTCTAGTTTGAACCTCTGATCACGTTAAGTACATGTCAACCTGAAATCATCAGGTGGCTGTAAAAAATGGATTTTCCTCCGTGCTTCCCCGGACTCAAAAACTTCCCTGTGTGTTCCCCCTGGGGGTCCGATAGCTAGATGCTGGGTTTCCATGGCAGCGGTCAGACTGTTTCCGGGGGGTGTTGTGATGCAGATGTTCTCTGCAGGAGGTGCATGTGTGCGTGAGTGTGTTTGTGCCGATCCAGAAAGTGGTGTTTTTGAGGAGGCAGCGGACGCAAACATACTTATGTTTGTTTACGCTGGTTGCTGACCCTGGCCGATTGTCACCGCTACAGTTACTGCTGGAATGTTACCCTGGTGTGTGTGTGTGTGTGTGTGTGTGTGTGTGAGTAGTCCAATTTATCTCTATCTCTGTGTTCTACACTTCCACTTAAACCTTTTAATTTAGCCTTGCTTCAGGTATGTACACATCTATCTGTATAAATGCGTGTTGACCAGTACGCGTCCTTTCCTGCCACTTCAAAAGCTGCATGTTTATCTGGCAGTTTGTGCGTGCTCTCCTGCTTATGTATACACACGTGTGTGTTCCAGATTTGTGTAATAAGCTGTTCATTCCCGCTCTCTCCTCAGACACGGGACAAGGTGTGCGGGCGAAGTGGCTGCCGCTGCAAACAACTCCCATTGCATTGTGGGAATTGCCTACAATGCCAGGATAGGAGGTGAGTGATTTGCTGCATTTATCTGCTTTCTCAAACTGTATTTTTTACAATAGTTTGACATGTAATCTGTTACTACCTGTGAATGTGAGCGTAATTAAGGAATAATAAACACTAATTTTAGTCCTTTAAACGGACACTGACACAGTCTCGAAACACCATTGGTGAACATTTATTTATCTGGTCTTGTTGTTAATGCAATGCTGATTTTCATCATCTAATGTGTCACCAGTACTCGACCCAGCTGTTTGAGTCAGTATCAAACCAGTATCTTATATTAGTGCCCGTCGATGAATGCCTAACTATAAAAACAGCCTTATGAACGCAGCAACTGAAAACCAATATGTGATTAGAGCTTTTATAACCAAAACTTAAAGCAAAGTTAGATTTTGAAGCAGCTTGTTGAAGCAATTTGCATCTCAAACAGGTGCAAACGTTTTTATCAAAGTGTAATTTATAATGCTTGAAGATACAGTTTGCCTTTATAAAAACAGGTGTATGTGGTGTACTTTAATTAGTGTATAAGTTAGCATAATTAATGACTTGATTTTCCAGACTTTCCAGTTAAATTTATTAAAGTTATTATCGCAGCACATCAAACTGTTGTGATTGCTGTTTAATGTATAAAGTTAACTATGTTGTGTGCATGTATTATTTCTCTGTTTGTGTGTCAGGTGTGCGAATGCTGGATGGAGATGTAACGGACATGGTGGAGGCCAAGTCTCTGAGCCTCCAGCCGCAGCACATCGACATCTACAGTGCCAGCTGGGGACCGGACGATGATGGAAAGACCGTGGATGGACCCGCGTCTCTAGCCAGGCAGGCTTTTGAGAATGGCATCCGCATGGTGGGCACACGCATGCATGAATTCATATTTACATTCAGAAACATGCGCAAATGAACACGGCTCAGCCAAGACTTTTTAATTGGTATTCATACGGTGAGAAAAGATGTTACGAGGCACAAGCACACACTCCAAGCAGATGTGTGTTTTAAACACTTATATACTCATAACCCGAAGTCCTCCCAGGCTATCTCTACCTGTGAAACTCCTCTGGACATTAGAGAGCAGCCCTGGTCTCTTAGCATATATTCATTTACATATTCATAGATTATTTTGCATAACGACAAGCTGGCGGCGTGTTGTTGGCTGAGCTGAGTGGAAAAGCTAAAGCCGAGGTTAAGAGGGTTGAAGTCATTTACTGGTCACATACCGTACATCTGCAAGTTTCTTTAGCTGGCTGTCTGCCATTTAAGGAGATGTACACCTCTGAGGAGGTCAGAAAGAAAGTGAGAGAGCTGAAAGAAGAGAAAAGGGACAGACAGGAAGAGAGTGTGAGTATAGACTGTCACTGTCGCTGCTGACAGGCTGGCCTTTAAGATGACAGAGGCGAGGGAGATATCTGTCCGACTGGTACACGTTGTGCAGGAGTGTAGGTGATGGCATCCACTCCCACTGTGTGTGTGTGAGTGTGTTATTGTGATGTGTTTGTGAGGCTGAGTGGAGATGGCATGCTTGTGAGTGTAACATGCACCTATGTGACACCCTGAAGAGTCGGTTTATCGCAGAGAGCTGAGGTGTTGGAGATAACACTGACAGCTGTGCAGAGGGTCGGACTCCTGCTTGTGTTGCTGTTTGTATGAAAGACTAAGGCAGGAGTTTTCTTTTAATCTTCATTTCCCGGCTATATTTTTTATATTTAAAAGAGAAAAGAGGTTGTGTGTCTCGATGTTGCTTATGCACAAAATTTTTTCGAGGCAAACCCTGTCTAAGTATCTCAGTCTTAGCTTAAAACTTTTTCTTCCATGCCTTTTTTAGGACTACAAATAAGAGCACAAGAAATTGGCAATTCTTACGAGCACTCAATCAGCTATTCTCTCCGCGTCCCCTCTATTCACTGTTTCCTCTCCCTCTCATTCTTTGTCTCTTCATTTCTTTTACTAACTGCTCTTCAAAGCACTCTCCATCACTCTCATCAGTCAGCGTTTGCTCTTGTCTGATCCCCCCTTTCACTCCAAGGGGCTTCACTCGCTTATCTCTGCCTGACAGAAGCCCCCTTATGAAGAGCTCCACTCAGTCTTTTATTCTTTATATATATATGTGTGTGTGTGTGTGTGTGTGTGTGTGTGTGTGTGTGTGTGCAAGCTCAGGTTTTGTGAGCGTGTCCTCACAAACAGCATGATTTGCAGTGTCAGTCACTTCGTCAGATGTCTTTTTCGCTGACTCCTGGCTGAACTTTGCCTCCACAACTCAGTTGGTCATCACCGTCACTGTAACTCCCCCGGCGTGTCTCCACCACGCCTGAGTTTAGATCATTTTCAACCACACCTATTCTGGAAGTCAATGTCGACATGAACCTTTTAAAGACAATTGGCTTGAGAAGTTTTCTATCTAAAATAGTTGAGAGTGTTTACTCTACTAGTGAATGAATCAGTGTCTTTAATCACACCTTTAGTTGATCACGCCGAGCCGGCTCTGGCCTCTCAGTTAGCAAATACATCTGGGATAGAATTAGCCTAAAATTGAATATTGAACAGCTGCTTGGCTGCACATACAGAGGCCTGCAGTTATAACATAATAATATAATAATGTATATGTGTAATGTATAATAATACCCATATGTGTGCAGTGTTCAGCCAAAACTTAGTAGAGAACAAAACATGCACATAAAGTCATAAAGACAGTAAGTTATATGCTGTGTTTAGAGTCTTTACATGCATTTTTTTTTTCCTTTTATGGCTTTGTTTTCTCTTGTTTTTATGTACAATCCAGCCAGCTCTGAATCAGGCCTCAGCGTCTTATGATGTAATTATTTATCTAACATTTCCAAAATAAAGTCACTGACCTTAGAAGATGGAGCGAAACAGTTCAAACGATATATACAGAACTGAACGGCTCACTTCCCAGAATGTAACTCAGTCAAAGTCGTTCATGAAATAAAAACTGACTGGGCAGCAAGACAATGGCTCAACGTGAATGCTGTTTGCGCACACAAAAACATTTTAGAGATAATTTTATCTTTTTCAACCCATATTTCAGTCAAATCTGAAAGCAGTCTTCCCTCTGAAAACAATGGAAGAGCTAAATCAGCGTGAGACGCCATGGAAACGAACATTATTTAACTAATGTCCTTTATCTCTAATTAATAAGACACTACATCACTACTGCTCATACATCAAGTCTGGTCTCAGTCAGTAAATCAACTTGTCTCCTCTGCTGGCGTCTTACTTGAGACAGAAATTCACCTCAGTCCGACATGGAAACAAACTCACTAACACAGCCTGACACTCGGTGATGCCAAGTTTGAAAGGAAAAACATCTTCACTGTATTTTTCATGAAGACGGCTGAACTGGGATAAAATCTCATCAGATCTGTTGCCAGACACTTACGGGACTGCTGAGAACTTCATCACTGTTGCATGTCGTGATCTTTTCCTCTTTATGCAGTTATTCGCGCACACTGAGCGCAGAACATGGTACCCCCTATCTGACAGACGTTAACAAAACATGTCAAAACAAAGTCTGGCTAAGCAGTTATTACCTCCAAGTGCCAAGACGAGTCTGCAGGTTCTTACTGTATCCTCTCTGCATGTTTTCCTCTCAGGGGAGGAAAGGCCGCGGTTCCATCTTCGTGTGGGCCTCGGGCAACGGCGGGCGCAGCCGAGACCACTGCTCCTGCGACGGATACACCAACTCCATCTACACCATCTCCATCTCCAGCACAGCAGAGAGCGGCCGCAAGCCGTGGTACCTGGAGGAGTGCTCGTCTACGCTGACCACCACCTACAGCAGCGGGGAGAACTACGACCGAAAGATTGTAAGACCCTTTGCTTCAATTTAACTCCAGGGCCAATTCTTCTTTTAAGTTGTATTTGTGGTGTTTTGTACCTTTTATTTCCGATTCCCTGCTTTAAATGTTTGTTTTGAACCAAAAGGACTTGATTAGATGCTTCCATCTGTCTTAGATAACTTTTCATTTACTCTTGATACTGACCATATTTTAGCTCAGAGGGCTGAAAAACGTTTTAAATTTGCACATGCATTATATAATTTCAGTTCAGATTACATCATGAGGCTGTTTTGCGTTAACCTCGCCTCGTTCTTGTGTGTGTGGTTCCTGTGCTGTGGCCTGGTTTGACCCTAATTGACCCAAATCACACCCATGATCCTCTCAGATCGAGGCTGACAGTTGTCCACTGTTAGCTAGCTTGTCTGGCAGCGTCTTGCTACATTCCTCGTACCGATGCTACACACGCACACACACACACACACACACACACACACACACACACAAACATACAGACACAGACACACATTCTCTACAGTTTCCCTCTGGCTTTGAACATGTACAGTGAAACCGTCAGCCTAGTCTACTCGAGCACAAACTGTCCTGTCTCCTCAAACGCTAATGGACGACTTTCACTGTGTGTGTGTGTGTGTGTGTGTGTGTGTGTGTGTGTGTGTCTTTAGATAATCCATCAAACTTTTTGGTCCAGGAAAGGTCCTTTGATGAGGGCTCAGACTGGAGGTTAGCCAAGCTTTTCTTGGCTGACTGTCAGGCTGACTTGTTGGCTGTCTAAAGTCCATACAATAAAAGCAAACTTAACAACACGTTTTACTACCTCTCATTCCTTTTTATTCTTTATCCTTTGTTTCTCCTTGGACAGTGAATCGATCCTGTGAATTAGTGGGCAAACTGTGATGCATACTTGTGTGTGTATTTGTTGTCTGTAGCGAGGCTGTTTATCAAAGCTGGTATGTGGGTTTCAGGATTTTCAGGTGTGTCTAAATCCGCCTGATCCTCATGACTTCAATCCCTCTCTGTTTGTCTGTTTCCTCCCTCTCTTCCTGCCATCACTGTCACTTATTTTCTCCTCTCTGCCGCTAACTCTCTAACTTTCTCCCCCTCTGACTCTCATCTCTCTCCCCCCTCTCCTCTCCTGTGTTTGCAGATCACAACAGACCTCAGACATCGGTGTACAGACAGTCACACAGGGACATCCGCCTCGGCTCCCATGGCCGCCGCCATTATTGCTCTGGCCCTGGAGGCAAAGTAAGATCCACTTAACCTCATCCCTTCACGTCATGCTTCTGCCCCTTGCTCACCTCCTAATGCCCTCTTGTCCCCTGGCCACACTGATCTATAAGGGGAACAGGTGAAGCATTTTCTCACATGCACATCATTGTCAAGTCAGAGGTGGAGATGCATTTAAATGATTGGGAAAGCTATCTTTGTTTAAGGCAGTTAATCCCAACGGAGTTTGTGCAGACATACAGGGTTTCAGAGGAGTCTACTTACAATAAAGTCTGGACTATACATAGATGCTCCTGCAGGACATGCATGCTCACAGATCAGCGTGTTGCCTAAAGAAATGTAAATGTACTGCTGAAGGTTGGGAGAGAGGATGTAATAGTTTGCAACTCCGTTAAGTACATTATACACCTGCATCCTGCAAGTTCAGGTTTAGTGCTTAAATGTAATTATCCTGCCTTTTATGTAGAGATATATCCATATGTACTGCGTCTACATCTGCGGCTCAGTACAGGCTGCAGGGATCCCGTCTCTTAAAGGTCTCAACTCCTCGTTCCTCCAAAGCGAGTCACAATTATCATTTTAAACGCTGAATGCTGTGCAGACGGTATATTTGAAATGCTGAATATAATATGAGTCTTCAGCTGTAATTCTTGATGGCAGTCTAACGTTGCTAGTGGACAATGTGTTGATGTGACCACAAAGCATCGTTTGTGTTGGATGAATCCTGGTGTCACAATTGACCCTTCGCTAAGCCTCTCGCCTTGAACGGCCACTGTCCAATCCTACGTTAGCAACCGTAACCAAGCGCGGGAGGCCTGTCAATCTTTCAGAACAAGGAGAAATGTCAACAATGGATTAAAAACTGTGGAAGACAGTCAACTGGTCTCCGCTTATTTTACCACCCCTTGGTTTGTTCCATTGTTGTGGCAAACTTGTACCGGATTTTGTTGGGCTTTCCTGTTGTGCCTTGAGGAGATCCAGTGTTTGGATCAAGCCCACGATATGCAAACAACATCCTGATGCGCTTTAAACAAAATGAAAAAGTGGGATAATTTAGTTTTGGGCGACAACATATTAGATAATGAAAGTTATAGGGAGCCATAACTAAACATTAGCTTAAAATAAAACAATATACTGGCTTACCCTGCTGTGCAAGAACATGTTTTTCATGTATATGATTGTCCTTAACATGAATTGTCAAGACGTGGGGCGCCTGATGCTTGCATTGTGATCGGTGAGCTTTTGCCTCGATCTTTATGTCCTCTTCATTCCTAACACTCCGCTGACAAATCATATTGTGAATGTAGCTTTTAAATGCGTGTTCTCGTCCTTTCTGTCGACTTCTCTCTGATATTTGGGAACTATTTTTCCGGAAATGATTTCCCTTGGAACGTCTTTCACTGTTATGGTCGAAAACGGCATACTATTTACATGCCGGTGCGAAAGCTTGACAGGCGTAGCAACAGTAACCAAGGGGGGCGGGACTTCGTGAAGGGTCAGTTAGATCCTGAGACAGGGGCGTTCTTTACTTCCACCTTGAACTTTTAACTGTTCTAGCTTCGGCTATTTTTACGGCCATTCATATGATGGCACTTTTTGCAGCGTTCACTAAGAAAAGGATCTTTGATGCCCTGTGAATCACAGTGTTTCATCTTGACTTTCTATAAAATAAAACACTCTTAATAACATAGTGAATGGATGTTAAGATGAGATAAGATAATCCTTTATTGATCCCCAGGGGGGAAATTCGGGAAAGGCAATTGTTCCCGACATTCACACTGCTGAAACCCGTGATCGAACCAGGGACCTTTAGATCTTCAGTCTAAATGTAGAATATGGCTTGTTACTGTTTGTTGTAGAACAATTTTTTTAAACTTTGCCGGTGTATATTTTATTGTTCAGGTACACAGACACTGTCATGTTTTGCAGATGGTAGTCTTAAAACATTTTACGGTTACATGTGTGGTGATGTCATCTTTTTTTCGGACAAGATATGGATAGATATAAACCATTTAGATGTTGAGACAGAAATGTCATGCTGTCTGCAACGAGCAGGGCTACACAGAGATGTTTTGGGGCTTTCATGCGTCACACTTCTGCTTGAAGGGACTCGAGTACCAGTTTTAAAGTTAGCACTTTCAAAGATAAGAAAAGTAAGAGACAGATCTTTTTTTTTTTAAATTGGTTTCACTGTCCTGTCTCGGTCTTGTTCCCTCTCGATGCTTGCGTTACTTCATGTGTGATTTGCCCTGGCTCTCTTTTGAAAACCTGTTGATGTGCTTTATATGTGATAAATTCATGAATTAGAAAGCGTGCAGTGCAGGTGCAGCGGCTCTGAATTGGGCTTTACCCCATCATCACATGTTGAGCCGCTCAGTTAGCTGAGGTCACTTCATTTAACCTGGATAATCCAATCCAAATCCTCCTAGTAGAAAATATTCTCCGTTTCCTGGCAGTGCCGGGCACATAAGCCTGTTTCCTCAACAAGATTATCACACGCTGCTCCTGCCTGCCTGCTTTCTTCTCCTCTGCCCGCTCTCACCTCCTCTCTGTCGTGCTTGCTGTTTCTCCTCCGCTGTCACGATGGTCTTTTTACCCTCCTCCTTCTAGGCAATTGCTCTTTCTTTCCATCTATTCATTCATGCAGCTTCTCACATGGATAAACTTGCATGCATGCACTCGCAGGCAAAAGGAGAGGATGAAAGAAGGAGAGCAAAACAGTTTAGACAAACTCTGTGCCATGCAGATCATATCTGATCTTATCTGATGAATGAAAGCTACAAACCCTCTGTGATAAACATGTCAGACGCCATCACGCTAGACTTCACTAAACTCTCTGCTGTGAGCTTTTTCCCCTCAGTCTGAGAGAGGACTGGAACACTTTGGAAAACGGTCGCTCGCTCCGCTCTCTCTGTAGATTTTGCCAAGTTTAAGATGTTTAAGTCTGCACATGATTTATCTCTTTATGAGCTGGAGTCTAGCACGGCAAGCAGCAGCATTTGAGAACTTCAAAAACTTTCATTTCTTTCCCCTTCTTTATTTTTGTCCTTGGAAGTGAAGAAATGGAAAAGTGAGGGAACGTGGAGACAGGAGACTTCAGTGAGGACATTAGGAGGGATAAACAAGAAATGAGCAAGGATAACCATAAGAACCTCATCTACTGGGAGGTTTTAGGAAACCAAAGCAGGGACAGATGGAGCGAAGAGAAAACTACCTGTTCTTCATGCGTCTGCTTTAAAATTCAGGCTTCAGAAGCAGATTAAGAGTGAAAAATGGTCCAGGTGAAATTTTGACTCTCGCTTCACTACCTGCTTGTTTCCCCCCTGCACGTTACTCATGTGTGTTTCTTTTCGTCCATAATTACACTTGAGAGAAGCACTAAGAAACATTTATTAGACACTCTGATTTGCTGCTGGTTTCCCCCAGTATGCCAGCTACTCCATTAATTAGTATTGGCTTGTTTATGGGAAGCCTGTTGTGGCCTAGATAACGATGCCAAAGTCACTTTTAATTAATGACCATAAAACATTTATGGAACCATAATTACACAGTGGCAGCTAAGCCTATTAATATTGATCTGAGCATTAATTATTCTGACTTTTCAGAGCACTTATCTATGCTTCCATCCTTTAATTATGTTTTACTTGATATTTTATTTTCAGCTTTTCAGTCTTTGTTCTTCAGTCGGATTTGATGTGCGGCGTCAGTGAGGGCAGCCGTGCATTTTCAACATGTGTTCATCTCTATGCCGTCCAGAGAAGTTATATTACAGGTTAACTGAATGGAAAGGCCAAAACTTCTTTTCTTTTAAAATGTTTTTTGTTGGGCCGCCACTTGATCTAAATCGCACATCCCATATACAGAGGCTACAGTCCTGGATGCGGTGGCCCCGGGCTCAACTCCCACTTTCAGCCGTTTGCTGCGTGTCATCCCCACTCTCTCTTCCCTTGTTTCCAAAACTGTCCACTGTCCTCGCTCTCAAATAAAGGCATATGGAAGGCCAAATATATCATCTTTAAAATAAATGTTTTTTGTTGTGTAATTGCGATTTCATGACCCCAACTATACATTAAGTATATTAAAGGGCCAAGCAAAAGTGGTCAGCTTGTGTGAAAAGTTTAGCTCTTTTCCAGGCTCTTAGTTCTGCAAAAGATTGATGAGCAGCTTTAAGTGTAGATTCATATTTGTGCTCTTACTGTAAGTAAATACGCACCAGGAATACACAATTATTTATAAGATAGGAAAGCTGAAGAGAGACAGGAAATATGAGGAGAAGAGAGTGAGGAATGACATGCAGCAAAGGGCAGAGGTCGGGAGTCGAACCTGCAGCCGCTGCATCGGAAAATGTAACCTCTGTATAAAGGGCGCCAACTACTAACTGACGCCACAGATGAGTGATTTTTAAAATCATAGAGAACTAGGAAAGTCTCTCAGAAGTCCCTGGGGCGGCTGTGGCTCAGTGGTAGAGTCGGTCGTCTCTGGTTGGGGGTTTGATCCCTGACTGCTACACTCACATGTCGAAGTGTTCTTGGGCAAGACACTAAACCCCAAATTGCTATAGCCCTCAGGTATGAATAGGTATAGATCTGATTGGAGATTGGCACTTAGGCCTTTGCCATCAGTGTGTGAATGGGTGAATGTGACATGTGGTGTAAAAGCAGCTTTGAGTGGTCGGACTAGAAAAGCGATAGCCCATTTTGTTTTGTTTTTTACACCATGAAATCCTTTAAGTTAACCTGTGTAATTATTACAATAACTCTAAACCTCTAAATACTGGTATATATACTAGTATAGGTGACTGAATGTACTTCACTTTAAAGCCATAAAACTTATAAAGTAATATAATCACAAAGCAATATAATATTGACAGGAGGGAAATAGAAGAAAGCTTATAAAACCAAGCGCAGCATAGCTGGACCCGTTCCTCAGCCCAGCCGTGCTGCTCCACAGATACAGATGAATTGCCAGAACATTCACAGAATAAACTGTGTGTGTGATTGTAATCTGTGTAAATCCCCGCCTATATATGTGATGTCCAGATGTGATGGATTGTAAGAGGCCTTAAAGTATGTTTTTGTTTAAAGAGATCACAAGCAGTTGTGAAAGAACCTGCTCTTTAGCAAGCGGCTCAACAGGCAGAGGCACAGTGTGTTCAGATCGGACTCACAATGCTCCCTTTCACATGATACCTGTGAACCTTACATTTTAAAAACCTGTTATTTATGTCGGGCTGCAAACCTTAAATATAAGTTTTTAGGTCAGCTGAATGAGAATAGTGCAGATTGTGGAGGTTTCAGAAGGAGAGGGAGTGACAGGAGGGGAGGGAACGCAGCATCTGGCTGGCATATGAGATGGTAGGGAATCCCAGGAAACTCAGTGACCCACTTCTTCCCGGTTTTTCCCTTTAATGTAGTGTATGGACATCAAAGAAGTCGAGACACATGGCTGCCATCTCGTAATGGATCTCACGTGAGATCTGAGAGACTGGGGATGGATGAACGGGCATCTATGCTCTCTGTAATTTTCTCTCTCCGTATTCTTCCCCTCCTTCTGTATATAAATATGTTTTCTTTACCCCATTTAACATTTCTTCCTCCTCTGCTTTTTTTAAAAGCCACCGTCCAGAATTTTTCGTCTACCTTTCCTTTTTCGGAATTTACTCCCATTTTGAAGATGTCGCCAGTGTCTTCCAGCCTTCCACTTATTTTTCCCTCCATGTTCTTCCTCTCACGACACAATGAATTATTCAAAGTTTTTTCCTCATCCTCCTTCCTTTATTTAAATTATCTGCCTCCTGACCTTGTCATTTGTTTACATGCGTGTGTGCAGATTTACATATTTGTTACTTTAAATGTATGTGTATGTCTGAGTTTGTGCAGAGACGAGCAGATGTATTATTTATTTGCTTTTGATGTGTTACATGACAATAAATAAATTAATGTTTGTGTGTTTGTGTGTGTTTTCTTTCACTAGTGATGCTCTGTCATGGAGAGACGTTCAGCACATCATTGTAAAGACCTCCAGAGCCGGACATCTCAGCGCTCCTGACTGGAAGACCAACGCTGCTGGTTACAACGGTAAACTCCCACGCACACAAACGCACACACGGATCATGTTAGTAATTATACACGACAAAACTGTTCTCAGTTTCACTATACATCTGGCGCTGCGTGGTTTCTTTTGTGTTTGTGTAGTTTGGACTTATGGGGATCAATAAAAAGTTTATTCTGATCACTATATTCTAGTTTTTAATTTAACCTTTTTATTTATTTTAAGATTATTTAGAATTATCTGATCATATCTGACGTATGAGGTTTTGATTTACTGCTATAAATCTGCACTTTAAATCTTTTCATTCCACCTTGAAAGCAAAATAACAAAACAAACAAACAAACAGGACATTTCCTAGATACTTTAGCTTTGCTTTGTCTCTCTGTAATTAGCGATAGTAGCTGTCATTAGCAATGATAAAGTAAAATCTTAATCTTTTCTGTTTGACAACTTCTAAATCAGTTTGAATGCAGGACCATCTTGTGAGTTGCCCAACTCTTTCAGCAGATGTCGTCCAAACTCATCACTTAAGCAACAGTTGCATTTATGATTCATGGCTGGATAGGATCCGTGTGAAAGAAAACCACCAAACAGAGAAATCAATATGTATTATTTTGACTCCAGGTTAAGTTTTCTCCAATCAGAAGAAACGTGCTGAACAAAAATGTTTCCTTCTTGCTTAAGAACCGATCCGCCAGCTGCCATCTGTCAGGGTCCATGTGGTCGTTTCTGTTTTGTAACCTTGTGAGTGCATGCTTAAGTGTGTATGCATACCTGTGTGTGTGTGTGTGTGTGTTTGTGTGTGTATGTGTGTGTTAGAGGGAGAGAAACTGAGAGTGAGAACGAGGGGTCAGCCAGGCTGCAGGCCCAGTGTGCCTGGAGATTTTCCAAGTGACTGTTTTTTTTCAAAGAGGAACTAAAGAGAAACAGAACGGGAGAGGAGGGGGAGAGAGAGAGAGAGAGAAGTGTGGAAGGAATTCATATTTGAGCTGCTGTACCCGTAAGCTGGGCGCTCTCCAAACTTTCTTTTTCATCTCTAGGCAGCTACCTTGTGTGTCCTCAGTGTTTTCATCAGCTACTCACAATATCTGTGAAAGGAACAGGGGGATTTTTCTCCTGTTTTGGGACATATTTTTGATCTATTATAAATTAACTGCCAGAACGTGTCCACTGACTCTCAGTCTGACCCCCTCTTTAGTCCTATCTGTGGTTGCACAGTTTCAATATGGGACAAAAAACTCCACAACGTTTTTCTCCAGGAGTCTGAGCTGAAATGATCCTTCTATGATAAACCTTCGCTGGAATGATAAATATCAGAGTGATCTGATCAGCTGTGACTTCTCACTCTTTCCCGCAGTCAGTCACCTTTACGGCTTTGGTCTGATGGACGCTGAGGCGATGGTGAAGGAGGCGGAACGATGGAAGCAAGTCCCTAATCAGCACGTCTGTGTGGAGAGCGCAGACCGACAAATCAGGTACAACACGCATGCACACACGCGCGATATCACACACAAACAGAAAACCTTGTCTGCCATACCAGCTTGCAAATAACAAGTAATGGATTATCTGGCCTTCCAAGTGACTAAACAACCTGCTTTTGCACACTAACCAGTAGGAAATTTGTCACATTTCAAGAGACGCCACTTGGCCAAAAGTAAGTGGACAGACATTACATGAAACATTCTGCTTTACACCCTCCACTTTCACAGAACGGCTTTATAATTTTCAACAGTTTTTTACTAACTGCCTTCACGCTGTTGCTCCCATTCAGCCATAAGAGCAGTGGTGAGGTGCACCACAGATGATGGGTGTTATGTCTTGGCTTGTAGTTCCAGTTAAACCCAAAAGTGATAGTGGAGCTGAGGTCAGGGCTCTGTGCTGGCAAGTCAATTCATTTAGAGCACAGGGAAAGAACCTTCTCCGAACTGGAAACGCTCCAGTCTTAATAAATCATTGTATGCGTAAACATAGTAACTTCCATTTTTTACATCCAACGTAAGCAAACCAAAAGTATGTGAACTTGGGTGTCCTCATGAGATACTTCTGAAAATCTACTGCTGTGCCAAAATAGCGGAGGGCCTCTCTGTTGCCTCTGATTGACATTCAGTAAATGGACATGCGGCAGTATCAGATTTCTTTCACAGTTTCTAGTGAAAATCCACTTTTTAACGTTAAACATCTCCATGTGGTGTCTTTCATGTGCTATCAGGGACAACATGAGCAGTCACCTCCATGGCTGGGCCTGTCTGCTTTTAGACTGCAGTGTACCAAGGACAGGCTGAACAACACGTTTTCAGATTGGCAGGTTTGAGACGTCACAAACCTAAGGAGCCAATCCCGTTAATTGACGGGGTGGCGCTATGCGTATCATTATGTGCAACCTATGGTAACAATTCGGCGATGTGTCAGCCAGCTGTAACCGTCATTGTAATTTTTGGAAACTCACGACTACTAAAGTTAACGTTCCCACCACTGATTACTACATTTCAAGCTAGCAACACATTATGATAACATAGTCACGCGGTTGCGTTTCTAATGGTATCTAATGGCGACCCTGTCCAATTTGCTCCTCTACTTCTGAATTGCTTTCCTATGGCTGAATTACCCCTATAGTACCACTTGCCATTGTGTAGCGTACAGAAGCTAGCAAAATAGAAAAATCAAAACAAGCATTCAGCTTCATTCAGAGTCGAAGGTGGGCTACAGGCGCGCGACGGAGGTGGTGGTTGTAAATATGCATCGTGGGCGGGGACTATGCAGATTCTGGAATTTTTAATGAGGGAGAAGGAGGAGATGCCTCTGGAGGATTTTTACAAGGTAATTAAAAGTTTGCAGAAAAAACACAATTTATTATTTCAAGCAGAGCATTTTATATGTCTTAAAACATGACTGGAGCTGGTCTTAAAGTACAGTAGTAAAAGCCAGATAAGGGATTAAACTCCAGTATCAACATATGTGATGAAACATCGTTCTTCTTTCTTATTTCCCTGGTGTTTTATGCACAGGCATGTGTTTGAGAGTGCAGTTGTGCAAGCTGTACCTTAATAGGGGCCAAGCATTAGTTCTGGCAGGGTGGTTCTCACATAAGACCTTTACTACGCACACACGGACGGACACACACACACACACACAAACACACACACACACACACACACACACACACACACACACACACACACACACACACACACACACACACACACACACACACACACACACACACACACGAGAGAGAGCCAGAGCTTCACAGCTTGTTATTCTTGATGCAGCTGGAAGTCTGAGCACTGTTCTGTGTTAGGCGGGCTGGCTGGCTGAACTTGGGCCCTGAACTGGTTTGCTTTCAGTCCAAGGCTCGGTGGCCAGAGACTGCAGCATTATCAGTGTCATTCTGTCTGTTCTGCTCCACTGCACGAGTCAGTCCATATGAGGCTTATGTAAAGTCCAGCATGTGTCAAAGGCGGTCTTGCAGCCAGGCCTCTGCTCTCATGTAATGTCTGTTGGCTTGTGGAGAGATTTCCACTGTTGTAGCATGAATAAGAAACAACCCTGTCATTTTTGCCCTCTTTTTCCATGTGTGGTGTATTTATGAGCCTTAAAGAGGTGTGAAATGGTCAGTCACACATTTGTCCGGTTACTGTGGGCTTAAGCCTTGTTTATAAACAGAATTAGCCTCCGTCCATCCAGCCAAGCGACAGGCTTACAGGCAAAGAAGTCAAAGGAGGTAATCACGAGGAAACAAAGGGCTTTGTTTTGTTTCTGGAACGAAGGCAAAGAAGTCATGAAAGTTTTATGTGTAACTGAATTTCCTAATTGCCCCAAAATGTCTGCAACATTGTTCTCCCTCAACAAACCTCTTTTTGGGGTATAAACTCGTGTATAAATGTCTCCGTGCTCACTCGCATCATGACCGCCTGACTGTTTTTTCATACATTGTGTTAATATGCTTTGGAAGCAGGGCCATAGTGTGTGCGTGTTCTGTGCATCTAACTGGCTCCACGAGTGCAGCCGTCACCTCACCGCCGTGTTCCCACACACCCTCTGGCTGGCCCCTCTGCCTGCGTTCGGTAATGTCTGTCTGCTATCGCTCGCCTCACTCCACTTGGAGCACGCAGCAGGAAAACTGCCCGATCCGTGTGCAATCAGGCTGCTGGTAATCAGCTGTGCATCTGCTCGGTTCGCCTCCCATGCGTGCGCTTCAGTTATCTGTGTTGTGTCATAGAGAAGCCAGAGCTGTGATATCAGCGCTAGACTCCCCGGCCATTACGGCTGTCCACTCTCCAAACAGCCATGGAGTACTTAGAAAGAGACGTCAGACAGAGAAGCTTTCTCCCTGTTTTCATTCCATCACGTCTGCGTGAGCTCATGGAATTTATTATGCATTTCTTTTTATATTAACTATTGGCCTTCAAGTATTATGTAAGTTATTAGAAGTGGGGATGAAGGACAAATAGAGAAATTGTTATGGATGTGAACCTGCCTTTGTTCTGGAAAACCATGATGATAAATCTCTTATCAGCTTGTGTAATCGATACGTGGCAGGTGAATAGGTTTCAACAATGTTACTAGTTTATAATACATCAATTAAAACCTTAAATTCACTAACAAATAACATGTTTGTTGCAGTAATTCAACCTTAACTGTAATCATTGTTTCAGGGTGATTTCAGGGTAACATCTGTGCTGCATCACTTTGGCTTTAAAAATGCCATCGCTGTGTTTGTTACCCTGTCAACGAGGAATCTAATAAAACGTTTTCCAATACAGGATCAAACCGCACAAGTCACTGGCAATAATTGTCTTCCCCCCCCTCACCCTTCACAAACTTATTATAGTAATCCTTTTATGTGTTATTTTGCCAGCAAGTGTAATTCACCAGCTCTGGTTTAGTTTCCAGAGAATAATCCAGGCATGTAATCCAGTACAGCAGTGAGTCAAAGTGTCAACTTGGCTCAGCGTCTCCTTTTGAAACAGTTTGCAGCAGCATCACATGTCTCTAAATCCTTACTCTGACAAGATTGTCCCCTCTATTGAACCTGGCAATTTATTGCTATTCTATTAGATCATAACACCGATGTTATTCAATGGTCCATTAAATGTTTGTGTTGGCTTGGTTTGATTGAGCTGTGCAGAGCAGACAGGACAAATAGGAGTTCTCTGTCTTTCTTATCATGCTCTTGTTTTTTGATTTCTTTGGCCGGCTGAGGTTTAGGAAAAGAAAATAGGGTGCTTTTGGCTCCGAGAGGAGGTGGAATTAAAAGGACACCTGATTGCTGGGGGTCAAAACTTGTTCTTATCGATTGTGTTACAACCAGGAAATTTGGCAAGAGTGAGCTGAATGTGTTAATGTGGGAAGACATTCACAGAAACAGACTACAGGTACATTATGGCAGAGGAACTTCCAACAGATGTTGTGTTTAAAGGTGACAGCAAGTTTAACTTTAACCAACGATCTGGTTCCAATCTGTAAATGAAGCATTGTAGTGGAAAGGTGAGATCTGTTAGCAATAGTTAGTTTTAAATGCACAGCTTTGCACTCTGAAAAATCATCTCAGTTTGAAGGACTGTGTTTTTCTTTATCTAATTAGAGCCCGTGCTTACCTGAAGTGATGTTTCTTGTACAACATGATTTTCAAGTCATCAGTGCTCCCACAAATGAAAAGTTTTGCGTCTACTCTTTTGTAATCAATCCTCTTCTCGTCCTGCAGAACCATCCGTCCAGAGCATGTGGTGCGCTCGGTGTACAAAGCGACGGGATGCACTGACAACCCCAACCACCACGTGATCTACCTGGAGCACGTGGTCGTACGCATTACAATCACACACCCTCGCCGTGGGGACCTGTCAATCAACCTGACCTCACCCTCAGGGACCAAGTCTCAGCTGCTCGCCAACAGGTAAAGAACGACGCTGTGAGATGTTGTTATGATACAGACATGAAGGAAAGAGGACAAGAAATGTGTATGATTATAGAAGTTTTGATCCATTGGGGTAAATACATGTGGTGTTTTTTTTTTGGATGACATTTGATACATTATATTTTGTAAATAATACAATTTTAAAATTTGGCCTGAAAAGGGAAAATATGTAGAAACTTATCTAGGGGGATTTGCTACTGACTGTAGTGTAAACACTTTATCTAGTCCACTTCAAGTAAACCACAATGTTTGCCCACAGTCCATTAGTGAAGGTGATCACTCTCGGCTGAGCTGCTGCTTTTGTTTGTATCCGTATTTGCAACACTTGAGTTGCTTCCTCATCTGATATGTTTGTGTGATTTTTGTTTGTGTGTGTGTGTGTTCTCGATGTGCAGGTTGTTTGATCACTCCATGGAGGGTTTTAAGAACTGGGAGTTTATGACCACCCACTGCTGGGGAGAGAAGGCAGCGGGCGACTGGGTCCTAGAGATCTACGATTCACCGTCTCAACTCCGCAGCCAGAAAGTCCCCGGTATGACACAGTTGATTTCTTTAATCAAATCAGTCTATGTGGTCATTTTGTAAACTTAATTAAATTTGCAGAGAGAGTAGAAATAGAAAACAGAGAGCTGTCTGGACGGAGTGCAGGACCAGCAGGAGCACACATGTTGCTCTGGAGGCGGTGAACTTTACTGCTCCAATGACCCACTAATTTAACAACGTAATAAAGTCTCAAATGGAGCAGCAGTTTCTGAAGAGCTGTTGAGCTTGTTGATCACTATAATCCAAATTTGTGCCAAGCTACCCGTTAGGCGTATCATTAAGAGTGCATAGCATAATCTGCTGACGCTATAGTTTGTTTCTGTTGCTGCAATCTCGTGATGACAGAAGGTTGAACCTCTGTCCAGTTGGACCTGTTACAGCTGAACAAAACTTCCAAGCATAACACATCTGCTTTTTAATTTTTTTGGCCTAAATGGCAGCACTGTGTGTGAAATGTACAAATCAAACAGATATCAAAGGATATTCAGCTGCCTATCATCAGCACGGACTGGACTGGATCTGTGTCTAAGCTGACTTTACGATTGCGTCTGTTTCCTCAGGCAAGCTGAAGGAGTGGTCTCTGGTGCTGTACGGCACCTCTGTGCACCCGTACTCGTCTCTGCGCAGCGATAAGCCGCGCTCCACAGACATGCTGCCGCCCACCGATGAGGAGTTCACAGAGGAGTACAACGGTAGGTGATAAATCCAGAGCAGCACGCAGACAGGTTAGCCGCGGCAGCAGCTGCAATGCAATGAAACATAACTCTTAAGCAGCTGCTGTTTTACTGTCCTGTCACAGGGACAGTAAGTTGTGCTGCCACATTAGTAATAAAAGTATTATTAAAGGGTTATAAATTAGAAATAATGATTCCATAAACTCACTTAATAGACTATAAAACCTATTGCCACACTCATCACCTCCTTGTGTCTGCAGGCCCCTGTGACTCTGAGTGCAATGAGAACGGCTGCGAAGGTCCTGGACCCCATCACTGCATCAACTGCCTGCACTTCTTCCTCAAGTTCAAGAACAACACCAGGTCAGACTGACTCACAAATCAGTATTATGTACAATATTGCTCATGTGTTGGGGGAAATCTAAGAGTTAAAGCTCAAACCTCAATCTTTAGGTGTTTACTATACCTGGGAAATGGCTGGAAAGGACTTGTAACAGAACATACAGTATACTATATATCACCGTCAAACCTGTAGTGCTGTTAAAACTTCTTTGTATCTATCTTCAATAACAAGCTCCTTCTGTATACCACCCCTTAAAAATGTAACCTGGGATTTATATATATAAAAAAGAGTCAAACAACTCTGTCAATAAAACCAACAGAAGTTAAATTAAGAAATAAAGAGATAACTAATGTAATAATTGAGTGAGGGAGTGAATCAAATAAGTTTAGTTTGCACCTGTTGTTCATATATTAGTTTGTAGACAGCAAAACATCAGTGCTATAATTGAATTTGGGAATTTGTTTGTCGATCCCCCTCCGTCTCACTGACTGTTTCCTCACTTGTACAGACAGTTTAATGGTCCTCTTAGTGTACATGAAGGTGTAAAGTAATTGGTCTGTGGACTCCACCAGAGCCAGTTTGTTTTTTTTATCCCTCTTAATTAAAAAAGTGCTCATAAACAACAAAGCTACAGACAGAAGATCTGTGTGACGTGTGATTTCAACAACATCTGACTGTGTCAAAGAGCGGGAAATCCTCTGAGAGTGCAGAGACAGTCAAATAAAGAGAGGGATCAATATCAGCTGAGGGGGGCTCACTCAGAAAGTTTGACACAGGTAAAGTGAATGCTGGTGTATAACAGTCTGCTATAACTCAATTTAATCAGCTCAGGGCCTTTAGGAATCATTTGTGCAACAGCTCGCTTTGCAAGAATGAATTTAATTATCAGAAATTCAACAGAAGATTTTGCTGTCCATGATGTTTGCCATCTAAACAGAACATGCTTGTTTTAAGAAGCAGGCAGGAACTTTAAGATTGACACGATGTTTCTTACATGAAAATGAGAGAGGCTCAGGCTCTTGAGCACTTTTCTAGCCACAAAGTTCCTCACAACAAAAGATAAAAGTCAGACATAAGTAGAGAGACGTCACATAAAAGTAACAAATAACCAGCATGTAAACAGGTCCATCGTGAGCTGCATTGTAAAGGCATGATTTCAAACACAGGAACAATCCCGTGTAGCTGTCTCATGACGTAATCTCCAGCTCGTTGTCATATTAGTTGTGTCTAAGTTGTAATTTTTTGTTCTGAATTTCAAAAATTGTTTACCACTGTTTAAGGTCAAAGGTCACTGCTTGTGCTTGTTATTAGCTGAGCTTACTGTGAATAAGGTTAAGAATCAATGCAGGTGGTGTCCTGATTAATTTCACCGTGTAAGTCTGATGACAGGGATGCTGTTTCCTGACAGTCACATCCACTTCAATCTTTCTCTACCCCCTGTGAAATATGTGTACATCTGTGTGTGTGTGTGTGTGTGTGTGTGTGTGTGTGTGTGCGCACATTTTCGAGTGCCCTTAGGATCCCATTAGGATCAAAGTCTGTTGTAATTGCCTTTGTGTCGGCGGGTCTCTGCACTAATAAAAGGCAAAGCGATGCAGGTGCATGAGAATGTGTGAGCTTGGCCGCTGCCTTATCATTAGCTCACTTTAGAGGTGTGCTGCCCTTTTCTGCCACCACAGGGGGCAATTGATGAATGAAGATGGGGGGAGTGGTGGGAGGAAGGAGGAGGGGTGGAGGGGTGGTGTTTAATGTTCACATAATTACATCCTTACATATGTGTTTGATGGTCCACACTCAACAAAAGGTCTGTGTGAGGGTCTCTTGAGCTCTGTAGGTTTTTTTTGCACTTCTGTGTGTGTGTGTGTGTGTGTGTGTGTGTGTGTGTGTATTGTCTACAATGCTATAGCAAGATTTTCTTTTTTAACACTTAGGTCATAAGTCCCCAGATCACACTGAAGGAACTTAAAAATTCAACATGTTTAAAATGTTCTAAGTTTGACAACTTTTCTTTTTTTTTTTTTTTTTAGAAAAAAAGTGAAAACACGACGTGTGTTTTCTATTTCATCACTTATAGACTAAGTGGGAAATATTATTTAATATTATTTATTCAATTTTTATTTGCCTAAGAATTGTCAGTTTTAGCACAACTCCTTATATGAACTGTACCTCAAGTTCCCATGCTCCAATGACATGTCCTTAAATGTAGCTTAAGTCCTGCTCGTATACCGAGACAGATTCTGTGAGGATTCTCAGAAGCACAGTTATTGTTAGAGGGTGTGTGTTAATCTGCTTCATGTGTTTGACCTCACTGCTTGTACGGACAGTGTGGCCAGGAAAATCCCGACCATATGAGTCCTTAAAGTAGACTTAACATCTGAGTATTTTATATTGTTGATTTAATAATCATTGCAGCAGCAGAGAAAGGTTTTGATGTTGGAGGACAAACTCCTGGAAAGTGTGTGTGTGTGTGCACACGTGGATTATGCATTTCACACGTGCAGTATGTGTTTCTTGGCAGAAAACTCTGAAATGTGTGAATGAGGCTTAAGCAGTGTGTGTGTGTGTGTGTGTGTGTTGTGCTCTTGAGGATTTTGGAGATCTTTTTACCTTTTAGGAAGGGAGCCTCTGGGTGAAATGAGGGGGTGACGGAGGGCTGTGAAGTTATCCAACAGATGTTGCACCTGTTCAACATATAGAAGCCGCACGCACTCACTCTGTCCCTCTACCTCTATATATCACACATAATGAGTGGCTATTGATGCAAGAGATTTCATTAGCAATTGGTATTTATGGAAAAATATTTCCTTTATATATTTTACTTATAATTAAAAACAACATGCTCATAATACTGTTACACAAGAGGCATGTGTTTTTGTTAGACATATGCTTTACATTATACTGAGCTGTGAGAGGTTATTAATCATGCAACAATGAGGTTGATCTGGTTTTTATTATGTTCTTCAAGGCGACTAAACTACCACCCGAATGCATCAGATTCACAGTTCTTTGAGATCCAGTCGTCCGGCGCCGGTTTAACTCAGCGGTTAAATTGGCAGCCATATACAGAGGCTGTAGTCCTCAATGCGGCGGTCCCGGGTTCAACTCCTGCCCTCGGCCCTTTGACGCATGTCATCTCCACTCTCTTCCCCTGTTTCCAACACTACGCACTGTCCTCTCTCAATAAAGGCATGAAAAAGCCAAAAAAAATAATCTTTAGAGATCCACTCTTCCCTTTGTGACGCTCTTTTTCTCACTTCACTCACCTCTCTCTCTCTCTCTCCCTCCAGGATGTGCGTGTCCGAGTGCCCCAGCGGATTTTTCAATGACGACAGGAAACGCTGCAAGAAGTGCTCCTCGTTGTGCGAGACCTGCGTCGGCAGCCGCAGCGACCAGTGCTCCACATGCAGGACTGGTTTCCACCTCAACGAGGGCTCCAACACGTGTGTGGCCACCTGTGGCGAAAGCTTCTACCTCGACCATGGTACGTTTCACCGCCGGACAAACTGGCTCCTCGATATACAAACATTTTTAGTGATGAGCGCACGCATGACAGACCGCCATGCAGTCGGGAATCTGTTACATAACTTTTCTTTAATCGTTCCTCGGTTTATCATCATCAAAGCTTGAAGCAAACATCTGTGTGTGACCTGTATCACAAAGAACACGGTAGCATCTATCAACAAAACTGCTTTTTTTTCACTAACTCAGAATGATCCCTACATGAGGACTGATTGTGCTTTCTTATCAGTTTACGGTGGAAAAACACAGGTTGGCAGGAGATTATCTGTTGATTATGTTTCAGAGAATTCAGCTTGTTTTCTTTGTGTGGACCGTCACTTTTAAATAAATAGTAGCTCAGTGGTGTTAACAAACAAACAGCATGTACTTTAACTTCTTACTGGTGTGTCTTATGTTTAAGAAGCATGCCAGCCTGCATGAACGTGAAGCAGGAATGAGACACTACGTACATCTTATAATTATGTCTATATACTGGTGTGCAGCCAGCACAGTGTAAGCTCTGGCAGCTCTGCGAGTCTCTGGCAGCAGATCTGATGTGATCTGATCCGAGTTCAATCACAACATTTTAACAGGCCAACATGTAGTTGATACTTTCTGCTTTTGAAATGTTGGCACTGCTGAGCATTGTGTTGTGTTAAATGAGCTATCTAGAGTTTGTTTTCTCTTCGTCAGGCTGTCAGCGGGCCAACGTGCATTCCTGCTTTTATCAACACGTGGACACGCTCGCTGAAGGGTTTCTTTACTTGTTTTAAGTTCTACAGAATTCATTTTGGACACAATAATGTCAGCTAGTGGATGTATGTTGAGTATGGAATGAACGGAATCAAGTGTGATGTTTTATTATTTTGTCAAAAAGTGATTCAGTGGGCACAGACTTTAGACGGATTCTGATGATCTCACAGACCCTTAAAAGACTTGTCAGGGAATCTTTAAAAAGTCTGTTGAGTTTTTAAGAACCAAACATTTAATCTCCGGATTACTTATTCTGGACAAGCGTCTTTTTAAAATCCAAATATATCAAATATAATGACTGAAAAATAGAAAATCTTCACATTTTAGTAGTTAGAACCAGCAAATATTTTGCATTTCTGTGTGGTATATGTATAATTTTTGCATCAACAAATGGGTGGATTAACCATTTGACCTCTAGTTCCCTACTTAAAGACATAATCTTGAAGATTTCAGTTTCGTTCTCTTTAGCGGCACCTTAAAGCGATAAACGGTAATTGGGGGAGCATGCTTCCTACATATGTAGACGTCCACAGTTGGCTCCCTTAGTCCCAGTTGTAACTCTTGATTTTCCTCGCTGACGGTCGTTTTGCTTTTTAGACTGTTTGCCTTCATCTGAGCGTCGAGTTTGTTTCTTTTTCTTTGGAATTTAACTTCTTTTTGAAGTTGTATCTGTAGTCATCGATCTTTTCTTTGTTTGTTCAGCCATAGTAGATTACTGTTTAAGCAGCCGCTTAGCTCCGCCTACCCTCTCTGGCAGACCAACCACTGCTGGGTGATGGAAAACGCGTCACTAACATTTTTGCGTGAAAGTCCGTAATACTGCAAATGCAAAGGCTTTCATCAGTGGGCAAAAGGCTCAATCTTTATCGTGTTGCCTCATTCGGTGATAGATAGTGACTGAACAGACATTTATTTAAATTAAAATCTTCAAGATTGTACCCTTTTAAATGGAAGATTAACACTTGAGAGGCAACGTTAAAGTGCATATCCTGCATCCCCCCTGTCATGATTTACAGACTTGAATATCAACCAGACAGTCCTCACTTACCCTCAGTCTCCTCCTTATCTCAGACTGAATGACTTCCCAAACACAACCTAAAAGGTTATGTCATACGTAAGCAAAGATGTTTGGAAATGAAGAAATCACACCTTTGATGAATACTCACGGTCTACTCTGGTTTCCCAAGAATAACAAAACACTGTTTTCACGTATCTTTTTGGCAGACCTCATCCCTGCTGAAGGCAGAAGTGTCCATGTGTATCGTGTCAAAGCGTGTCATTGCCTTTAGTCGGCCTTTTGAAATATTCATCGACATTCCTGTCCTCCCTCACCAACTCTCCAATCTTCCTTTTCCTCCCCGCAGCTTTAGCCTTTTGACATTTCACTTCCCCCCCCCCTCCTCTCCGGCCATCTCCTTGCCCTGCCTTTTCCTCATCTGCCCTCCTTCTCCTCTTCATGATCAGTGTCCTCCTCTGCTCTGTTTCTTCATTTCAAATGCAACAAACCTTCTGTTTCCTATTAGCCTCTGTGTGTGTGTGTGACTGGCTCACTCTGTGTGTTTCAGATTCCAACATTTGCAGGAGATGTCCAGAGAACTGTAAGAGGTGCACCACCTCCAATATCTGCACAGAATGTAAACCTGGCATGAGGTAAGCTGGAGGAAATGAATGACCAGAGTCACTGAGTTTAAAGCATTGAGAACCAGTTCAGTCTTCCTGTATATAATGCTTTATAACATGTGATCATACACCTTGTAACTTGCATTGTTTATATTTTACGAGTACTACGGCAAACAGCTTTTCCTCTGAACAGCGACTGAACTGTTTGGACTCACCTAACTATCTGGCTTTTATATGGCTGTATAGCTGTTTGCTGTTTCTTAATTGCATTTGAACTTGGTGATCTGTCCCTGGAAAACCCTTAAACATTAAACATAATTGTGAACCTGCTGCTAGTAGTCCCGACGGGTGTACGATGACGCAACAATAATTGGTAAGCTAGGTTGTTTTCTGGGTCGGAAAGCTGAATTTCAGATTCAGATGTGCTGTAAAGAACGACCCTGTCAGTAATGCTTTTCCTATTATCGATGATCCATTGATAAAATAAAGAGGAAAAATTAATTTACACATTTTCACCTTTTGTAATTTCCTGCCAGCAGTCCTGTCTGGCCTATTACAGCAGCCATGTAGCTTTTTACAGTATGTTCTTCATTTCTTTTCATTATAACATCCTGACTGAAGTAGGCTGCCTGGGATTGCTTCTTTTTGTGTTAAAGAGGACTCAAATGACGCGTTAAAGGCTCCCTTTTATGGAAATGCATGAAGAAGAAAGCCTGGGTCGACAGAGAGTCGATAACCACCGCTGTGTACCTGTTATTCTGACTGAAGCTGTAGGTTCTGTCGAGCCAGCTTACGCAAAGAGTGTGCTGAACTTGCCTCCGAGTCTACCTCTCTGCTGATCACAGCGTGTTATGACGGCCCGTCCTCCGTCACACTCGTACAAATAGTTCAGGTTTTGTGTGTCCGTGTTGTGGTTTCAGGATAAAAACGTTTTGTGTTCAGCCGCTCCAGCGCAGCAGGAAGACACTGCTGCTAATTTAGACCGGCCCATTGTATCAGTCTGTGGTTTTGGTTTTGCAGCGTGAACCAGAGAAAACAGGGCTTCCCAACTGTTTTCCTCTTGGGAACTAAATTGAGTAACATGAGTTTCACTCTTTGACCAAGGCTTATTAAAGCCCACATATACCGGTGTCATGCGGAGAACCACAAGAAGTGGAGCTGTTGCCCATTTTGGGTTGGGATCCTTACTTGTTTAGTTATCCATGCGGACATGTTCCAGTTCATTTTGTGGCCTCTTTAAACAACCACAAATACACTTGACCTGACGGAGGATAGGCTGTTTCAGAGTGCAAAAATTCCTGATAGGTCGTGAAGGAAACACTTGTGAAGAGTTTAAAACAAATTGCGGTCTTGAACCCAGCTTTAAGTGTTCAGTGTAGCCAGAGGTGGAGGTGGGGACACTTGTAAGCCATAATTTCCTCTGAACGCAAGCGAGGCCACAGTAAGACACATGCTTATACACACACACACACACACATTAACACACACAGCCTTCCCTCTACCATTCAGTTCAGCGTTCATGGTCGGTTAGGAGCAGAGGAGGAAGAGGGGACCAGACGAGATCGTTTCTGGGAAACGTTAGCTAACGCAGACCAGCTGTTTTTCAGCTCAGCGCAGCAGCTCACCAACCTGTCCTCACTTTGACTCTATAAACTCCATACCTACTGAAGGGTAGCTTTGGAGTTTATAAAGGTTTGAACTGACCTCTACCTCTTCATCTGGCTCTTTCAAAACCCTTTGTTTGTATCGGTTAAAACAAAACTTTCTACAGCTGTACTTGAATCCTGATATCGTCGGTGCTGCAGCTGTTTTTTGTCATTATTCTTAAATATCAGCCCAAGGAGGACTTTCTGGCTTTGACTGACTTACAGGTCGGAAGCACGAACGCTTTCTTACATTTCTTAAACTCACCTGTGCTGCTGGCTTTTGTTGCTGAATAAAGCGTATTATAATCTTTTTTTCTTACTGTTATTCCTGTTAATTACTATGAACATATAAATATGAATCGTTTTCTATTTGTCTTTTCAGTCTTCAAGCAAACAAGTGTCAGATGACCTGTGACCCGGGCACTTATTACAATGGCCACAGACGGACTTGTGAGCCCTGTCATCGGGCCTGCGCCACTTGTGCAGGTAGGAAGATTTTGAACAACAAACTAGTGCCGACACCATTAGCGTGACATTTATCGTGAAGGTCAATGTTTAGGTTTTATACCTGATTTGAAAAACATCCCTGAAGTGCGTATCTGTGTGTTTTTCAGGCACAGGAATAGAGGCGTGCACAAAGTGTGCAGAGGGCTACCTCCTCGAAGACTGGCGGTGTGTGTCGACATGCAGCACTGGCTACTACTTGTCGGAGCAGACCGCAGACAACGGGCAGGTTCAGAGGTCCTGTAAGAAGTGAGTCAGCACACCTGCCAACACCTCCACACCACTTTTAGACATCCAGTCTGCAGAATAAACAAGAAAAGTAGAGCCATAGCGAGTGGAGATTCTCCTAGCATTCCCTGTGGTCTCATGCCTCGTGCCCGCAGGAATATTGGTTATCATTTTATTTTTTAAGGCTCAATCTAAAACTTGCTTCAACATAACATTTCTTAACTTAACCTGGATGAAGAGAAAAGTAAGGGAAATAACACGATGACATATTTTTGATGATAGTGTCATGACTCCTTTGCCTCCTATCACACCCATATTGAAACTCCTCCACAGTCAGACATCTCGTCTGCTTTTTTAATGCTTCATCGAGGTGGACTTGCCTCCTTGCTGCTTTTCTCTCCCACCTTGAATTATTTATTGCTCTCTTGACCCTTTACCGTACTTGATTTCTTAATTCTCTGTGAGCTCCCCCGTAGCCGGATACTTTCCAATAAACTTTTGCCTCACTTCCGCATGACCATGATTGTGTATCTGCTGACTATGTTTTCTTGTTTCATAATACTGCCCCCTCTGCTACCAAAGCTTTATTAAAGATTTTTTTTCATCAATTTTTAATCGTGATTACAACTGTGTTCAAAACTTAATCTCTTATTACACTTTAAAACTTCCAGTTCTTTGCAAAAACTGCAAACAAACAAACAGTGAACGGGCCAAAGCGATGAGCTGCAGCTGTGAAAATGAAAAGCATGAATTATTTAGAGTAAATAGTTTTAATTTTTGTGCTGTGGTTGTAATATCAGCTAATATCAGTTGGGTCGCTCAAATGTTTTTCTTAATTTGGAGTTGATAATTACAGAAATTGTGTTTGAATTAATTATATTCTAACTAGCACTTACACTTGCTAAAATAACACGTCTAAAACTGCAGCGAAAAGTCTCGATAGTTTGTGTTAATGTGTTAAAAGGATGCCTTTATCTGTGTTTGGTCTTCATCATAGGCATCGGCCACTTTCCTTATAGTTTTAGATTAAAGTCAATCCAATTAGAGACATCCGAGTTATCTAGTTGTTAAAGTTGTGATGTGAACACAGCATAGTGCTGTATAGACTAGTATCTAATTCTTCATACATTAATCGACAGGTGTGACCATAGCTGCTTAGACTGCTCAGGGCCCGGGGAGAGGAACTGCAGCAGCTGTGTCGGCGGTTACAATCTGGAGGCCGGAGCCTGCGTGGTCAGCACCATCTGCAAAGATGGTGAGTTGTCAGATTTCTTATCTGCAAAAACTGCCTCAATGTGTTTATTTTGTGCCTGTTGCATTGTCTCAGGCAATAGTCATTATGCATACAAGTACAGTGCATTGTGAATCTGTGTAAGGACTTAGAGCATCAGTGAATTGGACAGAGCAGGAAGAAAACTTTATAATGCATTTTATTCATAACAGTATTTTGCAAGATGTTGAATGAAATTAATTCTCCCATCTAAACAAAGAGCCAAAGGCCTCAAGGGTGCAGATTGACATCTCGGTTCTAACACTATTTTCCTCTCCATTTGAATTGAATTGTGTTATATTCCACTGGGTTTAACAATTGCTGCTTTATCAAGTAAAAGCTAAGGACTCACCTGTGGCCTTCTTTTAACTACTTCCAAGCTTTGTACTAACTTTTTGAATCAAACTGCTCCAAGCAGGAAGGCAGCGTGTCCTTGCTTTGCCTTTGTCATGTCTATCTGAAGGCCTCATTCGTGTTCTGCACATTATTAACATATTATCTTTCTATTATTACACACTCACACACTCGTATAGCTTTAGTCTGACGTAACGTCTCCTGAAGCATCTGCTGACCCTTTATCCCTTTCCTTCCTCCTCACTAATTTCTTGCTTGCACTTTTGATTTTCTGTCTGTCCTGCTTTATGGTGTAGTCTTTTCTGAGCAGTGCATGTTTGGCTAAAGGATCTTTTAGTGTAAATCTTCCTTTTTCTCTCTAACCGGCTGAGGTGATGCTCTGACCATGAGGCTATGACCGCAGCCTGTGATTTGCTGTTGTTGCCACGACCTTCAAGTTAAAATGAACCGACTGTGTGACCTTTCTGTTGATGATGATTGCTCTGCCTAAAGTGCACCCTCAGTCTGTTTCCAACCTTACATATTGATCAAACTTTGATTGGCAGCCCAAAGGGGACCGCTGTGTTTAATTGCTGTCGACGAATGTAAGGATTGGCTTACAGCTTTTACAGACTGGTGGTCCACTTTGGGTTTCTGTGATAGAAAATGAGACCAAGTTGTGAATTTCAAAAATCTTCATTTTTCTAATTGTGTGACGTTTGTTTTTTTTTCTCTCTCTCTCTGTGTTTTCTCCCAAATCTGTTTTCTCTCTCTCCTGACGTGGATCTAATCACTCCACTGGACAACAATCATTTTCCACCTTGATGAACATCACCTGTGATTGGATCAAAAACTCTTCCTGTCATCTGAAACCTCTCCTGACCAATCACACGGCTCTGCCTGCCATTCAACCATTTCTAATGGTTCTGCCCTGCGTGTGTGTGTTTCCACATGTAACTGAATGTGTGTGTGCATGTTTCCCCCCTCCCCTCCTTCCAATCTCCCCCTGTATCTCTTCTTCCTGGTCTGTGGAAAGCAAATGAAGAATCTTGGGCTGAAGGCAGCTTCTGCGTGCTTGTTAAAAAGAACAATCTTTGCCAGAGGAAAGTGCTGCAGCAACTGTGCTGCAGAACGTGCTCGCAAAAGGGCTGATGGGATGTACTCACTGGGCGTACAAAAGGGAGTGCGGGGGGGATGTGTGGGCAAGGGGGGGGCACCCCTCCTTCTCAAACACCCCCCTGCCCACTCATTCACAGTCACATAATTTATAAGAGAATCTGTGCCTCTTAAAGGGACTGCATCGGAGGTGCGATGACAGGACTACAACAAACCTACCTTCTTTCTGTACTGGGACACACACACGTGGTCAGGGTGTAAAATGACTTATGGGACTTATTTCAAGAACAAACGAGCAAATGAAAACAAAAGTGAAAACACACAAAAGAATAAAAGTGTCGGTATTTTGTGACCAAAGCATCGATGCCAAAATAATTGAACCTTCTTTTTTTGTTGCCAGTGTAGCATAGCTCAAAGCAGGAGCCACTCAGCCTGTGAATCTCTGAAAACATCTGTGTGCATTTTTATTTTGGCTTCTCTTCCTCCTCTCTTTCCAGCGTTAACGATAAACAGATGGAAAGGGAACGTACAGTAGGAAAGGCCCTGGTGTTCTGCCTGTAAATATACGTCAAAGGATCAAAAAATGAAGCTCACTCAGTAATGTGAAAATAATGTCTGTCTGGGCTGACTCTGGCTGTTTAGAGGGGGTGAGACAAATGCACACATAGACAAAGATACATATATACCGCACACACAACACATAAATCAGCCACCTTTGAAGTTAGCTGCTACAGTGTCACCGTAGCCAGACACCGATGAACGTTACTGACCAAAACCACCTCTTTTCATTTATTTAAAAACACAAACCTGCCCTCTGAATAGTGTTTGTTTGTCTTTATCGGTGTGCGTGTGTGTAGGAGAATGCCATTAATTCTTAATGTAAGCCCAGACAGCATTGATTCATTCCAGAGGTACTACAAGACGAGTCGATAGTCATTCCTTCTGGAGCTTTCTGCAGGGAAGGAAACGCTGCAGTGAGTCAAAATGAATCTGAGGTCCTAGGGATGCACCGACACCAACGCCTCTTTAACACCAACGATTCTGATCCTGGATACAAAACCTTCTGAGTATTGAATCCATCCATTTCTATGACTGAATGATTTAAAGCTTTTGTCAGGTGATAAAATAATTGAGCTCGTATTTGTACTGCATTACTTTTATATGTGTTTATCCTCTTTCCATTATGCAACCCCCAATAAAGGGAATTTGTTCCTGTATCGGTGCATCCCTACATGTTACTGTTCAAAAATAAAGTAGTTTTAATGGCAATGCATATCAGCTGAAGTATTGCGCCACACTTTCAACACAGAAGGTCAATGATGGGCACTGAAACTATTCTCATGTTTCAGTTGCAGGTAAACGTCTCTGACGGGCAGACAGGCAGGAAACTGCTGAGGTGAACATAAGAGCTATGACGGTAAATTTAGTTCTAAACACGATTTTTTTGTTCAGTCAACCCAAGAAAAAGTGGAAAACAAACCCAACGAGGCAATCAATTATTTCTATTTACATCATAATTGTTGGAGCTGAAAGTGAACTCACAGAAAATGTTAAATCCCATCGAGCTGAAAGCCGCTCGTGTTATTGCCGACAGACGTCGGCTGTCTGCTCTCCCCTCCTGTCTGTCTCTGAACCGTACCTGATGAAACTCAAAGGTTATTCCGCTGGTGCTTGTTTCGAATAAAGAGCAGCAAATATCATGTTTAAGATTCTTGTTGTATTTGTGTGGGTTTTCACACCTGCAGCTTGAGCATTTACAGTATTAGATGAATTGTTGTACTGTCGACTGGTTATGGTTCTTGATGATTTGTAATAAAGATTGATGACTCCCCTGTTTTGGTTAACAAAAACTTATTCTTGGTCATTGTTTAAGATGACTTCAATTGACTTTAGATTGTGTGGTCGTAGGCGCACGTACACACCCCCCTCGTATAAAAGCTGTTTTTATGGTGTACCTGTGACATATCTGTGACAATGCATTATTAATGTTACTCAAAGTCCTAGTTTTGAAAATCTTTTTTTACTTAAGTGTTCTTATTAAAATGTTTAATCTGTTCATGTTTGTTTTTCTTTTCACTTTACGTTAATGCACTGCTCTGCGTACGTTAGCAGTGTGTTAATGTGGAGGATTTTTATGTGCTTCTCACTGCCTCTGAAACATATGGTGCCCTTTTTTTCACTATTGAGTTATTTTTTCACCGGATTCATGAAAGAGAAAAACACCATTGATATTCACATCATTGCTTTAAGTTTTCAGCATTCGATCAGAGATTGATTAAATGAAGGTTCCACATGCCGCAGGCTGGCAGGCTCTTTAAGGAAACATGTGCACCCAATGACAATTAGGTAGAAGTTTAAACGGGTCAGGTCCGGCTGCTTTATTACAGGTGCAAACTTTAATGTCATTATGGATTAAGGAAAACCTGGTTTACATTGATGTGTGAGCCTGCATTTATTTCAAATTATTCTTGTTCTTTTCTTGCCTTTAAGCCTTGGGTCCAAGGGATTCAAAGCATGTCTGCATGCACTGCAAACTGCCTGATTGATTGTCTGATGTTGCACTTTAAGCCATCAGATATGTATTGTTAATTATAAAAGTATTAGAAGAGTTAAAGGTGCATCAAACAGCTGTCTGTAAAACATTTCAATGCTCATGGTCAGTGTGGATGCCAATATTGCCTCTCCTGTGTACAATAAGGCTGTAACTGTAGTCCCACTTCCTGTTGAACCCACACAACTTTCTTTTTTTATTTTGTTTTCCATGTCTTGAAACTGTTTATTACAAAAGCAAATGCATTGTCACCTTACAGCTAGAAGGTTCCTGGTTCGAAACCCGATTCAGATGTAGGAGGCCTTTCTGTGTGGAGTTTGCATGTTCTCCCCGTGCATGCGTGGGCTCCCTCCTCGTACTCCGGCTTCCTCCCACAGTCCAAAGCAGGGCCGGCTCACGGAATAGGCGATATAGGCGGTCGCCTGGGGCGCAGGCTTGAGCCTCAAACGTTTTAATGAAGCCCCAATGTTAAATTCAAGCCTACTGCAAGACTGACACCTTCACTCCCAACCTATCTCGCTGCTCCGCTCGCATGTGCCATCACTCTGCAGCTCTAACTTCCTCGGCCATTCACTCAGCGCGCCCTTCCTGACACGAGTTACAAGAGAGGAGAGGAGAGATGCGTTCAGGCCCAGTTGGAAAACTTTTAATAGAGGGTTCGTCGTGCAGATAATGTATGTTCTGTTGTTTAATTAGCTCGACCAACTCGACTAATCCCGCATGTGATACAGACAGACAGCATAGAAAGGGAGGGGAAGAGAGACAGCAGCATGTGATGGAACGAGAAAGAAAAGAGACAAAGAAACTCCATCTTAAAGGTCTTCAGGTCTCTTCTGGATAACTGTTGCACACTGGCATGCAAAATAAAAAATTATATTTTACCATTTGCAGTGGGGGCTCCAAACACATGCTCGTTGAATTGCCTGTAGGGGTATGTGAGCGAGAAAGGTTGTCTGTCTCTATGTGTCAGCGCTGTGATTGACTGGCGATCAGTCCAGGGTTTACCCCGCCTCTCACAGAATGACAGCTGGGATCGGCTCCAGCCCCCCCTTAACAGGATAATGGATGGATGGGTTGATAAGCAAATGTATCAAAGCAGGAATTTTCATTCTTTAAAAGAGCTCTTCGATGCTGTTCAGGCTGTCATACAGGTATTAGAGTTGCTCACACGCTTGTGGAGTGCAGGATGTAACTTGATGTACAAACTTTCCATTACAGAGTTAGTGTGAGAAAAACACACAGTCACTTTAAATAAATCCAGCACAAGTTTCTTTGGATCCTACAAGATTAACCAAATCAAACATTTTGTCTCTGCAGTCATTATGGGCTCATTTATTTCAACATAGAATAAAAGTGGGGCTCTTGCACACATATGGTGTTTAATCGTCACAAATATCTCCCTTGTGTTAAATCTGGCCATAATTATCATGATCCCTCCAAATATTTGCATCTACTGGCACTCAAACAATGTTTATCTTATCCTATTGTATCTCATGGGAGGCAGCACGCTGACTCAGAGTTTGTCAGTTTGTGTGTGTTTGTCTCCCTCCCAAAAGGTCGTTTATTTTAGGTATTATTTCTGACATTGCCCTTTAACACGGCACGGTCTTTCCTAACAGTTACTGAGGACAAATATCCCCACATGGATAAGTCATTTCTAATTTATCTCAGGTGAAAAAGCAGGAATGCTCCCCCGTGGTGACAGATAAAATATGTTAGATAAACAGTGTAGTAAATATTCTCCTGAACCCCTGCTGCTTTTAGTGAATGTATCTTTTTTTCCTCTTTTCTCTTGCTCCAAGTCTGTGCAGGTATCAGGAGGTTGAAGGGCCGGGGAATTGGGATTCAGCACCAGGTGTGGTTGATGTCAGTGTGATATCTGCCAACAGAGCTCCCTCTCCTCACAGAGTAGACTGTCAATGTCCTCACAAGGTCAGCCTAGTCCATAACAGCGGAAAAGTTTCCCTCCCCTGAGTGTCGGCGTCTCTTTTCTCTCCCCTTCATTCGGTGGGAGTCCAAAGTGTCTGTTTTTTGCTGAGTGGAGTTGTGCGGCTCTCCGTCCCTTGAGAACTTGGCTCCCTGTTTGTTTGTGTGCGTGAGTGAGGGGGAGACAAACAGAAAGACACGGAGATAATTTGTGTGTGTGCGTGTGTAAGAGAGAGGGAGAGTGACGGCGTTTATTCGGGGGCTGTTTGAATGTTTTCAGCAGAGCTCCACTGAATGGGAAGCCACCGCCTGTTGTGTTTGTACACAAAGAAGCGCTTTTGTTTTGAAAGGAACAATTGAGCTTTTCACAGAGAGCACAGACAACCTCGCCGCTGCCTTAAAGGATGCTCACACAGACACACAAACACAGCTCCGGCCTTATGCCTGAGCCTGTGTCTGTCACCTTTGTCTTATACAAAGGTAGGATAGGAGACAATGTTGATGCCTCTTTTGTTACGGCTCCTTTCAGTGCTGCCAAATGTGAAGCTGAAGGTTGATTGAGCTTTCAAAGAACTTCTCTCTCAATCCTCTTGAAACTTTGGACACAAAAGCTCATATATATATATATCTTTGTCCCAAAGTTTACATAACAATAAATCATGCTGCAGAAGAAGAAAGACCATTCTGTAAATGTCATTAATTATGATATTACAATTGCAGAACAATGATTAGTAGTGCTGCATATCGCAGAATAACAATAATATATCCTCCTGCTGTGTGACAATGCTTTGATTAATGCCAGTGACTCAACAATCGCTTTGCCAGGTGTTGAGATTTCTGGCGCCCAAAACTTCATTTCCAGCCTGAACTTCGTTTTGTAACAAAAAACTTTCCTACCTCCCGAAACCTACGCACACTTTCAGCATTTCCAACATTTGCAGCATTGGAGGATGTGGCTGCAGGAAGACATTAATTCTAAAGTTAAAAAAAACAAATGTTGAGTTGGTATTGCTGCACAGTTTTCATGGTACACAAAGTATTTTCCAACCAAGTTCATTCATTCTGTATTCAAGTAGAAGTCCAGATACGTGTGTAACAAGACTAGGTCAAAACCTATGTAGCGCGTTTAAAAGCAGGTGCGCGCTGCGGACGTAGGTGAGGACAGCAGAGGAGCAGCCCCGCCAACTCCCCGAGCAAAGTATCCAGAGCCGTATAGACAGAGAGTCGCGTCAGTGGAGGTCCAATGCTCCGTGATCCGTCATTGCGATGTCGCAGGTCTCTCTCACTACGGCTCTGAAAGTACCGTCACTCAGTCAGTCAGTCAGTCACATACAGACCCGTGTGTAGGGCTGACCCCGGCGGTTAGCCAAAAAAAAGAGACTCTGGTAAAAGTAGAAGTACTGATTATAACTAAAGTAAAAGTGAAATGTTACAAGCTTTGAAATGTATGTAAAGTGTAAGGACGTTTCTATCTGCTGTTTCTGTGCAAAGCTGACTGATCCTCAAATCATAATTGGGAGGATTATACTAAACTTGAAATAATATATCTATATATCTATATCTATATCTATATCTACATATATATATATATATATATACTAACAAGGAAACCAAGGAAACAACTTTTCTATGTGTTATTGTCCATACAGGTTCTAATCTTATCTAATCTTGATGGTTGGAAGGCAGCGCACAATGATGCAAAGTAAAATTAATTTTGAAATCGTTTTGAGAATGTACAGATTCCAAGTTACAGATATTTGTGTCAAAATAAAGGGCGTAAAAATGAAAGTTGTAAGAAGTAAAGTACAGATACCCAAAAACACTCTCAGTACAGTGCAGAAACAGAATAAGTACTTTTTTTACTTTCCATTCCTGTCATCTAAGCTTGTGCAGTTTCAGATTTGAGAGTGGCTACAGTGAGCCCTGAGAGGCGTAGGTAACACTTAGTGTATTCAGACTGTGGGAACGTGGAGAGAACACAAAAACTCAACACACATGCAGGAGTTTTCTGCCGTAAGGCGGCAACTGTAAGTTTTTATTGGCTGTGTCAGGTCACTTTAAAGTTGATACATCCCAGCTGGACATGTTTTGTTCTAAGAACGTTCTGAGAATGTGCGATGTTCTGGTAATGTTTTGAGCGGGAAGTTTTTATTTGGTTCCCAGAATGTTTTTTTAATAATAGGAGAACGTTCTCTGAAAACATTTCCAGAAAGTTGCAGTGAGAAGGTTCTGTTGTTAACAAATCACATTTCAGGAACGTTTTATAAATCACGTTGTGATAGTTCAGGCCGTACGAACGTCCTGAAAAGATCCTCAGACCGTTGCAGTCAGCATGTTCTACCTTTGTTTTTATGTCACATTCAGCAAATGTTTTATAAAAGGCGTTCTGACATCCCAGGCCTCAATAACATCCTGAAAATATCTTCATACTGTTGCAGTTAAAATGTTTTGTCTTAGTTAAAGTTTTAACGTGAAGAAGAACTTTATTTGAAATGATAAACATCCTTAAAGCGTTCTTTGAATATTAGATTAAAAGGTTTTCTTTCAAACGTAATTAGAACATGTAGGTCATGTTAGCCACTGTTATGGGAACGTTCCCCGCTAGCTGGGATATTATTATCTGTAAAAGTTTGGTAACTTAATGTTTCATGTTAAAAATCAGCCGTCATCTGTGTTTGATTAAAAAGTCTTGAGTTGTTTTAAGAATCGTCATGTTGCTTTGATAAAGTATTTCTGATTCTAAAACTCACAAAAGGCCACAAATAATATCTAGCTCACTGTAAAAGCACTCGGTTGTTAGAAAGCACGCCTGGATTTTCAATACTGATGCTTGATTTTTGTCAACCCTGTGAAATAAATGTGCTCACTATATAACAACAAGACAAAGAGAAGAAGACAATAAAGAGGGATATAGCTGTTACTGTGCGGGAGATGTCATAAGGGCGAGGATAATGAGCTGAACCCTCAGTGATATGAAAACAATAACAAGTGACTGTTGGTTTTAATTGGTGCAATAAGGACACATCCCAGCATCAACTCAGGTCGCTCAAGTGAAAAACACAAGACACAGCTGGTAAACACTTAAAAACAAAGCACGGAGCAACAGAAGTAAGTAATTATTGAATTAGTCAGAAAAAGTTGTTGAAAAGGTTAATAATGGAGAAGAACTTGAGGCAGGTTACAGGTCATGTTGCTGTGATTCACTGTTGCTCTGTCTGCAGGACAGTACATGAGCCCACACGGAAAGTGCCACCTGTGTGATGCTACCTGCCTGCAGTGCTCGGGTCCAGAGAGCGAGGACTGCACCAGCTGCCCTGCAACCCGGTGAGGATCACTCTCATGTAAACACCTGTATTCAACAGACGCAAAGCAACACTGCTGAGGAGGTACTGTTGTTGAACAGAACTTAAGAGCTGACGTTCAAACAAGGACACCCTGAATCCTAGAGACTTCCGATATTTTTTTGCCGATAAAACAACGCTTTAATTCTGCCTAAATGCTCGATGATTCCCTAAAAAAGCTTGACGTAATGCTACGACATTAACTCGGCACGAGTGTGCGTGCACTGCCTGCGCAAAGTAATCAACAATATACAAATAAAGACTAAAAAGTCACAGAAACTCGAGCCAATGAATAGAAGTTAAACAACTTTCACAACTTTTAACTAGCTAACAGTTAGCTCACATTCTCATCATTTTACCAGACTTAACAACATCAAACACGCCGAAAATACACTCACGGCCAAAGCCGACGCTAACAGAGAGTAACATAAACACCAGTGCAAAACTTACTCACATATTCATGGACGCACACACGATAAAAAGAGGCGTGGCGATCACTGATGTCTCCGTAGTAGGTGCAGTAAACAAGTCCGGGCGTGTCTCCCTCACTGCTCAGAAACATGAGTGATCAGACATGTGACCTTTTGTACAACACCTCTTTCATCAATCATCAAAAAGGGTGCATCTGTGATATGGCAGTTTTTGGCAACTTCAATAAGAGTAGGCATGATATCAATTCCACTACAGGGGAGACTTCTCTTCCCTAGTTGCTGATGCTTATTTTCTATGTTCATTGGAAACTACATCCCCACCTGCAGTTTCTATGATGACGGATACTGCAGCATCCGCTGTAAGAAGGGCAGTTATGCGATGGGGAGGCAGTGCCAGCTCTGTCACCACACCTGCAAGGAGTGCACGGACGAGGGACCCGACAACTGCACCAGCTGTGACAAAGGTACACTTACCTCAGTACCTAAAAACCTAAAAGATTTGCATGTAACCCATTGTGTAAATCAAAATTTCAATACTATACCTGGCTGTAAAGAGCTTCCCTAAGTGCAGATGAAACCCTAAATACACACTTGAACCTTTCCATCTTTTTCCTCCCACCGTATCAACCCTGTGTGCTCTTTGCCTTTGAAGTGACACAGGTAACATTTTGCAGAAGTGCTCTGGTCTTAACCTAAAAACCCATCTATCTCGCTATGACTGCAACGTAAGTGAAATCGTGCTTTTCTCGTAACATCGCATGGATCAAGCCAAGGCTCATTTGTGCCGGACTCCACCGATCAATCCTCTAAAAGTAAATGGATCTAATTAAAGCAGTGATTCAGCTAAAGCCTGCAGATAGATGTGTTTAAAGGGGGAATCAGTCATTTGTTCGTTGTATCCTCGCGCTGAGGTCACACAGCACATCTCACAGTTTCTGCTCAGTTAAAGGACAAGCTGTGTCTGGATTTCAGGGCGACTTTTACTTCCTTAACTCTTGGTTAATTTTGTGGTTTTGTGCAGCCCATAAGAAACACTTTTTCATCAGCGTGGATACAATCGTTATGATAAAACCCGGATGCCATTAGAGACTCACAGCTGAAGAAATATCAGCTGAAGGTGGTGCTAATAACTGTGTTTATCACAGTGTCACAGACAGTATTATGGCTGTCAGGATAAATGTATTTACACTTGGGAGATTCTGTTACACACACACACACACACACGCTTTAAGATATCAGACAGCCAACGAGAAGATTAACACCAGATTTCCCCTTCACACACACACACACACACTCTCCTCTCTCTCTCTCTCTCGCTCACCTCACGTGTGCACGGACACACACACTCTCAATTAGCCGGCAAGTTTGTCAGACTGTGTTTGCAGAATGTGGTTCCATTTAATTGCAGGTCTGTCTGAGACTCAATGAGACATAACAATAATAACATGAAGAGACCCTCCATCTGTCTCTCCCCGTGTCATTTCTCTCTCAAAACAACCGCTCTTATCTTAGCCAGTCACACTCACTCGCACACACGCACACACACGCACACTCACACATCTATGCTGGTGAGCAGACGGTTGTTGATACTGACCTTTGATAGTCATGTGGCGTTTTACACCCCTGCTGTGTCTAGAAGGTAAAAAAAAAAGAGAAAAAACTGCAGAAAGGAGCGTAACAGGGAACGAGGGAAGAGAGGAAGACAAGAAAAGAGAAGAAAATATGTCAATTTTAAAGCCCTAACATGAGCAGGATTCTTTTGTCATTTGTGTGGAAGAAAGGCTGCTATAGATGTGCTATCATTCCACATTATCACTGTATATAACAAGTTAAAGACAACCCCGTGTTTATGTGCGTGTGCATGTGTATGACTCCCTGTCTGAGTATGTCTGCAGGCCTGTTTTGTGCATCAGCACTCTTTGTCCTTTCTCTGAGTCCCTCACAGCTTTCCTTTTCTTTCCCTCTCCATATAGATAAGTTTGAAGTGAGCAGGTACTTCTATCAGGGTCAGTGTCGGGAGGTCTGTCCTGAAGGTTTCTTCCACTCCACATGGAGACGATGTGAAGCCTGTCCTGCAGACTGCATCGTCTGCTCAGGAGCACATCACTGTGTCCACTGTAACCCCGGACACAAGGTCAAGAACGGCCAGTGTGTCCCTTTGGAGTGCAGCGCAGGTGAGATATGAGACTTTGTGACGGGAACTCATCCTACTGTCACTGTATGAAATGTGGATAATCCTAAAAGAGTGGTTACTTCTACTTGTTCAATCAAATTTAAGGGAGGATTACGTCTAGATCTCACTACTGTTGAATAAATAAAGACGTTAGGGAGGATTTTTTGATGGCTGCCACTGCTGATAAGCACCACTGTCACAACTCGGGGCTGAATTTGGCAAACGTCACTTCAGGGAACACACATGAAGCACGGTGACCTCATTTTTAATGAAAATTCAAAAACAAAGTGTGCTCAAAAAGAAAAAACTGCTACAGTTTATGTTCTGCTGGACGGACTGGCTCCTTTGAACTACTTCGATTTGGAGGTAAAGGTGGATTTCGGTGTCAGGTGTGAAAAATGTGCAGTTCAGAGGAGAAATTGAACCTGCCTGTGTGCCTACCAGTAATGTTTTATAAAAAGGGGCTTTTGAAGGTTTGGGAAGTTAAATAAATAATGCTACATTTCCATCAGGTGATTGAAGTAATTTTCCAAGCTGCCTTCGAAGTACAACATGAAGCAAACTACATCAGAAGGAACATACGCCCAAAATAATGTTTTAAATCAAGCATACATACCATAACATTATTCTGTTTAATTAAAACAACAGTAGATGAGAGTATAGTGAAAGATGAACACATTGCTCTCTCTGTGAAAAGTGACAGGCAGCCAAAGGAGGAGTGAGAAAGTATACTCTGACGTCTGAGATAAGGAGAGGAGAGGTTTAGGTGAGAGGTGTCACTGCACTGAGTGTGAGGCTGAGGTAAAGAGTTATGTTGAGAGTTTATATGTGAGGACATAAAGTTTATGAGTGGGAGGATGAGATGACATTCTTATCATATGAGGCAGGCAGGTCTCAACAGGCCTCACAGACATATTCAACTCGGGAGTCAACTCTGGAGTAGAGGAAAATCAAGCCGCGGTGGATGGAGCGTAGTCTTTATATTCTCATCCTTTGGTGGTATCACAGGCAGAGCAGTGACACCGGACTGATTGATGGGACATGTCATAAACGTTTACAGAACAAATGTATAATTCTTTTGGGGGGGAATTTTTTTTTCCAGAACGATGGCAAAGTTTTTAATTTCAAAATAAGACACGCAATGCACCTGCTTCTGATTCATGACAAAAACAACAGAAACACTAAAATTCTATTTTAAAGACAGGCAGTAGTTTGATTGTGATATCTGCTGTGATATCTGCTTACGTCTCGTGCTTTTCTAATCCACTGTTATTCTGCTGTTCCATCAGGTCAGGTTGCAGATGCAGAGAGAGACGACTGCCTCCCCTGTGACGAAGGCTGCAAGCAGTGTAAACGCAGTGAGTAGACCACATCTTTTCTCACTCCTCACTTTCTCTCTACCCCCTCTCAGACCCTCTTCATCAATGAAAGTGTGAAAATAAAACCAAGTGCGCTGCAGCATCAGCAGCCTCTATGTGCTGTCGCCACATGACACAACACAGTCTTTTGCAGCCAGAGTGACTGTAGATGGAAATGACTCACATTGCTCTATTTTCACAGTTAAGAGTCAGGCACAGTACTTATTAGATGTGGGGAAAGTTCGCAGACAAAACATGGCACCTATTAAGGGATTTACTTTAGTAGATTAGTAGATAGATTCACTAAAGATGATTGATCTTTGTTCCCCCTCAGTCTGTGCTGTATAACTGCAGATACATCCTCAGAAATGAACTTGAATGAGCTGAAACACTGTGTGCTGTTAAAGTATAGGTGTTAAAACACAAAAAAACACATCTTTAATTCCAATTAGAAGAAGAAGAAGAAGAAGACATACAATATTAATCCCCAAGGGAAAATTCAATGTTTTCACTCCCTTCGTACAAACGTGCCGAAATACACACATGCACAAACAGGACCCTATGAACATGCACTAAGAGAGAGAGGTCAGAGTGAGGGGGCTGCACATGCCCCGAGCAGTTGGGGATTCGGTGCCTTGCTCAAGGACACCTCGACAGTGCGCAGGAAAGGAGCTTGCTACCTGCACAGAGTATCTCCTATGAATTAACTGCACTTGTAGACCATAACTATCAGGCATTTCACCCCATTATAAAATGCACTAATGCTAAGAACTGGACTCATAAAGGTGCAGAAATGTTACTTTTTTTAAATAATTACTGCAAGGAGAACTTCCTGGAATGTAAGTCATGTAGGAGGCGGACTGTATCCGTCCCACAGAGGGTTAAAGAACATTGATTTTCCGCTCCTGGGTAAATGCTGCCAGTAACTATTTGTCCTTCCATTGTTGTTTCCCTCCATACAGAAGAATCAACAGCTTTGTGTCGGGCAAAACAGGACGCTCAAACACTCTTTTTCTGAGTGCTTGTTTTTTTCTCAACAGCGTGAAAACTTAGAGTAAACTATACAGTACGAGTCCTCTCTAAATCTCACTCCGCAGCCTGTCGGTACAGGCCGCAGAAAGACCAGAGCACTTCCTTCTCTCGGAGATGCTTACTGACACACTTGAAAGTTGTTATTGTGCAGAACTAGTCTGAGGTGGAGACTGTTATTATGTCATTATGCATTCTGGGTGGAATATCTCTCCTCTGTCTCACATCCACCACAACAGCCCCCCCCTTCCCCTCCCCGCCCCGCCGCCTGCTCTTGATAATCACAATTCTGCGAGCTAAACAAGTCAGTCAGCAGATTAGAGATTTGGGATGATTGGCCCTGTGACGCGCTGCTACGGGCTGAAGTGAAGATGAAACAGAACGTGCAGTGTCTGAGACGAGTGTTTAATATGTGTGTGTGCTTGCTTACGCCACGTCTCAGCCTCTACATCCAGGCTTATGAAGCCGTTTCGGTCAGACTCGTCTGAGGCCCTTTGACGAGTCTGCTTCGGTGTGAGGATTTGGTTGTATTTTTTAAATCAAAATTAGGATTGGATACAGATTATACATGCAGCTTTGTGTATTCAAGGTCAATCCCATAATGTTAGCACTATCTTATGAGGTCTGCCGGTTACTGGTTCCACAAAGGCAACAAAACACCTCAAAACGTCCTCGTCGTCTGTAGCCAAACTCTTGCTCTCAAGGTTTCTGTTTTTGTTTAGTTTAAGGTGAACTTTTAATTAAAGATTAGGCTTATAAGTAAGTAAATGAGCTGTGTGTGTTGGTGTGTAAATTTGCAATGTGCAGTTGTTTCAGATATATCAATGTGCTCTGCAGCCTGACAGTGTGTGATAAGATGCAGAAGCCCCACTCGGTCCTATCACCCCCATCAAATTACTCCAGCACTCATCATCAGCTTCGTAGCCATTAATCCTCTGTGCACACGATGGAATAAAAAGTATTTTATAATTGGATTAGTCATGTTTTGACTCTGTCCTTGTGATGCATGTGTCTCGTGTAGCCGCAACGATGAGTGCTCTCTCAGGCAGGTAAAATCGCCAGAATGTGTCTTCAACCTGTGATAAAAGGCAGTAATCCTGCAGCTTCTTTACCATGGAGCCTGCTGCTGAGGCTGCTGGCGCTCTCAGGCTCTTCTCACCTCCAGCGCTGAGCTGTTTTGATGCTGCGCGGCTCATTCCTGCTTAAGAAAAGCTGTTTCTCATGGATGCTTTGCTGCATTATATTCACACATCTGCTGTCTTTTTCCCTCTTAAAAATCCCCTTCTCAAACACCTCTTGAAAAACAAACTGTATATGTAGGTGCAGCCTGTACCTTGCGAGTGCACTGGCCTGTAAATGTATGTGTTTGAGTTCTTGCACATTCCACAAGTGCATACTTCAGGATGTGTGTGCCAGTTTAAATTCTGTTGAAATCCCCCCTCCCCTGGCTTCCACAGTTAATATTTATGCGGGCGCTATTTTCTCTCTCTTCACATAGACACAGCCTGAAGGCATGATTTCCGGCTCCTCTGTCCCTCCCACCTTCCCTCCCTTTCTCCCGGTCTCTCTCTGTATGAGTAATTGCTTTCACAGGTAGTGGCTTGTCGACCGCATTGAAGTGCAAACCAGTGCAGTGTTAAGTTGTGGGTGCTGGAAGGAGGGTTAGAGAGGAATGGGGTGTGGGGGTCGATGGAGGCAGTTCTGGAGAGGATGAATGTCCCAAGGGAGAGAAGATGCTTTTTTAGGAGTTATTTCCATCTCTTTCTCTCCCCCTTTCTATCTTTATTTAACCCCCCTCTCTCTCTTTATTCTGCTTCCTGTCTGATCCTCGCTTTTCTCTTCTCTTGCCCCGCTTCGTGCTCCGTCTGTCCCTGGAGATACTTTGACATTGTTGGACTAAGAAATGAAAGTGTGGTTCTTCCTCAGCAATAAGTATTTGATTGACAGTAAAAATGAATAAGTTTGAAGGAGAAATTAACTTTTTCCTTTGGTGTGTGTTAAAAGAAACTCTCACACACCTGAATTACTTATTTTTATCCGCTACATACATTAACAATAAAACCCAGTAACAGCACTTGTTTGAGTGTTGTTAAGGTGTTGTAAAGCTAAAGTACACCTGTGGTGCAAACACACTACTGTTAACACACGACAACAAGGCAGCAGCATCCGACTTCTTAAAGATGGAGAAACAGACGTTACCGATGTGACCTTCACTTCCTGTATGGACTCTTTGACGTTTACACTCATTACAGTGCTTGTTAGATCTGTTTGCTTGTTCTCCATTGATCACACTCAGCTGATGATTGATCCGGGAGCCGCTCAGTACTTGTAATGGACTGCACTGAATGCATGTATTTTGTGTTGTCAGAGCGCCTCCTGCTGGTGTTAAAAGAATATCACAGTGCCGCCTGCAGGAGATGAGAGATGTTCTTTTCCACATTTTAAGAACCAGACAAACACGAATACAAACAGATATTCATATTATATTAACATTAATCTATTTTTTTAACCTCTCTTGTATGCAGAGATAATGTGAAATATGCCTTAAAAACTGATGATAATATAAGTAACACAGCTTTACCATCACTCAAGCAGTACCCCCTGTTTAAATGTGAGATGAGGGGCTCTGTTATTCAGATTCAAATGGAGTCATTTTACTGCATGGCTGATGTTAATATCTGCTTCTCATCACAGCGGATTCAGAAGATCAGACGCAAACCGTTTGCCTCAAATGTGAAGATGGTTTCTACCAGTAAGTCTCCTCTGTGGAAATTGTCATCCACTTCCAGTTCATACGTCCTCATATTGATACTGTTCTTCTGTCTGTGTGTCAGGTTAGGCACAGACTGTCATCAGACCTGTCCAGATAGGACCTACAATGTGAAAGACGACATGGTGTGTTCTCCGTGTGAAGACAAGCACTGTGTCATCTGTGACCACTCCCAGTGCTACTGGTGTGACGAGGGACACAACTTATTTGGTAACATTACTTGTTAATATCAGGTCATTAACTCCTGGGAGTGACAGCTTTAATCCGCATCTAATTTTGATATAAAATACCTTAAAGAGTAGGTATCATGCTGTTTCACATTTTAAGACATATATATAATGTTACAATGTTGGATGTCCGTAAACGTGGGTGAAGTTTCAAATCTGTAGGTAAAAGTATGTTGGAGTAATGCCCAGGCTTCTCATCAGCTCAATCTGCAGGCTGCACTTTGTGACGTCACAAAGTGCAGCCTCAGCAGGCTTCAGAGAGCGGGCCAATCAGAAGAAAGTGGGCTTGTATAGGGCGGGGTTTCTTACAGAGACAGAGCCGACTGAGTCGTTTCAGGTAGAGGCTGTGTGAGGGTTAGGGTTAGCACTAAGTGTGAGTTTCTTTAACTGTAAATTATGCTAAGCTACTCCACAGGTATCACAGAGTGAAATATGAAGCTTGAAATTAGCATGAAACCCACCTGTAATTTAGATGATATCCCAGGTGGCATGTTTTTAAGCAAAACAAGTGTCAAAGATCAGTTAAACGGGGCTCAGAGGAAGTAACAAAGTGTACTTGTGTGTCCAGATGGGGACTGTGTGGATCACTGTATGGAAGGTTTCTTCGTGGATGAGGAGAGCCGGGAATATGAGCCGTGTCACCGCGCCTGTCGCACCTGCGGAGGGCCCCAATACGACGACTGTGACACCTGCGAGGACGGAATTACGCTGAAAGACGGGGAGTGTTTGGAGGGCAGACAGCTGGCGCCCTGCCCTGAGAATCAGTTCAGAAACAGTAGGGGAAACTAATGTTGTTGACATTATCCTCTAACTAATGTTTTGGCTGGATGCGAGTTATTTAAATTTCCATTCCTGATTTGAGAAAACATTTCATTCACTGAAGCATGTCTTCACTTGTGCTTCTGAAATGTAAGGCTGACTTTCTACAGCTTTCCTCACTAAATCATTAAATGGAACTGAAACCGGAATTACTGCTGTCAACCACAGAACCAATGAAGACACAGTGAAATATGATATTTGTTTCTCTATAACACATTCTTTACTATATTTCTACTCCCTTCTTGACACTTTTTACTTGTATTTCTTTCGGATAATCCCCTCTAATCTTTGCTTTAACATTAACATCTACATATTTTCTTTCTGTGTTGCTGTTCACCATCAGACCAGGGTGAATGTGAACGGTGCCACTCTTACTGTAAGACTTGCTCTGGAGCAGAGAGGGACAACTGCACAAGCTGCTACTCAGGTTTTGTATAAGTCTGAGCTTCTAAAACTACAAAAAAAACTTGATGTGCTTTCAAGAAGAAGTTTACAACTAAAACCCTCTGTGTCCTTTATTTTCCACTCCTCTTTTTGTCTTCAGATCGTTTCCTGACCGCAAGACAGACCTGCATGTCTCATTGTCCGCCTGGAACGTTTGCCAACAAGGCGTCCAGCCGCTGTGAAGACTGCTCTGAAGGATGTGTCTCGTGCCAGGACGGGAAACACTGCCAGAGCTGCCGCAGTGGACTCTACCTGCACAAGGAAATCTGTGTGGAGGAGTGTCCAAGGTGATTGTCCTGTTTTCCCATTTCTTGCCTTGAACATGAGCACACACCGTCATAATTCATCGACGATCATCTCCTCTCTGCTTCTTTCTCAGAGGGTTTCCTCGAGATGGTGTTTGTCAGCCGTGTGACCCGGAGTGTGCATCCTGCCGGGGAAACTCCTCTCACTGTCTGAGCTGTGAGATACAGTACTTCCTGCTGGGTCACTCCTGCGTGCCGCACTGTCTCGAGGGGTATCATGCCTCACAGACAGAGTGCCACCGCTGTCCATCTCACTGTAAAGAGTGCAATGAAGACGGCCTGTGTAAGAGTGAGTACGCTGTGGGGAGGAGGTCTAAAGAGATGTGTTATTTTAAATGACTTTGAAGTGTTAAGTAGAAGACAGGAAGGGGAGGGAGATGAGGAGGAGACAAGAAATTCAGTGAGCAACTCTCTGGTTTCTTCCCTGAAACAGTAAGAGCTGAAAGGGTAAAGGAAGTGAGGACCTGAGGAAAGATGATAAGTACAGGAGACATTAAAAAGAAGATGAGACGCTTAAGGGTTTTCATTGACTGACTTAAAGGAGCAATTCTCCCCTGGAAAAAGCCACTGTCAGTCAAAGCTGGTGTTCTCTGTAATCGATAGAAGCAATAATAATTGAAATTGGCGCAATAGCTGTGGAGAAAGTTGTACAAACAGCTCGTGGTGTCGCCCATTCTACATTCCTACAACACCCAGCATTGCAGCCCTCCCTCTGAAAGGAACGACCCAGCGAGAGACGCTGGAGTGAAATACTACTGTTTTTCAGTCAAGGACATTGATCGCTGCAGGCAATGGCTCAGAGCGGTACAGAACCTGAAATATGACGAGACGATTTTGAACGAGACACGACATTGGAGGCGTTCTACCACAAAGGCATTAGCTCCCCATAATAGCATGATAGGACTGAGGTTGAAAATCTACCACAAGTAACAGTGGTAGTTTTATGATTATCATTGAGCATATAGACATACAAGTGTTTAATTCTTGACTGTAACTTGTTTTAGAGGCGAATCGGGATCAGGCCGTTTGACTAAGGGAAAGAAGAAGAGATTTTTAAAAGTTAATACACAACAAAAAGGGTTCGGAGTTGTATTTGTCTGTAAATTCATCCCTGTTTTTATAATATAACTACAACTGCTCATGTGGCTGGTCTGTTGGGTGCAAGATTTTGTCTAAAAAATAACTTTGAAAAGAGAAAAACTGTTATATGTTAAGTCCAGGGGGAAAAAAACAATTTGGAAAGAAGTCCAGTTTTAAATATTTAATTCTATAATTTTAAGTCTTTGGCCTAGATTTTTTTTGTTGCTCTTTTTTGCACTTCTTATCTTACATAACTCTTTCTTTCTCTCTTTCCCAGAGTGTGCCCAATACTACTTCCTCCACGAGGCTAAGTGTGTGGATGACTGTCCGGACAGCTTCTTTGCCAGCGAGGAGCAGGAGGAGTGTGTGCCTTGCCATGCTGAGTGTGCCTCGTGTGACGGACCGGACGAAGATGACTGTGATTGGTGTCGCAACCCAAAAGCTGTTCGTTACAAGGGAGAGTGTCTGCCTGAATGTCCCTTACATACTTACTATGATGACAGCACCAATGAATGCAGAGGTGGGGGAAGTTTGAAGCATTTTTTGATCATTATAAAGAATTAAAATGGAATCAACATTTTTCATGTACATCATTACATTATTTTCCTTTTCCCAGGTTGTGATCTGACGTGTCTGAGCTGCACAGGCCCTGGTCCCACATCCTGCGATGGCTGTGAGACAAACAGGTTTAAAGATGCCAGAGGACACTGTGTGTTGTCCACCCACTGCCCTCTGGACACGTACATAGACCGGACTGGGGATTGCATAGATTGTCACAAACTCTGCAATCGCTGCTCTGGTCCAGGCAAACATAATTGCCAAAGCTGCAACAAGCCACTCTTCCTAATGAGTAAGTCATCATAATAAATGAGCAGAACGTATCTTAAATATCATGTTAGTGCTGTAAATGTAATGCTTCATACCCACCAAAGGATTACAATCATAACTTTGTGTCTGTGTCCATTAGAGGACACATGTGTACAGGCCTGTCCTGTGGGTTACTATGGCGAGGAGGGGTACGAACATGAGTGTAAGCGCTGTCACTCCAGCTGTCAGTCGTGTGTGGGTCATCACAGCGTGCAGTGTGTCGCCTGTAAACCTGGATTCTTCAGGGAGGGGATCAGCTGCGTGGAAACCTGTTCAGAGAGGTTAGAAGAACACGCACACAAAAGTCTCCTCTCCACTCATCACCTCCATCATAAACTAATCAGATATCCTCTCTTCTTCACAGTCACTTTGGAAACACCAGCAGCATGGTCTGCGAGCGCTGTGACCCCTCCTGTGGTCAGTGTTGGGGTCAGAGTAACAAAAACTGTCTGAGCTGTCGGGAAGGCTACGTCTACCTGAGGCAGTGGGGACAGTGTCTGAAGAGCTGCCCTCCAGGATACTACAAACGCAGCCGGTCCAACGTGTGTCACAAGTGTCACCCCACCTGTGAGACCTGCGACGGTAAAGGAAGGAAAGGATGTAATTTCTCAACTCGAACTACGGATGCATAGTTTATTATTTTAACGAGATGTTTTCACGTAACAACATGATATTTTCATGTAATTCCAGATATTTTCACTTTATGACATACAAACGTATCTCGTAATAACAAGAGAATGGTTTATCTGTAACACAGAACATTTCATGGTATAATGAGACAAATACTTTATTACACGATACGTTTGTATGTTGTAATACCATGAAAATATCTTAAACTAACGTGTTATTACATGAAAAATATCTTTATAGGATAATGAAGTTATTTTGGTATTAAAGTTTTTATTAATTTAAAGATATACAAACTGACAGTGTCATAACTTTGAGTTACAAAATATTCAAAGGCCTGTGATTTGCACATACAAAACAGCCAAAATAAATTAACATCAAGCAATTACTTCGGTTCAACCAGATCCTCACAGTGTCCCATGACCTCTTAAAGATCTTCCCTTCTTCACTGATTCTAGCTAACGTCTGTTCATATGATTTTAACATAAATTCCATCAATTTTTTATGATCCGGAGAAGATGTACTTTTCAATAATCTGAGGATCACTCGTGCTGCCGTGACAACCTCTACCATTATCATTGCAGAGTCATATTTTCATATATTGGACAATTCTGTTTGTTTTTAAGTTATTTTATTTTATTAACAGTTTCCAACATAGATTATTGGTCAGTAAGCCCATCCCGTGGAGCTTAACCCTCTGAGGCTCTTAGGACATTATTGTCCATTTTTTGCAAGTTTTGTTTGTCGTCTGGCCACCATTTTGCCTGTGTTAATGCACATGGCACAATTTTTTGTAACAACATTTTGGAAGTATGGAATTTTGGAATTCAAATATACATTTTTCTATAGACCAATAGAACACTGTGATATGAATTTACTACCCTATTTAGACGTTATGGACAAAAATGTCCACTTACAAGAACTGCTATAAAAATAGTACAGATTAATATTTTTTTTCCGCTTTTTGGGTTAAATCTTTTGATCAACTTCAGTCCTGATCAAAACTATCAAATATTGAATAATTATCAGGATTTTAACCCTTTAATTGCCAGTTTGAAAACATGAAAATCATATTTCTTGTGAAATAACACACAAAAAATGAGCTATTTTCCATATAACAAATGTTGGGTGGCTGGGGCATTTTTTTTTATCAGTCTTAACTATGTCAAGGATTAACCAAAATATTGACGTTGATGCATTATTAGTTTTTGTGTAGCATCAGATTTAAAATTTACTACCCTATTTAAAAGTTAAGGACAAGAATGTCCCATTAACTCCCATTCAAACCACATTTTTTTATCTCAAAGCCATTGCTGATTATAATCATGCATTCTGTAATGTTAGGGTTTCATTTTTGAGAAAAATAGTAAAATCTGTCATTTTTACTGTTCACCTCTAAAATCAGCCATTTACTCATTATAGGCCTATGCATACAATTCTTGTTATTTCTTGGTGATAAAACATATGTAAAATACTGCAGTAATACTATTTCCACTTTTTTTCCACGTTTCCACTGAAATAATTTTTAAATCAGCATCAGATCTTTCAATTCTTATTTATTTTACATATTTGAACATTCAAATTGAACATTCAAAACAGAACAATATGTTACAAAAAATAATATATATATAAAACAATTTATAGAACAAAAAGTGTGTGTGTGTGTGCGTGCGTGCGTGCGTGCGTGCGTGCGTGCATGCGTGTGCGCGTGTGTGTGTGGAGGCAAGATTAGTCCTCCCAGCAGAACTTGCAGCATGAGACTGTGTGCTCTTTGCACACAAAGTTGTCACACCTGATGCAACAGGTGTAGATTTTTTTTTTTTTTCCTGTGCAAATTGAGCACAGCCCCCTCTTTTTGGAGCTGTTGGAGCTGCTGGAGCTGCTGACGGTGCACACACACACACACACACACACACACACACACACACACACACACACTTTTTGTTCTATAAATTGTTCTAAAAGTTAAAATGTATATAGTTTGTTTACATAATTTGCACATCCATCTTTTTTCTGCACACACGCACACACACAGTTTATTTTCATCATTTGTACATCCATTTTATTTTTTGTAACATATTGTTCTGTTTTGAATGTTCAATTTGAATGTTCAAATATGTAAAATAAATAAGAATTGAAAGATCTGATGCTGATTTAAAAATTATTTCAGTGGAAACGTGGAAAAAAAGTGGAAATAGTATTACTGCAGTATTTTACATATGTTTTATCACCAAGAAATAACAAGAATTGTATGCATAGGCCTATAATGAGTAAATGGCTGATTTAGAGGTGAACAGTAAAAATGACAGATTTTACTATTTTTCTCAAAAATGAAACCCTAACATTACAGAATGCATGATTATAATCAGCAATGGCTTTGAGATAAAAAAATGGGAGTTAATGGGACATTTTTGTCCTTAACTTTTAAATAGGGTAGTAAATTTTAAATCTGATGCTACACAAAAACTAATAATGCATCAACGTCAATATTTTGGTTAATCCTTGACATATCCAAGACTGATTAAACAAAAATGCCCCAGCCACCCAACATTTGTTATATGGAAAATAGCCCATTTTTTGTGTGTTATTTCACAAGAAATATGATTTTCATTTTTCAAACTGGCATTTAAAGGGTTAAAATCCTGATAATTATTCAATATTTGATAGTTTTGATCAGGACGGAAGTTGATCAAAAGATTTAACCCAAAAAGCGGAAAAAAAATATTAATCTGTACTATTTTTATAGCAGTTCTTGTAAGTGGACATTTTTGTCCATAATGTCTAAATAGGGTAGTAAATTTTAAATCTGATGCTACACAAAAACTAATAATGCATCAAAGTCAATATTTTGGTTAATCCTTGACATATTTAAGACTGATAAAAAAAAAATGCCCCAGCCACCCAACATTTGTTATATGGAAAATAGCCCATTTTTTGTGTGTTATTTCACAAGAAATATGATTTTCATGTTTTCAAACTGGCAATTAAAGGGTTAAAATCCTGATAATTATTCAATATTTGATAGTTTTGATCAGGACTGAAGTTGATCAAAAGATTTAACCCAAAAAGCGGAAAAAAAATATTAATCTGTACTATTTTTATAGCAGTTCTTGTAAGTGGACATTTTTGTCCATAACGTCTAAATAGGGTAGTAAATTTTAAATCTGATGCTACACAAAAACTAATAATGCATCAAAGTCAATATTTTGGTTAATCCTTGACATATCCAAGACTGATAAAAAAAAAATGCCCCAGCCACCCAACATTTGTTATATGGAAAATAGCTAATTTTTTTGCTTTTTTTCATAAATAATAACAGTGATATCGAGTAATCAAACAGGCATTTAAAGGGTTAAAAACTTCTCAAAATTATTGAATGTTTAGTTTTGAGAAGGACTGAAGTTGTTTGAGAGATTTATGCAGAAAAAAGTAGAAAAATATATTAATCTGTATTTTTTTATGTAGTTTTATGGGAGGTGGACATTTTTGTCCTTAACAACCAATTAGGATGGGAATTAAGACGAAGTCGGAGGGTTAAAAGGAGTAAAATATGTGTATTAACTCAGTAGATTTCCCCCAAGCTTCCTTTATATATTTCCCCATGTTTGAAAGTATTTTAAACCATTCCTCCTCGCTAATATCACAACCTAAGTCCTTCTACCAAAGCATTCTCAGATTTTTACAAATATTTTTTGTAGCTCATTAATAATGATAATAATAATAATACATTTTATTTGTATTGCACTTTATATTTAAGGAATCTCAAAGTGCTACAGAGAAGAAAGATAAAACAAGACAATTTTTATGTGTTAAAAGGAGAGCCTATAAAAGGCACTTAGCAAAAAGCTTTCTTAAAAAGATACGTTTTTAGGTCCCGTTTAAAAACATCTGCAGTCTGTGGGACCCTCAGGTGGTCGGGGAGGGTGTTCCACAGCCTCGGAGCTGCAGAGGAAAAGGCCCGGTCACCCATAGTGCGGAGCTTTGTAAAACGTAGCTGCCCTGTGTGCTATACCAGGTAATTCTAAATACTCCATCGCTGGATTCTTGCCCTGAATTAAATCACCCTTAATGAGGATAACGTTATTATTAATAATGTTATGTGATACTGATCTGTTTTTTTTTGGGGGGGGGGGGCGGTAGAGACCTTCATATTTTCTAAAATAGGAATGTGAGTCAGAGTACGACTACAATGCATGTCTTCAGCATCATCTGCTGTGCCTTTTGATGTCCTTTTAATTTGGAATTTCTAGTTCAGCCATGTGATGACATTTGGAATTTCCTATTGTGCCTCTCTGTCGCTCTCTTTCCAGATGGGGGCGCTGTGGCCTGCAAGTCTTGTTTTGAAGGCTTCACATATATGAACGGCATCTGTGAATCCAAATGTCTTGTAGGCTACTACGCTGCTTCAAAGGTGACAGACATATCCATTCATATTCATTATATCAGAGCTATAGCTGCTAAAGGCTGCTCTGCACGGCATGCAGAAGATTTTGGTCGGCATTTAACAGTGACAGAAGTCTTTGTAACAAACTTCTCTGCTGCTCCAGGGCGATGATCCAGACTGCAAGGCGTGTGACGCATCCTGCCTGGACTGCAGTGGTCGCAGCCACAGGAACTGCACAGTGTGTCCTGCCCTAAAGATCTTGTCAGATGATGGCCGCTGCTTGTCCTGCTGTGGAAATGACACACGGCACGATGGTAAACCGTTATCCTGGCAGTGCTGTAACTGCAGCGCCTCAAGAGGTACACATCACTGGAACATACACTTGATCTTCAAATTCTTCTTTAATTAGATAACTCTGGTTAAAAACAGTCTGTGTGTGACAGTCATAAGTCACATTTTTTAGGGCATCTTTCATTTGAAATGGTTGCTCTGTATTATCCATGTAATTGCTGGCTTCCTCACCATGTAGACATGAGTTTCCAGAATTGAGGCATGATGGCACATAAGTCCCTCTTAACGGATTTAACGGTTTGGCCTCTGGAAATAAAAAACAACACAGCCTTTCATTGAAACACGAGTTTCGTAAAACACTCATGACAGAGTGAGATCTATCGATAACTTTTGTCTGTTTAAACCTAATGCCCTGCTCCATCTCCTTCTTCTCAGAGGAGTGCATCATGAGTGTCAACTTTGTGATGAGGGACTCAGAGGTTCAAAGCAAGACCCATACATTCTTCATCACCGCCTGGGTTCTGCTGATCCTCGCTGTGGGAGGAGGGTTGTTCCTCTTCCTCAGTGCACGATCTAAGTCACAAGCCTTTGCACCCAAAGCCAAAGCTGGAGGCTACGAGAAATTAGAGAGCAACGGAGGAATCGCCTCACAACCCAACAACTCTTCATTTGGGGACTACAGCAATCGGATCATTGAGTGTGAGGAGGATGAGGAGGAAGAAGACGATATTGTGTACATGGGACAAGATGGGACGGTGTACAGGAAGTTCAAGTACAGTCTGTTGGATGACGATGAGATTGAGCTCGAGTATGATGATGAGAGCTACTCGTACAGATGAAAGGAGAACGCATAAGACCTGATGATGAATCTCCTACAGATGTGATTTCACAGTTAAAACGTGTTTCCTGTCTGTAAACCGACCATGATAGCAGGTGGAAAGTCGTGGATGAAGGAGAAAGACAAGCACACAATAAAACAAAATGCTTTCAGTGTAATCAATCAAAATGATAATTCTGGAAAATAATGGAATAATCTACAGTTTCCTGTTAATTCCATTTTTACACAGGCGCCATATAAAATATGAAGGCAGTCAAACGTATCTAGAGGAAGTGAAATATGGGGCCTGTGTCTGTGGCACTGGTGAGATTGTTTCATGTTTAACTTAAAGCTCCTGTGATGAACTTTCAGTTTTTGTTGATTTTGGCGCCCCCTGTGGACAAAGCCGTACTCCTTATCTCTTTGCTGATTTTGTCCTGTACATGCTTAAGTGATGTCTCATCCTGCTTTATTTAGCAGTCATATGTATCACTTACTTTAAATATCTGCCTTGGAAAAGTGCAGTTAATCACTTCGTCAGACATCTGTAGCATCGGCTACAACAAAAACCTTAGATAATTACATGTGCTTAAATGTTTTTCAGGTACGTAACTGGGAAACAAACAAATCTGATAACAAATGTGTTGATGTTTGGATGGCAGTGAGAAGATCTGAAAAAAATCTAAATTCAGTTTATATCTGAAGTGATTGTTAATGTTAGATATGGCTGCTGTTATGCATTATATGTCTCAAAGTTATGTTAAAAATGAGATTCATTTTAATGTGTTTGTTTATATTTTCTGGAATAAATCTTTTGAAAATGTTGTATGTTTGCAACATGAAATAACGCAGTGGTTTTTGTCCACTGATCCCGCTAAGAGAAAAGAAAGACTCATAGGGTAATAATACATTCATTCAAGAACAATTTGCAGGTGTGTCGACACAAAACTAAACATCAAAAGACCCCATTTGTTACATTTAGTTGTTAATGTTAGTCTTTGTTAGTAACCCAGGGATCTTAACATTTGGACTAAATGTCAATGTAATATGTTTCCTCTGTTTCTGCACCATTTGCTTTAAAACACCCATTTATCATTGTTGAAATATTACTGCTTGTGGTTGCTGTGTCTTTAACTTGTACACTGGACAGTGTATCACACTGCAGGAATCATCTGAAATGTACTCTAAAGGTTATAGTGATCTATAGCCATGTGTGATACTTAGTTCACACAGAGAGGATCATCTTAACTGGCTGTTCCCTCTTGTTTAGACCACAGTGAAATGCTGTCTGCGCATGTGTTCAGATTTCTTCTCAAAACACGACTTCTCAAAAATATTTTCCTTTATCTCTCCTCTAATGTTTTGACGTCAGGGCTGTGCACCTGGCTGGCATTGCTGCCTCCCTGAGACAATAACAAGTCATGGGAAGAATAAATAATGGTTCTCCTCCGTACTGGGTTGAGGTGAAATGTGCCGTGGGTGATTGTTTCATAATAAAGTTTGATTTTGATCTGTGTTGTTAATGTGCAATCTAGGAGCATTTTTGTGTTGTGAATCTACTGATATGTTTTGATGTACAGATGTTGAAATGAGTTGGGGAACAACTGCATGCAAACAGCACACAAGTGACTGCTGTTAGCTTTCCCACGCTGAGTAATGTGTTCAGATTAGATTTGGTGATTGTATTACATAAGTAGATTTCCTGGGTCCTCATCTGTACAGGCGGTTATCAAGAGATCACATTTTCATTGTTGTTGTCAATGCGGCATAAAAAGCCAACAACTGACCAGTGTTTAAAATGAGGCCCCTCCAGAGGTTAATCCTCTCTTACTTAACAGAAATGTAAAATTGGCGTTTTGCACCTTTACCCTCAATCCCAAGCAAACAGGTTGAGTCCTGTGTTTTATCTCACATTGTACTAAACTTATAGACACAACATTGACTCAGGGGCATCTGCTGCTGACACTGACTCTCTCTCTCTCTCCTGAAAACATGACGTATGTCATCTAAAGAAATGCAGGTGTCGTAGGGTTCAATGTAGGGAAGTTTTCCAGTTTATACAACTTTGGTTGATGTTGGCACAGTTCTTTTAACTAACCAGAAGAGTTTCTATTCTAAGATTTTATCACTTAGAGTGCGTAATTCAAATGTAATGTTTGATTCTGTGCATGCTTTCTGTGGCAGATATTAGGACAATAACATTAAGGCAGGTATTAGGCAATGATGTTAGACTTGAAAGAAGATCGAGGGTGCAAGGTTCTTTATTGTCACATGTAGTTGCAGCAAGTACAAGCACAGTGAAATGATTTTGCCTCCATCCAACAGCTGCACTAATGCTCGTCTGCCAACAAATTCACAAAGGCCAACCATGTGAATATCCTGAACTTTTTTATACAGGTTTTTTTAAATGTAATTTTGCATGTAGACTAATTTGTATTCCTATAACACCTTGGCCAAATTAAACATAACAGACACTGTATTTTGATCAAACTATTTATTTGCTAAATTATGTATGAAGAGAATAGAAACATAAAAGACATGTCATCTCTACATGCAGTAACCCTGGTCCCTGTGTAAACTAGATGAAATACTGGATAAAAAGTGTCCTTCTTGAAGTCTGACAGGTTTGAAGAAGATACATGAAAAATTCATGAAACAATTAAGTTACAGTGAGGTTTCTTATGTACATTTAGTGCTTTAGACAATGAATATAATGGATAATGCAGCATTTAACATGAAGGAAAGCTTTATAAAGCAGTGACTTTATCATTACAGGAAAGCACTGCTTCCTGCATTGGTTCTTCATTCTCTGAGTTGGGTTCAAAAGTCCCCATTGTCACCCTTTTAGACAGTTTAAACCCTAGTTCCCCGTCAGTAAAGAAACCAACCTGATTGAAAGGAAAACTACCAGAATAGACACTTGAGCTCTTCCTGGGAAAGACTACAGCGACTGTCAACATTCATAAATTGCAGTCTTTTCATTCACTCCCTAAACATTTTATTAAACTAAAATACAAGAGACTTCAAATCCAGAATCACGTAGCTAGACTTATATATTTCATAATTTAAAACACTTATTTACAAGGGTTCAGAGGACTCTACACATTTGTAGTTTTATATAATATCTTTGTAAAAGTTTAACAGGTGCAAGCACACACACAGACTTAAGAACACATTAAAGAGGTACTCAGAGCTACTTTCACTGATTTGTCAACAGTTTTGAATATACAGAAGTTAAAATGTGAGTTAAAAAAAACCTGTCATGTGTTTGAAGGTTATCATGTGTGTTGTAGGTTTCTCTGTTCAGCCTTCTGCATGATCATCCTTTTGTATTTATTTATGGTATCAAGTCACGTTCATACACCTCAGGGACTTTTGCCCTTGGTTCTTATGAGAGCAGGGAACACGAGCTGTGTGTGGAGCTTATCTACCTCATCAATGTTTTACTATCTGTAACAGAGGCATGCAGACTGTTGGTCTGAGCATCAGACAAGCTGCAGTGAAGGTAACGCAAGAGCTGAGAGACAAACCGCCCCGCATAAGAACATGCTTGGAAACTCTAGTGTTTCCTTGATTCTTCACCTTTCAGCCAGTTCTCTATCCAACCAACAGGCTGATGAAGTTATTTAAAATGCCTATCTTAACAACATATTGTGTACACAGTTCATTTAATAAATTCTGATACCGTTGCCTATGAATATGTTCAGTCTAAAAGCGTTGAAAATAACCAAACCCAAATCCAATCTCCAGTATAATAGGGTCATTCATTTTAAGGGCAGTGATCCGAGGGCTTGTGTCTTGAAAGACAAGGCAAACTACATTTTCTCAAGAGGACAGTGAAAGAAAGGAAGGATCCTTTACACCATTACTTCCAGATATAATCTCCCTGTTTCCATACAGATGCCTCACATTCAGTCTTTCTGTTGCATAAAGTTACTAACAGTGCAACAGATAATAATGCCCAGACTTTCTCTCTAACGATCTCACGCAGAAACAAATTGAAACAGACGGGGACAACATTAGCGTTGTTTTCCAACCATGGCTAGATAGTGAAGTTTACTGCCTATTTATGATGTTTTATATACAGATTATACAAAACTGCTTCTAATTTGTGACCACTATCATCCTAAACCCTGTTTTCTCACATACAGTATTGCAAAAATACAACAGGACCAGTGAGAATCAGGAGCTTCATAAACAGTTGTGCTGTTAGAAGAGGCAATCTGGTGTAACTGTATACAGATAAACATTAGCTATTACGTGATGGCTGAACAGGATGTGAACCAACTCCACAAGCACTATCACATTGACAAAGTTAAATAAAAATGCAATTAGAAAAGAGATAGATGTTTACGATTATGTCCGAGTGCAGCCATGGCGACAGCAAAGAGATCTCAGAACAAGGCGGTGCATTTTAATAAGTATGTACATGCACCTGTGTGTTCATAGAAACCTCTGTGTTGTTCTGATGTGTGTGTGTGTGTGTGTGTGTTTGTGTCTGTGTGTGTGCACAAAGTGCTGCAGTCACAGCCAGCTGTCAGTGTCCATTCATAATAGTCTGTGATGTGGATGCAGTGGTGGGGGGCAGGGCTGAAGACGAGCTGAGAGCGCTGGTGAAGAAGTTATCGTCTCTCAGTTTGAGATGCTCCGGAAGCTCCAGCTTGACCTTGGCCTCTTCAATGTCGTTGTTAATGGCTGTAATGAGGGCTTCTATAAGGAAGACAGGGAAAGAAAGATGAAGACATAAAGTCAGAAAAGTCAGTGTTGGAGTGTGAGAGTTATGAGAAGAGAAGAATAATGAGTGTATGGAAGGTAATCCTGGTAAAGAAAAAGCATGGATGTGTGAGGAAACAGGTCTTTTAGATGTCTCTGTGTGATTTGGATGTCATACCAAGTGAGTTGTAGCTTCTCTCTGGACGGATGTAGCCCACCATGACAACACTGAGAATATCCCCATAGAAGTCCTCTTTGAATGTGTGAATCACATGAGTCTCCTGGAACCAAAAATAAAAAACAAATCAAAATTATTTCCATGCGGTTTTATGCCTCCACACACCAGTCATGTTGCAGTCTACAGCAATACAAAAAAATAAACATGCACGGCATACGTGAAATACATGGAGAGGTTGTACCAGAAATCATTTACATTGTAGAACAGGTGCCTGAGGAGATTGATGAGGACTACTAATCTTATCTATCATTGATAAAAAAAATAAACCAGGAGTAATTTAATTCCCTCCAGGCATTGGTGGGACATCAAGTCCACAAGAACAGGACGTACGGACAACCCAAAAAAAAAAAGATATTGCTCCCAGTCATAGCAGCCTGTGTGAAGCTTTTCTTTTGCTTCTTGTCTCTTTCTTCCACTGTGATAAAAAGCAAGGCTACCTGTGTGTGGGTTGTAAAGAATTGCATTTCATAACAGTAGAAATCAAAATATCTCAAATTATAACACATTGTCTCCAAGTGATTACACGCTCTGATGGCCCAAAAACCAAAATGTTATTCTCAATATTTTACAGATTTTTCCACCAAGGCCACTGATTGAATCCAACGGGACACTTAATTCAGTCATACCCTGATCCCTGGAACATTGAGTTCTGTTTGTATGACGTCATGGTGAAGATTTTTGGCATCTATCTTTCCTGAATCATAATGACACTGATAATGAAACATATTTTCACTGGGAGAAGAAATGCTGAATATTTCTCTTCCAACTAAAATATGGTATAAAATGTGAGAAACCATGATACTGACCATAACCAGCATTCACGTGCAATGATGATTGAAACCACAGTGACTGATTATTCATACTTGAATCAATGCGTGCAATGATTTAAGCCAATAATTTGACTTTCTTTAGTTGTGTGTGTGGCCTAGCGAAACATAGCTTTAATGATCGGTTAATCTCTTTTTCAACACAAATATTTTATCCCACTGTGGGATGGGATTTATTACCAAAGCTGTGGAGAAAGAATTAGGCTTGTGACCATAACATTTTAGCCTTTAAACGCTTAATTCACAACTGTGAATCTTTCTTTTTGACTAAAACACTTAGCAGTTTGCAGTGAATTGTGCTTTTCTTGTTCTCACCATGGATTTCTTGGTATTTTTGTAGTAAGGGTTCCAGCCAATGCTCATCACCATTTTGTAGACATCGCCATTACCGACGCAGGCCCAGCCATAGTAGATACCTGTGCCGATATCTGCTGGAAGATGGTCCACCACTGAGTCAGGGAAATTGGCTGTAGATGGGAGAGACAGTGACATTGAACCTTAAAGCAGCTTAAACATTTAAAAGATAAAGTGTCTATATAGAGAAACCTTTTAACCAAGGCTAACAATGAATCTACATAATTTTAAATATCTTGTTAGAAATTAATGTGTTACAGTTCCTCAGGCAAGTGTCTTCACTCTGAGGAAACAAACCTCCTCTTAATAAGCTGGCAATAGTTTCTAAGGAATTTATTGATATGTTCGTTATTAAAAATGTTTCTGTAACTTAAGTTGACAGAAGACAACTGTATCTGATTAAAGGGGATCTTCATGAATTGTCTTTAATAACCATGGCAACTTCAATATGATAATTGGAAAACTAAGACTTCATGTTACGTTGAAACACCATAGGTGGTTTCTCAAGTTAGGCCAATATGTCAGTGTAACACAAAGAACAAAGACACCATAAAGTTTATCATTATGTATATCTTTGTATGTTCACTTTAATGATAATATGACGCTACTACGCTTTTCTTCAAACAACCATCACTTTATATTTACGGTACATAACAGGGCTTAATCATCTAGGAAGCTGAGTTACTCAAATTACATGTACCGCAGTCAATAAACGATGCACGCTCGTTGCGTAAAAGAAATATGTCGTCATCAGTGCTGTTCAGTGACAGTCGGTAACTAAACGTTAGGTAACCAGCAACGACGGTTAATGAATATTAATCATGTATCTTTATCTGCAACATCATTTGAGAAAGGCTAACGGACTGTTTATCAAAATCACAGACAACCAATGTTAGTAATCTGATGTTACTCTGGTCATCGTTGTTAAGATAGACATAGTCTGACCTAACGTCGTGTACGCACGCTAGGCTGTAGGTTAGCTACACAAATAATAAACTCTTAGGAGATTAGAGCAGGTGGTAAACTTACCTGTGGGAATTCCTAGTTCTTTGCTTCCTCTCCCGAAACCTCTAATGACCTCTCCTCGGCAGAAGTACGGGAGGCTCTTCATGGCTCGTTTCCAGATAACAACTGGCTCTCCTCAGATGGACGCTACAGAATGACCTCGAACGACACAAGGAGGAAGTCGGTCTATATTAGCCAGCACTACTCTGTTTGCTAGCAAAACAGGTATCTTACCCTTGTAAAGTTCAAAGTCCGTCTTTGTTTTTAGCTATGGCTTCACTTGACTTGCTTGCCTGTTCGAGCTGGATAAAGTTGAACGTTATCCAATGAGCAGCGATGACACAAGTTTACCAGCTATGCTAGCTAAGCTAAAAACGGTTAGCTTCATCAGAGGCACCCTGTTCCTAAACCGGTTTCATCCAAAGGTTGTGTTAGTACAGTACCCGAAATATGACTGTTTCACTGAGGTCCACTCGTAGTGTGACGATAAAAATGAAGCCCTGGTGCTCTCAGTGAGCCGGTAATATTACATGTGTTGTACACATCTACGTCCGTAACGCTTTTGCTGACGTCATTGACCGCGTGAGCAAAGCGGGTAGAGAGTCATATGTTGCTTTCAAGTGTTGTAGGAAATATAAGAACTACAAATGCTGCACAAAAACTAAACGGGTGATTTCATTTCGAAGTTATCAATACAAATACATTATTTATCAGCCCATAATTCGGCTAATTATAACCATCGATTTGTTTTACCTGTGTATATGGTTTCCAGGTTTGTTTTTGATTTCTTTGGCTTTTATATAAAACCACAAGAGGGCGACAACGATAACTATTATTTCCCAAGCTCTTAAACATGGCCAAGATAGACTGTCTGCTGGGGTTTCAATAATATTATTTGGGATAAACGAGAAGGATTTAGTAGGCGATACAGATAACGATTCTTCTATTGGCCAATACCAGTGCATGCCAGCTGACCTTCTGGACCTTAGATATACTTATATAGGTATATATATATTTGGGTTTGTTTTTTGTTTTTTTACTACTCACACAGATGATGATATGCTCTGCCCAAATATTATACTATAATCAGTTGATAAAAAATATTTAAAATTATCCCCCAAAAGGCTTCTATTCCTGTCTCTTAAATTGTTTCAGCCTAAAGGTATAGCAGTTATAAATATAAGTATATTGAATGCGAAAGGAAGGGGTTTTCCTATAAGTTGCTGTGATGCTGTTTTAAACTTGGGCTAGCAAATCGTTTAAATACATTAGTAATCATCGAAATAATGGGAAAATTGTCAAAGATATGATTACACTTTCATGTAGCCAATAGGAGTCACTGAGAGTGGGGAACAAATATCTGATTGGGGCAATATACAATTATTGTAATAGACATTTTTATTAGTGAATCAATACTAGCCTAATAAGGGCAAATAGTTTCAAAGCCGTTGATAAGTTGTTTTTAAAGATATCTTTCCAAGGGCGACGTTACTCTTACTGGAGGTAATTTGTGTTCTTGTTTTTTTAGCAGAAATATTGCACCCTATTAGTCAAAGTCAACATATTTAAGGGCAATAAGATTACTATTACTGTACAGTCATTACTTTACAATTTTCTAGGCTCTTCTTCATTTCAGTCTTCAACAAACTCTTTGCCAATTTTAACGCGTGGTAGAATAAGCCATTTTACTCTGAAAAATGCCAACAGGAAGTCCTAATTTCTAAGGCAACTGTGCCTCTAATTTACATCTGAATAGACAAGAACAAGTGCAACAAGCGCACCTAACAGGTTTGGAGACTATTAGTGAGCGACGAAGGGGTACGAGACACAGAGATGACGAAAGAGGACTCAAATCTGGTCTGCTGCTTGTTGAAGTCACAGGTAAGAAGTTTTTGCATCTTTTATTTTGTTCGTGAACAGAAGTTTTTCTTTCATTAAATCGTCAAACAGACTTGAGAAAGAGGCTTATCTTTTATTATAAAGTAAAAAATAGATTTAGTTTTATTATTAGGTACTGTGTAAACTTTTATACCTAGGGGACATAATGCGTAATGCTAAAATAGCCAGAATTTGATCAGGTGAATATAAGTGTTTTTTGATCGTTGTTCAGGCGTCCTACGATGTATCTTTTGCCTCTCATGTGTCACCATAAATTTTAACATAACTTCATATTTTAAAAGGAGTAATTGTGATTTGGTTTCGTCAACCCAATATCGTGGGTTACTGCAAATGTATGCAGTAATCTGTATGAGAGATTGAAACAGGGAAATAAAGAGTAAGTCAAGTGATCTCTTTATTGCCGCTGCAGTATTGAGAGTGAAACGTTGGACCTGGAAGAACAAGTCCTGTCAGCTTGATGATTTTCACTGAACGGAAAAAAAACACACAGTAATATACAGTCCTAGTAAAATAAAGGGTGGCATTCAGAAAAATGTGACCTTTGGGGAGAGTTTGGTGTATTATATTTGTAAGAGCCACAGTTGTTCTGAGGACACATTATCAGGTCCTTTGATGTAGCACACAAACAAAACAATTTTTACAATGAAGAAAACTGGTAAGTATAATGGCTAACTGAATGTCCAGTTTAAATATATAATTTATTCTGAACATTTTAGTTACTGCACTTTGATCAACATAAAAACAAAAACTGTTTTATTGTCACTTTTACATTTACTAAAGAATGAATGTGCACTATCTTCTCTTTATTCTTTTTTCCAGGTGCAGTAACATGTGGAGTGACCAATCTCCCAGGATCCACAATCAGAGGAGCGAATCTACACACTGTCAAACAATTCTTCATAGACATAACTCATAGCAATGCTGATGTCCAGTGTATCACAGAATGTAGGTAATAACTGGAAAAGCACCCTAACTGCGTCAAAGGACAAAGCCTCCACCAGACTGTGACTTAGATTTTAAACATTTAATGTAAACAGGTTATAAAACAGCTCAGTGGTGCACGTCCTACGCCCATTAGAATGATTTAGGTACTGTTCATAACTAACTGCATAATGCTTCAAAAGAGATAGATCTGCAACTCTATGGTAGAAATATAGATCCTTAGTGCAGCTAAAAGGAGAACTCAGACTGTGAAAGAGTCCTAGTTAAACCCTCCTTTAAATTATGTGGAGGAAACCAAGACGGCTGTTGCTGAAGCTCTCTGTGGTCCTGGGATTACTGTGGATGCTTTTCCTACTTAGTCATCCCAAAGCAGGCTGGGAATCGACCTACAGGTTCAGGTACAGCTGGCTGGAGTACACAGATAATGATGGAGGCCCAGAGAGAGTTTGCAACTGTTCAGCGATCCTGCGGGGAGAAAGGGAGGCACTGGAGCAGGCCAAGTTACTGACCATCACCAACGACTTCCACACAAGTATACAGATCCCTGATGAGTATTACATTAATGCAACCAAGGACTGCAGGTTGGCTGCTTTAAACTACACTATTGTAAAGCTGTAAGCTTTAATTTAAATGAAATATATGATATTCTTTGGCATCATATGTTTACTGTGTTCAATACTGTGTATTGACAGGAATTTCAAGCTTAGTAGGAAATACCTGACATTCCCGTTTAGCCGGGAAGAAGAGGACTTCCCTCTGGCTTATTCTATGGTTGTGCATCACAAGGTATGCTAATTCTAAAGCCTGAATTGAAATCTTAGATAACTTTAAAACATAATAAACATACATACATTCTAATCATTTCATAATGATCAATTAAAGGGGTTTTACACATGGAGCTCAATTAAAGCTCCTGTGAGGAGTTTTTTGCTGGTTATGAAACAGACTGAAATTAATTCTGATTACTCTTTAAAGTGAGTGATACATATGACTGTTAAAGAAAGTAGGATGAGAACATATCTCAGCCAATGTGGCTTCAATTTTTAACATTTTTTTGTCTTTAGTGAGTCTCTCAACTTCGAAAGAGCAATACTTAAATGCTGGCGTGTCCCTTTGAATGTTCCAAGATTAAATCAAACACATGTAACAATAAATATAAAGTACGAGACATATTTGCATATCTGAATTTATCGTTCATATACACTATAGGTGCAGAGCTTCGAGCGACTGCTGCGAGCCATCTACGCACCGCAAAATTTCTACTGCGTCCATGTGGACAAAAAATCAGACGCCGCGGTCCTCTCTGCCATCAGGGCCATTACTTCCTGTTTCCCAAATGTCTTCATGGTCACCCAGGCCGTGAACTTGGTCTATTCTGCCTGGCCTCGCATCAAGGCCGACCTCAACTGTATGGCTGACCTCTATGCAACCAGCACAAAATGGAAATACTTCATCAATCTTTGTGGCCAGGATTTCCCTCTGAAAACCAACCTGGAGATGGTGAGGATTTTGCGTTCATTGAAGGGCGGGAACAGCTTGGAGTCCGAGAAAATGCCTGATGGAAAGAAGTGGAGGGTGTACTATAGTTACAAGATAATTGACGGAAATATCAAGGTACATCTTTTGGAGATTTTTATAATATTTAAATGGCTGTATTGATTTTTTTTTTTGCCATTACAAAAGCTAGATACTCATATTGACCTAAATGAACCTCACAATATTTATTCATTCATTATATTAATTCACTCTTCTCTCAGGCGGATGGGGGGGTGAAGAAGCCAGCTCCATTCAACCTTCCTATCCTATCAGGAAATGCCTACATTGTGGTGAACCGAGGCTTCATCCGCAGCGTGTTGGAGGACGAACGAATCCAGGCTCTGATCGAATGGTCCAAAGACACCTACAGTCCTGATGAGTTTCTCTGGGCAACCATTCAACGAATCCCCGGCGTCCCTGGCTCAACGTGGCCAAACCAAAAGTACGACATGAATGACATGAATGCGATTGCACGGCTGGTGAAGTGGGAGTGGCATGAGGGGTCACAGGGGTCGGCGGCGTACCCAGAATGTCAAGGCGACCATGTCAGGGGGATATGTGTGTACGGTGCTGGAGACGTGAAGTGGCTGCTGGAGCAACGCCACCTCTTTGCTAATAAGTTTGACACAGACAGAGATCCCATTGCTGTGTACTGCTTGGAGAAGTATCTGAGAAAGAAGGCTCTGGCTGCGTTACATTAGGTATATTTGATATTTTTATGACGTGTTTGGTTCACAAGCAATCTTCTAATTTCATAGCAGAGCATCAGTTGGCCAGAGGAAAAATACCTTTGAGGACTTCATGGGAAACACAATGTAAGAAGATCTAATTACAGTAAAACATAAAACAAAACTTTTGCTGGAATGACTTTTAAAGAGCAATGTTGATGTGAGTGGCCCAAAAACTCACCACGCACCTCGTACCTACCTCATCATCACACCTGGCAGGGCTTCAGCAGTGTTATCCTGCCTGGTATCAGTGTAGCTGCTACAAACCGTTCAGCACAGACTAAAGGTGATTTCCCGATGCCAAAAAAACTCAAAGCAACTATGACTAATTTGTTTTCACCTTTATGTGAGTGTTTTTGTACTAATCAGTGTCAAAATAGTAATAAATTAAGTCAGTGCAGATGAGGAACATTTGATCATTACGCAATGTGAAAATGGACATGCGACCTCCCTATGGTCACTGGTTTGAAGTACCCTCAGAAACATCATCCTGGTTTATTTACATAAATGTCCTATACTGTGAATACTAAGAGGCTAAATAGATGGATTAAATGCAAGGAAATCAATCAGATTTGCAACAATATATTAATTGTGGTGAAATGGAAGAAAAGAACTCAAATTAGAAGAGTTTTAGTATTTATTATAGATCCTAATATGCATAGAAAGAGCTGCCCACACACCTTGATCACGGCCTAGAGGGGTTGTGGGTCATATTTGAACTCCTTAAAGTAATAATCTCGAAGATTTTCATTTGAATAAATGTCTGTTAAGTCACTATCTATCCCCAAATATATTATGGACATATTATTACGAACTGAGTGTCCGTGGCGACTTTCGCAGAACAAATCACAAGCGGCGCCCAGTTAGTGACGCGTTTTCCATCACCCAGCAGTGGTTGGTCTGTCAGAGAGGGTAGGCGGAGCTACTACTTTTCAGCTGTCTGCAAGTGTTGCAAGTAAACAGTAATCTACTATTGCTGAACAAACAAAGAAAAGATCGATGACTACAGATACAACTTCAAAAATAAGTGAAAATCCAAAGAAAAAGAAACAAATTTGACGCTCAGATGAAGCGACCGTCAGCGAGAAAAATCAAGAGTTACAACCGTAACAAAGGGAGCCAAATGTAGACGTCTGGTTATGAGGGAAGTGTACCTCCTCAATCACTGGTTATTGCCAGTAATGAAACAGTGATCTTCCAGATAATAATGATAACAGATATTATGAAATGTGTGTGTAATGTGATGAGCTACAAAAAAGTTCATGAATGAAATTTTGTCACAAAAAAGAAAACCAAACAGAAATACACGGTTCAATTAACCATTTCTTAGCCTCTCCCTCTTTCCTCATATTACCTTCTTTGTTTTAAGTTTATCTGTCATTTTTGTTTGCATGTGATGACTGTGATGCATGTCCAATCTGTAAATTAAAAGAAAAAAAAGTTGAGTTGATTGTTGAGGAGGAAAAAATCTTTAATGAAGTAAACATTTTACATTGTTTCCAACAAATTAATACCTTGCAAGCCACAAACAAATGTATACAAATATATGAAAAAACAATAAAAGTAGACACACTCCAACCTGCAAAGTAGGCACTGTGTATACTGTACCTCTTTGACCTTCAGTCAAAATATACAGTCGAACTTCTTCATCCCTCCTCTTCAGTCTCTCCCTCATACACACAAACACACACACACACACACACATGAACCAGATAATCCATGAACAAAGTTACATTTCAGTGTAATCTAATCCAAGCGATCTCAAACTGTACCTATTAAAAGCATGCAACACATGTTTGCAGCCACTGATTACTGCTACTTTGCTACCTGTATGATATGGCGTTGCATGTATCTTCACAGTGATATTAACAGTGATAACAGAACAGCTGAACGGCAGCCTCTTGAAGTCTGTAATGAGTGTGATGGTAAAGAATGTAAAGCAATTAAATCCTCACTGTGACAAGTGGAAACGACTCTAAAACCAGCTTTTCCATTCGGTGTCACGCCATCACAAACTGAACAGGCCCAACTGTGATTTTTGTGAGTGAGTCATATTGTTGTAAACCTTGACTAACCCTAGAAGTTCTAGTAGCCCTAGAAGGATGCAGTCGTTTGACAGAGCTACAGTACAGGAACACAGATGTTTATTTGTGAGTAGGAGAGCTGTAATACAAGTTCTGGTTACATGTATTTGGTTATTAAGAGTCATGAGCCACGCTGTGGCTTCACAGAATCCCCACCTACTGTTACAATGGGTTACACAAGGTACAGAGCAACAGACAGGTGGGATTAATACATGAATGCAGCAAAGCCTGTTAGTAATACCTCCAAAGATTAAGTAAAAAAAAAACAGAAGCCTAAGTTGTGTGTAAGGTCCAGTGGTAAAGGATAAAGCATCTTCCTTCAGCACAGTGGCAGTCTCTGCTCTGTAAATACTGTATAATGTTCAACACCGATAAACATACAGCTTCCTGCTGTTTGTACCACAGCGTCTTCCATTCTTACCCAATGCTAGTTGTTGGTGTAGCAACTCTATGCCGAACACATCATGCTGCAGGCTGACTTATATTCAGATATGCTGCAGCAGACAACAGCTTAATGCAGGTTAGGAGAGAGGCAGCAGCCAGGTTTGTTGTAGTGGTCAAGCAGAGCTCCCCCTCTTGTCGGCTCTGAGAGAGAGAGAAGATGAGAAAGAAAGAGTTGTTGTGCATCGTTGTCAGCCACACTTTGAAAATAAACATGTAAAGCAATGGGGTTGCCAATCAAAACTTTGCAATGTAAGAGATAAAGCTACTGGTTTGATCATAAAGTAAATAGAAGTCAACATTAGATGATTTGCTGTTGTTTTTCTTGCATGTCAGTGCATGTACGTGTCTTCACTAACCAGAACTTTATTGAGCAGGTTTAGAAGCAGTAAGTTAATTACAGTGATATTAGTCTGCTCACATTATTCTATAATCAAAAGACTCATAGCTGAAGAGAGATATACAATTCACAGGAAGTTATACAAAGCACATAACCACTGGTCAAAGTAATGATATAGAAATTTGGTTCGGCATGTCCAAACTCTTCATCTCTGCAGTATCGTCATGCTGTTCATCATTTTCCCAACAACTCAACTTTTTTGTTCTTTGCCTCTTTTAAATTCACTCCCTGACAGAGAACAAGGGCCTACTACTTACTTTGCTGCTGTGTCTTGCAATTCTCTATCCAGTCTGGTTAAGCATTTTGTCAGAGGGCAGAAAGCAACGGTTATTGGGGGAGAACAAACAAGTGCTATGGGGTGACCATATTGTCAGTACACATGCAGTTGCTGGGATTAGTAGCCTGTATCCACATTGCCAAAGGAAGGTAAATGGAAGGAAAGGGGAAAAAAAGCATCAGTGCTTTAAAGTGGGAGTCAAAGTCTGAGGGATGCACTTTCCATCAATAAACCAGTCAAAAGCAACATTTGACATTTAAACAGCTGAAAATATAAAGTTTCAGTACATGCTCAGTGGCACAAGGCATGACGACACAAAGGTATAAAACATGGCCCCTTGGATATTGGAAAAGGGTGAGGGCCTGTGACCACTTACAGCGTTTTTTGCGCTGGCAGCACCTATTTTGAACCAGTGCAGTTCAGCGCTCAGCGTCTGAAGCACAAAAACACCCTCGGCGTCAACGTTTTTTTGTTGCTGTACTCACGGTGCTCTCGGTTAAAAATAGTTAACGAAAAAGTTGTCCGGCGGCACTTCCGCTTTCCTTGGTAAAAGAAATGGTTATCGTTAGGTCTATTTTAAATTGCTCTGAATGCTTAATATTTGCTTTTATTCAAGGAAATTTAACAAAGAAAACGTAAAAACAATGTAAAGGAATCGTGTCCTGGCATTTGCAGCAGCTCTATGGAAATTGGTCCCTCGTATAAACGAAAGTATTAGCTTCTCCTCCACCATTGTTGTTGACAAAGTTGATATTGTGAGTCTCGCCCCGTCTTGATTTTGATTGGTCTGTGAGGGAGAAGCGACACTGAACAGTGTTCCAAAAGTTGAACTATTACAACTGTACTATTACTACAGCAACAAAAACCAGCTGACACCAAAGGTGTTTTTGTGCTAAGGACGCCGAGCGCTGAAAACGCTGAGCTGCATTGATTTTGTATAGAAAATAGGCGCTGCCAGCGCAAAAAATGCCCTTAGTGGACACAGGCCCTTATAGTTAGAACTTTTCTATAATCTCCTCTCAAGTAATTTTCAGCGATGCATGTTTGTGTGTGTTTTAAGGATTCTGTGAGCTACAAACAGACATCTTTCCCCTCTTACATTGTCGAAGAAATTTCTCAAAAGAAATAAATCAGCATAAAATCCCATGTATCGTATTTTACATGTCCCAGGATGACTGTCCTTAAATGAAAAGCCTCAATAGCAAAGTAGTGTGATGCTTTTAAAGCGCTGTATGAAGCCTCAAAGACAGCAGAGTCTGTAGTTCCTTCTTGTACCAGTCTATGTTGTTTTCTTTTCTGTTTTAAATCATTCAAATCATCTTTATCTCTTATTTTATTGTTTATAGAATGCACATATTTGAAATTTTTTCTTACTTCTATTTTATGCCATATATTTCTCTATGCTTCTCTGTGTCAGAGCAACTGTAACGCCCAAATTTCTGATTTCTGATTCTGATTTTCAGCATGAAGGCTATTTTCCCTTAACCCTAAGTGACTTGTAGTTTTCCTCAACATGACTAAAACTTAAAGCCATTATGTGTAGGGTATGAAAATTGTTACTTTGATTTGATCAATAAGCACTGTATACTCTGAGATTTTGGTTTGTATTTGTGCTTTAGAAGTTTGTAATCTGGTTGTTAGTACAAACTATCTTATGTTACTGTATGTTTTTGTCACTAAGAAGTCACACGTGAGTGTATAAGTGAACCAGTTAACAGGGAAAGCCACATAAAAGACTGAGAGAAGGAAGGAAATCAATATCTGACTTATTTTTAGTCGGACAGGGAGACAGCCAAAGATCAGACAAAGGTTAGTCCCAGCATGAGAAAAAGTAGCACTGAAGGACTTTTCAGGGGGAATTCTACACAACCATTACATAATCTTTACAAGCAGGTTAGGTGAGTTACCTCAAGCATGCATATTTGTGTATACCCCTCTCCTCGTCATACCTTGGGGCAGAGTGAGAGATGTTTAAGCATGCCTGATTAAGGCAGTTTGAGTCAAAGTTAGTTCTATTTTTGTTTCCCTTTTCCAATGAATAATTATCGGTGTATTTCCTGAGTAAGCCTGTTAAAAAAGTATTCTCTGTAACGTGATAAAAGAAGGAATTTCTTTTAATTGACCAAGGCCTTAAAGACAAAGGACAGGCCAGACAAAACGCAAAAAATATCTAAAGATGCATGCAAACCAAGACATAACATCAATCATGTCTGCAGCTATACTTCAGCCCATATACTCCATATAAAATGAGGATTTTATTAGCCTGTGAACATCAGCAGGAAACGAAAAGATTCTGGTATGTGTCTACAGACTCGTTACACAGGTTTAAATTGGCACTATAAAAAGTAATTAATTAATTTTTGTGGGCAGCTTTCCAACTAATCACACAAATACAAACGAGCTGTTTTCACACGAGCAGATAAAGTCACAGTGCAGAAGTATTGTTTACGAGTACAAATCAATTGTAGTTTCATATATTGGATATTAATACTCACTTGATGATGCTTGGGGGAATGTGGACATACTCCATTGGGATGATTTCTCCAAGCTCCTGCAGACTATTCACATACTTGATCTTACTGCTGAACTTGGAGCTGTAAAAACAGAAATCAGAATGGTTTGTCTCCTTGAGTTTAATCTAATAGAGCAAGTTGGCTCCTGCCTTTCCAATTTAGTCAAAATTGCTGTATTTAAAACAGCAGTGGCCATAGAGGGTGTTGAATTTGATTTGTGGTGGTGTTCAGTGCTTTTTTAGTATGTCCAAAGATTCTGTTACTGTTATTGATGGTGTTAAGAGTGCAATGTTTGGATTTACTGATGTGTTTTGGACCTGTGCAGTACATCCTGTCATGTGTGAAGTCTATTCTTGGAGTTTAATCTAAATGTAAAGTACAGGAATGAGACCTTATGAAGGGTCTGGTGATCCCCAGCAAAGTCCTTATGAACCAGGAGGGATGGACGATGATGAACATTTTCAGGTTTTTCTTCAGTCTGTGTGAGAGAAGAGATTCAGAAAAGATTAGTAAGAGCTTCATTAATAACTATAACTCTTAACTTTCTCTCATTATAAAGGATTATTTAATAACTACTCCTGTTGGGAGATAAAAAGAACACTTATAATAGACGGAGAATGACATGAAAGACTGTGAAGTTGTCCAGTTTTAGCAGAGCATGAGTAGTAAGCTGAAGGTATATCGACAACGGTTTACACTGAGCTCCAAATATTCTGTTGTGTCACTGACAATATTAACTGTACACCATTTTTTGCATATGAGCATTTTTTTAGTCTGAATTCAAATTTAATTCATCAGTGCCATTATGTGTGCCAATAGTGTGGTTTAAGGAGATGGGGGATCATGAGTGTTTAATCCTTTCTGTTATAAATTACACTTTATGTGTGTGAATCTTACCTCCTGTCTATCATTTGGTAGCACTTCTTCATCCAGGTAAAGCCAGGCATCCTCCTGCGAGGTGTGGCACCATTTAAGTAAACAATCATGTAATCTTCGGCCACCATTAGCTCCAAGGTACTTATAACATACCTACAGGGAGAGGGACAGTAGAAAACACAACGGAAGGTATGTTAACACTAATGACTGAACAAAAGCAACACAAGCAATGTCCTTCTGAAAGTTGTAATCTCAAAGATCTCAGTTTTGGTCTCTTTGGCGGCACCTATGGCGATAAACGGTAATTGCAGGAGCACACACAGATATCCAGACAGTGTTGCATGTGTGACGTCCACGGTTGTCTCTTGGACATCTCTTGATTTTCCCCACTGACGGTCGCTTTCCTTTTCAGACTGTTTGCTTTTTTTCCTGTGAAAGTCGCTCCAGACACCCAGTCTGTAATATTGCAAATGCAAAGGCTTTCATCAGTGGGCCATAGGCTCAATCACCATTGTGTTACCTCATTTGGCGATAGATAGTGATTTAACAGACATTTATTTAAAAGAAAATATTCAATATATATCTATATATATGAATATATATATTCATATTACTTTAGCTGAACAGGATAATATATGTAATTAAATCCAGAACACATTTTTGGGGGTATTTTTATTCTGGGCCTGATTACTTGATGTATCAGGATATTTTGCACTTAAGAGGGTTTCCAAGTTTTTGTGTCCAAGTGTCATTTCTATTTCCATTAGAACTGGGTTTCATTGTTTGGTATGGAGAAGGGTGGCTGAATGGATGAAATAATAGGCCTTACTGCCCAACTGACCTCACTTTTGCTCTTGTGACCGCAAGAATGGGAGCAGTTCCCTCCCGCCAGAAGAGTGAAACATTTTAATGCAGCATGTTAACGCCCATTGTACTGACGGTTTAACTATCACAAATATGTATATACTGTTTAGTTTTCCATGACTTTTTCCCCTGACTAATCATGCAGTTAAGCTTTACTTACAGGAAAAGGTTTTCCATCACATAATTGTAATTGTCACAGTTGCTGTCTGGTAAGAAGCATGCCGCAAACACGATGATGGCATTCTGTTGGGCGTAATAACCTGAAAACAAACACACAAAAAAAGGATAATCACAGCGAGTTCACATACTTCATTTAAAATTGCAAACAGTTGTTATTGTCTCATCTAATTAATAACCGTGACAACCCCTATTCAAGGTGCATCGGTTAGCCCTCAACATACACTTTGAAATGAAAAAACAAACCTTTCATTGCAGTTGTTTCTGGCTTTTAGCTGTGTAGTTACTTCTACAGTATTACAAGTTACCAAAAGAGTTAATGGGCATTCAAATGTCAGTGCTCACTCAAGTTTCATACGCAGAAAATGAATTTGCAATTACTTGGGATAGTTATGATAATAGGAAATACCACCAATTAAAGTATTTTCCAACTCAAATAGTGTATTTGCTCACCATATACGATTGTTCAACACAAAGGAACAAACAGCATGAAACAACTGATTAGGAGCAACTTGAGAGGGGGTATCATTAGCAGAGATCTGTGAAACAAAGAGGAGAAAGTGGAAGGCATGGATTTTAAGTATTTGTGTTTGCATACCTCCATGAGAGATGACTCTTTTGTACGGCTCTATGCACTTCATGTCAATGCGATGCTCCTGCTCTCCAATCACCACGCTCCTCCACAGCCTGCTCTCCCTGCTCTCCTCAGCTGCTCTGTGTCCTGCCACAGCTTCACTCGCTGCTGCTCCTGCACCCAGAGTACACTCTTCTGAGTCCTCTGTTTGTGACATAAAGACAGCTGATATGAACATAAAGTTTTAAAACACAACATACCAACAAATACATACAGTATTTTAATCTACTTTCTTTTGGACAATATAGTTCACAAAGTAAGTGTTTGTATTGTAAACTCTGGTGCGTGTCTGACCATGTTGGTTGAACTCCTCTGCCTCATCAGGCGTGTCCAGCTCATCTATGTTGACATCCAGGTCGTCACCAGTATCCAAGGCCTCGTCCTCTGTGTCCAGAGCATCCTCTGAGAGAAGAGACCCTTCACTGCGGTCCAGGGACACATCCATTGGTGGAGCGGCCAACTTTCTCCTCTGATTGGACCCGCCGGAGAGATCTGCAGATGAGGATGGATCTGCTCAAAGAGAAGGTTTCATTATCTTCTTTGTTATTTAATTTGTTTTTGTTTGTTTACAAGAGAGGGGTTGTAGAAAAACAGTAATGTGGTCTAGCTTATTGCTACTTTTACTTTTAGCTTTTAATGGCATAGTCTGTAAAAGTGGGTGAAGGAAGGCAATTCATTTGTCGGGTGTTAAAGTTGAAATGTCTATACATTAAAGTGTCAGTACATGATATGAGGGAAACAAAAGACAGAGCTCAAAGCAGGGGAGTGCTTTTTACCCAAGTTAAACATTTGTCAATCATTTCCCAAGTAAAACTTTTAAAGCATTCAGTAGGTTTGCCAAAATAAGTCTTAAACACAGTCAAAACTGTTTCTAAAACCTCCACACGACATTAATTTTAATATCCATCTTATGATTGACATCTAAGCCCGTCCCTTCTACCTTTAACCTAAAAGTGGCAACAAAGATCACCAGCACTAAAAGATCCAAAGACTTCAAATAAAAAGAGCAATGTTTATTTACCTTCTCTGTTATCCATCTCCTCAGCAGCCTCCTCACTGGAGGCCGTCTTCATCCCTGCTTCATCGTCTCCCTGTTGGGAGTGTCTGCTCAGAGGCACAGACACACAATAATGAGCCACAACATAAATTATCATCGCTATCACCACGGCTACCATAGGCACAGCTACGCACAGTATCGGGCCAAACAAGACAAAGACAATCATCTACAAAGAAAGAGAGTCTAACTTTTCCCATGACACTGAATGAGTTTAAAATGTGTTCATGTGACATAAAAGATCACAGAAGTGACAAAGCGGATGGAGAGAAAGCTTCATTCCCAGCCTGCACGTGTGGGCTGAGGAAACAATACAGAGCTGTGTTGCTACCTCCCCCCAACCAAAGCCCGTCTAACTGATTCTGATTAACATAAAGCCTGCTAACAATGGAGAGAAGCAGCACAGAGAAAGCAGCACATGTGATTAAAGACACAAAGACACGCACATATCTGTATTATGACACCTACCTTTTCCTCACTCTGTCTTCTTCCAGCATGAGGGACGGAAACACTCTCCCCACAATCAAGTCACATGACCACTTGATTGTGGAAAGGTCTGCCGTGAATGTACGCAAACACACACACAAAGGGGAGGGTTGTGTGTCCCAAAGAGGGGGACTCCGGAGGGTCATCAGAATTACAAAGTGGGGCAAAACAAGCACCATGAAGCAACTGCTCACAAGGGACAATGAAACTGTGTACACACACACCCACACATGTATGCACAGTGGTCTTGTAGGCACATTAAAAACTACTTTCAGTTCATGATTTTTTGATGGGACAGTTAATAAATATTTTTTCTGTTAAAAATTAAAGCAGCAGCAGAGGTTTGGATACTGTGACTTTTAGTCCCTCATATGGGGCCTGCATTTCCCATAGTGCAACTCAATAGCATCTTTAGTTAGGCCTTCCCTAATAAAACAGCAACATTTTCAAACTCCACACCGACAGATTGTAGTGGCTGCGGATTTTATTAGAGGCTTAATGGCCAGTATGGACATGAAAAATATGCACTCTGGCCCATTCTTTCAAATGAGGTTTTATGTTAGGAAATAACTATGATGCATTCTACAGTCTGTACACATAGACCCATTCCCCCTTGTTTAGTCCTGGTTTAAAGCTACATGCATATCCTATTCAATGCACTGACAGATACAATACTTTTACACCTGCACATTGGCTCATTGTTGCTTTTGTACAAAGAAAAAAAAGGTTGTAAGACATTTAAAGGAAGTATTTTAGTTATAAATGGGTCTGTGCTGCCTCTTTGTGGTTAAAAACTGCAGTGCAGCTTGTAGGTTTTGGAATGCAGATACACTGTTGATCTCTCTCTCTCTCTCTGTGTCTCTCTCTATCTCATACACTGATAATTGATAGAAGATCCCTATAATAATATTTCATTTATTTTAAATGAATAATATAGCTTTTCAGAAAGACGTAAAAGAGAACCTCGACCTGGACTAACGTGCTAAGGCTAGCTTGGAAAGGGGAAGGGTGCCTGAGGAAGACCCGTAGTATATATTATTATTTTCCAGAGGGCGCTCAGAAGGTTTTACAAAGTACTGACCGTGTTGGACTTCCTGATGGGAAAACAATGAGTCTGTATGAGTGAAAACTCACCTTGAGAGGAGGAAGTGAACATATCCCTCTGGCACATAGCGAGCATGATCCTCCCTCTCAGGCTGCACGCCTGATTGGTCGAGTTGCTGTCCATCAAGTTGGTAATGAGCGTGGTCTGACTCATACTGACTCCGGCTGTCAGCTTGATACTGGGAGCACTGGAGTTCAGAAGTGCACACGGTGCTGGAGCACTCCCCACACTGGTTTTTATCTATATATTGGAACTTGTTTCCTGGATCATCCGTGCTGTACTCTGGCTGAACTCCAGGTTCATAATAACCCTCAGCCTGCTCAGATTGGTAGTGCGCAGCTGTTGCGTCAGTTGTAAACTCAGCGTAGACGTCTGTGGTGTTTTGTTGGCAGTTTGATTTCGTACCGACGCAGGGCGAGTGGGCACTCTGGTTTTCAGTTCTTTGGTCAATGTGGTGGTAGTTGTAGCCATGTTGGGTTTGAGCCTGAGTTACATTCTGACCTCCTGTCCACTGGTACGCAGCATTCTCATCGGTTTGCCCAGAGGAAAGCTGTGATGTCGAATCTTGGTGTCTTCTTTAAGAGGGAAATGGGATGGGTGATCAGTGTAGAGAGAAGGAGAAATTCAGAAGTGATTTTAAATACCAGTGACATTCAGGAAACCCCATCCATCTGTGTAAGGCCTGTGTTTTTTTTCAAAGACAGCTACAACACTCTCAATTAGGCAACATCAACTTTGTATTGGGCAATTCCTGTTGCTTCAGCTAGAATATCTGAGGTGCACATAAAAGTTGCAGGAAACACAACACTGCTAGGGAAGAATTCTGCTTAAAAATGCAAGATCAAATGCCATTCAGTCATAAAAAACATACCTTGTAATGCTAGTCTGTAATAATAAAGAAACTATTAAACAGGCTTCACATCCAGTATAATGACACAAAAACAAAAAACACATATTAAGTTTTGACTAATTGCTAATAAGTTGAAGCTACATGGACAAACTCCTATTGTCTGATTCATTTGGTATTACCTAAGCACACACTCACACACTGGCCTGCATACATACACTCACACCCACACCTTGTAAGAGCGCTAGGGGAGCTGTTTCCATTAGCTGTAGAGGGGCTCCAGCTGTAATGAGGCAGGTAATGCATATTTAATGAGGCGTAAACAGATTTATAAACACACACACAGAGCTGCAGATCAAAGCCTGCTGCCAAACATATGCAATACAACCACACACTAACACACACACACACACAAATATGGAGACACAATCTGTTTCTGTCACACCACTCATATTCATTCTCATATCCTCTCTGCCAGTCCCATTCTGTCACTCACTGATACAACACACACACACACACACACACACACACACACACACACACACACACGCACACACACGCACACACACTTCTCAGGAGGGCCTTCTAGCTCACTTTCGTCAGTCTGTTCAGCGATGCTAATATTTCTCTGACTTGCCTATTCCATTGAGAAAGCAGTACAGACCTAAAAAAAACAGCATGGACCAAAGGGGTGAGGGAAGGGGCAACTAGCAACTGTGTGTGCATGTGTGCGTACGTGTTGTGTGTATGCAGAACAGGCACACACGTTTGTTTACTGGCTGTTACCATCCTGAGAATACAATATAACGTCTCTCATTGGTAGCTACATCAACACAAAATAAACTCCCTTCCCTTCGACTGTATTCAAATGGAGGCCAATATCTCAAGAACACTTCCAAACGCTTGTAAAGTGAACAAAAACTCCACTCTCTCACCCATTCACACACAGATGCACATAGGATCGTTAGTGGGCAACTAAGCAGGTTGCAGGCCTGGGGCGATTTAGGGTTCAGTATCTTGCCCATGTAGACTACAACATGGAAAAAAGGAGGGAGTGGTTTGAGCCACCAACCATGTGACCTGTGGCCCGCTCTACCTCTCAAGCCACAGCCACCGTAATAAATGTAACAAAAGTGGAATAAGCTTAAGACATACTGATATGATCTGATATGTTGCTTACCTTAAAGCAGGTGAATAGCTGTCTTGGGAAGCTTCATGGTCTCCAGCCTGTTCAGATGACCATTTATCATGATCAATAGTCCTTATTGGTTGTTCTTCATAGTAATCCACTCTATTCTGTAGAAATCTGTTTATCTTTGGTTCATATGTTTGTAAATCTGTTTGCTGAAACGAGGAACCTCCAATGAGCTCCTCAGAGAAACTTAGCAGATCGGACGATCCTAAATGTTGTCTTTCTTCTCTCACACTTTGTACTTCTGAAGTCCATGGGGGAAGAGAACTGTGCTCCATATCATTTCCCCCCTCCTGCTCTTCCTCATCATTCTCCTCTTCCATTAAATCTCCAGAAAATGGCAATCCAAGTCCTCTGTCAGCAGAAGTAGCTGATTCACTCAATGGGGTACCAATCAAAGAGCTGGTGTGGGATAGCGAACTGTTGGTAAGCAAAGGTGATTGTGGCTCAGATGTGGTTTGAGGTGTGTCCTGTCTCCCTAACTGACCCCTCCAGGTTTGTAAGTCGCCCAAAGAAGTAGGACATGGTGGAGGTGCAGACGGTGACTGCCCACCCTCATCTGAATCTTCCATTGAGATCTGTGAATGGACATAAACTTCCTCTCTGGTTTTAAGGAAGTGATCGGATGGATATCTTAAGGATGGAGACACACTTCTGGCCACAATGCTTGATTTATCATCATAGTTTCCTTCTTCTACTTGTGTTTGACTGTAACTTGTTGGTCCTGAATCTGACTGGTAAAGAGTTACAGAGTTACTTTCTGATTGGCTAGGACTGCCAATTTCAGGCACCATGGGAAGCTCAGGGTCATTATCAAGACGTACTTGGTTATGAGTGGATGAGACAGCTTGACTTGGCTCTGTACCTGTGCAGAAGGCATTATCAGCACCTGTAATAATTTGGTTTTGGCTACTGTGTTCTGTAATCTCCCGAGGCTCTCTATGTGCTGCTTGGGCCTGGTTTTTCAGTACTGTGGCAGCATAGGAAAGCATGCTAAATGTCTCCATGGACTGTCTTGTTCCTTTTGAATGCCTGCCAGCCTGCTTAGGCCTATCATCCCACTCTCTCTCTGCTTCCTTAACTGTGCCAGACACAATGATATAGTCCATTTCTAAGCCTGATGACGAATCTCCATCGGAATTGGACCTGAGTTCGTCACGACTACCTGCGTGAAGGCTGTCAGGGCTAAATTTCAGAGTGTCTTTTTCCCCCCCAGAGCTGGAGCTCAGAGACAGGGTTTCTGTCATTTTACCCTCCACATTTCCCATGACCTCATTGTTAGGGCCAACTTGGCTTTCAGAGAGAGGCCTGATCAGCGGATCATATGATGATGGAGCTGATTCTGAGTCGTCATTTGTCTTGGAAACAAGATTGCCCCAATCAACAAGACTTGAGGACAACGGTTGGTCAGTCTGGATTCGAGTTTCATCAGCTTCCCCTGGATGTTTATGAGACTTGGCTGAAGTTGCCTGAGTTACAGTTGAGCTGTGTACCAGAAGAAATGGGGAATGATCACTGGGTTGTTCCATCAAATCCTCTTTCTCTGATCCCTCTCCACTTTTGTTGTCGTACATGTGATCCAACTTACTAGTTCCATCAAATAGGAACACCTGGTTGGCCGTCTCCTCCTTGTCTCTTACTGCTCTGCCTTCAGTCTTTCCAAGAGGATCAGCCTTCTGGTATTGCCCCTCGTCTATCGGAAAAAATTGTGGCACAGCTACAAAAGGGCTGGACTGCCCTTCCAGCTGTATCATGTCTACTTCAGGGCTAGCACAGGTCTCAGGGGAGGTCGATAGGCTCCAAGTGCCAGCTCCTACATTGTCATATTCTGAAGTGGAGGTAGTCATGCTAGGAACAGGTAGGTCCCACATGTCAGCACCTTGGTATGTGGAAGACCCATCGTCTGAATGTGTAGATGCCAAATTGTGCATGACAGACTGTTGGCTCTGAACACACTCAATGTCATCGTCACCTGTTTCTTCCCCCAGTGTGCTAGCTTCTGCCACCTCTATGACAATTTTCACATTGTGTTCACTTCCTCTCCAGCTAACTTCTTCAGGAGTCTTCAGTACTTCATTCACACCTCTCTTTTCCCTTTGTACCCTCTCTTCATCCACCTGTTTGCTTGAATGTGTCTCAGGAGAATCCAATGATCCTGTTTGACTTAGGTCCTTTTCATTTTCAGGTCCCTCTGGGCTTGTTATTGTGGAGGAGCTGTCTTCCTGTATGGTGGTGTTCCACATCACCATTCCACCATCAGGTAATCCAAGTGGACTTTCAATTGATGTAGCAGCCCCAACATTGGGGTTCACCCCACAGAAAGAACCTGAGTTTTCAGACAAGTTATCAGGGGTTGTGAGTGGTGATAGACTGTCATCCCGGATTGTCATATTCCACATATCTAGTGATTCAGGGTATGACGTAGTGGTTCCACTATCTGATTTGAGAAATCCCTTCTGAGCTGAGTACGTCCAAAAATCTAGGAGATCCGTCTGTCTGTCTCTTTTTTTCCCTTGTACCCCTTCATCCTCCTCTTTAGATGTGTCTGGTGTTAAAGTGTTTAAGACTGCTTTTTTTCTTGATAATGAGGATGCTTGTTCTTTGACTGCAATGATACCAGCCTTAAATTTCCCAGTTACTTCCTCCTCTGGTGGAGTCAATTGCAGACAAGCCAATGAAACAGGGTTCCATTGATCCTTAAGTACAGATTCTGGGTTCCAGTTGTCGTACGATTCAGTCTGCTCAGTGATCAGGCTAAGCTGGGGTTCAAGGCCCTTTCCTCTTTGGTTGACATTCTCAGATGGTAAGATCGCTTCTCTGCTTTCTTGTTCAGTCATATCCTCCAGAATATTCTCTGGGCTCTCACGTTCCCTTGTCCTACTCCAGGCATTACTGTCACTTGATGACAATGCTCCCTGCATGTCAAAACCAAGTTCATCCCAGGTCTCTGACAATGACGATGACACGCTGTCCTTTTGCTGCAGGCCATTGATCCTTTCGACTACATCTTCTGGAAAAAACCTGACCCCGCAACTGCTGGGTGGGCGACTACCTACCACGCTGTTGACTGGGGTTGGAGGAACCACAGTGTCAATCATGTCATTCCCGCAAATTTGTACATGTTGGTCAATTGAAGAATTTCTACTTTCAAGACGGCCAAACGAGTTAGGAGCAGAAAAATCCAGCAAGCTTAGCTCTTCAAGTTCTGACAGGCTGTCGCTCCCTGCTCTTCTTTCTACTTCATCTCTTTTGGCTCCAGAATTTGCTAATTCTCCTCCTGTTGTCAGAGATTGGTCACTGTTCTGAAGTGGGTCAAAACTAAACAGGTCAAAGTTCTCACTCTTATTTCTGCTAGAGTGGTGCTTCCTCCTTTCAGGTGGGACAGGAGGGGAGAGGGATGACAAACCCAGGGGAGAAGGGTTTCTCAAGAAGAGTCCTCCTGTTCCTACTGCTGGCCCTCCACCTGCTGTAATCTCACCGACTGGACTGTCATCACTAAGAAAAACTGAACTCTCCTTGGAGGAACGGCTGCTGCGGATGGTGGTCATACCGCTGTCAGGGCTCACAAGCTCCCCGCCGGCACCAACTCCTGCACCTCCTGTGTCCTCTTCACCATCGGGCATCACCCTTTACAGAAATAAAATAACACTTTCATTAAATCGTGTCAAGGTCCTTAGATTAGGCAAAATAGAAGGGACGTATTTAATTACCTTGCTATTGGCACTACATCTCCACTGCCTTCTTCAGCTCTCTCTATGTCAGAACCATCCATGTCATTGATCCCAGATGATCCCTGGGAGAACTCCACGCTGCCTGCCACTCCCTCTGTGGAAGAGGTCCTACTGCTGGGATGGCAGGCTAAAACAGAGCTTCTCCTGTCAACAAAGTCTTTGAGGAGGCCCTGTATCTCTTCTACGAGCAGAGGAGGAGTGCCAGTAGATGCAGTCGTGTTTAAAGGAATGTGGTATACCTGGAGACTCTCCTTGGCCTCCAATTCACCAGAAAGAGACCAGCTGGAGCACTCCTCCAACTCACAGCAAATCTGAAATGAAAGCCACTGTGTTGTAATATTTTTTATTTTGACTTTTTAAAGCAAGAGTTTGATATTTTGGGAAATATACTTGTTGGCTTTCTTGCTGAGAGGGTGAATACTAATGTCAGTTCAGTATATAAGGCTACAGTCAGTAGCTGGTTAGCTTAGCTTAGTACCAAGAGGGGAAAGTGGTGAGCTGGACTCTGTCCAAAGGTAACAAATTCTGCCTGCCAGTACATCTTAAACACACTAATTGACACAATATACATTCAATGAAAACTTGTGAGGTTGGGGAGTTATGTTCATCACCATGTCTTTGCTGGGATCTGCTAAGCTAAGCTAACTGGTGGCTGACTGTAACAGTGTATTCCCTTCAGAGATATTAAAGTTGAATCTGTCTCCTTTCCAAACTTTCTTCAAGACAGTAAATAAGCCCATTCTTGTTGTATGTTATTGATTTTCTGAGTGACAAACATACCTTCCCATGCTGTTCCCCAAAGTAACAGCCCGCACCGTTAGATTTTATTTACCTGGTTTAGGATATCTACGTTGCTTGAGTAGACAGCCATCTGTTGGCGAGGATGATGACGTGTATCATCGATTGACAAGAGAACCACAAGCCCGTCATAGCCGTGCTGATAACTGAATGATTTCAGCACCTCCACATAACCACGCCAGTCCTAAAAGGGATATAAACAAAGTTTGGAAATGTGTCAGGCAAGCTACTTGACAGTTCCAAGTTTTTTGACATGATATTATTGAAGAACTAATAATGACATAAGTCATTATTAGACAATCGTAATAGCCTCTTAATGATTAATAGACATTTCTTTTCATTGTGGTTACAGCTGTATGGGAAACTTTAGACCCCTGCCTTTTATTGCGCATATGATTTAGTTTTTCTAAAACAGAAGTGAACTAAGCCTTCATCTGTAGCAATGAGAGACGAAGCTGTCAAAGCGCACAGAGGGGTAGAGAGACACTTTGTGATTTATTGTTTGGAAATTAACTGTTTGCTCTTAAAACAGCCACCATGCACAGATTATGGTAATTCAGTGACACACACAATGATTGATTGATGAAAAGTTGCATTAATTAATTGTTTTGTTTGTCAAGGGAACTTGCTTTTTCTATCTTTCTGAAATGATTAACAACAATGTTATTGCAACCATAATTTGCAACGCAGGGTTACACATAAAATGTGCAAAGTGATACTTTTGAAAACATATTTGCTTGATTAATATAGATTTGTTGTACAACTGTTTGTTTTATAAAGTTCTTGCAATTGTTGTTGTGCTTATTTAAGTAGAACTTTGAAACAAAAGAGAGAGAGTACTTAGTGTGACATTTATGTGTGTGTCTGCTACTAAAAGCACAGTTATGTTTGTTCCCATACTTTTCCACATAGTCCTTGTTTTAGGCTAAATGTGTGTTTGTATTTTTGTGTGTGTGTGTGTGTGGTCCTTCTCTCTGCTTGAGCCTGTGTGCGTGTGAGTGCATTTGTATGGGTCCACTGAAAGTGATTGATGAGCGCTGCAGGCTCTGTTTCTGCCCAGGCTGTGTCAATATTAACCTGTGAGGATGAGGGGGCTACAATACTTCCCCCCTGATCCTCTCTCCATCCTCATCCTTCTCTTTCCCCGCAATATGGCTGCTGTCAGACTCAGGCCCATCAATCCTCACACACACACACACACGCACACAACTGTCATTTCACTGACACTGCCATTTCTCAACACTGATACCCTGATGAGTGCAATGAAGCCTCCTCAGATTCGTTAAAACACACATATTCACTCACAGAAGTGCAAACACAAGTTAAGGCACATAAAACTCCAACACATGCAGATACACACATAAATCCGCCTGCAGTCGTCTACTGTAATCTCAGTGAGCAAACATGTACCAGTATGTACACATATGAGCTCTGGAAAAGCAATAAAGTCCTCATGATTTACAGTACACTAAGAAATGCTCAAATGATGCTGATGCTCTAAAGCTACTTCCCAACTGCGTGCATATGCACACAAAACTGCACACACACATTCTCACACACACAGGCGAGGAAATGTAGTCAGAAAACGAGCAGAGTGCAAATCTCCCAGATAACACGCAGGGCGACAGTCTGTCTGCCATTTGGCTCTTAACTGAGTAAATTACTACTCATATTGCCTGCCCCTCCTCTTTCTGCCACCCCCAGATACACAGATTGCCTTTTCTTATAAATTACCAACATATTAGCCATAAAATCCACTCGCTAACTGTCTCCAAGAACCTCATGATCCGGACACAGAAACCTGTTTCTCATTTGTTGAGCTTTTGGTGGGCTGAGATATCAAATAGGAAGGTTTTCACTTTAACCCCTCACTGTATTCTTACTATTAACTGCATTTCTTATATCATGAGTATCATAGGTTTAATATCATTTAGAAAGCAGGGTGTCAAAAAGAGGTCAGTTTCTTCTGAAAGTGTTACAGATAAACTACAAAAACTAAAAGGTGAGATTCATTTATTCTTTATTTAGATTAAAAAATTAAAAAATACATTTAATAATAAAACAAAAAATGAAAGAAACATTAATTTATTAGAAGAAATTTGCAACCCAACACAAAGATAGCAATATGGATAAGGTGACACTTTAAATCCTAATAATCTAATTTAATCTAATCTCTTATCTTAAGCGCTCTATAAAGGATTTAAAACAGCTTCAACACCCACAGTTGAAAAATAATCTGGTTGCTGCTTGTGATGGTGAAAGTTGTCGTAACATGGCGATTGTGACAGTAGCAGAACTACTGTGAAAAGAAAAGTAGTTGCATTGAAGATCTTCATTGTCAAAGTGATAGAACACAGATTGAGTAGTTAGAGAGAGAGAGAGTTTCTCCCACTTTAACACCTATCAGTGACCACACACAGACTGGAATCTTCGTGGACTGTCTCTTGCAATTCCGATTTTTTAAATCAAAAAATCTAACTTTGTATCTTACATCTCTTGTTTCTTTTGTAAGAGCGTCCTTTCCCTGAAGTTTCCTTTATCCAAATCTTCCAAGTAACTCAACTTTTTTTCCCCGCCAACACCTGTCTGAGTCCCTGTTACACACTGCCTCTTCATCTCTCGCTCTCAGACTTAGCGGCTTCATCTTTCTCCCACACTATAGGCCCCAATCCACACACACACACACACACACACACACACACACACACACACACACACACACCCTCCCTCTCTCTTTGGTTGTCTTTGCTCCACAGGTAGCAAGTCTTTAGCGGCTGCTTGCAGTTCTCCCAACCTGCCATCATTATGCACAATAGCCTAAGGTACAAAACTCAGGCCTCATAACTCACGCCCCGCGCGCGCAAATTCCCGTGCAAACACAGTCAAAGCAAAAACACATTTCCTGCTGTCGCCAACATCTCCGGCAAAGAATTAATCAAGCGTTCATCCATTTAGGCTCTTTGCATACCCTTTCCGTCAGAACACAGAACGCTAAGAGAGTTGCGAGTTCTTCTCAGGCGATCGTTTCGCCACCCTGATGAATCCATCAAGCGAGGTTTGATTTATACATCTGTCTGTGATCACAGCGGTACAGCTACAGCAAATGGGGTGGCAAGGAGCGAGCTGACACCACCCTGCTCAAACACACACATGCAAATGCACGCACACATGTGCCGCATATACCACACACACACACACACACACACACACATGCACATTGAAAATGACACATGCATGTGCGTACAAACCAGCAGTCATAGCTCTCGTTCACACTCCTGCGCACACACACGCGTACACAAGAGTATTAGTGCTTATGAAGTTTTTGGAGAGACAGAGGGAAAAAGGGAGGGGGGTAAAAGTTTGCAAAGAAAGAAGCCCAAATGTCTTTCTGTCTGTCTTTCTCATATGGGCCTTCTCCGCATGCTTCATTCACTCAGCTCCGAGTGCAGGGATTTAGGGGCCAAGATGCAAGCGCTGAGTCTATAAATGTTTTGTTTTGTTTATTTGTTTGCCCTCAAAGTCGAGGAAGCCACAGGGGGAGAATGGAAATGGGGTAAGAGGAAGAATGAGAGTTTCAGAGGAGAAGATAAAGAGAAAACAACATCAGTACAAGTTACTTAAGATACAGTTTGATGACCGTCTTGTGCAACAACTTTACAAACTCATTTAAATAAACGGCGTGAATTTGTACACGGAAAAGGTTCTTGTGATGTGTGTTAAAGGCTGGATGAATGGATGGATTTTTACAGAGCACGTAAGAGAGTTTAAACTTTATGAGCGTTGTTCTGAATGTATTTTCATATTAAGAGATATACAACAAAACAACAGTAAACAGAGTTAGGAAATGTGTATATGTGGTTTAAAGTGCTGACGGCTCGTGGCTACAGCAGTACGTACTCTATGGATAGTCTCGGCTAGATAAAAACGGAGGAGCGAGAAAGGAAGAACCAGGAAGTCAGCCAGGAATAGAAGAAGGATTGAGGGGTGTGGCACACTGACTTCCTGGTCTTCAATCTTAGTCCCTAGGAGGCCCACCCTGCACCTGCTGTCTCCTACTGCCGCTCATCAGAAAGGCATTTACCGAGTGCCGTGGCTGCGGGCCCCTTCATTAGCCAGCATAATTATTTGTGCAAGCGGCGTAGGGCAAAACTGGCCCCGCATAAACAAACAGAAGGGCCGGAGGACTGTGAACAAACAACACATTAGAGACAATCAACGTCGCCAAAATGAAACCTAAAGCGTACCTCAGATGGAGAGATGGACAAATACACACATTCACTGAAACACTAGAAACTAAAAATCAACAACATAAAGCATCACAGCACAATCCTGTGTAGATGTTTTCTCCTCTAAGCAGATATTCAGCAGCACACAGCCACAAATAAAAACACACACAGATACAACGCCCGCATTAAACATAACAAAAGATGATTGATTTTGTTTACCCCACATAAAAAACAAACATCACGATAATTTGGATATCCTGAAGGAATACTGGATTAAACAAAAACACAAACTTTCCTTCGTTTCACTTTCTACAGTCTCAAATTCAAAAAAGATCCCAAAAGACAAAAAAGGAAAAAATATATTGTTATACTTTCATGTCCGTATTAACACATGCAAAAAAACACATTATTCACATATTCATGACTGTGTGTGTGTGTGTGTGTGTGTGTGTGTGTGTGTGTAGCTGTGGGCTCCTGTCCTTCCCACAGTTCATCAACTCCACAGCATGACAGCTCTTTATCCGACCAATGCTTCATCTGCCAGCTCTAATTACTGAGCCATGAAACCTCTGATACACAAACACACACTCACTGCCATGAACATGTGAATAATGTGTTTTTAGAGGATAATTTTGGCTTCATGAAAGTGTCACACAAAACCTTTTAAAGGAGCGAAAATAGGCCCTCAAAGTTCCCTATTACCTCATACTGACTTAGCTACTAGCTACAGCTACAGGTGATGCTGCACAAAGACTGTGTGCACCTGAGCAAGGCGCTTGACCTTTATTGGCTCCTGTGGTTTCTCCTTTGCTAACTGACACAGTGCCGTTGCAAGTACATTATATTGCTCTATGCACAGGGACAGTGAATGGATTTATCAGTAAATGTTTAAAGTTAAACTAAAGTAAATAGTCCAAATTGACTTCACCACATTAAAGTAAATACCTGCTGCATATTTAGTCTTTTGCACTGTTAGCAGTGTGTGAAATACCCAGTGGCAATCGGGGGTTCCCCCCCACCTAGTGCTCCAGCGATATGCTGAAGTCTCACACAGATTCAATACGCGTTATACAAGATTTCATGGACACAAGTCATGGCAATCAGCTAAGACATACACACGTTGCACATCATCGAGCTTTCTAGAAGTGAATCCAAAGTTAGCAAGTAATGAACTACGTTCTCACTGTTTTCTCTTTGACATATTTTCCCGACTTTATGCACAACTATTTTCCATCGAGTGTAACCATGAAGTCGAAGCAAAAAACAAATCCACAGCTTTTCAGATTGTACGGGGGTAACGTTGGGTTTGCGGACCATTTGCAACACCGCCACCCTTGGAGGACGGCCTTACCAGAAACAAACCTGTATTCAATATGCTATAATAGGAAACACCACAACAATATTTTCTGTAGGCTATTCATATTTGTGAATACATGTTTTGCAATTTGAATAATAGATACTGGACATAGTAAGCTTTTAAAATCCATTTTAAGGGACAATTACAAGTGACAAATAATTTTTTTACGCTTTTTCCAGAGACCCCCCCCCCCCCCTAAAATTCTGCTGTTGAGGCTTTCAGGGTGTGTCAATCAAGGGGTCTCTGACCCCTCGAGACCCCCTGTATTTCACACCCTGACTGTTAGATACCGAGAGAGTAGAAAATGCTAGAAAATGCTAAATGTATTCTGTAAGTACAGAACACATGAGCTTCATTTGATGTATGAACACTGCAACTCATACATACTTATAGAATGTGGCTTGTTATGTTTTTAATTACCAAAAGTCAGTTCAAGTTCATAGTTTGCACAGAACTGTGACAGGAAGCCAAATTGGCAGGAGAAATTAAAAGTCTGCACTTCAAGGAGTAAAGTAACAATAAGAAAGAGCTTACATTTGTAATGCATTTATTTTTGGAGCTTGGGTTGTTTTCTTTATGTCATTCTCTAAGATTCAATAACTTTAGCAAATAGCTGTGAGTCACACTGCACGCAGAACTTGAAGAAAGTAGATATTACAATATGCAGGGCCTGCAGGAATAAGTTCAGTTGCAGTCGTAGCAGAAGCAGAATATAATTTTATTTCATTATATAAATAATTATATAAATGACAGATTTGTCTCTACTGTGCCAAATGTATGCACTGTGACACCTTCAATGCAGGTCTACAATCAGCAGTCAGGCAGTGTCATACAATTGTTGCTCATGTGCAGCATCATGAGAAACTTTGTTTATTTGTAGTTCTTGAGCAGTATTACATTTCACTGCAGCTTAACTATGAAATGTTGTTTGAGGAACTGATGGAAATATTTGCCTTTACAACTTTAAATCAATGTATGCTATACATTGATGAGCAGATACATTTATAAAGAGTGAAACCCCGTTCATTTCCATGTTTCTCTTATAAAAGAGGAGCACACACACACACACACACACACACACACTGACTAATGTATGTTTGTACAGCATACAGAAATACATTAGTCAGTCTATACGATGTGTCCATATCGTTAGACCAAACACACTGAATCTTTTTCTTCTGCTAACAAGGCAATCACAGCCAAAATCTAACTCTGTCTTCAAACACACACACACACACACATACACACACACTTTGACAAACACATAACACATAAACCATTAAATACTAATTGAATCTAATTTATTTAGTTTTCTGCAAAGAATCATTTAAGGCAGAACTTCCCTAAGCCCCCTCAATAAATGACACTCATACCGTTTTACTCTCTTCTCAAACACAATTAAAAAATAATATATAAATATATACACACTGCAAATGACATGAATATAAGGAGTTCATTTTGGAGCCCGATCTCAGGTCATTAGTAACCCACCATGACGCTGTGGAGTTGGAGGGTCCGCTGGCGACACAGAGGCCCCTGGCCATTTATTCTATATTAAGTCTCTAATGGGCCCTCTCTCTCTTTCTCTCTCTTGCTCTCTCTCTCTCTCTCGCTCCTGACACACAGCATGTAGGCACAGCGCTGGTAAAATATGCACAGAAAGTCCGGTGCGCACACGCAGACAAAGCCATTCAAATGAATGGTTATTTATTCGCTAAACGAGGATCTGGGTGTTTAATGTTCCTTGGACGTTAGGTAGTTTTCTGGGGGAGGCAGAGCCATACCCCTACGGCTACAGACATCATTTATTTTACACATAGCCTAATACCGCACGCTAGGCAGCCGCTGAGAAAAATGGGCTTTGGAAGTGAGAAGGAGATATAAAAGAAATAATGAATGATTTTTTGGGGGGGTGTAGTGTTGGTGGTGGGAGGGGGGTGAACACATTAGAAGTTGCGGCAGGGAGAAAAGCAAGGGGTAGGCTTAAAGGCTTAAAGCACCCTCTGTGTGAGTGTGTGTGTGTGTGTGTGTGTGTATGCGTGTGTGTGTGTTTGTGTGTGCATGTGTGATGGCAAATGAAGAACAAGACAACAACAGATCCAGAAAGATAGAAAAAGTCAATACAAACATCCACAAATGTATGTGGAAGTGTGCGTATGTTTGAGAGTGTGTGTGTGTGTGTGTGTGTGTGTGTGTGTGTGTGTGTGTGTGTGATTTCAGGGTATCAGTGGGGAGGCAGGTGACACCTGGTAGATATCTCATCTAAATGCAGAACATCATAACATCACAGGGGCTCTTGCACTTGCATAACCAGCCCTCCCCAAAACGACACAACGCAGGTGTGATGTATCCGAAACATCAAAGCCATCAGAAGCAACTTTTGAAAAAGATACTTTTTCTTTTTTTTTATGTATAAAGTTTCTCGTCTGTCTCTCTTTTGAAAGATGATGCAAGTTATAAAAAGCTTCTTTGAAAAGACTACTGCATTCATCCCATCATAAACCAAGTGATTTGATGCAAAGCAGCCACGCTAACAAGGGCATTCATTGTAGTGTAATATGTGTTAATTTGCCTTTTTTATATGTCAGCACACTCATTTTTATCGATGTGTAGAATTAATATGAACTGTTCTTGAGAAGATAGAAATGTTTCATGAAATGCATACTAACAGTTTCCATTTAATGTAGGTGTAAACTGTCTTTAAATGACATGAGATGGGTCTTTAAACCCTCTTTCAACACTACTTCATCAACTGAGCTGCCACTACAGTAACGTAATCTTTAATGGGGTTTCAGTCTTGCACAGCTGGGTTCAATAAACCCTTAATTAATCAAGGCAAGTATGTAAGTAAGTTTTTCATGCTAAGCCGTACCTCCTTGTCCGTGGTGACTGAAGAGAGCGCTATGGTCATCTCTCCATCAGAGAACTCCTTCAGCTCCAGAGTCAGCAGCTGCTCCAAGTCTACATCCAGTCAGCACACACAAAACAGACTGACAGTTATATAAAACACACACAGGAATACAAAACAATGTCACGCCAGACAGAAAAAGCACAAGCATGAATGCCCTCTCCAGGAGTAATAGAAAGAGAGTTACTATAATTGAAAAATGTGACTCATTCGGGCTTATAGGATGTGACCTGAAAATTCAGTCAGCAGTCACAAAGCACCTTGAACTGCAAAAAAGTAGCAACTCAGTTAAAAGTCTGTGGGATGAGCGATGGAGGCAAACCTGGAAGTTATGAACATAAAGATATATGTATTTTAGACATAGACAGGAAATGCAGGGGAGAGACAGGAGGATGTGCAGCAAAGGACCTGAGTTGGAATGTCACCTGGTTCACTGCGATAAGGACTGAGCCTTGAATGGAACACGCTTCACCAGGTGCCCCGGAAAAAACTATTTTGGCTTATATAGTCAGCCAGCAATTTGTATTCAACAGACTGGGCACCTTCCTTGAAGCCAATTCTCAAAATACATCCTGGTTGATACAACAGAGACTCCCTGTTTACATAGTGGATCGTTCGATGTAAACTGGCAACCAACTCTCACATTTAATGGTAACTTGATTTTTTTAAACTATCAAATAGGGATGCACGATATTATGTCTGATCACTCACATTTCTGAGCACACCTGAATGCAGCATCCCCCCGAAACACGGCTGTGAGGGAGACTTGCCCGGACTTGTTTAATGCAAGTACTACGGAGACATCAGTGATCGCTGACGGACTCTTTTTATCGTGTGTGCGTCCACTGATGTTTAAGTAAGTACACTCAGTTAGCGTTGGCTATAGGCCGCGAGTGTATTTTCGGCGTGTTTGATGTTGTTAAATCCGGTAAAATGACGAGAATGTGAGCTAACTGTTAGCTCGTTAAGAGTTGTGAAAGTCGTTTAACTTCTATTCATTGGCTCGAGTTTCTGTGACCTTTTACTTATTATTTGTATATTTTGATAACTTTGCGCAGGCTGTGCACGCGCACACTCGAGCTGATTTAGTCAACGCATTACGTCAAGCGTTTTTAGGGAATCATCAAGCATTTAGGCAGAATTAAAGCATTGTTTTAAAGGCGAAAGATGCCATATCGGCCGATGCCGATATGTCATTTTTAAGCCATTATCAGCAGCTACCGATAACGTGCCGATAATATCGTGCATCCCTATTGGCAAATAGTTGATGTAGGAAGAACTTAAAAGAAGCTGGTGCAACCCACTTCACAGGCCTGCGTGGGCATAGCTTAGTGGGACACTTAAAGGGAATGGAGCTATCATTCATTTTACTACCTATGCTTTTCAAACTATAATAATTCTACAGTCTGCCATTATTGTTGATGCTTCACATTTTGTTGGGCCCTGTTTGACATGATTATATATTTGCATTAAAGATTGTATTTCATATGTTAAAACATAATGTATATAATCCAAAAGAGATGGGTTGCACATCCCCCTACCTCTCTTGTCTATGTATAAACTCAGCTTGATCAGTACAAGTCAAACAGCATTTTTATGTAAACGTGCACCTTGTAGCTTCGCCTCATCATGTTGACCTGCAGTGACATCACTCTGTTGCTCCAAGAATCTCAGGAGCTCCTCCAGCTGTGATGAGCGACGGCCATGTTTGATCCACAGAGCCTCACTTTGCAGCCGTAGAGCCTCTGTGGACACAGAAACACAGAAACATATATATTGGAAATTCAGTTAAGACTTAATACTGTGTACACAGTCATTTTGTGCTATACACACATCAATAAGTATTTGTTCTCATTTTAATCAAGACAACACAAAAAAATACTGTTCTTAAAAAGCAGAATTTTGTCAAACAAAGTTAATGGCCTGTTCTGGAAACCATAAAAAGTTCTTTATTCCCCAAGTAACATTTTTCTTCGTATAGTGCTTATGAGAATAAAGAAGTTGAGCTTTGGCCTCTTCAGGAATCAATGAACTTGAAAATGCACCGTCCAAAGAACTCTCACAGAAAAATGCGAGAACTGAACCAAACAAATTACATCAATCTGCTGCTATAAGAATCTTCCTTTTTCTGTCTGTGAATCTGGACTTTACTTTGCTCTTTTCCTCTCCCTCCATCCACCTTCAATTACTTTTATTCAAGCATATCACTGTCTTTCTGTCTGTCTGTCTCTATGTCTGACTATCTGTCTGTCTGGAAATCAGTGAGAGACAGCAGAGGAGAAAAGTAGTGGAGCGTTATTGAACAGAGATTAGTCACGTCTCTTGCCCAGGCCTTTACACAACTACTTAACATTGACAACAGGAGTACATGTTTGACAGGCTGTTTAACAGACTTAACACTTTACACAGACAGACACACACAAACACGCACTGCAAATGTATTACCCCATCTCTGTTTTATCTCTTCGGGGTCTGATCACACTAGTACTTAAATGCTACCTTAAGTAGACTTGAATTTATGTAGTTTAAATTATTCAAATGCTGCATGTTAAGACTTAATGTTTTTATATGTTACCCGAGCCAACACCGTGTAGTGACACTTAAACATACAACCCACACAAAAACACAGTTCTGTTCTGTGACTCTCCCAAACTTTGCTGTCTCTCCATTATTGGCTTCCTTTGATCCCAGCTTTGATTTCTCTTTGGTTTCTTTTGACATTTTTTCTTACTTCGTGGGGAAACTATGACTCCCTGACAAAACAGAGACAACTGAACAGACTTAACTAAGTTCAATAAAAAACGAGTCACATAATGGGACTTTGTGTGTGTCTCTCTGCGCTCTTCCTTACTCACACTCACCACCCCTCATCTCTCTCCCTCTCCATCTCTCCTGGTGGGTGTTAAGCGAGTCATGTCAGGGGATTTGTGTGTGTCCTCCCTCATCGCCCCATTACTCCCCCCTGGGGGGGCGCCTCTGCCTCCCTCACCTCCCAGAGTCTCCCCCAGCACTGCTCCGACGTGCTCTGCTGCCTCTTGAAGAATCTCCCTGCCGACTGTTGTCACGGCGGACGATGCCCCATCATCCCCTGCGTCCTGCTGCCCGTCGTGATGGACCACTCGCAGGATGCTGGACTCCAGAGTGTGGTACTCAGCGCTAGGAGAGGGAGGAGACGAGGGGTGAAGGAGATATGAAAGGCTGCAGGGGAAGGAGTGATGATTGTGTGGCATTTGCATAAACACAACTCCCCTTTGGGTCATGAGTGATGAACATTCGCAGGCCTGAAATACACACCCAAACATGCTCTCAATCTCATTTTTGCATCGACAAACACTTGCAAGAGCCCACTGAGTCTGAATATGTGTTAAGTATGCGTGTGTGCACGCGTGTGTGCCTGTGCAACACCTGTTAACACATGAACCAGTGTTTGTACGTAAAACATCCTAAATTCACAACTCCCCTCGTGTCTCATCTCTAAAATATTAGCTGAAGTTATCTGAAACCTGACCTGGTGTGTGCGTGTGTGTGTTTTCACATGATTTGCATATGTGAGTGTGTTTACCCATCCAGCAGGCCCTCTCTCAGCAGCGTCACTGAGAGTTTTCCACCGTGATGAAGCTTCATGAGGTCTACATTCTCCTTCCACAGCAGCGAGCTCTCACTAATTTTTACCCTCTGCAGATACCTCAGCGTCTCCCCGGGCAAAGCATCGTCACAGTGGCGGCCGCACAGCAGCGGCACAAACACTCCACCTGACGGTTCTTTCTGCAGCACACAGACACACACATTACATGATACATTTAAGAATGAAAAAAAACTATTGGAATCAGATGTTACCACAAATTGCATGTTTAACCTTATTTGGTGCATTTTGTTTGATATAGAAGTTAAATTGCATGCAGTCGACTGCCTCTCCACTGTGTAGCATATAATATATTTGTAAAGGTAGAACTTTAGCTTAAGCTCAAAGCTAGCTGCTTCTTAATTTTTAATGTTGACAGATGAAGCGATTACAATGTTCCCAGGTTTTAAATGATTGGTACTGTGAAAGATGTTTTGGGAAATAGTGCAGAACTCTGAAACAAGAGAAGGAGGATCAACACAAACAATGTATAAGGAAGCGTTTGTTTTCTAACTTGACGGCCATTAAAATATACTCCAACAACACAGTGTGCATATTTAATATGGCCTAATTTCAACTTTGCAAACAACAAATACAATTCTCCCAATACGCAACGCACAAAGGATGGGAGAGGTAGCTCACAGCTCTAAAAATGGTGATGAAACAACTCTGGATAGTTAAACAAAGGATTGCGTAAAACAAGGATTAAATACAAAATTGAAGGAAAAATATTTTGATGTTTTTAATTCCAGAGTCACTGTTTGGTTTAATGCTAATTTTTAATGGATTGTATCACTTTCTGTTCGTATAAAATGGTTAAATACACAGAATAACTGCTAATTAAGCAATATCACACTAGAGGTCTTGTCGAGGATAGACAGGAAACATTGGGAGTACAGAGTGGGGGATGACATGCACCAAATGATTGGCAGACCGGGAGTCGAGCCTGCGATCAGTGCGAGGAGGACTACAGCCTCTGTACATAGGGCGCCCGCTCCACCAACTGAGCTAAACCAGCCCCCCGAGGTTGTAACTGTTGTATAACAGCAATATCACACTCAAGGTTGTGATGATATTCAGTATATCATCACAACCTTGAGTGTGATATTGCTGTCATACAACAGTTACACAAGCGGCAAATAGTAGTAAACAGTAACAAACAACAACAGATTATTTTTTGCTCTGCTAACTCAACTAGTTCCAAAACTTAACTGAAACTGGACTGTTGCTGCCTAGCAACCCAAACATTCTCCTGCACTGTGTATACGGTTACCACAGATGAGTTTTAATTTATCTATATGTTTTGATTTATCATCAATCAGTGTGTTGGCTGTGTGATTCAGAGGTACCAGCCTGATAAATGTAGACAAACACGGTCTGCTGTAATCTAACAGTATTCAGAACACCTGGCTAAGGTGGAGTGATACGCACGATGAAAAGTCCCTATGATGTACTACTCTATATCAGCACATATGGAATGCCTCTCATCCAATCAGATGGAACTAACTGTTGTATACTAAGATTTGTATGTAGGATATTTGTGTGCAGTATTAGTTCATAGTATGGATTTGAGACCAGCGGAAGTTTCCAAAGTGAAGGCAGACAGTGCCCCTGCACTTCATAGTAGATGAAGTAGATCTGAACTTCAGCTCGAATCAGATGAAAAAGTTTGGTTTCCGCATGTTTTTAAGTATAAAACACGAGCACACAAACAGACAGAACTCATACTACCTGGCTTAGGTGCAGTGCCAAGCACAGCGTTGCAGCCACAGTGTCAACATCTGGCTCTGGTCCGCCTAAAACAGCGTGGACAGCATCCTCTGATTTGTCTGCCTGGAAACACACAAACATACATACAAGGTTAGTGTGTCTGTTGGTGAGTGACTGTTGGATTTAATATTTAACAAGACATCATTCACTGACACAACATCCAAACTGTGCTGCAGATTTTGTTTGTGTTGATAGCTCATATCACTGTCTCACTGAGCCAGGAGGACTGTGTTAGATGACTGCAGCATTTAGAAACCAACATTATGCATTAATAATGATATCATGATGCTGCAAGAGTAAGCTCATACTTGAAAGAGAATACTACTGAGTGCACAACATTAAAGGCAAAATCAGTTGTAGCAGCGAGGCAATGATGTAAATTAGCAGAAGAAATGCTTTCACTGCTAACTGAGAGTAACACGCTTTATCAGAGAGGTGATGAGTTCCATTAATTTCACTAAACAATGCAGGCAAACACTCCTCATTTAGGGTAAGTGGACATTAATGACGGCTACATTACAGAGACTAAACATTCATCTCAGAGTGAAAAGGCAGAAAATTAAATCCCTTGTATTTTAAATACAGCCGTTATTTTATAAAACCATTCCTGACTTCATGGAGCACTGGACATTGGCAAGGCTACCTCTTTAACAACATGCATCCTCATTCATGACACACGACTGATAGTTAAAGCAAACAGTGCTAAGATTTCTGGTAATTATGAACAACCTCTACTATCCCCAGATTACACTGTGTATTCTGTGTCAATCTGTAATGCTCATCTAAAACAGAAGAGCCTGCTGCCCTGCAGCCTGTGCTGTTAATCAAGAAGCAAAATGTGGACACAATGAAAACCCCATCTATCTGTAGCTCATCTTAATGGGCCTGTAGGATGCACGATGCTCTGATTGTAGAGGAAGCAGCTGGAGGGAAAGAAGGAAGTTTACAGGGATAAAGACAGGTAAGAAGGCCCGAGTATTCCTGTTTCCTTACTTGATTCTTGTGTCACAGTCCGTCCTCTTTGACGCATGTTTAATTTCAGACTTTTTAATATAAGTGAGGAGTGTTTGGTGTGTTTTCTCCCTCCCCCCTTGCCCTCTGTGTCTTTCACTCTCAACACACCTGCCCAGGATCTGCAATGAACGCACCTTATGTGCTGCAAGTCCAGCTCTATGAGCCCTTTAGCCTGCCTGTGTAACTTACCTGTTTGCTTGCCTGCCTGCCGCCTCGACTTACACCTGTTCTCGCTGTCTCCAGGACATCAATTGTGCTAGCCTGCCCAGCTACTTACCCAGCCCAACTTCCTCCAGGATCCCTCCATCACTCCCCAGCCCAGGACCCCCACCAGCTACCCCTTCACTACCCCCTGCCAGCCTTTCTAAATAAAGCACGTTTTTTGGCACCGTACCTGTTGTAGTCTGCATCTGGGTTCAGCTGTAAATTGTGTGTAATTAAGCCTATTTGCTGCAAATTGCTAAGTGTAGTTTACAGTCCCCTGAAATCAAACGTTTCAAGTCGATTTCATTCTATTCAGAAAATACTGGACGGCAAGGGCTGCTTAGAAAGTATCAAATCAGTCTACAAAGTCATAATGTGTTTTTAAAAAATGTTATGCAGTAATGTAAATTAATAGTCAATGTGTTTAAACATGCAAAACATCATGTTATGACACTATTTAATAGATAATCCTGCTTTCTTAAATGTCACACTGGAAGCTTAGCTAACACATTTGTTCATATGTCAACGGACTCTTGTGACTGAAATACACTTAATGCCTGGGATAGACGAATAAAGTACTGGCATTAATGCATAGATACAGGGCTTGGTGTCTTATTTCTGTTCTGAGAATCTCACCATCGAGGCTAGATGGATAAATGAAATGAGGGGAGGAGAAATGAGAGACCCAGCACAGAGAGGAGGGAGGGGAGGAGAGAGGTTAGAGGCTGCCGATTAGACCGAAAATGAGGCGGGAGGGAGAGTAGTGAGGAGGGCGATGAGTGGAAAGAGGCTTATGAAAAAGGGGGCTGAAATATAGGAAGTGTGGGCAGATTGATAGGTCAAAAATGTGAAATATGTGGGGAGAGAGAGGCAGGTGAAAAAAAATGACAAAGGAAAAATAAAAGAGGATGAAGACATTAGATAAGGGAGGGAGAGAAGATGTGAGGCAAATAAGTGGACATGAAGAGGGAGGAACAGAAAGAGGAGGAGGTTTGTGTGTGAGAGAGGGAGAGAGAGAGAGAGAGAGAGAGAGAGAGAGAAAGGTAGAGGAGGGGGAGGTCTGCAGCCAGCTCCTTCATAGGGGGGAGAGAGAAAGAGAGTAAATCAATACTGGATAGCCAGAGAAAGGAAGTGATGCATTAGCTGGAGAAAAGGCCATTCAGTGTCTGTTATACTGCAGCGGGAGAACAACAGTGTGTGTGTGTGTCTGTGTCTGTGTGCGTGCGTGCGATCTGATATCCTTCAATCTGAGTGCTCTCTCTCTCTCTCTCTCTGAGCTCTATCTCAATGTCTCACTGCATTTAACTCCTCTCCTCTCCTCTCCTCTCCTCTCCCCTCCTCTCATCTCCTCTCGATGCCCAGCTGCCTCAGCATATATTTCTAGCCAAACTTCACTCTTCATTGAAGAGATTTACTCGCTTACACTAATTGCTCCTTGTATAGAAGCAGTAAAATACAACCTTTATGTATCATGAGACAGTCAGTGTTTACATTTGTGGTCTTTACAACCACTGGAGAAAGTACATCCTGCCAAGCACATTAGATTGAAATCAGGAAACACTTGTCTCCAGTACATCCCAAACACTCTAATCATTTCTCCTAGTCCTATTTTTAACATGAACTGCCTTATTTTGTCCTTATTTAAATATTTTCATGTAATCTACCTTGCAGTACAGTTTGCTCCATTTGTATTAGAAAAACAAAGACAACATTTTTTGAAAGCAAATCTATTCCATTCATTACGGCATCAATTTTTTCTTAATATAGAAGTCAGTCCAAATTTATTCAGAGTCTTACTTTTTTGTCCTAATATCCCTTTTAAGATGTGTAAGTGTGCGGACTGAGAGGCACAGATGCTGGAAGTCCACTCAGCACATTGTCCCAGCTTTAAACCATATGATGGAGCTGTACTGAGAAAAACTGAGTGAGAAAGAAAGACGGGTTCAGCCAGCACTCAGAGCCAAGCCAATTAGAGGTATGGATGTTCTGGACGGAGGCCATCCAGAGAGTAGAGAGCGGGATGGAGAGAGATACAGGGGGAATGACAGAGCGTACAGAGTGGTCAGCAAAAGAGCGAATCATCAGAGTTGATATTGGAGAGCCAGAGGAGAGAGAGATAAAAGTGTGTCTGTGTGCATGCCGGTGTGTGTGTGTGCATGAGAGAAATGGCTGATAATCATGACATGTGTTACACTTTATCTGCGACCGCCATGACACTCATCAGTTGCCCTCCTTATCACTAAATTACCCAGCTGTGCTTTGATCCGCGGATTTGCTTCTTTGATCTTTTCCTGTCCTCAGCTTTCTCTACGTTTATGTGAAGTACATCACAGATAAAAGCTCTGATCCTCTTTTCATTTCACACTATTCAGCCTTTTCATACGCATGTTTGTTTTTTTGCTGGCAGTCTGTTCACATGAATAAACTACATATCCTGAATACCGTAGCATCTCTGAAAATATAATCAATAGAAGTTGCGTCGCCAATGTATTTATGAGGCTGTTTTTGTAATTTGTTCAAATTCTCTTTACAAACCGACAGCAATCAATGACTCAGATGCTGTGGTAAAAACGGTGCAGTTGCATATAGGCCTACTTGTAATATGGCTAACCTACCTGTCTATGCAGGTACCCCCCTGGCTGTGAGCATTCTGCCAATGCACTCATCATTGTTCATAAACAGAGTCTTTAAAAAACTAAAACTAGCAAGCGTTCATCACATTCTCACAGCAGCCATTTTTCTGACATCATGTTTATGGTGGGAAAGCTACGAATGCTTTTCTGATGTTGTAGCCTACTACTGTGTCACAAGTTAGCAACACACATTTCACAACTTTCCAAATGAGTAGCAGCACAATGGAGAGTGGAACATGTTGAGGGACATCTGGCCAAATTTCAAGTTAAACAACATATCTGATAACTCATTAGGTACTGTCAGCTAAGTCAAACAGCTAACAGCTAAAGAATGTTGGCATCCAATACCTAGCTAACATTACTGTTAGCCAGCAAAAAAATTCACTAGCCGGCTAACATTAACGTAAGTCAGCTACGTTACCATGAGTGAGCTAACATTAACGTAAGCCAGCTACGTTACCATGAGTGAGCTAACATTAACGTAAGCCAGCTACGTTACCATGAGTGAGCTAACATTAACGTAAGCCAGCTACGTTACCATGAGTGGGCTAACATTAACGTAAGCCAGCTACATTACCGTTAGTGAGCTAACATTAACGTAAGCCAGCTACGTTACCGTTAGTGAGCTAACATTAACGTAAGCCAGCTACATTACCGTTAGTGAGCTAACATTAACGTAAGCAAGCTACATTACCATTAGTGAGCTAACATTAACGTAAGCCAGCTACATTACCATGAGTGAGCTAACATTAACGTAAGCCAGCTACATTACCGTTAGTGAGCTAACATTAACGTAAGCAAGCTACATTTCCATGAGTGAGCTAACATTAACGTAAGCCAGCTACATTTCCATGAGTGAGCTAACATTAACGTAAGCCAGCTACATTTCCATGAGTGAGCTAACATTAACGCAAGCCAGCTACGTTACCATAGCGAGCTAACATTAACATAAGCCAGCTACATTACCATAGCGAGCTAACATTAACGTAAGCCAGCTACATTACCATAGCGAGCTAACATTAACATAAGCCAGCTACATTACCATAGCGAGCTAACATTAACGTAAGCCAGCTACATTACCATTAGTGAGCTAACATTAATGTAAGCCAGCTACATTACCATTAGTGAGCTAACATTAACGTAAGCCAGCTACGTTACCATTAGTGAGCTAACATTAACGTAAGCCAGCTACATTACTGTTAGACAGCTAACAATAACATAAGCTAGGAATTTACATCTTTCTGCCTTGCTAGGAACTTGTTTAATGCTAACATTAGCTGTTTTCTGACAGCTATTGAGCGTGGAGTGAAAACAGAGTCAACCTAGGTCGGAGAAAGATCCTGAAATTGGCTGTTTCTCCGAGACAGTTTTATAATTTGTTTATTTTATATATCAAATAGTGTTACATTCTAAGACTCGGCTGTGTAGCCAAAATAATAGAACGGCTATTAGAGCAACTGAATGTGTCAGCTGTAAGAACAGTACTAAAACAAAGATTGCAAAGTGTCACCATTGATACATTACAAAGATACATTTTACATAGCCACAAATAGACACATAACTTAATGTGAACAGGTAATGGGTTAGTTTAAAAAGGAAAAATAGGTTTAAATATAAGCTGTGCACACGCTCGTCAGATCAAGATCTTAACAACACCAGTCGTACAGTTTCCAACCACAGCCACTTAATTCAAGTTAGTTCCTGTTTACTGCTATATAAGCATTAACTACTACAGTCCTGTACACTTGAATACCACCTATGGCTATTATCAACTAAACGGCCATAAAGTGTGCAGTTTGGACTTTCTGTGAAATGTTTATCTGAGCTCTGACATAATCGGACAACACATGAGCCTTCCCCTGTGGGATATCAGTGTAAGGTACATTCATAGGTATATAGTAAACAGTTAGACAAGCTGCTAAATGAACTTCAAGCTGAGGTTTGCATTGTTCACTGCTGTTTGTAAGGTCAAGAATAATTACTGAGGCTCAAAACTAAAAGGTCATTTAAACTTCAACAAATCTGTGACTGCTGGGCGTAAGTTCTCTTTTGATCATATCACATGATCTTCATCTGATAGAGCTCAAGTGATATTTTCAAAAGCTCCAGATCAGCCTCTGTATGCTGAGGAGATTTGGCCTCATAATTTTGAGTAAAACAGGGAAATATTGCAAAAAAGGGATCAACTGAATGTGACTGTAAAAACAATTTTAGAATATAACATCCATTGTACAAAAACATGTAAATTAGCCTAATATTGTAGCATCTGATTGTGGGTGAATATGTACCTTTTGTAATGCACAACAAACAGGACCAAGATGAATCAGGAATCGAAAAGGCAAAATCATTACTATCAGTAAATCACTGAATAATAGTGTGTGTGCTCTTCAGACGCTGAAAGGAGTTATTTCTGATCAATTCCTGACATCGACAGGAGCCTTGGCGAGCTCCCAGCAAAGAAACTGAAGCAAAAATACAAACCCACAGCCTACCCTAAAGCCAAAACATGAATCATCACAAACACTCTTTGTAGGGGGGGGAGGCTTTATGTGTTTACAGCTCAAAACCTTTAAAGAATGCTGTCATGGCGAAGCATTATATGGTCATGCTATTTAAACAAACACATGTAGAAAGAGCAGTATAAGGGGCCCTATAGCCCAATGGCCTTAAGGCATGTGCATCGTCCATGACAAAGCTCCCTGATGTGACCATCTGTGCTAGTGTTGCTCTCCTGACAGACTGAATGTGTACAGACTGTATGCAGAAATATTAAAAAACAGAACCACATATCTATACCAATATGCAAACCTGCGTGTCCCAGAGGCTCCACAGTCATTTAGTCTGTATACATTAGTTTAGTGTTTGCATGTGTCTCTTTTTAATGTTTGAACAGATATTCAGCTCTGGATCAAATGCAAATTCTGAGTCAGTATCTGCAGAGCATCCAGATAGCTGAAGCACAGCCTCTGGCTAAACTTGTTGATGTCACGCCTCCCCCTCAGTAGCTCATTCACATTCACACACTGATGCTCCTGTAAACACAACGAGCTCATTGTACTGGGCCAAACACGCCTTCCTCTCCCTTCTTCTGTCATATTTTGTAGATCTACAGGTGCTTTGGGGAACGGATGGGGACGTGAGAAGCTTTTTACCGTGCGCTTTTTCATTCAGCAACAGGAACGCAGCCTGTAGCACAGCGGTATCAGCCTGCCCGTCATGGTCTCATTCATTACAGCCACAAGCTGGTTTTAACTCACCCCCAGTCTCCTCTGGACCCTCCGCAGATACTCTTCCATGTCGGCCTACGTCGCTACGGCGTCGCTGCAGATCTCTCCATAGACCAAGTTTCGAGAATACGGCTGCTGATGTGTGTGAGTCTGCGTGTGTGTGTCCCCCGCTGCGCTCGCACTGCAGCACTCTCTGCTGCTATGGGTCCTCCCCCTCTCTCCGGGGTGAACCCACAACACCGAGCAGTGGGTGTGACGGCAGGAAGAGGAGATCCGACGGAGGCGCGCGACGTGATTCAACCGCGCTCCCTGCGGTACAGAGCCCCCCACATACATACACGTACACAGAACAAACACACCTATCCTATCCTGTACAGTACATAGCCTGTGCGTCCACCAATGAAAATGCGCAATGCATGTAGGGAATGATAAACAGGAGCGCTCCAGCACCACGGACAGCACCCTTTCACTGCCGGTGGCTTTGCTGTGATTCCAGCACCTTCACTGCTCCGGTGCACAGGAGGAAAAAAACACGTTGGTGTGCCGGAATGTGTGCATATTTATCTATTTTGCCGCAATCATATCAAAACAACAGCCAGAATCACTGCGATAAAGGCTTTCCCGTTTCTGTGTGCGTGTGTGTGTGTGTGTGTGTGTGTTTGTCTGTGTGTGTGTGTGTGAGGGTGTGTGGTGTGTCAGGAAGCACTTTAATTAACCTGAAAGATGACCGTTTGAGTAACAACCAGAGAAGAGAGAGACCACAAGGAGATAGAAACTGTCTCTCTCTCTCTTATGCGCACAGACACACGCACACGCACACACACACACACACACACACACACACACAGAGAATGGAAAGTGAGCCAGCCCCTAAACTTTAATATTCAGAATGGACCAGACATTTATCATCAGGTCAGGGCTGCAATGGATTTCTTGTTTTATATATAACTCTCTCTTTCTCTCTAGTATCCATCTTTCTTCTTCTTAAACATTGCAGATCAGTTTGATGCATTCCGTCCAGACTTTGTCCAATTCTCAAATAATTTATTTTGCCTAAGTCCACAGGGTCACAACAGGGTCAAATCATTGCCACAAATTAATACATTAAACCTGGAGCTTTTTGGGCACCTGAAGTTCTGGGACAGTTGTGCCTGTTTTACCCTGTCTGTAGTTCAGACTTTCATGTGCAGGCTGGGAGTAACAAAATAAACCATGCAAGTTTTGGACAGAGCTCTTCTCTACTTACTGGCCCTGAAAAGAGGACACGTTTCTATACCAAGTAGGCCTGCACGATATGAGACAGTTTCTCTGTCTATCTGCTTTTCTGCATGTTTTACACAGTATCTGTGTTTGTATCGTGTCCATCCTGAAACCAAAATACATCCAAATAGCTGTTATTTTTTCCACCACTAAATTGACACCAATTAATCTGAGGGTAGCTGATAGCTAGCTTGATCGTATCACAGCGGTGTAAAGGCATGGCCATTATACCCAGGGCTCTTTCCAATAGGTAACATTTCTGCATGCTTAGTGAGAAAGCTTGGCGTGTTTAAATAAAAGATTTTTTCTTATTTATTGTGATTAATTCGGATTGCGAATGCTGATATTGTGATGAGGATGACATTGCAGGTTATTGAGATATATCATGTTTTCTCTTACTCACATGCAGCTGAGCACAACAGTTCACTTCATCCAAAGGGTCAGATCTTGTACACTTTAACAGTATGTTTGGTCACTTTTTACACAATGACTTTATAAAAACACTCATGACTGGCATCATCACGATGTGTACCAGATCGTATATATGACAAATATTTAATCTATTTGGCATTAGCCGGGATTCTATCACAACAAAATTAAGGGCACTTCTTTATAGTATGGATTTTGCTGACTCTAATATACATGTGATAAATTAATCAGAGGTGCTGCCTGTTTGGGTTTGTCTGACTATTTTTATCTGTTACTGTCCATGACTTTATTATTCAGGACCAAATTCACTGGAATCCACAGTGGCCTTACTTTTACTGCAGTAAGCATTATGGTTTCCTATTTGTGGTGAGGGCAGTGATGCTGTGGTCTGACAGTAATGGAGGCTGCCTTAGTGCAGTAGTTCCCAACCTTTATTCTTTGGAGCCCCTCCTGCTTGTATCTAAGACAGGCTGAGCCCCCGAGCCCCCTGAGCCCGCACACACATACACCAAAACAATAAAGTGATTCAATCCAAATCTTTATTGGCAAAAATTGACACCAATCAGCCTGTAGCTCTATGTCGTTTGGTTTATCAAAGTTATCTTTAGTTATTATAGTAAACACTCCTTTTAGTTACATTTAAATATGTGGATGTAGGTTTTATTTAACATGTGCAAATCTAATCTTGACAATCTCAGTGCAGACGAAGCCTCGCGCATCTTTGGCATCCCCCAGGTTGGGAACCACTGCGTTAGTGCACTGTGGACCTGCTCGACTGCAACTACTAACATCAGTCTTCCCCATAGTATCATTATTGTTGCTGCCAATGCTAATAGTAGACCTCTTGACTTCAACTGTTACAATTACGATAACTACAGCCTTTATCATTACTCTGCTTCTCGCGCTAATTTATTGTTTGCTAATTTTCACACTAGTGTACCACTATTATTGGCATTGTAACCATAAGTATGTATTACCTGTTGTTGTTGTAACAAGAACATATGTTGTTGCTGCTCTCCTTGCCTGTCTCTATCCTGCATCTCCTTCTATCCCATGTTCGGCCCATCCAGTCGAGGCAGACGGCTGTTCAACATGAGTCTGGTTCTGCTCGAGGTTTCTGCCTGTTAAAAGGAAGTTTTTCTGCCAATGTGCCGAATATTGCTAAGTGCTACTCATGGTGATTCATGTTGGGCCTCTCTTTAAATAATATAACAAAGAGTCGGTCTAGACCTGCTCTTTTTGTAAAGTGTCTCGAGATAACTCTGGTTATGATTTGGCGCTATAGAAATTTGATTGATTGACTTCTGGTCACAACCTTCAAAATAAATCCCTCATGTTTATTTCAGTAATATAAAGTAAGAATACAGTTGGTTAAATTAAATCTCTCCTTGGCATTATGAGGCCTAGCAGAAAAGGCAATAGTGCAGTTTTGAGGTGAAATGAGTCATGGTCCAAATGCAAAACTCAAGTATCCTCTATCTGCACTATTATAAATATGAATGAAACATCTCTATCTCTACTTTCCACTGTCATCTTCAGTGTTGTAGCGGGTCCCATGAAGCATCTCTAGTGGACCAAAGTCTGATGTTTTCCTGCTGATGTTTGAGTTAAAGAGGAAATGTGTAACATCTCTTCATCTACAGTCTGGACAGATACAGACGACGAAAAAAAAGGTCATTAAATTGAAGCCTAAGTGTAGATTTTAAGGTTTAGGGTTTCAAACTTAGATGTGAGCAGAGCTTCAGCCTGGTTTCTCATCCTGATGAATGACGGCTGTGAACGGAGCAGCTGACAGCAACTGACAGCCTGTAATGGCAGCTGATGGGAAGGAATAGACCGCAGCCTGTCACAGTGATGCAGTCTAATGCAGCATTAGAGCTAATTTGGTCAAATCAACTGTAAAGAAATTGGATGTGGCCACCGTGACATCACCAATGGTTTGTGGACTGCTGTTTAAAAGTGTCCAGTAACAAATTAACTACTTTAGTTAAAAAGCCAAATAAGTTCTCACATACCTCAAGATGATACTAGAACTTAACTCACTGTGAAGCTGAGGACAAGAGTTCATGGACGGCCTGTAAGTACAATTAACCTATTATTGCGATATAAAGTGTTTCCATGAGGCACCAACAACACAAACACATTCACGAGGTCAGTGACTCAAACTTCAAGTGTGACCATGCAAAAAGCTAGCTACACCCACCTGTCAGTCAAAGTGACCACGCTGTTAATTATCCATAATTTTAAGCCTTATTATAAGTTCAGCGGGTTATAAAAAAGTTATGGAGGAATTGGCTGTCAAGGATAACACGATAACAAGTTAACGCAAATTTCCTCTTAAATTTTTTTTGACGTGCGATTAACGCACGCATGTTCTGTGATTGTGACCCTCGGCCCGCCCCGTAGTTTGGGAAATCAGGAAGCAATGCAGCGGTAATGTTGTAGATAGCAAGCAGAAACAAACCTCCTTGAACAGAAATGGACAAAGAAAGGGGTCTTTTGAATTGCAAGTTAAGCTTCAAAGCCCTGCCAGATTGTTCTCTCGACAAAACCAAAGTTATTTGCATTTACTGTCGATGTGAAATGAGTTACCACCAGAGTACGTCAAGTCTCAAATACCACTTGCTGGCCAAGCACACAGCTGATGCAGAGAGCCCCTCCTCCCCCTCGCCAAAGTGGATAGTTTGCAGATGCCTGGACAACTCTACATGCGACAAACAGCGATAGCTAAATGGGTGGCTACAGCTTGCAGGCCGATTAATATTGTGGAGACCGAGGGTCTGCTTGAAATAATTCACATCACACCCAACGACTGCACTGATGAATTGCCTTCGAGGGCCACCACTGAAACCAAGATACACAAGAAAGCTAAAGTGGAGGAGGTGTTGGGCCAAACAACTTGAAAAATATCCCTTAATTACATTAAAAGATACATTTAGAACAGATATGCACGATTAATCGCAAATGAATCGCGAGTTAACGGACAACCGTGCGACTAATTGCGATTCAATATTTTAATCGATTCACAGCCCTACAATAAATACTAAAACAAGCTCTGACCATGTTAATGTCTGGTGTAAAGTTGGGCAACATGGGGTTCAACAGGGATTGACTTACTTTTGAAGCCAGCCTCTAGTGGCCATATGAAGAACTGCAGTTTTTGGCACTTCAATGTTGGCGACGCTTTTTGGTCCTGGAAGTTGCTGCTTGGGTCAAGTGGATACTCCATTTAATCCCTATGAGATTTGAAGGTTAAGGGGTGAGACAGAAGAGCAAGGAAGAGGAATTAATCCAACTGAAGAATGCCAAAGCCAATCCTTTCAACACGGACTGCCTTCTCATGTACTGGTACAGGACGGGTCCATGAGGAGCATCATAATTAACCTGATCCAACTACCCTATCCATCCATATCCATTTGCATGCAACTCGCTCGTACACAATGAGTTTACTAGCAGAGTGCACAGGGAGGCAGGTAGGGAGACAGGCAGATAGGCCGGATGAAATGATTGCTAAAGCTTATTACAGGCCAGCTAAATACCTTTTTTGTCAGAGCATTTGACAAGTTAATTACTGTTGAGATGTAACGACAATTTCAACAGAAAAAAAACAGCTTCTTCTTAAATAAATTGCCTACCCTACATTTAATAACATGCAGTTCACTTCTCGCCAACACTAAATACCCATATAAATCCCTGTCACATTATTTAGTTCTGTCATTTTCACTTGCAGATGTTGGATCTGTCCGTCTCAGTTTGGAAATTGCCTTCCTTCTAAGGTCAGTGTTTATGAGAGGTTCAAACATACTACCTCCTTTTATACATAATAAATGGCTCCTCCTCCTCTTCTTCTACTTCTTCTTCTTCTTCTTCTTCTTCTTCTTCTTCTATGAAACTAATTAAGCAGAAAATAACAAAACAAAATTAAAAGATTAAAGGAATAATTCACTATGCATTGCAGGCAAATTTAATAGCATCCCATACTATAGTCTAAAAGTTAGTGTCATGTTTAATTCTGAAAAAGAAACATTTAAAGCTTAATTAAGAATAAGTTATTTTAATACATGTTCAATTTCATATATATTATTTATATTTATATATAATTCAGACACTGATTTAAAGTCAGTGAGTTTGGGAGGAATTCAAGACTTTAAGCGAAGTGTACAAAGTTTGCCACTGAGATGAATAATGATGATAAAGTTGTACCTGAGATGACAAATAACTCTTGAAGGCAACAGGCAGACACGCTGCAGCTTTGATCCATTAAAGCTCCTGCCTGCGCGCGCTTTTTACGGGCAAACAGAGAGATCTGTCGTATTTTGCTTCTGAATAATTTCCCATTACACAAGTAAGGCTTACAGCGTCTGAACAACCGTCCTAAACCGGTTTAATTTTCCATTGAAAACAATAGGCCTCGCTAATTGATTTTAATGGCTCTCTCCGCGACGCTGCGCCCCTGATGACTTGGAGAGAGGTCTTTAAGATTATTATTATTAGTATAATTGCCATTACCCCCACACTTTCCCTGTGCGAGAGGGAGACAGAGGAAGAGTATCTCTGCCCTTAAGCTGAACAAATAATTATTAGAGACAGGAAACAAACAGACGACCGTCCCTCACACACACACACACACACACACACACACACGCTCCACCTTAGAGTAGACCCCCTCCTGGCGACCCTCATTCCCTCCGCCGCCCTCTCCGTGCAGCGTGCCGCTTGTAATTTATGCAAAATTAATTGATACATCTTTTATAATTGATGTGCTGTAAACTTAATGAGTAATTTATGTAATTAGTCAATTAAGGATAATTCCAGCATATGTTCCGTATGCCCAGAAGGTGTGCTTTACAACTAGTTATTTGTCCAGGAGTTTGGTGCAGGCGAACACTGCCGTAGACTACCTAATTAATTTTGTTATGCAGATCAGCCACGGTGTCTATTTAACGGCCCCCTTTGTGAAAACAGATTTAATATTGATCTTTCCCGGGCGTTTAAAGAGGATGCTTTTACCCGCGTTGGCCTCGGAGGGCCTCGGAGTTTCCAAACTCATTTTTCAGGCGCAGGAAAACAATCCTGCAAAGACAACAATAAAATCACGAGCACAAAAACGACTCTCTCTGTTAAGAAAGAGCGATCATAGAATTGTTCGCTCTTTTTCAAGCCGAGTGGCAATAAAAAGCGATTTCCTTACAATTACACGATGTCTTTAAAATATGCTCTCCGTCGACACAGCTGACCTTTTGAGTGGGCTTGAAGGGCTGAGACATAACGGGAGAGATACAGCAGCTAATTAATTGACACAGTTTTGAATATTCATACCTAATACAGCGAGCTCGCCCTTAATTACATTGTTGGACTTCTCTCCTAGGAGGCTAAATCACGGAAGGCTTAATTATTGTAATGTATTCGGGGCCCACTGGGGCACCGGGGAAGACAGGAGCCGTCAAGGACCCAGTCATGACACCTGGCTGGAGAAAAAAAAAACACACGGGGAAGAAGGGAGCAGCTTTTGTTGTTCTCCGCTGAGCAGAATTCAGAGCAGGGGATGAAGTTTGTTTACATCCTTGTAGGATTCACAGGAGAGTGTTTGAACAGACAGACAGCCGCCGGACTCCCCTCTCAGCAATTAATCAACAACAGCGCCTCTCTCTCTCTCTCTCTTTGTGGGTGTGTGTTTGTGCGTGCAGAGAAGCGCGCTGATGATCGTGCGCAAAGGAAGACATGATTTATTGTTTGCAAAGTGTGAAAGTGCACTCGAGCACATTTTACAAAGAGGTTGTTTTTATAAATTCCGTTCTTTGCTATTTATTTACTCAAGTGAAAATTGCTAAGATGGCAGTTCAAGTCCACATCTTAAGTTATTGTTATTTCCTGCGCGAGGTATCACTGAACAGCGTCGTGATTTTAAAAAAAAAGGACACAAACATTTGTGCTCCAGTCAGAAATGTTTGTGCCACAGCAACTGCGTCCTTTTACAAGAAAACATGCAGCATGGTGTAATTGTTATTCAAACTGATTGGCTGAATCTTTAAAATAAGAGGTCAAAGGTCACGGTCAGGAGCATTCATAGGGCGGATTGGCATTTAGATACTGGTGGTGCTAAAAGACAGTTTAGTGGTTCAAATTAATATTAAAAAAAACTCGTTTATTTTCTGTCTCTGTGTACTTTGCGCAGAACTCTTTGATTGGCAAACAGAAGATGAGAAGAAAACGCTTACGTTAAAAGCACCACCCACTCCTCATTTTTATTCATTTTTTACCCCATCTCTCTCTCTCTCTCTCTCTCACACACACACACACACACACACACACACACACACACACACACACACACACACACACACACGCAGCCCCCTGCTCTCCCCTGACGTGTCCCCTCCTAAGTGTCTGGATAATAGAAAATAGAGGCAGCGGCCTGCGGGGGTCTTACAAAAACGGCGCTCGGCGCGTGGGAGCATCGCACACGAGGAGAGGAGCACACACACACCACACACAGACTGCGGAGCAAACCGGCCCCTCACATCCTTCAACCGCCGCGGAAACAGAGGAGCGGGGAGAGGACCTCTCAACTTTTACGCACCGACACCGACTTTTACGCACAGCGCCAAGAGTATAAGTGGAAGAAAAAGTCTTCAGAGGAAACTTTCTTGGGATGCAGGACACTCTCATGGACCTTACCTGACAGCAGCGGGCCTTTAGGATAAACTATTGATCAATATAACGAACATTTAACAGCTTTTAAACTGATGGCTCAGAACTTTGGAGCGGATCCGCCAGATGCAGACTGATATGAAACCTGTGTAGCATTTCAAATTTAACTTGAAAGGCGGTTTTATTTTTAAAAATCCAAACTTGTAGAAAACAAAGCAGTCATGCCTCGTCCAGGGAAGAACTCTTACAGCGACCAGAAGCCTCCATATTCCTACATCTCACTGACAGCGATGGCAATCCAGAACTCAACCGAGAAGATGCTCCCTCTGAGTGACATTTATAAGTTCATCATGGACCGCTTTCCGTATTACCGGGAGAATACCCAGCGGTGGCAGAACTCCCTGCGTCACAACCTCTCTTTTAACGACTGCTTCATCAAGATCCCCCGGCGGCCTGACCAGCCGGGAAAGGGCAGCTTCTGGGCTTTGCACCCGGACTGCGGTGACATGTTTGAGAACGGCAGCTTCCTGAGGAGACGCAAGCGCTTCAAGGTGCTGCGCGCGGAGCACATGGCCTGCAAGAGCTCCCCGATGATGCATTACTTTCACCATCACCACCACCACCACCCGGGCAGCAAGCTGGGCGCAGCATCCGCCCACCACGACCACTCAGCCGGGCAGGCAGGCGCTGTGGGCCGACTCCCTCACTTTCAGGGTTACGGGGGCATCACGTGCGCACAGCCCGGCGGGTTCAAGCACCCATTCGCCATAGAGAACATTATAGGACGGGACTATAAGGGTGTGATGGCCAGCGGGCTCCCCCTCACCTCGGTCATGCACCACTTGGGTTACCCGGTGCCCCCGCAGCTAAGCAGCGTGGTCAACTCCATGTGGCCGCACGTGGGGATGCTGTCAGAGTCCATGGGGGGCGTGCCCGTGCCCGCATCCTCCGAGTACGCGCCCTTCAGTGTGTCAGCAAAGGGCCTGTACCACAACGCCAACGGGCAAACCCTGCCTGCAGTCCCGGTGCCGATAAAACCCACCCCGTCCCTGGGCCACGTGCCCGGCCTGACGGGGCTGCAGCCCGGCCCGACTCAGCTCTGCTCGCCGGCCTCAGTGATGGAGAAGAGCGATCTTCTGGAGGGGAAAGGCAACCCTCTCCACCCGGCTCTCCTGCTGTCATAACCGGGTAAATTGCGGATCATTTTTGAAACAACAACAGAGACATTGTTTTGCGTAAAATGAGACAGAACGCGCCTGTCAGCAGCATTTTATTTGAAGTTGAGTGCAGCTAGGAGAGTGTAAAAAGTAAGGTTAACATTGTGCTGTGTAATGATTTTTTTTTATTAGACTCATATCGATTTAAATCATAATTTATTTGCACAATTTGTGAGGGCATTTACCACATAGTGTGATGTGGCAATGATCAATACAATCAGACACGTAGAGACGCTGAACCCAAAGAGAGCTTTCATTTAGGAGACGAATTCTTTACAAATGCAAACCAACAACTCTGTTTATATTTTCACTCTTATTCTATTTATTTGATTTGAATCTTAGCAGGCCTATCGGCTTAACAAACAGGCCTTCATGTTTTTAATCAGGCCTGTTGCACTTTTTTTGTGTGTAACTTTGCGGTGCATTGGAAATGTTATGCTTGTATTAAAACACTATTTATCTGAGGATATTTATAAAGAACTTCAAACCGAATCTGCTTTGGTGTTGCAGTTATTTAAATACGTGTTTTAATTTCCACAAGGCTCTCGAGAAGAACATAAAAGTAAGACGTGTCACTGGAGTGCTTTACATCAATTAACAGTGAGAGTAAATTGATCTCAGGGCAAAATTCTCACCGTTTCCGGTGTCTGTTTCACGGTAAAAGTGTCAGTGACTTTTACGATTTAATCTTTCTAATTTGGGAGTAAGTAATTGTAATTTTATACACACAGTTATCAATGATTGTCGTGCTCATATCAGAGTCTAAACAGGAAATAACACAGACGTTAATGTGCACACTGCATGCCACCAGTTGCTCTGTGGCATGCATGTATGAATCATTTGATTTCCTTTATTGTACAGCAGCACTTTCAAGATGCAACAGATCCAAATTTCACTGAGATATGAAATCAATTATTTTAATTTAAACTATATTTTTTGCTATAATTGTATAGAGAACATACAGTAATTACCATAACCCTGTTAGTATGCAGAAATGTGGTTATTTTTATTAAACCATGCATGAAGCTGAGCTGTTAGGACTCATCCAAAGATGTGCTGATCGCTGGGGAAGAGTAAAATTGAAGATTTATAAATTCAGCATTCGGGATGGTGTGAATGTTGTATTTCTTCAAGTTTATTATTTAAACATGATGTGCACGTTTCCAAAATTGAAAAGTTGGGGGAACATAATTTATTTTAAAAAAGTGTGCCTGAGCCAAACTTCAGATCAAAATCATGCCATCATCTTAATTCACATTCTTAATAGTGTGTGCATTATCGCACCAGGAATGCACGTAAGTGATGATGCATTTAATGTCTAGGAAAGGCGTGTATGATCTTCCTAAGACGGATCAGCCGTCACTCTGGGCTGCAGCCTCACTACTTCAAAAGCAGGCAGGGCGATGGGATCAAGTTTTGCTCTTTTGTTTGCTCTCTTTAAAACGCAGCTTTGAAGCTCTTCCTCTCCAGCAGCACGAGCGCCAGGTTCAGCCCCCTGAAAATGACTTATATTCAACCTCCTGTCCCCTGTTTAGCATCCCAAAGGCTCCCACGGCCGACAGTATTGTCACACCAGCCTCTGAACAAATAATTGAGATGCACCAGCGGAGGAGAGGCGTGGGAGTGAGGAATTAAAACCTATTTAAAAAATATTTGACAGCGATTTCTTATGTATCTAATATTTCTGAGCTGACTTTTCTGTCTCTTATTTCTTTATTGCTCCCAGATTTCCAAAGGTTATCTCCTCTCTAATCTGAAAACACACATTGTTCACACACACTTTCACTGCAGGGTGTCTGTGATTCCTAGTTAAAGGGAACTGAAAATTCAATGGCATGACAAAAGTGTCTACATGAAGAGTGTGTGCCTCTGCCTGTAGGTGTGTGAGTGTGTGTGTGTGTGTGTGTGTGTGCTGCATTAATTCCCTGATCAGCAGGCCTCAGTGTCTTTAATAGCCCTCACTGCATTAGTGTATAATTAAATGCCACTAATTAAGACACAATAAGAGGAGTAATAATGCAGCCATTATTACCCTCCGTGATCCTCTGTCCTCACAACACCACAGTTAGATGCCTCTGGAATCATAATACCACATGAGGTCCCCTAATGTGCACATGTGTTTATGCACAGGCTAATAGGGGGAATATGTGACGAGTGTTCTTATAAGAGGGGAGGCTGTGTGCGGAGGCTGCTTGTGTCAAAGCATTTAACAGCATATGTTCAATGATTTTCAGCACAAGTCTCAAGAGCGAGCTGGAAATATGTAAGTCTGAGATGCTCTTATTTTGGTAGGCGTGTAAGGAAGCAGGACCCCATTACTTTATTAGATTTAATGCTATACTCTTTATGTTTGTTTCTGGGGTGTGCCAATAAAGTTTTGTTTTTAAATGTTGATGAGAAACATAAAGGAGGTAGCAAAGTGTTTCTACAAACAGCTCCATTTGGAAGTTATTTGTATCCCCGGCTGGACATGCACATTTAGGGCAACTTTATGAGTCCTAAAGATAAAAACCACAAAGTTAATCAACAGATATTATTGATTAATTATAGAAATAAAGTACTCTAATATGCTCAGAAATAAGCTGCCGGCTAGCATCACAGTTCTCTTCATTTGGACAAAAGCAATCAGTAAGGTGGATTTGCTGTGCCACGCTTCAGAGTTATAATTAGAAGCTAAATGCCTTTAAAATTATGTAAAACAACTTAGAGAAATTACATAAAATAAATAAATAAATACATATACAAGAGGGTTTTGTCTATGTACCCAAAACTGCAGTTTTCTGTGTTGCTTTGCCACGAAGCTGTTGACTACTTACTCTAGAGATTTATTCCTAGGAAAAAAAGAGATTGCATTTAGAATATTAGAAATAAAGAAATCCAATCTGAACAGACAACTGGGATGAAATATATAAAACCAGAAGCCTGGGGGTTTAGCTCAGCGGTTAAAGTGCACGCCCCATGTATAGAGGTGCAGCCGCCCCGGATTCAACCCCGACCCTTAGCCCTTTGCTGCATGTCATCACCACACTCTCTTCCATCATTTATTTTTTTCTCTTCTTTTTAGACATATTTTTGGCCTTCATGCCTTTATTAAGAGAGAGAGGACAGTGGATAGTGTTGGAAACAGGGGAAGAGAGAATGGGGGATGACACGCAACAAAAGGGCGAGGGCGGGAGCCGAACCCGGGGCCGGCGCATCGAGGACTACGGCCTCTGCACATGGTCGCCTATCGAACCGCTGAGCTAAACCGGCGCCCCTCTTCCCTCATTTCTGACGCTATCCTCTGTCTAACAAAGGAAAAAGGCAGAAAGAATTATCTTTCCAAAAAAAATGAAGCCTTAACTTTTCAAAGAAAGAGTCAGAAGCAATAAATGACATTCAAAACGACTTAGGTTAAGTAAAGACTTTCCAAGGACACAATATAGAAAAGCTACTAAATAACACCGAAATAATTATTAATAGCGACAAAGACAAAGTTTATAAAGTGCACCAGCTTTAAAGAAAACGGCTTGGGGTCTGTTTGTAAGTTTTGGTTCACTAAGAAGCAACCCCTTCTCACTCGTCCTTCACAACAACCCCAAAGGTCAAACATGGCCGACAGTGATGTGATATTTCACTTAAACAACACAAACATGATATTACAGCACATGAAAAACTATTAGCGCCGATAAGAGCGTATCATTACCATGAGAGGACTCTGTATCCATGTAATAACTGTTCATCATGTGAATTATGACTTTAAAATGAGTAATAGGAGTCCATGAATGAATAAAACATTTGGGTCAGAGGTGTTTCACTGTCAGCCCTCACAAACGAAACGTTACGCTCCTGAATAGACGATGATACATTAGCCCTAATTACCCACACTTCATAGGGGCCAGGGTGGCAAATTCTACATGCGTTTTTCTTAATGACCAGCAAGAGCAGGCCATCATAATGAGCAGCTTAATTCATTGATCTGATCACACACTAAACCCAGGCACACGGGCATACACACACATGCACACACACCAACATGAAGCAGCTTAAATATTATTCTTTGTTCAGGACGGCCGGCTTTTATTCAACGTGGCAACAACAAAGTTTTGCTCTTATTTCTATGAGTCGATAATCGCCACACAAGGATTCTTTGTTCAGTCAGAGCTGGGCTGATAATTAAAGAAACAGTGGAGCCGTTTTAACTATAAATGGAGGGATAAAACTACATGAACTTTTTTAAACAATTACCATCATATCAGAAAACTGTCGGCGAAATCAGCTTCATAAGTCCCTCATTACTGTAAGTTAAAATGCATCTAACTGTTTCATTATTAGCAGAATAAAGGGAGCGCATTAGAAGAATCCACACTATGGGACCAGCTTTCCCGACTTTTCACATCACAAACATGAGAAGCGAAGAGAGGGATGAACAGAGGCAGGAAAGAAAGTAGGAGTGCGATGAATAAAAAGATAACACATGAAGCGAGAAGAGAAGGAAAGGAAGGACAGTGTGAGAGAGAGAGATACAGCTGGACAAGGTCATACAGGCCTCACACCCCTTGTACAGAACTAATGAAACTGTAATATTCTTAAGAGGTTTCCTCCTGCTCCGAATTTGTCACACATCACAGGCTGACTGCTGACTTTGTTGAGGAGATGAGGACCTTGAAACCGACCGACACCAAAGACACCAGCAGTATACAGTATCTAAGGACGGTCTGTTTATTCTGCTTAAATCTGGAAATTGTTACGGTACAAGCTCTCGACACTTTTTATCTTTTTAATGTGCGTCAAATTACATTAAGCACAAATGAACATGTTAGGTCAAATATCTACAGGAATATACACACTTTATCTTAAATAAGGTTAGAACATTTTTATAATCATATATCTGACACTTAATTTAACATGACGTTTACAACAGGTTATATGTAACCAGTTGGTAAATGCATACAAACACATCAAAAGGAAGAGAGATAATTGAGATTTTTCAAATTTACAATTAATGATAAATGTAAGAAAAAGCTTTTAAAAAGCATCTCCTTTTATATATATATATATATATATACTGTATATACAGTATATATACAGTATATCTAGGGATGAACGATATTATCGGCACGTTATCGGTATCTGCAGATAACGGCTTGAAAATGACACTGGCATCAGCAGATATTCATTTTTCTGTTGATATTTTCCGCCGATAAAACAAATTCTGCCTAAATACTCGATGATTCTCTAAAAAAAGACAAAGAAAATGTTACATACAAATAAATATGGCATTTTGTACATAACCTAATGTAAGTTTAAGTGCGTTTCTTATATTGCCCGGTGAGTGTGTACATTCTAAAAGTACTTTTTCTGCATCTGCCAGTGGGCCACTACAATAAGAGTAGGCATGATCTCAATTCCACTACAGGAGAGAATTCATGTTCTGTAATTAAGTGGATAAAAACATCGGCAGTCGGCAAAAAGGGCATATCGGCAAAAAATCCACTGTTGTGCATCCCTACATATAAATATGTTGATAAAATTGTTGAATGGCTTTATATTTGGAAATCTTACTGAAAACTCAAATATTTATTGTAATGATTATAAATAATAATAATAAGTTAAAACACATTCATTTAAAGCCCTGTCGTGTGACACACCAAATAAAAAAGGTCCATGCACTTTGCAGAGCTGTCATTGGCCGGGCCTTTGATGCTCTAAACAGGAAAGATCTAAAATCTGCTCTTTCACACAATGTGTACTTCAAGTGCTGCTGTTATCAGTCTGGGCCACAAATAAATGTTATTCCAAATGGTGGGATTTTGCCATTATTTAAGGACACAAACTTGAATTTTCCTCAATTAAGTTAACTTATCCATAACCCAACTGTACAGATTGTTAATCCTATTCAATTGTATTCAAAATCAATTAATCAATACCATTTAAAAAATGCAACTTTTGTAGCCTGAATATAAAGTTACACAGGGATATGCTCCCTCTTGCAGAAACACCCTGACCCCACTCAGGCTGATCTGCTCACTGCTGAACAGCTCCACAGGAGCAGCAGGGAGTCAGGAGCCTTGCTGAAGGGCACCTCAGTGACCGCAACCACATTTACCCTGCACATTTATTCCTCTCACAAACCTTCTCCTTACGAGTCAACTTGTCATGCTCTTCCCTTATTTATTTTTTTAACTGCAGCTACAAACACAATATGTGTGCTTTGTCCTCTCACTGTCTCTGTAGGTGTCAGTCCCGGTGAATGTAATAGCTTATGATAACAGTATACGTGATTCAGTGCTTGTAGGCAGCCGGCATACGGCTTACATGCGCTCTCATCTTGGTAATGGTGGCCTTGCCATATTCACTGCTGTGGTCTTTAATAGTGGGACGAGGTGACAGTGATCTGGCCCGTGTCGACAGGAGTCAGCATCAGCCAATGAAAAGGCCGTGTGAGGGTAATTAGCATATTGGCATCAGGCCTGCAGACAGAGAGAAGCTGTCAGAGGAGAGAGTCCTAACGACAGGTCACTCTGGACCACTGCACATTACTATAACTCTTCTTCTCTGTCTTTCCTGCATAATTTAACCAGTTCTCTTACTCTGATTTCACTTTTTCTCCTTACTTTCTATCACTTTCAGTATTTTCTGACCCTCTCTTGTCCTTTTTCATGCTCCCATCTGGAAGTTTTTTCTCAACTTTTGACCAATCGCTCATGTGTTGTTCCACTTTCCCCCATGTCTTCTTCAATCATTTCCCCCTCTACCTTTAACAAGCATCACCCATTTCCCTCTGGTATACTCCCCCCCTCTCTCTTTCTCCTTAGTAATTAGACAATGATTTACTGATCGGGGGTCATATTTTATCTGCCCCCTCTGTCTGAAGTGTATTGTCTGTGCGCCGTCCTCGGAGTAAGGTCCTCTGACGCAGCTCGTATCATCTTCAATCTGCCATCTATCTTTATTGCCCCAAATTATTACACCTTATTAGCCATTATTACATTTTAGCGTCATTTCAAAGCGGGTCAATAGTTCAGCCATTCTGGCATCCTTCCCGCTGTTTCTCCTCTCCAACGTCCGCACTTTCTCACCTTCTCTTAGGAGTTCAGACAAAAGGCAGAAAGAAGTTCAGCGGCCAAAAAACTTCAGCAATTTCATAAGAGGTTAAGTGCTCACATCGGCTCGTTTGACTTCTCAATAATAGAGATTAAAGTGAAATGGAAATTAACAAAGTGTATCGTCAGCTCTTCCCCTGCGCAGAGTTTGTACTTTGAATTTTAAATTTCATCATCTAATGTCAAAACATAATAATTGGCAGCGTTGCAGAGAAAACCATATAACAAAGGTTTGGCTTAGTAAAACTGCCATGGATCTATCGGCGCGGCTTGTCTGGTTACTTGACAATTTAGCAGCGTAGACGGGAAGCATGAACATGATTTATGCTTTGAAATCGGAGCTACAGATGCTTTAAACAAAGACTAACCACAATGAAACGACAAAGGACTTCTCTGATTGATCTGTGATCGTCCTTCCTGTCCCATTCACCGCACTGCACTGAATCTAAACGGACACTTTAATGGACATGCAGAGTGATTTCTCTTACTGAGGCTAAAAGGTCACTTTTAGCTGCAGGCAGGTGGATAACGGGATGAAGTTACAGCATTTAGTGGGGAAAGATGTGCAACACATCAATTATGATGTTAGCAAATGCAGAGGGGAAGTGTGGCATTTTAACTCTTTTTGGTTTATCTCCCAGATGCTAACCAGAAGCAGCAAGTCAATTGGCCTGTCGGAGTAAATTTGGATTTAAATGTTTTTAGGATGCATCAAAGAGTTTGTGCAAGGTCTTTAACCTTGTGGGTCCTACGAACGTGTTGCAAGATAAGGTGAATAAAATACAATAAGTCAATAAGGCTGTTAAAGCATTTTGTTTGATTAGTAAATAGTTAGTATTCTGCACAATGACTCAACCAAGTGAAGCCCACAAAATTAAAATGATGATCAATTATTTTAAAAATGTACAACTCCAGAACAGAGAGGTTCTTACTCTAATGCACTGGACAGCGTTGGAGCGTTTGGCAACAATGCACTGTTCTCTCGTTAGCCTTAATTGCAGCCTCGACAGCGGTCAAAGGCAAGGTCCTCCTCTGACTCCCAATCATTTATCTTTCCATTACAGAGAGCACTCGGAGGTTTTATTGGAGTAATAAAGTCCATCTTCACTGCCACAAAAAGCCTCCTGACCCCTGGCTGCTCCGGAGGCCCCCTGACTCCTCCCGGACGTATTCATCATCTTTAAATCCGTTCTCCGTTACACACGCAATGTATGCAGGCACACACACACACTCAGGCGGGGGTTTTGTTTGTCACTTACTTACCGTTTAATTAGAACAATAAGAGAGGACTGTTTTAGGTGTGTTTAGTGTGTGTGTGTTTGACTTTAAAGAAATCAGACTAAAATTTAGCTTTCAATTTCTTTTGTGATCATTTTATAGATGTATATCAGACAAAACTATGCTATACTACCCACTACACCAAAACCGAGTCAAGCAGTTTGCGGTTGCCAAAAGGTAAATCTGATCTGTGTGCGCCCTCTTGTGGTTGAACACTGTCATTGTTCAAAGGGCCTTGCAGTTCATAAACCTGGCCTCTTCTAAGGAGTACGACCTAACAACATCAAAAAAAAAAAAAAAAAAGGATTTAGTTGCTTCACGTGATGAAGTTTAGCAAAATCTTACCAACAAGGAGGTGTTCTGAAATAGCAATGACCCTGCCTCATGATTAGTGAGTCCAAAAAATATTATCTAAAGAAAACCACAAAAACCACAAATTGAAAGTAGTGCTTATCATTAGAAATACAATATCATAATTAATAAAGGATAATATGGTGAAATCATGACAGACAGGCTGAGGGAATAACTCAAAGGGACGTTATTTAAGGTTGTAGGAGCTATTTATTTATTAATTTATTAATAATCAGTATTATAGTTAGATTATTCTAGGCGTTTGCTTTATTTAAATTTGATTCTGATAATATTTTCTTTTGATAATTGTTTGTTTAGTTTAATTATTATTGTTATTTTTGTTTAGTATATTTAGTTTTGCATAATTAGTATTAGTTTTGTTTTGTTTGGTATTTGGGGTAACACTGTGGGCACCTGAGTTTATATAGGTAGGTAGGGAGGTAGAGGACCAGGATGCACCTGGGTGGGCCTATGGTTTTTTACCAGCACAAGAGAGGCAGCAGGAGCCATGATTTCTTTGTTCTTTTGTTTGCTTGCTTGATTATTTGGAAAATAAACCATAAGAAACGCACAACCTTGAATGGACAATGGACTTCTTTTGCGTGCGTACACCACATCCCCATGGTGCATCAGTGGCACTTTGATTATGTTTGATTTATTGTAAGTTGGATTTTTCGGACAAATGGCCACTACAAAGGTAAAGTCTTTGATTTGAATATGCTATGATGAGTTTTCAGTGTCAATACAGACAGAATCTGGATCTTTGGCACCTTAAATGTGTCTGAGATTGACTGAGGAGGATGCATTCAACCTGCTGACACACAATAATCTTTATGTTTCCTTATGTGGAGTTGACATTTAGTGTTTCAAGTCCAATAAAATCAATAAAGGCGATCCAATAAATGTTGTATGATACGCAAGCTTACAATTCTGGTAGAAAGTAAAGTGACCACAGCCAATGCCTTGATAATCCAGCAATCCACCTTAAGCTAAGTGTAGGAGCCATCTAAAGGTACATCTTTTATGTGCAGTTATAAAAAAAGATGTTTATTAACTACAAACATGATTAATCTCACTTACATTAAGCAGTTTGCCCCACATAAGAATACAAACTGACTCAGAGCTGCCGAGTACACATCAGGTGTGCCTGGACAGAGGCAGTTTAAAGGTCAGCGGGTCTTTGAGGTGGTGAGTGTTTATGAAGGCCTGGCGTGCTCCTGTCTTTGAAAGGCCTTTGATGGAGGGGTCAGCTCTTTTAAAAGCAGATAAAACGTATGTCATCGTGACCAAAACAACAGGCACTTCAATGCTTTGTTATTGTTGGTGGTGGTTTTAATCACAATATAATTCTTTTGAACTGTTTTTCTTTGGGTGTGGGGTGTCATCTAACATATCTAAAATTGTACATATTAAGTCTTTGTAACTATGGCTACCGTGTTTTACAGTACAATTTAAAAGCACATTTCAGCACTGATGCAAATTAAATCACTAACCTCTGACATCACACCCTTGTATGTCAACTTAATGCACACCAATGCACATGATTCTGATTGCCACCCACAGACACTGAGTGACTCAATACTCTGTCTGATATGTGTTTTCCTGTTGTATGTGTGTAGCCTACGTGTATGCCTGTGTTGTGACGCAAGTGAGGGCAGTGATGCCGAGCCCTTTAAATCTGCCATCGGCACATCCGTCAGACTCATACGGTTCTATCTTCAAAGGTGGAGACATCAAGACCTCGGGAGGTGAGAAAAAGATATTTGTCATTTTATTAGGATAAGCTTTAACTTCCTCTATTTCTGGTTCTGATTATTCATTCTCATAATATATGATTTATTTTATTATTTTTGCCATAGGAAAAAGTTTGCATTCGTGTGCAGACTTTACACCCAGATTGTACCAAATCATCAGAAAATAACCATGTGGGTCCTTGGGAAGATCAGGGAGAGCATGGAGAGCATTCCTCTCGAGCTGAGCCGTTACATGGGGAAGAGTGAGGAGGACATCTGTCTGTCGTCTAAGGCCGGTCTCTCTCACAATCTGCACAACAACATCCTCACTCCGGACAAGATCCCAGAGTTCTTCCTGCCACCGCGGCTTTGCAAAAGTACCCTGATGCTGGAAGCTGAGACAAAAGCTACCCTGCACACTCAGATACCCAAGAGTAGCACTGCATCAAACACTACACATATAAAGACAAAGGATATTAAGACAAAGAATGATGATGCACCTGACAAAGAAGCTTGGACAAAGAAGCCTTTGCCATTCTCTGCAGAGGCGTATGGCCTGGCCGGGGTTTATGAGAGCCCCAACACACGAAGGAAAGAGTCTTTGTTCCTCTCAAAGTGCCCTGTTTACAAATTTGATAGAAGTAATCTGTCTGGACCACGCAAACTGGCAAAGGAGACAAAACTGCCCAAGAAAAACGCATCAGGGTTAATTCCTCTGCTTTTATGCAAAAGCCTGTCAGAGACAGGAAGCACGGAGAGTGAAACACCTTCTTCAAGCGACTCCTCTCCCCTCAGTTCTCCTTACAGTGCGAAATCGTCCCTCTGTATCACATCAGGCCTTGGCCGTCTTAAGGGAGCAACATCCTGTCCTTCGTTGACTGACATCAGGAGAGACAGAGGGATAAGAAGGAAGAGGGGGGTCTTAAGTTTAACCACTTCTCCCAGCAGTCCTCCGAGCGTCTTCCCACTGGATGTTCTGCAGGGTCAGGAGAGACATCAGCGAGAACACGTCCTCTCTTTGAAGGGCCGAGGTAAAGTGCACCTCTGCGCCGAGCTCACCACATTCTCCACCAATGCTAGCTCATCCCTCTCCACAGTCAGAGTCCGTGTGATGTCTGTGGAGGGAATATATGAGGATACTGACCGACGAGCCCTGAACTGTGCGGTGAATCTGTGTCTGACCCCTGGCATGCTGCAGCAACAGGAGAGCGCCACCATCAGGAACTGCCGCAGCCCTGTGTTTAATGAAGATTTCTACTTCACAGAGCTGAGTAGAGAGGATCTGGTGGAGCTGCAGCTCAGGTTAAAAGTGGTGGATAAACCTGCAGCTGCAACTCTGAGGAGGGGGATAATGATCGCAGTGATCACCAAACCACTGTCCCAGTTACTCCCTCTTAAAAATGTGTAGATCAGTAGTGCATTTGGTGCAAATTGACTGCACAGCATGATTTATTGCGATAATTATTACAAAATTATGAGAAGGAAATAATAAATAATATAGTTTGTTTTGGAAGAATGGTACGAATACTTTGCTACAAGGAACAGCACTCTAATCTGATATACACTACATTGTGGTTATGAGTGATTTCACTGTATTTTTGGTTATCTTTTTTAATATCCTTGAAGTACATCTGTGACAGAAAACTTTACAACCACCAGCCAAACATCAGTGTGATATGTAGCATGTTTATGTTTACCTTGCTCTGCCCGTTGCTCTCAGACAAAACCAGAGGATACAGATGATTACAGTTCTGGATCTGCAAGACAAAGTACAAATATTCAGTTGTTCTTTGGTTATTATAATTACTAGATACCAAATTATGGGAGAGGTTGTAGCAAACCAAACAACAATGTAGGGTCAAACTGAGAGTTACTGGCTGAAACTGGAAGCAGCAAAAAAGAATTACAAGATAATCAAAGATGGATTTTTGTGAAGCTGTTATTTATATAACTCTGTAATTCTGTTTTGGTGTTAAATGGTGTACAATAAAGTCCTGCTTTCAGTACCTTGTAATGCTTTTGTAATACCGATATAAGTCTGCAATAGAGGTTTGTCAAAGCCTTCTTGTTGTTTGGAAACATAATTTGTGACGATGATTCATATTGTTGTTTTTTAACTTCATTGCATTTGTGTGATGAAATAATGTAATTAACTTTTCTGCATTAAAAAACAATACTTTACTTTCTTGGTTCAGATATACACTATTAAATAGTCTCTAAATGACTGTCTGGTTTCAAAATAAAGGCATTTGAAAAGGTTGGTGTGGTGTTTCGCCTGTATAGTTTCTAAACAAGTATGCTTTTAGTCCTGATATATGTATAAACTGTCTATATCAAATCAGCAAAAGGGCACTCTGTCATACTTTGATGTTGTAGCAGGTGAATTTAATGTAGGTAAACCAATCATATAGAGACAAAGCACCCCTATCGAGGGGAAAACTATTCATGGCCCTCCACTGATCACTTTCATCTGCTAGCAAACAGCAAAACAATGTTTAAATACTGGTGTGTACTGGGATACACTACCCCCGGGGTAAGAACCCAGAAAAAAGTTTTGATAAGCATCCGAAATGAAAAAAAACTGAGCCTTTATGAAGACTAAAGTGGATACAGGCAATAAGATGTGATGCATCAGCCAGAAAGTAGAACTGTGGGATCCTGACACTTAGTAATTACGCCAAACAAGCTATGGAAATCCTCCTTTAACCTTTTTTCGGTCAAATGATGATCTTACCTGGTGATTCCATCAAAATTATTAATTGTTAATATCAAAGTATTGAACTACACTTTTAGTTGGATCGTGTCTCTAAAACAATGTAAGAAGCAGGGACCTTAAAACAGACTGACAACAGTGCCAAAGTAATCCTTTGACATGCTTACATCTAATATATTTAGCTCTTTACAGACTTTCGTTGTCCAGCACTTGCCTGCATTTTTGGCGCCGATTTTTCCCCCTCTGGTGGGCGTGGTTTGCAGAGTATGACGCGTTGCGCTCTGTCGCTATTGCAGGTACGTCATGACGTCAAAGCAACGCCCACCCAAGACCTCCTAATCTGACGTTGAGGCATACGAGTCCTCAGAATGTAAACATGGTGACAGATAGATGAAAGAAACGCCAACATGGTCTTCGAAAGCTTGGTGGTTGATGTCCTCAACCGATTTTTGGGGGACTACGTTGTCAACCTTGACAGCTCACAGCTAAAGCTTGGCATTTGGGGAGGTAACTGAACTTGTGCCTTTCATTTAAATGGACTAGCTCGCTCAACAAGCTAGCTGGCTAAAGCTAACAGACATTAGCCACCAGTCGTGTGACAGGTTGCCTCAGCTGTTAACGTCAGTTAATATTACAAATGTTGTTAGCTGTTCAGCGTGAGCAAGTTTGTGCAGCCAAATGGTAGTTTATGGATAGATCAATTAGCATGATTAATTTCTGACTGCTACAGTTGCACCATGTTAACAAAGCCTATTTGCTTGCTGCGAGGCTGTGTGCTCATGTGAACTTTGGAAAAGCGAGCCGTCCGGGGTCACACCCTTTTCTGTGTTTCATTCTGACACCTTTTTACAAGCTCATATAGAAAATCAAGTGCGTACTGCTCTGTGCTCTCTCCGGGTAAATGAAAGGATTAAAGGTGAGGTTTCAGAGCCAGTGCTTAACATGTGCCAACTTGATACAACTCAAGAAACACAGTGAACTCCTTCTTGTATCAAACCTGTCATAGTGATAATTGGATTTAATTGCTTTACGTATTGACTCAAGTCCAAAGACCTCTTTAGATTGTGCAGTGTTTCTATGTGCCTCCTAACACAATACTAAAATACCTTGCTTATAAGATTGTACATTCAATCAATAAACAAGTTTTCCTTTCATCAAGGTGATGCTGTTCTCACAAATCTTGAAATAAAGGAAAATGCCTTGGTAAGTCACAAAAAATAGACAAAATAAAAAGCAAACCTAGTGTGGAGCATTTAAGTTACAATAATTTACTGCTTTTCTATTGCAGAGTCAACTTGACATTCCTTTCAAAGTGAGAGCCGGCCATATAGGTGAGTATTTTGTTACTATCCTCAACTGTGACCTTTTCTTTGCTGCATGATAAGATTATCTTACTCTGTTTCTGTTAAAAGGACGGCTGGAGCTAAAGATTCCATGGAAGAACCTCTACACCCAGTCAGTGGAGGCAACACTGGATGGTGTATATCTGCTTATAGTCCCCACAGCAAGTAAGACCACCATCTATCTCTAGCTAAATACATACAAGGAATTTTTAGACTTTAGTACCGAATAAGTTAAAGTTTATGCTGTCCATTGTACCATTTTTAATAACCTGGTTGCATGTCAATTTGTTAAAGGTTTGTTGGCCTAAACATTTTTTTTTAATTAATTGAAACATCTTTACATCTTTTTATGACATCCAACATTGTAACAAAGACAACATCCTAAAGCATTTGAAATATCAGATTCATCAAATTCAGTCTAATGAATAACCCCGATGCAGACACAACATAGTATAGCATAGTAGCCAAAGGGAGGTCTCTTACTTATTCATGACCCTAAAGTACATGTCAGGACAAACAGGAAACTAAATTCCCTTATGTATGCTTCATTGTTCTCAGAGATGAGCAGACAGGCAATTCATTATTATTTACCGCATTCTTTCCAGGTATAAAGTATGATGCCGAAAAGGAGGAGAAGCAGCTACAGGAGGCCCGTCAGAGGGAGCTACAGCGGATAGAAGAGACAAAGCTGAAGGCTGCTGAACAAGGTAAAGGTTTGTCTTTGATTTTAAGGGGACTGTGATTATGTGTTTAAGCCTGTGAGGCTAGTGTGCAGACATATTGGTTCCCAGTGCGTTTATACAGGTTTGAAAGACTGGGCAGTAGCAAGCCTCGTTGCTGTTTGGTTGAGTAGCCAGAGGAGTGGTAGCAGAGATTAAGCAGCAAAAAACATGGTGGTGTGAAGTGCATGCAACAAATAAGTAAAAAGCAAAGATTTGAAGCCATGTGGTCATGGTTTGTCTAGTTGTGAGTTCCTGTGTTGGAGCTGCCAGCAGTTTTGGTGGTTCATATTTACTGTGGTTTTGCACTGCTGAGCTGAGCCTAAATACTGTGATGTGTGAGTCTGTTGCCAACGTCTATCATGCTGTTGGTCTGATTACTAAGAGAACTCTACAGAAGACAAGTGAGTTCTCTCACAGTTAACAAGGCTGTGTCCTTATATTTTGTCAAATCAGCTCTTTTTTCGTCTCTAGAACTTAGCAATAAGTAAATATGTGTTCCTTTATACCTTTTTATATGCGACCTTTGAACCCGTTTAAATGCTGGAATTAAGGCTGCAAGAATAAAGGCTGCATCTTCTTTCAAAGCATTCAAATGCTCAGAGAACACATTCAAATTAGTCTGTCAAGTAAGGTTGAATAATGTTTTAGCAACAGCACTGCAGTAGCATGTAGGTGCAATAATCACGCTGCATTGTCACACTAATTGAGTTCAGCGGCCCTTTGAAGCTTAAAATAGTTACTGCTTAAAAACGCCTTACAATAAGCCTTCATTACAAATCTTGATAAAAAGTGGTGCATAAATTAATGTGTAATTTAGTCTAGTTATTAGTCTTGCTTTCATTCTCACTTAATGACCATTTACAATCATTGTCACTTATGAGCTGGTAAGATAATGAAAAAACAAGGGATGTATTTTTATGTAGGAGTCTTAAAATGTGTTTTTCTTTAATTTATTTAACCTTTATTTAACCAGGAAGTCCCTTGAGATAAAATCTCTTATCCGAGGGAGACCTGTTCATACCAGTTACAGTTCCAATAAAGATAAAACAATAAGAAACAGGAAATACAATCATCAAATACACAAGGAAAAGATTAAGACCAGCTCAAATGAAGCAGTTACATTATTCAGAAACAAGGACTTTTAACATGGTTTTAAATTGTTCCAAGGGGACTAGATTTTCAAAATGTGGGGGAAAGTGAAAACAATAAAAATGAATGCTGTTGAAAAAAAAGTGAACAGCAGGGTTCAAGAGATCAAATTCTCGTTCCTAAAGCAGTGGCTGAGGAAAGCTGCAGGACCAGCTCAGGTCTCATACTCATGATATTTGTTTGTGTTTGACAGAGAACCCTGGTCTTGAAAAGCAGGACACCTTTGTAGAGAAGCTTGTCACTCAGGTCATCAAAAACCTGCAGGTCAAGATCTCTAACATCCACGTACGCTATGAAGATGATGTGAGTGTTTAAGCTGGGTTACCATAAGGAAGTGTGTGCTGCATTAACAGCATAACTCAAATTCAAATTCAAACTAAAATCTGTTTTTGTAAAGTTGCAAATATCCCCAAGCGACGCATAGCTTTTATTTCTTTCATGTGTTTTCCACAGGTCACTAATCCTAACTGCCCTCTGTCATTTGGAGTGTCACTTAAAAACCTCAGCCTTCAGGTAATGTATTATAATAGTATCCCAGTCTTGTTTTTTTTTATCCTATATTACATTCAAAGCAATCCCTTCAAGGCTCCAAACCTGACTGTCTGTTTGGTCTTGCAGACGGCTGATGAGAACTGGAATCCCAGTCTTTTGGATGAGAATTCACGTCTCTTCTTTAAGGTAAGAAACTCCAACACTTTGTAGCCTTTGAATTTATATGATGTAGGAAATAAGGGTGTATCCTGTGTAACAGCGCAAGTTCTCTTGATTGTTTTGTGTGTTTTTGCATCAAGTTAACTGAGCAGCAGTGCTTCTTAAAGCCAATTCATTGTACACTGTCGCCTCTGTTTCGTCTTTACCTTGTCAGCTCCCGACTAAACTAATTGCTTTGTGTTTTCCTTCGTCTCAGTTGGTTCAGCTAGACGACTTGTTTGCCTACTGGAATGTCAACTCAACTCTCTTCTCCAATCACAGTGCAGATGAGGCTTTGGTGAGTCACCCTCCTTTTACTGGGTTGTTCCCACCAGCCTGGATTAAGCCATGCCTTATTCTGTCTGAAGAAAACAACACAGACTAGTCTCAATTTTACAGAGTCACGAGACAAAAGCGTGTTTTCAATCCCATTAGAGCCTTTGCTGTAATTCTCTTTTTGAACATTGAAAAAGACCTCTGCACATTTTGTTCACCATTCATTTCATGCACAGAGCCTCTCTGTAGAAGAAGCCGAACGGGTAGAATGTTAAGAATGTTTGTTTTTATAGTTCTGAATGGTGACGAAATGTAAGAAGCTCCTCTCTTTGTATCTTTTTACAGACATGTCTCCAGAGTAGCATGGAAGTCAACAACTCTCTTTCTGTCAGCCATGATTTCAGTGAGTGTCTCCGTGTAAACCTTTACTCACATCTTGGTTCTCTTATATGATATTTTTTCAAAACAACCGAATGAAATGAATCACTTTGTATTTTTAGGATGTGATGTTTCTGCTAATTTGTATGTAATGTGTTTTTCTGACAATGCAGTGCCTGAAAAAAATGTGTGAATCATACCGCTTCATTCACAACCACCAACACATTTCAACAGATTTTGTTTTGAGTTTCAATTTTGAAGGTTTTCTAAAAGGCCAATCTCACCCAACAAAACATTGATGCAATGGTTGACAATTTGCTTGAAATAATCTATGACTTCCTGTGCTTCCACAGTTTTTCGTCCCATCTCAGCGGATGCTAAGCTGCGGATGAATCCCAGGTCAGATGTGGACTTCTCCTCTCCCAAAGTGGACCTAATGGTCAATCTCATGGAGGTGGCCTTTGAACTCAATAGACCCCAGGTAGGTGTGCTCTTTGTGTGTAAACCTGTGAAAGCCTTGCTTAAAAATATAATGGGAGGAGAAAGAGAGAGAAGTTACAGACAACAAGATGGGATAGAATTATTTCTCCGTTTAAAGGAACAAATGGCTTTAAAAGTTGCTCAGTGATGACAGTTCTCTCTGTTATCTGTGTCAATGAGTAATCGTTGACATCCTCTCTTTCCAGTACATTAGCATCTTGGAACTGCTGGGCTCAGTGGATATGATGTCACGCAACCTGCCGTACAGGAAGTACAGACCCATAGTCCACGTTCACAAGAATGCCTATATATGGTCAGAAAACACATTTCCTATTTGCTTTTTGAATGACATATAGTCGTATTCATTAAATATGTAAGGTTGCGATGCAGACTGTATGTGTACATGTTTCTACCTTGCAGGTGGAAGTACGTGATCACAGGCATCCTGGAAGTGGATGTGAAGCCTCGTCTCCACATGTGGTCATGGAACCACATTCGTCGGCATCGGCAGTTGGTTAAACGCTACAGAGAGCTTTACAAGACCAAAATCACCAGCAAGAAACCCAGCGAGGAGCTGCTCAAGGCACTCGAGGTGGGACAGGGCTGTACAGGCAGTTTCAATGTCGTCGAGTTCTGTATAAAAATAAGCCCTTAATTATTAGAAGAAATGAGCCTTTAACTTACTGAGTTTCTTGTACTCTGTATTGATTTCAAATGTCTAAAATAAGTATATAGGTACCATATATCAATGTAATGTGGAATTAATTTAGTAGTATGCACTTTTCCTTCCATCCTTTTGGGACATACATTGCTCTTCTCTGCAGTTTATGCTCCATAGTATGCTGTCAAATACATGTGTGACTACAGTTCCATGATTCATTGCCTACGAAATATTTGTAATACAATATTCAAGTAGTTAATTTCAAAGATATTACTTCCTCAATATCCTTTCAGTGAGATGCATTTACTGCCTTCTCCAGCCATAATCACAAACCCGATTATCCGTGTCCAACCATATAAAAGCATTGATTGAGGTGCACTCGAGATTGATAATGTATCTCACAGACTAACAACATTAAATCAGAGGGTCTTTTCCTCTGTCTCTCCTCCACTCTGTGAGCATCATCTTTTTTTCATGTGATTAATAATGGACATTTAGTACGTGATGCATCCGTGCATTGAGAGGCAAGAAGCTGCTAAAAGCTCTGATCAGTTTGTCTTGTTTTAATTCACAGGAGCCGGAGAAGACCTTGGATATCTTTAACATCACGTTGGCCAGACAGCAGGCGGAGGTGGAGGTAAGCTCTCTGTCTCGACCACTTTAGAGTTGGCATGTTCTGTTTGTGTACTCGCTTTTCGCTCTATCTACAATATTAAGTCTATTAACTGCAGTGCTGTAGCTAATAGTTTCTTTGCCAAACTATTTTATATGTTTTTAATCCTAATAGTTCCAGAATTTTACTTTCAAGGGATCTAGAAAAAATAGGTTAAGACTTTTCTAGTTTAAGAAATAATAGACAAAAACAGAGGGAAATAGAAATTATACACAAACCAACCACAATGTGCCAAAACCAGACACTATTGGCATTTAGCAGTGCTGCATCAAGTGGTTGAGGTTGTGGCTGAAGTGTCACACAATACTGTTTCACTACTTTATTCTTTTTACTAAAGTAAGTCTTACAAGGTCTTTACAACACTTTGCAATAGATTGCAATTTCGCAAAACAATACTTCTGATGTAATACATTATCTTGCAAAATAATATTGGTGGCCAGCAGATGAATACTTTGTGTAAGATTAAGAGACACATGATGTGGGGATTACTGTATGCGTTTCTTTTACTTTTGCTCCCTTAACTGACAAAAACTTCAGAGGGAGCAGTTTTAAAGTCAATACAAAGTCATCACATCTCCTCCACCTCCAGTCTCTCTCATCTCATTTTGACCTGTTTGCTTCAGGTAAAATTAAGACTTTAAATTTCAGCAGATCATCTATACAGTAAAAGAATGATGAGAAACTGCATCTAAAGATTACTTTTCATCGTTGCTTCTCATTTAAACAGTCTGACGATGGTCTGACGATCGCTCCTTTTTGTGGGGAAGAAGTGTCACATGACGCGTAAAAAGCTCCTTTTCCTGTGAGTGTGCACAGAGCCTGAAGCAGAAAGCCTGAGTGACACAGAGAAAGTTCACAACCACCTTCATGATACCCGTTAACTAACCGGGAAAATAAGCATTTTGAATGTCCCACAGCCCACCACTAACATGTTAGTCCCGTCTCGTCTTGTTAACGAAAACAAACACACGTGTTTTTATTATCAAAGATCTATTTTTAGCTCGTCACCGTCTTGTTTTCAGCATGGAAAAAAGGTTTTTGATTAATATTTTTGTTTTGTTGTTTTGTTGTATTTATTGTTTTATTTTTACATTATTTTCAATATCAAAATTAACAGCTCTTAACTCTTTTTGTACTGTTACAGGCGAGTAAGGCAGGCCTGTGCATTTACCGTCCTGGGCTCAAGATGGAGGAAGAAGAGTCCCAGGGTTGGTTGAGCTGGATGTGGAATTGGGGAGGAGAGCCCGAAGCTCAAACAAAAGAAGTCAAGACTGGAGGTAGGATGAAGATAGAAATTAGGATAGGGTTAGTTACTGCTTTTCTTACACCTGATATTCTTAGTTTTCAATCTGCTTTCCCTCTTCCTCTCTTTCTCTGTCAGGTTTTGATGAGCTGCTAACCTCTGCTGAGAAAGCGAAACTCTACACTGCCATTGGATACAGTGACACCGCTGCTAATCCCAACCTGCCAAAGAACGTGAGTCACTTCCCTCCCAGACTCCCACCTGTCAACTAATAATACGCTTCCGCTTGCCTCTCCATCCCGCTGGAGACAAATAACTGAGATGAAAATGCGAAAACCGTGTCAGATGTTTCGATTATGTCGTCATTTCTTTGTAGTTTGAGGACATGAAGGTCAATTTCCACATGGAGAGGCTGACTGTGTCCATCAAAGACGACAAGGACAAAAATGAGATCATCAGGCTGACTGTCGGAGAGCTCATGTCCACACTCACACAGAGACCTGGAGCGCAGGCCATCAAGTTAGTCATAACTGTTTTTTTTATTTGGAAAAATATTCAGCATAAGCACTTCTGTTTGGTTTGATTAATGTTACACAACAGACTTTCAGACAGGATCTGACATTTCATTTCTCCTCCTCTTTATGTCAGAGTCACAGCACAGCTCAGTTTGTTTGAAGTCACAGGCCTGGCCAGTAACCGGCCCGCACCAACGCTCCTGTCATCAAGGAAGGCAGCCACAGGAGCAGGTTGCCCGCTGCTTTGCATCCTGTTTGAGACCAACCCGCTGGACGAGAGCGCTAACCAGCGGCTTCATGTGGAATCACAACCCTTGGAAATCATCTATGATGCTGTGAGTGGTGTCTGTCAGTGTACCTGTACAAGCATGAAAACACAATTAAAAGTTGAACTTGCTTAATGTGTTGTTTGTGTCTCTGTGTAGATAACAGTGAACAGCATGTCGCTGTTCTTCATGCCACCTGACGACCTGCAGCTGGATGAGCTCACCAACGCGACCCTCATGAAACTGGAGCAGTTTAGAGACCGCACAGCCACAGGTCTGTAGCACAAACATGTACAGGCATGCGCAGGCATGTGCTGCATATAAGTACTTGTGTTCAAGCCTTGTCTGAACTCTCTGTTGGGAAAATGTTTGCATTCCTCAGTCTTTGTTTGTAGTTTTCCTTTTTCCATGTACTTAAACAAATACTCTGGTCAAAGCCCCTGAGTCAGTTGGATTGCTGTGTTCCTGTTTATTTTCTTCAGCCTGATTGTTTCCTGGGATTGTTTGCTGACATGCATTACACAAGGCTCTACTATATTGATACTGCTGATTTCCTTCTGCAATTTAAGGATGAACATGTTCAAGATGTTTCACTCTTGGCTTATACTTCTCGTTATGTTATGAAATTGTATCTGATCACAAAGCGGATGTATTTTTTTGTATGGCAATGCCTGACAAGTTGATCACATTTTGTCTTTTAGGTCTAATGTACGTGATCGAAACACAGAAAGTTCTGGACCTGAAGGTGAACCTGATGGCCTCCTATGTCATCATTCCCCAGACGGGCTTTTACAATGGCACTCAGAACATCCTGCTGCTGGATCTTGGACATTTCCAGGTCACAAAGATTAAAGCTCATCTAACATAAGCCAGTTTAAGTAAACGATTGTGTGACTCCTCTGAAGATGCATGAAAAAGTAGTTTTAGTTGTTTTCCAAAGGCTTAATTTGAATTCTTTAAAGCTCCTGTGAGGAACTTTTGGTTTGTGTTGATGTTGGCGCCCCCTGTGGACAAAGCCGTACCTCTTATCTCTTTGCTGATTTTGTCCTGTACATACTTAAGTGGTGATTTTTAACAAAAAATCTGCTTTCTTTAACAGTCATATGTATCACTCACTTTTAATATCTGCCCTGGAAAATGTAAACAAAGGCAGCGTGCAGTTAATCTCTTGTCTGACATCTACCAGCAGTTTCAGGCATTAAAAATAACGATACAGAAATAATCAATCTTGTCGCCGATGGTCTGGCTTGCTTTTATAGCTCATATAGAGTCATCAGAATTAATTTCACTCTGTTTCATAACAAGCGAAAAACTCCTCACAGGAGCTTTAAAGTTAAAAATGTAAAAATATTCATATTTCCAACTTCGATTGTCTTTACAGATGTCTAGTAAAAGCAAGAAGCATCTGCCTCAGCTGTCAGTGGGCTCCAGCAACATTGAAGACATCATGTCCCGGGCATACGACAGCTTTGATGTGCAGCTTTGCAGTCTGCAGTTCCTTTACAGCAAACCAGGTACACACACCAGAGCATGCTCCTTGTTACATGACAAAGACTCTGTAGGAACTGATTTTATGCACATGAAACTCAAACTGTTTAGATATTGTTTAAATATTTTACAGTATAACACATGTAAGGGGAATCTATATTAAGAAAATCACTTTAATTCAGTGGTTCACCCTCGTTGCTGTATTGGCTGTATTCTTCCTTAGCAGAGAAAACAATGCATTGACGTTGGGAGATATTACTGTATCTTTAGAGGTTTGAAGATGTTTGTTGTTGAGGAAAAGAAGCAGACATATGCATCGCCCATGTTATTATGTGTGTACAAAGAGTAACAAGTAAATGTACAACTTTCTGTCTGTGATAGATGGTGACTGGAAAATGGCCCGTAAGCAGAAGCGGTCACCTCTCCACATCCTGGAGCCGGTGGATCTAAAGGTTGTATTCAGCAGGGCGATGGTCATCACAGACTCACGTATGGCAAAGTAAGTTTGTAGATTTTATTTTCTGTGCTGTAAAGATCAAAGATGACATGCAGACTTTCATTAATGCTCATAACTTTGTTTGTTTTTTCTGTAGGTATAAGATGTCTGGAGAGCTTCCTCTGTTGTCTCTTCGCATTTCTGATGATAAACTTCGAAGTGTTCTGGAGCTGGTAGAAAGTATCCCACTGCCCGAGAGCAGACCTGCACACAGCGCTCCGTCCACCACAAAGGTTAGTTGTTAGTTAGTTTGTTAGTCAGTGAGTTAAAACTGTTTTTATGGTGTGACTCATACTCTGGTGTTCTTTCATCCTCAGCCAAGACAGTCGTTCACCCCTCAGCTCACTCCCAGAAGACCTCTGAACTTGGCTGACCAGCGCTCCTCTCTGCTTTTCGAGTCATGCGAGACCATCAGCATCACCTCTCTGGGTAAGACATGCTGCACATTCAATATCCGTTTCCTTCCCGCTCTGCTCCTGTCATCCAGACGCACGTTTGCTATCATTGTAACACTAGTGTGTGTACCTACATTATTACAGATGGGTCACTGTGTGTGTCTGTTCCTGTCTCCCCTCAGGCTCACAGGAGGATTTGTTCTACGATGCTCCCAGCTCTCCCATTGGTGATCGACCGTTCTTCCCAGATAATCCCATGCCACTGCGCTACGCTGACTTACACAGAAAAAGTCTGATCAAGGAAGATGTAAAGAAAAACATGACTGACCTCATCCTGAATTTTGAAATCAGTGAGGTACACAGAGGTCCTGTTGAACTCGTCCGTGACGTCTTTTTAATTCTCTCTTCATCGATCTATAAATATAATATTTCCTTCTTTCCTCTGTGTCCTCTTTGTCCGTCTAGTTTTCTGTTCAGCTGTGTCGTCTGTCCGGGGATAAGGAGGTCACAGTGCTCCACTTGGACATAGAGGGTCTGGGCACTGAACTGAAACTACGCACCTTTGACATGACATCTAACACCTACCTACGAGAGATCTGCCTCAAGTGCCCTGAATACATGGGTGAGTGGAAGCTTTCAGGACTGTGTCATCACACTTTTACTTTAGCCAAGATTTGTCAATTAGAAACATTGCAGTCAGCATATATGAGTAAAGGTCAGGTGAGTCTTGGCTGCAGTTCTTACTTGCGTCACGTTTGATTGGTTTTCTTCTTGTGTTTAGACTCTGAAGAGAAGCAGGTTCAGCTGATCACGACTCTAGACAACACAGAGGTTGACCTGCTCACGCTGGAGTACATTAAAGTATGTAAATGAGTTTGCAGTAGTCCCACAAATTGTCAGTATATCATGGTACTATTGTGTATTGTTTTCCCCACGGTGGGAAATGGCCTCCTCATTAAGGACTGTATCTCTTTTCTAGGCTGATAAGAATGGCCCCGAGTTCAGATCTCAGCACAACAACACGGAGCAGCTCATCAAGGTGAGGGAAAGGTTCAATAACTAATGATACATTTCTAGAAGCATCCATTTATGCTGTGTTTTTATAGTTAGGAATATTTATTCAATTGCAACTATTTAACATTAGAAGATAATGCTAATAAAATACTTCAAATCAAACAAAAAAAAATGGAGGAAAAAAAGGAGCAAAGCTGCAATTTTCTTCTTCTTCTTTAATGACATTTTAACATTGCATTCCCTATCAGGTGACCTTCTCATCCCTGGATGTCCACCTGCATACAGAGGCTCTACTCAACACCATGAACTTCCTCACCAACCTCCTTCCTCCCTCCACTAAGAAGGAGGGAGGGCCGGAGGAGCTCCCCACCATCCCCGAGGAGGACGAGGCGGAGCCAGAGAAGGAGGGGGAGAAGAAGGGGGAAGCTGCTATAACCAGGAAAAAAAGTAACTCATTCAAAAAACTCTTTTAGAGGTTTAATAACTTCCAATACTGTCATTCTGCTGGACTTGTGTTCAATATGTGTCTTTATTTACTTGTCTTTCCTTTCCTGGTTTTCACCTTTTCCTTTACAGGTACAAAGAGTAAAAAGTTTGCAGATGTGGTGAATCTGCATATCAGAGCTGATCTCCGCTGTCTCAAGGTTTTCATTCGAGGGCAGAAAGCCAGGATCTCTGAGATTAGCATTGAAGGTACCGAAGTATTGTGACATCCCCTGGTTCATACATTAAATGCAGTCCTTCTATATTTCCTTTCTGTGGAAAATTACTATTTTATCAACCATGAATGGTGTTGCATGTCATACGGTGCAACCTCTCCTATTTGTCCCTTCATTCACTGCACTTCCCAAGTGTGACATTGGTTTGGAACTGCAAAGACACGTTTTTCACTGTCTCACTTTCTCAACCATCCAGGTCTGGTTTCTGAGGTTCTCATGAGGAAGAAGGAGATGGAGGTTCTTGCTAACCTGAAGAACATTGTGATCCTTGACTGTGACAAAGATGCATTTTACAAGAAGGTAAAATCAGCAAGTGGCCTTTTTTAGATGTTGAGACTCTAATTTTTTATTAATTTAGCATGTTGTTCATTCTTATTGTTCTGGAATGATCATATTCTACCTCTTAAAGTCTATATTAAGTTTTTGTCTCTTTCTGTGTTTTTGGTTGACCGCCGGTGTCAGCCCTACACACGGGTCTGTATGTGACTGACTGAGTAACTAACAGACTGACTGAGTGAGTGACGGTACTTTCAGAACCATAGAGAGAGAGAGTTGTGACATCGCAATCGCGGATCATGGAGCGTATTGGACCTCCACTGGCGCGACTCTCTGTCTATATGGCTCTGGATACTTAGTTCGGGGAGTAAGCGGGGTTGCTCGTCCGCTGCTCTTCCACTGTCCTCACCCACATCCGCAAGGCGCACCTTCTTTCAAACACGTCATCGGCCTCATGAGGACAGTCCTTGTAACACACTGCCCACAAAAGCGCACATTTACCTGATGCGGTCAGCCACATACTAGGTTTTGACATTCATAAATGTGGAACACTAAGTATGACTCACTTATAATAAGAAGAGCAGCAGATTCTGATCTTCTATTCTCCTCTGTTTATTGTAATTCTGCTGTCTTGTCTCTCACTCATTTCTCAGGCTGTGTCTATAGCAGATAAGGAAGTGTTCGCCTTCCGCATGGTAAATTACACAAATGCAACAGAAGGAGACGCCTATCTTGACATGTCTAACGTTGACACTTCCGTCACGCTGACTGTGGGATGCATCCAGGTCATCTTCCTCAACAAGTTTGTCTCTTCCATACTGGTAAGAACCACAGATCTGTGTCACAGTCACTTTTAACAGCTGGTCTCATTCTGTTTTATTGTGAGGGATGATCGTATCAGAAGCATTATTTTGTAGGATTTATGAGGCATAATTAGCATTTCATTAGTATGTGAGTATTTCCATTTCATTCATAAGGTAATGATGAAATAAGGACTTTTATAGTATTTACTACTATCTGCATTCCTGCCCCAACTTCTATTAATTTGTCTCCTAAATTCTGTTGTTTTCCATCCTTTCTTCCTCCCAGGCGTTCATCAATAACTTCCAGGAGGCTAAAGAGGCCCTGACTGAGGTGACGGTGCAGGCTGCAGAAAAGGCCGCCTCAGGTGTGAAGGAGCTGGCAGAGCGGACCACTCGCATCGCTCTGAATGTCCACTTCAATGCACCCATCATCTTCCTGCCTCAGTCCTCCTCTTCCTCCAATGTCATTGTAGCAGACCTCGGTCTGCTGTCTGTCAAGAACTGTTTTACTAAGCAGCCCTGTAAAAGCAACTCTAAGATCCCACCTGTTGTGGATAAAATGGCTGTGAGACTGACTGACCTCAAGATGTACAGGTGAGACACCCGACCTCTTTGAGTATTATAAATACACTGTACACTGTGATTAAATGTTTGCTTACTCTTGATGTTTTTGCTGCTGTCAGGACCACATATATAGATGAAGGTTTTCAGGGAGAGACTCCGCTGTTGAAGCCGGTCAGCCTGGACTTGGAAATCCAGAGAAATCTGTCATCCAACTGGTACCACAGCATACCTGACATAGAGATCACAGCTCATCTCAAACCCATGTGTGTAAGTAGAACTGTGTGGCTGCAGGAGAGGAAAGGACTGATTTACATTTTCTTCAATTACCCTTTTTTTGGATTAATAAAAAACAGGCCAACAAATTAGAGTGTTTTTTTTATTTGTTAAAAAAGCCTATGGTGTGTATCTCAAAACAGCTTTCCAATGTACAGTATTGTCAACTCCTGTGTCTGTTCCCAACAGCTGAACCTCAGCCAGGATGACATGACAGTTGTCCTGAGGACTCTGAGTGAGAACCTGTCAGAGAAGTCTGATGCTGTTCCAGCTCTCCCTCCTGCACGCACCACGGACCACTCCTCTGACTCTGTGTCCAACAAAGAGTCCCAAGGCTCTGACACCACTGGACCAGCCAGCAGTAAGGAGCTATGCTTGTTTGTGTTCATGTGTGTGTAAAGGTTGTAAAAGTTATACTTCAGATATAAGTTGTTTGTGCTGTGATGACTTTGTAGGTAACACTGTGGTGATAGCTGCTGTTGTGGAGACTCAGAAAACCAGCAAGCTGAAGAGCACGCTCAAATTAGACTTCAAGTTCGACTCAATGACGCTGGTCTTGTACAGCCCTAATGGGAATGTGGTAATTCATACACACACACACAAACACACAGATACAGTAAGAAAGAGGCTTGTCACAGCTAACAGGGTCTCATACAGCGTAAACTTTATTATCTAGTTGCAGCTGTTGGATTCACACGATGAGCAGCTGAAGCTGGCAGAGTTCACTCTGGGCACCATCTCTACCTCCGTCCACATGTACTCCGACAGCTCCATGAAGGCTTCAGTGCGGCTGGCTACGTGCCTCCTGGATGACAAGAGACCCAGAATCAAGATGGTCACTCCGAGGTACAATGGACCCATAGAGACACATGTTCACACTGCGCTCTAAGCATTTATTCACATTCAAACCATGCACATCGTGTCCATTTGTAACATTTGAAATCTCACTTTGTCCCTTACTCCACTTCCCTCTTGTTAATATCTTTATATAACTAACTTCTCCAGGATGATGGCGATGCGTCCCGGTGCAGAACAGAACATGATGGTGGAGGTGAACTACCATCAGGGTCGTGATGGCACCACTTTGGACACGGTGGTGCAGGATGTGTACCTGTGTGCCAGCATGGAGTTCCTGCTCACGGTGGCAGATATCTTCCTCAAGGCCAGCCAGCAGGGTTTTGCTCAAGTGCCACAACCCAAGAGCACTACTGGAGGGACAGAGAAGAAGAACATTAACAGCTCTACCACATCTAAAGAGTCCAGTGAGTGAACCATATCTTTTTCAATTGTTTTGTTAGCTGACAATATATTTCTGTTTTTTATTGATAGATATAGCTCTTTTAAGAAGACATAGCTAAGTGGAGATATGAAATAAGTTATGTCTTTGTCTCTCTTGTGGATCTTAAAGAAGAATTTAATTAATCTGACATCATTTTCCCTGATCATCTCTGCCGTTTTCAGCTGTAGTTCCTGCCGTGGTGTCAAAGACAGAGATAAACGTTCTGGTGCGTAACCCGGAGATTGTGTTCGTGGCTGACCTGACGCGTGCCGACGCCCCGGCCCTGGTGATGACTACAGAGTGTGAACTGGTGATGAAAAGTGGTGCAGAAGGATCACAGATGACTGCTGCTATCAAGGACCTCATGGTTTGTGCTTTCATTGTAATGTTAATCTGGATAAGATATTTATTAAAAGAAATAACCAACGTGTAAAAGTTTGTGTTGATTATGGTTGTTACTTTAGGTAGAGGCGTGTCCCTTTTTGAAAGAGAAGCGGAGAAACAATGTGACCACGGTGCTGCAGCCGTGTCAGGTGTTCTTCCAGAGCACTCAGTCTCCAACCTCCCCTCAGGCTATGGAGGTCTCCATCAATGCTCTCACTCTGAAGGTAGCTGTTTTTATTGCTATTACACATTCTGAGTCCAGGGATTAAATGAATGACAAGCTTTTCCTTCAGATTTAACAAGGGTTAAGTTGCTCAGTCTAGAGATAATAAAGTTTGTATCATCTGCCATCAATGGAAAAGAAATGTTACTATTTAGATATAAGACATTGACATTTAGCTTTTAACTATGGAATTGGTTTAGTACAGTTTTCTGCCTCTCTGTCCAGGTGTCTCCAATCATCATCAACACAGTGATCACCATCCAGTCGGCACTGACGCCGACAGCGGAGACACCTGAGGAGCTGGATAGTCCCGTTCCCGTGGACTTGTGGCAGAGACGGGACTGGAGGATGCTCAAATTCTGGTTCCTAGAAGAGGAGGGGGATGAAGACACAGCATCAGTCGCCCCACTGATACCACAGGGAGAGTCACTACAGGTATTTAGCTGCACATCACACCACTGATAATACTGATTTTGTGCTGTGATACACTGGTTTCCAATGGTACTTTATTCTATATACAGAATTAAAGGTATTTCAGTTTGATGTCATTTCTATCTGTTTTTGCAGCTGAGCATCAAATCGATATGTCTGACACTGGAGGCTGGAGTGGGTCACCGTACTATCCCGATGCTTTTGGCGAAGTCCTCCTTCCATGGCGACGTCACGAACTGGTCGACGCTCATTAACTTACACAGCGAGCTCAACCTGGAGGTAAAACACAAGCACTATATTAATTACCTTATTCTAAAATTAACTGCTCTCTGTGAAACAGCCTTCAAACAATGCGTTCGTTCTCTTCGAATATTAGAAAATCAGATAATCTTTAAAATTATTTGATTTAATATGTGATGGTTATCTATCACACGTTGTGTTGCTGCTGAGTTCATTTAAGTTATTTTGTCTTGTCTGTTGTTTGCCTTTAGGTTCACTATTACAATGAAGTGATGGGAGTGTGGGAGCCGCTGCTGGAGCCCTTAGAAGATGAGACAAGAGACGGTTTCAGGCCATGGAGACTAGAACTGAAGGTACTGATATACACAATCTCGGATCCCATCAGCTATATAGTCTGACAACGATATAGCCTCTGGGGACACCGGTGAACATGTCGACTTCCTTTTTCGAGTGCTGCATTGTTTACAGAAAAAGAAACAGATTTACTTGTAATTAATGGCCTTTTCTGAAATTTAAACACGAGTAAAAAGTAAAAATGAAGCTTTGTCAGGTCTGTCCTCAAGAGGAGAAGAAAACAACTTTTAAAATGCTCGTTTGTTGAACGGAGGTCGGATCGATCATTTCTGATGCATTCGAGGAAGTCGGGAAAGCTGAACTCTGATCAACTTTTGTGACACAGCGTCAAGGGAGTTTATCTCAAGTTGAATTTTAGATCTAGAACAGATTGTGAGCTGTTAGCACGCTGATGTCTGTTTATAGAGATTAATAAGAAGCTAAATTGGCATCAGATCAGGCTGATGGGAGCCGGGATGTCATTAAAGCGGATTACGTTCTGCCTGCTTTTGCTCTCCACACGGACTGTTTTTCTTGCATACGCCGCAGCCTGCTGATACGTGATTGGTCAATATTACTCGGACTACAAGCGTAGCTCAAACAGAAACCAGAACACCTGCCATCCCTAAAATCCACGTCCCTGCCTACAGATTCTACATTTCTATGTAGAATTTGTAAATAAAGATTATGATAAACATAAACACAGAAATATATACTCACACATCCACACACATATACACACAATGTTTTAAACTTTAACTATCCTACATCTAGATGAAGAAGAAGCCAGTGAAGGCGACAGGATTGCAAGATGAGGTGGATTACAACGTCCCTGACTATAAGACGGTCATCGTCATCAGCAGTGAAGACCAGCTCAACATCACCCTCTCTAAATGTGGACTGGCCATGCTGAGTAACCTGGGCACGGTACGAGAAGGACTGTCATCATTTTAACAGGAAGTCTAAGGATGTGTGGGCTTCTATTATGTTCCTGTTCTCGCCTTTCCCCAGGCTTTCGCCGAGGCTGCAAAACAGACAGCCGACTCCTTCCAGAAGGACGAAGCTCCCTTTGTGGTGAAGAACCGCCTGGGCCTGCCCGTGTCCGTCCGCCACAGTGAGATGTTTTCTCCCATCGGCCAGCAGAGTACCAACGGCACTGTGCAGCTTCAGGACGGGGAAACCCTCGGGATGGACTATTCAACATCAACAGACTCTGACCAGTTCTCAGCCATGATCTCCTTGAGTGGGAAGGACTACTACATACAGCCCAGTAGGTTAACCTGCATACACAATTATGTAGTATGCAAAAGTCAATCATTCCTTTTTGTAAAACTAGTTATCATCCTCTCTGATGAATATCGTCATCCACCCCTGTCCTCATAATTAAAAGAAGATAAAATATCAAAATAAATGGCTTCCAAGCTTAATTGCATATAAACCGCTCTGATTTCCTCCACCCTCCGCAGCTCCGATGGGCCACACCGCAGCCAGTGTGATCCCCCTGATCAAGGTGGGCAGGGGAATGTACAGCGTGATGCACAAAGACTCAGGAGTCACCCGTTTCCTTGTCTGTCAGATCTACTCTGTGGAGGGCAGCAAGTACATCAAGATCCGCTCTCCTTTCCAGGTACTTTACACATTATCTTTTAAATGTGTATTAATTGCTATGCTTATGTTCTGTAAAGAATATTTCATGGTGTTTTGTAATGACATGTATCTCCTTTCAAGATACATTGGTGCCCTTTAGGATCTGTTCTTACCTTCATCCTTTACATGAATTAGATTTGTAGTAATGTCAGGGGGTTCATATAAACTGCTGTTTTAACTGTAGATGAAGACGCACTTTTAGACTTTTACAGATAAAGTTGACATATAAAAATTGATCTCTGAGTCTTAATGTTTTTCTCTGTTTCATGCAGATCATCAATCATTTCTCCATCCCATTCAAAGTGTTTGAAGGATCAACATATCTCGGTACAGCCCTCCCCACAGAAGAGTTCTGTGTTCCTCTGGACTCTTATAGGTGAAAGCAAACACAAAAACAAGCACGCACACCTACACTCACATCTTCATACAGTCTTTTTCTAATGCAGTCTTGTGCGCACACAAAGGGAACACTCACATCTGTCTTCCGCTCAGGTCTGAGCTGAGCCTTCAACCAATAACGGAGGAGGACGCAGAGGATCGGGAAGGGCAGTTTGAGTGCTCGGAGGGCTTCAGTTACGAAGACGTCAGCAACCGGCAGCCTGACACACGCCTCCAGCAGACGTGCCGTCGCCGTGGAGATCAGGGTGGTGTTCTGATTGTGAACATTGTGCCATTAAAAGATGCTGTGACTTTCAAACACACGGGAGGTGCCGGGGAGAACTTTGATGTGCCGTTTGTGCTTCACCTGTGGCCCTCCATCCTGCTCCGCAACCTGCTGCCCTACCCTATCTCATACAAACTGAAGGTAGGATGTGTCCGCTAATCATCACTCAGGTGGGCTATTGTAGCTAAAGACCCCCTATACTCAGAGTTCCTCTCTGTCTGCTGCTCTACAGGACAGTGGAGTCTCTGCTCCTGAGGCCACTCTGGACGCCGGCCACTCTGCCCAGCTTCATACTGCAGTCATCAACCAATCAAGTCTGGACCTCTGCCTGCTGAACTACCTGGCTCAGGACTGGGCTGCTCAGTACAGGTTCGACTTCAGTTATTTATTCTTGACACTCATTTTCCATCAATACTGTGTCCTGTTATTGTCTCATTTGTGTAGTGAGGGATACCATCATTGTAGTAAACACATTATCCCGTCATACAGTCTCCACAGTGACCAGGAAGAGATCACCTTCATAGTGTTCCAGTCTATGCGCGAGAATGATGAAGACGATGGTGAAGGGGATGAGAGGAAGAGGGCTGAGTTGGACATAGCAGTGCACGTTAAATACGACCTGGGACAAACGGTGATTGCTATCCACTCACCGTACTGGATGGTAAACAAGACAGGGAGGTTGCTGCAGTACAAGGCTGATGATATCCACAGGAAACACCCCCTGGACTACGACATGCCGCTGCTCTTCTCCTTCAAGCCCCGATACTTCCTGAAAAACAACAAGGTCAGGAAGTCTTTCAGTTAAATACAAGTAAAGAGTGTGTTTGATGTTTTCTCGTATGTGTAAGGGCACTAGCACTCCTGCTTTTTGGAATTTCTGGATCCTTATGGCTACAGTGTAACCTCTAGCTGTCATTTATAAGTGCTTATGAATGTGATGTTATTATTTTCATCCTGCAGGTCCGTCTCATGATCTCCGACAGCGATCTCTCCGATGATTTCTCCCTGGACACAGTTGGTAGTCATGGAGATGTCAAATGTAAAGGCCGATACAAAGATTACTTGGTGAGATTTAGAAATCATTTACATGAAGACTTACTGTCACATAAGCTTAGTTAAAGAACTTAATTTAATAGAATGAATATAGAATGAAACTCAAACCTTCGAGATTATCATTTTAAATTACTTAAGTTTGTAACTAAGCCAGCCTATGTTATTGTGTGAGTACATGATCCTCATCTGTGCATTGGTGTGACGTCTGTCTGACCTCAGGTCGGTGTGAAGATTGATGCCAGCAGTTTCAGTCTGACCCGCATGGTGAGCTTTGTGCCGTTTTACATGCTGGTCAACAGAACAAAGCTCTGCATCTTCGTATGTGAAGAAGGGCAGGAGACCTGGACCGAGGCTCAGCCAGAACAGGTCTAAACCGAAACAATTCTTATGTGTTGGTTTTTAATGTTTTCAAATTTTTTAAGGTTTTTCTTTTTTTCCCACATTTAGTCAGCCATTCCCTTCTGGCCGGAGAACGACACCAAGCGGGTAAAGATCAAAGTAGAAGGTTGTTTATTGCCTCCTCAAATAATTGACTTCACAAGACCAGAAAACTGCCTCCTGCTGCACCTGGACAACTCTGTAAGTAGAGTAGAAATAAACTAACAATGGCTTCTAGAGTACTAAACCCTCATACATTATTCCAGCATGTAGACTGTTTGTTTCTTCTCTGCAGTTGGGTGGGATCATTGTAGATGTGAACCTGTCGGAGCACTCAGCAACAATCCGATTCTCCGAGTACCACGACGGCGCAGCTCCGTTCCTCATTATTAACAACACAAAGGACCAGACGCTGCATTTCCATCAGAGGTGAGAGATTCATATTTGTATGTACAAATAGGCTGAGGAGGAGGGTGGATAGAAGTTGGATGTTAAACATGATGGGGATAAAGCAGGACACAGACACAAAAGAAAGGAAACAACATTACTTGCGTAACAATGCCTACTAATTTATTTCATTATGTATCAGTGCACTTTGGTCTAAGTGTTGTCTGTTAATGTGCTCATTCTGTTGTGGATCATTTTCCATTAGATGAAGAAGTGCACAGTCAGGTGTGCACAGATAATTCTGCTCATTTCTATCTCAACAACTCTATTTTCCTTTTTAATATCTCTCACTGTGTTAGCATCAGCAAAGTGATTTCTTCATGCACACGCACATTGAATGGATATAACTAACACTGTTTGTTTTTGCATATAGTGATTCATGTTTGTTTATTATCGGTCATGCAGCGCCCAGACGGAAACGGTGTGGGTGCCTGACTCGCTGCTCGACCTCTCCTTCTCAGGGGACGTGGACAGGTAGAAAAATATGAGAGGGGGAAACTCTTGTGACGCACTCTGAACTCAGGAAAAGACAGAATGAAGAACAAGATTAAGATTAGATTAAAAGTTTAATAATATACGCAAGTCTGAACGTGCTGCATTATGTTGTTTCACAGCTGGATGATTTATACATCTGAGAAAAGAACCCTGAGAAGTCCAGTTTAATGATTTCTCTTACTTGATATACAAACATTGCAGTGCGCTAATGTAAGATATCACTCTAAGTGTGTGTGTGTGTGTGTGTGTGTGTGCAGCTATGCAGCAAGTTTCACTCTATTTCAACACACTGGAAGCAATTGTGAAACTGAAAACAGAATTGCACAACAAATTCATAGAGAGTCACAAAAAAGATGAGCTGCACAAAAGTAGCTTTGTACACAAGTTACATCGTACCTCATACAATGGATTTAATTCAGAATTGTGGATTAAGATTGTGTATTTAAGCAGGTATTTGGAATGCTGTTTAAGCAACATGTTAGCATCACTGCTACTTTTACGGCTAGCTTATGCAAAATTACAAAGGGACCCTGGGATGACACCAGGTGGGACAAAAAGTACATAATAAATAAATTAGATGATTTAAAAGGCAGGCAAGAGGGCAGAAACAAACAAATATTGCAGCACGTTCATATGTAACATAAAGGTTGCTTCATTGTGACAGCACACTTGAGTGCAGAGTGTGCTTCAGATCAAGAGTTCAGGTAAAGATAAGTAGAAGAAGAAGACCGCTCAGGCTGCGACTCTGGTTTGTCTGTGTAATCTGCTCCTTAACCAATCACAGATTAACACTGTAGAGGTCAAAGAATAGAATTGTGTTGCACTTTAATTTCTAGTATTAGTGTCTATAAAGAACCCACCTATCTCTTTGTATTGATCTCTTGGATCTAAAATGTTAAAGGAGATTTAAAGGAGCAGGTTAGACATCTAAACCAATGACTCATCTATTATTCTGTTCCTTTGATCTTATATCAAATCTTAAATCATTTTTCCTCGTAGAAAAAGTACTTTTTGAATGCTGCTGTCCGGATGGGATTCTGCCAGAGGAATCGCACCTCCTGCTTCTTCCAGTAGTTCTCGTGCGCTGACATGTACCTCTTATTTTTCATCTCCATCTCTTGTTTAAGGCTTTTTCATCTTCTTATGTCTGACTTGTCTCGTCCGAATTGAGGTCTGTGTCAGGGTGAAGATGATTTTTTAAACCTTATATCTCCAGGAGAGGAATTGGGGACTTTTCAGTGTTTGGCCGCCGTACTGTCACACTCTGTCATATCCTGTTATATTTCTGTTTGTTGATGGGAATTTTTAATGTTTTCTGTCAGAAAGCGACTTTGGACTGGATGGTTGTCATGGCAATAGACTCTTGGTGGTTGGGCTCTGTTATATTGTCCCTCTGTGTTACTGTCAAAGTGTACCGCCGCCTGTCATTGTCCTAAGAAAGTGGAACATAAGTAACGTAACTGATACATACGACACGTGTCTGTCTGGGTTGGTTTCATGTGTGCAGCTCTCAGAAGGAGGCAGAGCAGGAGCAGCTGGAGGCGGGGAAAGCTGTTCACTACACCTGGACTGAACCCACCGGGTCCAGAGAGCTGTGCTGGAGGTGGGGCGGTTACAGTGGGAAGCTGAAGAGTGAGGAGGTACTGTACCTAAGTAATAATAGTGTTTGTGGTTGAGGAGTGATACAGTATTGATTAATGTTTCAGTGTAACAGACACCAGGACTTCTCAGCAGCAGAGGTACTTCTTGCTCTGCCTTTCTGGCATTGCAGGAATCAAAAACATAGTGTTACATATTTATAGCTGAGACGAGTAAGGAAGTCCTTGGAGGAAAAGTGGCTTGGTAAAAACCTGAATGGCAGATGAAAATAAAAATCAGAAAATATTATCCTGACAAATCACACTTAAAGTATCACCTGACTCATTTTCTCACATAGACTGTTGTTACAGTGGACATTGTGTTGTTAATCACAGCATTTAGTGGACAATGTGTACTTATGGTTAAGAATCTGTGAAAGCAGATTTGATCTGGTTCATCAATTCTTGCCTCTTTTGAAACAGAAGAATAATCTTTTGCACATTATATTAATTGTAAACACAGTTTAATCATTGTCGTTTTGTGTTGTGTTATACTGTATGTGAAAACAATTGTGAGATGATTTTTTTCTGAGCTGCATGTGTGTTTTTTGGATCTTTAGGACCTGCGTCAGGACATGCACAACGAGGGAAAACTCTTCTTGATCTCCTTTTATGAAGGTAAACTGTAAGGAGCTTGTAAATGAAAAACCCACATCACCTTTAATGCTTTGTATAGTTTTACTCAGTTACATTACATTCACTAAGAGAGCTCTTTATAGTCGCCAGTGCATAAAAGTTACCTTGTACTAAGAACTGCTAAAACTATAGAAAATAGTCAACAAGCAATCAATCAGGAAATGTTTGGGTTTATGCTTTATTAATTTATTTATACTTTAATTGATGCTGGCTTAAGATTTCCTTAAAGGGGGGAAGAGATAACGAGACTTTTCCTTTGGGGATACATAAAGTGTTAAATCAGTGTGTTTTTGTTTTTCCCCAAGGACTCCAACGCGTTGTGCTGTTCACTGAGGAGCAGCGTATCTACAAGCTGCTCTGTGATAGCGAGAAGGCGCAGCTGGCTGAACAGGAAATCATCTTGTCGCTCCAGAATGTGGGCGTCTCTCTGATCAACAACAGCAGCAGCCAGGAAGTCTCCTTTATTGGGATCACAAGGTAATTAACCAGCAGAACACACTTGTACATATGTAACATGTCCAAACTTAGGCCCACAGGGCACATGTTCATGTTACTATGGCTTACATGTTTGTTATACTACAGTAATACATTAATGCTCCAGTAAGATAGACATGTAATGCCTGCTGGCTCATCCTGCAGCGTTATACCATGTGATGATCGTTTGTTTCCCGCCATAGCTCTGATGTGGTGTGGGAACTGAAGCCTAAGAAGAAGGGTCGGTGGAAGACTCTGAGCACCAAAGAAACTGAGATGCTGGAGAGCAGCTTTAAGGAGTACACTGAATCTGGTCCTGTGGACAACGCCATCAAAGACCTGGAAAACAACTTCCAGGTTAGAGACTCAATTCTGTATATTCAGCTTGTCTGATTTGAGTAACAAGTAAGGGAAAATTGTTCAAATGAAAGCTGTCTATTTTATGTTACCAATGAAGTGTGTATACGTTCACATTCAGTTAGATCTTGTGTTTTAAATCCTGTGGGGTTTTTAATTGCATTCCAGGTATCTTTTACTCCCAACGGAGCGGATATGCGCATGATGCAGCCATTGGATGCTCCTCTCAGGAGGCACTTCCTGCCTGGAGTGAAGGTGGAGTACAGTGTCTCACAACGACAGAGTGCCTACCGCGTCCAGATCCACCGTATTCAGGTGAAAACAAGTCAAAAGTAGAAAAATTATCATCCTTCAAGGCTGTGAAAAGTCATCTTTACTTGCTTAAAGATCCAAAAGTCCATGTTTGTATTACTGTAAAAGTCAACCTCAGCATTTTTCCATTAATGCATCTTAAGTCTTAAGTCTGACTTACATCTTTTCCTCCTTCAGATCCAGAATCAGCTGCCAGGAGCCATCTTCCCCTACGTGTTTTACCCTGTAAAACTGCCAAAATCTATCACCATGGACGCAGGTCTGTAAAACCACCTTGAATTTCTTTTAAAGTTAATCTTCATGTGCTGTTTATATGTCGGGTTTCAGTTTGTTAGTTTATGTTTCTTACAGAACCCAAACCTCTAACCGACATCAGCATCGTAACCAGGACAGCCGGGCACTCTGACATCTCTCGCATCAAGTAAATGTTTTTCCTTTTGATTCTTGTCTCACTTTGCTTCCCTTCCCTCTGTTTTCTATCTGCCAGTATTTATTTCTATTTTTAGCATACCACTAATTATACTTTAAATCTGAAACCAGTAAATGTTTTGATATTTTGGTTAAAATATGCCTGAAAAAAAGGCAGTCATCCAAATAGTTGCTAATTAAATTTCCATCAGTTGATCAGGTAGTCATTACAGCTCTTAAAAAGTGATGTTTGTCTGCCTCAGGTACTTCAAAGTGTTGATTCAGGAGATGGATCTGAAGCTGGATCTTGGTTTCCTGTACGCCATCCTGGACCTGCTCTCTTTTGAGAATGCCAGCATCACCAGCTCAGAGCAGGAGGTCAGACACTCACATGTCCAAACACAGTTAATATCTTTAACATAATGGACTTAACTCGTAAACCCTGTACATTCACATTCACGTGTACATGTGCTTGTATTATTTCTGAAGGTGGAGTTGTTTGAGAAGGACATCGAGTACATAAAGACAGAGCTAAACGATGTCTCTGCTGCTGACACGTCTCCCATCAGCCTCTACGAGTACTTCCACATTTCCCCAATTAAGGTCTGTACACTATTTAATAGTGAACTGATGTCTTAAGTAAGTCAAACATCATCGTCTTCAACATCGACAGGTTTAAATAATATTTACTGCTGAATAAAAAAACATAAAGATCCATTCACATGATACAGCTGAAAAGTTGTTGTAAGTTGTTGTCATGTTTTTGTGTTTGCAGCTGCACCTGAGTTTCTCTCTGAGTACGGGAGGAGAAGACGGCCTGAAAGAGAAGAGAGACAAAGAACTCATTCCTGTTCAGTCCCTCAACCTGCTGCTGAAGAGTATCGGCGCCACACTCACTGACGTGCAGGACGTCGTCTTTAAGTACGCACACATGCATGTAGAACACGCATGCACACAACACATAATCGAACACAGCAGCACTTGTGTGATTCTGTTGTTTATTTCAGGCTGGCCTTCTTTGAGTTGACCTTCCAGTTTTGTACCACCCAGCAGCTACAATGGGAGGTCATCAGACATTATTCCAAGCAGGTAACACATGCGCAAATACACAAATGCAAATCTACGTTAAACCAGATGTATAGACCCTTAAGTATGATAGATTTCGCAGAAGTGAACCCTATGCAATCAGCTTACCAGTTTGTATGTATATCTCCATATTTCAGGCGATTAAACAGATGTATGTGTTGGTTCTGGGCCTGGATGTACTTGGAAATCCTTTTGGACTGATCAGAGGCCTGTCGGAGGGAGTGGAAGCCTTTTTCTATGAGCCTTATCAGGTTTGTTTAATGTGGGAAAATATATGCTCTAGGTGTTTGTTAACATTTGCACCAGTGTGACGGTTTAAAACCCCAACAGTGCAGATGTTATGTCTTCTTAATGCTTAACTATTATCTGTGGATTTCCAGGGAGCCATCCAGGGGCCTGAAGAGTTTGTTGAGGGAATGGCTCTGGGGGTGAAGGCTCTGGTGGGAGGAGCTGTGGGTAAGCATTGAGCACATATGGAAATTAAAATCATCCCAGAAGAGAGAGTGAAATAACAGTAAAGAGCGTAGAAACACTTCTGCCTACTAAAGAAGAAATACTGTTGTAACTATAAAGACTCATACCTGCCTCACAGGGGGAATAGCAGGCGCAGCCTCCAGGATCACAGGTGCCATGGCAAAGGGTGTCGCTGCCATAACGATGGACGAGGAATACCAGCAGAAGAGACGAGAGGCTATGAACAAACAGCCGAGTGGCCTGAGAGAGGGGCTGACCAGGGGTGGAAAGGGATTAGTGTCTGTATGTAATATACCTTTTAAACTTGTGTAATAATGTGCTGTAATGACATCCTTCTTATTCAATCATTTAATTGATTATTGTATAGAATAATACTTACCTAAAAGAATGTCTGCAACCAGAAGATAACTATAAATTAATTTCTGCCATTTATATTGTTTTCCTTGTTTTCAGGGTTTTGTCAGCGGGATCACAGGGATCGTTACCAAACCTATCAAAGGTGTGTTGATCCAGCCCCTTATTTAGATTTTTATAATAACATTTGCACTTACTGATCTGAAATTTTTTGGGCCAAAATAATAATATACAAAAATAAATGCGTGACGTAAGACGATGTGTCGTTTTGCAGGAGCTCAGAAGGAGGGTGCCGCCGGCTTTTTTAAAGGTGTCGGCAAAGGTTTGGTCGGTGCAGTCGCCAGACCGACAGGAGGCATAATTGACATGGCCAGCAGCACTTTCCAAGGGATCAAGAGGTATGTCCATTTCTCTGTGTGTGTATTCTCCTGGGTAAGCTACAGTTTCACATATTCTCAAATGTAAAAACAGATGCATGTTTGAAAGTGCTTAGAAGTAAACTCAATATCTAACCTCTACATGTGGTCCAGTTTTTGCCCTTTGGGCTATTCCAGTGTTTGTGTGTCATACGATGTGTTTTTATGTATGCATTCCTGTTTGTGTGTTAATGCAGTAATAAGGTAAGAGGTAAGGTGTGTCTCAGACTGTCTTTTGTTTGTTTTTTAGGGCAGCAGAGACTTCACAAGATGTTGAATCTCTGCGTCCTCCTCGCTTCATCCATGAGGACGGTGTCATTCGACCATATAAGGAGAGGGAGGGCTTCGGCAGCCAGATGCTCCAGGTAGGACAAAAGTCTCTGCTGCAATAACTTTCAACAGTCAGACCTGGGCAAAAAGTAGTTCGTTAATATTCTTTGTTAAACTGAGAGGAGATTAGGAAACTCTATTAACCATTTAATGTTATAGCAATATTTTCTTTACCATTTCTGATTAACAGGGATTAAAGTTGAGCATATTTTGCCCACGTTTGCCGGTGGAGTTGTGCAGACAACCTTTTTTTTTCAATCCATCTTCCTTCAGTCTGCTTTAATAATTTCTTAACTTGTACTTATGTTAGTGATTGTATCTTTCTTGTTTGTCATTTCCTGTTCATGGTTTTTCACTCTTAGATAGGAAACGATTGTTGACAAGCACATTAACCCGAATATGCTTCAGAGTCAGTGTGTCAGCACGGGTAGCATGGGTTTCTCATGTTTATACTGTAGCTTTAAACCTTTGGTCACGTTGTTTGTGCTGACATTATCCAGCAGTCGAGCTGGATGGAGTGGGTTGAAGTTTGTGCGTACGAGTCTCAGGTCAGAGCTGCTCCTAAGATAGATGCCATGTCCTGGGTTTTCCCTGCAGTTTACAGAAAGGTGACAGATTAAAGTGTCTTGGTTAGATGAAGGGCCTGAGCAAGCCTCGTGAACCGCTTCATTTGGGAAGATTCTCAGGAATTCTATTGGAGGGATTGAAACAATTTTTCCAATGGATATTCCTTCACTTGGTGACTGCCAAGGCCATATCATATGATTCACACAATTTCCATTCTCACCAAACGACTGCATTTGGTTTAGTTTCTCCGGTCGTTGCATTCAGGTTTTTGCTTTAATGTGTCACCGTCTGAATCCCCAGCTTTAGGCCTAGACTAGATCTGTCTTAGTATAGATGTGTTTGTGACCTTATGCCAAATAAAAGAGCTTGTAAAAATGTGGCCTGCTTCCAGTTTAGTTAAATCACACTGATGTATGGTTTGGAAATGTCATGTAAACATTAACCTTTAAAATTACATGCCACTAACTGTGGTGGAAGGAAATAAAAGAAGGATCATCGGCTTTCAGATTAAAATGAACATTAATTCACTCCATTCAAACCATTCCTGACCTCTGTCCACACGTCACAGCAGTGATGCCTGCCTCTCTGTGGTTGATCGTTACACTACAGCAGCTCTCTGTGGTTCCCTCTGCTCTGACCTTGACTCTTCTCTCCTCTCATGTCCACAGAGGAAGTTGGCGTACAGTGAGTGGAGTAGATCTGCCTCACAGGATGAGGGTGATGAGGAGAACAGCTAGACACTAGTAGTGACAGCTGTAGTGCAGCGTGGGTGCTTAGTGTGTAGTGTGTGCTCGAGTGTTTCTGCCTGCTGTCAGTTAGGAGTTTCAGAAGATTGAAACAAACCAAAGGGATATGTTTTATCACGTCTTAGTTGTTTATTTACTTGATGTGTTTGATTTATCTTCCTCTTATCACCCATCACCCCTTTTTCCTTTCACCCATCCCTCACAAGCTACAAAAGAAACTTTTAGATGTTTATTCAAATAATCTGCATTTTCATTTGTTTCTGTGTTCTTCATCATTATATCTTTGTTTTACCGTTCTGTCATTCACTGCCCTTTTGTTCTCAATAAAATGTCCTCATTTTAAACTCCACCTGCAGCTGTCTTTGTTTCATCTTTCTTCCTCATCACATCATCACATTTTCATGTTTCCTGAGAGAAAAGTTTGCAGATATTCTTTCAATGTTTTTGTTTTTGCAGAGGACGACGGTTGCTCAGGCTTATTTATAACATACAGTTATTATATAAATATTCTGATATTATGATAATATATATATTGTCATTAAAAATTACATCTTGGCTTTTTAGACACTGAGTAGACTTTGAGTCTTGCTTTTTGTTCACTTTGTACTTTTTTCTCTCTCCAGAAAATTGAGAACGGACGTTTTGCCAGGTACAGATACTTTGCTCATGCCAAGGTCAACGACTCAGACTTCCTCATGATCACCAAGAGGTGAGTGATCTCATTTTCAAGACAGAGTTGTGTTTAAGTGTGCTTTACGTTTTGTGTTCTTCCAACTCTGTGGGAAGCCGAGTGAGAAAGCATCGCTGGCTCCCGAGTAAATGTCTGTCGAACTTAAAACGGTTTATTCGCGACACTGTGGCACGTCCTGAGATGTGACATCATGATTATGAAATGATTTATATTGTGCAGCCCTACTCCTGTGTACCTGGAGCTTTTTCTAACTCTTTATATTTGTATTTTTTTCCAGGGGAATATTTTTCGTGACTAAAGGCACATTCGGCCAGCTGACCTGTGAGTGGCAGTATCTGTTTGAAGAGTTCACCAAGGAACCGATGATCGTAGAGAACCGCCGACTGCGCATTGAAGCCAAGGTACAAAAGTTAGCTCTTGAAATCCAAGCAGAGGCTACCTTTTCCTCTCTGGAGATTGGTCTAAAAATAGCGCTGCTTTTAAACTGTTTTTAGGCTCACTGTTGTTCTAAATGTCTTTTGTTGTGCTTTGCAGGAGAGAGTAAAGTCTGTCTTCCATGCCAAGGAATTTGGGAAGATCATAAACTTCAAAACTCCTGAAGTAGCCAAGGTAAGCTGATGTTAGGACTGTACGGTGCTCCTATTGATATATCCTAATATAACATGAGCTCCTTTTACTCCAGCTCATGTTTGACTTAGCTCTGACTCTGAGTCTTGTTCATTTTCAGTGGGTTCTTGCCAAACTGGAAGATGCAAGAGACAGTTTACCAAAATACTGACCAATCAAGAAGAGCGAGAAACGATACACGTTTAAAAAATAGAGAAGAAAACACGCACACAGAGTCAGTGTGTGTGTCAGTGCCTTTGTTCTATACTGCATGCTCCTGTTGTTCACCTTACAACACACAAAGCTGTATGTTGACTGTTAGTGTGTGTTGGAGGTTGAGACTGGGTGTGTATGTGTGCATGCCTTTGAAGTGCTCTAAATGGACATCTGGTGACTTACATTCATTTACCACAGAAGCTCAGACGCATCGAACCAAACTTAGTTTCACTCGTCGTCGCTCTGTTTGCACACATGCTGAATAATCGATTTTTAAAGATTTATTTTATTAAAAGTAACACTTGAGTTTTCAAAGACATCTTATCACAATGCTGGTGAGATTGGAGGATTTTGAGTTTTCTAGGCCTTTAGACTGCCAACGTTCAGTTTGCCATACTCACTCATACACATGATGTAAGAAGCTACGCTGTTTCAGAGACGTGGTAGAAAACAGCTTAAATAACTGAAGCCAAATCGAGCATAATTGTTGTAGCACATTTAACATTGTTGTAAATTTTACTGGATTATATAAAAGGGAAACTAATTTAAACTTTGGCTTTATAACGCATGTCATTTAAAATGTGTTTTCTTTTACTCACTCTCTCATACTCGATATTCCTCTTCTTTTTATATATTTCTGCGAGAAGATGACTGTTCAGTGTGTGATTTAGAGACGCATGCTATTTTTATACCGTACTTATTATCAGTCTGCTGTATATTGATCGAATAAAGTATTCTATCTGTATATATCCATACTTACACAATAGTCTGTATTATGGCTTTACAGATTGTAATTTTGTGATTTTTATGTTTTTATACCACACATATGCAATGCCAACTATGTTGATGAATAATGCAGAGAACTATATTTAAAAGAGATGAGTGCTAATTATTATCAGCCGCTGTTTACTTAAAAAATGTTTTAAAAGTTTGCTTTGGTTTGGAGTGCTTCGCAGTTTAACACGGCTTAATGTTTCTGTTCTTCTGCTTACGGGGAGCTAAATGTTCACTCCTGCTGCTTGATGCTTTTTCTCCCTCTGTTTTAAAGCTAAATAAAATGTGTGTGTTTCAAACGTCAGTGTTCACTTCCTGTATTTTTCATGCCACGAACATCGCAAGCACACAAATTGTACACTTTGTTAATCAACTATAAATGTTTATTGAGAATTATAATAAATGTGATTTCATTTTCTCCTGCAAAGAAACAAGTTGGATTATTTACATCTAAAACAAGGTCACAAAGTCAGCGGCTGTGACAGCCTGAACAAGTAAGGTACAAGCTGGTACAGTGTAAGGTAAAGGGAAAAGTCTTCTCTATACAACATTAACACAATTCAAAAGCAACTCTTTACAAGTAGCTACGAACTGTAACGCACTTGGATTGTGTTTCTATAACTATTTTAGGACATAATAATATAAGTAGTCTTCTCAATAATGTTAATAATATATCTTTTCATTCTCAAGTCTGAAGTCATTTAGTTTTTTCATACAGTACATCTCTATAAAGGCTGTAATGTAAACTACTTAACACACAGAAGCTACCTCAGAGACACAGCAGCCTACAGACACAGTAGTTTGGGTTCGTCTCTTCACTGTGCATGTTCTCTGCATATTATTTTTTCTTTTCAGTGAGTGCATAAACAGGGAGGACCTGTGTCAAATCAAATTGTTCTCTGTTCAGACAGCCGAACAACTATCTCTGCTCTCCTTGTGTCTCTCTTTCTGTCTCCTCTCTTATCCCTTTGTCTGCTCTCTACACCAGGTTGAACTCCTTCAGGTTGAGTCTGAGGATGGTGTCTTTGACGGCCACAAAGACGAAGCGGATGTTTTCCGTGTCGGTGGCGCAGGTGAAGTGAGGGTACAGCGTCTTGTCTTTGTCCGGGTTTTGATCTTGGTACATTTTCAGGATGAATTCTTGAGCTGATGTCGGATCCTGCTGAGGTCCTGCATGGCAACGTTTTATCAATGTTAGAAAAACATTCAAATTATATTTATTTTTTGTTTAGTTAAAAAAGTCTATAAGCCAAAATACAAGACAAATACAAAATGCATGCTCGTGTTCGTAGTGCACAAAACCATTGTTTTTTCCGTGTTGGAGGGTGGCTAATCTTTGTCACACATTATTCTCAGTTTATTAGGGACAGCGACCTGAACAAGAGTAATTCAACAGTCCTGCAGTAAATCTTACCTGAATCTGTGGTTTACCTTTCAGTTTTTGTTGAAACAGTTTAGTTGTGATGATGGCATTGTCATTTCTTATTATCTAGTTTAGTCATGTGTTGAATTATATTGCATTACAACAGTTAGTTCTGACCAAGTAATCTGATTGGATAACAGGCATTCCATGAGTAGCGATATAGAGAACAACATCACTGGGACTTTTCACTCTGTGTAGCAGACCGTGTGTGTCCACACTGATCAAGCTGGTACCTCTAAATCACACATCAGACTCTTACTTCACTGGTTGAGGATAAATTAAAGCAGATAAATGTACATGATAAAAAACAGCTGCTCTGTGGTCACCTGTAGACACAGAGTGCAGGAGATTGTTTGGGTTGGGTTGCTTGGCAACAACAGTCCAGTTTCAGTTGAGTTGTGGAACTAGCTGAGTTGGCGTTGATTATTACTGAATATTTGCCGCTTGTTGAACTGTTGTTTAAAAGCGATATCACACTCAAGGTCGTGAGGATGTGCTGAATATGAGCACAGCTGCGATTATCTGCGACACTCGGCCGCGACCTAATCACAGCCGTGTTGATATTCAGGACAGCATCACAACCTGTCTTGTGATATTGCTTAATTAGAGCTGCCAACCATCATTTATATAAACAGGGTGGCAAGCTATGTGTACTTAAATAAACTGCCAAGTAAAACTAGATCCATGCAAAATACCACTGGTATCGGCCTCATGTGTATGCACAGACAAAATGTTAATGTAAACACGAAATACTGCGATAAAGTATATTATATATGATATTCAGGATAGTTAATGAAAGAATCATAGTAACCTGTGAACTCAGGGAAGTATGTGGCTAAATGAGAGTAATGGATCTTCTCCTTCAGGATGTCAGTCTTGTTGAGGAACAGTATGACGGAGGAGCGCTGGAACCAGGGATAGGTGATGATGGTTTTGAACAGCGCTTTGCTCTCCTCCATTCGGTTCTGGAATTTAATTGCAGCATAGAAAGAGGTACAATTAAAGAAACATTTAAAGGCATTAAACACGATCTGCTGTCTCACTAAATCCTCACCTCGTTGTCGCACTCAGCCAGGACCTGGTCGTACTCACTGAGCGCCACCAGGAAGATAATGGAGGTGACGTTCTCAAAGCAGTGGATCCACTTCCTCCTCTCTGACCTCTGACCCCCCACATCCACCATCCTGCCATAACAGCCAATCAAAATCAGGAACGGTATGCAGCTTCACATGCTCTAATGGAACATGCGTTTAGTTCTATCTCACCTGAAGATGACGTTCTCCATGTCAAAGGGGTACTCGATGATGCCTGTGGTTGGCACTCGGACTCTGAGGATGTCCTGCAGGTCAGGTATGTAAGAGGGTTCTGCAATTCTGTCCAGGTCGGTGAGATAACTGAGGACGGGAGCAAAATGTTTGGGACAGTGTGGCTTTAATACAGTGTACACTCTAGTTTAAATGCAGTTAAAAATAGCAACTTCTTTTTTTCTTTTTCAATTTATCCGGATCAGAAGAAGCTTCACAAAAAACAGGCATCATTCCCTGGTCAGAAGGGACCCCTCCTGTGCTTGTTACAGAGTCTCTTTTTGCTTACAGTAAATTACAGGGACTAGACAACATTACAGGGACCCCTCAGGGCCAAAGCTAGAAGAAGGTCAAGAGCCCAATCTCCCCAATATAACCCATCAATACAACAAAAATGTAGTTAGTTCAACTCCATTTTATTTCTGATAATTGTTATTACTCAGCATTAAAGGTATAATCTTTTTAATAAGATTTTCATTTGAAAAAATGTGTTAAGTCTCTATCTATCGCCGAATGAGGTAACACAATGGTGATTGAGCCTATGGCCCACTGATGAAAGCCTTTGCATTTGCGGTTTTACAGACTGGGTATCTGAGGCGACTTTCGCAGAAAAATTCCCACGCGCCCCCAGCTAGTGATGTGTTTTCCATCACCCAGCAGTGGTGGCAGGTACGTACACAGATAGGACCCAAGGGGGGCTTCAGCCCCTGCCCTTGTGCCCCCAGAGTCGAAAAAGTACCCTTAATTAAAAATGAAATGTTATGTCTTATGTTGTTAGTTTCAGTCAGGCACCTCTGTTAAGTCTAAGACTTATTTGTGTTTCTTTTAAGCATGTTTTCTGACGCAGTCACTAATTAAGCTAATGGTTAGTTACCTGTTGTATTGCACGTGATTACATGTGTGTATGTGAACTATCAGCTAAGCTAATTGATTAGCCATTTCTGTTAACATAAGCTACATTTGTCTTATATTGCTGGAGTATAAGCTAAGATATGTTTAGTAGTTTAAGCTGGTGGATGTTATTTATAAACATTTGCTTTGTATATTTTTCATTGTCTTACAGAAACCATTCATTCGTTCACTGATTCAGTTTAGTCAACATTCATCCTTCATTTGTACTACTCACTTTAGGAAGTACTTCCCCACCCCACCCACTCCCAAATGATTTTGTCTCAATCAATTAACTTTTCAACGTATCTTGACTTGTCACCCCAGTTCGGTTACATTGAATGTCACTCAGGTAGGCGCTGTTTCAATTATGAAATCAACCAAAACAACATTAAAAAGATAAACTTCTCAAAGAAACCACTGATCCAATGAGACTGAATTAGTCTAAACAACTGAACACTGACTGCATTACTTTCATGAAAATATGAAAATGGATTAATGTGGTTCAGTAGAATAGAAACAGCTCCCATGTGGGAAGGGAGGGATTGGGAAGCCGCGAGCGTAGCAGAATGAACGAAAGGAACACATTTAATGCCTGGAAGTGAACGGAAAAGTTTCGTTATTTTTGAACGAATCGTTTAGGACCGAAACATCTCTACTGCAATTGCCTTTTATTGCCAGTAGGTGCCACCAAATAGAACTAAACTGAGAACTACAAGATTATATCTTTATGGTCTTTATATTTAAAGCCCTCTGCAAGGAAAAAGAATCTGGTTGAGAAATACTGACTCCCTACTTTCCATGTTTGGATAAAGTAGTCAGATTTAAATATGCTAAAGCTACAAACACAAGAAGCAGCACACAAACATTTGTAGATATTTCAAATTGAAGGGTAGGAATATTCCCTGCCGGTGCCAAAAATGTAGACCAAATCTAAAATCATTGCAACAAACACTTTAATTAGAATACTTGAATCATAATAAATCAATTAGCCTGTTTCATATTTTAGGCCTTATTCTTTGTTGTGGAGGCATGTTTTTTTTCAACGCCCCCTGTAATTTCTGGGCTAACCAGTCTGCTATGCTAAGCTAAAGAGAGCTGATTGTTTGTGTTCATATTAATGCAGAATAGTTATTAGTCTAAAGCTCACTATTTGGTGGAGTCAGACAGCTGGTACTCTCTGCGTCGTTCGTAACACTCCAGTATTCCATTATCGTTCCACAGACTCCTGACTGCTGCTGCCAGGCTTTGATCCATGTCCTCCACCTTATCCACCTCCACCTCCAGGATGGAGTCTGCATGGCTCTATGGACACACAGACAAACACCAAGACTATGACAATTCTGTTAAAATACTAACAGCCTTGTTGTTGTGTGTGGTGTGAGGATAGCTTAATATGTGCCAGGCTCAGACAAATGTTTTGACATTTGGCAAAACTGAATCTGGACTTTAGAGACAAAACTGTCTCACTGATGTCACAAGGATCAGGTTGTCTCAGTGTGTACCTGGTTGCTGGGGTCAGAGAAAGTGATACTAAGCATCTCCATGGCCCGCACCATGGACTGCATGGATGTGTAGATGTTCTGGAAGACCAGTTTGGCATAGCTCCTCTTGTCCTCATCTGAGTATCCTCCTCCATGGATAATCCTCATCTGTTTGATGAAGGTGCTCTTCCCACTCTCTCCAGTACCTGTTGGGTTAAATTCAATAATCCTTAAATATATATATATATATTTTTTTTAATATATATATATATATGTATATATATATTAAACTGCACCTTTTACAGTGGCCTTTTATTGCGGCCAGCCTAAGGCACACCTGTGCAATAATCATGCTGTCTAATCAGCATCTTGATATGCCACACCTGTGAGGTGGATGGATTATCTCGGCAAAGGAGAAGTGCTCACTAACACAGATTTAGACAAATTTGTGAACAATATTTGAGAGAAATAGGCCTTTTGTGTACATAGAAAAAGTCTTAGATCTTTGAGTTCAGCTCATGAAAAATGGGAGCAAAAACAAAAGCTGTGTGTTTATATTTTTGTTCAGTGTATATATAAATGCCATCCTTACAGCTTATTACATTGTAAAATGCAACAAATAAAGTTCCTGGGAAACTCTGCTGGATGGACGGGCATGGAGTTTGCAGGTTGCACAGTGTTGCCAGTGTCATCACATCATGCTATCTTATATTTTGTTCTTAAGTCATTTTGTTTATGTGCTTTTGCCAAGTTGTCAGCAGTATTTGTCAGTGCAAAATTGATGGTTTTAACTCTCGTGTTTTTGGCTTTGCCAGGTGATCGTTAACAACAAAAATTTGTGAACTACAGGTTTTTTTATTTAACTGTCAATAATTGTGAAACAAGACACCAGTCTGTCATATATGATTACATTTACAAGTTGGATCTGGAAATATTCAAGCAAAAGAAGAAATATGACAATGATTATACAATAAAAGCAAAACAATGCCAGTATGAGTGTCAAAGTCTAGTACTCCTGAAGCTGTCAGATTACATGAAATCAGTATTGTTAAAGTTATGTTCATGTACAAGCAAGTCATTGGTTGGGATAGAGATAATATATGGAATATATAATATACTGATGAGTAGTACAATAGATCATAGTCTTTGTATTTGTACTATAGTGATTTATTTACATCATGTAAATCTTTTTTTTGTTAAGATAATTTTTGGGGCTTTTGCCTTTATTTATAGGACAGCTGAAGAGAGACAGGAAATGTGGGGAGTAGAGCGTGGGGGATAACTCGCGCCAAGTGAGCTGAACCTGCGATCGGTGCATCGAGGACTGTGGCCTCGGTACATGGGGCGCCTGCTCTACCAACTGAGCTAAACCAGCGCCCCATGATGTAAATCTTTAGTCAAACTATTTTAAGATTGTTATGTAGTTATGTAGCAGTATAAAGTAGCATTAAAAAGAAGAACAAATACCTCACAATTGCACTTATATAGTACAGTGCAGTACACCTCAATACGTAGGTGAAAACATTTCCCTAGCAGCTATACATTAACACTCACAGTTTGTTTCAGTGCTGATAGTAACTAAATTAAAAGAATCCTTTTTGTACTTAAACATACATTTATACTCATGTGAAAAACCTGGTATAATTATCAAATGCAGTAGATCTAACCTGTACACCTGATAAAAGGATATTTTTTTGCTTAATAGCCCACTAAGATTGCTTTAAACAACACACCCCTGTACACACACAGAGCATCTGTGCTCCGTTCCTCTTCAGTTCTTACAGCTCAAGCTCCTTATTTTCTCCTTCAGACCACATGATGCTGCTTAATTTGTTTAACAAATGCCTGTTTGTCAACAGACCTCAACATTGAAAGTTGCTTTGTCCGTGCGGGGGCTCTTGACCTGCGTGTGAAGGTGTGTCTCAGACTGTGTGTGTGTGTGAGAGCTCTGCGAGGAGCCTCAGTGGAGCCAGCAGTTTTCGAGTTTCCTTCCTGTTTTGCATGACTTGAGTGTTTACATCTTAGCAAACAAGGCTTAGACAAATCATGTGCATTTGAATGCAGCTTGTTTACAAGTCAAGTTTCTTGGAGATGAGGGAGGGTGTGGGTGAGAAGGGAAGATAAACTCTGGAAGGACAAATCATGATTCTGCACATCTGCTGAGAGAGAATCTGCCTTTTATATATTTTAAATTGCTGCTAATCTAAATGAATATGTGCATGTGTGAGTCATGTAGTGGGTGTTTCTCTGTTGGAGCTCACACACACACACACACACACACAGATAGACATGGGCCCATTCACAGATTTAACCACATTCTTACACCTACACTTCCTGGTTTGGGGAGTTACGTGAACAGGGTGAATAAACATGGTCGTAATGGTGTCAAGAAAAGACCTTCTATCACCTGTGACCTGACTCTAACATGGCAGGTGGGGTAGGAAATCTAAGGCATAAAAGAAGTGATTTTATTAAGCATGAATTGTTCTGCAACCATAACAAAAACAATGACTCATATGTCAGCGACCTCGTTTTTTTGACTCTTATTTGTGCTCTATTTTCCTGTGCAACTTAAATCAATAATTATCTTATCCCATATGTCTTTATGATCAATAATGTAACTGCTGTCTGTTCTCTGGCTTTGTCAAGTGACTCTAATTAATCAACTGTTTAGATGTAGGCCCACATAACTTCCCGGTTGATTGTCGGTAACATTTCTTGAAAGATGTTCATTTTTATAATTTGATGAATGATGTCCAGTATTTGTAGTGAAATAGAAACTGTGCTAAATTACTGGTACTTGTATCCTGTTCTTTGTCCTGAAGCGTTTAGTCTCAGAATGGACAGAATGGACAGAGGATGAAGAACCTGTAAGTGTTGATCTTTGATTCTCCTTCACTCCCACTTGCCCTCTCTGGAGACCTGGCTGTGACCATCCTAATGAAACCCACTGAGACACTCCGACCAGGTAAATACATGCTTTGTAATTCAGTCAGTGTTCTCACTAACCGTGACGGCACATCATTTCACATGCTGCTTGATGATTATGTCAAAGATGGTATCAAAAGTTAGACTGAATTGAGAGCTTTGATAACTGACTCATCCAGTGACCTGCTAAACCTGTTCCCGCTCATCAGACAGTTATACATCTGTTTAATCCTTTGACCTGCACACTGAGTTGTCGTTACATAAATCCATAAAAGTTTCTCAGAAGTTCCCTGAAATCGTTCTCTAACATTGTCATGGTTGGCAGCAGTGACCTGAAGCAGCAGCACAGTACTAGAATCCAGGTAAAGCTTAATGTTAATGTCCACCACCTTTTCCACATCAAAGATGAGTTGCTCATCTACAGGGATTTATAATGAATTTGGCGGCGCCACTCTACTTCAAGAGAAAGCTCTTTCCAAGAGAGCAGCAGAGGTGAGTCTATAGTGCACAACCTGCACAGGACGGCATTTGCATGGTGTTTGCATGAGGTGCGTCCGCAGCAGCTAGTTATGGCTTTCAAACACACCACAGGCTTGGGCCTTACTGTGACTCCTGTCCCTGAAGTGCTCCCACACGGCTGCAGGAAAATCATTTGTATCCTCCAGAGTCATGGGTGTTCTGTGGATGCCACTTGGCAACACCCTGTGTCCACTTTTACTGGCTCTATCAAATGATCCCAAAACAGGTGGACACAAAGACCTAGGTCACATTGGTCTAGACGAGCAAACCTGGGATCATGACTCAAGGCCTCTTTCAGCCAGCATCAGACTGGCTGAAGCGTCATTGAGCAAGTAATTAACTCCTAAAAGAAGAAAGCTGTGTCAACCTTCACCACTGTAACAAGAGAATGCTCCTGAGTATCTCCATAACAATCTGCCTGCTACAATGTTAAAGCTTCACAACCATAAAGCAGGACAACTCCCCCTGACAGAAAGGCAACTTATAGGTTAAACTGTTATAATAATTAATATCTGGACACTCTAATAACATTTTCCTCTCACTACATTTTTCTTTACACCTTTTTAGTGCTTGGTTTCATGACAACAGAGGGCAGACAAACTCCCACATTTCTCCACTCCATCATGGAGCAAACATTCCCACGCGCATGCACGGCTCTTCGGGAGAATTTAACTTGAAATAAACGCACTGTCAGTAGCGAGTTACGGTTTCATTTTAGCCTACATGTTGACGAGAAATGACAATCGCCCAAATACAATACATCTATGATATTAAAAACCGTCAAGTCTCTCTTTGTGTGCTGCCATTTACATTATTTCTGTGTCTGTTTCACACTAATTGAGTCCAGGAGAAAATGAAAGCTCCTCACACCCTGTGTTTTTTGTCACAGTTGTGGCCGCAGCACCACATCCGGAGAGCAGAGAGAGGGATGACGGGGAAGGAAATGCAGAAAGTTGGATATGAAGGCCACAATTTTAAAGTGTATATTTAGTCCAACACTATTAAATATATTAAGTCGACACATTGCTTATTGGTGCGCTAAGTGCCATGGGCTGCATGTCCAGGTGCGTTCAGGGAGCAGTGAAGTCATGGGAAATTTAAAAGCTGACCTCAAGACTCTTATTACTATCTTATTTTTATAGCAGTTTAGCCGCAAATGCACCGAAAAAGAAAAAAGATTTCATCCCATTCAAACCATATTTTCACTTGCTGTTGGAGCTAAGAATGTGTGTGTAAAGTTGTTAGGTCAGTCGCCCTCAGTGATGCTCACCTAACAGCAGCAGCTTGAGCTCCCTACGGGAATCCTTCTTGTCTTTCCGCAGCTGCTTCTCGATCTCCTCGTTGATCCTCTGGTTCTCCCTCTCCTCCGCGGACACACAACATCCAGCCATGATCCAAGCTGACAGGCCTGCTCCCCAAATGAGTCCTCTGCTGAAGATGTCGTGGAGATGAGTCAGCCGCGTGTCTCCTTTTCTCTCACTTTAAAAATTCAACGGGAAAAGGCGCACAGCATCTTTAAAGCTGGTGGTTTCTTCTTCCTTAAAATAACAAAAAAGTTTATGAGTAAGTTTTTTAATGCTTTAATTATTAAGTGTGATGGAGTCCAGTGATGGTTTTTTTAAGCTCTGTCCCTGTGTGATAAGGTGCTGCGGTGGTTTGTCTGAAGCAAGCAGGACACTTGTTGAACTTTATCTGGCGGACTCTGGAGGGCGTGGCAAGAGATGTAAATAGAAGAGGATAAAATGGGAAGTGGTCATCCACAGCACGCGCACTGTGCCTTTACACCTGTGGGATGACTGACAAGATATAAGACACGGTGGAGTACGGTTGCTGTCTTTAATTTAAAAATGAAAAGAAATGTAGAAAAAGTAGACGTGTCTTCGATACTGGCGCTGTTTGCCAGCTGCAGTTAACTTTGTAACATTTTTATACGGCACAAATGTTTGGCAAGAGATCCAGGATATCTGTGGAACACCCTCCACTGGGAAAGGGGAAGTAAAGTATCACTGCAATGTCTCCCAACGGCCACAAGGGGGCAGAAAGGCCAACTGTGCCTATTTGAATCACATCTTGGTTTCAAAACTTTCTTTGGAGGTCAAAGGTTTCAGACTTATTAATCAATGAAGTGAGCTCAAGTATCAAAGATCAACTCTTAACATCAATGTCATAAAACTCAACAGGGAAAACAAAATAAGTGAGGGAGGAAATGATGTAAAATGTAGACTTGAACGAGTGCTTTTAATTCACTTATTCAAAGATATAGTTAGATAGTTTACTGCTGGCTATAACGTGTGTTGTGGGAAAATAAACACAAGCAGTCTTCTTGCTTTTTTGTGCAGTTTACTCTCTGTTTATCCTCTTTTTGAACAGCGTTCCGAGTACACACATTTGCGAGGTGTCCAGTCGGCTCTGCGCCATCATGATTGCTTTGCAACAAGAACATTTACAAAAACAGAGACTGAACGTGAATATGATGTCATCTGCAGGAACAGGTAAGTACAAAGATTTCACTTTTCTGTTGAGTTGATAAGAGAGGATGGAGCAGGAAGAAGGCTCTCTACCAGGTTAAGATACAAAATCACAACACAATTTTTTCAGTGGAGCATCTGGCTCATGACGATGTGTTTTCTTTCTTGGTGATCTGGAATTGGAGTTGTTGCCTTGATATTTCACTAAAACTTGTCTTACATTTATCTCACCCAAGGTCTGTTTTGGATGGAGAATTTTTGTGCAAGGAAAACATAAATCACCCATGATGACAGGGGGAAAGAGCTAAATTTATAAACTCTATCGGGAGCATTTCATTCAACGTGTTAGCCTACATGGTAATATGCTCGGATCACAATGCGATCCACATCTTCAGAGCTTCACAGAGGACTATAATACAAATTGGATTTTCAAATACATCCGGCAGCTCATTCGGAAACACATCAGTCACGACCACAACTATTATGGGGAGTAATATTGTAGATTTAAAGGCATTGAATGAACCACATCGTAGAAATAATGACTATCACAAATCAGAGTCGAACTTTTGTTTAAAAAGAAACATGATGTTTCAGTCAGAACCATGTTAAAGGAGTGCCAGTTTATGGATACAGGAAACAACTGGCAGTATTATGAGCCGAGATCATCCTAGTATTAAAATTAGTCATAAATCTTTTTATGATTTCGAGGTGAAGACACCAAAAAAGGAGGTTTCAACATGTGTCTGAGAATTGAGCAAAAGGGCCGTGTATGTAGAGGTTTGACCCTGCAGTTCTACATAACACAGCCCTCAATATACCGTATATAACACTGTACGACTCCTGAACATACTGCATGAGGTTTCCAACACTGTTTCAGCAAGTCAACACCAGCTGGAGTCTCTTAAAGGGAAAATCCAGCCTTAATGTACCTCACAGGTGCTCCCTCACAGTCCTTTGGAGATCAGATTTATCTGACAAAATCGGATCATTTTATTTTAAGTCTGTATAATATATGTATTTTACTCAATTAACTCCCTTCATTATTGTGAAAATGGCTAAAAAACACTCCAGGCTTCGTCACTTTTTTTACTCTAGCTTTTGAATTTGGTTTTTGATGGATGATTTCTGCTTCTTCAGTGGGTTGAATGCAGTTTGTGCAGACAGGATTTTCCCTTTAAGTAACAGGGACAGTGTGTTCTGCAGCTCTATAACAAGTGATCAACATGAGAATCTGAAACTTTAGTCCAGCTTCAAAACATCTCCTCTGGCAACAAGCAGAATCACTTTAACACCATTTGACAGTCAGTGAAATGTGTGCCGAGCTGTTTTTCCTACTTGCCCTGCTATCTTTAAGTGCTTAATGTAAGATCTTCATTTACTTCAATTACACTGTGAAACGTCTGGTGGTGATTTGGAGTCCAGATTGCGACACATTGCGAGCAAATTCTACACATCTTAAGTCAAAGTCTGTAATGCACTGTGGCAGGAGTTTTAAGACATGAATCTGACGTGACAATACGAAGAAAGTAATAGAAAGTGTGTTCTGATTACAAGTCACTCATGATGTGCTTGTATAAGCTACATGAGCTACACCTCAGAGCAGGCCCTGCAGCTGCACATGGGACGTTATCCGCTGCACTAGCTTCGCTTGTCATAAAAACACAGGTGCCTTGCATGGGGCTTCAGAGGCACAGCTTATTCAATAAGGCAATATGTACATGTGAACAGTTGTGTATTTTACTCTGATGATTTCATGGCATAAATGAAGTCTGAAATAATACTGTACATTCTGATTAAATGATGGAAATAATAAAGTAAAAGAAGATTTAAAGCACCTGTAAATGTTGCATCCTAATTCGGCCAAAATTTTTTTGTGTGTTGGTGTTAAATTAATGTGACAAACTGCATCTGAGAGTGTGTAATGAAACCAAATATAAAAGAATCATCAATAAGTGATTGACACATGTATAACAAGTGCTTATGTTCCTGCAGCCAGTTAAGAGCTATTACAATTAGCCCTGTAGGTTGGATTCAGTTTCTCATATAAAAGTCAACTGAACAAAGCGGCTACTGTATGTACTGCTGTATGCTTGGATAATAATGTTCCTCTTAATGCACATCTGAAGCTCAACAATGTTTCTTGGCTGCGAAACCAAACACAAAATGTACATTCTCCTCTTAAAAAAAAGGAAACAAAAACAAACATGTAAATAACATCGTTTTTTCTTCCAAAAATGAATTAGCCATTAGACATACAATACAATTACATAGATACATATTTTCAATACCGCACATTCAATCTGCCAAAAAAGTAATGATTACAAAGCCGACAAAGATGCTGCCATATATATAGAGAGATGTATGTACAATGATTATAGCATTCATAATTGCACTATGCCTCAATAAATGTAAATTACAGGCGTGTGTTCTCGGGATTCGTTACAAAAAAATACTTAAAGTAAGTTGGGAATGTTGAAAGTTGCAAATCAGAGGTGCCAATCAGGAAAAAAAGGGCGTACTTTGGTACAAAATGAACGTCAACACTTTGCCCTTTTAGGCAGGAATGATCCTGATTTATTCTCCACTGCTATCGAACATACAACAGTAAAGACAACCGGGCTGTGATTGGACACTTAAACAGCTAAAACGTGAACAGTCAGTCTGCAGGCCAGGGGGAGGGGTTTGCAGCCAGACCAGTGTTGTGATTGGACGGGGTGAGGGGGTGGGGGGGGCGATACTGTTTACTTTGTTAAATACTTCAGGAATAAATTGGTCAACACTTTTCATTAAAGACGTAAACAGCGCAACGTGTGTTGATGTTTTGGCATTGGCAATAAATACACATATTACCATAATGAGAAGCGTTAATGTGGCACAGTTGAACATAATCATTTGACAACACTGTCTCATAAATTATAACTTCCTCTACTCCCTTCAGTCTGTGTAAAGCAACCAGCTCCGTCATGGTTTTCATGACGGGGCAGAGGTCCCCGTGTGCCTCCTCGCCGGGTCGCTCAAAGCTCAGAGATCATCTTTAAAGCCAAATTCTTCTTCATGGCTGTGTTGATGCTGCAGAACTGTCATGTGACTGTCACTCAACACATGGGCCGGTTCCCCAAAAATGTGGTCACACATTTTCTATTCATCAGATGGTGCCAAAGTCAATGCAAAGTAAGACTAACAATGATTGAAGTCAGTCGATACCAAATTAATGAGGAATCATTTAAAAACAGGTTTATGCCTGTTTTTAAAGAGACTTGCCAATCAGGAAACTGTGAAATAGAGATGTGTTACATCATTTCCTGTTGGGCTTACTGCTAAACGCCCAGGATGAAGCTTCACAATGGAGTGACAGGTAGTGACGGAGGGTTAAAAAAAAAAAAGGAATGAAAACCCAGTTTTTCTTTTTTTAAAAAGGCAAAATGGGTGGCACTGCATTTGTTTCATTTCTTTCTGTCAGAATAATTAACAAAAAACAAATTCACAATGTGCAAAGCCTAAAAATGAGGATTGTTGCTGAACATAGTCAACAGCAATTCTCTCCCAAACCCTTCCGTATATCTGCCCCCCTCCCTACGTTTCACTGACTCCTTAAATAGCGAGATAACATTTACGTTGCTCACCCGTCGGGGTCCGAGAGATCAACAAATTGCAAATAAATTAGCATTACGCAACCATTACATTTGTTTTCTTTTCATGAGTGTGTGTGATCTTTCTCTTCACAGATCGTGTCAGTCAGTGTGTGTTTTCAGGGCCCCCTGTGTGCAGCCCTGCTCGGCTCTACACCAGGTTGTACTCCTTCAGGTTGAGCTGCAGGATCGTGTCTTTGACGGCGGCAAAGACGAAGCGGATGTTCTCCGTGTCGGTGGCGCAGGTGAAGTGAGAGTAGATGATCTTATCGCTGTCTGGATTCAGGTCCACAAACATCTTGAGGATAAACTCTCGCCCTGCTTGGGCATCTCTCTGAGGACCTGCAGGGGGGGAGGGAGATGATGCTGCATGATTATACTTGCAAGAAGGTAGGGTGAGCTGTTTTCTATTATACGCTATAGTTCTTACAACTGTTTGATTATTACACTGACTGTAATCACTCCATCTAAAAACAAGGAACCGCCAACAAGGACCAGATTGGATTGTCTTGCAGGCTAATGCATGAAAAACCATAGGGATGCAATTCTGAAATACTTAATCAATCACATGAGAGGGAGTGCAACATCACGACCTCGAGGTCTGAATCAAACAACCAGTCAGGGTTAGCTTTCCACGTAACTGGCCAATCGCAGTGACTCTGTACAAACTAGCATCATCCGGCTTCCACCTGACATTTTGCCAGCAATAAAGTGTACTTATTAGAATAAACAGCATCTCTCCTCTCTCTCTCCTTGCCTCAGTGCTGCAGAGAGATGCACCGCACAACGGCTGCGCAGCACACACCAGTCGCAAAATGCGCGTGCATATTTGGTGTAACGGAGTGATACAGATGTGTTTTATACATTGGAATGTTCACTTTGCTTACTGCAACTTTAACTGAAACTGGACTGTTGTTGCCAAGCAACCCAAACATTCTCCTGCACTCTGTGTCTACAGGTTACCACAGATCAGCTGTTTTTTATCTTGTACATTCACCTGTTTGTTTTAATTTATCATCATTGGAGAGAAATGAGAGTCTGCTGTGTGATTCAGAGGTACCAGCTTGATTAACGTAGACACACACGGCCTGCTGTAATGTTATTCAGTATTCAGAACATGTGGCTGAGGCGGAGTGATACACACAGTGAAAAGTCCTGGTGATGTTGTTCTCTATACCAGCACTCATAAACCTCTTGACCAATCAGATTACTTGGTCAGAGCTAACTGTTGTATAATGTTTTTTTGTACCACAAAAAACTAACACAGGTTACTTTGACATTTTGAACATGTTTTTTGAACATGATGAAAAGCTTTCAGCATCTAAATCTGCTGCCTGCACTATTTCAAAATTCTCAACAGATGAACAGCGAGGTTAGGTATTACTTTGATCCATTTGTACTGGTATTAATGAATATATCTCACATAAATATCAAATATTATAACGCTGACGACATTTTTTAGCAATTCTAGTCCATTCTAGACATTTTGGACCCTCAGAAACTAATGATCATAAAAGTGTATGACACACCAAGACATACAAATATCTTATAATAAGCCAATAATACCCTAAAAAGGGCAGAATTAGCGTGGTTTCTTATGCCATTAAAAGTTGTTAATGCCGCTGTTACTCACCGTCGTACTCTGGAAAGTAGTCGACCAGATGAGAGTACATGATCTTCTCCTCCAGCAGGTCCTTCTTGTTGAGGAACAGAATGACGGAGGAGTTTTGGAACCAGGGGTATGTGATAATTGTCCTGAACAGAGCTTTACTCTCCTCCATCCGGTTCTACAGAGAGATGTGTGTGTGTGTGTGTGTGTGTGTGTGTGTGTGTGTGTGTGTGTGTGAGAGGCGAGGGGGAGAGGAGAAACACATACAGAGAGAGTTAATCACTTCATTAAACCGCAGTCTTTTATACTCATTAATTACAGATTTTAATAAACGCTTTACCACAGCAGAGGGAGGGCAGTAAAGATGAAAAAGAGAGGCGGCCATGTTGCCTTCAAGACTTTAATTTCCCCTCTTGCACTGCAGTTCAATGTTAATGAACAAAACAACCACTCTGAAACAAGCCCAAGATATAACGTCGCCTGTGCTACAGTGTATTGAAAGCGCTTGACAGAATTTCTCCTGTAAATGATAAAAACTGATCTAATGACGTCAGAACACAGAGGACATGCAGCTGCTCCGTCTTATGTCTCTGGAGCTCGCAGGCTCGCCGTTACAAAGGAAGGAAAACACACACATATGAACACACACCTGCTCATTAATAAACTTTAACAAACTGACACACATGCTATATCCTGTTAAGAGAGAGACAAGGCCCGAGGTGGTATTCAAAACAGCTGGCTGATCATTTACAAATGTTTTCCATGGGAGAAGGAGGTGGAGCACGGCGAGACGAGAGGAGCGTCTGATTTCCATTGTTTTAAATACAGACTCAAAAAATGTGAAAGTAAACAATCAGACAAACAAAGTAATCCCTTAGTTTGGATATTTGTTGTTGCTTGTCACGACTACAATTAATCAAATTTTGTGTCTCATTCACCTCGTTGTCTGATTCCACCAGCACTTGGTCGTACTCGCTGAGCGCTACCAGGAACATGATGGACGTGACGTTCTCGAAGCAGTGGATCCATTTCCTCCTCTCCGACCTCTGACCTCCAACGTCGACCATCCTGTCACGGCAGCAGCAATCCAGGGGAAAGAAATCAGTCACTGTAAGCATTGACGATGTTTGCATTGACACATCATGAGGGGCAAAGTGCTTCTTATTATCAGCTGAGTAAAAGCACAAGATTAACATTGTGACCATCTCTATACTTCTACTATACGCGTTTTCCATCAGCCAGCAGTGGTTGGTCTGCCAGAGAGGGTAGGCGGAGCTAAGCGGCTGCTTTTCCGCTCTCTGCAAGTGTTGCCAGTAAACAGTAATCTACTATGGTTGAACAAACAAAGAAAAGATCGATGACTACAGATACAACTTCAAAAATAAGTGAAAATCTAAAGAAAAAGAAACAAATTCGACGCTCAGATGAAGCAAACAGTCTAAAAAAGAAAAGCGACCGTCAGCGAGGAAAATCAAGAGTTACAACCGGAGCCAACCGTGGGCGTCACACACGCAACACTGTCTGGATATCTGGGAAGTGTGCTCCTGCAATTACAGTTTATCACCATAGGAGCTGCCGAAGAGAACGAAACCGAGATCTACTAGATTATAACTTTAAGAAGGTGAAGTATAGATATAAAGGGAGAATGGGGTGCTATCTGGGTACTTTAAACCTTAACAAAGCATCACATGCTATTCATATTTTATTAGCTTATTGTTCCTGTTGCATATAAAATATGAATGGACATTGTAAACAATTACTACTAATACTACCAAAGGGCACGAATGGAGTTTAGTGAAAGGTTTTGCTGGAGACAAAATTTAAAGTCTCAAGAAATAGGATCCTCGTTAAATATGCCAATACCTCAAAACTTTGATTGAGTAAAGGTACGATAAGATGGAACTTTATTAATCCCAAAGGAAGTTATAGTGCCAGATAGCTCCAATTATACAGTATAAAGTGAAAATATAAAGTGTATGGGTGAATGCAAAAAATAAATGAAAGACAAAAGATGAAGAGGAGCGACTCTAGGTACCTCCAGGTACCTGCTTACTTTCAATCTATGACATATCACAGTTGTGTTATTACTTCGGGCATGTTAAGAATTGTTGGGCTTGCTACACAGAAAGGTTTTAATTCATTTGTCCTCAATACCTGCTGTAGTTTTTTTTGTATTCTATATAATTATGCAGTCTAATTGAAAGCGTGGTCTTTTAAACACTTCCCTGTGAATGTTCTTCCCTCACCTGAATATCACACTCTGCAGGTCAAACGGGTATTCAATGATGCCCGTTGTCGGGACTCGAACCCTCAACACATCCTGCTGGGTGGGGAGGTACACTGGCTCGGCGATCCGGTCCAACGCATTCAGGTAACTACAGACGCACACAGACAAAGAAAATGATCCAGGATTTGTACCGGCTACAAAGTGTTGTATTTCAACTTAAACATTCTCAGAAAAGTTTCATTTTGAAATTAGGATGTTGCATTCCACTGTGCTCACTATTTAGTGGAGTCTGAGAGCTGGTATTCCCTCCTCCGGTCGTAGGACTCCTGGATGCCCGGGTCGTTCCATAAACTCTTGATTGCATCTACGTAAGGGTTCTCGAGCATTGAGACCTTTTCTACGTCCACCTCTCTCACAATGTTGGCGTTGCCCTGAAGGGAAGAAACACAGAGGAATACACTGAATCGCTGAGACACACGTCTTCATCCAACTACACCAAACAAGAAGTCTTACATCACTTATTAAATCTTCACAAGGCTTTTTTGATCATCTAAAAACACAGTCCCTGTCTTCACTTCACTTCACGTATTTTATATCCAGAAAGTTCCTCACGCCCTCCGGCTCAGCACGGACCTAATATCTGAATCCCACTGGGCCTATTAAGGGGAAAGTTTCGCCGCCCCAGATTCCCTTTAAAACTCTCCTGTGTCCCAGGAGAAAAGAGCTACATGTGCCCGAGTGTAACTGTTCCTCTCTCTCATACTGCACTATGATGATTACAATGTTGAGTTAATATTGGTACGCACTTTTATCACAAAACAGTGAGCTATGATGGCAATGCATGAGCATTCTCATACAATGATTATCATTACATCTTTTCGCCTCCTTTACAAAGAGTACCGATGGTTTAAAACCATACAGTTTCAATTTCTTTCTTATTTAACCTGCTGTTATAAATACTGAGCTGTCAGACCGCAGAAAACAAACAGCAGCAAAAAACTCAATGAGAGCGATAAATATGCAGCTATATACGGTATGTGTGATTGAGACATGTTGAGGGCTGGGTGTGATCAGCCTGCTGTCGTAGCATTTACCGAAATGCTATGAGAGCCAGTGTTAATATGAACAACAGCTTTCATTTTCACTTCCTTTGTGATGTCAGAAGACTCCTGTGTCAAAGGTGTAACAGTTCCCCTTTCAATCTGATGTATATGGGAGCATGGGGCCTACAAAATAAGACAAGCATCCTGCGTTGTTATACCTCAATTTCATTCTACACTTAAGTTGTTGTTGGCTGAACGTGATCCTGACTGAATGTCTCACACCAAAGTGGAATGAAAAACTGTAACAGAGGCATTTTATTTAACGCAGCAGATATAAGGGTACTCGGTTCTTGTTGTGCTCATAGTGTGTGAAACGGTGGTGAAACTGCACGGCTGAAACAGCACATTCAGTTTCATTCTTCATGAGCGTGAGGGAAGCGAAAGCAAGCTTAGAGAATGATCACCCACCACAGCAGCAGGGAGTCAACAAGCACCTGCTACAGTTTAAACCAGGTAATGGGGCCACTTTAAATCTTTATACTAAGTGTTTTCTAATGCACGCCTGGTGAGGTGTCGGAGGTTTGGCTCAACCTTTTGCCTCTTCTGCTGAAATCTGTTGTGCTTTTCCTTTGCCTCTCCTTGGCCAGACTGGGACTGTGATTGGCAGGAAGCCACATGACCATATGGCCAGTCAATCTGTATAGATTCCCCATTGGCTGATGTCTGCATAGATGTACATGACTGGTTTACTTTTTTCCTTCCCTATTTAAATGTTCCTTGTAATGTGTTTTTATGATGACCATGATGAAGGCCACAGACCAAAACGCAACCATAAAGTTTTTCTATGTATTCCAAGTGCAGCTGGAGTTTGGACCTCTGCACCTCTTGCTCACCTGGCCAACAGTCCTCAGAAAGCTTCCTGATTGGTCAGAAATACATGACCAAAAACTAAAGATGTACTTCAATCAAATGGTCTGCCTCGTCCAGGTCAATATCAAATCTTTCTTGTGGAATATTTGAAGCAGGTACCGGCACTTTAAGAATTCATTTAGTAACATATTAGTGGGTGTCGGCACATTCCCTCCTCTAATGGCATGCAAGGGAACCAATGGAAACTGGTCTACCTGTTTATATATGTTAACAGAAATGACAATGCTTATGTAAAAAAACTTTCAATGAAGTTACACTATCCACTCTATCAATTTTACCTTGAACAGTAGATTTTAATCCATCAGGTATTATGTACATCAACCACTCCAATCGTAGAAGTAATGTATTAATGTCTCTCTCTCTCGTGTACAATACTTATGTAGGAAAACACACGGGTTGTGATGGGGTGCTGGAGGGCTTAGAAGACACAGGAAGTGTCAAAAAGGACAGGAAATGATTATGGATGTCTGTTCCTTATAAGATAGACAGCACTCTAATAATAGACAATATTAAACATCCTTCACAGCAGTTTTTATTTCAGTTGAGGAATTGAAAAAGACTTTACCGTGTTGTGCTCATATTTGTAGGGGATCTTGAGCGTCTCCATGGCTCGGATCATTGCCTGCATGGCTGTGAAGATGTTCTGATACACCAGTTTAGTGAAGCCTCTTTTGTCCTCGTCGGTGTACCCGGCCCCGTGAATAATCCTCATCTGTTTGATGAATGTGCTCTTCCCACTTTCTCCAGTGCCTGACAAAGAAGACAGAAAGAAAATAATGACTTAAGTCAAGCTGAGCGACTAGCAGCCATTACAGTCTTCAAGATATGATGTTATTCTAGTAGATTAGAGTCCAATTTAGTGACTTCAAGTTCCACAGTTAGGGTCACAGGCTTGAATACAGAATGTAGTCTTATTATCTCAGTGTTTCCTTTTCTCCTTTGTCTTTCATTTAAAGGCACAATCTGGGATTAAAGTGTCGATGAAGGGTGAATTAACTGCTGTGAGTCAAAACAGTGAAATGTTGGCTAATGTCATTACTCAGAATTCATCATTACCTGTAACCGGTAGCAACGCACTAAAGCTGCCTCAACAGATTGTACTGACTGTGGGAAAGTCACTGACTTTGTGTGAGAGCGGGTTTTAAGTTTTGCCCCCCCCCCCACACACACACACACACACACACACACACACACACACACACACACACACACACACACACACACACGCACACACACACACACACACACGCACTGCAGCTCTAAAAATAAGTGACAAAACCATTGTACAGCCAAAGTGAAAGTCTGATCAACAATCTCCAACACTTACATTTTCACTGTACACTCAAACACATTGTGTTAACATCTTGTATCTCAATGCTTTGTTTGATTTGAAGATGAAGCCAAAATTCCTTCAATATATGGGGGGGGGGGACTCACGATACAATACGTGACCAACGATAACGATATTATCGCGATTCTGCGATAATTGATATATTGCAAGACAATCATATAATGATACATCACGTTATCTGATTAACTAAAGAATAGAAAATGCCCATAAAAAGGTAAAGCGCAGCATTAATGTATTTATTCACAGCAATTTGGTGTCAGTTTTTACAGAATTTGCCACAAACTGAAATGAAACAATGAACTTGCTTTGAGTCTGTAAATTAAATTTAAAGAACTATAGAACTACTGTTAAAACAATTAAGGACTTTGGATTTGAAATCTGTTTAGAGCGCCATGTATTGTCAATTAAAATATCGATATTTGGCACCAGTCTATTGATAAATGTACCCCACGAGTCAGGACAACATTACATTGCCGCATCCATATTTTGTCCCAACGTTCATGTCTACAAAGGACAAAGTTGGGTGCCTGAAAAGCAAAACAATACTCCTAAATGGTAAATCATGGAAGTGTTCATAAATGCAGCTTTAACATGAAACGTAAGCAAAGAAAAGTTAACCAGGAAAATGTAGAATTGAATGTGTTTGGAAATTAAAATTATTTTTAAAAAAATTCAAAATGTTTGTTCAAACTTTTCCTGAAAAAGCGGGTAACCCAACATCTATATCTTGGAAAAAACGTGCACTCACATTTACACAAAAGGATGTATAATTAACACTCACACATTCAGCATGCACTCACTCAAACTCTCAGTCAGTAATATTATGTGCAGGCTCTCTTCCTCTCAGCCTGTTTGCTTGCTCTGGTCACAGACCAAGAACAACTTCTCCCTCCTCTCAGTGGTGACAGGGAGTATTTGGGTGTGAAGAGCTGGAGGTGAAGTCTCTCTTTGGTCCATTGAGAATGTTGGCACGCAGACCGAACCGTCTAACTTTACCTCACTGCTACGTTTTGAATAACTTTGGCAGGAAGTAGTCCATGTGTGTGTTTAGCATGTCAGTGGCTGAGAGACATGAGCTGCATTCCAGTGTAACCTACAGTCCCTGTTATAAGAGTCTGTCTGTTTTACACCTCTTTTGTACTGTATAATATAGACTCTATTTTAGCCAAATTAGCCTCCTTACTGCTGACTCACAACGCTTTAGAAAACCAAACTGCAGACTAAACCAGTGCTGAAGTATTATAACATCAAGAGAAACTGCTGTCCTATTGTGGGGCTGACAATTTAGATCCTGAAATGAGCAGAGAAGGTCGTAATGACAAAACCAGAGTTAGCACAATTACATTTAAAGTGCTCTTGAGTGCTGTTAACCCTTAAAGCCCTACATTTATTTTACAAACTGCACAAAGTCATTAGGAAATGCTACCATGTGCACAGACGCAAATATATGGTTTTTCCCCACTGCCCTTCAGGTGAAGTCGCTGTGAAATATGAAAGTTTGGCTATGCTAATTTTAGCACTTAATGCTAATTTATTTTAACATAAACAATACATTAAACTTTATATCCTACATTGCACATGAGTATTTGTTTTCAACAGACCACAACAAAGTTCAATTGGATTTAGAATTGCTTGCTAGAGCTTTGTGCTAATGCTGCGCCAACACTGTGGGTTATCCTTATGTGCACTTTGAAGCATTCACATCGTAGCACCACAGGGTGTGCGGGACTTGTTACCACCTGATTCCCACCCCACAACCTGTTCTTCTGACTTTACCATTAACCTTGATGAAAAGTAGCAGTTGTTTTCAACCAAAAATAGTGTTGAGTTAATTCCTTACGGCACCCAACCTATAATTATCCACAATCTATTTTCTAAACAGGCAAAATGGAACAGTGAGTAATCTCAAAAACGTAGATTAGATTTGCTCTTGTGTGACACAGGTCTGACCTCACTGTGCTTGTTTAAACACAGAAAACAGGAGAGAAGCGGATGTCCTTAACGAGAAGAACAATGTGATTGGTTCATAAAGTCCCCTGTATAGAAACCTTTACTGTTATAGTCGACTTCATTGCTGCAATTCAGTTTTATGTTACAGATATGGAGTGCGTAACTTTCCAGGCAGCTGAGTCTACTACGTTGAATTTGAGGAGCACAAGTTCCTCTTGGGATCCACCCCGATTCAAGAAAAGGTTCCCCTGAGAATAGATGTATCAGCTGCTATCCAAAAAAAACAGACTTAAGCTTATGTTACAGAAACATAAAGAGGTAGAAAAAAAGCACTGTATAAGCAGCAGCTGTATGAATAATATGAGAACACTGGAGCACAAATATTCAGGATTGCTGGGACACATCTGGGTCATAATGGATTTTATGTATTTTACCAACGAGAGACACCGAAGAAAAACGAGGTATGCTTGGCATGAGACTGTGTCTGCCGTCAGAGGCTGCTGAATCATCCATCAAACCAATGTAGAGACCCAGGACTAACCCTGTGTTTGAGGTCAGCATGAATGAATCGAACATCTGAGGTAACTATGTCTGATTCAGCTGCATGTCCGGATCCCAAGACCAAGGACTCAGCAACACAGTCAGACTCAGAAGGGAAAGATAAAAGACCAACAAGAGAGAGCTCTGTGTCTGTGTGGTGCATTCATTTACTCATGTGATACTCTGGATATTTGAAACTCGAGCATGAGCTGTCAAATGCACAACATTAATCAAGTACATTAATCATTCAGCATTCAAGGGCTGTTGTGCATTGGCTACGAGACAAGTCTAGAAAGTTGTGTGCTTCAGCAACCCCTGAATGCACCACGGCATCAGTGTTAAGTATGCAGAGAGACGCCTGCAGCTGACTCTTTAAACCATATGGGATAAAGTATTCAACGCCAATACAAAGAAGTGCCAGAGTAACTTTTCCAAATGCTCTAGTCTGTATTACAATGTGTTACTCTAAATTCAGCGATTTGGAGAAGCCATATTGGTTATTTCTCACCCTGCTTCTTCCTTTTGTAAGACACTACTTGAAGGAATATTATACAGCTACTATAGAATTATAGTTCGATCACTTTATTGGCAGGAACCTCCAGCTCTTCTTCTTCTGCATCACATTGATTTTGAGTTAGTGCAATAAATCTGAATTATGGAAATGTTGAAAAAAATCCTATAAAAACGCAGGGACAACCCCTCTAGGCTGAAATTGAACTTTTATTGAGCAGTTAAAAAAGTTCAATGATGAATGCAGAAGTGATGCGAGGCGCTGGTTTTGTTTTTCATTTTAGTAAAGAAAGACTCCTGTGGGTGTCAAATCGATTCAGTGTTAATGGCAGACAGCCTGAAGCCAGCAGCAGCAGATCTCTCAGGGAAACACAAGGCAGACGCATGAATTGAATAAAAATACAAAGATGTACCCACGTAAATCACTAGACATAGGTCTGACTTGCTCAAGCAGCTTTCAGAGCAAATACAGTGTATGTACGTGTGAAAAAGCCACTGTTTACATCCTGTCATTGCCATTCTAGACCTATATTATACTGGAGAGAATCCTGATGCTATGTTACCTATTTAACTTCATTAATATGTGTACCTGTTGTAGTAGAATCCTATTGCTATTATAAAAAGGTGTAAATCCCTGAGCTTGCCCCGAGTTTGCTTCACGGTTAACTTGGCTGCCCTCATACAAGAATCATATGACTTCTTTATGGCTGTCTTCTCTCACAATTACAACCATGTGTTTGTGAAAAGCTTGTTAAATGTTGCGGTGGAATTTGTTCAGTCGTAGCCTTGACAAAGTTCCCACAGCTTTTATTTGTCCGATAAAAGCAGCTGACATTGATTGCACACTTTTGCAAATGTTTTCGACAAATGTTATGCTGTGTTATTGAACATGTTTTATTCTGCAGTGATTTTAAAAAGTTGCTCAGCTGCGACTTAATTCGATGAAACCCTGTAATCCTACTTGTGTCTGTGTATGTGTGTGTGAGTGTGTAAAGGGGGACAGGCGTCATAAACTAGGTCCAGTGGTCTCTGGAGGACTCGAGTTAGGCTGTGCCACTTTTTTAATTGAGCAATTTTAAATCAATTTGGCAGATGGTGACTCGCCTGATAATTAATACAGTTTAACCCTTTTGTCAGCAGATGTTTTAGATATAAATGCTTAATAAATATCAACAAAAAAACGTACTAAGCAGCCAATTTTAAATGTTGGATTAATGTTAATGAGCCAGTTAAAACGTTCGTGTACGTGTATCGTGTTATGTCAGTAAAAGTGAAGATGGTCTAGCTTACTCATAGGTATCTGAACCGGTATTGCCTCTGTAGGCATAAAACGATATATGACCACTTTGAGAGGTTACATTAGAAAAAATATGCTACTTGTTTTTACCACTATCCTAAGAGACTCCAAACTGTCCATTTCCAGTGAGGCAAAGTGTATCTAGCTACAAGAATTGTATTCATGACACCCATACACATTATAAAAACAAGGATGTCATATAAAGGGTTATGGGAATCGGTTGATCTTATTAATGTACAAGTTACTGTTAGGTTTAGAGTCTTAACCTGGCTGCACACTGCCCAGACAAACGGCGACCAACTCCAACCAACAGCAACTGTCGGGTCAGTGTGCGCCGAGAGTCTGTGTTTGTCGGATGGAGTTGTTCGAGTCGGACCAATGTGCGCCTTTATCCAACAAACCGCAACATTCTGAGAGCTCGACAACTGGCCTATACTCGCGTGCGGACCACCAGTTAGCACAACCTTCGTCCATGTAAAATAAACGAAAAACTTACATAAGAAAAAGTAGGCAACAAAAGTCTGTCCTGTCAGCTAACGTCTGGGCAGTGTGGAGCTGGCAGTTGGTTTTCCGGAACATTCTAAAGAATGCAACCAGCAACTGCCAACTTTAGAATGTCGAGGTGAGTTGGACCTGTGCTGTGTGCAGCCACCTTTAGATGTCAGAGCATCCTTTAACGGGTTTTTAAAACATCCATACTCAGATCTGTATTTCCATGCTTCAATAAAAAACAGTACGCAGTTTTAAATGTCCATTCTGTTGAACTATGAGCTCATCAATCGACCTACCTCAGTAAAGACAAATAACATTAAGTATAATTGATCTGTGGCTTTCCACAGAAAGCTTTTTACTTTCATACCAACCAAACTATAAAGATGGAGGCCTGGAAGGCACAAAAATCACTCTGAAAACAAGTCAGCAGTAAAGTATGCTCACATTTTAGCTAATGTGCTTTTCTTTAAGAGCACAGATTCTCTACTTCTCTCCAGCCTCCAGTCACTCTGTCACCGTCTCTGGGCTTCAACTTCCCATGACTGCACAGCTTTGGAATCTCAGTTAATGTAATGGAGCCACAGCTTCTACCTTCTCTCCCCTGTCGCTTTACATTTCTCCAGACCTAACCCCATGCTGAAAGAGGAGAAGTTAACTCTCCTTAAAAAAAAGCCTGGTTGCATTCATCATTTAAAAGGTAATTCACCTTAAACAGTGTCTTCATATAAACACTGCTTAGAGCTAAACGTCCTCATGCCATCTACAATCACTGTGATAATAATCTACAAAGGGTTGATGTTGTTTTGATTCAGAACTGTCTGATTTGAATCTCCTGCACTTTTCACAAAGTCTGGCTGGTGAAAGAGAAGTGCTTCTCCACACATCGCCAACAACTCCAGTGCTGCAGCTCCGTCAGTGAGCCTTGTTTAGAACTCAATAGAATTCACTTTTGCCAACTTCCATCTCCAAGAAAATGTACAATTTGCAAACTTCAGATACTGAATTTTTGGCAGGGTTGTCAATTAAGAGCTTCCAAAACTTTTTCCATCATGCTATCTTCTGAATGACAAAAAAAGTTTGTTCTTTTGGGAATAAATCAAAAGTTGTTGGTGATACTGGGAAGCTTTGAAATAAAAAAACTGATCTACAGTATGTTTTCTTTCCCTGTGAACCGTAGTAGGTATGACTTGTTCTAATGGATCATGACTGATCATGAGTGATTCAATTTGCAATGAATGCGTTTGTGTTCTTGTGTTGCTGGGGGAAATCGATTTCAGTTGCTTCTTGCTGAGATGCCCTCCCTCGTAGTTCTTCGTTTGTGGCCGACATTGATCTTTACTGGACTTTTCCTGAGTCACCTCTAAGTGAGGCCTTTATCTCTGACTCAGTGGCTGACTACAAACTATATGTGTGCCAAACAGCTCCTAAGCGTTACACTATTAAACCCCCTCCCCTCTTTCTTCTGCAGCAACAACTCTGTTGTTAGTTATTTATTCTTGGACATCTGCCCAGGTTAAATTACTGTTAATTGTGGTAGATCTCGACATTAGTTCACAATACATTAACGGATATTAGATGCACAAGGAGGATGGATTAAAAGCGTGTAATGCTTTTTTAAAACTTGCTCTTTTGTTTTAATGTGCAGGCTTTAATGTACACTGTCCCTCAGGACAAAAGGCAATTATCGGGTTTGAAAAAGTACAGATGAAGTTTAAAAGCCAAATTGATGGAGGAAAACCAAGTGATTGACATTTTAAAAGGAATTGAGAAAGTTCTAAACTTGACTCGAGAGTTTTATGTTAGATCCCACAAGACGTCAGGCAATTATTGAGGTTTAAAAACCAACAATTTACTGGTATTATAGGTGCTAATGGAGACATTTGGAGCAACTTTATTAGGATAACTCTACCAACCACAGAGAGAGTTGGACGCTGCTTAAAATACACACAATTTCTAGTCTCATTAAAAAAATTGCACTTATGCACTTATGCACTTAAAAGAATTAGTTATGTTTTCAAACTTTTCGTTTTGAGTAACTGGCTGAGTGTTTGCATAATGGGCAAATGGTTGGATTTTAAAAGAGATTAGAGGGCGACAACGGCACAATCTCACTCATTTAACAAAGGAGTTGGCTGTCAGCTCCTTTAAATTCTGTTAACAGCACTCATTAAATTATTTTCTACAAAAGTTTGCTCCATCTACCTCTCTTATAACCTCCCCACGAGAAGCGAATACCCTACATTCCTTCTTCAGGAAGAAGTCTGAATGATGTGATGCCCTGATGTGTTTCTGTAAAGGACAGAGTGAGGAGGGCACTGGACCAGGAAGAGAGGTTTCTGACACCACTCTCTACAACCACAGCCATCACAGCTAATGGACTTTCTGCTGAAAATCTAATTAAAAAAACAGGATGGTGAGAAGATGACTTGTTTTCCTCAAATTTCTCGAGAATGACTAATACTTCTCGACAGTATTGACACCCACCCGCCTTTCCCTCAATGTAACTCCGAACTGTAAGAAAGATGTGCAGGAACCAGATGATATTTCAAAGATTTTCTGGCACTGTTTTGGTATAATAGTTGTTAAGACACTGTTGGCTCTAAAAGTAGGACTAGATAAACAGAGGGATCCTCCTTTTTTAATAACTTATCATGTCTCTGCTACTGTTGCATGGGTTTTCCATTGGTTGGACATGCTGTCTTGTCACAACTACATATATGACAAGACAGCATGAGTCCAACCCTGTTCCATAGGCTGACACCTGTGATGTAATCATTGCCAGGGTTAGGTGTTAAGCTGCAGTCCTGTCTTGATCACTCCCAATAAAACAGCAGACTTTGGCCCACCTGATGTTTGACATACCACCTGGGTGGGCCCTCTATAGGCCTGGCTACACAGGTTGCTGTCAGGCCACTGCATGCATGGAGGTAACAGGTAATAACATAGTAAGCTGGGAGCATTTGTTTCCTCAACACTGACTGGTCACAGTTATTCAAATCAGGTGGTTTTTACACCGGGAGCAGTGTATAGGCCTGGCTGATCAGCATCTCCTCCCTCTGTTGACCTGCCAATCTCTGCACGCTCACTCACACTATATCACCAAACTTCAGACAGGTGGGAAGTCCTGATAAAAGCCTTCAAACCTTCATCTACCTACCACACACCCGCCCCCTGTCTAACAAAGGTATTTTGGAGAGAGGAATGTGTGCTCCTCTCCCTCCCCTGTGTGTCTGCCTGTTGTGGAGCTTACCGAGAAGCAACAGTTTCAGCTCCCGGCGTGCGTCCCTCTTATCCCGGCGGAGCTGCCTCTCGATCTCGTCGTTGATCCGCCTGGCTTCTTTCGCCTCCTCGCTGAGGCAACACGCCATTATGGATTCCAGGGTCATTATCTCTGTCTTTTTTCAGTTTTTTGTAGAAAAAAACACTCTTCTTCTGTTACTGATTCATTCAGATTTCACATCCGTATAAAAAAGAAACAACCGAGGCCTGTGAATGCCAAATAACGTCCTCATACAGGCCCGCTTGTGGTGAAATAACGTGTAGACGCCCTTATAATGAGTCTGTACAGCGCACAGATTGTGCTGGAAAGGAAAATTAGATATTTGAGAAATTATTGACCCCCCCTCCCCCCGTTTCGGTTCGCTTTCTGCGCCTCCTGACTTCTTCAAAATAAGTGTCCAAAGCGGGTTGAGATGAATATCAGTGCAATCTTAATTGGTGTAATCTGCTTTTCCCTCTCAATATGATCAACAGATCCTTTAAAGACACATCCTCCGTGAAGCTCTGTGTGATCTCGTTAACTGTGAAGCATTGCCATTCGTGCCCGGCCACCCCTCTCTCTTCAAAGTCTTCAATTTCGGTATTTTTCAATCAGCAAAATCCCCTCGTGTTCAAGTTTTGGTCCGTGGTTGAAGACAACTGTGGGGGAAAAACACATGTAAATAAAGCTGCCCGTTTATTTTCCAGTGGCTCGACTCCCGGGCGTGGTAAGGCAGAATATGGCGGACTTTCACTCCAATCCGCTAGGCTGGGATACAGTACAGTTATCTCTCTCTGTCTGCTCAAAAAAACCAAGAAAGCCACACATAACATAGCATTCAGCCGGAGCTGTCGGCACGGCAGCAAAAATACATCCCAGTTTGCATAAAAGGGCGTTTACGTCCACGGTTGAGTCGCGGGATGAGGAGAAAGGAATAAACGCCGTGTTGTTGCTTTCCCCCCGGTCAATCTTCTCCTTTTCCTCAATTCTCTTCATGTATTTTTATTACAGAGGCCATCCACTCCTCCGCTGGCAGGGTGACGTCGGCCTCCCATCGACTAGGGGGAGTGTCACGTCAAACACACGCCACACACACATACACACAAGTATTTTAACCCCCAACCTGTGGAATAGAGCATGAATGGAGAAGCTGGACGCACATCTCTACGTGTGTATGTGTCACAGAGGAAACTTAAGTTATGTTTTGTGTAATCTTTGTGGGAGGAACTCTTGATTGCCTATGGTTTTCTACAAATATAGTATGATTGCATGACAATGGATACAATAACATAACTTTCTGCATTCAAGTAAATATTCTTTTAGTTTCTCATTTCAGTTGACGTGTGTAGATTGTATTGATATTGTTTTAGATACCTTGGAATTCTGGGGACTTCCTTATGACAAGATTTTTATATTTGAAACAAAATCATAATATCATATTTCCCATAAGAAAACTGTATACAGGGTAGTTGGAATGCATTATGTTATAATATTCAACAGTTAGTTCCAACCAAGTAATCTGACTGGACAAGAGGCATTCCATGAGGGCTGATATATAGTATAACAGCACTGGGACTTTTAACAGTGTATCACTCCGCCTCAGGTGTTAAGGTAAGTTAATACTGTTATTTAATTTTACATCAAACCATCTTTTCAATCACACATGCCTTCAAAGCCACTGTTATTTCACTCATTGCATGATAGATGGAAACATACTGTAAATACGTTGATGTGATTCTCTTCATGGTAACAGTCCAGTTCCTGACAAGCCACAGACGTGGATGATTAGATTAACAAAAAATAGTGATCTGTTGTTGCTTATTACTTTTTGTCACTATATGTCGCTTGTGAACTGTTGTATAAAAGCAATATCACACTTAAGGTTGTGCTGCTGTACGCCTTCACTGAATCACTGCTGTACTGATATACAGAACAACAGCACTCCCTCTCATGAGATACTGCAAAAGTTTGTTTAATGCACTGTATACATTCAACCAGTAGAGGAGATATGCAGCAGTTGCTAGTCACATGATTCTAACATTAGGCCCGCACACTCAGAGATAAATGAAATGATAAGTGGATGGATGTTAGAGGCCGTATCATGTATCCACAGTTGTTCCATTATGACCACCTTGACTACTTTTGCTCGTGCCAAGTTATCAGTGAATTTAGTCTTTTACTACTGCCTTTTACACAAGAGATCTGATATCTATCATTAACTTCTTCTTATTGACAGGGCAGTCAATTTTAACACAAGACATAACACATTACTGTGTGAGCTATATTGTTTTGGGACTCTTAATGGGTCCTGGGTCTACATTGGGCTTCTTTAGGTGCATTGAATGCTTTGTAGGTCAGTTTTGTTTCAATATGATACACTTTGTTGTCCCAGTAGAGAAAATTGTCTTGGACTCGATTTCTGCACAAATTGAGCTGTCTCCACAGTAATAAACAAAACATAATAAAAACAAACAACATATACATGCAAACAGAGTAGCACATAGCCTACCAACCACAGACACAAATAACACATATGTCATACTGCACGTCTCCCGCAATATATAAGAATGATAAGTAAATGGAGATAAGAACAGAAAGATGCTATGGCACAATACAGCTAAAAGAAACATTATTATAACGTCCCCACTATATTCAAAAAGTACATATGGTTAATAATGTAAGATGAACAGACAAAATAATAACATTCGAAAACTAGCTGTGAAATAACTTGTTATGTAATCATCCCTACTTTGGTAAAACTTAAACTAATTAAAGAGTTTAACTGTTGTCATACTCACTTAAAACCATTAGCTGCAAACAAGGTTACAATTAAGGTCAGCTCACATAGGTATTGAGCGCGTTGATTGTAACCTAACTAAGTGGCCTATTTACACCATTTAAATGGGAACATCCCAGTGAGTCTGTGCTTAATTGCATGTAATGTATTTGTTCAAATCCAGCTCATGAGGTCAAAGCTGGTAGTATCTTTCTAACTTTAACAAACAAGCAGGATGTGCGTCATTGTACCACATAATATAAAAATAATAAAACTGTAAAATGGTTCTTGTAGAATTAATGTTAGCTGTCCAGGGACCTGACTGATTTGTCCCAGATTTCCAGCTTGGGGAACCATTCAACTGGTGTGTGTAATGAATGTCGACAAAGTAGCTCTCTAGAGGAACACACAGCCACAGGTCGGTAACATTTTAACCTGTCATGTGTTGTTCAGTAAAATCTTGTTTAAAGATGAGTCACCTTCACACAAATGCATCAGGTTGTTTGTTGAAAACCTTAGAATGCCAGACTGTGTTTTACCTGGTAAAAACCCATGAAAAGTTGAAGTAATATTTTTTTGGGTGAGCTACATCTGTCCCCAGTCAAATTTATGGTGCCCATGCTGTATACTCTTTATTCTGGACTTTCTTGCATCCCTCTTTGACGAAGATAAAAGCAAGAGGCTGAGAAATTTGTTATATCTGCAAATGAAAGCCAGCATTTGGTCATTGTTACCTCTCATCAAACAGCAAATGGATGGCACAACAAATGTAAATAGCTACACTTTGTCAGATTAGACTAGCCCTATTACACTGTATATAACAGCCATTGTGTGTTTAGAAGCATGTACAAAAGGCCAGATAACTGCACCAAGCATAGGCCTACTATTACCTTAAGACCCCCAGGTGCTCAAAACACCCAAAGATATAGTGTGGAAGTTATTTAGTAGTACTTTTTATCACTTGTGCATTTAGTAAAGAAATACAGGATGCATGCTTTACTAAAGCTTAATATGAAACGATTATAAGGGCCTAAAGGTTGGTCCTCCTCCATTGCCTTGTTTTTAAGGTCAGGCTTTTAAAAAGTATACATGTATTAATAATAAGTAAAATGGATGTAAATGTAGGAAACGAGCACAAAGGCAGCAAAAATCATAAAAGTGTACATCAGACTTTTATTTTGTAAGGAAAAACCAGTCGATTACTTCCGGCCCCGTGTCACGTGACCTCACCTTCGCCTAGATACGAGAAAGCGTCGTTCCATGGTCGCTACGGAGGGAGGGATGGGTCTGTGTAGTTAAAAGACCCTTCTGTGCACTTTCCCACGCAGTTAGGACAACTTACTATCATGGCAGTCTGCAGGAAACGCACCTCGGTTGTATCGAAAACGACTCTAGCAAGTTTTAACGTTTGTATATCTAGGTTTTGGTGCTACTAGTGCATTGATTTATCTTGGCATGACGGATGAAGATTAGTTAGCATGCTGCTTTGCTAGCATCGTTGCCTCAGCGTCACATAGCGACCACACCTGCCAGTGACAGGTAAGAGATTTATCTTCACTTTATATCGAGGACTGCGTGCTAACTACGAGTCAAAAGGGCATTTTTTTATTATGAGTAATTACGTTTAAAATTCTTTGTTGTTGTTGCGTAACTATTACCAGCACAGTTCATAGCAGGTGTTTTCGAGCGACTAATTCCTTGTGACAGTAATGATGCGGCTCTAATAGGATTTGAGCCCTCTCCTTCCTGTCGATTTGTTTGAGGAGTACGCTGGGATAATGAGGGAGGAGCTTAGCTGTGTGTGTGTGTGTGTGTGTGTGTGTGTGTGTGTGTGTGTGTGTGCGTGCGTGTGTGTTTGTGAAAGTAGTGTTTGCGTGAGAACTTGTGGTTTAATCTTACTTCGATGACTGTTCTGTCCCACACTTTTGCAAGATATTTCACAACAAGAGAATTAGATTGGGATGTGTGATATATAGGTGAACCTTAAATAACAACACTATTTAATTGTCAGGGAAAGAAAATTGTTACATCATTATATCCTAACAAAGTGCCAATGATACATTCTTAAGTCACAGTATTAGTATAATTAAATATTCAATCAAGTTAATCAGTCCTCAGTCAACGACCTCAGATAGCAATGATGCCTTCAGTGTGTGTTTACATGGTTTGTGTTTAATGTGATTATTGCTATTAAAGGAACATTTCTCTAACTGAGCTTTTTAGTTTCAGAAAGTTTCATTGCTGTCGATCATTACCACTTACTGCAGGGGAGTCATTTTGCAGCTGTGATTGTGTCCGAGTTTTAATGGTATTTCTTTCTCTGTTTTAGTGTGGCTGCAGTATCCTGGCAGATATGGGCAAACTACAGAGCAAGTTTCGCAAGAGGTCTGAGCTCTACAGGTGAGATGTGTGCACTAAGGAACAGCTTCTGTAGCTACTTAAGATTCAAATAAATTGCATATAGCAGTGAGGCAGCTCCTGAAACAATGTTTCGAAACATATTTGCTCCCTGGTAAGTTCATTCCTATTGGATGGGTGTAGCAGATACCAGTATATTGCTTGCTGTGTAAGGATAGTTGTTAATACAGTGTAGTATAAGTAGTAGTAGTATAGTATGTTGAATGTCTATGGAGAAGTGTCATCAACATTTTTTTCTACTTTTTTTGTGTGTGTGTTTAGGGCATCTCAGGGGGAGAAGGCAGATAATACCTTTGACAGTCAGGTGGTGCAGTATGAACCTGCCCATCAAGGGTCCGTAAACACTGTCACCAATCTCAGCCCGGATCTGTGTGTTTCTGGAGGGACTGACCAGGTAAATATATCCATATGCACTAGAAGTAGACAAAGACTTCAAAATAAAAGAATCTTAATAACCGTATTAATTTACTATTAATGATAATAATAATAATAATTAATAATTGTTTTTTTTAGAGAAGTAACATGTTAAACAGTAATGAACCCAAAAGACTGAAATAAGAGTCTGACATTTTGTGGAAAATCCTTACATATGTGGCGATTATTGTGTGTGCATATTTTATGTGTGTATGTGTGTGTCCCCGTAGGCTGTGGTGTTGTATGACTGGAAACAAGGCCGGATGTGTCAGTCCTTCCAGGGTCACAACAGAGAGGTTACCAAGGTAACATCAATACTGTATGTGCGCAAATTGATAAAGGTTTGACGCTGTTCTAAGCACATGTACGCATCCTCTGGTCTTTTTTTTCCTCTGTCTGTTTGCCAGGTACTATGTTATCCAGGCAGTACATGGATCTTTAGTGCCTCACGGGACAAGACTGTTCTGATGTGGGACCTAAACCAGGGGGATGAACCCATTCAGGAATTTTGTGGCCATGAGTTGGTGGTCAATGGAGTAGCGATTAGCCCTGGTACACAGACACAGACACACACACACACACACACATTGAGTCTTCCCCTCATGAGTGAATACTTAAACTGACTTTTTTTTACTGTTTTTTATTCCTTAAGATGAAATAGAAATCTGTGGCATATAGTGTGCCAGAATTCATAACAAAACAAAAAGTTTTAATACCGTAAGTAATTTAATATATCTATGTGCTTATAGCGTCGTATTCATCTTTAATCATAGCTTACAAAAACACAGGATGAACTGCAGTCTTCAAAGTTAAAAAATATCTGTACATTTTGGCCACCAATCACTGCAGCACTTAAAATAAAAAGAGTTTTGAGTATAGATCTATTTTGAGATGTGACAGAGAGAGCTTGAAAGTGCTGAAGGCAGAGGAAATATCTCTGAACTGATCTCACTTCTTGGTCAGTAAAGATTTTGCTGCAGTAAATTTAGCATCATATCAACAGAATACATGTGGTGATATATCTGTTATCTGTTATGATATCTGTTTAATATGTAACAATTTTACATGTCTTCACATATTTATCTCGTGAGTTTTTTAATACTCCTGGGGCTTCAGATGCTTTTGCCTTTCAGAGAGATGTAGTCATTTTATACACAGTCTTGTTTAGTTGACATTCTTAATGTGCACTGAACATACCTGTTTTTAATTTGGTTTCCAGATGGGAGGAAGCTGTGCACAGGTTCTCGTGACAACTGGATGTGTCTGTGGGATATAGAGTCTGCAAAATGTGAACATAGACACAACATTTCTCGAAACCTGGTGAGATGATAGTGTGTGTTTATATGTGCACATAACTTTGTATAAATACTGATTTAAAGAATGAAATCAAATGTCAATCAATGTGACTTCTCTGAGTTCTTTTTCCTCTGTCCAGGTTACTCATGTGTGTTGGGTGCCAGGCAGCTCCTCTGTAGTCCAGACATCTGAGGATAAGACCATCAGGTACAGAGAGATTTGCTACTGCATCTATATTACTGTGGATGCACATGTGCCACCTGCATTATGGCAAGATGAAGGAAATTCAGTGATTTTTTTGCACTTGGTAATGTGAAATATGCTCACTTGTTCTTTTAAACATGTAAAGCAAAAAAGTTGTGTTGCATGTTACAGGGTAATAACAATAAGTATTGATATCAAAGTGACACAGAGACTCTCAGTGGGACAACAGTGTAGAGTGGAGTCTGTTCCATCGTCCCATTTCTTGTGTGTCTTGAAAACTTAGGCAGATTAAACCAGTTCATGTTCTTACTGTTAATCAGTCAGAGGTGAGTTCCAGTCCCAGCTGGCTTAACCATTTGGACTGGGAAATTGTCTCACCTAGTTGTTGCTCTGTACCGCTTTCTAATTTGCTGACCTGACCTAATCTCTTATCTCATCATACTGTCTCTGCCTCTGGTGAAGATGTGTGTTTACATGCTTACCTGCTCTTATCCCAACAAGCTCAGCCAAAATTGACCTATTGCACCTATAGTAGCCAGTTGGAAAATGGGAGGCGGTATTAAGTCCTGGGATTGTGCCTTTCCCAAAATATTAGGGCGATGATGTGAATGTGAACACATACATTATGTGCCTGAGTTAGTGTATTTGTACAATACTTTACTTGTGTCTGTGTACAGGGTGTGGGACAGCCGTGCGTGGCAGGTGACCAACACTTTTCCGGCCAAGCAATACATCCAGACTCACTGTGACGTTTCTCCGAATGGAAACTACTTGGTGTCCAGCAGCAACGGCTTTGGAGGCCAGGGCTGTGAAGCTACGGTGAGACCACTGGAAGTGTTTGTGTGGTGGTTGTTTGTCCTGGTGTAGCTGTACAGATGGTGAATAGATGCGGGTGTCTGCAGGATGGTGCCTTAACTAGTGTGAAATCTTGCACTGATAAATAAGAAAGGACAGTTAATACCAGTTTTTCTTATTTTCATTTGGTAATATTGGTTAAATATGATAATTTTTTGAATATATGAATACTAGAGGAAGTATACTAGAGATCAGATTTCAAGTAATTCTGCAGCCTGAAAAAAAGTTGTCAGTTGTCATTAGTTCTCAGTGAAGTTGTGTGTGTCTTATTAGCTCTGGGACCTGCGTCAGCCCGGCTGTAAAGTTGTGGAGTACAGAGGCCACCTCCAGACCACCGCCTGCTGTGTGTTTATGCCTGTGGCTCCTGGCGGCACAGCTCGGGTAGCAACATCCTCCCATGACAGCTCTGTCAAAATCTGGGATCAGAACACAGCAGGTAACACCCAGTCATGGATGGAAACACTTATTTACAGAAACAAACACATGGACACAAACACCGACACGGTTTACACTAACTCTCCACCAACCTTTCCTCTTTCATCCTCTGTTCAGTCTGCTTAGGGACGTTGGCTCTGGATGGTGCAGGTCCCCTTGTTTCTCTGGCTCCCAGCGACTCCAGCAGTCTGCTCTGTGCCAGCTTTAACTCCGGCATCCACCATATCCAGGTGGGACAGGGATCGAACCAGGCTCAGGGTTCTGGAGCAGGTTCAGGTGGAGCTGGTGGCCTGGACGTAAAACTTGTGGCTCGCTTCTGATACTCGAGAAGAGCCTGGAGCCACTTGTAATCCTGCTCTCTGTACAGCCAGTGACTCATGAAAACCAGAAGAAAAATGTGTTTGTTTTTTTACTATTTTACATGTTTCTAGTGACATTTTTGTGCTACTAGTCTGCCATACAGCGAAGAATGACAGCAGAGGAAAGGACAGGAGGATGCTGCTGTGACTGGAGGATGCAGCTGTTGCCACCTAGATGCCCATCATAGCTGCTGTCCTGGTCTGTAAGTCCCATTACCTGTTAACTGAAGAGACTATAAACAACAAAATGATCCTGCCTGGATTGCTGCCTTTCTGAACTAAGATTGAATAACTGTGGACTCAAATTTTTTAAAGCACCCTATGAGCAGGAAAATGAGCCATTTGGTCAGGTGTTACTTTTCATACTAAGAGTATGTTATTAGTTGTTCCTGGATAAAATGTATTAGGTGAAGTCACACTTGCAGTCTTATTTAACACCTTTTAAAAAGTTGTTTACATTACTGTTATAGATTAACGAGGAAGAAATGTATGTTAATAATAATATGACAGTTGAAAAACATGAACTGTAGCTTTAACCTGTACAGTGTTAGACCAAATGCCTATGACACCAGACTGTAAACAATGCTTTCTTTTCTGTTAGAATTCATAAAGATTTGAATGATACAGATTCTGATGTCTGTTAACTGAAGCTGACTGATAGCTGGTGTTTGGTGCAGATATCCAGTATATTTACATTTTAGAATTACTATGCAAAATACTTCAGTAATTCCCTTTTTAATAAAACATTGTTATATTATAAACAAATGGGATTAAAAAATAAAATATAAAATCCACTGGCAGTTAGTTACTTAAGATACTGTTTGATCAACATTGATAGAAATGTAAGGATTTTTTTATGGTGCTTTGTTTGAAAGGTCAAACCAGTAACGCCAGCAAACTAATGTAAATATCAGCATCCTTAAGAGTGTGAATTTGGCTGCACATTACATTCCTACCTGACCTGATCATCTTCATATGATTTAAAGCACTTTTCAGCAGCTTAACAACAAAACAATTAATTTATTTGTGGATATCTAGGTGACCACCTCTCGAAGACAGTGCTATAACATCATCAAACATTTCAAATACAGTTTGGGTATTTATAGCTCAAATCATCACCAGCATGAAGCAACAAATGAGGCATTGTGTATCATGCTTAAGAAGTAAATCTTTGTATCTGCTGAGACTTTAAACAAGGTCACAGACTTGCATTTTATAAGCAACTTGCATACTGTCATTAAATATGAAGGCTTACTTCATGTCGTGAGTACTACGAGTCAATTAAATCATTCATGATATACAAACACACGAGCTCACTCTGAGAGATGTATCTCTATGCAAATCAATTACACGCACAGTGTTAGAAAAAAACATAGAGCCCTCTTTCAGAGTAACATAACTGATGATGTCAAACTGGGACATGTCAGTGGCATGTTTTTTTTAACAGGTTTACACCTCAAATGCTGCTTCAAATTTTCTCTCACATATTTTCTTTATGGGTACCATGACAATCTGTTAAAAGAGTGGACTTCCCCTGCTCAGGTTTGTCCCAACTGTTTTTAATCATCACTACACGACGTTTGCCTGCTGTGAGCTTGTTTGAGGTCATTTTTTTTACAGTAATAGGATCACCTAATATTATGATTAAAATATATATTTTTTAAGTATTCAGCAAGTCTGATGGCATAGTTGAACCTTTAAAAAAAGGCTCTCTGTAAGATAAGGATTTGTATGGTATTTTTTTTTACATTTTTTCTAACATCAGCAGCTAGGAAACACTGATTAACAGTGCCACCTAGTGTCAGAAATATCGTCGTTACCATCAAATATTGTGAACATACACAGTAAAAGACAGTTTTGAGTGATTCATTTGAATATTAGAAACAATAAAAACAAATCACCCTTTCATCTCAAACCAGACTTTAAATAGTTTCACTATATATGTAGACTGAAAGGTCACACTTTTCAGTTGCCTACACCCAAATTCTAAAATAGTTTAGATTACTGTAACACTGAACACACTTTTGAGGGCTCTCACATCTGTATAAAATGATGAATGAATCAAAAAGTGAAACACTTTGTCTTACTGTGGTGTTTAATTTATTCAAATCTGGACCTCATTTTCACTTTGACCACAAAAAAAGAACCATTTAGCCATCAACAGGTTTTGATACACACTCATCCCCACTACAGAGACAACAGCAGGCAGAACAGTTTGGTGCATCACACGTCACTGAAGTACAGAAAGGTTTGGATAAAAAAAGGTCTAAAAATAAACTCAGGAAATAAAAATAACTCACTCAAGATTCAACAGATACAAACAACTGATTTAAAAAAAAAAAATGCATTATTGGCACGGCATGTTATAAAAAGCAGGCTTCATGGAATAATATGAAGAAGTAGGATACAGTACAATACATGTATGGAATTAGTAGCCATTCAACAGAGAATAAATATAATCTGAATGTAGCATTCAATACAGAGCAGATGGTAACAGAGAGATCCATGAATCTAAACATCTAAGTGGTAAATGAGAGGGTCTATGGCTAGTGGCTATTTAAGCTTACTGGTTTTTTTGTCCTTCAAACTGACCTTTTTTTTTTTTAAGTAAAAGACATGATTAATTAATTATTATTAGTGTGAGAGAACTCGAGTGCACTCCAAAGGAAAGCAGTTACAGTCCTCGTTCCTTCAATAATAACATGATTATTACTACTCATCTACACCTTCATAAATTATACATGCTGTCATTTGTAAGACATACACAAGTCATTGGCTACACACTGTAACCAAACACTGTAAGACACCAGTTCAAGTTAGCGTTTCCTCTCTGTCATTTTACAGATTTGAATATTTGCCAACATATCAGAAATATTCAGAGATCATTAAATGGACAGAACGGCAGAGGTGATGGAAGGAGTGAAAAACTCATCGAGGGTTTGCGTCCAGTTTACTCTTGTAATGTAAAACACCACTCATACAAGTGTGATCATTTGGTCATACAGTACAGTCATCAGTGCAATATTGACTATTTATAATACAAATCCCTAATATAATTAACTTCTGGCTAATTTATCACACATCACATTTTGGAAGGTTTCTCTACTTAAGCAGTCAACGACATGAATGACATAATATCATAGGCATAAAAACATGGCATGCAAGAAAAGCCCAGATTACTTTGGCCAACTGGATGACAGTACCTGGGTGGGGGTTTACTGCGAGGGGCGTGTATGGAGTCAACCTGCATTTAAATACTAAACTATTTTTGTTGCATTTTGTTGACACCAAGCCTTCATTACAAGATAAGGATGAAAAGCACAATATGTCTTATGAGAATATCTGAATCCAGACATTAGACACAATACATGACAAAGCAACTATAGTGGTTATTATCTGAATGTGCTGAGGACACTGAACCCTTACTACTCTTAAAAATGAGGGGTAAAAAATGCATATCAAAGATTTTCATACATACTGAGAGTTGTTGCGATATTTGTTAATTTGAGTGCCAAGAGTATAAATACTAGTTGGTTCTTTGGCCTCAGCAGTGTCTCCAACTATAATATTACTCACTTGTGGCCTCTTACAGTCCATCTTTCTCATGAGACACTGACAGCAACACTTCTACCCAAAATCTGCACAGCATTAGGGTCGTCTGTATAAAAACATATTAAAGTTCCAGATTATATAAATTGAAATGACAAAAAAAAAAAAAGTGCTAGTGAGAGGAGGGGAAGGGAAGGGAGGGGGGTCCCAGTGTTTTTGGACAGTTCATGATAAGAAGCATAAAAAAGGCAGAAATAATAAAGATACAAAAAGTCCTACCACTAAGCACAGTTTCAACCTAATGTTACTGCATGTATCAATCAGGCTGGTTGTAAATCTCTTGTTAAATAGATAAGAGCCATAATCAGATCTTTATATTTAAATCATAAACAGCGGGGTCAAATGGGGTCGTACGTACAAGCTTGTATTGTTGCCATAGAATTAAAGGCACTAGACCTAATTTAATAAATAATCATGTTGAGAATTGGATCTAATTTACACTCACCAGCCACTTCATTAGGTACACCTGTAAAATCTAATACAATTCAATACAACAGCACTGCCATGGATTCTATGATATGAAGTTTTGTTGAGAGTCAGACGTGTGTGAATGAAATTATGTCTATCACTGAGGCCATAGTTAAATGTGGTGTTGTACTAACTTATGTTGAGATGTGTCTATTTTTTTGCCTTCCCCTATTTACATACATGAGGGGGCCAGAGTATTAGAAACACCTCTGAATATAATGCAGCTCAGTACAGCCCCACCACCAGTTATGACAGTGACGCTGAAATATCATTGAATTAACACCTCTACGACAGCTTAGAAAAAAGCCTGTACATTACAGGCAACATAAAAGCAAATCTTATGGCTGAGCTGGTGTATTGGATTACATTAGGTTTTTCAGGTGTACCTCATAAAGTGGCCGGTGAGTGTACTTTACTATTCTTATCCTCCTTTGTGGATTATTTGCTTGTGCTTGCACATATCAAAATCTGAACAACGTAAGAACAACTAGCTGCACTTTAAATCCCAACAAAGTCACATGCATCAAAAGTATCAAACTGATGATTGTAAAGCTGGATTTGGTCTAACACAATAACATTGTGAGTTCAACATGATGCAAGAACACAAACTGTGCACCCATTTATCATTAAGGTTTGAGTTCAAACAAAATCTGAAACACTGACGTGACTCAAAGAGACCAAGACGTGATTTTAATATACTTGATGTCTCTTCTCCAATTCTATGTGTGTTGGTTGAGTCCCTGAGATGTTGCTGCATTTTCTCCTCGTCTGATGGTGACTTTTTGATACGGTGCTTTTCAAAATGTTCAAGTTTTACACACACGCACATTTATGCATGTACACACACATTCAGGTCACACGGATGCATTAACCCACACACACAATGAAAAAGAGGTCCTGATGTCAAACTATTGCCACTATTGAACGATGAGTTACAGAAACAAACTACATCTACATGATTTCAACATTTTGGATGGAACAATGGAATAAATAAATCTTATTTTGAACAACTATCTAACATCTCAAGGATTTTTACATATTAGAAATACGTTTGTATCGGTCCCCTGCATCATACACCCAACCCCGCTCCTTACTCCATTAGTTTCAAAAAGGGGAAAAATGTTTGTGGACAAACCTGTGTACCAATCGAACCCCCAGGTTATTCACAAGGATAGAAATAAACAAGGACACATAAATTATGCTTTAGCACAGGCATTGACAATTCTTATCCAAACAAAAAATTCAAGCCCCAACTTTGGATATTCTCAAAAGTAGCTGAGGCCAGCATTTAGAAAAACACGAACATCTCTCTGATCACTTCATAGATGTAGCAAAAAGCTTTCAAAGCCTCGAGACAAAACTAAAGTAAAAAGGTTGTTTGGTTGATTTGCGTAAGCTCTGAGTCAACTGTCCACACCTCTGAGGATTTTTAGGTATCCTGTAACTAAAATCAACTCAAGCAGTTAAAAGTTCAAATCTACATTTGTCCCCCATCTGACAATAGAGTAGTAAATACCCAGGAGTTGTGTTGCTGCAGATGTGCACAGGAAACAGCATTCTCACATCAGCTGCAGTTGGTTGTACAATATCCCCCCCCCTCCCCTTCATCCTGGCTGCCACCTACTGCTCACCGCTGCGTTCCAGGCCGTCTATGACGCGGCTCAGCCTAATGTTAAGCAGCCTGATCTGAGTGTCCAGGTGGTCGATTTTCTCTTCCAGTGAACCAGCACCGCCTCCACGACGCCAGTACGCTCCCACAGGCCCCGTCATGAAGTACACCGCCATGATGAAGCACAGCGGCAGCACCGCGCGCTCAGGGTCGCCCTCGAACTTCTGCAGGATGTAGAGGCAGGACAGGGCGAAGAGCAAGACACGAGCCAGCCAGAAGAAGCGGCCGAACACAGCGTGCAGCAGGTAAAAGAAACCCCCCAGAAACATGGAGAGGAACCAGTAAGCCAAGAGTACAGCTGCAACCAGGAGCAGGGCGCGGGCCGGAGAGTTGGTGAGGGATGTGGGGCTGAAGTAGTGACTGAGGTTAGAGGCTGCAGAGATGAGAAGAGAAAGACAAAGAGGAATATAAAAACAGCCAAAACTATACATTCTTGATTGCCAATACAACAACGTGTCTCTTTTTTGTCTTTGTAAGCAATGTCATTGTTATTTTTTTTAAACTTACAGTCAATGCCCATCACATCGAGCAAGTCTGACCAGATCTTCCAGATGGTGTCAAGAAAGGAGTCCACTCCATGGACAAACCTCTCTGTTGTTTTGGAGAAAAACTAAAATGCAGAGAAAAGGGTAAGACTGTTTAATTGTTACATTAAACCTTTTGTATGTACTACTAGTAAGCAGATTAATCATATAACATTAAAAATGAAACAAACCCACAGTGAAAAATAATAAAAGAAAAGAAAATATACTGTGAAAGTGTGTATTCTGTCTAGCAGGACCATATGTAATGAATATTTGACTTACTACAAGTGTATACACCGATCTGCTAGTACAAAAAAGGTCTGCAGTTTAGTAGTGCAATAGGGCACCATAGTTGTGCAATAATCTCACTGTAACTTCCTTTGGCTAAAGTATAAAGGAGCCTGTCAGCCTTAAAAGTGTGTCTATTTAAGATTATATTTAATAGAAATTAGCAGAACAATGCTTTGTTAGATTCTCACTCCAGCTGCTACCTGCCCATGTTGTACTGTCCTCTAAGGCCTACATTATGTAATAGACTGCATTAAAACATGGGACTTCAGATTTGAGGAAGTGACAACAGCTTTAGACGATTAAAAAACATTGCAGATTTTTGACATTTCAAGTGAAGTAATAAGAAAAAAAAGTAAAAGACAGAATCAGGCGCCTTTTTCCTCAAACTGTAAACTTATAATGAAGAAATCCATGCTATTCCCAACAAACTCCAACAGACTTGTCTCCCAGCTTGTAATCGCTTAAGTACATGTGTAATTAATGATATCAGGTATGTTCCAATATAGTTTAGTGTGCCAGTAAGCCACAGCAACCTTTTTAACCTGTACTTAGTTACGGTATATATCCGAAAGGTGTTTAATGTCACTTGGACGTCAACATCAGACTATCTACTGAATTTGCATATTGTTATCAATAAATCAGACAAACACTGACACAAGGCTTTCATTATACATTGTTCACAAGGACATATGTAAATAAATGCCGCCATCTTTACATTTCCCCCGCTGACAGTAAATAATCACGTGTGCAGCCCATAGACTGTATAAGTAAGGTGTAGCCTAAAATAATTTATTTTGGCGGCTACAGACAGGAACTAACATTAGATTTAAGAATGCAGGAAGTACAGCTAGACGAATGGGAGCATGCATGCAAATATCTGTCATTGAAAAGTGCTGCTTTCCAATAACTTGGAAAAGTAGTGAACATACAGAAACAGCTGTTACGGCGTGGATCAATGAGGCTACAAGCCATCAGTACGGTGACTTTAGATGCGGGTGCCGATGGGACTCAGTACAATGAATGACAATAAAAGCTCGTTGACAACACATTTAAGAATTCAGGTAACATATAAAAAACAACAAATTTTATTGTTTGCAAAAACGATAAACCACCTGACATCTTCTATAGGTTAATTAAAAATGGGATAAATGCTAATTTTTCAAAATGGCATCCGTGAAATTATTGGCAAGGCCCGCGCGCGCTTGTTTCCTGTTCGCCATTCTCAGACCACAAAACCATATCGGCCGGTCACGTTACCTTCTACAAGCCACAGCTAAAGTCACCTATTATTTTATATAATTACCCCACACTCACCTTGTATAACCCTCTAATGTTGTCCTCTCCGAAAACACTGCTCAGAGTCTGGTAGATGCCGTTAGCCGCTCGGCGGAAGCTGTTCTGGTTGCTGGTCCTGCTCCTGGCCGCTTCGGTTGTGCAAAACAGAGACGCGGAAAGCACCAAGAACACCACGGAAAACCTGATTCCCTTCATGGTACTAAAGCCCGAGGTATCAGACGGAAATGTGTTTCAAAAAAGGTTCAATAAAACGCAAGGTACAACGGGTAGTTAGCTGCCTAAAGTGACACCTTGCTGAGAGATGACAGACTGACTGTGATGGTGGTGATGACCCGTGCTGGCTTCAGGTACGCATCGTAAATTTCTACTTCTGCTTTCTGAATTGATCTTGTCGTCTTGTCGTGCTTTTCGGGAATACTGAATTATGATCGTTTGAGACAAGCTGTTGATATGTGGTTGATGATTCATTGCATCGATCAAACGACAGTTAGATTTTGTCTGTGGTATTGTGAAAACGATGTCACCATGTGCCTTAATTTGGGTTTGAATTTGTTAATTTGCAAAAGGCATTGCCCGTGTAGCTGTGGATTTAAATAAAGACTTACACGTATCACTAACTAAATATACCAAATGTATACAAATGCCTTTATAAGGCTAACACGTATTTTCCATTTCTCGGTGTATCGTCTAGTTTCTTTTTGACCTTTCCGATTACCATTAAAGTAATCATTTGTTTGTATGTGAATTTGAGGCAGGATAGACCTATCTGAAGCTTGCTGCTGCCCTCCAGTGTCGAAGTAGTCTCATTGGTGTCAACCTACTTGATTTTTGAATCGGTCTAGAAATTCCTGGTATTCTAATGAAAGCATCACTGCTGCTTTGTCCATGCATCTGTGTTCATTTTAGGTCAAATACATCTGTCTGTAGGATTCATTAACTTATTTTTAAAATCTTACCTGTCTATTGTACTTTTTTGCAGTAGAGTTGCTAATATAATACAGAAAATGTTTTTGCCTTGTTTTTCACCCAGGACCCAGATCTCAGAAAAGACAATAAATATTTTCTCTTCTATATTATTATGAACATCTTACTTACATTCTGAGACTTATTAGAAATAGTGTTACGAGTGCAGTTTTCAGAAAATGTCTTAAGTTCTGTTCTTACTGAGTTAGTATTGAAGTGAGGGAAGTCTTGTGTGAGCAATTGTAATCTGACTTTTTGTTTGGTTAGATTTAGCCTTTGACAAATTGATAAACATTGGATTTTATCTCTCTAACTCTTATCATTGTTATTTAGTGTACCAGTGATGAGTTGCCTACTGCAGTTACTATGATTATGTCAATAATGAAATACAATATTTGTATCCACTCTAGGATTATTATTGTTGTTGCTGTTTTATTGGATGCCCTGTTTTCTGAATATTTTTCACTTTGGGATGAACAACATTTGTTAAATCCAATACCAGTGTAAAAAAAATAGATGTAGTTCTCTACTGAGGGAGGCACTTGTTACTTTGATAACTTTCCCCTGAGTTCTCATTATACAAATCCTAACTACATTTTGGAGCAGACTCAGTGCGAGAGGAAGTAGGTCCAGACTGCAAATAATGATAATAACGGGAGAGGTGAGGTGACAAGAGTTGCACGTTAAGGCCAAATGTTGGAACAGCTGCTTTGAAAACAAAAACAAGCAGCGATGTTTTTGGCATTTGTCTCACCACAGTATTCACAGGTTTTACTGTTTAAATGAGCTCTAATTGGCTCCATCTACAAAATATGGATGGTTGGAGTCACCCACTAGATGGTAGGAGTGGACTATTGTAGCCCCTTGACACTAACCATTACACCAGATACATGGATAATAGCCTACTTGTACAACATACAGTGAAAATGAATTCCATGATGAATCAACTAATATGGGAGTAAAAAATGGTAACAATGCCAACAAAATAGAGAAAATATCACCAAGATAGTGTGAGTGAAGTCTCCTTTCTGCATCTGTTTCGTGACACCAGACGCTGTGTATCTAAGATATGTGGTATCCTAGCAACGACGCACGCCAGGTAACGCGGAGTGCAGAAATGGCAGCACTGGAAAGAGAGCAGTGAAGGAATGTTTTACCTGAACACATTTAATTAAGTGAGAGCTATACTTCGAGTTTGGGAGAGACTATAGCAGCTGTCTATACTGTACGAATGAACTTAAATTAAGAGTCCAGTCTGTTTAATCTCGGGTAAATTAAAATGTATGGACGAGCACCAAGAGTAACTTCAATGACACCAAGCGGTACTTCACCGACAGTTGGCCCCGGATCCTACGACATCACCCGGTACAAAACTGAAGTAGAAGGTAGGAATTAGCTAGTTCGCTACAATATAGACACGAATAAAAACGGTTGGTCTACTTTTGTGTCATTTCAACGTCTTCTTTTTTTTTGTCTGAGAAATGATTGGTCAAAATGAACATTAATTAAGTGAACCTAGCTAGCTGTAAATGAACATGCTAGCTACCAGGAAAACATGCTAGCTTATTGTTATGCATTGATAGCCTAAAGTTGGAATCACGTGATTTACATTAGAAATCATGTTCACCTTAAGGTATGTAGCTAATAAAAATGTAGTTGGCATTTTACATGTTCCTATATTCTCTTTATTCACTATAGTGCTTAAAACAACTGAATCAAAACAATTTAGTTTAAAAAAATATTTACAACATTTAATCTATAATAAACACCTATGAGCTGTTTGCGTAACGATTAACACTTGAATTTTCTATTTTTCTTTATTGTTATTATCACAGCCAGCTATGCTCCGTTCCTGTCTTTGACCAGCAGACAGTCACTCATCAATGAGTCCACTAAGATGTTACCAGGACCTGGACATTATGACTCCACACCTGTCAAGGTAATGTAGCCCAGGCACAGTCATTTAGATACATATAGGGCAATCCCTGGTTGTATCTGAGAGCCTTATACTGGGTTAGCTGAGGCTGAATTTGCTGCTAAATTTCAGACTAGGGGAGCATTAAAGTAGCAGATCTGGCATTAGAAGTAATAGAATGAGATCAAAGAGAGAAATGCAGAACTGTTTTCATTTATTTCTGGCTTTGCAGGGCTTGGCAAGGAAAATATACTTTTGATTGCACTCTCATTGTGTCCCTTTGTCTGCCTGTCCCTATCTGTTGTGTCTCCAGATAAATGTCCATGGTGGCTGCAGTCTTCAGAACCGTTCCAAGCGTTTTGAGGAGGTAGTATCAAAGGCTCCGGGGCCTGGGGCCTACAATGTGTTGTCTGCCTCAGGAAACACACTCAGGGCTGGGACGGCTAATTCAGGACAGGCCAAGGAGCTTGGCAGAAAATTGGTAGGCATGTGGGTGAAGTTATGAGAGCAAAGTAAATGAGCAGTCCAGTTACAGAAAATTATTTCTAACTAATTTTGTCCCTGCACCCTTTTATATTGTCTGTCTACAGTAGATCTGCTTTTATACTGCATGTCCTCAGTGTATATGAGTAGGACATTTGGAAAATTACTATTGTTATTTTAACCTTAAGATCCACCACGTCTCTAATATCAGCACAAACAATAGGTATTGAGTTTAGGTGTGCTGAATTTCACCTTTATATTTTTGCTTGAAAATCAACTGCCTTTGTCCGTTTATTATCAGCCTCATACTGAACCCAAATATGCTGCTAAGAGGTCACTCACTTCCCTCAGATCCCTATTTAACCAAGGTACTGTCTCATATGCTGTTACCACTACGTGTACCCACATTATAAAACTTTTACTTACGCATATGGAGTAAAAATGCAGCAAAATGTGAAACTTTTTTGGCACTGTTTACTGTGAAGTGTTGTTTCTGTGCCATTTGTTAAACAAACGATATGTATAGCAGCGCCTCTTCAAAAGGTGGTGACTGCCAATACTTGCAGACAGTCATTTAAAGCTTCTCTTTTGGCACTAATGCCATCTGCAGACCACTTACTGATCTGTGGGAATTAGCACCTTCTATTTTGAAACCTTTGAGGGAGAACAATGCATGGTGTCTTTGCTGTAACATTCGAATATCTAACACATTTAGTAAAGAATACTTTAAACATGGGAGGTGAAGTGAGGGAAAGCAGAAAGAGAAATCTTTTGTAAGGTGTCCAGAAAACACCCTTCACAGGTTTTATTGTTATAAATGAAATTTGACAAACAGGCAACTTGTAGTTTAGTTATTCTATATTATGCATATGTGCACTGAGAAGTTACAAAAGCAGGCAGTTTTTTATCATTAGCTCACCAAATACCTTGCATGATATATGAACTTTGGAGAAAATATTTATGATGTAGCCTCCAGTTTCATCAGCAGTAAAACTGTGGTGGTGAAACATATAAAGTTCAACTTTGCAGCAATCTGACATAATACTAAGTTGTACTTTTAATTCACCTGGTATGTTTAATTTATGTCCAGAATATGCACACATTGATAAGCTTTATCTGATGTACACTGCCCTGACCAGAGATTATACTCGCTCTTCTATTATGCTAGCTGTAATTAGCTGAACAGAACACACACACAAACTTAGTCAAAAAACTTTCGTATGTTTTTACTGCTTTCATTGCATGTTCCTTGCCTAATAATGTTCTCATTCCTGGATGTTTTTCAGTCTTTCTTCCCCCATTTCCCTTCATTCGTTTCTTATCTTCGCCTTCTTGCTCTTCCTCTCTGTGTCTCCATCCTTCCGTCAGTTGGCCCCAGGCAGTGCTTGGCTACTTTGTAAGCCAGGGCATCCTTTCCATCAAAACCCCTGACTTCCCTCCCCACTCTCTCTGTGTCTTTCTCTCTGCGCAGTGGCTTCAGGCCAAAAGTCTCTGGCTGGTTCGTCAGTCAGATATCCCATCCATTCCCTCCCCAGGCCAGGCCTATGGCTACGAGGAGGATGCCCTGGGTGTGCTTAGCAAGCAGCAGCCCCCTCCCAAGGACACAACCCTGGGGCCAGCCTACTACAATCCACTGCTGGTAAGGAAAGATATACACACATGCACACACATGCACTGTCATGTTGAAGTTTGAATGAACATCCATCAGAGAATGCGAAGCACTCATTTGTGCATGCATGTGTGCTTTCATTAGTCTGTACAAGTATTTGTCTGAGTGTACTCAGTCTGCCCGCGAGGCGAGGTCCATTAGTGTTAGGCAGATCTAATGCACCACTGAAACCCCCCCACCCCACTCCAGTCAGTTGGCCCAGAACCCATTTCCATAGCTAATGAATGCAGCTCCACTTTAAAAAAGCCACAGTGCACCAATGCTCATCCATTTTACATGCCAACAAAGAGAGCCATTAGTAATTATTCTTCTTGCTATATTACAATATTCACTTAAAATAATGCACACGCCTGCTGGTCCGGCTCTCAATTAAGTCATTTCTCATCTGTTAATGACCACAGGAAGTCAACAGCGTCCTTGAGTGTTGGCCGAGGTTGTGTCAACACACCGGCGCAGGCACAGAGGCGCGCTGTGATTTAGGGCTATCAGCGGTGCATTCATCCACGGCTCTTTTTTTCCCCCTCAACTTCTGTTCTGCTCTCTCTTTGAAGGTCCAACCTCCCGTTTCTGTCCGCGTCTCCGTCTGACACACTTGTTTCTTTAAAGTCAAACGCTTTCCCCGGCCCCGTGCTGCTCGGACGGAGTTCAAAAGTGCGGAGAGGCAGAATTAAGTGCTTGTCTGAGGACGTCACTTCAAAGTGGCTGCGGCAACCTTTGAATGATAAGACATGAGACAGACATCAAAAGAGCACAGCTGCCTTTATGTCGGAATGTTATTGAGAGAAACAAAAACATTTATACCCCAAACTTATGGTTCACGTCTGTATTGACAGAGCAATCACCTAACTGCAACTGCTACTTGGTGAACAGAATTAGAGACAGGCTAATATGCGAATAGTGAATAGTCATTGGCTGATACGTCTATGTTTTGGCAGACTACCATAACAGAGCTGGTCAGATGGTGACATGCAGTGCAACCCAGACTGCGTTCGTATAAAGGAGACGGAGCAGCCAGAATCAGTTTATAAAGGATGTACAATGGTACGATGTTCATTTAGCAGACCTTTTTGTCCAAAGTGACGTACATCTGAGAGTTAATACAACACAAGCAACGATCAAGACAGGAGGGAATGAAGTCAGTAAGTGCCAAAAAACTGCTTCAAGTGTGATTGGACACATTATTTATTTTTTAAAATAATAATAATCATCAGCATCATCATGAAAATCCTCGTCAGCATAAACTACATCCTCGTTGTCATCATCATCAATATCATTAAGTTTGGAGGTGTTCATGTTAGAGCTGGGTCTTTAGCTTCTTCTTAAAGGTGAAAGGGACTCTGCGGACCGAATGGAGTTTGGTAGCTCGTTCCACCACCTGGGGACTACTGAGGAGAAGAGTCTAGTTAGCGACTAAGGGCCCTGTTGTGATGGGAGTACCAGGCGCCTTTCATTGGCAGAGCGTAGTGGGTAGGACGGAGTGTAGACCTGTATGAGGGCGTTCAGGTAGGCAGGAGCCGTTTTTGTTGCTGTTTTGTAAGCGAGCAACAGGGTTTTGAATGTGATGCGAGCGGCGACTGGGAGCCAGTGGAGGGATATGAACAGTGGAGTGATGTGCCGTTTTGGGTTAATTGAAGACCAGTCACGCTGCTGCGTTCTGGATCATCTTCAGAGTGTTTGAATGTGCATGCAGGAAGGCCTGCCAGTAGGGAGTTGCAGTAACCAATGCGTGATACCATGAGAGCCTATACCAGCAGTTGTGCTGCATGCTCTGAAAGGTAGGGTCTGAACTTCCTGATGTTGTACAGGGCAAATCGACATGATTGAGCGATGTAGATTTCAGAGCTCCCCAAATACATTCCCTCATTTGGTATTTTGATTATTCTGGAGGAGAGCTCTGAACAGATCTGTAAATAGGAATCAAGTATTGGTCAGTCTCTACACATTATCAATAAGTACCGCGAAGATGTGAAATAGAAATGGAGACATGGGCCAGATTGTCCTCTCAGTAGCACCTCAATTAAACAAACTGTGTTGTGTGTGTTTGTCTAAAGCCTACTAACAATTTCAGCCTGCGGGATCCTTCCCGCACTCGACCCCACTGACAAAAACTTCTGCTCGACTTTCTTGTTCTCATTTAAATAATAAATAGCTTGCCATTCCGCTCTATCAAAGCTGAATGAATGTTTATACCCTCTAGCTGTGTTTTTGTTTGCGCTTTTAAAAGCTCTCCTTGACATAAATTGGCAATTTGTGCCTCTGAACTCTTTGCCAGCTGCGATACGATCACTGTGCTTGTGTGATGCAGAACAGTTGTGTTTCTCTTTTGAACTTTAAGCATCTGAACATCCTTGTTATCCTATCTCTCCCTCTCTAAACTGGATCGGGAGATCATAGTAGAAAGAACCTCAGATCTCGTCCTCCTATTGCTGTTATAGTTACGAAGACAGGCACCCCATGGAGTGAGAAACTTTTTGAGACTCTCTGCCAGTCTTCTCATAACCTGCCTCACAGAATAGACGCAGAGGGCTTGGTCATGAAAAGTTATAAAATAAGAAGAAGGATTTTGGAATTGCTTTGATTTTTGTTTCAATAAGGGAAGAGAGTTGAAGTAAATTGGGAACCAAACTGAACCAAAGAACTAATTGGAAGCTCCCAAAGAAATGGCTTTAGTTTTCACTATGAATTATAAGATTCATACGAATCCTAAGATTTGCTGTGTTTTTGTATGTCTCATTGCTTATTAACTTACACCAAATAGTTTGGTCTGATCTTGAAAAAGTCATCCTACAGGAAATTTGCTATTGACATTCATTGGTCCTACTTTAAGTAAGTTTATGTTCACACCAGAGTCAAACTGGACCGTAGTTTGTTTGGAAACGGTCTGAGACCCGTCTGATCTAGCAGACCATGGTCCGATTGTTTGGTCCGCACCAGAGTTTGATTCCGGCGTTCACACCGACCTAAACGAACCGCACTGAGGGGACAAACGCTCCAGGGTTCGGTTCAATCAGACTAAAGAAGGCTGGTGTGAACCCACCCTTAATGACTCTGTTGGTCAATTGACGCATCCATTCGAACCAAAGAATGTCCAAATTTTCCCTTATCCAGTAAAATATGTCAACATCTTCTACATTCATCGGCACAATACAACACCAGAAAATGAACCCTCATTACTTTGCTGGTCCCTTGATCTTCTTTAGTCCCACAATGACGTTCAAATTTGTGCTTTTGAGAAGACATCTAGACAGCTATTGTATGTATTGCCAGGCCCTTAGCCTGTGTCCTTGTGGTGACCTCAATTTCAGAGCGCTTCTCACCGGCGCTTACTGTTGCTAAGTAACAGTAGTTGTCTGTTCGCACTTCCGCTTCCATTGGCACTGTTTTAAATTGCTCTGTATGCTTAATATTTGAATTTAAATAAACCTTTAATTTAAAATTATGCAATTAAAACATAGAAACAATGGAAAGGAATCGTGTGCTGGTATTAGCAGCAGCACTAGACAAGGAAATTGTACCCTCGAAAAAAATGAGAGGATCAGCTTTACCTCCACCATTGTTGTTGACGAAGTTGACATCTGAAGTCCTGCCCCTTCTTGATTTTGATTGGTCGGTGAAGTGACATTGATGAGTGCGACGGTGTTCCAGAAGTTGAACTATTGTTATACAAAAAACAGCTGATGCAGAGGGTGTTTTTACGCTGAGGACGCTGAGCGCTGAAAATAAAATAAAACGCCCTAAGTGGCCACAGGCCCTAAAAGTGGTTCAGCCACTAATGCCTTCTTTCAGAATGGATTTTTATGATTTTGAAGGTCCATTCATTTTGTACCTGCATTGCTTTAGACTCTTAGTCTTGATGAATAACTTACCTGTTTAAGTACTGTAAGTGCTTGGATTGAAACCCCAGCAGTCATCTGTGTTTATGGCTTTTTTTGCAACACCCTTGCAAAACATTTTAGAGCAAAGTATTACTCATAGTATCTCTCCAATGTGTTTGAGGAGAGAGTTGCCAGCTCCAGATGCAGCCTCTCTCGGTTGTTAAGCTGCAGACTGAACTGCTGCTATCTGAAAGGCCGGCGGCAGAGAAATTCGGCTGTAAAACTCAAAGAGATAAGAAAGGACACAGGGTCTCCCCGAGATCTCTGACATACTCTGGCATTTGGCTGAACTTCACATTTCATTCAGCGCCGGCTTCATGAGCCCTGGCTGGAAGAGAAACCTGATAAGTGTGAATGAGTCAATTTATTTCCTCCTTCTTTGTTCATTAATATATCATCGTGATATCTCCTTCCTTCTCCCCATCATCTTCTTTTTCTCCTTCGTTCTGCCTTTTTAATCCTGTCTTTTATCCACTCCTCCTTCTTGCTGTCTGTCTGTTCTCTCTCTAACTCTTTCTCTCCTTCTGTAGTCAGAGACAAGCTCTGCACAGAAGTATAAAGGAGTCCACTTTGGCAACATGACAGGGACGAGAGATGAGGTGACAGTGGATGAGGGACCAGGTCCAGGACACTACTACCCTGAGATGTGAGTACCACTTGTCACGGGAAATAATTAACTGAGTATTAAAGGAGAAGTTCGGTATTTTTAAACCTATTTTTACAAATTCGGGTGTGGAAATGACTCATAGGAACAAAAACTTTTGGAATCGGTCCAGGTGATTGCCTCGACCGCAATGGCTGCAACATAATCCCCTGGGGCAAATGCACCTGATCAAAGTACATCCACTAAAAGTGCTTGTTTTTGCCACTGACAGGCTCAGATTGTTAGCCCAGGTGTCCGACAACATTATGGAAATTATCCCTACAAAGAGTAAGATCCTTTTTGTGTAACCAGAAACAGAAGTCTCGCTCTGAAATCCCGCAGCTGGTAAGATGTTACCTGAACAGGACGGTGGAAACGCGAGTTAGAGTCGGAGAGAGGATTTGGTAGAGATTGTTGTGTTGGTGGGTTAGTGTATTTGTTTTATCCTCCTCTGCCTGTTGCCCCTCTCTCTCTCCTCGTTCTCTCTTCAATTTCTATGAGCTCTTTGTCCGTATACTCTGGCTCAAATGTCATGCAATCAATCTCACCACCCGCGAGATTTCAGAGCGAGACGAAAGGACGATCTCTGTAGGGATTGTTTCCGTAATGTTGTCGGACACCTGGAGTAACAATCTGAGCCCATCAGTGGCAAAAACAGGCACTTTGAGTGGACGTACTATGAACCGGTGCAATTGCCCTGGATTATGTTGCAGCCATTGCGGCCGTATCGCCATCTACTGGACCGATTCCAAATGTTTTTGTTCCTATGAGTCATTTTGACACCCAAATTTGTAAAAATAGAGCCCAGGTTTAAAAATACTGAACTTCTCCTTTAAGTACCATTCCCCTTCCCCAGTATACCTGACTGTTTCTTTGCTGGGTGCAGTGACTTTCATAAGACAGAGCCAGGCTTTTTCAGCTATAGATACAATTTTCTTTTCTCTCATAAATAAAGCAGATTAAAAAACAAATTATTCAAACCGTCACTTCTGGGTTTAAGTTTGATTTCATTTAAACCGTTTCAACACAACTCCTTTAAAGGTTGTTTCCGTACAGTATTATTTCATCATCAAACAAAAGTTTACTTCAGGCACTATTAAGTTAAATTAAATGGATAACAAATAGTCCATTTATATATATACCTTATTAAATTGGAATTGAAGGCATGAAAAGAGGGACAAAAGGTTGGTTAGATTAAGCGATCCAGGACATCTAATCTCAGGAGTTCACTGCTCTTGAGCTCTCACAGAGATGTGTGCTGAGTAGAGAAGCTGTTCCAGCAAAGTGAAATATTGCTTTGAACCTGGAGCCAGGGCATTAAGTTTGACATTTCTCTCACAGCCTTTTCTACTGATGGCCACGGAGGATGGGCCTTACTAAGCACTTCTACTGTACGATGGTGGGCACACACCCAGCTCAGCTACTCATAGCTGATTGAGTAAAAGAAGGGAAAGTGTGCATGCGATGCAATCACACTGTAGGTGTAGATAGATTTTGGTTCTGTTATACACGTTGTGATTATTGAATCATTAAAGAGAATCAAAATGCTGTCTTTTCTCCTTTCACTGCTGCTGACAGAGCAGTTGTTTTAGTCTTTTAATCTTCTCTCCCCTGCACTCCCCCTTTCTCTACTTCATCTCTCCCCTGTCTGTCTTTGCTTTGTTTATCTCTCCCCATTTACTTTTCCATTACACACCTCTTGTTCAATACACTGTATCTCTTCATTCCTGCTACTTTGTTGTTTTTATTCAACACTCTCTCTCCCTCTCTCTCTCTTTATTTTTATCTCTTCTATGTGTTTGTGTGTGTCTTCTATTCTCATGGGCATTGTCACTATCTCGGTCTGTCTCAGAAACCATAAAACGAACTACGTGAATGTGAACCTTCAAAAGGAGCAGAAAGGCAGAGCTGAGCTCCTCATCCCTCGCTACCACGAACTGGTGCCCAGGCAGGAGGAGAAGAAGGTGAGTCTGTGTTTGTTCATGTAGTGCTATGCCATGCTAAGCTAAGATGAATGAGATAAAAGCTTTAGAGGACTCGGATCATGGTCAATCTCTGCCCCTGTCGGGGACATATTCCTTTAAAATAAGCCTACGTAACTTGCTGATGAGTGGCTAGTATGACCACAAGGGGCAATTAAACCTGCAATATATTTTTGTGGCACTTTGATAAAGCAAACATGTTAGCAAACACTTGCTCAGATAAAGAAGATTTGGACTCATGTCTCTGGCCACCTGATGAATGTAAGTCCAATATTCACTCTCCTTACAGCTGTGTTTTGCTCTCTATCAACACCTGAGGTGAACATCTTGCTCTTTAACCAGCTCACTTTGTCTGTTCATGCTGGGAATGAAGTGCACATTGGGTTCATCAGAGCTTTTTTTACTGGAAACAACTGCATGATGCTGATGAAAATTAGGTGTATGGTAATGGTGAGTATGTTAAAAAAACATATAGTTATGGACTTAATACCAAAATGTGCTAAAAGAGACAAAAAATACTCAGTCGAGCTTAATGAAAACATTTATTATAGCAGCTTTAAATGAGAATGACAGATGGAATAATATCTACCGGTGATGATCTGTGATTTACAGAGCGCTCTTCCCAATTTAATCAGACGTCTACAGCTGGCTCCCTTTGTCTGGCTCTCTTGATTTTCCTCGCCTTCGTTTGTAGACCGTTTGCCTTCATCTTAGTGTCGAATTTGTTTCTTCTTCATTGGAATTTTCTCTTATTTTTGAAGTTGTATCTGTAGTCATCGATCTTTTCCTTGTTTGTTCAGCCATAGTAGATTACTGTTTACTCGCAATGCTTACAGAGACCGGAAGTGCTGCCGCTTAGCTCCGCCTACCCTCTCTGGCAGACCAACCACTGCTGGGTGATGGAAAACGCGTCACTAACTGGGCGCCGCTTGTGATTTTTTCCACGAATGTCGCCACAGACACCCAGTCCATAATAATACTATATACTGCAAATGCAAAGGCTTTCATCAGTGGACGATAGGCTCAATGACCATTGTGTTACCTCATTCGGTGATAGATAGTGACTTAGCAGACATTTATTTAATTGAAAAGTTTGAGATTGTTACTTTAAGCAAGTTTTCTAACATAAGCTATAATAAACACAGCAAACAAAATGCCTAACAATATTAACATGATGATTTTGTCCTGTACATGCTTAAGTGGTGATTTTTAACAAATAATCTCATCCTGCTTTCTTTAACAGTTTTGCCCTGGAAAATGTAAACAAAGGCAGCGTGCAGTTAATCGCTTCGTCTGACACCTACCCCCCACCAGCGGTTTCAGGCATTAAAAATAACTATACAGAAATAATCAATCTTGTCTCTGATGGTCTGGTTTGCTTTTGTAGCTCATAGAGAGTAATCAGAATAAATGTCTGTTTCATAACCAGAGAAAAACTCCTCACAGGAGCTTAAATAATGAATTCTACTTTTGTAAGGGGAAGAATGGGTGTTCTTTGAATATTAAACAATAATTTCATACATGTCAGTAAACATGGCAGCTTTCAGTGTCATTGCATATTGCATGTAATTTATTTGAAGAGCCCTCTAAAAAATATTTTTAAATTTGTGTTTTACATTTTGACTTATTTCAACCATTACAAGTGACACACAGACCGTTTCGACTTTACTTACTATTTCACCAAACTGTAACCAGCCTTCAAACTAAAAAGAGGAAAATAAGAGCTCACAATATTGGTGAGGCAGGCAACTGTGTGATCTGTTATCAATTTGTAGTTGACAGTAAACATTCAACCAATAAGAAGCCCTGAACTATAAAGGGAATTTTAATAATAGCCTCCTGATTAAAGCTATACTTCATTATGAACTACATTGAGAGTTAGCATAAACACCCTATGTATCAAAAACACTCTAGCTTGTGTAGAGCATTTGCTTGCTTACCCTCTCAGTCACTGAAACTTCTAACTAATTTCTGTTTTATAAAAGTTGGTGATTACGCCAGAAAATCAGTCAGTAATGTTTGAACGCCTGCTTAAACTTAACACCACGTTGGCACTTTAATGGCTTTACAAGATGATTTAAAGACTACAAATTGAGACTGATTCATAACAGAGCACTGTGATTTACACTGAGAGACAGAGTCAAGGTAAGTACTTTAGATTTATTCTGGATTTATTTAAGTACAGTCCATTAAAGATGAAATGACTCAAACCCTCCTCTCTCTCTCTCTCTTATTAAAACACCTCAGTAAATGTGTTCGCCCATAGAGGGCAGTAGAACATAAGCTTTAGTCACAGATTGCCAACCACACACACACACTGATACATTGAAGCCGGTTGAGTTGCGGAGAGTTACTCACCTGCATATGAACTTGAGTGTGCTGGCAGAATAATGCTTTGCGGTGCCTTATTTCTCCAGTCGGAGGGGTAGAGTGGGTGAGTCTTAAAAAATGTGGGACTGGATTTGTGGAGAGAGTGGTGGAACTATTTCTTCTGACGAGGTTTTACACCTACGCCTTTCCCTTTTCTTGTGCTCGTTTTCCTGGAACATGGTGCTCCGCTGCCTCCTCTCTGTTAGGTTTCAGATGATTTAATTGTGTGAAGTTAATTATACATGACATTTTATCACAAATATCCTTCCTGCCTTTATATAATATTAGCCACTAAGTTGACTTAAAGTAATTTCTAACACACTGTAATTCATCCCTGACTTTGAATGAATAACTTTCCCTTCTGTGTATGCCTGTATGTGCACCATGCTTTTATTCAGACCCCCTACCATGATGGCTGCACCTCCATCCATCATCATTAGTACCTTACACCTCAACCCCCCCCCCCTCCCCCACACACACGCACACATACACACACATACACTGGCCAGATGGGTCATTACCCACAGTGGGGACACTAAGGACAAACACCTTTACTTCCTAGAGATCAGCAGACAGTCTGCCTCTAATGGCTCAGGGCTGCTGCTGTCCCATACACTGTGTGTGGAGTGTGTGTAGGATTTTCCCATTAAATCGGCATTCTGACAAGACAAGGGCAGCGACTGAGCCAGCCGCTTTTATAAACCATTATGGTGTTTATCCCTGCAATCAAAAGCAGTACAGGTAGAGTTGTGTGTTGCGATGCAATGGCTTCTGTTTCGCGGTAAATAAAAAGTTCACTGTCAGTTCATCTTTAAAATGATGTGAATTCCATGCTAACATTTTCATGGATTGTGTTGTAACGTTTGCAGGACTTGTTATTTTTAGAAATGGGGAAGCAGTACAGCTCCCGCAGGGAGAAAAGGAGGGGGGGGGGGTGTAACAGCTGACTTACACCAAAACTAGTATTATGTACAAAAAGCTAAGACATATTGGTTGGCCAGTATGTTGAGTTACGTATATTATAATTAGACAAACATGAGTTTAAATTCAGAGTGGAAAACCTGGTGTGACATGCAGCTTCAAACCCTTTCTCATACCTCAAGCCTTCGTGCTATATTGAGATTTATTGCTTGGATATTTTTGTTTTGCTGTTTACATTATTTAGTTTTAAATGTGTAGCAAATTTGATTTGATAAACTGACCTGCATGTGCAAAAGAATAGTAAGAAAGCCACTGAAGTCAGCGTTTATGTTTAATTTATCCTGGGATAGAGTTGACTCGGGACTAGAATGAGGAAAGAGGGAGTCACACTATGTTGCTTTTGTGGAGCAATGGCTGCTTCTTCTTTACAGAGGTGTTTGTTGATGGTTTGTCAGAGCCCTGAGAGGTGTGATGGAAACACCAGTGCAGAAATGACAAATGTCGATTTATGTGACCTAAAAGGTGTATGAATTCTGATACGATGGTTCATACAGAGGTCACAATGCTTCCATGTGATTTGTGCTGTTCAAACTAGAAAAGGAAACTCTTGGGAATTATAAACTCAACTCTTACATGGAGAAAGAATTCCTGGACATGAGTGACAAAGACATGATGTACAATCTGAACCCAGCATGTCACAAAGAAATACTTTCAACTTCAGGAAAAAAACTATTGAGAATGTCTTTGACTCCAAGCAGATCAGGCACAGAGCTGATTATCCCATCAGGTTGTCTTGCTCTCTGGGTCTTAATTCCATGAAACTTAACATTTAATCCTAAGAAAAGTACGTACTGTATGTCTCTGTGTGACATTTCAGCTTCTGAGACAGGTAACTTATTTCTAAAAAGACCTGTAGTCGGTGTTCATGATTAAAGGTTGAGGTAAATGGAAGATTTTTTTGCTGAAGTTCACCTCAGTTCCCCTCAAGATTCAGATGTAACCGTGAACCATCACCACAGAAAACAACATAGTTTTACTGCAGACTAGTTAAAGCACCTCTGGCCCAGCTACATTGTGGGTTTATACCACAAATAGAAAAATGTCCTGGCTCTGCACTACTCAGCATCTGTGTGAGCGCGAGGTCTGCTGTGGTTACCAGGTTATGCTCATTACTGCCCTGAAATGCTGCAGGAGTCTTGGGTTGGCATAAGACATGCTTCCTGTGACTATAAAACAAGTAAACCTCCATATTCTTTTTCAGTCACTTAATTGCAAAACAGCAAAAGAAAGGGGCTTTTAACTACCGCACTTTTTTCTGGAGAAACAAATGAAATCAAAGCAGCTCTCTGATCCTGTCTCCTCTTACCTGTCCCTTCCTTTCCCCAGTCTCTCTTCTCATGTTCTAACTGAAGCAACATAATGAAAGGGGGTATTACCAAAGCATGTAACTTCAAATAAAACCATGTACTGACTGTACCTTTCTTGCTTTCTGCTTTCCATCAGGGAGTTCCTGGTCCGGGCCAGTACCACATCAGAAGTGAGTTTGAGATGCCTGTGAAGTCTTGCGGTAACCTGCCAAAGTTCACCAGCTCCTTCCTCTCTCAGACTCAGGTACAACGCAAACACAACTAGACAGTAAAGATATTCAGTGCTTTGTGTGTAGGTACTTTTTCAAGCAACTTCACCAGGGTCCACTGCAGTTTTTCTATGTTTTTGCTTCTTATTGTATTTATTCAATGTCTGCATAAATTCTACACTAGTAGACTTGAACACAGAGATCTCTCTCAAGGATCCATTACTTTTGTCAGTTATTACTTTCCACCCTATTTTCTACCTGATTTTGGGATTGTATTAAAGGTCATTTAACCATACAAAAATGCAACAGAGTATTAGAGCCACATTAAAGAAAAAAAAATTGGGGGTTATGAGAATAAAGTTGTAATATCAGTCAACTGACTGCTTTTCTGATATTCCGCGTCATAATAATATAGGCTAACATAAAGTTACGACTTTTATTCTCGTAATATTATGACTTTTTTCTCGTATTAATACGACTTTATTCTGGTAATATTCTGATTTAATTCTCGAAATCTTCAATTTTTTTTTTCTATAAAGCTCTATAAAGAGTTTTTCTCTGGTTATGAAACAGACTGAAATTAATTCTGATTACTCAATATGACCTATAAAAGCAAATCAGACCATCAGAGACAAGATTGATTATACAGTTATTTTTAACTGCTGGCGGGGGGTAGGTGTCAGACGAAGCGATTAACTGCACGCTGCCTTTGTTTACATTTTCCAGGGCAAATATTTAAAGTGAGTGATACATATGACTGTTAAAGAAAGCAGGAGGAGATTTTCTTTTAAAATCACCACTTAAGCATGAACTGGACAAAAATCAGCAAAGAGATAAGAGGTACGGCTACAGGGGGCGCTGAAATCAACACAAACTGAACGTTCCTCAGGAGCTTTAATGTGGCCCTAATACTCCCTCGTACAAAAGAGATTCGAGGCAAACATTACTGTAGAATTTTTTTTTTGTAATTCCTAAAAATTTAAAAGGATGTGATTAAATGGAATCACCTTTATCTCTGTAGGACACCTGTCGTCTTAAATAGAGTCATTATTAATATAGAAACACAGATTAGTGCACTTTTCAGAAACAGCAGTAATTTTGACTGTGTGTTATGAGGATCTTTGTAATTTCATGAAGTTACCTAGCTACGCATAAAACTAGTTTTTATGGTGGAGATCATCGTGCACAAATATTGATTTAACCAGCTAAGATAGACAAATGTTAATCCATTGATCAAGTGGTATTACAATCTCTAATACACCCTAAGGAGAGAAAACAATCAGACTGCGCTGGAAAGACCTCTCAGAGATAATCTATGGGAGGTAAAGATATTCAATTTAAAATTCCTCAAAGGAGACTGGATTTTTAATATAGAATATATGAGATTAAGTAACACATCCAAGACACTGAGCCGGGCTTTGCTTGTTTAATTGATGTGCTGGGAGTGGAGGGCTTCTTCACATGGGGGTGAAGATGAGTTTATTAAGAGGCTCAGAGGAGCGCAGATGAAGGATGTGAAAATGTGTAGTTTCACGTCTCAGGAAGAGCTGAACTCCTCTGTGGCACTGCCCCACAGACTCGCTCCTGTGAAACTCTCTGACTGATGTTTTAATTATCGCTCTGACACACAGGCACAATGTGACGGTGCATGCTCACACACACACACACACACACATAGAAAATTCAGACAAACTCATGTGCAAACTCATCTGCAGACAGATATAGAGACATGAGAGAGACAAGGTTGCAAGTTCTCCTGACATGCATGCAAATGAACACACCAACATTTCCATGCACACGCGCGCACACACACACACAGACACAAAGACACACACACAATGTTTGCCTGAATTGGCCTTAATAACGTCTGGAACATAAAACGCTTTGCCAGTTTTCTGGTGAGAACAACTGATGCAAGATTCTGGGGTTCATTTGATCTGTGTGTGTGTGTGTGTGTGTGTGTGTGTGCAGCGCGCTCTGACCTAATTTCCCCGGCCACATGCTGTGTTAGTGCGTCGACCCTGTGATGTCGTCACTGACACCCACCGAGGATCTGTGTGTGTATGTGTGCGCACGCACATGTCACAAGTCATCTCCAGCGCAGAACTGAGAGCGACAGTTTTCTTAGATCTTCGTCTCCCTGTGAGTCCGGTTCCATCTGACACCGTTACCCTGCGGAGGGATGGAGAGGAAACGAGGGAAGGAGGGAATGAAGGAAGGAGGGGGGAGAGAAGGGGAAGATAAGAGGGACAGCTGGAATCTTCCAGACCTCGCCTCTTCTCCTCCCTTTGACTTCGCAATTTCCCAATATCAAAGCATCAATCCGACACTTTGTCAAAACGGGCCTTTTCCTTGATTCCCCCTCGCCCTCGCTCCCCCCCACTCATCCCCCATTTTGCTTTCTGTTCCCTCCTTTTCATGTCTCCATCAACTCTCTTTCTATTACATCTTTTATTCCTAATATTTTTTAAGATTATAAGACTCTTTTGTTTCTCTCATTTATCATTCGGTTTCTCTTCCACTCTGCTACTTTTCCATTTCCTTCTTCTCTCTCCTCATTTATGTTTTTTTTTTTCTCCATTCTCCCCATTTACATGTTGTTTCATCCTTTTGTGCCACTTGTGTCCATGGAGACCATCTTTTCTTTGGTGCTTCACAACCTTTTTACCTGATATTTGAACACTAACAGAAAACAGTAATGTAATGTAAAGTGTGAGGAGATGTGCAAATGGTAAACATATCAGGGATGCAAGTGGCTAAAACTTGAAACTGAATGCTTGAGGGCCGTGTTGGAAAAATATACAACCTTTTGCCAGAATAATGTAATCTAAATAATATCCTATTAATTCATTTACACAAATATCATTGTGTGGATTGTTTGTGTATTATTAATTACAGTGTACTGACTAATCACACAATCCAGAGGACTAACTGTAAACATATCAATCTGCCGAAAGATGTAGAAAGACGGAGAAAGCAATAAAGGTTAAAAGATGCAAAAACTGAAGGCTACGACAGAGAGATCTACTAAACTGAAGACGGCACATGAAGTAAACATTCAACAGAACACAGTACGGGATACGTTTTCTTTGTATTAGTTTGGAAATGGAACAATAGAAAGCATTGTGGAAGTCTGCCTTAAGAATAGAGGAAACATGAATGTGAAGTGCCGACAAAGCTCCATCAGTCAGTTCAAGAGAGAAAAAAAACGTCCCCATGAATAAGACTGTATCAAAGCCAGTGGAGCAGTGTAAGATTGACAGATGGCCACAAACCACAGCTCCACAACTGCGTTTGAATGAACACAGTTTATTTTGGCCTTGGAACAGCATGTCTGGTAACTCCTGCTGCTCTTCTTTCTTCTCTTCAAACACTCTCTCCATTCCTAATCTAAACACTTCTCCTCTCCAGCTGCACCTTCTCATTTCCCCCCTTTCTCTTAAAAGCTCAATAATTCAACTGTGCATTACTAATGCAATTTTCATTTCCCCACTACTAATTTTCCTTAGGCTGAATCCTGTTTAAATGGGAAGTACAGATCAATGATTGGTATGTTTCCAAATGTTATATTTAAGGATCAATGTTATGGTTTGAACCTCACCAGGGGAGCTGACTCAGAGTGTGTGAGGCGCGCTGACATTTTTATTGGACATGCTTTTATTTGAGCGAATCAGGTCCTTTTTATCCCTCTGTTGCATCGATAACAAGCAGTTTAATGGTCCAGTCGTCAGAGGCTGAAGAGAAATTTAGAGTAACACAGAAACTCGGTTCGCCTTCAGTAATTTTGACTGAAAAGAAACTTATCTGCTTCAGGCTCTTGATTGCCGGTGTTGTTAGGCTATCAGATAAACACATTTGTACCTGGAAGTGAAGCTAGCCGGCAGCTGCAGCGCTGAATAAGCTCTGATATCATCAGCACAACAGTCAAAGAACATTACATACCTGATTGGGTGCATCATTATTTTTGAGAGGGAGATGCTGTTTCCTCAATCTCATTTTCTCTCCACTTATCTCGCCAATCTGTCCTGTCTGTTTGCATTTTATGCTCTTTCACTCTCTTATGCCTTTCTTTCTCTGTTTTTTTTCTGCTTGTTTGCACTCATGATCCCAGATTTACAAAACACAGCGTCAGGCGCATGCCTCAAAATCAATAGTCCCATATATGTTCTCTTTTGCACATGGAATACATCGATTCTTTCTGCATCTTAAGAACATCCTCTACTTTTTTTTCAATGGGCTGCCATTAAATGTGTTCATGTTCTGTCCGCTCTGTTGTTTATGCTCCTGTTGGTAAAGCAAATATCCACAGCTAGATTTGTTTTTGTGCTCCAGATGGGCAAAGAAAAAATATCAGCTATTAGTTGTTGAACAGCACAATTTCAGTTTGAGCTGGGTCCTCTGCCCTGCCTTCACGGTCACTCCCTAACCTTTATCTCTTTCTTCCCCTTTATCTTCCTGCTTCAGAGGTTTAGCCCTGTGAAAGAAGTGGCGCCCCCTGTTGGTGCATATAATGACCCGCGCTGTGCCCTGGAGCTGCTGACGAAGCCTACAGGGGTGACGAAAAGCCCATTTGGCATCACCGCAGCCCGCTTCAATCCTCACCATAAAAAATGCTCCTCACCAGGTCAGTGTATGGTTATGTGTGTGGGCCAATCTATGCTGTGTGTAATTGCAATCCAGTTCAAAAAGATGGTTTAGCTCAGTTGGTAGAGCAGGTGCCCCGTGTACAGAGGCTACAGTCCTCAACGCGCTGATCGCAGGTACGACTCCAGGTCTGCCGGTCATTTGGTGCATGTCATCCCCCGATCTCTACTCCCTACATTTCCTGTCTCTCTTCAGCTCTCCCATCAAATTAAGGCAAAAAAAGATCTTCCTCTTTAAAGTTCTGTAGTTGTAGCTACCCAGTTTTCTCTTTTACCAAAGGTCCCGCCTTGTTCTGCTGTGCAAACACAAGTCATACAAATGTTCTTGTTTCATTTATAAGCTTTTTGTATAACTTTCCTAATACAAAGAGCTTACCTTCTTATCAATATGCTGTCAGATATAATTGGCAATTACGTGTATCCTGATAATGCCTGAGGATGTTTTTTCAGGCTTTTCTTATTCATTTATTTAAACCAACGTGTAATTTAAAAGTTCAGATTTTAACTTGGCATGGCCATTAAATGTAATCGTACAAGTAACAAGAGGAAGTACTTTGTGGACTGTATTAACTTTTTGAAATGATGTGAAATCTAATTGACTTCTGGTGTGATGACTGTGCAGTGTATGTGTGTAAGTGTGTGTTTGTGCATGCTCATATTGTTCCACAAGTGAACCATTATTTTATAGAGGTATGCGTCATTTGCAAAATCCTCTTTTGCATTCTACCTCAGAAATCACACAGTAAATAATAATTTCAATAAATCCATCCATCATCTATACCGCTTATCATGTTCAGGGTCATGGAGGGGCTGGAGTCAGCTGTCATTGGGTGAGAGGCGGGGTACACCCTGGACTGATAGCCAGTCAATAACAGGGCTGACACCTACGGGCGATTGAGAGTCACCAATGAACCTAACGAGAATGTATTTGAACTGTGGGAGGAGGCCACGCATGCACATGGTGAACATGCAAACTCCACTCAGAAAAGCCCACATCGACCTTCTAGCTGTGAAGCGACAGTGCACTGCACCACCGTGCAGCCTCAATAAATCTCATACATTGATATATCATAGATTTTGATGTATAGGTTGTTCAGCAGCATTGACTTGAGACCGCACTTTATTCCTAGAATGTCATTGTTGTAAATTGCTGATTTTAAAGGCGTCATTTCTGTCAGTGTAATCTCATTAGACATCGTACAGAAGGTGTACCGCATGTTTGTTCCTTTGCTTTGCTCTCTAAATCACTTGTGAGTGTAATCTTAGTTTGTAGCACGCAGGGGCAGGTTATGATTGGAACTAGAGATTCATTCTATTGTGTTTTTGAGCATTTTTCTTCTCAAGCTGTTCCCAAAGCCGGCGTTCACACATGCAGACATGGCACTGCACTGAGGAGGAGTCAACTATTGAAATAGCAGTGTGCCATGTGTGTCTCCATATGACATTTACTGTAGCACAGGTGTCTTTTTCAGCTAACACATACTGCCAAAAGTTAAAGTTACACCTACGCTGCATGTGTCTATTGTCTGACTACTACCATGTGATTTGCTACTAATACTAATGGGTTTGAGGGAAAGACAGTATTTTATCTGACACAATAAATAATAAAGGACATAACATAAAAACATACTCTACACACAATAACCCCACTTTTCTGTGATCCATTGCAGGTCCAGGGTCCTATGATGTGTTTGAGCAGGGTTTAGCCTGTGAGAGTTTTAAAAAGGCATTTTTAGAGAGAACCAGAAAAGGAGGCTTTGGCTCCACCGCTCAACGCAACTCCATCTTCCACAACAAGGAATCGATAGAGGCCCCAAGTCCAGGACAGTATGAGGTAAGAAGATCCATCAATTTACACATTCTTTCATGTTTTACTTTTTATTTCCTTTCTTTCTGTAGGGATAAATGTTCTGACATTTATGAGTCTGAAACAGGAAGCTGTGTGATTCCCCGACAGCCAACTTGTGCGTACATGTGTGTGAATCCTGTGTGTTTGCCTTCAGACAGAGAAGAAGACAGAGGAGCACTACAAACAGCAGCACACCGCGGTTTTCAGATCAGCCACTGAACGCCTCGCTTCATCACTGCTGGCTAAAGTAAGTCTCTCCCTCTCTACTCCACTGCTCTTTTCCCCCCATATTTCTTGTTTCTCTCCAAAGCTTATTTTCCTTTTACTGCGAGCGTCCTCGTGCTTCTCTCTCCACTAGTTTGTGACTTTATTCCTATCAAGCTTATGTCAATCTAAACCTTATATAAAATATTTTCTTAGTATAACTTTATTTAGTTGTAGTTTAAAACAAATTCTTTCATGTTCCATTCAAGATCTCACTGTAATGAGTTGTGGTATTGTGCAAGTTATGCAAGTGTAAATTGGAGTATTTCTATACAACTGGGTGTTAATCTTAAGGCAACAACACACAGGCATGAATCAGAGACTCATTTATCCGAACCTCAGCTCCACACAGGTTCAACTGTGTCATTTAAAAGTCTGCAGACTCCTTCAGGGTCATTTTCCATCATTGAAAATCTGAAGATCAACAACATTTTATAGTTGTAAAAAAAATGTGTCTTTGTATTCAGAATCAGAATCAACTCTATTGGCCTTGTATGTACACATACAAGGAATTTGACTCTGGTTTAACTTTGTTCTCTATGTATACTTAAACATTAAATATTAAAAATTAAACTAATATGTACAAGTCTGCACTCAACATTAAATATTAAACTAGTATCTACAAGCCTGCGAAAGACAATAGTGCAAATATGAGGAGTGCAATGATGCTGATAATATGATTTTGAAAAAATATGGAATAATGTAACAGATGGGTTAATTTACCTTAGGTAGAAAGTTTCCAGTATTAACAGTAAAAAACACAGTGTGTATAGATTCGTGCCATATGACTGATGATATTTACATGAATAAAAAGTGTGTCCATACAATGACATGAACAATTAACAGCCTTATTTACAGGTGACAGGGTTTTTCCACACTGATTGTTCTGACGCTCTGTGACTGTTAAGCGTTCATCAGAGTGACAGCCTGTGGGAAGAAACTGTTTTTGTGTGTCTGATTGTTTTGGCGTACAGTGTTCTGTAACGCCTACCGGAGGGGAGAAGTTCAAACAGTTTGTGTCCAGGGTCTGATAGGTCTGCAGTGATGTAGGATTATGAACTTAATACATTGTTAAATATTATTGTACAAGCACATTGGTGCAGTAGTTAGCGCTGTAGCCTTACAGCTAGAAGGTTCCCGGTTTGAATCCCAGTTCAACAAAGAGGGCCCCTCTATGTGGAGTTTGCATGCATGGGCGTGGGCCTGTCTCTATCCTGCATCTCCTTCTATCCCATTTTCGGCCCATCCAGTCGAGGCAGATGGCTGTTCAACATGAGTCTGGTTTTGCTCGAGGTTTCTGACTGTTAAAGGAAGTTTTTCTGCCAATGTGTCGAATATTGCCAAGTGCTACTCATGGTGATTCATGTTGGGCCTCTCTTTAAATAACATAACAAAGAGTCGGTCTAGACCTGCTCTTTCTGTGAAGTGTCTTGAGATAACTCTGGTTATGATTTGGCGCTATACAAATAAAATTTGATTGATTGATGGGCTCATTACATGAATAGGGGAATGAGGTATGACTGTGGCAGCCCTGTGATTGACTAGCGATTAGTGCCTCTCGCCCAATGACATCTGGGATAGGCTCCAGCCCCCAAATAGGAAAAGCAGTATAGATAATGGATGGATGTATTTAACTGAGGGACAGTAAACATAATGTAAAACCAAAATACTACCTACCTGCACCATCACTTCTCTGGCTTATGCTGCCAGCTTTTCTCATGTATGTAGCTGAAATGTAAAATATCAGTTTCAGATAACACTGTAATATACAAGTATCCACGAGCTTGGCACAACTAAACAACTAAACTTTAAAATATGACATATTATTATTTAAAGACAATTGTTTGTTCAGTGTAGGATTAAGTTTTAACTATCTTTATCCATAATTTGACCTTCAGTAATCTTTAAACTTTAAATGATGCTGTCTGAGTGAATCTTTCTTTTATGATCAAATCCATTATAGAATTTTACCTTTTATGAAATATAGCTATAACCCCTGTATTTATACTTCCACATTACAACCCTGGCATTATAAATGCAGTACTGAGTCAACCATTTAAGTCTGTTACATCTAAAAAAGTGGCCGTGTTTGTGATGTGAAAGCTGGGTTTCTTTGCCCAGTGTGACACAGGATGGTGTTTACTTGCATATAAATAATGTGCTAATGAAGAAACACGGAGAAGCAGCTGGATGCGAGGGTTAGCGACTGACTCTAGTATTAAAATAATGTTCTTGGAGAAAATTATGTAAATTTGCTGCTAAAGTGTATGCGACGGCGTTTTAATATTCAAGATACACAATTTGTGTTTTCAAGTACCCTTCTGGGTAGCAGCTGGTGTTTACTCTGATTTACTCCAAAGGTTAGAAGTGTTATCTAAATCTTGCTGCAAAGGTCCACAGAACTGATCTTAATACTGCAAACTACGCTGCTCTAGGAACACTGAGTTTAAAGTGTAGGTCTGCAGACATCACAGAGGGAGGACAAATGGTGGTCTACTGTGCCAAATCAATGGTTGAGTTTTTCACACACATTTCTCTCTTAGCTCTTCGTCTGATGTTTAAACTCAAAAGGGAGTAGTGCTGTAGGATATTTCTACCCTTCAGGTTCTAGCATTGAACGACCCTAAAACTGTTAAGTACAAAATGCTGGGTTCTTTTTTTGCTAAAACCTCTTACTAATAAGAAAATCACATTCCTGAAAACGATGTCTAAAGACCAGCTGTGCTTAGTCATCGCCCAGGAACAGCACTTCTCAATCATCCCTGTAAGAACACAGAACCCTGCTGGTTTTCATCCCTGCTGTCTAATCAGGGAGTGATTTTCACCTCGGACACCAAGTGAATGAAATTAACTACCTGGTAGGAAATAAAAGCAGCATGACTCTGGGTACAGAGCGGCAGGATGGAGAATTACTTGCCCCAGCAAATTAGGAGCACAGCCGAAGAAAAAGTTGTCACACATGAATATATCACCAAATACATGTGCATTAGAAAGCGAACATAGTTAAATAAATATGTCATGATCAAGCGGCAACCTCCTGTGTTGAAAAATGAAGCCAACGCGGAAGTGCAAGAAACTGCAGTTCCTCAAGTGGCCACTTGAGGCTCCAGAAAAAAGAAATAACATTACAGCAGATGGGAAAACAATATTTTTACAGCAGAAATAAACATGTTTACAACCTGGTACAAAAATGGTTTCTTTATAAAAAGATAATTTAACTGTTCAAGATAACTGTACGGGGGGTGAATTTTTTTATAACACACCCGTTTTAATTATATTAAGCCTTAAATCATAGGGGCCGGGTCACTTGATTGACAGATGGATCCTGCTGGCTGTCTGCTAGACGTCAACACAGACACACAGTCACTGAACTTAACTTCACCTGTTTGTGTAGTTGGAGACTTTTGGGGATTTTTTCATTCAAAGTTTGGATAAATAATCTGTCTCTCTGTGGGATTTATGGAACTTTCTGGCCGTGCAAGAAGTCTGAGCTCTAGCTTTTCAGTGAGATAGGAGTTGTTGGTTTTTCGATCGGTTATTTTACGCCTTCCGGTATGTGCTGTTCACCTGCCGCTATCTCACTGGACGAGCGAGCGGAGAGTCCGCTACTTCTTTAGTCTGATTAATAAACACCTGCAGTCAGTCACTACCACAAAAATAATCTCCTCTGTGGGAAACATGAAGTTAAACTATCTAATTCACCAGCTGATGGATCAGCCACAGACACAGACTGTCGACTGAGTTGACTTGGCGTTTCCCAACCACTCGCTTTTCAGCAGCACCACCCTCTCATCCAAATTTGGTCACTTCATGCTACTGTGAACTAACATGGCAGCGGCCATACTTCGGCTTCATTTTCAAGAAACAAATGGGTGACGTCACAGTGGCTACGTCCATCATTTATACAGTCTATGGTTATGATCAGCAATATTTGAAAAATGCCCTTGTGAGATCAAAGGTCATGTGTTGCTTCTTCTGGAGGAAGGATGCTTTATTCCCTGTGCCACCCTGCTGGTCCCAGCATTGTAGGAAAAAAAGACAAATATTATCTGGATAGTAAGTAGAATCATTTTTACTGTCCTCTGGAGTATTACTGTCTCTTTTTAATAATATGCCACTGAGCTGAGTGCAGCGCCTATTATAATTTGAGTTTTTACACACTACATTTTTTATGCGACAGCTTGGACAAACTTGCTTCTGATTCTACATTTACATCAGCGTTAGTGACGCATTGTTTATGCATTCAGATAATGTGCATTCCTCACATTTTATGCACATCACAAATGAACTCAAGCAAGTGTGATGACACTCATTACAAAGAGGAGAATGATCCATTAAGAAATGTGGTGCTGATCGTCTCTGTAATAGTCTCTACCTCACATCTCTGTCTGCACTGCTCGCCATTTTTCACCACAATGGCTCCGCGTAGTTTTCTGTCAGGCTGCAGTATATTGTGCTGATGGATGGGCCGGCTCACTCACAATCCTCGGTGTGCTAAATCCTAATGTAGACAGCAGAAAACTTGACAGCAATACTACACACTCCTCATATTGTCATGCACTCATACAGTGCACATAATCTGGATGTTGGAGGCCTGCAAGTTTAATGATCAGTGGTAGACTTTCATTATATTCCAGCCACACATGGTGATTAAATATTTAACAATGGTTTTAACTTGGTTCAACTCCCCATAGCAGAACCTCCAGCTTGTTTTCGTGTTCCCACAAACATAATTGGCCGCAATCTCAGGTGGGGAGCCGGCAAGGTCGAGGTGAAAAGAAGCAGTTGGCGTCGCCATGTGTCACGAAGGGAGCACATGTCTGTCTGCAGCCCTCCTCGGGAAAACAGCATGGTTAGCCGTCACAAAGACAAAACTTTTAAAAAAATATTCCCAAAGGCTTATTAAAATGTTCCTTTGAGACTCGATTTCCCTTCGTATTCCCTTAAAGTCTCACTCTTTTTTTCTTCGCAGGCAGTACCTCTGAGTGCTCTGTGGAGAAGATCTGAGGCCACTTGTAATGGCTCCACACAGAGCCTCCTTTATGACCAGTTAATGAAAAATCACCCGGGGACGTCTTAGCTGTAACAGTTAGCCACATGCCGCGCTGCAGCCTTGGCTGTATCCCTGGTAACGGTCCCCTACTGAGACGGATATTAAAAGTGTCTAATCAGGAAACAATCCCGGTCATGAGACGGGAGATAAGAAAGAAGAAGGGGGGAAAAAAAAGAACAAAGGCACAAAGTACGTCTTCATTATCTGTTTCATGTCGGGAAGTTTACGTCCTCTGTACTTTGACTTAAAAGCTTCATCTAGGAGTAGGAGAGATGACTCACACTGCTTTGCTTTTGAAATCAGACACATAAAAGACGTAGCATGTCAGTTGAAATGATAGAAGATGTCTTGTTGGTTGCATTAAACACAGCAGGGAGTCCTGATGTCTGACTTCCAGGAAATGTTTATCATATTCCCTCCAAATTTGTGGTTTATTTTTCGGACAAAGTCCAGTTTTGTTTCTTCTATCACCCCTTTGAATTTCTACTCTATAAGGACTAGAAAAAGCTGTTAAACACATGTTGAATAACAAGCATGGCATGTTTTCTTTAGGTTGATTTTCCTTATCTCGTGGCATGCCCTAATTCAAAGGATGCTTACATTTCTGACAGTCTAAATCAAACACGCCGCACATAACTAATTCAAATATTTGAAGCTATGTCAGATCTGTACTTTAGCTACAGGTCTGGATCTGATAGGAGATGATTACCTGTCTGAGGAGAAGAGAGAATCAGACATGTTGTTGAGAAACGACAGATCTGAAAGTGGAGATTATTATGAGAGGAGCATATCTGAAATGAGAGTTTGCTTTTCTCTCAAGTCTAATCCAAAGATTTTCTCCAGCATTATTTCTCCTGATCCCCGTCTTTACTGCTCTCGTTCTGTCCTCTCCTTCTTCTTCCCTCCCTTTCCCGGTCACATTTTTCCTGATAATGACCTTCTTTGGCGCAGAGGTCGTGGGATACCCTCAGGCAGCGCTGGGGGAGAATAAGTGTGGAATTTAATTTGGACCTATGTTTTACCCCGTGGCGGTGGAATTCCTCTCTCTTCCATACATGAGTGAAATATTTCCCTGTCCCTCAGAGCGACAGGAGAGCGGTCTGACAGCGAGCTTTGTCTCTCTGTCAGTCACTTTTTCACTAATATGTTTCTGCCTTTCGTCATCCATGTCGATTCTGTTCTGTTGCCAATGATGTTGAGATTAATAGAGGCCCTGATGGATGGTTATTGTTGTACTCAGTTAGAGTGAGGGACTGTCAGAGGCAGGGGCATTGGTTCAATAATGAGGTGTTGGCGAAAGCTAAGAATGCGCGGTGAATTGTGGGCTGGAGGTTGTATTCGTAATCCACTGAAATACTGCAATTCATTAATTTTATGTTGGATCATTTGTTAACAAGATTATCCATAAGTCAAGATAACATGCTGTTATAGAAATGAAAATACAGAATGTAATACAGAATATAGACTCCACAGAGGAAGAAGTAGAGACCCAAGCCGAAAGGTCAACATTAGCTTTGTTACGTTTATTATCCAAGCAGAGCCCTTACACCATTCATGATATCCGAAACACTTGAGACCTTATTCAAAGCATAGACTGCATAAATAGATGGACGTGACAGCTCCCTAAAAGTTTAGCCAAAACCTCTCTGTTGCCCCCTGCTGACTGGCTGCAGTATAGGGCATAAAGCCCGCCTCTTCCATGTTAACAGATGGGACATGAATCAAACTATAAAATTAAAAAAAAAAAATTCTCAAACATGGTTTCTGTCATTATAGTTAGTTCTTATCATGCTGATTTACATCCAAGTGTTCATCTGACAAGTTTAGTTTGAATTAGTTATTTGATGCTGTAAAAAGGATGATTGACAGCTCTGTTGACAAATATGGCTCCTGCAGCTGATCTGTTCTGGATTAGCAGAGTAGAGGAGGAACAGTGAGAGGAGACATAACTAAAACAATCACTACAGTCATTGAAGTTTACATATCTGTAAACGTTTGCTTCAGACCATCACAAGAAACTGTTAAGTATGCAGACGTGCGGGATCTTTGCCGGGTTTTTCCCCCTTTTTATAGTTAGCTACATTATATTAAAGTTTGACTTTTAAGTAGGCTGATAGCATTAAGCTTTAGCGTATGGTACATGCTGTGCTGGGATTCACATTGGCCGAGTTGTGTAAATCAGAAGCCTGATGTTGCAGGGCAGAAGAGGCAGTGGTTACAATTTAGCATCTAAAGGACATTTTTGCATTCCTGACACAAAACATTTTGTATTTTGAGTGAGGGCCATGGCATAAGTGACCTCATGGTAATAAACTTGCTTTCTGTAATATTACAGTATACTCACACTGTCCTTGCTTACAGGTGAATGATCATGGGGTTCAACAGGTGCAAGTGCAAAGAAGGGTTACACAGCTGAATAGAATCAGAGTATTCGTAGGCACATCAGTTTAAAAAGTAATCCTTTTTAAATATTTCATAAATTATAAGTAAATGAAATAAATGACTTTTTAGTTTTACTCTGCTACAAAAGCCTAATATTTGACAATACTTCATAAAGTTCTTGTTCCAGCTCGTCTGTTTGCTCCAAGTCATTTCAAACTGATAAACCAAGCAATAAAGTCTCTGCCAGTCAAACAAATTTCAGTTTATCTGCACTAATATCTGCAACGCTGACAATGAACAACACTTCATAATTCTCCTTTCTCCGTGTGAAACTGGCATGAATCAGACAGACGATATTAAAACACAGCCTTTTATTACATTGACCACTGACAGTGAGTGGAAGCAGGATTCATAAAACAAGAAGCCTGAGAAAATAATAATAATGAAAACAAATAGAAGAAGGAGACGTTTCATAACTGGAGACGTTTCCATCCTTTACTTGGACACTCTTGCTGATGCTTGTGGATGTAATAAACTGACTTCCAAAGCCATGGTAACCTGTAGACGTGAATAGTAGTCATTGTACATTTATTAATACCTTACTAGAATTGAAAGGTTTGAAGGTACATTTGTCAGAATTATACTATTTTCTTGTTGGAAATGTGCCAACTGTTAAGCAGTTTTATACATCTGTATCATAAGGTGTTGCTGTATATGAAATATGGTGCAGGGAAAAGGACAAAATTAAGACTATTGAGAGCCCAAAGGAGGCTATATCCTGGCCGAAGCCAGTTACTGATCTGGCCAATGATAAGCCAGCGATGGTAACTGAGAGGCTGGCGTTGGTAAATGAGAAGCCGCCTATTCACTCTACCAGGGTGGCAAGTCATGCGTCTAACATAGCAACCCAATGGATCGGCTCCTGGCTAGGCTGGTCATTAGCTTCTGAGGCTGGCGACTAGCACGCCGAAGCTAGCAACCCAATGGATCGGCTACTGGATAGACTGGTCATTAGCTTCCGAGGCTGGCGACTAGCACGCCAAAGCCAGCAACCCAATGGATCAACTACTGGATAGGCTGGTCATTAGCTTCCGAGGCTGGCGACTAGCACGCCAAAGCCAGCAACCCAATGGATCAACTACTGGATAGGCTGGTCATTAGCTTCTGAGGCTGGCGACTAGCACGCCGAAGCTAGCAACCCAATGGATCGGCTACTGGATAGACTGGTCATTAGCTTCCGAGGCTGGCGACTAGCACGCCAAAGCCAGCAACCCAATGGATCAACTACTGGATAGGCTGGTCATTAGCTTCCGAGGCTGGCGACTAGCACGCCAAAGCCAGCAACCCAATGGATCAACTACTGGATAGGCTTGGTCATTAGCTTCTGAGGCTGGCGACTAGCACGCCAAAGCTAGCAACCCAATGGCTCAGCTACTGTATAGGCTGGTCAATAGCTTCCACGGCTTGCAACTAGCACGCCGAAGCTAGCAACCCAATGGATCGGCTACTGGATAAGTTGGTCATAAGCTTCCAAGGCTGGCAACTAACTAGCTAGACTAGCTAGACTTGGGCGTGCTAGTCGCCACCCTCGGACACTAATGACCAGCCTAGCCAGAAGCTGATCCAATTGCTATGTTGCTATGTTAGACGCATGACTTGCCACCCTGGTAGAGTGAATAGGAGGCTTCTATAGCCTCCTTCGGGCTCTCAATAGTCTTAAGTTTGTCCTTTTCCCTGCGCCATAATGAAATAGCTCTATAGACAGTACATGATGCATCCAGCTATTGCTAATGCACCTCCTTGGAAATATAACTTCAGTAGGAGCTATGAGGGCTAAGTGGTGATGTACTGCTGTGCTATCCTTCCTGTGTGTTTCAGGTTTAAGTAAGTAGTCACACACGTTGAAAAATCATAGCTGCTTTATTGTGCTTCTGGTCCAGCGACGCAGAGAGACATCATTCACAAGGCCTGACGCAGTCATGCAAAACCTCATTAATGTCAATTACAAGTGGAAAAACACCACATTGCTCTCAGAAAAAGACACACACACACACACACACACACAATGGCCATGAGGATGACAGAGAAAGAGAGGAGGGATGACACTGAAAGGAAGGAGCGGTGGGAGGGAAAGAAGGAAAGACAAAGAGAGTGAGAGAGAGAGAGAGCGCCTCTGTGTATAATGCGTAATTATCTATCCTATTAGCTCTGGTTGAGATAATTAGAGTGTTTGCTAAACATACATTTATCAAACTGAAGAGCAGCATCATCCCCCTGCTATGCAGAATGAAACGAAGACAAAAACTAAGGAGGTGAAATGATACTGAGGAGGAGAGGGGGAAGAGCTGGACAGAGAGAGAGAGAGAGAGAGAGAGAGGATCATAATGTAGACAAAGAAAGAAAGATGGAAAGCAGAAAGAAGTGAGACATTGCTGTCTGTGGCTTTAGAGAGATAAAGATGATAAATAAATAAAAAGCCATTTGAGTCAGACACAAAGCTTGACAGCTGCATGGAAGGTAATGCCACAGGCGGGATATTCTTGAAGGATCTGGGAGAGGAAAATATGCAGTGGCCCACGGTTTGTAACTTATTGACTTTTTGTCTCTGTGTTTCATTGCATTTTTATGATATATCCATGGACAGCTAATGGCATGTCACGCTGCAGCCTCTATTTATGGCAGACAAGGGAGTCGGGTGATGAAAGAAAGGAACAAAAACAGGAAAATGGAGTTATAGATTTGATATGGATTTAACTGTCAGCTGTCAGGGTAATGATGATGATGTGAGTCCCTGTGAGGATTCCAGTGCGGTCGCGCAATACACGAGTGTACAGATAAAGTGAGTCACTCAAAATATCACCATACACACACATAAATGTATGCTTCAATTCACAGAATGTGCATTTGCATGGCTTATAAATACATACACATATATTGTTGTATCACATACACAGGAAACACACACAGGAATGCATAATTAATTGACCGATGAGAGACGTGGTTGGTGACACTTCAACCCTGAGGCTTCAGACAGTAACTCTCCCATCATGCTCTGCTCAATATCCTCCTGAACAATTCATAAATGTGATGGATGGAAAGATTTGAGGAGGGGAGGAGAGGAGAGCAGAGCTGTGGTGTCGTCATATCCAGTGGCAGTATTGACTCGTCTTTCTGACAAGATTTCAACTCTTTCTCTTTTTGTTTCTTCTTCACCCTGCCCACACTGTTTTATTTGCTCTTGGCTATAAACAAATAAAAAAGAAGAAGGTGACAAGCAATGATATTGATTTTTGCATCTGGGTCATTCAGTTTTCCAATGGCTGTGTACCTCATCTACCTGTCCTAGCTACCTTTCTGTGTTTGCCTAAACATAAAGACTCAGCAAGATGGTTTACTGATTGATTAAACTCAGCTTTTTACGTCAATTTTAAGCCAAATACAGTCTCCACATTTAAGAGGTGCATAAAGCACTGCTTCTTATCCACTCACTCAGCGTTTAGACTACAAACATTACTGTGTAAAAAGATTGCAAGGTGCTGCATTAGTTTGGAAATGTGGTGTGTTCAGTGTGTTTGATTGGACGTCGGGTATAACGACGCAGTCAGACGACACATCAGGACGACAGGTATAACGACGCAGTCAGACGACACTTCAGGACGACAGGTATAACGACGCAGTCAGACGACACTTCAGGACAACAGGTATAATCGAAACAGTCAGACAACACATCAGGGCGACACATCAGGATGACAGGTATAACCACGCAGTCAGAGGACACATCAGGATGACAGGTATAATGACACAGTCAGACGACACAAGAGGACGACACGTATAACGACACAGTCAGACAACTGAAGTGGACGTCGGGTATAACGATGCAGTCAGACGACACAACAGGACGACAGGTATAACGACGCAGTCAGACGACACATCAGGGCGACCGGTATAATGACGCAGTCAGACGACACATCAGGGCGACCGGTATAATGACGCAGTCAGACGACACATCAGGGCGACAGGTATAACGACGCAGTCAGACGACACATCAGGACAACAGATATAACGACGCAGTCAGACAACATATCAGGATGACAGGTGTTAGACGCAGTCAGACAACACAAGGAGGTCGGGTATAACAACGCAGTCAGATGACACAACAGGATGGCACAACAGGACGACAGGTATAACAATGCAGTCAGACGACACATCAGGATGAGAAGTATAATGACTCAGTCAGACGACACATCAGGACGACAGGTATAACAACGCAGTCAGACGACACATCAGGACGACACGAATAACGACACAGTCAGACGACACATCAAGATGACACATCAAGATGACAGGTATAATGATGCAGTGAGACAACACAACAGGACGACAGGTATAATTAACGCAATCAGATGACACATCAGGACGACAGGTATAACGACACAGTCAGACGACACATCAGGACGACACATCAGGACAACAGGTATAACGACACAGTCAAACGACACATCAGGACGACACATCAGGACAACAGGTATAACGACACAGTCAAACGACACATCAGGACGACACATCAGGACAACAGGTATAACGACACAGTCAGACGACATGAGGACGTCGGGTATGACGACGCAGTCAGACGACACATCAGGACGAAAGGTATGATGACGCAGTCATACGACACAATAGGGCGTCAGGTATAACGACGCAGTCAGATGAAATAACAGGATGACAGCTCCAACGACACGTCAGAACGTCAGGTTTAATGACCCTGTCAATCAACACTAATGGACAGAGTAGCTTTGCAACAAGGTGTGTTATGTAATAAACAAAATATGTCACATTTTTATGATTTAAGTACACATTTGTGAATTCTGCCCTGTGTGTCTCCAGTTTGATTCTCAGAATGAATTCACCCTTTACAGTACATTGAAGTGTTGAAGTGAAAGCTGCAGGTCCAGATCTTTAGCTCGATCTACCTTATATATCCTTTTCCTTGTAGACATGCATCTCAGGCCATTGTCTGCTGTCTTAAGTGCCTCTGTCTTGGCTTCTTCCAGCTTTACTTTTCAGTTAAATTGTCTTTAGATTGCTTTCCATTAAAAGTTGTGTGAGTCTCTGGCGTTTGAAAAAAAAAAAAGTCTTTAATTCAAACAGTTTGCTGGATCGAAGTGAAGTCTGATGTTCAGATCATATAATGTCCTGATCAGCTAACAGGGCTGTGGAAAAAGGTTTTGTGATAGATGACGATGGACAATGAGATGAAAGGAATAAACTAAAAGTTTAGAGTTCTGTCAGCAACTTCTAGAGGCGGTGTTCACACCCCCTCACAACCTTAACCTTAATTTTAACTAATATTTGTACTGATGGTAAACAGATTATCCAGCTAGGAGCACAAATATGCTCAACAAATTAAACAGCAATTTAGAGACGGTGCTCCCAAGAAAAACAACATCAGTTGTTTCAGAAAATGCCCCGAACAAATGCTTAACGTCCAAGGACTGTGGTGAGAGAAATTTCTCTTTTCCATCAGGATAAAACTGGAAGTAGTGTCAGGTCTGCAGAAAAGGATCGATCTAAAAAGCTTGGGACATCGTTGTTTGCTTCCCATTCCTACTGATTGTTGTTTCTTTTAACAGTTACTATGATTGTTCCCTGACCATAACCAAGTGGTTATTACTGTAACCATGACAACGAAAGACTCCCTACCTATAACAAAGTAGTTTAACCAAACCATGATCTTTCCATACACCTTGTCTCAAATAGCTTTTGTGCCTAAATATGAACAAAACTATAGTGTTGCCACATCATAAAACAATGTTGGTAGGCAAAGACAAATTATGTCATCTTGTCGATAGGGGCGTACGAATCTATATATTTGATGATACATTTGGAAATTTTGTTGCAAATGATCTGTTTGATTACAACATTGTGTATCTTACTCTCTCTTCTTTTTGTCTCTTTTTATTGCTAACATTCCCCTTTGGGGTGGCACTAGAGAAAAGGCACGTTGTGTCCAGAACGGAAAGGGCTCCTCCTCTCCCAACCATGAATGTTCTTGATTAATGTCATGGCAGTCCTCTTGTAGGACTTTAATATATCTCGGAACTACTGTATAAGGGCCCGATCAGACAGGACGCGCTTTGCAAGCTGTAAAACACGAGGCGCACCGCACTGCCTTTTTTGTGGAAGTAAACACCCGATCAGAGGCTTTTTTTCCTACTGTTGTTAAGGCAACCACCGAATCATTAGCTGTCATTAACCTAACCGTTACATTGTAAACTGACAGAAGGCTCGCCTCTCCTTTCATCCGATTGGACAATGAGAAAAAACGCCCATGACGTCGGGCGCTTTTCTGCTTTGAGTTGAAGTTTTTTCAACTCGAGGCGCTCGGAGCGTTTCCTCAAAAACGCAAGGCGCACAGAGCAGAAAAAAGCGCGGTGCTCTGCAAAGCAAAAGCAGCGCTCAAAAAGCGTCCCTCTCACTGAAAACAAAAAAGCCGCCCCCAGCTGCTAAAACCGACCTGTCTGATCGGGCCCTGAGAACCTTTCGCCTGTTGTGGATGGTCAGAGGATCACTAAAAGAAAACCGAAACTCCGGGCCCTATCTTACAACCAGTTTAAAACAACTCAAGCACAACTGTTATTGCCAGTCTCTGACCAATGCTGTTTTCATTTTAATGCCCAGCACCCTCGTCATGCAAATGTACTTATCAACAGAGGACTTAGTGGTGGCAAGATTTTGTTTTTCTCCTGACATCATAATAACACTTTTCAGATTGAGTGGACAATCTGGTAATGCCAGTGGACAAGAACATGCTCACCGCCAACTCCAGGGAGCTTTAGTGGACTCCTGCTCAAATTCTGCACGGGCCAATAACTCCTGCCCGAACACGATCCCACCAGAGACAGACACAAAACCGTCTCAGACACACTGCCATGTTTTCTTGCCATGAGTGGGATAGATACTTATTAATTGATTTATATTCAATGAAATTATAATTTATACACGCATCTTAATAGCACTTGTATATTGTTTCATATCTGCCTTGATTTACAGAGACAGCATTGGGACGGCTGTGAAGTGAAAGATGACTGAAAATAGAGATCATGTAGACAGTTAAAGGAGAGCTTGAGCGACTGGAATAAATGAGCATGCCTGCATGAGCAACAGAGGGAAAGACAGCAAAAAGAGAGAGCAGAACAAGTGAGTCTTAAAATGTGTGATGGGGCACAGATGGAGAAGTTGTCTGTGTAGCACTTTCAGATTTTATGATGTGTGGATGCTCTCTAAGTTATTGCTTGGAGGAAAAGATCACATACGCTCGGTGAAATTCTTTTTCTCTCTTTCCTTCTCTTCCTCTCTTGCTGTGAAGTCCTAGTTATTGTTGCCTCCCTGCTGTCTAGCTGTTATAAAACAAATCAACTGAAAAACAGCCCTCCCTCAGAAACAGCCTGTGACTTAAAATAAAAGACTTTTTACAAGTAAAGGTGAATAAACACGACATGATTTCTCGAACTTTTGTACAACTCCAGAGCAATCCATACCCACTGTTACTTTATGCTTTATGCAGTGCTATCATAGAGATAGATCTCCTGATACACAGAGGTAGCCAAAATCTGTGTTTTAATCGTAAGTTTATATAAGGGAAAGAAAGTGATTAAAAATTCTAAATGGCAAAAACCCAGCAAGGCATCATATCTGCAGGTAAACAGAATAAAATGTTCTTTATATTTGCCAATTGGCAAGGCAACAACATTTGGCCCTTACTCCACAAATGACCCACAGGACCATTACCAATCTATTCATAGAAGCATTTTATAAACACTTCTGCATTTTACTAAATGATTAAAAGGTGCGCAGTGGAGATTTTGACCCTTTGTAACCTTATGGAGCAATGTTTCCTCATTCTGTCTGCTGAGGGACAGTTGGTAGCACTAACACGCTAAGAAAGGTAGCATTGCGACAACAAAGGAAGTAAACATGGATGCAGTAATTCAGGACAACATGAAAAAACAAACTGCACTTTCGGGTCTGTGCAAACTGTGTTGATTGTTTTGAGTAAGCTGAGCTGATTTGTCCTTTTTTATATTTCTGTGTCCTGTGACATGTTCGAGAAAACAGTGTAGAACAAACACTTCAATTTAAACAGCAAGGTCACAGCTTTTATACAGTACTGGATGTAAAATAACATATTTTCTGTCTGCTGTCAGAATCAGCCACATGCTTGATCTGGCAAATGTTATTTTTATCGACTTGCTTCGGAAAGTCTTCAGTAGTGGGAGAGATATTGGATCTCATCTTTATTTAAATGGGAATAGTTGAATCATCAGCAGACAGTAGTAGACCCATGGCACTGTCCAGGATAGAGTTCAGTATTCTTAGTAAACTTATTTTGCACTTTTAGAATGGATTAGAGGAAACGAAATGTGACAAGGCCTTCCTTTGATGAGATTGTCTATGTTATCACACATGCTGTATTTCTTTAAATCTCTTTATAACTGTTTACACTTGATTTTCTGTCTTAATGTTTTCTGTCTTTCTTGTCATCACTCCATATTTGTAGTTTTTGTCTATCCTTAAGTTGCTCAGTCAATCTCTCTGTCTTTCTCTCTTTCTCTTTAAGCAACTCCTGATGTGGATGAAGTAGGACATGTGGTGAGCAGCTGTGTCCCGTGTGTGAATACCTAAATGTACATTTCTCCGTCCAAAGAATGGGCACCAGCTGTGGCCAGCAGCTGTGTGTGTAGTGCAGTGCGGGTGTGTGTGCGACCCATTTGCAGGTGTGGGCACCATTTTGCAGCAGCTGTGTGTTTTTTGTGTTTGGTTGTGGACAGCTGTTTAGTAGCAGGTGATGATTTTAGGAGCCAAGCAGACAGTCATCCAGGCAGGCGGCCAGGGAGACGGCGAGCAGAGCTAAGCCCAGATGATGTAAGGAGGCCTGGGCTGGGCGTTTACTCAACCAGGCCTTCTGGACCTCTGCTGGATGGCTGCTGGTTCAGGAGGGACCCAGCTGTGGGTGTCAGTGTTTACACAGGACTCTAAAGCACCCTGACTCCAAGGACAGCTTTCTGATTAATACTGTATATAAATCAGTCACAGCGAGACAAGTACCCTTTAAAATCAGATAAGCTGTTCAGGTCTACATGTATATGATGTAGTGCAATGAGAGGACGGAGGCTGGTAGATTAAAGTCAAATAGAGCACATGTGAGATAAAAAGAGACAGGTTAAGAAAAGATGCAGTTGATGTGAGGAAACAGTAAAACTTAAGGCCTTAAAAGATGACGTGCAGAAAAAGAAGACATGGAGCACGAAAGACAAAACGTGAAGACAAGGCAAAAATAAGCAAATAAGGCAGTAAGAATGAAGTAAAATAAAGTAGAAAGAAAAGTAAACAAGACTACAAAACTGTAGCTGTCAGCATATTGTTAAACTAACTGCCACCTATAAAATGTGAATAGGAAGCGAATGGGACCCATATGGTTTCCTTCTGTCTTTCCATCTATATAGAAGACCTGTCGAAATCCTCATTAAGGCCTTATGACACCCGCCTTACCTCCACTAATAAAACCAGACAGATGGTTATCAAGCCCAATGATGAGACACCAGCTGTGCTTATGACACACAATGACATAGATTGTCTTTTCTGGGAGGAGAACATGCAAACAAAAGCTGCCTTCACTTTTTGTTTAATTACTAGCAATCTTTTGTGTTACAGAAGGTAAATTAACACAGAAAGCACAAATATGAATGTTTAATCTTAAAAAAAATGGTGCAATGCAGGAGACTTTGTCAATGTCATGCTAGTGAAAGTTATGGTAAGCATGATATCTAATCTTATTACACGGCTGTGTTGATACTGTTTCATTATTGCATTCTGAGACCGTTGTTATGAAGAACAGACCGTTGCTAGGGATGGAAAAACTGCTAGGTTAGCTCATTTTAATGTGAGTAATAACAGCTACGTTAGCTCATGTTAATTTGAGTAATAACAGCTACGTTAGCTCATGTTAATGTGAGTAATAACAGCTACGTTAGCTCATGTTAATGTGAGTAATAACAGCTACGTTAGCTCATGTTAATGTGAGTAATAACAGCTAGGTTAGCTCATGTTAATGTGAGTAATAACAGCTACGTTAGCTCATGTTAATGTGAGTAATAACAGCTAGGTTAGCTCATGTAAATGTCAGTAATAACAGCTACGTTAGCTCATGTTAATGTGAGTATTAACAGCTAGGTTAGCTCATGTTAATGTGAGTATTAACAGCTAGGTTAGCTCATGTTAATGTGAGTAATATTAGCTTGGTTAGCTAATTTTAAGAAGGCTAGAGTTAACCGTTGCTATGGATGCAGCTCTAACTGAGTGTAATAGACTATTTTTAAATGGAAAACATAAAGATTATCAGCTTTAAATTAATCAAATAATTTCCAAATCAATATATTGTGTCAAATAATTGATTTCCTAAGTAAAAAGCCGTGCTATAAGTGGGATACCCCATTCCACGAAAACAACCTGCTCACTGTGCATTATCCCTTACTTAAAAGCCTTTAGGGGTCGGTATACTGTGCACTATTTGTTCACACTTTTTAATATCTTGCACCAAAACTGCCAGATTCGCTGTTCAGCGTAACATATAAACCTCATGGGACACTGTGGACTCAAGAGACACAGCCTAAGTAACCATTATTATGTATTAGACTCCAAATGGGGATATCCAGTCTGTTCATTATCTGCAGAGTGTGCCAGCAAGACTGAGGATAGTGTGCAGAGTGGGGGCATTAGTCAGTTTAAGGATGTGCAGCTTTTACAACAGGAAGTGCCTGCACATTTTTTTTACCTAATTTATCCATAAGGAAACTAAACAAAAATTTTAAGTCTGTAGAATAGTCATAAATCCATAAAACATCGAGTACGAATGTTTTCCCAACCAGATTCACTATTCAGCCCCTACCACTTGAAACCATTAAAAAGTTGGCTTCACGAACAATTTTAATTTTATTTATTATTTTTCCTAGTATATACGTCCTAGTACAGTATATAGTGTAGCTATGCCACACACATATGCATGCATGCACTTACACACAGACACGCACATGCCTTTGCATGTACATACACACTAGGGATATATATTATCTCCAGTGGAATGATCTGAAATATGGAAATACAGTCTGAAAATAGCACTCTGCTCCACCAGGAAGAATGAAAGGTTTTAAGAGTAATGAGAGGATGAAGAATGGAATGTGAGGGTAGCACACACACACACACACACACACACACACACACACATGAATCTCATGTGCAAAGCCCGGCCATTAGTCAAAGCTGTCACTGAATATACTGAGCCAAATCATTAGTATGGTGGTTGTCAGGTACATTTGAGTGGCCATTAGTGTGAGAGAACATGGTGAGGAAGAAAGGCTGAAAGAAGATAACAAGTCGCGCCTAAATGTGTGTTTGCTGCTAAACTCTTATGAGGCTGGACATTTAACTGAGCATGTGTTTTGCATGCACTGAAGTAGAAAGTAAGAAGACTGATTTGTTGCATTAAAAGCATCAGTTAATCAGTGTTTATTTTTAACATAAGAAATGGCAGATTGTTGTTCAGAATGTGATAAAACAAATATCAGTTTGAAATTCAGTTTTTAATTAAATTTAAAACTTTTAAAATACATTAGACTTAGACTTAGACTTAGACTTAGACTCAACTTTATTGATCCCTTTGGGATGACTCCCTCTGGGAAATTCAGTCTCCAGCAGCTTATACAGTACAATACAATAGGAAAGAATCAGCACACAGAGGGTAAAAAATAAAGATCAAAATATATATATCTATCGATATATATATATATATAAAAAGTACAAAATTAGATAATTAGATATTACTACGTAATAAAGTAGTTAGCGCTGTTGCCTCACAGCTGGAAGGTTCCTGGTTCGAATCTTGGTTCGGACAAAGTGGGCCTTTCTGTGTGGTTTGCATGTTCTCCCCGTGCATGCGTGGGCTCCCTCCGGGTACTATGGCTTCCTCCCACAGTCCAAAGACATGCTCGTTAGGCTAACTGGTGGCACTAAATTGCCCATAGGTGTGAGAGTGAGAGCCCTGTGACTGACTGCTGACCTGTCCAAGATGTACCCCGCCTCACGCCCAATGACAGGGATTGGCTCTAGTGCCGTGACCCTGAACAGGATAAGCAGTATAGATGCATGGATGGATGGATGGATGGATGGATGGATTAAAGGACACTTGTGTTTACATCCTTTATAGATATGTTGAATTTGGCTTTCCTTGGGCTTTCCAGATGACATGCCTTTATTGAACCCCCAAACTACTTAACTCATCTGTTGTCATTTTCACAACAGTTATCACAAAATTAATCAAGGAATGTTCTCCTATCCCCTGCCATTGTATGTATGCTGCTCAGGAAACTCAACCATAATAAGAGCCAGTTGGGACTGTGGACCTGCACTGTTATTTCACTAGATTTTTTTTAGAGTAGCAACAAAAGACAGGGACAATCAGCCTTTATGCAAACTAAGAAATTTGAATAGTAGAGGAAACCTTCAAGAAGGAGGTCATTGTCTTGTTGTTTTGTTCATGAATCAGGGGAATCTTACACTCATAATGTAGTTTGTTCTTTTTATTGTGTAGTGCTTAATGCAGTCTGCTTCTTGACCGTATGTAATGTAAGGCGACCTTGCCAATTGCATGAAAAAATTCAGGACATATTGTTCACAATGCTTGTGAAGCATTGTCGTCCCCTATACACTTTTACTTTATTTAGTACTAACCTTCTTGTTTATTTAGTGTTTGCTGCCACTTCATGTTTATTATATTACTAATACCAATATGCTTGATTGGTAGTTCTACAGTATCTCAATTAACTAGAAATATGCCTTCAAGTTTATATATAACATGTTTTTATACACCAATAACATGAAGTTATCATTTCTTGCTGCTATATCTGTCGTGATGCCAGCGTCGCATCAATATTCGATTCCGATGATTCTGTGTCACCACCGGCCTGTCAAAAATGCACACTACACTACATTCACTGTGAGCTTTCTTTCAGACAGTCAAGGGCAGTGTGACAGAATCGTTAGGAAAAGTCGGATTCGTGTGTGTCTCTGTGCACATGTGGGAAGATAAGTATTGAGCTGTCTAAATGTCAAGGGTGTGTAATTAAAGACAACCTGAGAGCTGTCAATAGGTGATGACTGCTACTGGGAACAGTGGTCGGCTACACATTCAGGTATAATTACGGACCATAGGGCTCCTCGACAGGTGCGTGAGCGCATTATGTAGCGCAGGTTGGAGGATGATTGCTTTGCACTGTTAGATAGATCTGTCACAGATGTGTGTCTACAGGTGTGTGTGTGTGTGTGTGTGTGTCAAATCCACCAGGAGACATACCAAACCCTGGGATACAGTAACAGGTGACAAAAAATTCCCTCCCCTTCATTCAATTCATCTTATTTTCCAGCAATGCCACAGTTGCTTTCAACATCCCACAGAATCGTGTTTGTGTTGGTGTGTGCGCGCCTGGAAATCGACTGTCTCTGCGTGTGTTCAAGGTTGTATTGTCGCGCACATGTTGTGCTTGCCGCCTTTTCCTCCCACTGTGTCTATAATGAAAAGCTAAATGGCTGGGGCTAGCGATGATTAAAGATGGACGGTTACCTTGGAGGAGAAGGAGAAAACAGCGGGGAAATGACAGTTTGAGGTAAATGACAGCTCTGCTATGTTTAGGATAAATGGATCGTGCCGCTATATTCAGCCTTCGCCATCAATTATTCAAAGACCCACCGACAAGACAAATCCCCTGTAACTCAGACTCCTCTGCAGCGAGGGGAGAGCAAGTTTAGAACCAGTTCCAACTTTCTACAACTGGGATCCATTACATGTTCACATCATCAAGCATATTATCTCTTAATTGTAAGCGATTCATTAATGACCATGAATGTAATGAGCTTGTTATGGAGGCTATTCATGTAAAATTACCTGTAATATGTTTGAACCGTTGCCCATGTTTCTATCATCTGTGTGAAGAATCAGCATAATGACAGGTGTGAGCCAACCACTCATTGGCACTATGGAGGAGATTTCTCCTTGTGTGTGTGTGTGTTTGCTTGTCTGCATTTGCATGTAAATGATGTGACATGTACAGCATGTCCTTGCGTTCTGTGCTAATATTCATGCATGAATGTGTACATGGGTGATATTGTATGTAGTGTGACAGATGGGTGAGTGAGTCATTTCTCAGTGTCATTTTTAATGTGTGTCTGTTATCCTGTGGACCTGTGAGTTGTGTATAATAAGATGACCCCAGGAACTCTACATGTTTCGGTGATTGTGTGTTACATTGTCTGATGTATCCAAGAGTATTAGAGACAGTGCCACGTGACACTCAAGGTTATGTTTCCTTCACCATCATTCGTTTCTTTCCAGAACATTGAAATGACGTGCAATGTTTTTTTTCATAAGCATCTCTAATGTTATATGTATTCAGTGCTAATTAGCAAATGCTAGCATGCTACATCATGTCGTCAGTCAATGGGTGAACATCATACCAGCTAAACATTATTATACAGTATAACCATTGACATTGTAAGAATGTTAGCATGCCTATGTTAGCATTTAGCCACAGAGCTGCTAGCATGGCTTAGTGTCCTTGTGCACATATAGCCATTTACAGGTCTCGTTCCCCTCTGCTCTCCTGTCCCTGTAGGATTCTCCTCCACCCAACAGCTACAATGTGGGTCAGATGTTTGAAAAGGCTAATGGCCGCTCTTATTTGCAACCCCGAAGTGAAGGAGCCAAGAGACGTCAGAGCTGCTTCCTCTCTGCTGCACCGCGGGATAATCTGTTCCTGAGATGTGACCCCAGTGTGCCAGGTGTCTCACATGCACACACACACACACACACACTGAACAGCATCACACAAGAGAAACAGATCTATCTGTCTGTCTGTTTGTCTCTCTGCCTGTCTGTCTGTTTCAACTCGGAACATTGTGAAACCTAACAGCTCCACCTTTTCACCATCATGCGGTGCAATTAGCTCCATCTCTGTGGGCCTCTAACCTAATATTTACCTCAATTACACTCCCGTTGAAAAATGTTGTTTCAAAATTGATAGATTCATGACTTACTTGGATAATTTATGAGTAGCCCCATTTCACCAAGGGACTCAACCCATGAGGCACCCCAAACCGTTTAACCAAAATCCAATTTGCATATAAATAGATTTGGACTGTTTGCAATAGTGTTTCTTCTTCACGCACACACATGCACACTTTTATGCCCACACACACTGGAGCTGATGTGCACACACAAGCATGTGAAAACTCAAGCACACATACACTTAGACACACACATTGATAGGTGTGTGGTAACGCACGCATACAATCATTTTGCCCATTATTGAATTTGCATTTATGAATAGGCCTTTAGTATATAGAACATTAGGGAGTGTTATATTTCTCATCATGCTGGACCCAGTGTGATCACATTTTATATAATAGCAATCACTTTACTACTTTTGAGACACACACAAAGTCGCTGGAGAAAAGTGTATCATATAACAGTTTGTGACTTACAGCTCAAGGTGTTTCTCATGCAGCCATGTTGTTTTTGGTGCCATGTTTTTCTAGGAAGCTTTAAAAGTCTTTCAAAGTCTTACTGTAAAACTGTGTTGAACCAGTGATGGATTCTTGTTCTTATTACTTGTACAGCATAAGATCTGTAGCTCAGGGGTCCATTATAGCATTTCAAAATCGATTGTGAAAGTTGTTTCTATAATTTAAGAAAAGTTGGCAGTTGATGTTTTAAACAATACAAAATAGTTAGTAGTGGAAACAACTTGGTTCAAAGGATAAACCCTGGAGGCTTACCTTCTTCAATTTGAGAACAGTTTTCATCTTTGAGAATTTATTGCAAATGTTTCTTCTTAAAGTGAAAAAGTCTTTTGATAGGCTTGTTTTTACACTGTGAGTACATGTATATGTGTGTGTTTGTTTCTGCATTCACAGCATGGGTTTAAATATGAAAGCATTACATTAAACACATGCATCTCTGTACATCTGCTTGTGTGTATGTCTCATAGTATATTCATAAAATGGTAACTTTATCCAAAAGGAACCCACAGTGAAAAATCCTGACTAATCCCTGCAGTGTATTTGGTTGTATAACATGTCTTGGTGCTGGACAGCAGGGCGGATCAGCTCTCTGTGCGCTGAGCTTTGATCATAGTTCAGACAGTTACGGTTACATTAATCTGCAGCCCATGAAAACAAGACAGTACACCCTGGTTACTCTGTGCAAGGCACCCATACTGCTGTGACTTTAGTGGTACGGTATTCATGAAAGGGAACAAAAGGTGGATCAACCAGAGTGGCTTTATGCATAACAGAGAAAAACATGATTAAAACCATATTTTTTACCTTGAGCAGAATAATTTATTGTCATCTTAATGCAATGTTGTACTCAAAGTTATCTGCCACAGCACCTTGAATGTAGCTCCAAGCAATGTCGTTTAATTCACCTTAACCCCCCCAAAATTAAAATTAAATAAACTGTGGTAGAAGTTTTGTATCAGAGAAAAAATAGATTTTTGTAGCATCCATTCATCCATACGCTAAAGTTTTGGGCTGGAGACGATCACAGCTGACATTTGGCAAGAGGCCGGGTTGCCCTGGACAGGTGGCCTGTCAATCACAGGACTTTGACATACACATTCACAGCCATGGGCATCTTTAGACCAATTCAAGTAATCTGCACGTTTTTTGAGCAGTGGAATCATTTGGATTATTGGCAGGAAAACTTTATGCACACAAGTCCTACAGAGTACATGATGATCTGGTGTTTGTATGTCTGTGGGCATGCACCCGTCTTTCCTGACTCTGTTAAAGCAGCTTGATTTAAAATGATGCATTCACTTTTGATGATCATCATGTGTGTATAAATGTTCATCAGGTCCTGGCCAGTACAACCTCAGTGTGAAATCCTTCCCTAAAATGGCTCTGATCTCCTCCAGAGAAGATCGATTCAAGGTCTCCATGAACACCAACCCTGGGCCTGGAGCTTATCAGGTAAACATGCTGTTACAGTTATATTCTACATGACTCGCAGAGCAGCCAACACTCAGAGTGAGAGTAAGAGGAGACGTGTGCTTACACAGACCTAGTTTATGTCTTTGTTTGTGTGTCAGGCCGCAATTATGTCTGACATTATATTATCTCTGTGGAGAAAAAATTAATTGCTTTGTAAAATAGAAATTCCTGTGGTTTCGAACTCTTCCACAGCGCAAGGCTGAATAATGCAGTTTCCCTCCAAAGGCAGTGTTTCACTTTGTGGGAGAATTGTTCTTAATTGACCTGCCTGCTTAAATGAAACTTCGAAAAGTGAGTGCATTTTTTATTAAGTGTAATGTTGTTTAATGCAGCCACCACAGACTGCTGACAGAGACAAATGCACTCTGTGGTTGGAGCATAATACAGCTGTAATGAAACCTAACCAGAACCTAATCTCTGTCTGCTCCTTTTCACTGTGTTTTAATATAAATTACAGTTTTGTGTTACAGCTGCTGGTAGTTGTGTGTGTGAGATGATTGAAAGAGCAAATGTTGCTTCCAGTCCCTTCTGACTTTGAGTCATGAACTTCAAAGACAGAACCACTGAGTTTGATTTAAACCTTGCTATATAGTTCATCAGTATGTTCATGTCTATGGGTGTAGTGTTATCGCAGGGCTCTTTGTTCTCTTTTATCTGTCTCTGTGTCTCTCAGTCTGTCTGCTGCCTCTGTGTCTTCTCTCCAGCAGTTCACTCACTCTCTCTTCTCACGGCTGTGCCTGTTTCTGCCTTCATGTATCTCCCCAGATTTCTACCATTTCTTTCAAAACTGATCTTGGTCAGTCGGTGTTGACAGTTCTGACATGAAATTGTACCCTGTGTTTAAAAGAGAAAATAGAGAAAAAAAAACAGTGACACCGACCACGCTGTGTCTTTTCATGTCAATACAACCAAAGCAGATGAATGATTTGAACGTTTGACCACCCTCAAAGCTTGGATATGGCTCTGGCTGATTTTGTGATCATTTAGAGCCTATGTCTTCATCTTAGTGCACTGTCAAACAGACTCGTGTTAGATTTTCTACCAGATACCAGAGAAAAACATTGTCATCTTCACTCAGCCACGTAAACTAGGTAACTTCTCTAGTTGAGCTCATTGTTGCAACTTGCTTGCTGAAAATTGTTCCAAAAACCTGTAGATGAATGAGAGTATAAGTTAAGAAGACCCCTGTGTGAGAAATATCCAGCCATTCCCACACTGTAAGTAAGTAAGTAAGTATAATTAAGCAATATCACACTCGAGGTTGCGATGTTATACTGAATATCAGAACGGCTGTGATTATCTGCGGCCTTGTGCCTACGACCAAATCACAGCCGTACTAATATTCAGTATAACATCACAACCTCGAGTGTGATATTGCTTTTATACAACAGTTAAACAAGCGGCAAATAGAAGTAAACAGAAATAATCAACAACAGATTATTTTTTGCTCCACCAACTCAACTTGTTCCACAACTTAAACTGAGAACTGGACTTTTGTTGCCAAGCAACCCAAACATTCTCAAGCACTCTGTGTCTACAGATTACCACAGATCAGCTATTTTTTATCATGTATATTTATCTGTTTGTTTTAATTTATCATCAACCAGTGAAATAAGAGTCTGCTGTGTGATGCAGAGGTACCAGCTTGATTAATGTAGACATACACAGTCTGCTGTAATGCTTATTAACAGTATTCAGAACACCTGGCTGAGGCGGAGTGATACACAGAGGGAAGAGTCCCAGTGATGTTATTCTCTATATCAGCACTCACAGAATGCCTCTTATCCAATCAGATTACTTGGATGGAACTAACTGCTGTATAATTTTATTTATGTAGCGCTTTTCACAGTCATAGGTCACAAAGTTCTGGACACCACCTTCAATGTGACTTTACAATGACAGTTAGTGGTCAACCAAAATGCTAGTGGAAAAGCGCTTTAAGTGGTTGGAAGACTAGAAAAGCGCTTTATAAGTGCAGCCTAATTAACAATTCCCATTAAACTGGAGTCAAATTTCTTGTTTGTGCACACACAGTTGGCCAATAAAGCTGACTTTCATTTCTGATTTGGTGCAGGAACAACTGTTTTGGGGGTACATGTTTACTCTTACTTGTTAATAACGATAGAGAATATAATAGTCAGTAAACTTGACGCTAATCAGCACGTCACAGTGTAGGAGCGTAACAGCGTGCATCACTTTACAAGTACTAAACCTCTGTAATGTGACCTCGGTCTTCCCTGTAGATGTTCCTGTGGATGTTCTTTTATCACAATATGCTGTGTTTTACTCCCTTTATCTGCTCTCCCTGTCCCTCTCTGGCTATCACCCGCTCTTTCTGCTCCATTTCTCTCTGTTATTAGGGGAAACTGTAGCTGCAGGAATTTTTCCACTGACAGAAGCTAATAAAACTGTTGAAGTATCTTACACCATCCTCCTCTCCTCTCCTCTCCTCTCCCAGGGTATTTTTTTTTTAGAGTCAATTTTTGTTTATAGTCAGTTTAGTCATTAAATTAAAGGGAAAAACAAAATTCCCGCATTTGGCTTGTCAAGTGTTTGTCTGCAGCCTCTTCAACCAAAGCAGAGAGTGGAGTTAATGTTGGGAGATGCTGGTTTAAAGTAGGCTCAAATGTTGTGAAGAATACTAGCTTGTTTTATGGAGCTAAGTTAATACAGTAATTTAGCAACCTACTGAATACCAAGGAGAAAAGATCAGAGATAGTCGTTTGCACATTTTAAAGCTATTTGTGACATTTTCATTCATTTTTTAAGGACTTTAAGTTTCACTTACAACACTTACCTCTAAATAAGTCATGCAACATCAAAACATTCTTGTTGATGAAGCCACCAGTGTATATTTTCATGTGTATTATACACGCACACACACACAGAAAACAGTTGACAGCTTGAACCTAAAACACTACATACTATTTCACTGAAGCTCATGTTTATGTGGAGGTCATACATTATGTATAAAAACTATAAAAAGTAACCATGAAACATATTGTAATGTGAATCATACCATTTAGAGACTGATGCCATCTGTGTTAGTACGATGTCTAAATTCAGCTTTAGGGGGTTTAGCTCTTTTTTCTTCGCCTATAATGCATGTCTTAGACTCAGTAATTAGCCGTATGACTGTCAATCTATTCGGCATCACAGGCCACACAGAGCTAAAGATGGTGCGAAGTGGTGCAGAGAGGGAGAGAGATGAGAAGGTGTTGAAGACAAGCGGAAAGAGGCAGGGATGGCTCAGAGAGAGAGAGGGGAGAGACAGGGAGGGAGGTGAGACAGCGACAAAAAGGTGATGGAAAAGCGTAAAGGAGAGAGACAGACAGCAGCAAATCGAGCAGCTAAAGAGGGTAGTTAAATTCAACAGCTGAAAATGTGCTCTGAGGGCCTGCAATCTGAAGCAGACGGCCGCGTAATGGTTCAGAAGCTATTTGAGCATCAGAGTGTGCGTGTGCGCGTCCGTCCATACGTGTGTCTGTAATGTCACAAAGCTATCTACTTGAGCGGCATTAGGTCACAGCGAGGACTCATTAAGTGTTTCCATTATCTGCATCATGTGAGGCGTCTACTCCTGGAAAGTAGGCTCGATTACCTCTCTCTCGCACGATGCTGTTCTTATTGGTCGAGCTTAATTTAACAGAGAGAGGATGGAACAGGAATATAAAAAGACACAGGGAGCAGACGTCAAGCAGAAACTAATATTAATTAAACGCTGTGATATTTGATAATATATATACCTGCAGAGTACAGAGCACATGCAGAGCTAAGAAAAGCAGCTTAAGTTAATTTGATGTTCATTATGAGTCAGAACAGAAGGTGTCCTTAACACAGCTGACATTTTATCAAACGTGCCTCAGTCTGTGCTCTCTGTGTCTCTACGTGTGCTTCCTCCATGTGACAGTTAGAGTGCTTTAATGTGTGTGTGTGTGTGTGTGTGTGTGTGTGTGTGTGTGAGTGAGTCACTGTTAAGTATGTGCTTGCATCATGAAAAAGATTAAAGTTGGTAAGAAAAAATAACTAAGTTTATAATAGTTTTTATTGTGTGATTGGTGGTGTTACAAGAATGACTGGGCGTTTGGCTCCTGTGGAGACTGTATAAAAAGATGGACGACATGACAGCCCTCCTTAAAAGTGAAGCCAAAACATTTTCAGCGCCCCCTGCTGACTGGCTGCAGTATAGGTCATAAAGCCGCCTCCTCCATGTTAACAGATGGGACATGAGTCAAACTATAAAATCAAAATACACAACAAATGTATTTTTCTCAAACATGGTTTCTGTCATTATAGTTAGTTCTTATCATGCTGATTTACATCCAAGTGTTAATTTTTCTGACAAGTTTATTATTTTATTATTTTAATTAGCTATTTGATGCTGTAAAAAGAATGATTGACAGATCTGTTGACAAATCCGGCTCCTGCAGCCGATCTGTTCGGGATTAGCAGAGTAGAGGAGGAACGATGAGAGGAGACGTAACTAAAACAATCACTACAGTCACTGAAGTTTCCATATCTGTGAACGTCTGCTTCAGACCAAAACAAGAAGCTGTTATGCTGTTAAACACGCCGGCGTGCGGGGTCCTTGCTGTTTTTCGGTAATTTAAGTGTGTGTTTTGGTTAGAAAAAGTGGCTACGGCCGCTCCACCCGCCACTCTCTACTGCGCAGACTCTGGCTTCAAATGACGTCACCATTGCAAGATGGCTTAAAATTTGGTATGAGGTTCACAAAAGTCTTGGATTGAAGGTGGGATTGTCACCTAAAACACCTTTAAAACTAAATGAACTTATACCCATGACTCTTGACAATAAGATTTTGGATATATGGCATCAGAAAGGAATCCAACACTTGGAGGACTGCTTCAACAAAGGACTCTTCATGTCATTTGAACACCTGAAGAGGAAATATAACTTGTCCAATAAGACAAGTTATTCTCCAGATAAGATCCTTTCTGAGAGCTATTCTGGGTCCTGAAATGAGTCTGCCTGTCATGAATGATGTTGAGACATTTCTTTATGAGGGGAGCCCATATAAATTCATTTCTAAAATGTATCGCCTGTTGATGAATGAGGGCCCAAAACCAGGTTTGCATAAGTCTAGAATGAAATGGGAGTCAGATCTTAATGTTACAATTGATGAACAGTTTTGGGCAGATCACTTTTGTACAACATTTTTCAATCTGACCTTTTTTCCAAAGATGTGACCATTACAGAAGGTCACGGAAAACAAGGACTGGTACAAAACACATCGAATTTAGCTGCAGGATCTTTCCATTGGAGATTTTTATTTCAAAAACTATTATTTCGTTTCAAATCGAAAGCACACAGAAAGTAGCCCACCATAATAGCAATTATAGCTAACTGCATAAGGCTTTACATATTAAAACTAACTACAAAAGTTCCTTTTGCATGTTTCTTTCCCATCCAAGGTGGCAAGCGCAAAGTAAGTGTGAACAATAGAGCCACAATATCCTCAATTATTGAAAGTATAGCAGGTAGAAAAATACCTGAAATTTCCTATAAATGTTGCAACATCTGCAAGCTAGGAAAGTCTGTCCTCTCACCAACATGGCATTGCCTTCTCACTGCAACATACATACATAAACAACACATTGTTTTTTATTACGGAGTAATCAAGCCATTTGCACGCAGCTTGTGCCTTAACTGCTGTCACCTTGTGCATGTCACTTTCTGCATTTCCTTTAGGAAGGGTAATTATTATTGCCGATCCCTGCTGTGCAGAGCCTGGTGTTTGGTGCCTGGACGGCAAACATCACAGCTGTACATAGTCTACACTCACATAATAATGTATTATACATGTTGGCTGAATGAGGTGCTGATGAAATCAAGCTACTTTTTATTTCTCTCTTTCTGGTTGTCTTTTCTAAACCAAACCTCACCCATACAGGAGCACTGTAGTGAGTCATTATAAGGCACTAACAAACAGCTAGGTATGATGACTCTGAATATCCTTGTAGTGATTAGTGTATGTGTGTGGGTGTGTGTGTGCAGAAAGATAAAAGTCTCTCTTTGAGTTTGGTGAATGTGCAAATTCCTGCATGCTCCTCCACAGAATTACCCCCCTTGCTTTAGCCGCCATGTATTATGCATGTATGTGATGAAGCTTGTGTTGCTTTTTCCTTATGTGTCATGTACTGTGTGTGTGTTGTGGGAAAGACTCTGCATCCAGCACTCTTTCCTCTGTGCCTGTGAGCACACTTGCACACGTCTGCATACATACAGAGTAACACCATCATCATTTCCCTGCATGGATCCTCTTTTCCTTCTCCCCCTTTTGACCCAGTGAAACAGCCCATAATCTCACCCATCATTGCCATGCCGGTGGTGTAGTCACTTCCAAGGGCTCTTCCTCATCCCCCCGACCTCCTGGGCAACCCTGAGGGTGACCTGGAGTTGAACCCGCAACCCTGTTCCCATTAGGATCAATACTGAGATCTGAGCGGCCCCGCCGATGTGCCTAAATCCTGCTGTGGCACTACTGGCATACTGATGTGTGTGTGCACGCCGGGAGGGAAGGGGGGAGGCGGGGGGAGAAGGGGAAGAGAGAGAGAGAGAGAGAGAGAGCTTTGATAGCAAATGAGGAGATTCCTGAGGCATTACCTGGATGGGAAGGATGGTAGGTCAAGTGGATGTGCGTGCAATATACAGCACATAAGCATTTATGTCTGTGTGTGTGTGTGTGTGTGTGTGTGTAAGAGAAAGAGAGAGAGAATTTCTTTTGTTTTTGACTGTTTTTCTGAGGTGATTTTAAGGTCAGACTTTGTAGTAAATGTAGCATTACTAATTTATTATTTCTTCGTACTCTTCACTTATGTTCCCCTCGGTAGGACCGCGCACAGACAGGCTCATAACTTGTGTTTGTGTGTATCTAAGTGGTCGATATGCTTCACTAGACACTTTTAGACACATCAAGTAAAAGATTGGCACAAATCTTTGTAACCACCAGCAGCTTGACTTATACAATATTTGAAGAACATGAACAAAAATGAGACTGTTGAGGTAGACGGAGCTGAAGTTTTGAAGGAAGGCTGCACTGTCTCAGCCAGGTTGTTATAGACAGAATGAGCACCAGGGGCCGGATCACAAACATATTCTTAAGATAAAACTTAGGAAGAGTTGTGAGAAAAAAATGTAGGAAGCTCTTAAGAATGGTCTTGATTGCAATTCACTATTATCTTCTTAAGAACAGTTTCATTTCATACGAACTCCTTTATGTTCCTACTCACGAACTTATTAGATGACATGATGTAAATTAGTCCTCGCCTGTCATTAAAGGACTGAAATGTTATTTCAATTGATTAAAATAAGCATGGGTGTCAACAATATATTACAAATTATAACAATAAAAATAAAAATAATAATGATATTTATCTGTCCGTTGATTCATGATAGAAAAAAAACATGAATTGTAGTTTATTGATTTTATTAAAAAGGTAACTTCAAGTACAGGAAAATATTCAAACAGGCCCTTTAAATGTTAACTGTCACATTTGCTAGCTTAATTTGAGTAGATGATGTACACCATACACAGTGACATGCCAACATTATAGATAAATGTCTAACTAAATGCTAGCTACTGTAAGTAAACGTAAGTGATTGTCTAAAATATGTTTGAATGAATGAATGTAGAGGTGTACCTTTTCACTGTCACAATTCTAAGACATATGTAGGGTCATCTTAAAGTTGTGAAGAAAAATGTTTTTTCTTCTGAAGAAACATAAGAAGAAAAAAAACACTTTATTCAGGAATATCAATTTTTCTTAATTTTTTTCTTAATACTAAAGTTACAATGAAAATTGCACTTAAGAAGATTTTTTTCCTTAGAATGCTTTGTGAATCCGGCCCCTTGTTTATAGTGACTACCTACTGAGAGAGTCAATGACTTGTATGCCTCCCATGAAATACAGCAAGGCTCCCTTCTTTAAAGAGTTATATGTATTTGTGGTTTGTCCGTCTGTTTAAATCTCTGACATGGGGCTTCAGTAGGCTAGTTCATTCAGTATACAGTGTACATGAAGTGTGATTTTCAGATAGGGTTAATTGGTGAAAACACAAAGAACAGTTGATTTATTTCTGTTTTAAAGTCAAAGAAAAATCACTCAACCTCCTCTTTTAATCATACCTGCTGCATTCATTTATTTATTTCTCCACTACTTTTTGTTTGTTTCAGATAGCATAGGGTACGTCCTCTTCAAAGCCTGCTTTTTGCATTTGTAAATACATTTTTCTCTAATAACAATAGTAATAATTTCATCAGCCTGTTGTCAAGATCCTTCTCAAATCTTGTACTGAACAAAGGGTAGGTCATGTTTGATGCCCCAAAATGATTAAAACAATACAAATTTTGTGGATTTAATGACTGCATTTTAAGCATTTGAGAAACTACTTTATGATTCATTGTAAATGTACACTTGTACTTAAAGAATTGTTCCCTTCTGCTTTGTTTTTATGTGCATACCCACATATTTCACACAAACATAAGCCCTTGTACACTGCGGTTCCACCTCAGTGCTGTAACGAAGCTCTGCCGTCATGCAGCCCCTGCCATTTTACATTGGACCAAGCAACGCCGGCGTAAAGCCGTCCCAGAGTGTGTTTATACATAGTGTTCGGGTGTTGCGGAAGCAAAACGTGCGCGAGGTGTAAACAAAAAGGGCGAGCTTCAAATGCACACACACACACCGCTGTTCCGCCCTGCTGGCTCTGCTGTTTACACAGACGCAGTTTCGCCTCTGTTACACCTCTGTTACTACCTCCAATGCCGACTCAGAGGAGGAACAACTTCCACCCACCATTCCGCCTCTGTGCGTTCTACATAGAAGACAAAACGTAACAGAGGCATAATAATCCCGCCTTGAACTGGCAGTGTAAAAGGGGCTACACTGTATCGCTCTTATTGTACCGCCCTCGTCATCTCTCTTCTGTTTGTGTCTCTGCAGTTGAGTCCAGGCATCATGAACACCGTGATGAAGGGCACCTTCAATGTGACGCTCAACAACCCTCTGGGCCCCTGCCGTTCCCCCCGTGTGGGCCCTGGCCCTTTAACAGCCCACAGGACCATTAACACTGTGGCACCCAACACCTTTAAGGCCACCAGCACTTCTTAGATCTATTTGTGGGTGAAAGTTTAGAGGTGAGCGGGGTAAAAGGTCAATCTTAAGGTCATCACGTTTCAATTCGTAATTTCATGAATATTTATGGTTTTATCCATATCTGTTAAATGTAGAATAGATAATATGGGGGCACATTTTTTGTTATTAAATTGGAACTTTAAGAAGCTTATTAATTGAATTAAAAGAAATGAGGTAAGAGTACAGTGATGTGTTTTTTCATTAATAATTTATCATAAAAAACGAGGAGGTTTTCTTAACAAGCTGTTTTTAGATTAATTATGAAATCATCACATAGCACTTTTTTTTAAGTTTTTTTCTTCCGGCCACTTCCGGAAAGCTAACAGCCTGTCCGATCTCGAGAGCTTTTATTTTTGATAAATATGTTTTGATAAAGTCCTTAATGTTTTAATTGTAAGAAGTTTCCCTCAGGAGTTAATTTACAAATTAGAGCAGCTAATAACCTGTGATTTTATAAAACCCTATCATTTAAGGGGGGCAAAATAATGAATAACTTCTTCTCTTTTTTTTATTGTTTCAGGCAGCAGTTTAGAGGAAGAGAGCTTCTCTTTATCCTGTGTCGCGAAGTGAAAACCTACAATGCCTCCTTCATCTACAGCTGATGGTTCCCTCGTTCTTTACTCTGAGTAATGACAAGTGTGACACACTGACGCAGCTGTTTCTGATTATCACTTTCCCTCTGTTTAAAGCACTTTGTTAATCAATAACAATCATAAAGCTATTAATATAAATATTGCCTGAGGCCTTGTGAACTCATGTTACTCTGAAATGGGACGTCCACAGGGCACTTTGTTTTTCTTACAGCAGCAATCAATAGATTAAATCTGACAGAAACAAGACAGAGATTGAAAACGGTGGGGAGGTTTCGTGATGCTGATTTAGCCGTGTAGATTTGACTGCATCGCTCTAATCAGCTAATAACAGGAAAGCTGACTAAGCGGCAGCTCAGGACCGTATGTCTACAGCTTGATTTGAACTCACCCTATGTGGGTGAAATCATGTTTTATTTAATGGCCATGAACCAGCGCAGGAGACAATTAGAAAAAATGCTATTAGAATTCCTAAAGATTTGTAGCCATACATTATTGCTTAGCATGCATAAATGATGAAGCCATTCATTATGTATATTAGCGCTGACTACCCAGGAAACAGGTGTAAAAGTCACATAGAAGACTCAGAGCTTGTTCCTGTGTTTCGCTGTGCACTAATTAAAATAGCCTCACCTTTGTGCACTCACATGCTGCACACTCACATGCTGCACAACATGCAGTAACATACATCCAAACCAAAAGAAGGAGCTACATGTGGAAGTACATTCTGTACAAGTCAAACATGGATTTTAGGTTTAAAGTGGCATTTTTTGTTGCTTCAGACTTGTTATTTAACTCAACATGCAGAGGGGAGATGTGTTGTGTTACCACAGCATGAAATATTGAGGCTGCAATGCTTTGCTGCTTTGAAACACCTGTATGAGCAGAGAAGCTGGTGAGTCAAGACGAGGGGTGAGAGAAAAGTTACTTGGAGCAGTGATGGAAGAAACTTTGCCCACAAGGAATAGTCATTTTGGGAATGTGCTTATTTACTTACCTGCCCGCAGTAAGGAGGAAGGTCGATACAGACCCCTCTTTCAATCATCGTAAATATGAAGATTCAGAGAGCAGCCTGCTTTATTTGAAAAAACAAGAGGAGTCTGTACTTGTTGACTGTTGCCCAAAAAAACAGATGCATGCAATTTTGATTAAACTGTACCATCCATCCATTATCAAAACCGCTGTTCCTATAAAGGTTGCAGTGGAATGAACCAAGCTGAGCCATCAATCACACTCACAACTACGGGAGCTTTTATAACCTGACAAGCATGTCGTTGGACTGTAGAAGGAAGCCGGACGACCTGGAGGAAACCCATGCAGGCACCTGGGTGGATTCAAATCCATAACCTTCTTTGCCCTATGCCAATCTTGTGTTTCAGGTGTTTCAAGATCAAAGAAATCTTCACATATTCCATTAAGAATACATGTTTTTTAAATCACCTCTTAAGTCAAATAAAAAAATTAAAATTGGAGGGAGGACAAGTTTGCTTCAAGAAAGTAGACCTGAAAACAACTCAAAGGTGATTTGAAGTTCCTGCCCTTGTACATCTGGTGTCACAGAGTCAGAGATGGCTGATGCAGGCGGTTCAAACTGTCAGATAAACCTTTTTTACTGGCCGTTACCAGTGGAGAGCGTAGATTTATGCTCCTCTCCTCAGCTGATCACTCACCATAAATCAGACATTCATGGCTGTGTGTGAATGTACGTGTCCTCAGTCTGTAAAGACAGAGAACGAGAGGGAAAAAGAAGTCAAAAAGGAGTTTTCAACCACAATCTAGATGTTGTTATTTTGATGGTTTTGTCATCTCTGACTCATTCCCCTCCCCACTTCCTGTGTATGGTCCCTGCTTGTCCTGCTGTGTTCAAAACGTCTCTGTGAGCGTGCAGAGTAACAGGTTCAGCGGACTACCATGTCTCTGATTGTTCCTTTGGGCCTTTTAACCTAATGAGGTGTTTACCCCCTATCATTATTCAGCTGGGAGCGCAGCAGAGAGGGAGATGGAGAGGGGGAGGAGAGGGAGGAGGGGGGGAAGATTTAGAGCAAAATGGAAACAGGAGAAAGCTCAGAAAAAGCAGGGAAAGAAAAAAAAAGAAGCTTTTGAAGGATGGAGAAAAAATAAGTGATTATATTCGGTCGGAGGAGAGATCAGAGAGTTGAAAGAAAACGAGAGGCAGAGGAGGAAAGAAAGGCAGAGAGGAAGGGGAGAGAGCCGGGTGTTATTTATGCCTCCCTCGGCACTCGTCTTTACCTTTTTTTCCCCACGAGCTGTTTTACATCGGCGATCTAATTAAATCAAATAAATCACCCTGCACACACACACACACACACACACACTCACAAAGCCACAACATCCCCTCCTGATTCTTGGATTGTGAACATCTCCTCCCTCTTACCCCCTCCACCCGAGATTGAATAAATCTCGATTATGGTGCATTACACGGCACATCATTCATGTTGTTTATAGGTCTAAAATATGCAAACAGTCCAGAGGCATAAAAGTGATCGATGCTCAAATGGGCCCTTTTCCCTGTTCTGTTCTCGTCTCTCACGCAGCACCGAGCAGCGTCACTTACAGATGTCTTGGTTGGGATGAAGACGTATTGTTTTGTGTCCTTACTCTGTCCCCTCGTGATGGCTATTTTCATTGTCTTTGAGCCGAAGCATCAGACAGGCATGTTTTATTACCTCATTTACTAAAGCGCTCTGTCTCTGCTGCTGAGCCATTATTTAATCTAATTAGCTCAAAAACCTTGAAGTTGTCCCTGAGAGATCTCTTGATAATTGTAAAATGGAGGGAAATTGATCAGTGTTTTTATTGGTTACTTTGGGACTGTGATACATGAATCATGCGAACAAGTAGCAGCTGCTAAATCTGGGATGAGTTTCCAGGAAATAACTGCTTCTGGGAGGAAACTGTTGGGGCATATGTTGTTTTAATGTGTTATTAGCAGATGTATAGTTTTCTGGTGAAACTGAGCATGAAATTAATATTCCATGATTAACGTGATTTTTGTCAAAGACAAAACGACGCAGACTCCTATTCAAGTATAATGCTACTGGGCAGATTGGAGACTGAAGCACAGAGATTGCAACAGGACAAAAGGTGAAGTTCCAAAAGCTTTGCCTTTACTGGCAACCAGACAGCAGTGCACAAGAGGTCAGTCAAAACACAGCAAACAAATCCAGTCAGGGAGAAGGCAAACATCCAAAAACCAAGAAACAAGCCAAAAACAAAAACCTGAGATAACAACAGTAGGGAATCTCTGGACAACATGGAACCATAAGGACAAAAAAAAGACAATCTAGGGGCCCCTTTCTCAAACCGGACCCTCCCTACCCCTACCCAGGCTTGAAGTCACATTCACAGCTAAACCAAATGTGGCCTGCGGGCCTTGCAGAGCCTGGCAGAGTTCACACGGCTATTTGCCGACTTTGGAGCACACATTTTTTTTATTTGAACTGCTCTGTAATCTGTTTGTAGTTGACGTGGAAAGAGCACCTGTAAACATCCAAATGCAGCTGATGGAACTCTGAAACGATGCCCCAAGCTCCGCCCACAAGCTGCTCGAATGCTCTGCATGTTTGAGAGCACATACCTGTGTAAGCACCTGATGCACACCTTCTCTCCATCCTGAGAGTGTCCACAGACCTAACCCCAAACATTACTGAACCTGCAGCCAAGAAAAGATGCCAAGCATCTGGCTCTGGCAAACGGGCGTAAGAGCAGAGTGCACTTATATATATTTTTGTCTGACTGCCGGGGTCAGCCCTATACACGGGTCTGTATGTGACTGAGTGACTGATGGACTGACTGAGTGACGGCACTTTCAGAGACCTAGAGAGAGAGAGAGAGTTGTGACATTGCAATGGCCGTATATATATTGGGCCAACACTGATGCGACTCTCTGTCTATACGGCTCTGGATACTTTGTTCGGGCGTGAGTATGCGGGGCTGCTCCTCTGCTGCTCGTCCGCTGTCCTCACCTACGTCCACAGCACGCACCTGCTTTCAAACACGTTGACATCAGCCTCATTTGGACAGTCCTTGTAACACATTGCCCACAAAAGCGCACATTGACCTGATGCGGTCAGCCACATACTACATTTTGTCCTAGTCTTGTTTGTTTTTACACCCTTAGCTGTGATCACAACGTAGACTGCAAATCCATATCCACATTTTCACCAGATTGTTCACGTTTTTATTTTCTTGATGGTGTCGTGAATAAAAAAAATGAATATTTGAGATTTTCTGGAGAAAAAATATATTTTTCTGGCTGTTTTCGGTGCCTGTGTTGAACCTTTTTTGGAAATGACTCCGTCAAAAGCTGCTGATAGAGAGAAAGACAAACAAATTAATGATGCTGATGTGTTTTTTATTTTAAATGTGATCTCTCGTTTTTTTGATACCCTCGGTTTGTTCGAAATTCTGTAAGCTGTCTTTGTAGTTGCATTAGCAGTTGAGTTCATATTTCTGTATGACTTATTTGTCATAATACCTCTGATAAAAATGTGGTTAATTTAAGTCAGTTGTCCAAAAAATGTTGACCCCGTTCGGCCCTCGTCTTAGACCCAGTTTTCAATTTCGACCCCCTCTCTGATTGAGTTTGACACCCTTGCTGTAAGGCAGGGGGGGGGCAACCCTGCTCCTGGAGGGCTACCTTCCTGCATGTTTTAGGTTTCTCCGCACTCTAACACACCTGATTCGAATGTTTCACTCGTTACCAATCCCCTGAGACGCTTCAGTTGGTTGATAACGAGCAGATCATTCAAATCAGGTGTGTTAGAGTGCGGAGAAACCTAAAACATGCAGGAAGGTAGCCCTCCAGGAGCAGGGTTGCCCACCCCTGCTGTAAGGGATGGTTTGAGAATGGCCCTAGCTGTGTAGCAGGGACAACAACGGAGGGTGTAAACAGGGTTGACTAATGACAAAATCAGGGGCAGGTGTGCAATGAGCACAGGTGTGGATAATCAAGCAATCAGGAGACACGAAGAAGGAACTGAAATATTAGTCCTTCAAAATAAAACAGAAAAGGTTTAGATTATCTGGATAGGATAAGATATTGTTATTATTTTATTCCTGGTGAAAAGGTTTCAGGTGAGTGTTCATAGTATTTTCCAATGTTTTTTGTTGGTATGGTTTCTGATTTGTTGAAAGCTCAAAGTGATTTTTTTTCTGCTTAGAGTTGAGCTTTTATTTCTTGTAACTTTTAAGCAAAGCGTCAAAAGTAAAAAATACTTTGGTGTAGGTCTATGACACATTTTCTTTTTATATTTTAAAGCATGATTTGACATTTTGTCCATATTATTTAAATATTACTCTGCTCTTAGTAGACCGTTAAAATTAGGCTTACATGATTGATTAAGGAGTTTTTGTCCATCTCTGTGTTCTGTGAACATTGTGAGCATATAAACAAAGTGGAAAGGCCAAGGTTTGTACATGTGTTGCTCTGTGAATGAGCCTAATGTAAACTACAGTGTTCCTCTGGTATCTACAGTATGTGGAAGTAGAGAAAGTCATTGGTGAAACTCAACAGAGGTCAAACTCATTTTATCATCCATCTGCTGACCTTATAACTCATTTAGTCAATACATGTAAATGCAAAGTGTTATTTTTAGCCACAATCATCTTGAGATGACAGCTTCACGCTCGCAAATACAGCTGGTTGAAAGCCAGATTAGCCGGTGTCTTTAATTAAAGGAGATGTACAGTAGTGCAGAGGAATCGATACCGAGGTTAACAAGTGCTGACAAGGGCAGAAGAGACAGCGAGGCTTCATTTACACACAGTGAGAGGAACGAGACAGGATTACAATCAGGGGCATTCACTGCTGAACTCCTGCCTGCATCTAACCTTTAAGCTGGGAGGAAAATTTTTCCTTTATAAAGGGCATTATGTTTTGGATCTTTTTAGGCTTTTGCACAAAGTAGATTTGAGAGAAAATTTGTATTAAGATTTTAAAGTATTTACTTTGTCATAAATTACATGTAAAATCAGTTATGCCTGTGTAACTGTAGTGTCCTGGTTTCATTTAAGCCAATAACTTTTGTTGCTTCCTGTCCTTCTGTACCGCACTGTGCTTTTTCAAAGGGTTGTTGTTGCAGGTGCATGCAGCAATCTTCTGATTAATTTATAAGCTAAAAACGCAAACACATTTCACACACTGCCAAACACAAGCTGGGCTAAAAAATCACAAGTAAAAAAAATTATTATATTTTTCTAAACTTGGCTGCACTACTTGCACTTTCCTCTCCTTTTCTCTCACAAATACACACTCACCTTATCTACAAATCATTTCTCAAACATCTCTCTCTCTTTTTTGACACATACTCTTCCTACAATTTTTTCCCTTTCCACCATATAAAAGCCAGTATTTTCAGGTGAGGGTCCTGGAAGTGCCCTTTCTGTCCATTCAACTTCTGTTATCTTCTATTTTTGCCAATTCAAATGGATGTCATATTCATGTTTTTTCCCCTTACTTTCATAACTTCAAGGTGAAAGCTATTCCTTTTTCCAAGATGTCAGCGTATGTGTAAGGTTTGATTCTACTGTAAGCTAACATGAGGCACTAATTAGCCATTAGTATAGATTTTTTGTTGTTGTTCTCAAAAGAGAATCACAGTGACTAAAAGAAAGCTTTTACAATACTCAAAACACAGTATTAAATATTAAACTTAGTATCCAAAGTCAGTTTTCTTACTAAGCCAAGCTATGGCTGTTACTTCAGTAAAAAATACTTTCTTTCTTAGTTTTCATCACGTTTCCCCAGTGAGTGAAACAGCGCCCCTCTGGGTTGTAACTACTGGTCTATGTTAGCTAGTGTGTGTGGTCAAATACGGTATTGCAGCTTAACCAATGTCTACATGAAAGACAACAGGTGAAGTTTGCGTTCTCTAATTAAATATACTGGACTAGCTGACGTATCAAACAGTATCTATCAGAGTCAAACAGCGTGAAAGAAACTGTGAAAGGACTCACAAAAATATAAGTAAATTTTAAAGCCAGTTATGAGAAAAGAGAAAGTTAACGTTTTAATGAAACCAAAGGCAGTTAGCTTGTTTTCCAATGCTGCTTAAGACAACAGCTAACGTGTTTAAGCTAGCAGCAATAGAGAGGAAATTAGGATTTTTATCAGCAAACAAACTAAATTATCATCACAGCAACAAGTGTACTTGGGGATTATGGATTTGAACCACGTCATCTTCAAATGGACCTCTATTGAGAAGAGAAGAATTGACTTCAACGTCTAAAAGTGAGTTAAAACCACCCTCTGTCTCTCTCTGTGTCTGTATGTGGCTCCGTATCTTGTCCAGCGTTAGTTCACTGATGGTCTCTGTGGCTGTCTGCATGTAATGAACTCTAAGCTCTATTTTCAGTATTGTAAATACTGCTGAGCTTTTGTGTCCTAGCTGCTGTCTCAACAACAGTTGCATTTCTCAATCGGTGCATTTATTGGCTTTGCATTCACCTGTTGATTGTGTGTGATTTGGAAATGACCTCGCGCAGGTCTGCTTGATGCATGAGACTCTCTTCCTTGTATTTTAATCTGTGCCCTATGATGAGCTCTAATGAGGCTTTCTTAGGTCAGAAGACTGTAAATCATAAATACATGAACTTCATTTTACTGCAGTGTTTCCAATTGTTTTTGCCCACCCCATTTAGAAATATATGGTAGAAGACGATACAAAAAAATATAATGAAGTCCAGGCAAACTTTAACCTCTCTGACAGTGTTAATTAAATCTGAACAGAATTAATGGCTGAACAGTTGTATTGGTTTTGTTATGTTTGGCTCAGTCAGGCCATAAAGAGACTGCAAGGCCCCCTCATGATCATTTTTCATCAAGCAAATAATTCGACATGAATCCAGACGTACAATTTTGAGTGAAGTTATCAGTCAGTGGTGAAATGTGTGGGTGTTGGGAGCTATTAAACTGTACAAGCAACGGTACAAGTTTTGCATCACCAGCCTTTTTTTTATAAGAGAGAGAAGCCATCTTTGAAGCAAAAATGCCACCAACAGATAATCCCAGTTTTTCAATGCCAATGAATTGTAGGACCTGAAAGTTGGAAGCAGAGGCAGCAAAAATAAAGGTTCATTCATATGTCACATGGCTGTCACGGATGCATTTGATTAAATAAATCAAGTAATAAAAAAATTATTTGCACATAAAAATATCTGTAATGCAGCTTTGTTGAAACATTGAGCTCAAGTCGTTCTGGACTTTGGTCAGGCGTTTTTGTGATGTCGAGCAGGTTAAATGTTGTTGGACTTTCTTCTTTTTTTCAAAATGCAAGTTAGCTGTTAAAAATGACACTTTTGTTCTATTTTCTACTTTATTTCTCTGGATGACCTGTCTGGCTTTTGCCTCCTCTTACTGTGAGTTTATTTATTTGGGACCTCTATAAGAACAGCTGACTAGGTGTATCTAATTTAAAAACACTCCTGTGTGCACTGTGTTTGTTCAACTTTTTGTGACCTTTCATATTCATGAATGCCTCAGATTTTCTCTGGTCCCGAAGAACAAAGAGTAGAAAGAAAGGCGGCGTCTGTTTATGCCTGTTGGCAGACACTGCCAATGTGTTTGCAGCCACACACACACACACACACACACACACACACCAGGCTTTCTCCATGTGTGTGGGAGTGTCGATGCATGTGTTTGTTATTGTGACATATTGAAGCTATCCCTAAGCTCTGCTCGCTCCAGTGCAGCGGAGGCCTCGGGGCCACTCATCTATCTTCCTGGTCTTCGCTGTTGGGCACAGCTACGGTGATCCTGATTGGCAGTCATTACCAAACCCCGGTGGGAGGACACGCCTCATTGGTTCAGAGCAGATTTTAGGGCGGGTAGAAAATGAAGGATAAAGAAGTGTGTGTGTGTGTGTGTGTGTGTGCGTGTGTGTGTGTGGGTTTTATTGATGAGAGTAAGGTTTACTCCGGGTACTGTCACTTTGGTTTGATTCATGGACATGAAAAGAGGTTTACAGAAGTGACGCATGCAGATACTGTATGTTCACACACGCACGCACGCACGCACGCACGCACGCACACACACTTACAGAGTCAGTTCAACCACTGGGTTAACTGAGTGTTTCTGTGCGGTTTGTTTACCTGTCTCTGCATTACTGTATGTGCCTGTGCATGTGGTGACAGTGCGACTGTGTATCAGCTTGTGAGTGTGTGTGTGTGTGTGTGTGTGTGTGTGTGTGTGTGTGGTCTGGGTGTGCCTCTCTTCATGCCTTTTTAAGCAGTAAGGCACTTTAAATGGAAATGTACTTGACATTTAGGAGGAGATGTAATCAGTGCCCATTAGAAAGCAGCTGATTTCCTCCTCAGAGCTCCCTCCCTGCCCTCCCTCTCCCACCGCCTCCCCCGTGCTCCTCTCTTCTTTCCATCTCACAGCAGTGTATCATTTCTTTTTCACACTTTTGATTTATTTCTATTTCTTCCACATTGTGCGGCCTGGCCCTCTCTCTCCCGCTCTTTCAATCTAATTTACCTGTGCGCTCTCCTCCTCCTCCTCCCCCTCCTCCCCCTCCTCCCTCGCCCTGTCTTTCCCCATCAGGCCATTGTAGTTCAAGAATAGACGTCTGATTTCATTTCCACATTCTGCTGCGTTCATCCCGGTGTCATTATCAGGGCTCATTCTCACACAGATAGCAGGAGCGGTGTATCAGGGCAAATCATGCAAAGTAGTGAATCACTGGAGAGACATTGTGTTTGTAGGAGTGAAGCTGAGACAGCAGCAGAACAAGTTACAAACAAATCTTCATGATTATAATAACTGCTGCTCCCACTCTCATTATTAGGAGCCAGGTCTCAGGACAATGTAAAGTGTAATATATTAGAAGTTGCTCATGCCTAGATTAATAGCAATTCTGGTACTTTAACGGTCTTTTTCATAGGGTTTGTTGAATAGATGAAGCAGTATCCTGTAAGCAGCTCTGGGATCACCATTTATCAGCCCAATTAACTGTGTTTGTTGATGCAGTTAAATATTTCTTAGGGAATGCTTCACCTTGTAAGATACATCTTCTAAATGCTCATTGTCCCTGTGGTCAACCTGTAAAACGTCTATACTAAATGGGAATGTGCACAAGGAAGTCGGGCTTTATAGGGATGTGCATTTGGATTTTGTTTTTTTAACTCGTTAACCGCCCCCCATTAACGCCATTAATCGTTATCGATAAGCACTAAAGATCAACAACAACAAGCTCTCCATCATGCACACTCATTCTGATGCGCGCTCACTCTTATACTCACAGAAACACAAACACACACACACACGCAACTAAGAGGTAAATTTATCCTCAGACTACCTGTGGCACCAACAATCGTGCCCGCAGATATTAGTACATCGTCCAGTGTCAATTTTACGCACGCACGTGAGCTTATGTGATCGAGCAGCAACAATAAGTAAATAAACATTTACAGCCAACCTTTCTTTGATGGTCAGCACACAGAACTTTTATAAGATCCTGTCCGATCCTGACGACGACGTGTCTGGAGTTTTAAATGATGTATGAGTTACGCTGCTGTGCCTCGTGCCGAAATGTGAAGTTTCCTTTCTGCTCAAAAACAGTCAATACGTTAACAACAGGCTATGGAAACTTAAAATGAAAAAATAAGACACCAGTCCTTATTATGTAGGAGACAGTTTGCCTACTGGTTCTGGTGAAGAAAGATCAACATGTCAACATGCTGTGGGGTCTGTTGACAGTGAGAAACCGCCACGGAGAATATGTGCTCAGACGGTACCGTGATGTCCCAGGAGCAGAGATGTGCTTTGTTTTTTCAATTTTTTTAACTGTTTAACTGCTAATGCCATTTTGCTCTCCTCTCAGTCTCCACGCTAACGACAACAAAATGAATATGTAAAAACAAAAGGCAAAATTTTATTTAACTTATTTAATTTGATTTCTTTAAAATTCCCTTTTCAGTTTGTACAATCGTCCAAAGACGAATCATCACAAAACCAAAACAGCAAATTCTTACATTTGAGAAGCTGCAACCAGGAAATAAAAAGGCATATTTTCCCTGAATCGTGTAACCTGTACCAAGAACCATTTATATTTCAAATTGTTCATGTTACTATAATTTCAGCTTTTTTATTGTTGTCACTGTCTATATTTCCTTTTTTTTCACGCTCTTTCTTTTCATCCTGTGCCGTGTTCGTGTGTTTTTTTCTTGGTTGTTTTCATCACTCCCCCCCCCCTCTCTCATCAGGAGACTGTTGTTAAAGAATAGAGGTCTGATTTCATTTGCACAGTCTTCTTTGTTCATCTCATTGCTATTATCAAAGCGTCTTGTCAAACAGATTGTACCAGGATTGTGTTGCAACAACAAAAACAGTCTCCTGATTAGCATTTACTGATTAGTGTTTGCTCTGCAGGATGTGAAAAACCTTTCACCTGATTCTCCCCTGAAACTAAACCGACTTCCCACTGCACTCCCAGCTCATTCCAAAATGTCCTTTATTGTAGAAAGGGCCGGGAAAAAGTCAGCGTCTAATATTCAACACGACCTTGTGCGTGTGAGTTTTGAAGTTTAGCGTATGCGAGTTCCCTTTTCAACCCCAACTTTCATCCGCCATTCCGATAAAAAGCTGTTTTCAGGCTCTTTCAAGTTATGTAGGTGACAGATGGAACTCTTCAGAGAGTTCACTTTGGTTCACACGTAGAGTCAAAACAACAAACAACAGTCGTCCTATTTGCTGAGGGATGCTCAGAAGAGTGTCTGAATAATAGAAACGACGAGAACAGGTGGAAAACAAATCATATTAATTAATGATAAACAGCAGAGGGGTGAGCGTGTGTCAGCGCGGCGAGGATGCCTCTGTGCGGATGCGATGTTTGATTTCAGATCACAGGGTGAGAGAGTTTTACAGAGAGAAGACAGAATATGAGGAGGAGTTTGGAGGGATCAGCGAGGGCAGCTGCACGAGGGTAAAGGACAATACAAAATATCAAATATCTGCAAGTCGGGTCAGGTGAAATCTGTAGCTGGAGAGGAGGAAAAGCATCTCTTTTAGCCTCTGTAATAATGAGACTGAACCATAGATAACAGTGTTATCTGCACAGAAAATATCTGTCTATTATTTTTTCATGCGGACATGCATGATACCTGCAAAAAGATTGATCTGATTTCCAATTTTAGGTCCGTCTTGTCCTGAAATTGTGTCCAGAAGTCATTCTAATGTAATTTTCTGAAGCTTGGGGCCGATAATAATGTTTCTGTGGACACATAAAGCAGCATGTACTTGAAGAGAAATATGAACTTAATCCATTTCTCTGTCCCTCCGTGCGAGAGTGATGGACAGAGATGACATGAAGGGCTTCAAGGCAGAGAACACACTGAAGGTCAAGAGGGTTTCATCCTTTCATACTCGAGCAATGTGGGAGGTGTGACTTTCTTTTCTTCCTCTCTGATTATTTAATTTAGCTTGTCAGCAATCACTACGCTTGTTTTTTTTACCCGTGTTTGTGTGCGTTTGTGCAATCACATGTGAGGTTGATTTCAGGATTAGGAGTAAATAAACACTCCCTTTGTGACCGTAATTATGAAGCCAGAAGTACTGACATGAGCTGCTACATAATTTACATCAGTGTCACAACAATGCACTTTCTAAACCTTGATTTTTGGCACATGTCGTTTCTGTTTGAAATGTTTTCATTTCACTCATTCTGAATATAAAATTGATGTGCTGCCACCCAGTGAGTTTTGGCTGCTCTTGTGACGGAGATGAGAGGAATACTGATCGAGTTTCGCCTTTCATCTTGGAAAAATAATTGAGTGAAATTTGATACAAAAAAATGAAAGCATTATAACAATGAGGACAAACTTTTAGCACATTTTTTAACTGAATTCCATCATTTTCTCTCGGTGGTCATTTTGGCTACAGTGAAACGAGCTGTTAACACGGACTGACCTGTGATCACCATCAAATTGATAAGGCAAACTAGTTCTCAAAAGTTTTCACATCCTTTTTTATATAAAACAACATTAGCATTAATTTTCCGTTTAAGTTCCCCTGTAGATTAAATTAGTTATTCCGTCCTTATAGTTCGGTTTCAATCTGAACCAACTCCACAGGGACATATCTGACTTTTCAGCTGCTTAAAGCTCCTCTATGTTCATTAGCCTTTCAATGACCTTGTTATCAGTTATGTTAGTTTTAAGAGCGTTTCTTTGATAAAGCAGCTGCTTAATTTGGAAATGATGTTGAAAACCTGACTAACAAGGTTTGTCACAGAGAGAAACACATTTCACCTACGTTGCTCAATCTTTGTCACTGTGAAAATATTGCTACCAATTTAATACTGAAGAAAAGTTTTTGTATGAGTGTGTAAATGAGTTTCATATCTGTGTTTAACACTTGATTATTCTGTAGTTAAACAGACATAAATGATGCAACTATAATAACCTGAACATCAAAAATAGAGGGCGACAGATGTCCATCTAAATTTTGGCATGATTTATTTGAACCTTTCTGGCAGACAGAGAAGCAATGTTCTGTCACGTAACCTTATAAGACAGCTGCAGTCATCTTGTGGCTCGCCATGTTTATTTCACTAACAAGACAAATTATTGACGGAGTATTGACAGCTCATATATCATCCCTGCGACATAGAATCAGCGACAGGTGCAGAGTGTGTGTGTTTCTGTGTGTGTGTGTGGGTGTGTGTGTGTGTGTTCTTGTGTTTTTGCTCTGAAAAAAAGTGTGTTAAAATGCAGTATGCTTTAAGGGTACAAACTGTTCATTCTGTGCTTCAAGGGTGCACTGTGTAGACCACTGTGTATTGCACGCAAACCCACCTCTAGGTTTGTTCTAGCGTTGGCAAATTTATGTACAGAGTACATGAGAAGTTCTCTCACACAGATATACACTCACATTAAACTTTTATGTCGGGACTTGCAAAACTTTTAGCCAAAACTTGATCCAACTACATTTTCTTATGTTGGTGTTGATCGACAAATGTTTGCATTTATTGGAATACAAAAGCAGAATCTGTTGGTGAGGGACGGGATTGTGGTATTGGAAGTGTTCTGGTTTCTGTTGCGCTTGTTGTCCAAGTTGTATTGACCAATCATGTATCAGCAGGCTTTGTATTAGGGATAGACCGCTTATCGGCCGGGCCGATATTCGGCATTTTGACGCATATCGGCATCGGCCTTTTTTTTTTTTTTTTTTTTTTAATCCAACGGCCGATAAGAGATCAATTTAAAACTGGGTTATTTTGGCTCGGATGCATATGCTTAAAGGCATTTAAACAAAGTTAAGTGTTGGAGTTTGTATTATTCAAAATTTTGACGCCAATATTTTCACTTTTACTGCAAATGAATATCAGCTTCAAATATCGGTTATCGGCCTCCTTGACTACTAATAATTGGTATCGGTATCGGCCCTGAAAAAACCATATCAGTCTGTCTCTACTTTGTATCCAGGAAAAACAGTCTGGAGAGCAGAAGGAGCAGAACGCAATCCGCCGTTATGACATCCTGGCTCCCATCAGCGGTCATGTGACAATGCGTTAGCTTTTTATTCATCTATTTTAACAAACCTCTACATACAAGTAATGCTATCAAACCGCTCTTAGACATTGTATCTCTACTCAAACTTGTTAGACTGTAAACAGTGTAGCGCACGGAAAAGGAAGTCTTGGCCAAAAGTCTGAAATCGCTATTTGCTGGCTGTACTGGAAGCCTGGAGGCTTGGCGTCACTCTCAGAGGCTATTTCGTCGTCAGATGATAGCAGATGATGAAGCTGTGTGTCTACCATTATTTGGCTTAATGTGACCAAAATTACAATACTTAGAACATACTGAGCGTATTGATAAACAGCTATGCTGCAGATGTGGTTGTGAATTTTTACATCTGTAATCGTGGGACATGAAAGCTGTGACTGTAAAATGAATCCTACAGCAGCTGCAAACCTTTCAGAGTCACTTCAATAGCATCAGCAGTGAGTTTAGTGGAGAATTCCTTTTGCAACAACAGTCTAGACCAGTGGTTCTCAACTGGTGGGTCGGGACCCAAATGGGGGTCGCGGAGCCGTTTTTAGTGGGTCGCAGATGTGTGCTTGAAAAAAAATAAAATTGTGTCAAAACAGTCTATGCTGTGCTTTTATTTTGAAGGGCATGGATTTCCTTTGACTTGCATGCAGTAGTAGTGTAGTTTATTCACACTCCATGTGTCCACTGATTGGGTAATCCCAGCTACAGTTACATTTCCTTTACTTGAAACTTGATTAGCACTACAGTAGTTGCATTTATGTTACACTTTTCTTGTTTACTGCTGTTGAAAAATGATTGAATTGTAGAGAGAATATTTTCTTAGCACTGCTACCTGCTGGTCAGATAAGCTTTATTGATCCCCCACATGGGACATTTACTCGGTTGACTATTATACTGTTGTGTATTGTGATGTTGACCTACTGTGATGTTTCCTCCGTCTCAGGTCCAAACTGCATAATTTTTCCATTAAATCAATTTGAGTGATTGAAAAATTTCAGAAATTCGGGTCACGATTTGTCATTGAGGTGGTGGTGGGTTCTGAGGCGAGACCAGTTGAGAACCACTGGTCTAGATAGCTATCACATCAGCTGGTAAGCCTTTTATACTCCGCTGCAAATTAGTAAAAGAAAAAGAAGAAATGATGAATAACATTGATTGGATCGGGCTGAATAGCTGCATGTGTTCTCAAGTGTAGCAGGACTCTATGAAAAGCTTTTTTCAGGGAATTCTGGTTTCTTGCCAAAGAACGCTGGTAAAAACATAATCTATCACTTCAGTGTGAGGACATGACAGAGATAGGCCTGTTGTGATGGAGGTGCAGAGATAGGCCTGTTGTGATGGAGGTGCAGAGATGAGCCTGTTGTGATGGAGGTGCAGAGATGAGCCTGTATCTGATGCTTGTGTCAAACCATGCAGCGCTCGGCAGCTCTGAGTCAGATGAGAGATTGATATTTTGGATGAACGTTGGTTACTGGCCCTGATGCTTGGCTGCTCCATTGCTGGAGACACATACTGTGTGATAACACTGGACAAGAGACATGCTCCATATACATGATTAATATTCATTCCAATGTTTTCCAGATCAGTCATTAGTTATTAATTTCCTTTTATTCATCTTCTTCGACTTGTTATGAATCCCTTAGAGTTTTAAAATATTGCATTCTTCCAAATGATCAGAAATGTGTGCACAAATGTTGTAATTAATTTCTCAGCATCCTCAGATCTACATAAACATGCACAATATAGTGGTCACTCTAATCAAATCATTCATACCATCTATCTGTGCTGTCGGCAGCTGTAAACCAGGTCTTATGGCACACGCGTTGGTCCTGGCTTGTGAACCGTGAACATTTGGTTGTTTCTGGCATCCTAGCTGCTGATACCCCAACTGCTCCTATTAGTCATGTTGCTGGGCAACAAACACTATCCAGCCTCTTGTCAGACTCTCAGGCTGATTTTCATTCATTCCAAGAAGCAAAAGTTGGATCACTGGAGGCTTAAAGTCACAGATGCTTGCGCCGCCACAACTTTGCCTCAGACAGACACTGCATTCATTCAATGGAGCATTTTACCATAAACATGAGGGCCGGATAAGAGCTGTTCCTTATTGAAGATGTGTTGAAGGTTTGACGCGCGTGTCGCCTGAATTCCCCCTCTGACCATAAGTGCCGGAAGGCATCGACATGTCTTTAAAGCAGGAAGCAGAAAGTTCCATGTTTTTGATTAAGTGCTGACAATTTCCCCAAAAAGTTTGAAGACTGTTATTTTATTAACTTTTCATTTCAACCATGTATCATCATCACATTCGTCCAGCATTCAAATGACGACGTTTTTCCGTTGACATTTTCACAAGCTTCTTGTCAGGGGCCTTCTTAAATTGTACACGGTTATATACTTACAGACTGTAAATGAAAGTGACAGCCCTAATCTGTTTAGTAAAAGCCTTTCATTGTGTTATATGTGGACATCTTTTATCACGAAGCAGCAGCAGGAAGAGTCTGGTCTGCATTAGCGGTATAATAACACAGCAGTTAATTAGAGCTAGACCAAACAATGACTCTGCAACCTTTAGCTGAACACAACAACAAGGTAGGGTTAAACCTATGAAGGGTCTGCAGAGCAGTGCTGGCCGGTGTGACTAAAAATCTGTACCACAGTATTTTTTAATATTCTGGCGGTTTCACGGCATAGCAGATAGACCGATATGGTTTTTTCAGGGCCGATACCGATACCGATTATTAGTAGTCAAGGAGGCCGGTAACCGATATTTGGAGCCGATATTCATTTGCAGTAAAAGTGAAAATATTGGCGTCAAAATTTTGAATAATACAAACTCCAACACTTAACTTTGTTTAAATGCCTTTAAGCATATGTTTATTAAACAAACAAACAAAAAGCGCAGGGAGTTCCCAGGGTCAGCAGCATCTCTTATAAAGTTAACTGAAAATTTTAATAAATTAATAAAAAAAATAATTTCCTGAAGTTTTATTAAGTAAAGAAAACAAAGTTAAATAAAATTTGCAAAGAAATGAACTTTTTCTCCTCTCCGCCGTGTGTGTGAGCACTCTGCACTCTTATCGGCCGTCGGATCAAAAAAAACAAACAAAAAAAAAATGGCCGATGCCGATATGCGTCAGGCCCGGCCGATAATCGGTTGATCCCTAGTATAGCACGATATATATATATTTTTTTTCATGTCTGTATCTTTTATATAGGTTTATAGTTTTATAAAATCTATATCTATTAAACCAAAAAGCTTGTGTTTATCACGGTATTGACACCGGTGACTGTGTGAAACCCGCATATCGCCGACCCCTACTGTAGAGTAGCCTCTTCGATCATGCCAGAGCTAATGTTTAGAACCACCCTGTGCAGAATAAAAGACAAATTTGTGCCAGTTTCTGACAAGTTAGTTTTTTGCTGAAGAGGTATTTGACGGATGTAAATAGTTTTCCTCCTCTGTTGCAGTTTATTGAGCGTCTTTGAAATAAAAGATTTGGTGGCTGTTTCTCTCAGAAGTGCTCAGTAATTACGCCATTATTCAGAGCACAATAGCCTCTCATTAAACACAGGCAGCATGTGAGCAGCGTTCACTGATGGAAGGGTTGTGATTAGAGGGAAGAATAATGCGATTTTCTTCATTAGAACGGACAGTTTTGTTGCTCTGCAAAGTTTTTCATTCTAAAAGCCTATGCATCACAAGAGGGCGAGGAAGATAATGAGATAGAAGGGGCTGGTGGTAGAAAGAGCTTTTACCAGAAGCCTGAGATACTGAATGAAAGAACAATCAAAAATGAGAGCTGAGTGAGCGACTGACAGTAAAAGGAGGAGGGGGAAACCAGCTCTCGTTTGTCAGGTCATCTGTAAAGATATGTCTGTATGAAAGGCAGCAGCAGAAAACAAAGATCTGCTCTCCTCGTGCTGCTTGTTACTTTATTACAGCCAGCGGAACAGATTAATCAACATAATGCATTTAACCAATTATGCTAGATTTGATCTGGCTGCAGGGCTAATTCAATCAGACATCCTTGGTGATTTATGATGGCCGGTTTATTGTCGTGCTGGGTCGGGAGGTCCGATGTCCAAACGGGAGATGACTAAGGAGACCTCAGGAAACATCTGCACTGACATCTTTCAACAAAAATCTAACTTTAAAAAAGGGTTTCAGAAATGTTTAACTCGAAGCAAACTTTTGCATTTTATTTCCTTCCTTTATTGGTCTCTAGCCCAGAGTTTCATTGATCATATCAGAGCAAATTCTCTTTCAGATGAAATTGTAATACAGCAAAAAGAGAAAAGAATCGTGGCCAAGAAAAACATGGATAAAGTAGAGTTATGGTTTAATAAAAAATGCTGTTCCAAGAACATATCAATGACAAAGTGAGAACAGAATGAATAGTCCCTTTTGTTTAAAGTTTGCTGGGAGGTTTTTTCCAAAAGCTTTGTATTTGGAGTTGAGACATTAAGGGCTTCAATAGTCTCACAATTCTTTGTGACGTGTAAGGCTGCTAAACCAGTGCAAATAAGACACAAAGACTGGAGCAGATAGCGGCGGCAAATGATGCACAATTTTTGTTGCTGTCAGCGGCCGCAATCCACTCTTTGTGAATTAGCACCCTTCCAGAAATGAGTTAACTTCCATGTACAATTGTTGCAGAGACATGCATAACAGCAGGAACACTGGAGCTGTAAGTTATCGCTAATATGCACACTTCAATATATGCGTGTATTCCTCACACTGCATATTGATCAATTCAATCTCCTATCACATTTTCTTTGTGCAGGTAAAGCCTGGACACACAAAGAAATAGTAACAGCCGTTCTAAGATCATGTCTCTTTTACAAAAGCTCTTGACCGTCCGGACGTCCAAGGTCTACCAGAGAATGCAGCCAATACTCTTTCGGAGTCTCGTCACCAGGATGGGTTTACGTGTATTTAGTAAAACTTACATAAATAAGAACTGTTAGAGATTAAATAGATAGTATGAAGTTATCAACAAATAATATTCCTTGTTGAATCTTTGTATATTTTACACTAGCCTAGCCTCACAATGTGGAACGGGCAGTTTATAAATAATAAGATTGGTTATTTAATTAGCTGTTTTCTATATTAGTTTCCTTTCCTTTCACCTCTTCCCTTGTTTCTTCTCTTTCAACCATTCTAAATCATTTATTCTCCTTATCATTTGGTTAAATTCATCCTCCCTGTTTATTTTTTTCATCTCTCTTCCTTCAAACACAGAGCTCACTTGCCCATCTTTCTCTTCTCCCACCCTCCACACTCCATTATGTCTGTTTCTGCTCCTCCTTTGCCTGGATAATGTGCCCCCTCCTCTCCAATACACACTCAAACACTTAAGTACTCATACAGAGATACACACACACACGCACACACACACACATACACGTAGACCATTCAGTTCCGCCAGCTTGTCGGACTGTGACTGATTGATTACTACCCAGAAGGCTTGGCTCTGTTGATGTCAGAAACAGGACAGGTACCCTGGACCACAGGGGGCACTGAGAAGATTGATGTCTCTCTCTTTCAACCCCCCCCCCACCCTCCCCTTTCTTTCCCCATTTCCATCTTTATCGTGAGTCACTCACACTTCCACACACACACTCATTGACCCCCACTGATCACTTTAAGGGCTTTTATTACATTTATAGCCAACATGTATCATATTTTCAGTTGTAAATCCAGCTGTCAGTCGTAAATTGTGTCATAGGCTCATATTGAACCCCTTTGAAACTGTCTGTTAAGGGTGGGAATGCTGTCCTGTTTGAATGGCTTGCTGTTCTGTATTAAACCAACTAAACTTGCATGTCACACCAATCCGCTTTAGCATCCATAACGCCAACATGCTATTGAACTCACACCCTGGTGCAGCATCATGCTGGTGTTTGGTTCAGTATAGGAGCCCAAAGCTGGCGTCTTCTTCACAGCTGTATAGTGGGATCCTATTTTGTTTGGAAGTCAGTGTTCGTCCAATCACAGACAGGGACGTAAATTACACATGTTAAATTAGTGCAAGACAGCTTCATCAAGCATACAACCACAGAATACACATGTTACAACAAGTGCATGTAGCCTAATTTGAACATTGTAATGAACAGTAGAATGGCTGAGTCAGCACATGGGTACAGTTTCAGGCTGCACTCAGACTGTGACCCAACTGTAGATCCTTGCATGTATTTTCTCAACCGAATATTGCATGAATACCTACGTTTACATAGTCAAGTCCTGTCTCTTGGTATTATACACCACCATGCTTGTCACTTTGTGTCCCAGAAGCCTTCAAATTCAAGGATTTTTTTTTACCGAAGCTGGACTCTCTGGATCACATTTCACTGCCTCTCCCCTGCCGTGGCTTCGCTCTTGTATTGTTTTAATGCAGATGTGATGTAGGTCTGAACACAGAAGAAGTATGATGGGTTGGTTCCTTGCTTGACCTGCACCCTGTGCCTGTTTCTGTCCCAGTGAATTCAGGTGAAACCGTACTTTTGCATGGTGGGTAAAGAACATTGTAAAGCTTACAAGTCTCTAACCAGCCTGTCATCCATATGTGCACAGTCCAGGAGGGCTAAGCACCAGCCAATACCAGAGGTTACAGAGGAGATGAGAGGACAGCAGAGGAGAGGCAGGAGAGGTTTAAAGGTGCATCGTCGTATTGTCTCTGTGCCTGCACCAACCCCGCTCCCTCTCTCTTTCCTCTTCACTTCCTCTCCCTCTCTCTCTCTATTCCAGCTCTGCAGGAGGCATTAATGATCTGATGTGGGAACTGCCCTCTAGTACCCCAACCAGCTGTAACACAGCATTTGCAATAATAATAGCTGATGTTGGACCACCCATTGCTCACCCCCGACCAGGTGTTTTCTGGCACTTGGAAATTTAATGATCTGACCAGGGAAATGACCCTTTGATACTTTGGCCAGTTGTCTGTTTCTGCTCTACCGCTCGTAACACCAACTTTATATACACCAGATTCCATACGACTATAATAGGACAGATGCAGACTAGCAAAGAGCTGTGACAGGCAGTGTTGGCTGTAGTTGAAGGTTGCTAAATATGATAGATAAAGTTCCACAGTCCCTGGTCCTATAGGGGCTGCACATGAACTTGGTTTGGTGCTGCTATAAATACATGTATTACAGTAGTTATGCTCCTTCTAAAAATAATACCACTATTAGTGGTGCTACTATTTCAAGAATCCCTCTACTCCTTTAGCCTATAACAATTAACTCTGTTATTGATGGGCACTAAGACAGCACAACCCCTATCAAGGCCATTAGTCCATTATGTCTGGGTATTTTTCTAAAATGTTACGAGTTGTGTGAAAATATGTTTCCGCATAGCTTAACATCGTCATCTCAGCTGTACAATTATTATGCATTTCCAGATATCCTATATTAGATGATCAATGTGTATGCACAGGTGCAACAGTCCCATTGTAGAACATGCAATTTAAAGTCGTGCAAAATTACTCAAACACTTCATGACAAACTTTCTTGAAAAGAAAACTTCCAAGAAAAACTTAAATTTTCCATGACCAATCTTAAAGTGGACATGTTTGAGCTATGCAATCAATTTTCTATTATTCTAATGTGTTTTTGAATCACGTTGGTAAAGTATATTTCGTTTTAAAAATGTTATACATATTTTAATTTATTTTTCAGAGCCTCCCCTTCCTTCTGAAACGAACAAGGTGTTTGTGTGTGCCATTCAAAGGTTTGACCTTAGCCACGATTGGCTGACGGTATTTGGAGTGACCTCGTAGCCCCTCCCCCACGTGTGCTATCCCAAATGGGGTAGCAACTGCTCTGCACTGTCACTACAAAGTTGTAGAAAACATGGCTGCTCTAGGATCGGTTATTCGGCCTTATATGTATGAGCCAGAATCACCAGCAGGTATCAGAATGGTAAGTTGAAATCTTGACAATGACTTGACTACAAGCTGGTGCGAGAGTGAGTGAGTTTCAGCTAAAGCAAGGTTCTTCATAGAAACCTGCAGCTGTTCTGAACGGCCCATTTCAGAGGCGACCTTTTAAAAAATGTTACTCTGGAAAAACACAGAATTATGAAGTTTTCACTTTTTCACTGTGAACAATAAACACCCAAAAGATATGAAACCAATGCACAATATGAGAACATCCATTCAAAAGATATGGTCCCTTTTAATGAGAAGTCTGTCTGATAGCACTGCAGCCTTCACCAGAGCACATAGCCCACTGATAGCTGTGCATTTACAGTCTATGTATCCCCGGCCTGTGAACATGCAAGATTGATGTCACAGATAATATCGTCTGGTTACTGTAAGCAGTCGTTCAGTTGTACGAGGTGGCGTCCTCTTTTTCAGCAGCACTGCGCCCTGGTACTAGTTAACACTGTGGCAATAATACGTAGTAACAAATCTGGACTGCTCACAGAGCTAATGTGCTGCTGAATGTGTCGTTTTAGCGGCTGAACTTGCAGTGCATATAAAGACTTAGGGGTTGTGCGAGTCATTAGCAGAACAAGACTGTATGTATACATTTTAAAAACATCCTGTCAAGGGGCTGGTCAGGGCCTTAATGATAGAAACACTTTATACATATGACTCAGACACAAAACGAGACAACACAACACAAGATCAATCCGTAAACCTAGTTGGCATAAATTGTTAGTTGCCTGTTTTTTTTTTCCACCTTGAAGATTAAACATACATTGAACGTCTACAGAGGGATAGATTACTTTTTAATAACACAACTGCAACACACAAGCCCATTTGTGGGGTTAACGAAGAAACCAGTTGTTTCTCAAATCTCTCCCCACCTGTCTCGGTCGGTGTCAGAGTTGATGCCCAAACCTGCCCTGGTTATCACTTACACATTAAAAATTAAACGTGTGTACCACATTGTTACAGCAGGGCATGGGAACATTGCATCAAAAACAGGTCAATTTCCTCATGAACTCGTCTACCTTATTCCAGTAAATGTTTTATAAGATTTTTGCAGGTAATTTCAGGAGAAAATGAGCTTCTCTGTCGCCTTTCTCTTTCTTGATCTGTTACTTTAGTTACAGCTGTTTTTTCCCATCCTGTACACGCATCCCCACACAACCAGTCAGTCAGTCAACCACTGACTCCAGTAAAGTTTTGCTGCATTTCATTGCTGTGCTGAATCCGTAATGTGAAGCATCCAGACAAGGTTAGCATGGCAAAGTAGCACGCAGAAGGCATGCTGGGAAATATTTCACAATTTGTGGAGCTTTTCATCCTGAAGCATAAAGTTGTACTGAGCAAACTACAGAGGTGCAAGAGGTGAAAGTGATGTCTATATTTCTTGATAATATTCAGAAGCCGGCTTCTCTTTTTTTCTTCTCTCCTTTCGCACTTTATTTATGCATATTTGGACAAATATATTTGCAGTTTAGTCTAGTCCCCTCTTGCATATTGGGCTCGACAGAAAAAGTAAGACTGTAACTACAAATTGCCTCCTTTATCATGGCCAGTGGTGCTGCAGGGGGTGTGTCTGCGGGTCCCTCGAACCCCCCGCAGAGCCGAGCTCAGTGTGGAGTAAATCCCCAAACCTGTCTCTCCCAGACAGATTACACTGCATATGATCTCTCACTCTCTTCCTCTCTCTCTAATATACAAATATGCACACATCTTCCCATGGCTTTGGAGCTTTGGACTGCATGCTGCGCTCTGTTCCATATTCCTCTCTCAACCTTGAAGATTACCGTCACATAGTCTGATAAAATTATCTACAGCAGCTGAATAAGGATCTGTTTGATCTGGTTTTGGCCTAGACACTTTCATAGTCCCCAGTTATATGTCCAACTATTGCATGTATACTTTATATCTTTAGCGGTTCCTCCTGTGCATAGCATATTTCATTTTAGATATTGTTAGACCTCCGTTTGAAATGTGGACCTCGAACCTAAAGTAAAATTCAGACAGGCTCTGAAGATATAGACGTGATAACTTCATCTGGAGTTTAAACAAGTCATCACGCTCTGTCCGTGATATATTTTTGGTTGAAGTAATTACGGCACATAATGAACAAAGTGATAAGAGGTATTCCAGCCTGTGATGAGAATAGTGACAAAGTTCAGCCCTGTTGCCTTTCAAAAGCTGTTTTAACACTAATAATTAAAGTGGGACCTTGTAGAAAGAAACATTCATGTTTGAGGTCAAGGTTAAACATTCAGACACTGATGTCTGAGAGGTCTGGTAACAACATCTTAGACAAATATTATACTGCAGATACTTCAGACTCTTCCTCAAACCCTGACCTCTGAATAAGTTGTCTCTCTCTGTCATATAGTCCTTAATTATTTATTATGAAAGGACACGAAATATTGATACATGGCCTCCAGAACATTCAACAAAATGTGATATGTACAAGAAGTTCAGAATTTCCTCATGAGATGTAGGCAATTTGAGCGGCGAGAGCGGTCCTTTACTCCCAGGCTTGGGGAATAACGGAAAATAAAGCCCCTTTTACACTGCCAGTTCAAAGCGGGATTATTACGCCTCTGTTATGTTCCGTCTTCTATGTAGAACGCACAGAGGCAGAATGGTGGGGCGATGTCGCTCACTCCTCTGAGCCTGTGAAATGTCGTCTGTCTAAACTGCAGATCCAGCAGGGAGGAACAGCGCCGTGTGTGTGTATTTGAAGCACACGCTGGTTGTTTACAACTTGTGCACGTTTTGCTTCTGCAATTTAAAAACGCACACTGGGGCAGCTTTATGCCAGCGTTGCTTGGTCCAATGTAAAATGGCAAAGGTGGCATGAGGACGGAGCTTCGTTACGCTGCTGAGGAGGAACCGCAGTGTAAAAAGGGCTTGTGTGACGGCGTTATGCAATTAGGTTACAAATAAAGGCAACTGTATTTACGTTATAGTTAGAGACAAAAAATATATATAATTGGACTACAGACATATATGAAAACATTACTAGCAGGATCATAATTTTAAAATAGATTTTAATATGAAGATGATATAATACTAAAGATGCTCTATAACATCTAGCGTCTCATTTCTGTCCCTCTGACCTTCTCTGATAATACCATGCACCTGCACACGTTACGACACACAAGTCTCACGACACCGCTCCTCAAAGTTGCCATTAACAGTCTGTGGTTGCCATGGCCTGTGGTGCAAAAAAAAAAAAGCATTCACTGGGTGGAAATGAGAGCAACATCGCAGTACAGTGCGAGTTATCCAAGGACTTGACATCTAATTTAAAGAAACATTTACAGGTTAGACCAACCGCTAACGTCAGCTGCACAGAATTCTAGTTAAAAATGTTAGCTAACCTGTCGTTGTCGTCTTCTACTACTACTAGAAAATAGTGACTGTGGTGACGGCCGCTGCCGGGATGGTGTGGGTAAAACACAAGCCCCAGACTGGAATAAGTTTATGGCAGTTTACTTGAAGTTTGAGTGTTAAGTGTGCTGATCACACGACCTCACAAAGTACATTTAAAGGTGCATAATTACTGCTATTAATTTAAAAAGGCATTCGCACATTAAAAAAGTATTGAAATTTCATTTTATTGTCTTTATTTGCAGATTTAGTTTTGAAGTCATTCAAAAATAACTCAAAGTAATGAGTTATGTTACTTTAAAATTGTGATACTTGGATTAGGTTATTGATTACATTTTTTAACAGGTAGCCTAATTAGTCACTGTATCAGAATACATTTTTAAAGTAACCCTCCCAACCCTGTTTACTCCACATAGACGTCCACATGAAACATCCAGTCAGCAGTAAACAATGCGACCCACCAGACGGCCAGAATGGAAGAGGACAGTTTGTCTCATAGGATTTGGCGAGGACAACTGACACCATATTGTGATTCATGGCCAATTTAAATACCATTTCAACCCACATTGTGGATACAATCCACCACATCCATGAACATATTGTAAGAGAGCTGCCAAACTCCATCAGACCATATGTGAAACAACAGAGCGATCAGCAGAGGGAGACGGCTGTGAACGCTCCAGATTATTTCAAATGACTTCCAAATAACCAGCATAGTTTTCTTTCTTTTCTTAGTAAAGTAAGTGGAAGTTCTGTGGAGTGTGTGCATGTAGTAATCACTCTTTGAAAAGCTGTTAAAAGTGACCAGAACTTCTTTTAGCGTACTGTAAGCATCATAAGCTGCAAACAGCCATATGTGAATGACTGGAGGGATAAGATGCAGAAATGGACTCAAGGTGTCGTCCCCGAGGGCTGATGAAGGAGTATACAGAAACTCCTGCTAGGAAAACAACATATTGCTTCATGTTTTAATTGGAGCAAGTTAATGGTCCGTGAAGACTTGTGTATTAGTCACTAAGACAAGCTGTTCTGATCAAAAATGCGTTTGCGTGTGTGTGTGTGTGTGTGTGTTTGTACCTCCACATAAAAAGTTTCTCTGTCTGTTCTTGTTTTGTGTCGAGCCTCCGGGGGGAACGCTGCCTCCAAACTTTTTCTTAGCTCAAACTACTTACAAAACACGGGAAGTCTGAGTACACTTGAATGCATCCTTGTTTAGGTAAAACAACCACACAAGTACACAACATGTACGACATCATGTACAACATCACGTATAGGCCTATTTAAAGTTAGGTCAGAGGGGAGTAAGCAAAAGTGTCCTTGGTTGTAGAGGTAATCTGAGGACAGAGGACTGTGTGTGTGTGTGTGTGTGTGTGTGTGTGTGTGTGTGTGTGTGTGTGTGTGTGTGTGTGTGTGTGTGTGTGTGTGTGTGTGTGTGTGTGTGTGTGTGTGTGTGTGTGTGTGTGTGTGAAGTGTGTTTGACTTAACTGAAGTGTGTTGCATGTGTGTTTATCTAAAGGAGGAGAAGAAGCCATGTGTGACATAAACACAGTGTGTCTATCATCTTTATCAGCTGTCAACACAGATAATGGGGTAGACCGCTTTCTGAACACGCACACGCATGCACACACACAAATCTGTGGGCAGGAAATGAGGCAATTAAATTAGGATGAAATATGTCTTGTCTTACGGAGCAGTTCATTTTACACCTCAGTCAATATACTATATAATTATAACATTTCTGTTTGTTTCCTCCAGACTGAAAGAAACTATAACTGTTAAAGGTGGTGTGTAATGTTTGATGTGCAATGGTTCATGTTGACTACACTACGCTTTAAATTTAAGGAGCAGATACAATTTAAATGTTTTTCTTTTATCAAACCGGCATGGACAACATATCACAGTGCATGGTTGTATGTTTTCAATGTAAGACCGTTCACATCCAGCAATGACAAAAGATACAGATGACAGCAGCAGGAATGTTGTTCACCAGAGTAGTGTGAGCATGTTTACATTTTCAAGTGGCTGCAGCCTTCGCTCACATGAACGCATCACATTTGACATTCTTCGAACTCGATCCGTCTTCAAAACACTTCATTGGCTCCCTGTGAAATAGAGAATTGCATTCAAAATCCTATTTTGAGTCCATTAAGCACTTAACGATTCAGCTGCTGAGTATATTTCTGCCCTGCTCACAGACTACAACCCGATCCCGCCCCTCAGGTCATCAGGTGGCGGTCTGTACCTGGAATTAGATCTAAGTCCGGTGAGGGGGCCTTTAGTTACTGTGGAACAAACTGCCTGTTGACCTGAGGGTCCATGATCACAACCGATCGATTCTCCTGAGCGTACGAATAAGTACTCTGCGTGTGCGTGCACATGTGATCGCTTGTGCCGATGGTTTTATGTGCGGCTTTGTTTGTCCATGTTTTCATTTTATTCTTCCTGCTTTTTTGCTGTCTGATTGCCATGATGTGTGGCTGTACACTGGATGCACCTTTAACTGATTCGATTTTATATGTTGCTCATGATTGTTTTTTTTGTGTGTTTTTTGTATTCCTATATTTTTACCCCCAATGTAAAGCACATTGAGCATTGAACATGAAATGTGCTTCAGAATTTGGGCATTTTTTAGTCTGTCGTTTGTTCTTTCTTCTGTTCATGCTGCTGGGACTCCCTTGTAAAGGAGATTTTGTATCTCACTAGGATTATTCCTGGTAAAATAAAGGTTAAATGATGTAGCACACAATCGAGATTATCATGAGTTTTGCAGGTATTTTGTCAAAAAGCAAAGAATTGGAGGAAATTGTCAGAATGAAAAATGTCTTTGAGAATATAAGTGAAAGCTTCCCTCTTTTATTTGGACGGGCCCATTTGAAAAAAATGGGAAAAAAAGCAAAAGAGTCAAGTGAGTGTGAAAAGCAGGACGTGAAGAAAGAGAAGAGCCACAAAGAGATAAAAGCAGCGTCAGAGGACGGAGAGCAGAAGAAAGCTCTCAGGTTTGTATTTAATCCTCCTGCTGTTTGTGTCTGCAGCTCTCACAGGAGCACTAAAGCTTCCAAGGCAAGACATCTTTACTACACAGTATCCCCACACCACATTTAACCTGCCCAGCACATCCTCTCTCTTATCCTCTCCTCTCCTCTCTGCTGCTTTTCTTTTGTTTTCCAAACTCGTTTTGTTTACCGCTTTCCCCTTTTCACGCAGAACCCCTTTACATGTACTCTTAAGTCCTTTCATTGTAAAAGCAGATCAGAAGAGGTAGTTGCAGGTCCACTTACTTTGATCTATTAAATTCAAGCAAGGCATTTATGCTACTTACACTTCCACTCACCAGTCATCCCTCTTTCTCCATAACGTTGGTGTGAGCCGAGCCTGGCAGGAGTTCATATTCTTTCATCCCTGTGTGTGTGTGCATTTTCCCTCCCGCCCAGCAGCGCATTGTCTACATATTTCCCTCGTGCTCGTGTGTGCTTCTCTTTACACTGGCGAGTGTCATTGGCTGGTTAAAGCCTGAGTGGTTGTGTAGATCAGGAGGAGTTTATAAGGAGCTCAGGGATCTGCCGTTGTCGGTGTGTGTTGTGGCTCCTGGTAAACCTGAAGTGTGTGCAGCAGAGAGATCTCTTTATTTGAAGGTGAATAAAGCCGGTGAAGTAGTTCTATTTGTCCTCAGCGGTCAGTGTCAGCTAACAGGCTCTTTAAAGTCAGACGGGCAGTTTTTAACAGGTGGAATGAGGATTACTAATATAATGTGGAGCTGCTTTAAGTGTGCAGCCAAAAGGACAAACAAAGGACTCCTGTGTCGGCTTAAGTGATCACAGTTCAGCGCAAAGTTGGCCTTTCTGTTTTTAGTGAGTTTGTCAAATACTTCAATCAGAAAACGTCGAGTATTTGTGGCCAGAAATTCTCGTCAGCTTGAAGCATTTTGACGTTCTCTGCATTCCCTTAATGACATCTATTATGGTGTTATTTCTTAACTAAATTTTGATACACTCCATTCATGCTTTCCCTCTTCCCTACCATCTGGCTGGTTAATGCAAGTATTCTTAAACAGTGCTACTTGTACAACTGCAGTTTCCAGGGGGTTTGCAGAAAGATCATGAAATAGATCTACTAATAAGAAACAATCTAAATAAGGATTGGATGGAAAAGAATGTATCCATATATGAATATAAGTAAATAACCCATTTCCATATATAAGTCAGCCCTAACACCTGAACACTACATATTAGAGTTATGTAATAGTGTATAAAAACTAGTTACCAAGCACAGATGGCCCCAACAAAATCCCTAGCATGTTTTGTTGTATAGCAAACCTATTTCTGTTGTGACTGACAGATTGAAGGTCTTAACATGTGCCCATTATCCCTGAACGAATGAAAATATATGTGGGTTACTTTAACTTGTACACGTGGGAAGAATAAACATGTTGAAATGCATATAAGGGGCTCGTTACTTTCTACGCAGAATCCCGTAGTAGTCTCCATCCGATGTCAGCATCACTGCAGGCACTTTGGCTACTGCTGTCAACAACACGTTACACGCTACTCGCTGCACTCGCGACAGAGCAACTGTCATTCTAGAACATGCTAATTGACGTTAGCAAGCTACCGCGGACTCGTAAACACACACGTTTTACTTTTCGTACACACATGAGGGAGATTTACTTCCCGCAACGCTGATGATCCACGTAACACCCATAGCAGTGTTTCCCACACATAGAACAACAGGAGTCCTGTCTGATAAGTCTATCTGATGTCACATTAGTGCAGTATGAGAGCACAGAGTGAACTGACCGCTGTGCGTGCAGAATCTGTGTTTATTCCCGTTATCAGCTGCACCTCGTCCCGGTGCACGTTAACGCTGTGGCTACATAAATGGACTGTTCACTTTTGTGTGTGTGCGGACAGAAAGTAGGAGACGGCAAGCTTTTTTATTTTATTTTGTCCGCCCATAGAACTCTCACGGTTGTTTTCCTTTTTACGACTATTTGGCTTAGGCGTTCCACAAAAACTCTTCGGCGCCTTTAAGCCTTTAAATGGTCGTGAAAACACAGATTTTTATTCATCCTGTTGTGTGCCACTTTTCTGGTTTCGCACCAGTCACTCCACCTACTCTCTCATGGGCCATTCATGTCCACACATCGGCTCACCCCAACTTTTTGCAAACATTTTGGTGGCTGCAGGAAAAAGACTGCAAAAGTCGGGGTGAAAAATTCAGCCGTTTGTGTTCACACATGCAGCCTACGGAGACGATGTTGGGGAATTTTCAGCAGTGCAGTGCATGTGTGTGAAGGGGCCTTAATCTCTCTTGCAGTCCCTGCCTCTGCCCTGTTCTATATACAGTTTGGCCCTCTTTCTTGCATCCATTGGGATGAGATATTTTGACTCAACGAGTCATCACTGTGAGTCACAAAAGTCACCTTTTTAAAACAGTGTAAACAATGGCTAATACATGTAGCAACAGTTAGAAGTAGCGGAAATCAATAAAACAGTTTGGACATCTGTTCTCACACAAACCGTCTCGCTCACCACTCAGAGTTAACTAATGAATCTTCATAACATGAGACATTTGTAACTGAACCATCTGACACATTTAAGTGACAGCTTCGGCAGCAGAAGTTCATCGCCCACTTTTTGAGGCCCAGAGGGGCCGCTGAGCGATCACTACAGCAGGAGCACACTTAAAACAATGATTGACACTGATTTTGTGTCATGTAGACACATACAGTACACTCTCAAACACTCATGTGCACACAGCGGTACACATCCAGTAAAGCTGAGGAATGTGACATATGCGCACACACACACACACCGACCTGCATGTAACCTTTAGATAGTGTCCTTGCCTTCAGCTGCCACTGGCTAATGTGTCACGCTTGGAGGTGGTGAAATCTGGTCATAGATGCTGGCACTTGCCTCGGGTCACGCACATAGATACACACAGACACACAAATGTGCTAGCTTGTCCCTGAGGTGGTGACGAGAGGACAGTGAATCAAAGGACGCTGAGAAACCGTCATCTCTGACACAGATTGACTCAGACACCCGCGTTCTACCTCCTCGTTGCTACCATTATCGACACACAGAATAACCTTTCCATATGTTCGTATGTTTATATGTCGTCATTTATGCATTATCATGGAAATGTAATTAATTGCAGCGTTAAAGTATTTCAGAAATTACACATTCACTGCTCCCACAGATATCAACCTCTATTCCAGACTCTGTATTTCCTCAGATTTAAAGGCTTCTTAGTTTTTCATTACTCCCTACTCTCTTCCTGGACGGTGTGTCAAAATGTGGCGTTTAATTACTGCACGGCCACCGCATTCTCATCCAATAATCTTCAGGTGTACAGCAGAGAAAGATGCTGTTCAGTTGTGGCTGTGTGGGTTGATAAAAATTGTTTCCCTTTTTTTCCCCTGGAAACCAATTACCTGCTCCTTTGAATAATTGTACTATGTCAGTCGAGGTCACGGCAAGACAACTTCAATTCATCAGGACTCTATTTTACTTTGACTTAATAACGACAACATTATCATTACAAATAATAACTGAAGGTGAACAAGCGTATAACTCTGTAGCTGTCCTCTTGAAGTCCTTGAGATCCACATAGATTCACTTGATGGAAGCACAGACACACACACACACGTACGTTCTCTCAAACACACACACCCTGGATGCATACAAAAATAGCAAACCAATTTCCAAGCAACAAATACATTTTCCCATCAGTTTATTGGGGGACAAACAGTTGAACAGTGAGAGAAAAATGCTCCAGGGAGTTCAGTTTGCCATTCATGTGTCCTATCTGGGTGAATTAAGAGCTGAAAGTGCTGCTGTAGATATCCTCCCCCCCCTCTCCCATATTACCCTCTCCCCTTTATCCAAATGTGTAGAAGGAGGCGAGGTGGTGCAGACATCAGCAGTTTAGTGAATCTGTGCATGCACTGAGAAATAGGAGGACCTGAGGGAAAAGGTCAAAGCAATATAAATTTAACATGTAGATAGGACGGCTGTTTCCCCTTCTGGGGGTTTGGATGCTCGCTCCCACAGTTTTTCACACCACACAGGGCTGCGTGCAAAATGTTACTTTCTCTCACTGTATGTTTTTACGGTGTGTGTGTGCCAAAACTGTGGCAACATTTTTATGTAGCAAGTTTAACATCTTACGTTGACATACAAGCATAGTTTACCTCTTAAAAACAGAATAAACCATTCATGTTAGTCCACAATTCAAACTTCACAGCTCTCTCTGAGTATGACCTAAAGTAATACTAAAGCCTCTCTGAGAGCCTACATGTGCGCTCTAGTTAAAGAGGGGGTATTATGCTGTTTCACATTTTAAGACGTATATATATAATGTTACAATGTTGGATGTCCAGACTAAACGTGGGTGAAGTTTCTGTTGGTAGAAGTATGTTGGAGTAATCCCCAGGCTCCTCAGCTCAGTCTGCAGGCTGCTGTGAACGCCAGGTTTCACAGTTTTTTATACATGCTGCACTTGGTGACATCACAAAGTACAGGCTTTGGAGAGCTGAAGAAAGTGGGCTTGTAGGGGCAAGGTTTCTTAAAGGGACAGAACTGACATGCAGAGGCTGTATGAGGGCCTGCACAGAGCACCAGTGTGAGACTTGTACCTGTAAATTATGCTAAGCTACTCCACAGGTATCACAGAGTGAAATATTAAGCTTGAAAGTAGCATAATACCCCCCCACCCCCCTTTAAATAGTATTTTGTACCCTCTAATTACAATCAAGTGGAACTCAAATCAAAGCTAGAAAGCAACATACGGTGCCCGCTCTGGTTATAGCCTATATTTAAAGTCTTTCACTTCTTTGCACCAATAACCACACCCAGCAGTGATGTCACAGGTGCCTTGAGTCCACCTGCTAACGACCGCCTCTGTGAGACGTCCACAAAAACTTCAAATATAAAGTGGTGGCTTTAATAAAATGCAGCAGCACTGCAGAACATATTCACGGCTAAAGTCATTAATTAATACTCGCCGAGCTCCGACTAATTCAAGGTGTCAAAGGTGTAATACATTTCTGCTTGACAGTTTTTTCTAAAAATCCTTTTAGTGCTTGGCAGTTTTTTTGTTTATAAATAACAGGAAGGGACTGAGTTTGAACTCGGGCCAAAAATCTACTTTAGTGGATGATAATTTATCTGAGTTGCTTTAACGCAGGATCATGGATTTAAGATTGAAAGTCTATTCTTAACCTTAGAAACAAGTTTACAAAACATCCTTTCACAAAGTCCATTTAGAAGCCTGATGTTGTTAACTACAGTGCTGAATGTTAAATCTCAGTTTTTAAGGCAGCATCGATTCGTTCTTTAAGGGCTTATAATGCTCAGAGAGTGTCCACTCTGCTGCTTCTGAAACAACCTGATCCATCCCTCACTTTTTTGATGGTTACAAGAGATGTGAAAAATAACATCTTTAGTTTGATTTTCCATTCTCCCTCATTTGTACTTACTCATACAAACCCACACGCTGTGGTGGCAAACATCTCCGACACTTCTCCGCTGAATTGGAGATGTTAATGGGAAGGGACAGCCCTCTCCAGGCACCAATCAATCAGCTCATGCTCTGAGACAGCCTTCATGTGGTACAGGCTGGAAGTGTGAGTGTGTGTCCAGTTTTATGGCTGATGTGTGATCACCAATAAAGTGATTGCAGTGTTTGTGTGCAAATAGCCACGTCTGAATCTGTTTTGATCAAACTCTCACAAATGAGAGAGAACAAGATAAAAGCCCGTCTGTCGCAACCTTATAACACCTCCTGTTTGCTTGATGACGCACAGAACTGACGTAGACGTGATTTTGAAGAGCAGACGGCCAAATAGACGAAGAGCACATGTTGTAACTGACATGTAAATGAGTGTGACTGGTGTTAGTGACCCACAGATTGAAAGAGAGAACATGTTTCGTCTCCTCTGTATCTCTCTGAGCATCTGAGGAGAAAATGAGGGAGGAAATAATGAGTCCTGGTTTCTCACTGTACTTGTGGCGTGAATTATGTGAACATGTTGGTATCATCCGGACAATAAGAGAAGTGCAATAAAGAGGGATGCACGATATTATCGGCACCTTTTCTGTATCTGCAGATAATGGCTTGAAAATGACATCGGCATCGGCAGATATGTCATTTTTCTGCCGATATTTTCCGCTGATAAAACTACGCTTTAATTCTGCCTAAATGCTCGATGATTCCCTAAAAAAGCTTGACGTAATGCTTCGACCTTAACATGGCGCGAGTGTGCGTGCACTGCCTGCACAAAGTAATCAACAATATACAAATAAAGACTAAAAAGTCACAGAAACTCGAGCCAATGATTAGAAGTTAAACAACTTTCACAACTCTTAACTAGCTAACAGTTAGCTCACATTCTCCAGACTTAAAAACATCAAACACGCCGAAAATACACTCGCAGGCCAAAGCCGACGCTAACAGAGAGTAACATAAACAAAGAGTCCCTCAGAGATCACTGACGAGTAGGTGCAGTAAACAAGTCCGGGCATGTCTCCCTCACTGCCGCGTTTCGGGGGGATGCTGCATTCAGGTGCGCTCAGAAACATGAGTGATCAGACACTTGACCTTTTGTGCAATGCCACTTCCATCAAGCGTGAAAAAGTGTGTCTGCAGTATGGCAGTTTAGCCACTACAATAAGAGTAGGCATGATATCAATTCCACTACAGGGGAGACTTGATGTAATCTGCAATTAGGTGGAAAAAATCATGTGCCTGATATATCGGTATCAAAATCAGCAATCGGCAAAAAGGGTTGGAAAATATCGGCACATCAGCAACAAATAAAATATCATGCATCCCTAGTAATAATCGAGGTTTACCTTGAGGTTGACAAACAGTGATGAGAGACTGTATGAAGAAGACGGCCAACACTATTTATTCAGATGCAGAGGTGCTGGTAGGTGGATTTGTTACTTTCAAACAGACATGGCCTTTCTGTCCCTGTCTCCAGTCTTAGGCTGCATTACCTTCATATTTTGCATGCAGTTAAAAGACACTTCAGACTGAGGAAGCGCACTGGTTTATCCACACCTCCCCCTCTCCGTCTCTCTCTGTCCCCTCCAACCTTTCCCTTTCCTCAACATGCTCTCCCTCTCATCTCTCATTCCTTCCATCTTTGTCTTGTTTTATCTATTTGCTCTCAAAACTTTTACTCCATCTTTTATCCTCTCCATCCTCCCTTCCTTCCTTCCTTCCTTCCTTCCTCTGCAGCAGATCTGAGCATCTCTGACTCTCTCTCCCCTCCAGCCCCGGCTTTCATCTCTTTTGGTCACCCTCACATCCCGCTGCTTCTCACCTCAACTTCTAACCCGCTCAGCACGCCGTCCATACGTCCCTTTACTGCAGCCAGCTTCCGCTCTCTCTCTCTCTCTCTTCCGCTCTCGTTCTCCTCTTTCTCTAAGCTCTTTTTTTTTTAGTTCACTCCCTCCATGTTCTGTAGCTTTCCCACATCATTCCCTTCCTGCTCAGTCCCTCCCAGTTTTCACCTATCTCTCCTTCCCTCTGTGCAACAGATCTGTCTCTGCAGGTCTTTGTACACCTGAGAGCACACTACCATCTGCTCTGTGCATCTCTTCTTCTCCTGCTTCTCTCTTCTTCTTCTCACTCTGCTCTGCTCTTCACTCTGGAGTTTTCTCTGAGTCCATTTTTATGCATCAGTATCCCCTTCAGGAAGCATACATACTTCATACATACTCAACACTTCAAACACACGTTAGAACAAGTCCCATATATGATTCTAGGTAAGGATTTTATGGGTTATATTTTAATTTTTCAGATCTCATGAATTTAAACAACCCCTTACAGCAATAAGTATCATTATTCTTTGCTTTAATTCAATAAGAAATTATATTTCTAAACACAGCAAATGATCCGTACTTAAGAAACCGGTACTAAACATACTGATTAATTTCTGGCCAGGTATTTATCTATCAGTTTTCTCTTCTTCTCACCTGTTAGATACAAAGTACAACTGTTACTTTGTTGTAGTTTGGCTTATTAATGTGTGTTGCTGCCAGATTTAATTAATTTAAATCAATTTAAATCAGCTCGGTGTAGTTCCTTGTTTTTACTCGAGTTGAATGATTTAGTGTGTGTATTTGAGTGTGTGTTCATTACCTCATGTAAACCTTGATTATTATTTCTTTCTTTCTTCCTCTCATGCTCTCTTTGTGTCTTTACAATACGTAAAGGCCATGCGTGTCATGACTCACTCCCCTCCTGTTGAGTTGTTTCCTGGGAAAGAATAAAGTGGCTACATAAGAACATTCATCTCGGGGCACCTGCAGCGTCTTGTGTGTCTATGTGTGTGTGATTGCGTATAGGCAGGTGTGTACTGTGTGAACAGGAAGTGTGAGGTGAAGGGAGTGAAAAGGAGGTTGTCACCTGTGTGTTTCTGTGTGTATTTGTGTGTTTGAGAGCTAAGTGGGAGTTTGGCACCTGCGTGCTTACTGCAGAGACAGAAACACCAACACATGTCAGGTTGTACGCAGACAACACGAGGACTGTGGGATCAGGAGGGAGCTGTTCACGTGTGATTTTGTTTATGCCAGTGATTGAGGACATTTTGTCTGGTTGGCGCTTCTTTAAAGGCATAATAAGTTGGATTTTCCTATAAAAATGAAATATACACTTTTACAAATATAATATAAATCATCACTTATGGGCCTCTAAACATGTGTGTTGGTGGGTGTGTGCAGATCCTTGTCTGAGGGGCGCTGTTGTGGCTCCCTGAGCCAATCACAGCGTATAAGTGAGTGTGGGAGTGGTTCAAATTAACAACTGGGCCCCGTTCAGACCGGCGAACATGGCGAAAGAGCGATGCAGAGTTGGCCTTCTTTCTGTCGGACAGGTAGGTGCCTCAAACCGGGTAGGACAAGCTAACCGGTGGTTAGCATGCTAGCGCAAAGGTAACCGTGATGCTGTCGGTGTTAGCTCGGCGGGGTGGGCATGTTCTCACACGAGACAGTGAGAGTGACCTTCTGGTGACGAAGAGCCCAGGATGAGGGCCCCAGTTTGAATGTGTTGTTGACAAAATGCAAGGAAAAATCCTACTTATTATACCTTAAAGGGGAGTTAAGTTTTAGAGAAATGTTAAATCGGACAGGAATGAGAGGCGAGTGGTCTCTCCGTATCCACGGCAGCGATCATGTGGGTGGTGCTTAATGTGGCCCAGGACACGTGCGAACACACTGCCGGACGTATGTGGATAAATACGTCCCAGACCTCCTCCGTATGTGGCCTGAGTGATCAGATCTGAATGCGTCCTCAAACCGTCCTGTGAGTGTTCACACCTGTAGTTAAGGCTGTCCACTTGTGATCCGATCATCACGTTAATACCAGGGGTGTTAAGGGCCTCAATAAATGGTGTGAGGACCTTCATGACATACATTCCCAACCTTAATAGAGCAAACATTTACCAGCACAAACAAAAGCAGAGGTTTGACACAGTACATCTTTCTGTCAACTGCAAAGCAAAGTGTCATACATTTGTGCTGGCAACAGATTTTCTCTTTAAGTAAAGAAGAGAAGATATTTTTCTCTGTAGCCGCTAAATGCTCCCTTATGCTCACCAGCCTGTTTGCTAACTGTGTCTATGTCTGTGCTTGTTGACTGAAAACAGCTCCCTGCTGTGGCTGAAAACCGCTCTATGAGAGGGAATCAGCACAGAGAAGTGACGGGCTGGAGCAGAGCGTCGCTGCAAATCTCCATCAAGTTAAGTGGAGCTACAAACATGAGTGGACCTAATACTACAGGTTCGTTACTCTAAGTGTCCCCTTTCATGATGTCACATTTCAGACGTTCTAAAACAAGAGATACAATTAGATACGAACCCCACAAACTAGGGATAGACCGATTATCGGCGCCGATATGTGTCATTTTGACGGTTATCGGCATCGGCCTTTTTTTTTTATTATTTTAATCCGACAGCCGATAAGAGATCAATTTAAAACTGGGTTATTTTGGCTCTGATGCATATGCTTAAAGGCATTTAAACAAAGTTAAGTGTTGGAGTTTGTATTATTCAAAATTTTGACGCCAATATTTTCACTTTTACTGCAAATGAATATCGGCTTCAAATATCGGAGCCTCCTTGACTACTAATAATCGGTATTGGTATCGCCCCTGAAAAAACCATATCGTTCTATCTCTACCACAAACCCAATGTTTGGTTTACAAGAATACTTGACACTAATACGAGAGGTGTCCAGAGCAAACAATAAAGTTGTTTATAACCGATATGGGAGAAAGTTGAAACAAACAGTAGTAAGACAAAAGGAGAGAGAAAGACATTTGACAGTTGAGTTTTCAGGTGAGATTTCAGGAAAAAGATACAAATTGATGTATTCAATAAATCTACCTTGCCAATGTCATTTGTCAAATTGCAGAAGGCTTTTCAACTGAGTAAAATGTGTGCAAACAGACTGAACATCAGCTGACCTCCACTTCTATCATGAGCAAGGCCATGTTCACAGGAGAAACTGATTTCCTTCTTAATTATTCTCTACAAAAAAATATTCCTTTTTAAGCTTCCTATTTGATTCCTGAAGCAAAACATACATCTTTATTAGACGACACACAAAAGCTAAAATCAGACGGAACTGATTTATCCAGCGCTTCACCCTCTGGACTGCATCGCTTTGCTTTCAGCGCAGAGTTACTCAAAAGATTAAAGGGAGGAGAGAGGATCTTTCTCTGCATGGGGTGCTCACTGAAAAGTTCCTCTTTTGACACTCAAAGGGGAAGAAACCACCCCCCCCCCCCCCTTTTTTGGAGATGTGAACTCTTGCTCTGAACATCCAATTTCAAATGGTTTCAAGCTCTGACTGAGAGTGATATACAAACACACGTACAGGCAGAGGAAGTGGATTAATGTCACTTTTTCAACTGATGTTTTATTCATTTCGTACACCAGGAAAAGGCTGAAAGGGTCATACAACTTCATTATATGTAATAAAATCAGAACTAGTCACTTGGTTACAGCTTCTTCATCAGATTTGTTTTTACTGTCATTATGAGTCATATTATTAAGTGAACAAGCAGAATGATGATGTCATGTATTTATTCTGTATTTTTTTAATCAAGTGTTTATTTTGCAGCTGCAGTGAAGCGGTGAAGGTATGGTGAAGGTTAGGCATATAAAGCAAAGGTCAGGAACGGCTCATCTTCAGGGTTATTTATAATAAAAGATGCCGCTAAGTGGTCACAAAAGAAGCAAACTCAAGATACAGACATAACGTGAATTACCGTAAAATTTGGTGTATAAGATGCACTTTTTTTCATCTAAAAAGTGGGCTGCATCCGATATACCAGTGCGACCAATATACAAGTATGAAATGCAGAGAGAGGTATGTTATTGTGTTACAGTATTTTACCCAGACGGTGGCGCTATCCAGTTAAGTGGTGACATCACATCTCCACATTAAACTGTTTCCTACAGCATCTCCTATTTACTATGTGCCGCAGTGCTGTTTTGTGTTTTCCTCACTGTTTTAAGCGATGTTACCGTAGGCTGCCAGATACCGCTAGCTACAGAACCGCTAACTAGCAGGATTGCAAACTTGACCTGGTGAAAACAGATGGTAGGCTGCAATTTGTGTTTCCAATGAAATGAAATGAAACAGTGGCGGCTGGCGAATAGAGGGCGCTAGGGCGCCACCCTCCCTAGTGGTGAGTGTGTTTTTATTTTATTTATTTTTTTAAACTAATATTAACAAAATTACTTATTTAAATATGTTATATATATATATATATATATATATATATATATATATATATATATATATATATATATATATATATATATATATATATATATATATATATATATAAATAAATAAAGCCAGTAAGCGCCGTAGAAAATAATCCAGAATCGCCTTTTGGGCAAATTCGGTTAGTCTCGGTGGTTGAAGTCTGATCAGTCTGAGCGATGGAAATGACAATGATGGACGCTGACACCGCAAACAACTCTGTACGCTCTCTTCTTCAAAATCCGTTTAAGTGAAAAATTACGCATTAAAGAAACTGGACCGGATCAGCCAGATATTAAAATCAACCAACAAGCTAGTGAAAAAGGTAAAACCAACACCAGAGGATTTTCTCGCAACTGGTACACCAGAAAGGCTTGGCTGGCTGGATGTAGCCGTGTAAATGCACTATTTTGCTTCCCGTGTTTACTTTTCAAAACTGTCGTAGTGGGATGGTTGTTAAAAACTGAGTATGCCACAACACAGCCCCACCTAGAATATTTTTCACCAGCCGCAACTGAAATGAAAAAACTTCTACATGTTATACATGTTTTATTAATGTATAGCTATAGATAACCCTTCTCCCTCTGGGATACCACCAGAAACAGAATGCGTCTTATACTCCGTTGGACTTATATTCTGAATGTTACGGTATGTGCCGCAGAATCACACAATGCAGAGACTATAAGACCATGTTGTCATTTATGTGTCTGTTCTGATGCGTCACATTGCAGACACCTGTATAAGGCTGTATGTTTAATTGTACCATGATCTTTACTGAAGGCCTGCAGACATGTTCCCAGTACTATTTTGGCTTGCGGGCAGGTTCCAACATTAAAAAGGCCTCAGTTGTCTGTCCCTGTTTGTTGTTTTTCCCTCCCTCTCTCCCTCCTTTGCTCCGTCTCCCTTTTGTCCTCTCTTCAATTTTTCACTGGTCAACTTAATGGGTCTTTAACCTCGTGTCAATGAGCTGGGGGCTTTGGTGCAATCGCCCACACCACAACTGTTCCCCTCCCAATTAGGCAGAGAAGCAGACAAGAGGGCAGCTTGTGTGTGTGTGTGTGTGTGTGTGTGTGTGTGTGTGTGTGTGTGTGTGTGTGTGTGTGTGTGTGTGTGTGTGTGTGTGTGTGTGTGTGTGTGTGTGTGTGTGTGTGTGTGTGTGTGTGTGTGTGTGTGTGTGTGTGTGTGTGTGTGTGTGTGTGTGTGTGTGTGTGTGTGTGTGTGTGTGTGTGTGTGTGTGTGTGTGTGTGTGTGTGTGTGTAAGAGATCCTCAAAACATAGCCTGAGGTGCCCGCAGTGAGTGCCATTATTGTCGTTAATGACAAAGATAATGGGATACAGACACAAGCCCACACACACGCACACACATGCGCACACACACTAAAAAGCATCCTCTCCCCCCTCACCCTCCCAGCCACAGATATAAACATAATAACGTTGGTATAATACACACAGATCCTCACTGGGGGCTTGTGAAGATAACACAATCAGGAGATTATTAGCATCACCAGACTGAGAGCGATTAATTCTATCAAGAGATCGCCTGATTTGGTACCGTACTATCTCATTGTGAGCTGCTGATATCTGAGAGATTGTATTGAGCGTCATATTAGTCTCGTACATTATTTAAAAGCTTTTTCATTTTGTCTTAAACTAAAGGCGACCATGAACTAAGCTGAGGAAGAAGAACACAGTCCGAGCGGTGAATATCTGTATTTTCATCCTTGTTTGCATTTTGACAGAGAGCCTATAAGTGCTGTGAATAAGATCAATAAATCCAACAGAGATGACTTTGCTTGGGAGTAAATTATTTACACAGTAAGGTATTCAATATCTCATGAGAAAATCGAATTGAATTTCACTCCTTGGCTATAATTGAAATGATTTTATTTCACTGACTCTCATTCTCGCTCACACTTTCTTTTTATTTCCTTAGTACCAGCAATCAATGCTGGCTTACACTTTGAATGAATTATGTCAAACAACTAAAGTTTGATCAGCTTGTAATGTTCATCTGCAACTCCATCCTGATGTTTTAGGTAAGGAAGCGTAGGAAGCGTACATTTGCACAGCTAAGAGGAACGCTGTAGCTTTGATTGGAACTTTAATTAAAGTAACAATCTTGAAGATTTTCATTTAAATGTCTGTTCAGTCACTATCTATCGCTGAATGAGGTAACACAATGGTGATTGAGCCTATGGCCCACTGATGAAAGTCTTTGCATTTGCAGTCTGTATCATTTTTATGGACTGAGTGTCTGTGGTGACAAAATCACAAGCGATGCCCAGTTAGTGATGCGTTTTCCATCACCCAGCAGTGGTTGGTCTGCCAGAGAGGGTAGGCGGAGCTAAGCGGCTGCTTTTCTGGTCTCTGCAAATGGTGAGTAAACAGTAATCTACTATGGCTGAACAAACAAAGAAAAGATCGATGACTACAGATACAACTTCAAAAATAGGTGAAAATCCAAAGAAACAAATAACAAAGATGAAGGCAAACAGTCAGCAAGGAAAATCAAGAGTTGTAACCGGAGCCAACTGCGGACGTCACACGTGCAACACTGTCTGGATATCTGGGAAGTGTGCTCCTGCAATTACCGTTTATCGCCATAAGTGCCGCCAAAGAGAACGAACGATCTTAGAGATTATCACTTTAAGTCCATTTGTGTGCTTTTTGGTAATTTACTTTACAGGCTGCCGTTACACATGGTTTTAAAGACTGCACTTGCCAGTGGGACTTGGCTTATGTGTTCGATCAATCAAAATACACATACGTCATATTTATTGACCAATCATACAAAGTTCCTTTTGGGCTGGGAGATTAGCCAACTCTGCAGTAGGGGCTACAAAAGCCTCAAAACGACTTTTGGAAAATGAACATCATTGTCAGTACTTGTAGTGCGAGCACAATAAAAAGGGGCCTGGCCCCTACAACTGCATGGCCCCAGTCCAAATAAACCTTATTTAAGGTGCAGGAACTACAGCGCGACTCAGCATCTAAAACTATGAAAACACTTCCTTGACAGGCCGGAGAACACCGGCCTTCATACTGCCTGTGTACACTGCATGGGAATCTGTACTCGCTGTACGAGGCATTCTAACAAACCTTTCTGTACACATCTCAGATTCTTGCATTGTTGTCTGGCACACACACATTAAGTGTTTTGCCGGGCGAGTTATTGTGTATACAAATTTCACACTTAATTGAGTGACTTACTTAAATCAAGCATTTCAAATTCCTACAGGCACTGTTTCCACAAGTGAAGGAGAGAGATAGTGTGTCTGCCTCTGTGTGTGTGTGTGAACTCACATTTGTTTGTTTATATGCAGATTGACCGAAAGTTACTGTTTGTTTGTGTGAATTATTTTGTTGGCATCTTGACGCATGATTTAGCCCTCTCCACCACAACCAGCACCAAATCCAACTCAAAGCTTCTCCCCCCCGCAGAGAGCGTCTTGGAAGGGAAAAGGGAAAGAGGAGTTTGTGTGTGTGTGTGTGTTTGTTTGGGAGTTAGAAGAAGGCGTGTTCGAGGGAGAAAAAGGGAGGTGAGGGGGGGTGTGGGGTAGATAAGAGGGCATTATCTACCCTGCTCATTCTCTCTTCACCAGCGGGGGGTGTGCCGCCTTATCCCTGCTTCCTGCTCTGTGGGTCGCCTTCACAGTCTGAGAGAAACCAATGGATGTCACGCAAACACACACACACACACATTCACACACACTCATTGTCACTGTCACTTTGCCTGACATCAACACACATCACACAATTACTTGTCTATACTGGCACACAAATACACACAGGCAGGGTGTGTGTCACTCTCGTGCAAACACTCAACTGTCTTTTAATGTTTGACACACACACAAACACACTAACGCCTAAACAGTGTCTCTTGGGGGGCCGTTTCAAGCCGAGACAGACAGCTTATTATCACACTGTAAAGCGCAATTTTCAAAGGCAAAACAACACAAGATGTAACGGGGAAAAGAGCAAAGAAAGTACGGCAAAACAAAGAGGAAAAAAAGGGGAAAGAATTGTGCATATCTGTCAAAAGGGAGAATCGGAGGATTCAAGGACGAAGGATACAAGGATAGAAGCAAGGCAGCAGGAAGAAGCGGGTGTTTTGCGTCCCTCTGCATCAGCCGTGGTCTTTAATTTCTCTCACAGCGGGGTCAAAGTGATCAGCCTTCCTCTGTGAAAGCGTTTTTAATTGAGCTCTGTGCTGTTATTGCTCTCATATTCTTTAAAAGCAACAGACTGACGGTGCTCTTTGCAGGCAGGACGCGTTATACACGATAAGAGGAAATTGTTGCAATCAGTGTAACGTTTACGAGCGGGGTGTGATGTAGACGACGTGTGAAAATGCCATCAGTTAATTGTAAGTCGCACGGCTTTTGTTTTGTTTCTTGTAATTCATTATGGAGTAGTAACATTCAGGCTCCGAGGCCTGTGCTGTTTCTAATTTTCCTCCAAAATCTCTTCATGTTACATAAATTTGATGCGAGTTATCTCCCCCACACACAACCCAACTTTTAAAGTGAATCTCTTGATTTGTCCTTGACACGTGTGTGTGTGTGTGTGTGTGTGTGTGTGTGCCAGCTCCCTGTGTGTGTCCCTGCTACTCTGCACAGCAGATCACCACCCTAATTACACCAACCAACACGCTTTTCATCTCTGGTAAACACAGTGGGTTGATCTGTGCTGCAGAGAACTTTCACCCCTTTTCAAGGACTACAGATGATGCTTTATATGATCTGTTATCATGTTTTATGTGTATGTGTGCAGAGACTGATACTTGCTGACTACACAGAGGGAGTTTCATGTGTCAGTGGTGATATATTTGAAGGTCTTTATTGAATCAGAAATGTTTCACAATACTTACCTAAGCTGAATTATGCACAAACTCACCATCAACACATTAAAAGGGACACTGATTTTAAAACTGTTACTTACTTGCCCTGATTTTTTGACACGTAAACAGTGTCATTGTCAACTATGAAGAGACGTAATATGTAGAAGAGAGAACACAGCATGCTTCCCTCTTACCAAAACAACCCTTGGTCTGCTAGTCCTGACACTTTGTCACAGCTCTTTTGCATCTTACGCATCATCTTCGCGAATAGCCGCGAAGCGCAGAGAAGCGGAGCCAGTTTCCTTTCCGTGCACATGTTAACCGATCGTGTCGTTCACACCAGACGCGCCGCGGTGTACACCTCCGCGGCCGGCTCACGCCCTGCAGTGATCGTTTCGGCGTCTGGTCAAATTTTTCCGCGAGCTGCGAGCGATAGCGTCAATCCTGGCAGGAAGTCACACATGAAACAACGAGAGAATCTGGTCAATTTTCAAAATTAAAACAATTTTCAAAATAAAACACAGCGACTGACAAATGCGGTGTTATATTTGTGTGCTTTTATATATTTGTCAGTATCTAAACAGAGCGCGAGAGAGATGAAGATACACACACAGACACACACAGACACACACAGACACACACACACACACACACACACACACACACACACACACACACACACACACACACACACACACACACAGACACACACACACACACAGACACAGACATAGACACACACACACACACACACCCAAGAAAGGGAGAGACACAAAGTGGACTGGCTATAGGGGGTGGGGGCGGGGTGTCAAAACACACAGCAAACAGAGAGAGAGAGAGAACATGGTGAAAAAACAGCTCCAAATGTGAGTAAACGACAGCTGAGGAGCAGAGGCGCTTATCGACCGGCGCGGAGAAATGCACGTCTGGTGTGAACGGAAGTGCGATTTTTGTTGCGCAGCGCTTCCTTGTCCGGTGTGTCCCCGGCGTTATGCTCTAGCTTATTCACCAGCTAATGTTAACACCAACTTTTACTGGACATTGCTCTCTAATGTTGAATGCTGTGGGGTTTGTCAGGCTTTCATTTCTTGCAGAACTCTCACGCAGACCGCAGTAGAACAAGAGACGTGACTTTGCTGTTGGACTGAAGGATTGCTTCTTATATTGTTTCTACCCTTGCCAAAGATAATATAATATTATTATATGTGAAATATTCTACTATTAATACTTTATACTACTTGGAAGGTGTACAGTCTGCCATGCTTGTGCTCCTGGATGCTCTGTGCACAATGTGACAGAAAAACAAAATATGGGTTCTCATCTTATGACTCTAACTTTTAGGGAACGGCCATCGAGAAAATATAAGAATATTTTTGAGTACATATTTTTTCTGCGCAGTTAGTACGTGATAGCGATAATAAAATAAGTGTTTGCAATAAGCAAAGCACACACTTAAAGTAAATGGCGGGCTGAATATCCAAATGTTTCCAGCTGCACTTTGGATGAGATATGATTTCCACTCTGTCGGCTCGTAAGCGGAGAGCAGATAATGAGCGAGTGGTGGAGAAACGAGGCATCTGGAGCAAGCATATGGCTACCTCTGTTAATGGCCAGCAGACAGACCATAATACTGTAGCCTTTCCACTGTGTCTTAGCAACAGCTGGAACCCAATAAACATCAATTGTTTTGAACTGCGACTGTTGCTTAATGAAGTAGGAACGAATAAAAGTGATGTATTGATTGATGTCCAAACTATTTTAAAGTCAGTGCTACTGTGCCTTTAACATCATACAGGATGCACAGATGTCATGCGCTTTAACTTCCTGTCAATCCAAAGTGAGCATGTTACATTTTCATTAACATGACATTCACTGACTTTAATCGACCCACACTGTGAAGGTTAAGCCCACTTCATATGGAAGCTGAATTAAACCAGGACCTCGTTGTTGTGAGAGAACTTCTCTGACAGTTACGACGCCATGCCATCTCAGTTTATACAGCCTTCATTTGTTCTGTTAAAAAAAATCAATAGAAAACGTTGGCGAGCTACGGAGGCTGTCTGCGAGAAATGTACAGCATGTAATTATAATTCAGAACGGTTTTGTTCAAAAGTATTTCAAACATCTTTGAGACATAACAAGATGGAAGAGAGCAACCGTACATCTGTGTAATGACAGATCTCATTGACTCTCCAGGATACTATGGAACAAAGGCCGCTGTGAATGGCCTGTAATTGCACCTTACATAAGCACATTCAGACAGTTGGAGTTGGTTAAAAGTATATTTGTGAACAGATTTTGCAGAAGTTGTCGGTTATATTAATTGTATAATGTCAAACACAAACTTGTGGAACAATCAAAGGCTTTCTGCAGCAGTCTGTCACAGGGCCACTTTATTGTATTTCAGCCTGGAAAGATGCAATCTTTGATTTTATTTTTTTGCGTATTACATCTCAACCATTGATTTCAGTGGTGATTTAACTTGGATTTATAGAAACTTGAACTTTTTTTCTGCCCTATAAATGATATTCAAATACTGCCTCTAAGGTAAGTGGGAGATGGAAAAGTGCTGCAAAGACTAAAACGTGTCCACTTTTTTCCTCTTTTGTATTTTTCTCCACAACGTAGCGTTCACTAAATACTTGTTCTTGTAAATAGTTGTTTTGCTTGAGACTAGGGATGCAAGATATTATCGGCATGTTATCGGTATCGGCCGATATTGGCTTCAAAATGAACAATCCGATAAGCCGATATAATTAACCGATAAAATAATGGGCTGCTGCATACTTGATTAATTGCTCGACCTCGGCGCAATGTCCCCGGCGCGAAGAAGACCTGCACGGCGCAGCGTGATGACGTCACGTGTGTCTACCTGCAGCATAAGAGAGTTAGAAGCCAAAGTGTCCGTGGTGTGGAAGTTTTTCAAAGTGTCCGAAATAGACAGCAAAACTGCTATTTGCAATGACTGCTCAGCTTCGGTGATGCGGGGAGGAGCCAAGGCAAAGTCTTTCAACACTACAAACTTGATTAACCATCTCAAGACCCGTCACCCCGACCGTTGTAACAAATGTGATAAGAGTATCACCATTATACTGTACGCTAATTCCAATACAGAAGAGAGTTGATGATCTCTGCAATTAGGTGTGCGGGAAAAAAATATCGGTATCGGTAATCGGCTAAATGAGTTGTAAAATATCGGCATATCGGATATCGGCAAAAAATCCAATATCGTGCATCCCTACTTGAGACAAATATTTTTGACAAACTAACAACTGTTGAGTCTACTTCACTTGAAAAGGGACAGCCGTTCAATTCAATTATAAACGTGTTTATTGGGTTTAGTGAGGGGTCATTATTTTCGAATATTCGAATAGTCATCAATTTATTTAAAACGAAAAGTTCATGCGACTATTATCTCGTCTACAATTTATATGTTTGGCTGACCGCCGGTGTCAGCCCTAATCATGGGTCTGTATGTGACTGACTGACTGAGTGGCAGCACTTTCACAGCCGGAGAGAGAGAGAGAGTTGTGACATCCCAATGGCGGCTCATGGAGCATATTGGACCTCCACTGACACAACTCTCTGTCTACACGGCTCTGGATACTTTGTTTGGGGAGTAGGCGGGGCTGCTCCTCACCTACGTCCGCAGCGCGCACCTGCTTTCAAACACGTTGTCATCGCCCTCATAAGGACAATCCTTGTAACACATTGCCCACAACAGCGCACATTGACCTGTTGTGGTCAGTGATATACTAGGTTTTGACCTAGTCTCGTTTCCATTGTTTTTACCCTTGCCTGGTTGTAATGTGTTACTAACGCTAGACATAACGCATCTGAAAGCCAACCGCCATTAAATATTAAAAAAGGAGAAAGCATTAGCGCCAGGTGCCGGTAAAGCGGGTGTGACACTGTGAGAGACTTCTGCAGCCACCAAAGAGTTCTGTTTGGAACTCAAGTGCAAACTTTGCCTGATAAAACTAGCACATCATAAGTCTACAACAACTATGTAATTAAAGACCAAAATAAAAATGACAGAGTTGTGAAAAAGTGAATGGGTCACTCACTTATGTCTGAGTGCGCCCCACAGGGCTGGGGTCGGGGCTGGGTCTTCAGATAATGGTCGAATAACATTTTTTCTTGACATGCCCATCCCTAACCGTGTTTGACATGAGCTCTTCTGTTCCTTTTGACTTACTAAGGTGGCTGATGCTGCACATATTTATAGAATGAAGAATTTGTTTAGGGAGATTAAGCATCCGACTTTAATGAGCTTTATAAATTAAGCAGAAATAATTACAGATAGCGACAGTTTTACTGAGACGTGACCTTTAAGAACAAAAATAATCAACCTTTCACTTGATGTTGAATCTGTATGAGTCATCACAGACTTTTGTGCTGCTCTCCTCAGTTCATCCTGACATTTTTCAAAGCTAAAACTCTGTAATATTCCAGCTTTATACTGCAGAGGGGGTCTCTGACACCTTGTGCTACAGCTGCACTGACATATGTTACTATCAAAGCAGCCAAGCTAAAGTGGCTGGTTCAGTTTATGACAGAGTCATAGCAGCAGACAGCTTTATGACCTCTGTCATGTCCGCTGCACTGTTATAACTTATGTCAGGCCTATGACAGCTTAATGGCCTGTGCTGATGTATAGACTTCATATTGTGCCACAATCCTGATAACTTAAGTGATATTATTCCTGTAAGCTTGGCGTGAACAGCATCGTTTCACGCTTTGAATGCACAGCACATTCTGTATTCAGTGGAGAAGAGCCTCTGGCACTGCTCACCTAGACACGGCCTGTTGTGTTTAGTGGCATTTTGTGCTGGGAGACTCATTTATAGACACTCTCTCCGCCTTCCCTTTCCATCCCTTAGTGTGTGCATGAGTGTGTGTGTGTGTGTGTGCGCACTTGCGTGTCCTTCTGTAATGCAGCCGTCTGTCTTGCCTCAACTCCTTTCCTTCTCATTAAATTTGGGGGTTAAATTTGCATGTCCTCACCTTCAGAAGGAAGGTTGTTCATATGCTGAGGTGCTTCCTTTTATAAGCGGGAGTGAGTGTGGGAGTGTGGGTGCCTGTACATTTGCAAGAGAGAGAAAATTATGAGCAGGCTTAAAATTTGGCTGTAAACACAATAACACAAATCCAGAGAACAGGTGTACAAAGTGGCAGGTGCATTAAAAGCACATAATCAAGTAAATACAACATTTTAAGAAACGTATGGCAGTGCCAAAGTGGAGTAGCCAAAGTTTTTGTCTCAGCAGCCACGCTGTGACAGCTGGTTCTCTGCTGAATCATGCTTCCTCTGTCTCACTGTTACAGTGTCTCATCTGGGTATCTGTGCTTCTGTTCCCAGAATTCCTCATCTCATGTGTTATCTGGTATCATTAATCCCTGAACGCACGTCTTCTGACTCACTCTTCTCTCTGTCACTCAATCTTTCCAACTTTGCCACAGTCTTTCTCTCTCACCCTCTCATTTTCTCAATTTCTTTTCCTGTCTCAGCTTCATCGACCGGTAAGGAAACAAAATCACTAAAGGCAACAGTTTAAGCAAAATGCAACAATCAGCGAGTGTCCTCTGTGCCTCACGCCTTTGATGTAGAGAGAATAAAAACAGCAAATGCAAGGTAAGGTTGATTATTCGTGTTAAATGGTTAAGTATATAATGGGCTGTAATTGCTGGTTTAAATCAAAGGGAAACAGGATAATTTTTAAAGCTATATGTACATCTGTTGGCTTGGAGGAGCAGTTGTCATGACTGTATAACTCAACTGTCCATCATCTTCAAAGGAAACAGGAAGTGATGTAACAGCCCTGGGTAAAAATCTAACTACATTTAAGCGGAGTATATTTCCACGCTGCTCTGCCATGTTTCATCACTGTGATGCCAATCCTTGAGCTTTCAGATTTCCTGTGACATTTTATCTTCAACATGTCACTGTCTTTTGAAATAATGGATGAGATTTTAGAGCCCAGCGACATTTTGAGCAGACTGTTAAAGTTTTTCCTTGATAACTTGAACATTCTCCTTCACATCAAGGCCGTGGTCTTTTTTGTGTTTGAGGTGGGCTGACACATCTGGCACTTCCTACTTGTTATACTTCTTTGACATCAAACTGAAATATGATCTCGTCTGAGTCCCTTTAGGGAACAACTGCGGTCTCTCCAGTATTAAGCGACTAAATTCTTACTCTTCATTCCTGCCCTTATACTTTAAGTGTCTAACCCAGAGCAATGTGCTTTTGTCTACGAGAAAACCAGACATTTCAAGCTCTTATTCTCCGTTTTACTGAAATCACAAATCTCCTGTACTGCATGTTAACGCCACAATTGTATAAGTGTGTGTCTTGAGAAAACGTGGGGGAAGAAAAAAAGCGCACACTGATTGGAGGATGATGGAGCTGGAGAAAGTACAAACAAAGGAGCTTATCAGACCGCTGAAGTGTGGAAGAAAGTAATAAGGAGGGAGCCGCCGAGATGTATGTCGTGAGCAGTGTGTCGGTGAGGAGCGGGTAAGGTGATCCAGTCTAAACAAGGGTTCATGGAGGGATAAGGGCAGGCAGCGCCGTTATCTCGGTGGCCTTAAATGTCTTTAGAGAGGGGAAACATTGTCAGCGTGAGAGATACAGAAGTGCTGCTTGTATTTTATTCACGCCACTAGCTGTGCTATGGATCTATAGGTGCGAGGGATTGTTAGTCGCTGACCTTGGTGCTGAATATGGACTAACAAAGCTTGAGGCTGCTGTCGCTCTCCAAGGTGCTGAACATATGGTGGTATGCAGCCCTGGGATAATAGTCTGCATTCTTCATTTTTCATACTTGTTGATTGGACATAATTTCATCAAGAAATAAAGAAGCAGGAATCTTTTTTATTTGACGTACTCGGACATGTTGGGGATCACTTCTTAATTTGGGACAAATCACTATTACCCCACAGACAGACACATATCACTAAAGTATGTTTGTCCAGCCTAGATTCTACCTTAAATATCCATTTCACCACTCCATCAGCAACTGCTCTTACCTGTACCTGTATCTAGGTCAGGTGGCACTTACTGAGTCACCTCATGACCGTGTTAGCCAGAGGAAGAAGGAAGCTGATCACCTTCCTCATTTCATCACATGGAAATATCCGTGCTGATTGGAGTAAGTCCTGCATGAGAGAGGGCAAATATTAACCTGTTTGAAAAACTCTTCTTTATCCAGTGGTCTGTTTTTTTTTATTACCTATAGTGTCTATGTAACTTACTGTGCTGTGAAAATCCCTTTGTTGTATATACCTTTTTGCATTGCTTATATCCTCTGGGTTATCAGATCACATACCCATACACTTTACCAGTCATTCTACAGAACGTGCAGTTTAGTAATGTTAGAAGTCAAGACAACATAAAACATAAAACATAATTAAGGTTTTTGTTGTTGCTATAAATCCGCGAGATACACTGGAACACTCTTACTTGTAGTAAGGGGCACTAATGCTGCTTGTGTTCTAAAATAGACCTTCTGGTGCTACTTGGACAAGTCTTCAGTGATGAACCCAGGGTCATAGGGGGTTTTTGGTCGTTAATCACCAGACCGTGGCTCAACCCTGGCTGGTCCTCGCCTGGGCACCACAGCCAGTGTTGATCAGTCCCTAAAAGTTTATCCCCCTTCTGGATCCATAATCACCGGGAGGCCTTTTCAGCAGCCTCCAGAATGTTCTTTGTGCTCTTCTGCACTGCAGTCCTTTAACTCCTAGGAGTTTAAGAGTTGTAATGAATGGCCAACAAAGCTCTGGCACCCAACTTCGCCTGGCCCACAGCAGGCTCTCCGACTATAACTCCTGCACTCTGTAACCAGATCAGAGCATTTTGACCTTTTGCACTGATTGGCTTCCCAGCCTTCCCGGGGGGCAGTAAGTTCCAGCAGGACCACTTGCTTCATAGATTTTGATGTTAACACCTTGTCTGGGCAGAGCTGAGTGGCTGCGATGTCTTGTGGGAACTTGAGCTGTCTCCCTTGGTCGACTTTGAGCTGCCAGTCCTGTGCGCTTGGCAAGAAGCCCTCCAGAGGAGCTCAACTGATGTGCCTCCTCCCCAGCTCTGAGGCAGGTAATGGACCTTCTTTAAACAGGGGTGTACAGAAGTGGGAGGGCATGCGCTTCTTGCTGCTGCCATGAACATTTAGTTTTGTAACTCTTTAATTATCATTACTTCGACTCCTCTCCCAGCCTCTGCACCTCCCCTCACATTTTCTTTCTGAAACTAATAATTTGGGGAAAAGAGCAACTCATAAAAACGCTGCAGTGGACCAAAGCAACAAATAATTTATTGAAAAAAGGATGATGAAAAAACTGTCTTGTTTTTCTGCTCCAGTGAAAGTAATATGTATCTGTAATCAGGAGCAGAAGAAAGTCAAGTCAGCCTAATTACGGGCCGTGTAATGAACCACCTGCTGGGAGAGTGTGACGCCGCATGTTTATGAAGGCGGCCACAAATACTGTGTGCTTATATCCTATGTACCCACACAAACACAGCGCCTCGCACACAAAAGCACGCACACTCGCACACATCCTGTTTCCTACAAATTACACTCATACTTGGTGTGCATTTTAAAATCTCTGCATTACAGAGGTCACAAATTCACAAGCTGACCTCAAATGCACCCAACTATCAGGTGATTTATATCTACAGAGCAAACACAATAATTCTGCTGTCAATGCAGATCATCAAACCCATGCTTTTCATTCCTCTGCAGATACACACAAACGCACATCCTGCTGCACACAAACACACACGAATGCAAACTGATCCCACTGCACATAAATTACTGAAAATAAACTGAAGAGATTAATAATTTAGGAGCAAATATCAATCCATGCTCACTGCAACCAGCCTCACACACACACGCACACACACACAGCTGCAGCTTCCCATGTAACCTTTTATCTTCAGATGATGAATGGAGGGTGTGAAGGATTCTGCCTAAGACAACGTTGCCAATTTTCTCCTTCCGTGGCTTTCAAAGTCTAACTGATATTTTTCTGAACTTTCAATTCATCATCCTGGACACTGTCCACTCAACCGGCGGAGCTGCGCACAGAGGCCAGATCCATTCTCGAACACACGGAGACACGCGCGCATGAAGGAATGGTGACAGACACATACACATAGAAACACAGGCTAAAGTGTACAGGAGGTAAACGCACATGGTTTGGCTGCCTAATTTTGCCTGCAACACTCAGTTCTTCTCGCAGTACATTTCAAAACTTATAACATAAATGTTTACAACCAAGTTAGGATTGACTGAGGCCTGCATTATTTAAGATCACTTTCTAAATAACCTTTTTTTGAGGTCAAAACTTGAAATCGATCCAATAAATGTGCAGTCATATACTGTAGTTGTATTTAGAGCTTTTTGGTGCTGTATTCCTAAAATGATGCTTATTTCTATCATAAAAATAGTATGCACGATATTATCGGCACGTTATCGGTATCTGCAGATAATGGCTTGAAAATGACATATTGACATTAGAGATAGACCGATATGTGTTTTTCAAGGCTGATACTGATACTGATTATTAGTAGTCAAGAAGGCCGATAACCAATATTTGAAGCCGATATTCATTTGCAGTAAAAGTGAAAATATTGGTGGAAAAATGTTGAATAATACAAACTCCAACACTTAACTTTGTTTAAATGGCTTTAAGCATATGCATCAGAGCCAAAATAACCCAGTTTTAAATTGATCTCTTATCGGCTGTCGGATTAAGAAAAAAAAAAAAAAAGGCCGATGCCGATATGCGTCAAAATGCCGAATCGGCCCGGCCGATAATCGGTCTATCCCTAATTGACATCGGCAGATATGTCATTTTTCTGCCAAGATTTTTCTGCAAAAAGGGTTGGAAAATATCGGTATATCGGATATCAGCAAAAAAATGCAATATCGTGCATCCCTAAAAAATAGGAGGCTAAAAGTGAACACATCTCAACAGTTTATAAGGAAATAAAATAGCAAATATATTGCATGTTGCAATCAATAAATTCACTTAATTTTCAATCATATGCTAGGACACTTTACTGCGGGAAGCTTTATATGCAGGCTAATGTAAATGTGCAGGGACTCACATGAAGTTTAACACATAAACCCACACACACACACACGACGGGCACCTCTTGCCCTCAATCATTTGCGAGCCGTGTGTTTATGTCCTTGCCTACAGCGATAACGGTTTCACCAGCTGAGCTCCACAGAGATGACAGTCCTGCAGAAATGCGCAGATTTGTGTGTCTATATGTTGTGTCTTTTTATTTGTAAAGAGCAGCAGAGAAACGGCAAAGTAAACAAAGAGCTGCGTTTCAAGGCTCTTTTTGAAGAATGTGACCCTCGAGTCTGAGTCTGTCAAAGCTTTAAAACACTTCTGGATAAAGGCTGACCAGCTGGTACAGTAGCAGCAGCATTAAAGTAACTCTCTCTGAAGTTTCATGCTGCTTTAGTCCTCACTGCAGGTGTAGCGGCAGTCGACCGAAACATCCCGTACACACAGGAACATGTATACAGCGGTTCTGCCGCTCAAAGCAGAACTATGTTGATGAAAACATCCTGCTGCCTGTCGCACTCTGACAGATCTGCGTCCTCAGAAGGAGTTCTTTGCTCTGGTACTTCCTCAAGGGAGTGACAGCTTTCTTTGACCAGTCCAGTTCCTCAGCGTACTTTATGAATCCACCATCTCCAGTGTTTGTGAAGTGTTACAAATAATTTCACTTTCAGAGAGCAAAGCAATGTAGGCATCCTTCTGGAGTTGTGTCAGATGATGGTAAGTGTATGGGTTGTTCTTCTGTAGTCAGCCAACTACTGAGGAAAATATCTTTGCTCAGTTCACCCTCCTGTTGTTTGGTTCAGCTTTCTGTCATATCATGTGAGGCAGTAAGCACACACGCTGCTTGTCAGAACTTGTTAGCAATTATTCAAATGAACGATTGTTCTCGAAGTGTGCCGTCACCGTTCTGCACTTTTGAAGTCTTGTCAGACAAGATTTTCTCTGCGGAAAAGTCATTCTTCCGAATTCCACGAAGATGCTCGGAGACCAAGAAGGCAGGAAATAATTAGCGACAGCCCTACGTGAGTTTAACAGTTGGAGCATGTTATGTAACATATACTGTTGTTATACTGGAAACACAAAAATAGCAGCCATGAGTTTGTAAGTTTATTTGATGACTATAAAACAAATAATTTTAGATTAGTTTGATATGTTTTACACGTCTAAACCAGGCAAACAAATGAAGTGAACATAAAAACCAAAGAGCAAAGTCTGTAATTAAATTCAATAGAGGAAAATGGTCAGGGATCCAAAAGAGCGTGAGAGGTGTATGGAGAGCAGAGAAGCTGAATATGAGGCAGTCAGGAGAACAACTCTCAGTCAGTTGGCACATGCCTGGGTAGATAAAGAGCACTTGGTTTTCTCAAGCTGCATTACCTTACCATGGCTCAGGCTTTTAGCTGCTCTGCTGATTAATGCTCCAAACTGGGACTACAAACTAAGAGTAGTGTAGAAGTGGCACAGAAATATTAAACCTCTGTTCAAAGAGCGAAGAGGAGAAAGATCTGTCGTGCATATCCTGATTTAGGAGAGGTGATTCTGGAACAGTTATAATGGAGAGCACACAGTGAGGGGGAACATCTCACTGTTTCATTAGGCCACACTCTCTGAGCTAACTTAATATTTTCATCTTTACAACCTGTAAAAGTGTGTACTAGCATTAGGAGTCAGAGTGTTATAACATTACCTTGTATCCTCACTACAGTTAATTTATATACAAAACAAGATCATGTTTCTGTCCTAATCAAGGGATTTGAACCCAAGCTGCACATTTGAGAAAGCTGAGTCGATGATTGGACGGTAACTAGCTTGTATCTCAGAGGGGTCATTATGCATTAAAGAGTATGAGCGGTTGCTTTGGTGCTTTTCTGAGAGTGAGGAGTCCAGCTTTAAAACAGATCCGGTCAGTAAGAGGTAAGAAAGAACAGCGCAAAGTTTAGTGCCATCAAGATCATCCATTCACCCAGCAGCTTTGCCAAGGAGGTCAGCAGGATTATGGGAAAAAAACTACAACCACTGCCCTACACATAGGTCTGTATGTGATTGACTGACTGGGTAACTGACTGACTGACTGACTGACTGACTGACGGTACTTACTGAGCCATAGAGAGAGGGAGAGAGTTGCGACGTCGCAATGGCGGATCATTGAGCATATTGGACCTCCACTGACGCGACTCTCTGTCTACATGGCTCTGGATACTTTGTTTGGGGAGTAGGCGGGGCTGCTCATCCGCTGTCTTCACCCACGTCTGCCTGAAAAGCACCCATTGACCTGATGCGCTCAGCCACATGCTAGGTTTTGACCCAGTCTTGTTATTAAACTGGGCGGAAGCGTGCAGCATGGGCTAGGGAACAACCCATTATGTGATGGACTGTATCCGACTCACGTACAAGCAACAAGCAATAATATTGACTGACTTCCTTAATATGTGGATCCCACTCACAAACAGGCAATCATTGACATGAAAATGCAATAATATTGACCAAATCTAATGTGTCCACAATTTAACTTGTTAAATTGTCGTCCTTGTGAACATAGTTTTCATAGCATCATGTTTCAATAACAAGCTGCAATGTTCATGATGTTATTTGATATGTTTACCATCAGCTGGTATATGACAGAGCTTTATGCTTTCTGACATGTGGATTATTTCCAGTGTAAAATAAATGCGTGACGCTACAACCACATTTTGACATTATTCTTTTGCTCGGGAAATATCTCCAGACATATTGGTTGCATATTTGCATCTCAGGACTGGACTCCTGGCCTTGACAGGGCTCTGCACTCTCCAAACGCCCTTCTAGTTATTACCTTTTTCATGACTCCACTAACACGACTCTTCTTCAAAAACTGTTCAAAAAGTAGTCATCTATTCCCCGGACTGAAAATGAAACCGTATATTAATGCCACAGGAGGACAAATGCACCCTTTGCGTGACATTGCTGCAGGTTACATGTGTCTCTACGATTTAATAAACAGCCTTATTTAAGTTATTCTACTAATTGCCGTTGTTGTCTCCCGTCTCCGTCTTTCCACAGCTCTGTTTGCAGTTCCAGAGGAAGCTGTAATAGGTGATGAGAGGGGAAATTGCACATAACAGCATCACATTAAATGAAGTGACTGAGATTTTCCTGGTAATAAGAATGAGTTACAGAGTGAAGATGAAAAATGGGTGAAGCGGGATGCATCTGAGTTAATAGAGAGCTACTGTACACGACACGACTCATTTCTGCCCATTACAGTAAAGCAGCGATCAGTTTAGCGAGCGTGTCTCCGTTCTTATCGCGGTTTTCCTCCAGCTGGTCCAGCACACACACACACACGCACATATATACAGTACCTGTGTGTGAATTTATATAAGCACAGGTGGATAAGAAAAACACCCACACATGCACACAAACACGTCGAGCTGAATAAAGCGCAATGACAGCTGGGTAAAATTGCACCTATAAATCATTTGTCAGGTCGGTCTAAATTCTATCTGCCAGCAATACATGGAGTCAAATCTGTCCCCATAGCCACGCGCACACCAACACTCACACACACACACACACACACACACACACACACACACACACATCCATATTGCTGGATCCGTCTGTGATATTGGGCCCACTACACAGACAAATTCTCTCTCATAAACACATAAACAGCGGGCTCCGTTATCGAGCAGGCACAAAGCTGCAGTGTAGAGATGTTTTCCTGCAGAGGAGTGAGATTTTTTTCCTCACCTGTGCCTGTTCAGCATTTTTTGAGACTCATTGTGAACCACAGGAGGAGGACAAGCCAGGTATATCAAGCTTCAATGGCTTTTGCACCGAGAGACACTCCTCTTCGCAACCACACAAACCTCTCACGTTTTTTCCTGTGTGCTGTGTTCGGAGAGTTTCTTTTTTGTTTATTACTCTCGCTTGCACCTGGGGCGAAGCTTCACAATACTTTTGATATCTAAAAACCCAACCAGAAGACACTTTCAACTGCCAAAATATACTACATTTATATTCTGCTAATCCCTAATTACAGATTCTACATAGAAATGTTGAATGGGTAGGCACGCCACTGAATTTTAGTACAGGATGCTTACCTGGGGAAGACACAGCACCAGGATGCACTATGGGAAAAGGCAAGCCGGCAGAGGCAGTGTGATGCTTTGGGCAATGTTCTGCTGGGAAACCTTGGTTCCTGTTCATTCATGTGGATGTTACTTTGCCACCTACCTAAACATTGCAGATCAAGTACACCCCTTCACCGTATTCCCTACTGGCAGTGGCCTCTTTCAGCAGGATAATGCGCCCTGCCACTCTGCAAACATGGTTCAGGAATGGTTTGAGGAACACAACGACGAGTTCAAGGTGTTGACTTGGCCTCCAAATTCCCCAGGTCTCAATCCAGTCGAGCATCTGTGGGATGTGCTGGACAAACAAGTCCGATCCATGGAGGCCCCACCGCAACTTACAGGACTTAAAGGATGTGCTGCTAACATCTTGGTGCCAGATACCTCAGCACACCTTCAGAGGTCTAGTGGGGTCCATGCCTCGACGGGTCAGGGCTGTTTTGGCCTACACAATATAAGCCAGGTGGTCATAATGTTATGACTGATCGGTGTGTTATTTTGGAAGAAAACCGCCAAAGCACCGCGGATCAAACAGGCGTGTGTCGGCGCTGCACGGCGCTTGAGCACTAGGCAGTATGAAGGCTCTATCCTATCCTTATATCCTAATATGTACGCCAAAATGAACACAGTGCTGAGGCGGCCGTCTCAGTAGATGTCATATCTCAACTCCACCTCGATCCTAGCTTTTAAAGAATGCTAGGCAGCGCACAGATAAAAAAGTATGAGCTGGAAGTCCTTTGTTGTTAACCGCTTGCTACACCGGAATACCCAAAAAGTCTGCCGTCACTCCCAGAGGTTATATCATTAGACAATAGCTGGTGGGTCTTCAGATTGTGTTCTGGTAAAGGCTGTAATGCTTTGAAGGCAGAGAAAGATTTTCAGATTTATTCTAACGTAACAGCTTCCACTCATGGAGCCTTCCCAATTATCCATTTACCTCTCAGAATAAGTCATCAGCTTTGTATTCTTGTTGCAGTCTGTAATTTGAGTGGCTGTCTTTGTAAGACTTTCATTGTGTGGCTATCTTGATTAAATCTCTCGCACACTTGCAAAAACGGCCATTTAAACTCCCGAGTGCACGTCCACACTGAGACACGAACGCTAAAATTGAGTATTCTACACCGCCTGTCACGTCATGAGGTTGAAACTGAAGACACCGACATCCTCGGGACTGATTTGCACGACACATTTCACTTATAAAGTTCCGTGAAAAGTCATAATGTAATTAAAACTTCTGTGTCCTTTAAAAAAAAGCGCCTCAGGACTCATTTGTCTGAACAAATCTCTGTATGACGCCTGCAGCATCACATTTTTAATTGTGATAGAGATGAATCTGTGGCTGTGCTGAGTGACTGAAACACAGCAATCTGCATCAGACTCATCAAGTTCAGTCGTGGCTGTAAATGTCAGTTATGCAGCCAAATACAAGAAAGGGAAAAAATACTAAAGATCCTTAGGAATGGTTTTCTGGTCATGTAATGGTTAATACACACAGCAGATGTTTAAAACCATGATAATTAATAACAGAAAAATCTATCAAATATTCACAGAGGCCGCTCGGGGAAAGGAAAGAATCCAAACGAAGCAAAAAAGCGAGAGAAAGAAATAAAATATACTGACACACCGTTGTTATTTTATGTATGACAAAGCCCTCTGTATATTTCTGTCTCACTTTTCAAACATATTCTCATTTAAAGCTGCAGAAGATCCGAAGGTGTCGTACGTCTTTCTGCTGACATTTGTCACTGAGAAAAGCGGAGCGATCAGGCCCGGCTGCTTTGGCTGGGGGCCCTGCCATCCATCATGGAGACCGGGTGGTAAATGGCTTATGTAATTCTGTTTCAGATGAATGACCATGGAAGGGAGTGTCACCACTAACATTATTGTGATCTATACAGTAGCGGTGAGAGAGAGAGGGATGGAGGACGTGAGAGAGAAAGAGGGACCCTTTGAGCCTCAGAACATGAGTCTTATATATTGAAAGTAGATACAAAATCAAGGTCGAACTGCAATCAATGAATCGATTGTTTATTGTTTATTATGACTGATTCATCTCTCAATAACTTTAGTGCTTAAAAACATAATTACAAAGTGCTGTACATGCATAAAGATAGAGCAAAGCAGCTCAGTGTTAGGCTATAGATTAGGATATCATTGATTATTCAGGGCTCAGCACTCACTTAGAAAAGTGTCTGCCAGGCTGACAACCAATCATCAGCTTTTGCTTGCTTAAACTGAATGTGGTTGCCTTTTTTATTTAAATTAGTTCTGAATCATTTAGATACGATGCAGTCCCTCCGGGACGCCTCGAAGCTGCGATTGTGGGATCATATCTCTTTTATGAGCTTCCTAATCCGTTAACTTGCGTGTCTTGATGGAGACTCAATAAGTGAAAACGTAGTAATAAACTTGTCTTCTTGTGAATATGTCTCAATGTTTATGAGTTGAAAACTGTCAGCCGTCCACTTCGCCCTTTTCTGATGCCTTGTGTTGAGTCTACTGAACATCAGAGGCCTTTTTCTCAACTTTCATGCAACCAGAGGCTCTGTTACTGATGTTTGTGTCAGCACTGATCTCAAATACCCTTTTCCCACTGAAATTAGCACCACCAGCGCCGGAAACAGGGTTAGTAAACAGTGAAGGTGTCACGGCGGTTAGGTCTTTATTGTATCTATTACTCATTCAGGCTGTGTATCAAACTCCACGCCGACAAATTTGGAACGAGATGAGATGAGATGAGATGATAAGGAGTCACAGAAGTTACAGACGGAGCACAGCATCGCACTGTAAAGGGGTAGGAGATTAGTGCGTCGACACGGGTTTTGTGTTCCTAACAATGCCAATCGGAGCTGAGGCGATAATTACCCGTGTCTACTGCAGAGTCATTTGACCCGAGGCTGAATGCCGATTGTAACCTTTTCCACTGAGCGAAAAAGATGGGTGTTAGCGGGTTTTTTTGACCAGTGGGAAAAGTCATTGTACAGTAAGATGGTAATCCCCTGTCTCTTATCAGTGCTTTTATACTGCCACAGCCGAAATAACACGTAGAGCAGCGTAATGTAACGCATATTGTGGAGATTCTGCTTTGCACATTATCGTAATGCTCACGCGCAGTGTGAAATGAGAATGTCATAGCAGTTTACTAAATACCTGCTGTAGTCAGGCAGAGGTTAAAAACTGTAATTCTCATTAATGTACGAGGAGAAGGAAAGAAATTAAAACAATATGAGTACAATAGTGTACACAGTTCAGTTATCAGGTAATTGTTTTTTCTTGCTCATATTTTTGTATAATTCTTGTAGCTCAAAACGTTGGCCCATCCATCACTATTGCCAGTTGTCTTCTTGGGATTTAGAAACTTGACAGCACTATTCTATCCTCTTTTTTCTTTGACTACTACTTGTTACTGAGCAGAACAGAGAAGAGAGCAGATGAAAGAAAAATAGAAAATGATGTTGACATTTCTGTCCCCTTCTTAGTAAGTGGTGTTATCAGAAAAATGGCGCCATTACAGCTCGGAGATGGAGCAAGAGGGACTCACAGGAATGACTGACACAATTGCTCTGCTAATTTCCCATGTTTCTGATAATTGTTGTCATTTCGCTGACCCTGTTATGTTATTAGTGGGTCAATAGGTCAGTGATTGACAGAATTCCACTCAGGTTGAGGGTTTGTCGACTGTCTCTGCTCTTCTTATAGACTTTCTTTGACCTTGAGACAGGAGAGATACGTGCACACACATACATGTCATTTGGCCTTTTTATGGAAGTCATCATTAAATAGATTGTGTTTATTTGAATGCCATTTCTATGATGATAAAACCTGTATTAATTGGTTATTATAATGATTCTGTACAAGTAGTAGTGTCAGTAGTGTATGCTTCCTCTCCTATTGATGTCTTCATTGTTGCTGAGAAAAAGGGAAAGAGCCGTTGACCTTTAATGACCTCTCCACTCTTCCTGTCATTAACCCCCGCCAAATCAATTTCACCCTCCTGTGGTCCCAAAAAGACTGAAAGTAACAACCATGACTTCTACTTTCACAAAGGTTGTAACTATCATGAGCGAATTACGTCTTAAGTAAGGTGTGTGTGTGCCTGTGTGTGTGTGCCTGTGTGTGTGCGTGAGTGTGAAGAAGACAGTATATAATCTGTGGCCTGCAAAACTTTTCGTGTAATTGAAGGTAGCTTAAATGATTAATTAAAATTCAGATGTTTCTCTTGTGTATATATTGACAGGGTAGGAAGTTTGTGTGGGTGCATGTGTTGCATTAGTATTAGGGGTGGAAATCGCAGAGTAACTCACGATACGATATGCGATATGTGGCCCACGATAATGATATAAATTGATGTAATGATACATCACGATACCTGATTAACTTTTTCGGCCAATTCATATCCGTTCACGTTACCCTCATTCATGCCATAAGCGCCCCCGCAAGGAGTCATGACGTAGTGACTCCTTGCAGGCGTAGTGACTTAGTGAGTCAAGATAATTCTATTGCACGAGTCAGGACGGCGATATATTGTCATGTCGATATTTTGACCCGTCCCTTATCTCTATTTACAGATTCTATGTAGAAATGTAGAATCTGGAGGCTGGAGGATTTCTGGGAAGGCAAGTGTTCTGGTTTCTGTTTGTACTCAAGTAGTTTTGACCAATCACGTATCAGCAGGCTGCGGCGTAGGCAGGAAAAACAGTCTGTGAGGAGATCAAAAGCAGGTGGAACGTAATGTGCCGTAATGACATCCCGGCTCCCAACAGTGTCATCTGACGACGATTTAGCTTCTTATTAATCTCTATAAACAGACATCTGCATGCTAACAGCTAACAATCTGCTCTAGATCTAAAATTAAACCGTTTTTAGAGCCGTTCAGCATTCAGATTTCCTGACTTCCTCGAATGCATCAGATTGATCCGACTTCCGTTCAACAAACGAGCATTTTAAAAGTAGTTTTCCTCTCCTCCTGAGGACAGACCTGACAAAGCTTCATTTTGACTTGTAACTAATCTGCATCATGATGTTGACATTTCAGCAAAGCTAAGATTCGTTAATTAAAGTCAATCACAAGAAAAACAGGTTATTTTTCTGTAAACAATGCAGCATGCGGAAAAGGAAGTCGTTTATCGCTACATGCCCCGGCATGTTCACCATCGTGCCCAGAGGCTATATTATATCGTCATCAGACTATAGCCGATGGGATTCGAGATTGCCCCACCCCTAATTAGTATCCCTGACTAATTTCCAGTAAGTCATATGACATTATCAGATACATTTGTCCTGACTGCCTCGACTGACTAGAGCAACATTGTCTCTCCTGAGAGCGTAGTGACCCACATTATCCAGATGGAGCTGATTCACATCAGTAAGCTGAGCTTTGGAGCTTCACAGTCAGATCCTTGAGATTCTGTCTGAGATGTACAGACGGGCCCAGGCGGGATTTAGACGGCACAGAAAATCTGGGCCTGTGTGTGCAGAGCTTCTGAGAACTAAAGGACTCGCTCAGTTCATGAGTGAGGTCATAGCATCATGTGAACTTCTACAGAGACATTTCACAAAGTGATGACTTATTGTACCTGTTTGCTTTGTCACAGAGCAGTCTTTCATATCCAGTGATCTGCCCAAAGTCATATCAGAAGTGACTCATGTATTATCACTCTTACATTACTTTCTGGTTTCTCCTGCATGGACCTCTTCATTTCGAGGCTGCTGCTGCTTCAAAGAGCATCTTGTTCTCCACTCGTGTTTGGACAAAGACAGAAGTCAGCAACACAGAGCGAGGCAGGGGATTTTCAAAAGTATTATTTCCCCTCAAATGCATTCACAGATATTTGCTCGTGGCTGATTCGATATCTGAAATGAAATCCTTTTGAAAGCTGTCTCTCTGCCTCGGAATAGATAGGGTTCAAAGAAGCTTCATAGGCACCAGTCAATAAACAACTCATACCTATGGATGCTATTACAGCGAAATGTGATACTCCTCCCCCGACGAGCAGACCGTGGTTTGGTCTGTTCACATTTCTTCTCTTGTCTCTTCCATCTTTTCTTTAATATGTTTGCATTTTCCTGAGTCATGTTCTCATTTTTCTGATACTTCCTCCTATTTGTCTTTGTTTGCAGCCTGTATTTTCTCTATATCCTGTTAAATGTTGTTGTTTTTCCCCACACGGTTACTTCCCTTCCTCTCTCCCGTCAAACATGTTTGTTCTCCCACACTTTATCTGTTTTCATCTCCTGGCATGGCTTTCTGGTGACAGATGGAGTCCTGGTGGCATCATTCAGGTAAAGATGACTGGGACTGACAGGCCTACTGAGGACACACTGGGCCAGTCGACACCAGCCTCACATGCTGTCAAACACACACACACACACACACACACACACACACACACACAGCTTGTTATATTACCAGAGCCTCCTTATACTTTGTGAGCGTAATGTATGCAGAGTAATTACTGTGGAATTGTTTGCTATTTTTCCACGTTGATGTTTTTTAGGGATGGTTATTTCGTCTGCCTAATAAGCCCACTCAGGTGTAGGCTGGTCGGAAAAAAAAAAAGACTCAAATCTGTGAAACTAGTTATTTATGACATTTGAAAAAAGCTTGAAGGCGCAGCAATAGATCAAGGGTTTCCTCAGACTTGTTAGTACACACCTCACATAACAGATTTAGCCTTGAGCTCCTGTGCTAATGAAAATATCTTACTCCCATCGTGACAAAGAGCCCTCTCCTCATTGCTGAGGTCCCAGTACAATTATGAGACGTTAGGAATAACAAGTGCTTCGTGTATTAGGTGCTTTATTTGTTTCGTTTATGTATATATTGATTTGAAGTTGGCTTTCCAGCACAGACCGAACTCCTGACAGACATATTCAATTAACCAGGGGTGCGCACATGTGGTGCAGGGTGGATACGGCCACCACCACAGAGACCCTGGGTTTGAGACCCTTTGCTATGTGCCTCCAGTTAGTTAACATTGTTATTAATCTCTTGTGACTGGATTTTAGTATGAGAAGTGTTCTGGGTTAGGAAGTTAGTAGTACGTTTGTAGTCCGAGTAATATTGACCAATCACGTATAAGCAGGCTTCAGCGTATGCAGGAAAACAGTCCGTGTGGAGAGCAAAAGCAGGCGACACATAATCCACTGTAATACCATCCAAGCTCCCATCGGCGGTCATCTGACAACAATTTAGCTTCTTATTAATCTCTATAAACAAACATCTGCAGCAAGTTCAGCGAACAATCTGCTCTAGATCAAAAATTCAACTTGTGAACAAATTCGTTTGACACTGTGTCATAAAAGCCATTCAGCGTTTAGATTTCCAGACTTCCTTGAATGCATCAGAAATGATCGACCCGACCGTTCAACAAACGTGCATTTTAAAAGTTGTTGACAAAGCTTCATTTTGACTTGTTACAAATCTGCATCATGATGTTGTTTTTTAGGAAAACTTTTTAGTGGTAATCTTGAAGATCTGAGTTTCGTTCTCCTTGGCAGCACCTGTGGCGATAAATGCTGATTGCGGCAGCACACTTTCCTAGCTGACGGTCGCATTCCTTTTTAGACATTCTAAAAACGTTCTGTTTGCCTTCATGTGAGCGTCGAATTTGTTTCTTTTTCTTTGGATTTTCACTTATTTTTGAAGTTGTATCTGTAGTCATCGATCTTTTCTTTGTTTGTTCAGCCATAGTAGATTACTGTTTACTGGCAACACTTGCAGAGACCGGAAAAGCAGCCGCTTAGCTCCGCCTACCCTCTCTGGCAGACCAACCACTGCTGGGTGATGGAAAACGTGTCACTAACTGGGCGACGCTTGATTTTGTTTTTATACAGATATCGTCATCAGATGAGAGCCGATAAGTTCAGAGATCGCCTTACTAACACAAAGGTGTATCCAAGATGGTTTCCATACTACAACTATAATTTCAAAGTTTCCCTTTATTTCAGCAGAACTACAAACACTCAAAGCTACCAGTACGTTCAACTGTATTATTGGATGGTGAGCAATTGCTCAATGACAGAGTCCACACTTCCATACCATGTACCCCATTATTTGTTGGATCTCCTCTTCCTTTCACAATATGTCAACTGAAACATTTTCTAAGCAAATTCAACACCAGTCATTCTCATACCTGCGTCGTCTCTCTGCTCTTGTTTTGCTGTGATAAAGTACTGAGGATGGCAGCTCTCACCCCCCGTTGCTGCCCCATCTGGCCCTTCGGTGTAACTCTCGACCACAATCGCAACAGATTCCGCGACCCAATCACCTCTGCCCAGGCTTCTCATAACCGCCATGCAAGCAGTCTGTCAGCTGGCCAATCAGCCAGCCATTACAGTCTAGTGAGTATGTTTGAATGTGCTCACTTCACTGTAACATTTAATGTCTTGATCAAGCGCTTTGTGGTCTGCATCAAAAAGAGAGAGTGTTATGATGGCGCTGAAATTGTGCAGTTATACAGTACAAAGGCTGGAGACAAATCCTTTCTAATGCAGGGCCCGTCCTGGGCGACACATTCCAGCTCAGCACTGAGCACCTGTGTCGGTATTCCACTTGAATGGAGTTATTTGTTAATCCGATAGCCTTTTCTCTGTTGAGTCAGATTACTGTGCTGTCATCAGAGTTTCGTGAGGAGAGGCCATCTGTTCAGACAGATCTTACAAGATGGCTGGGGGATGATCCCTAACACTCGCGGAGGACGCACACTGACAGGATGCTGTAAAAACCATGGAGCTGAAATATTTACATCTAATGGTTTCTACTCTTTTTTTCCTTTTGTGTGAAAATGACTTCATAAAGCAAAGCCTGAGCTGTGAAGATTAAACCGCGGTGTACAATGCCCTGCAATGTAGAACAAACAAGCAAATAGGTACAGGTTACGGCTGCCCCAAATAATTACTAAAGTAAAGGGGAAGAGATGGAGCCAATTCAGGTTTTCCTGTCATTGGTTGGTTGGTTGCAGAGAGACTCTTGTCTGTGTCTCTTAGATCAATCCTTTGTGATTCTTTTCAAGCCTTCACCCAAAGGGAAGCTTCTTTGTCTCTGGTTGGTTTGAAACAGGAAGAAAGTCTCCTGTATTCCACGTATTTTAGGCTGCGATATCTTGTTACCTGTATTACACAACGTTTGGGCATATATCTTTTACATTACTTGTCCCACACTTCCACCATCAGTTTCTTCTTTTTGGCTGACTGCCGGGGTCAGCCCTACGCACGGGTCTGTGTGTGACAGACTGACTGGCTGACTGACTGAGTGACGGTACTTTCGCAGCCGTAGAGAGAGAGAGAGTTGTGACATTGCAATGACGGATCATGGAGCATATTGTACCTCCACTGACGCGACTCTCTTACTATACGGCTCTGGATACTTTGTTTTTGGAGTAGGCAGGGCTGCTACTCAGCTGCTCCTCCACTGTCCTCACCTACGTCCGCAGCGCGCACCTGGTCTGCAGGACAGTCCTTGTTGCCCACATTGCCCACAAAAGCGCACATTGACCTGATGCGGTCAGCTACATACTAGGATTTGCCCTAGTCTTATTTAAGTGTATACCAATCAGAATTTGGACACTTTTTATTATCAGTCACAGCACAGAATAGCAGGAGTCAGTTTTCATTCATCACACGATGAGAGTTGACACAGACAGAATTGCAGGATGGATTATTATTGTCTCATTGTTCTCTCCCTGTGTGAGGAGTTACGTAACATCACATTGTAACGTTAAATTCCGGTGTTGAGGAGGGAAAAGACTAAAATATTTCAACTTTGGTTGGTGATGCCGTCTGCCGGCCTCTCCTAATTCTACCATTCTGCTCTCTAACATATAAAAGAAATCTAGTTTACTGTCTCATGTCCGCTTGAATCCATGAGCACTCTGACCTCACAGATTGTTAGTGTGGTTGAATTAATGAAGTTGCGAAAATGTCCAAACAACTGCATCCCTACTGTACTAAGAGGGTGCTCCCCTGACACAATGAAGCTACTTTAAAAGTTAAGTTACAGTAGTCAGTAGAATGCGTGTGTGTGTGTGTTTGCTAGCCTGTTAGTAAGCCACATAAACCAACAGATCCTGACTAGTTTATATCACTCTGTAACGTAGCCCAGTGTCAACAATGCCCCCAAAAATATATATTTAGATCGTGAATATCAGGGCTGCATGGTGGTGCAGTGGTTAGCGCTGTCGCCTACAGCTAGAAGGTTCCCTCCAGGTACTCTGACCTCCTCCCACAGTCCAAAGACATGCTCAATAGGTTCATGGTGACTCCAAAGGGCCCGTAGTTGTGAGTGTGAGCGTAAAAGGTTGTCTGTCTGTTATGTGTCCTGGCAACCTGTGCAAGGTGTACCCCACTGCTCGCCCAATGACAGCTTGGATAGGCTCCAGCCCCCCTGCGACCCTGTGTTATAGATAATGGATAGATAATGGATGGATAATGCATATCATAAATGCGCGACGACTTCTTGACTAATGGCCTAAACTTACGACTTGTTGACTACCAAAATCTTTCGCCGTGACGCCAAGTGGACAAAACATAAACTGCGATTTGGCTTCATCCCAAACGTGTCTGTCTGCAAGCAAATGAGCAGAACATTAACTTGCACTGGCACCTGAGGAAAGCCTCCTTAAATCTGGTGATAAAGAAGAAACGTTCCTCATGCATTGTAAGTTTAGAGTTAAACTGTCTCACACACTTGTAGCCTTTGTTCAGGCAGAACACCTACATCAGCACTTCATAGTAAGAAGCCATCTGCTTAGATCCTATAGGACTGACGGGGCGAATCAAATACTGATGACTTCTGTATAGAGAAGATAGCTCACCATATGCTAACAGAATATGAAAACACCGTGCTTGGCAAATAAGGTTGAAGAGAGTTGCTGTGAGATAATAATGAGGTGAGGGGGAAAAGGGAGAGGGGGCAATGGAGAGTTGGAGCTACGGGAAAAGAGAAAATGCTGACAGCACTGGAGAGAGAGAGAGAGACAAATTGAATGAATAGGCAGAGCAGGGAAGATGAAAGCATTAGGGTAACGATGGAGGAAGAGACAAGACAGGATAGAGACGGATGCATAGTGACAGACTGAATGAAAGAGGGTTAAGGAAACAAGAAATCACAGAATAAAATGGAAACGGATGGACTGAGGAAGGAGGAAAAACTGCTACACAAAGCGTCGGAGAAAGAGTCAGTGTGTAAATCAAATGGAGACAGAAGTGGAGCTCAGCGGAAATACGAACACGAAGGGACAGAGACGGATAATGAGGAGAAGTAGGAAGAAAAGGTTTGTATTCCCATTACTTGTATGTGATGAATCATAGTCCATTTAATTATGCGATTAGCCTACACACAAACACACACACACACACACACACGCACGCACAGAGTCTCTAATGATAGTCTGGTGGTCAGCCATTAGGCTTCACCATGACAGACTACCAGAACTTCCCATTAGAGCCGGACTCCCTCTCACAGTGGCAAATGGTTCCTTTAATTATCAGAAGGTTTCCTCTAAATATGGTGCCTGTCGGACTCCCTAATGACTGTGACTGCAACATTATAGAGATCCATTAAATGGGAATTGTTTTCCTTCCTCTGAGGACAATTGTAACGCTCTCATGGGGAAAACACACACTTCTCCCAACACATGAATTTACCATGTTTATTCACACAAACCCTTTAGAATAAAACAGGAAGTACAGGCAATCTTATTTATCCCTTTACCTATATATCTATTTTTCCATCCATGAATACAGCATTTAAGAGTCAGGTACATTATTGCCATTATTTATCCCCATATAAATGTCTTACCTGTGAGTGTGGAGCTCTGCAAAGCAGCTACATCTACATGAATGAGGTGATTACTGCCTGGCAGCCTCCGCTGATACAGATGAGATTAAGTGATGCAACTGCAGAGCATTTTAATTCTGTTAAGTGCATGTAATCTTATTACCATATATAGGATTTCTGTTGAAATAATGTTAACAATTACTAGAACAAATGCTCAGGAGGTGCAATAAGCTAATTGGGAAACACGGCCCCAGTGTGGTTCCTGTGTGCTTATAATCCCAGTGGAAAGTTATCAGTCGTCTCTCTGTTCCTATACTCTAAATCCTCTTATTATCATGCATAAAGAATAGCACAATGCAACATCACATAATAATTATATAGAAGCACCCGATAAAAGTGCGGCATATTTCCAATTTCAGTTCACAAGACAGACTCACCTCCAGTGTGAAAATAAATAGATTGAACCCCTCGCAGCCATGTTGGGCGGGTAAGTAAAAGGCTGAGAATTCTAATATTATGGTCTGTATGCTGCTGGCCATTTTCACACGCAAGGTAGGAAACTTTATTAACCTTTCTGTTAAATCTTGCCGACACAGGATGAGCTAACGGAGCAATCTACCCTCTCCTTCGAGGAATGAAATAAACATGCCTCCTGGATGTTATAATGCTGTTAGCTTAGCGACAGACTGAATATATAGCTGGGTTTCATTACAATTACAGACCGTCTGCGTGTTTCTTTTCTCATGTACGCACATGCAGTGATAACATCCAGATGTTGACACAGGTGATTTGGCTGGAGGCCCACCTTTATCTGTATTATACTTCACTATCCTTGGTTCTGCATCCCAGCACAGAGTTGTGAAACTTCAACTTCTTCACCAAGATCCTCACACTGCAGTAAGTTATGGGATTAATTTACCATCTAAATGTTATTACAAGCAACATCACTTGAGTGAATCTCTCTTGCACATATTCGCACAGGAAAAGACGGGCTATATACAATTGGAATGAATCACTATAAACCCATGAGAAAACAATCAATTGAACACAGACTGTGTTTAAAGATTGTCAAAGCTCTCCATTTCCTTCCCACTGAATTTTAATCGACCTCTTCTGTCGGTCTGATTTCACAGAAACAATTGAATTGTAATCCGTCTTCGCCCACACAGTATTCTTTCATGACGCACTAATTGTCCTCGCTGGTGCGCAGATTACATATTGTTTTCCGTATCTCGTCTGCTCGTCTCTGAGACAGAGAAAGATGTCGGTAGAGGGTCGAGACAGTGAGATGGGAGAGAGAACGAAAGAGGTCTGGGACACCTTCTGCCACTATATTGTGTCTGCCAAGACCTTCTCCTTATGGGAGCTCCCCCGGCATGAGGCTTGGCACCACTTCTGACTCCGCAGTGATTACAAATGAAGACACACTGTTTGTTCTGTTCTCATTGTTCATGTGTGTGTTCTCTCTTCCAGAGTGTCGTCCTTGTTGACATCTTTAATTCTTCTTTGTGCGTGGATTTCCACCGGGCTGCCTCCGCGCTGACGGAGGCTCAGAGTGTTTCAGTCAGTGTGAAGTCATACTTTGAGTTTAATCATTTCGACAAGAATAAAGTAACAGTTCAAAATGTTATAGCTCTTTAAAGCATGTAACAGTGAAGTTTGAATTTTAGCAAACACATAAAAAAAGTACATCATGACCCAAGCAAACACAACTGACCAGGCTTATGGATGGAAGGCCATTGGTAGCAAACTCAAACAGCACTCTGCTCAAATGTTTGGAATTCATGACAAAGTAAAAGAGATAAAAATAAAAGATAATTTTGTGGCTTTAAATGCTGCTAATTATTTCAATAACTTTGTAAATATAATAAATAATGTAACGTAGTGAAGCTGGAAGCTTAGAAAAACCTGTTGATCTTTTACAGTGATGTATGGAAGCCCTAAGCGGACATGCATCCATACATTGCATGAGTAAATTCCGGTTGTTTTCTCGAGATTGCCTTAATGTCAGATGATCATAACTGGTACCCCCAGAAAAGCACAAATCAAACATATAAAACAGCCTTAACTTACCTCATTAGTGTGGGCAATGGCAGCGGCATGTGGTGGTCTGTCACATCACAGCGAGCAGCTTGCTGTTCTGTTTTCTAGTCCGCCGGAAAATTATCCTGTTATCACGAGAAAACCAGCTTTGTTATCTCGAGACAATAAGAGAAATTAATCCGTTATAATGGGAAAGCCATCTTTGTTATCTTGAGATAAAATATGGAGATCTTGACAAAACTACCGGAAATGACTCTTCAGTAGATTTATATGTAAAAACAGTAGCACAGATAATGCCAAACCTGGCACACAGTCAAGGAGTTGCTTTATGGCTCTGACTGGTTGAGCTCAGGTACAATAAGTTACACCTAAATATGAGGTGGGATAAATCTGTGTGAGCATTAAATGTCATTTTACGCCTTCATAGTGACAGTCATGGTGTGCATGCCTCCTACATCTGAGACCATGCCTTATGCAGGACTCTGTGGTTGCCACACAAGGCCAACGATGGGCAGAGCTGGCAGCTTCTGATGTGTTCAGCAATTCAGTGATTGAAAAGTGACAGAAAGTAGCTATTGTGAATATTAAGGAGTTTTAGAATAAGTTGTTAATACTTTGGTTTAACAGTGCTGTTTTTGTTTAAGAGCCTTCACCAGTGCAAACCTGTTAAGTTAATGTTTCCACACTGAATATTCATGAATACAACCTGCTGAACTGTGCCAGGGAATATGATTGATATATTTTATTTCAGAATGTAAAAGGTGTTCGACTCAAATGATAAAGAAAATGATTGCATGATAAAAAAAGAGATTAGCAACTCTATTATACTCACTACACCCTTGCTTGAATTTAGATCTGTGGCTTATTGAAATGGAAATGAATAAAATGAAAGGATAAAGCAGCGCCGAATGAGAATGCAGTTTCAAAACAGTGCTCGTCAGAAGACACATGCTTGTGTTGTGCAAGCAGCTCACTGTCTGATCCTACTCTACGCCACTTCTTTGTGATGCTTAGTGTCCTTACATAACCTGTGTTCACACGTGATCCATGGATTCTTTATTACACTGACTCTAAGCACTGATCAGCGTTTGGTGAGGCTATTTTACAGAGGTGTTTATTTAACTTACTGTTCACCTTGGTGGCTGTAGTTGAACTGTATTGTGTTATGATGAATTTTATCAATAACATACAGTCTTGAATGCAGCATTTGCCCTAACCGGTCAGTCTCACAAATTAGCTCCTTTTACCTTTCAGGTTGTCACGGTTACTTTGAAAATTCAATTAGGGTAACACTTTCTTTGAAGGGGTGTGCATAAGACTGACATGACACCTTCATGACCATTACATGACACCTGTCATGAACATGAATGAGTCTTTATGAATGTTCATCACTGTTTTGAAATTGTTTGAGATCAATTTGAGATAAACTTTGCATTAAAAATGACATAATAGACCGAATGACAACAGTGATGATCATTCATAAAGACTCACTCATCTTCATGACAGGTGTCATGTCATGGTCATGAAGGTGTCATGTCAGTCTTATGCACACCCCTTCAAAGAACGTGTTACCTAGTTTAGTTTGCCGGTCCAAAAGACCTGTGCTGCTCTAGCTACTGGCCTCCCTGCTCAGGGGCGTATCTAGAGGATGGCCTGGGGTGGCATGCCCCCACCGTGCGTGCGTGCGTGTGCGTGTGTGTGTATGCCTGGGTAGCATGCTGCGCTATCATACTAAACTATCTAAGTAGGAGGATTGAAGTTTAAACCAGCTTATTGGGATGTGTTGCGACAGGCTTCTAGTCACGCCTGTGGCATTGTAATGCAACACATCTTCTTTATACTGTGGACATACAAGTTCTTTTTGAATCCCCCCAAAAACATGCATGGAAGACTTACATGATGCCATTTTTTAATTAAAAAAAAACTAGGAATTGACCAGTTTGATACCTTAATGGTAAAAAGTAGTTAGTAGAGACAGAAATGGTTAATAATTGGTATCCAGACACGCTCGGGGGTGCACACATACTTCCTCCCATCACTGCATATGTCAGTGGGGCGCCCCAACAAAAAGAAAGCCCCTGTTCCTGCCCTAATGCTTGATTAGACTACGTGTCAGGTGAAACCAGTCCCTGACCCCTTCCAACATTAGCTCGCTAACTCAGTTTAGGTGTGTGGTGTTGCATCTACGTCCTGTCACAATTGATATTACATGAGTGGCCTTATCGTCCTTCCCTTGTGGTGTTGTGTCTTCATAATGTGGAATTTTATACAAGCATGTATGAATTTATACTGTCCTGATGGTCGTCTGTATATTTTCTATTGGAATAATTATATTAAAGTCTGTTTTTCTATCCTTTTTTGATCTTACAGTGTGGCATGATGGGAAAAGAACCATGCACTGAAACATCACTTCACCTCTGTGTTTATGTGATGTGAAACAAATTTGAGCAGCACCAGGGAGAGATAGTTTTTATAGAAGTGTTTATGGCTCATTGACATCCTGTCGCTGTGTTTATGACTCACTGTGCCCGTCACACCACTAAACAGCCTGACTCCCTCAAGGACATCAGGGCCAATCAATAAAGACAGCAACACACTTTAATAATCCAGCGCGACATATTCTCTGAGGCTGATTGCTGGGCAACAACTTGAACGGCTGCACAAGTGACAAGCGCTCAATTTTATTTTCATAATGGTGACAGTAGAGGGGCGGGGCCGAATCTGCGTGTAGCAGAAGTATCTAACTATTAGTAAAGCGCGGGTTATACCGGTAACATACCAGCAATACTTCTCTGCTTTCTGCTCTGTCACAGCAAACAGCGGACACATCAGAAATGACTGGGTTCTTTGCACAGTCATGATGGCAACAACAATCAGATGTGCACAGCTTGCTTGTAATAATATAAACCAATATCCCTGGTGGGCAGACGCTCTCTGTCTCTTCATTCTAAGGCTTCAGACAGACACATGTGACAGTATAATTATGTGGAATCGATGCGTCCTCATGTGTCTACACACAGTAACAGATAAAAAATTAAAGCATACCTGGCCTTGTTTCCCACTGTTCCCCTTGAATAAATGGATCGCTCCTTTGTGTTGAATCGGAGCCTTGTGCTGTCCCCATTCATTGACAAAGCCGTGATTGTTGGAGCCGGTGGCGTGCTACGGTAATACACAGTGAAATGGCATTGTGACAAATGTGATCTAGCTTTGATTCCGGTAACTGCTCTCCCAGCAGGGTGAAAATGGGCCTCGGCCTAGCCTTGTCATACAACAAAAAGCACTTAGTGGGAATGCTTATGAATAAAAAACGCCAAGGCGAGAGCCAGACTGCTCGGAGACGGGCTTTTGACAAGCTGGCAGTGTGCCATTTTGATTATCTAAATTCACCGCTAAAGAGCTATGAAATATGAGGAAAACTATCAAGCGACATCCGTTTGGCAGCCGCGGCAGATGTAACTGTTGTGTATTTGTCCAGTAATGACTTCCCTCCCTCTTGTCAGTATGACCTCATCCAAACCTTATCACCAGAGTGTGTGTCAAGTTCAGCTCAGTTTGAGCTCTGGATGAAGAGATTAGCACCCTTTTATAGTCTATGACTCTCAACAGTTGTGTGGCCATGTTTAACAGAAAGTTGGTACAGATGTCAGCTCAAGTAGTTTCTCTTTGTCTTTATCATCTCTCTTTTGCTGCCTCTCCCTCTTTGGGTTTCCCAGCCGGTCGCAGCAGATGGCTGTCCACCAATGAGTCCTGTTCTGCTTGAGGTTTCTTCCTGTGCCTGCTCTTTATGTAATGTGTCATCAGATAACTTTTGTTGCAATTTGGCGCTGTATCATAAAGTTTGATTGATTGATTAAAGTAGAACACTGATTCCTCAATTCAAACCTTTTATCTAATTCATCTGTGAAGGGGTCATTGCATGGGTGGAAAAAGTTACCTCAATCACAAATGCAAAAATTAAACTGTCCTTCAAAAACAATCCAGGCACTCTGTGTGTAGAAGGCTTTATTTTTGTTAGGGACCAGGCAGTAAGGCACAAGACAGCAGGACTTTTGAGAAAACTTTGGGAGAAAATAACATTTTAATGTACAAACCAAATTTATAACAACTAGGCCTATAAAAGAGGTCAACTTAATATAACTCTAAGGGGTAAACAAAAAGGACACTAAGTGAAACTTAATACAAAGCTAAACCAACTAAACCCAAATCCCCCCCATGACATCAGAGCATTTGGTTTCTTCCAGTGAGCTGGCTCCAGCATAGGGTTAGAGAGAGTTCACAACCCATGGCCACGCCTTTTGCTCCAACCAGGAAGTGCCATCCCCCCAACAGTCAGGTAACTCAAGGACAAAGAAAAGATGATTAGTATAACAGAAATGTGTGTCTAATCTTACAGTATAAAAATGTGTGCACTAAATTTATATATGTATATATGTATAAATTGTTTGTGTGGTTAACTACAAAATAAAGATGAACATGTTCTGTTAGACAACCAATGAGGTGAGAGTGTAGGTGAAGGCGAGGGTGATATTACCCTTGTGTGGCTGTGGCCATCACAATTTTACAGGGCAAAATATACCTGAAAAATAGCCACACAGGGCTCTAACTAGTTAGCACGCTGTTATACATTTTTGATTGAGTTAATTTTTTCACCCATGCAATGACCCCTTCACAGATGAAATAAGCAAACCATCCAAAGAGCACCTGCATGTGATTACTACAGACCCCGCAGCACTTCTACTCCTTTGCCTTCCTGTATCTAATTTGATAAATTTCCCAAGCTCAGCTTGTCTTTGTTCCTGCATTTTCAACTAGAAAAATGAGAAGGTCCAAGAATATTGAGCTATTTATCAGAATAAACAACCTTTGCTATCTTTGAAATACTGGGAAGCGTCCACCCATATTATGGGGACTGTGTCACCTCCTAATAAAGTGTAAACACTTTCCAAGACCCTTAAAGTCCAAAGTCAGCACTTTAAACTCATAGCCAGTTTCTCATTTCAGATCCACTGTGCTTTGGTTTATCATTGTTGGCCCTTTTTTTCCCTACTGATCCAATTGCAACCCAACAAACAGGACACAGGAGGTTTTCCTTTTGTGCTCAGGTTTCGGGGAGTTTTCTCACACTGTGTGAAGAAGCGTTGCTGATGTGAGACTGTAAACTCCCATGAGTCATTGTCTGGAGCCCAGTTAATTGAGCTATTATAGAACATACAGCTCAGGTTTGTTCCACTGCACATTTCAGAAGCACCAGACCAATTTAAGGACCACCGCTTCATTTGCTGTTTGATGCGCACAGTCGAACTTTTTCCATTCTACTTCTGCTATTCATCAATGAGTCAGTAACAAAGACATTTAAGAGAAATAGCGATGTCACGGAGAGGAGTACAAAGCATACAATCCCCTGTTTCCAGTGCTCACTGCTACTTCTTTCTGTCTCACAGATGGATGACTCAGCAGTTCATCAGCAGACCTGTTCGATCCGAGCTGGTGTTGACTTCCATCCATAGATAACCCCACAGCAGGGAGAATTAGACCTGCCCCTGCATTGCTCTGCTGAAGAGATGAAACACTAAGACAACGTCCTGACCAGGGAAACCGACAGGTGCAAAGGGCATCGTGATCTCATGGTGTGCTGTCTTACAGCCCTCACTGTCGCACCGTGAAGAGGACCTGGTTATCTTTTCATTTGTGGAAAAAACAAACAAAAAAAGTCTCCTTCTTCACCCTGATGTCTTCAGGGCCGTCTGCTGTATCAGAAGATAACTCTCTGTGCTACGGGTTGTTTTTGTCATCATCTTTATCATCAGGTATCTCCTCTTCCTCGGCTTTAATGTTCTCTTGGTTCTCTTGAACATCTTCATCAAATATGATGTCAAGACCTTTTGGTCTTTGAGTTATGATCTCATGGGATTGAAAAATACAGCAATGGTGTACTGGCATCGCAAAACTATTGTATAGTTGGGTCGGTCATTGTCCTGTGAGAGATGTATACCTTTTAGAAATGTGTGTGGTGTACATTTCTCACAATGCAATGACTATTGGCTGTTCAAGTACAAAATGAAAACATTTCTGACCCTCTTTTTGTTGCCTTTATTTCACAGGACAGCTGAAGAGAGACAGGAAATGTGGGGAGTAGAGAGTGGGGGATGACCTGCACCAAATAATCAGCAGACTGGTAGTTGAACCTGCGATCAGTGTCGAGGGCTGTAGCCTCTATACATGGGGCGCCTGCCCTACCAACTGAGCTAAACCAGCGCCCCTGGAAATGTAAAATTTTCTCTTGCAGTACAGAATGTTATATCAAAGGCAGTGTCAAGCACTGTCACTTTGTTACATCTGACTTTATCATTTCTTTCCATGTTATTACGTGCTCCAATATTTGCGATAGAAAGAACACATTGGCACTTGGGGGCTGTACGGTGCTGTGGTGAACACTGTTGCCTCACAGCTGGAAGATTCCTAGTTTGAATCCCGGTTCGGACCTAGCGGGCCCTTCTGTGTGCAGTTTCCCGGTGAATTTGTGACTCTAAATTGCCCGTAGGTGTAGATGCGAGCGTTTGTCTCTGTGTGTCAGCCCTGTGATTGACCTCACCCCACCTCTCGCCCAATGAAAGCTGGGACAGGCTCCAGCGGTGAAGATAATAGATGGCTGGATGACTGAACTGCAATGAGAAGACATTTCTTAGCTGATCTGAGTGGAATCAAGCTTGCTCAGAAAAAAGTCTGACTGGTGAAATTATCAATCGAGCGTAATTTGGCGTATGTTATAAAGTAATGGCTGACAGTAATTTGTGTTGATATTGAGAGAAGTCTTAAAATTGCTAATATACTGTGTAAAATTCAACATAAAGTAATCGACATGCAGAGAGATCAGATTTAAAGGCCCGAGCACGACGAGGCGCTCCGTTTGTTTGGAGTTTTATTTGATGTCTCATAAAACCAAACGGCTTCCAATAATCGTGTTTCCGGGATGTGACGCCCATATCGTTCAGACCTCCATCAGGGACAAATTGCTCGGATGGTGAACGTCAGCTTATGTTTTCATGGGAATGCATCTTTATATTGTGCATCTCCTGTTTCCCTCCGTACATCTCGGCCTGTCTCTCTCTCATCCAGTCTCTCTCTCTCTCTTTTCTTATCTTTATTTCTCTCTTTCTCACACATTCCATTTCACTCCCTCTTTCCTCCTCTCTCTCCTCCCCTTCACATATCAGTCATACTTCAGCTCGGCTGGGCAGGGCCATGACTGGGTAGAGAGGGGAGGTAATTGAATTTCTCTCCTAGAGTGACTCACATCAACACAGACAATTCAGACATAGCCAGGCGCGACGTAATAGACAGGGAGGGCATCCCGTCGGCTTAGAACTGCAATTAACTACAGGGGGACACGGACGCTTGAAGCCTGAAGAAGGAACTGGGAGAAATAAATGTGAAGGCACTCTTCGATTTTACAGTCCATGTATTTGCGCTTCTAAGACTGATATGTCATTAGAGCGGCTGCTCTGCAAGTGACAGGGAATCCGAGGAGGCGATTCTTTTTCCTGTTCAGGTCAGGCCTGATTGGAAGAAAAATGTTGCCCAGTTGGAAGCATGAAGATGATACCTCTGACGTTCAACCGGCCAAGACATGGTGCAGTTAATTCTCACATGCTTGTGACGAATTCACACTGTGATCTGTCTCATACCCTTTTCCCACCAAAATTAGCGTGTTGACGCAGGTTTTTCAGACCCGGGAAGACCCCCATATAGATGCTGATTGCCTCTGTTCCTATTGCCAGTGCAGTATACTCGTGTCTCTTTTCTGCTGCGTCACCGTCTGACGTCACAAATGCGCCTGAAACAGGGTTAGTAACAGTGAAGATGTTACGGTGGTTAGGTCTTTATTGTATCTCTTACTCATTCAGTCCGTTTATTAACTCGGCGCAGACAGATTTGGAACGATGTTCGAGCGCTGCTTGGACGGAGACGGGCGGAATTTGTTGCTGAGGGTTTCCTGATCCTGCCCTAAACTTGAGGAAAGGTGTTCATGCTTTGTTGTGTTGGGGATGCTGATGTCATCATCTCTATAATTAGCAATCATTTCATAACAATTAACCAGAAAATTCTTCAGAACTTTTAGCATAATAATGTTCAATGAAGTTAATATTCTTTGAGAGGCAGGTATAAAAAGTTTCCATTCTCTTAATGGAAATGCTTACTTCACTTTCACTGTTCATTTCTAACTATGATAAATGTGACTGTGACCAAACATGAACCTGAACCTGACGTTCATACCTAAGTGCTCGAGCAATATTGTGTTGTTCTCGGACCGTTTATCGATTGAGGCATTTTAAGGCAGACATAAGCATATTAATCATCTAGTTCGATACTAATACAGGGGAGGAGTGTTGCTGCGTTTGAATAAATGCTCTCTGTGGCGGTTATGGATGAACTCGAGCAGGGCCGCCTGTTTTCTATTGATCTTGTGAAAGAGAACGGAGGAAAATAAGAGTTTTAAACAATGACTGGTATGAGCATTGATCACCATTTGGAGATGGAGATGGAGGTTTCACTGTTATCGACAATCGACTGTGGAATAGGTAACTTGCGTGTGTAACTCTCTGTGTGTGCTTATTATATATTTCCATCAACCTGCCCACTGATCGCAGCTGCTTCTGCGTCACAAACAGCCAAGAGAAAGAAATATAAAGCACTCATCCCTTCCAGGAACTGTTTTTCTCTTCTGTTTATGGTTAGGGCACAGGTTAATTAACTTATCTAAGGAAGGCGTTTCATTTTGTTTATCGGGAGCATTTCTAAGAATTACCTTGTCGTGTGCTGATGTTTGGCCTTGCAAAATGACCACTACTGTACTTTACACATACAGACAAACAGAGGAGAGGACAGAGAAAACATATATTACATGCAAATGACATTCAAGCAGACTGAGCTTCACATTACATAGATGCTGACAAACAAAACCCTGACTGAAGGTTATCATGAAGGTCCAAATCATTCAATGGATACAAAGACGTTTCCAATCATATCAGAAGATCCGGTGCAGGTTCTTGAATCTTGGCAATCCATCACAGTCAACATTCCCGTTTATTATGTTACGATTGTTTTCCAGTTGAAGGCACTGCATGGTGTCTAAGTCTTAAGAGTTGACTGCTAACACTGAAGATCCAAGAGACTGCATTGAGCATTGCAATGCAAAACATAAGGTCTCCGTGCAAAGTGTATAAATAATAGTTAAAGACAACACTGCTTTCCAAACTTTCCCCTGGGGTTCCATACACTGACTGTCATTGATGTGAAAGATGCAGTAGTGTACTATTGTTGTACAACAGTCTCTTTCTTGTGGCTTTTAGGAGGGTATCTGAAGAAGCAGAAATACACTGAACCACTGCCTAGCTGCTGAAAGCATGCTGGGTTAGGAGTGCGTTTTGCACACGTTGTCAACTGAACTGTCAGCAATGGGGTTTGGCAGTGTGGTTTGGTGATGGGCAACTCATCAGCTGTTATCTGACGATGATATCGTGTCTGGGAGGCAACTTTTTGGGACTTCCGGTGTAGCCAGCAATTAGCGATAAAGGACCTCCGCCCAAGACTTCCTTTTCCGTGTGCTGCATTGTTTACAGTCCGACGAGCAACTTTTGGAGTTGGAGTTGAGATACAATGTTGAGGAGCATTTTGTCCGCTGCACTTGTATGCAGATATCTCCTTACAGAAATAAATAAACAAGACTAGGTCAAAACCTAGTATGTTGCTGACCGCATCAGGTGCGCTGTTGTGGGCAATGTGATACAAGGACTGTCCTTGTGAGGCCGATGACAACGTGTTTGAAAGCAGGTGCGCGCTGCGGACATAAGTGAGGACAGCGGAAGAGCAGCCCCGCCTACTCCCCGAACAAAGTATCTAGAGCCGTATAGACAGAGAGTCGCGTCAGTGGAGGTCCAATATGCTCCATGATCTGCCATCGCGATGTCGCAACTCTCTCTCTCTATGGCTCTGAAAGTACTGTCACTCACTCACTCACTCACTCACTCACTCACTCACTCACTCACTCACTCACTCAGTCAGTCACATACAGACTCGTGTAGGGCCGACCCCGGTGGTCAGCCAAAAACTAAATCGTTGTCAGATGACCGCCGATGGGACCCGGGATGGTGTTACGGCGGATGGCGTTCTGCCCCTTTTGATCACCACACGCAACCAAAGCCTCCTGACACGTGATTGGTCAATACTACTCGGACTACAAACGTACTACAAAGAGAGACCAGAACACTTCCGATACCAAAGCCCAGTCTGGCGCCTACAGTCTGCATATTATTGCAGAATCTGTTCAGCGTCTGGATACAAGTCTGATTCATGTGTATGTACTTTAAAACTTTCTTAAAATTGCTAATGTGATTTGTTTTGTAAAAATGATAACTCCTCGTACAGCAGCTGCTTTTTCATATACCAAAAGCCAGCCCCAAACTCACTCGAGCATCTTTATAAGCCTTCGGAGCCAAAGGTCTATCCCATAATGTGTTATAATGGCACCCCGGTGTTATCAAGAAATGGCATATATTTCTCCAAAGCAGCGAGGAGTTATGGAAATATATTGCTGTGGGGTATTGTGGTTGTCTCAGCGGTGCCGAGCCCATTTATCATGATACTGTGACACCTGAGGGAAGATACACTCTGGGAGATTCCAACACAAAGGCTGGAGCCAGATACACACACACACACACACACCTACTGATACACACATCCAAGCACATATCATCACACAAAGACACACACAGCTGGTATGTAAAAGCACACGGTATCACTCATACACATGGAAACTGGCACAGATGCACATTAGCATGCATTTGTAAAGGATTACACAGTGGTACAGGTACAGCACCCCCTTCATCATCCTCCCACACACACTATAACATATTTCAAGTAGAAACCTGCCTCATGAAACACACATTAAAAACATGCACACGCACACACGCACACACAGCACATATAAAGCAGAGCAGCAGAATAAGACAGGCGAGGCTGAGGGATACCCAGAGGGTACGAGAGATACTGAGATGTGAGCTGGTTTCATCCCAGTCCAAACGCCTGATGACGGATGAGACTTTCCGAGTGAAACAATGGGATAGGAGGAGAAGAGCAGTAAGAAAAGAATGGAGGGATTGAATGAGAAAGCAGAAAAGGAGGAAGAGCTGTAATGGATCGTCTCAAATGTTCATGTTGGTGGCGGCACAGGAAAATAACAATGTTGGCACTTACCATCAGCGGATAAGGAAATCAATACAGCGTCTCTCGTTTGAGTCTGATCAATAACATTCTGAGCACCCATTATTAGAGGAAATGATGCCCAATTAGTTTTCCTGGAGTTCTGAAATGTCAGCACAAACTCGAATGGGGTCATCAAACATCGGAAACATTATTACAGTTTAGTGAGCATTTATGGCTGTTTGAAAACTTTGATTAACCAACTTTAAATATGAAAACCAATAACATCAATAGTGTTCATGCAAAACTGACCTTTAAGGTTCACGTGGCCCCAATTGCTCGGTCATGTCGATTTGCCCCGTACAGCATCAGGAAGATCCGACCCTACCTATCAGAGAATGCAACACAACTGCTGGTACAGGCTGTCGTGATAACGCGCGTTGATTACTGCAACTCCCTACTGGCAGGCCTTCCTGCACGCACATTCAAACCTCTGCAGATGATCCAGAACTATGGCCTTTAATTAATGTCAAAACTCGCGAGCACATGATACGAGCGCACAAAACAGTAACTGCGAGCGTAAAACTGATGAGAGAGCGCACAGGACAGTATCCGCGGGCCGATCATCACCGCGAGGGAGCGTTTCCGCTCATCACACACAAATGCAGTCTCGAGCGCTCGACCATCTCTACGCGCTCGCAACTGCTCAACACGTGCGCTCGTTTGCAGAGTCTACGCTCGCTCGACAAAACTTTTGACACTTCGGGGGAGGTGATTAAGCGGACAGTGAGTGTGTGCCTGAAATGAGCGGATGCCTCCACTCATTTGATTGGACTATGACCCTTGATTGGCTGTTTAGTTTGACCAATCCGGTGGTTAAGGCGTGACGTCACACTTCCACATTAAACTGTTTCCGGGTCTAAGCCGCGACAACATCTCCTATTTACAATATGCTGCAGTGCTGTTTTAAATGTTCTGAGTCTGACAAACACCTTCAGTTGTCTTTGTATTGATCTCCGTGCCTTTGTAAAGTGTTTCTGACATGTTTGTTATCACAGGTGAAAATACATAAACTACAAGGCAAAATAACGTTCAGCTTTTACCGGTGGATGCTACCGTAAGCTAGCCCTAGCTTATAAGCAGAGGAATGGTTGTCGACCGAAACACGAAGAAGTGGGTTCACAGCTTTTTATACAGTCCAGCTTTTTATATGGTTCACAGCAATATCGCAGCGATCCAGGTCTACACTCCTTCACACCCACTACGCTCTGCTAATGAAAGGCGCCTGGTACTCCCATCACAACAGGGTCCTAAATCGCTAACTAGACTCTTCTCCTCTGTAGTCCACAGGTGGTGGAACGAGGTACCAAACTCCATTCGGTCCGCAGAGTCCCTTTAAGAAGAAGCTAAAGATCCAGCTCTTTCATGAACCCCTCTGACCTTAATGATATTGATGCTATTGATGATGATGACATTGAGGATGTTGATTAGGATATTCATGATGATGATGATGATGACTATATTGACCTTGTTGATGTTGTTGATGATGATGATTTGCCTGTCTGCCCCTGTGTCCGATCGCAGTTGAAGCTGTTTGTTGGCACTTACTGAACTCGTTCCCTCCCGTCTTGATCGTTGCTTGTGTTGTATCAACTCTCAGATGTCAATTTGGACAAAAGGGTCTGCTAAATGAAATTGCTCAGTGGTAATATGGCTTAAATTTTCAAGTGCACATGAACACACCCCAACCCCAACTCTTGAACAAAGACGGAAAAAGTTTCTCAGAGGAGCTATATTTTCTACAAAGGACAAGTTTAAAAGTCAAATCCATAATTTCTATCACCACTTTGGAATTGCTGTTTTTCAATAAATAAATATATAATTGAGAGCATAAATAAAAGCCTTTTTCATGTTTTTTTTTATCAGCGCATCCCAATCCGATCTCAGGAGAGATGCCGTCTGACTGTTTTAAAGTTTTTTATCAGCAGGAGACGACAGAGTGGCTTCAGCAGCATACCGAGACATCATTCCCATCAAAATGATAATTTTCCCTTCAAAATGTTGCCTCTGAGGAAGGCAAGGTTGAGTCAACAAGCAGCTTGTCTGGTTCTACATGATAAGACAGGCCTGTGAACGTGAATGGGTAATGAGAGAAGTTTTACACCCCGGCACTTTGCTCAGGTTATATTGGATCGCTCGGGTTGTGTGTTGGGGCTCAAATCCTCATTTGACTTTTCTAATCCTGACTCGTGTCTGGGTAGAAAGTTCAAGGCAGCGAATGTTCAGACGAATAATCGAGAGTATCATGTCATCCAAACTAAAATATAGCATTCTTTCAATTACAGATGGATCAATATAATCAAGGACAAAACAATATATCACCAACATCCTTTGTGTTTCTTTTTAAATAGATATAATACCGGTTCAACACTGACTTATGCACAAAGTGTTTCATTACATTCTTTTAGCTTTATGGTTGCTATGCTACCAAGTTTCTGCCAGAAGAAAACGGATATATGATCTGGTTTTGTGCATTTCTAGACGCACATCATCTGGGGGCGGCTGGGGTCAGTGGCAGAGCCGGTCGTCTCTCAATCGGAAGGTTGGCGGTTCGAACCCCAGTCACATGTCGAAGTGTCCTTGGGCAAAACATTGTACCCCAAATTGCTCCTTCTGGAATAGCCATCAGTGTGTGAATGGGATTAATACTGATTGACAGATGGGCACTTTACGTAGCAGCCTCTCCGTCAGTGTGTGACATGTAGCGGAAAAGCACGTTGAGTTGTCAAGACTACAAAAGTGCTATATGAATGCAGTCCGTTTACCATTTATCTTCGTATGTGACAGGTCCAACTAGAGTTGCACTAATGACATCAGCAAGAAGAGCAGTCAGGTATCCTTAAGTGGGCTATTCTTTTAGACAGTAACATTTTTCTATGGAAAAGTCAGGCGTTTTAATACTTCTTTGAAACTGCATGAATTGATTTGTGGCCACTTTATGTGGAGTTTATCGCCTGCTTCAATGTCCTTGACTGATCCTACGAAGATATTGAGCGGTGATGATTCTGAGCACATGATGAATATAAGTCAAATATTTAATCACTTTTAGCTCTGTTTTTGGTCTCCACCCACTCCTCAAAGAAATACATGACTCAAGCTTCTAAATGCTCTTTGGGAATCCTTTTGTTCAAAGAGCCACACAGCTATTCTTGTATCATTGAAGCCTCATAATTCTGACTATGGGCTATGCTAACTTTGCACATGACATGTCCATTGTAGAGATACAGGAAACATGACTCCAGAATACTTTAACGAATATTAGAGAAAAATACAAACATAAAGCATCACGTCACAGTTACGTAGTTACTGTTAGCCGATTTAAAGCAACCAGAGTTGTGTGACAAGTGGATATAAATCCCCTGTATTTGAAGGCATCTCCTGACAAATGTCCTCCAAAAAAAAGGACCAGGGATGGAACAATCTGTCAAACAGCACAGACTTAGTGATGTAACATAATGCCATGAAGAGAAACTTAAAAGAAAAATGCTAAATGTCAAAGAAAATCACTCCTAACCCATCCAGGAGTCTGACAGGAGAGGGTCTCTATGACTAATCTAAAAGCTACACAAATGCTGTTTTACTGCTGTTTGATGTACTTTCTGACAGGACTGGTCTGTTTTGTGTGACTGGGACTTAATAGAAGAGGAACGAGGAGCTATCAAAAATGAGAGAATTGTTATTACTTTATGTATGACTGAATGAGTCAGAGGAAAATTAACTTGTACCTGTTACGTTCCATTAAGAGGTACAACAGCTCTGCTGCAGTGGGCCTGTCTGAGCAGACAGGTTGTGGCTCTATTCCACATATCTTTTCAACCCGAGAATGAACTGTTGAAGTTTGACGTTTTTGGTCTGTCTCTGTGAAAGCATCCCAATACATGTTTATAAAGTTAGATTTGCAACAAGGCAGTGATTTGCATTCAATTATGCTTACAAATGCAAATTCAAATGCTGCCATGTTTTTCCCCAATCGTCCCCTGTGTGATAAATCAGAGGTGAAATCTGACATTTGCCTGTCTGATGGTGTCAGTTGGAGGCCAAAACAAAGGCAATAGTAATCCTTTTCATATGCTGTTTCTTTTTCATAGTTGCATTTTCTACATAAGGATATAGCACGAAGAGGTTCTGTGTGGGTGTGACAGACGGTGAGAGCTAACATGGAGGGGGGTGGTTCTGGGACGCTGGAGCTAACTGTTGAGCCTGTTGGGCCCAACTTTAAAAAAAACGCCGGTGAAGGGAGGTGCCCACTTGATAACCCTGTTGTTGTGCTGGCTCTTGCGGCCCATCTAACTACAAGCTTAAGTTGTGGGGGTCATTGGAAACCATGTGGTAGGGTAGGTAGTATCAGCGTTGTCAATACCTGGAGCTTGTATGAACGGAGCCTGGGTCTGTTGAAGGTGGCAATGCTGGTTGGGTTGTGGTGACCACTAAGGTTCATGTGGTAGGTTATAGTATTAGAATGAGAGCACAATGGGAGGTGTTTCTTCACTTAGCGCTTATCCTTATCCTTATCAGAAGGGCACAAGTATCTTGTGTTTAATTCAAATAAAGCAATTGAATATAATACATATGCAAATATTGTTTAAACGCAGCAAATCAGAGCTTTTGAGGACACATCGTGCCTAAGTGGATTGCTTAGATAAGAATTAGTGTTGTGTTTTAAAAGATACACAAAGGTTTGACAATCAATTCATATTTTTTCTTCTTCACAGAAATAATATTTAACATGGTCCGGCCTAACAGATAAAACACAAACACGTCAGGTCAGGGTCTGTAATTACTGAATTATTATCCAATCATCACTTTCTTCACAGGAATAAACAGCCAATTGAAAAAGTAATTTATGAGATTTTCATGGCCGAGCTCCCACACTGCTGATGTGATATTGACTGTGAAACACAATGTTGACACGTTCTGTCTACTGGTTATCAATAACAATTTATCCAGTCAGTATCACGGAGGCCCACTTCACAGGTGGCTGTTAGTGTGTTGCAAAACAAGAGGTGGGCAGGAGATACTGACAAAACAATGCACAACAAGGCAAGCAGAGCTGTATGAAAGAATGAAGTGTACAGGCTTGCACTGAAGCAGTGTGTGACCACAATCATCCGTCCCCTTGATCTATTGTTGGCTGACACGCTGCGCTGACCTTTACTTACATTATCTGCCATCATTTCACCATAAACCACAGATTTACGACTTCAGAGAATGCCAGGGCCCTAAAAATCTTGTCTCCTTCTTCTCTTTGTCATCCTGTCCTTCTCTCTCTCTCTCTCGCTCCCTTTCTTCAAGAGGTTTCACCCCTCTCCACCACATCATCCCTTCATCCCCCCCCCACCTCCCCTCGTCTTCTGCTGGCTGGTGTTTAACAGTGGAGAAGGTCAGAGTCGTTAGTGGCATGGTAATAGACAATGTAAATTACAGGGCCAGACTTAAAGGAGATTAAAATGTAACTCTGTGCCAGGGCAAAATGTCTCCTGTCCAGTTAGGGCATGCAGCTGCATATGCAGCATGTGCATCATGTTAATTTCAGAGTGTACAAAGTAATTATTAAGGTAAATGTAATTATAATAGTTGAGTACAGAATGTATCCAGCATGTGTCATCACTGTTTGTTGCCGCTATAGCTCCAACGAGAAGTCGATTTATTGCTGATTTGATCAGCTGCAAACAAATCGACAGCTGTTCCAACTGCATGATAATGTTTGTTATTTTAAAGAATAAGTACCAAATCTTTGCTGGTTCAAGCTCCTTAAATCTGAGGATTAAATGCTTTTCATTGCCAAAGATGATGGAGTCTGCTTAAATTAGGGTTTGGACAAGACATTTGAAAAACCTTGGCCTGTGGAAAATTATACCGGGCAATTCCTGCTATTACCTGCCATTACATTGACAAAACAATGAAACAGCGACTGAAGGAAAGAATCGGCAGATTAATCAATAATGGCAATGGTCGTGGCCTGCAGCCCTATTTGACAGCGCCATTTTAACTGAGCCTTCCTCTGGAGACCAAACAGCAAAGGTCCTTAAAAAAAAGCAAAGGAACAACAGGGCTTAAAAAACACTATTAAAGCTGCGTTAAGTATTTCATGACCACTAGGGGGCAGATAAACATTTGCTGTTTAAAAATTGTTGTAATTTTAAAACTGCACACTAGACTAGTTCTTAGGATTAGCACTGTGACCAAACTAGGGATACTGCTACTATGCATGCCTTCAACCACTAGTGTAAGTGCCAATACCATCAAACCTCCTACAGACCATTCCCCTACTCTTAATCCTGCAGTCACACACATTATCAACTCCTCACATTCAACGGGTGTGTTCCCCACTCCATTCAAGCAAGCTCAGGTCACCCCACTGCTCACCCAACCCAGGTTGAAAACTACAGACCAGTTTCACTTCTACCCTTCCTGTCAAAAATACTTCAGCACACAGTCTTTATTAATCAAGTCTCTGACTTCCTGTCCAAGAACAATCTGTTTGACCCATATCAGTCTAGCTTTAAGCGGGGCCACTCGACTGAAACTGCACTACTATCTCTAGCGGAATCCCTGCGTCTCGCTGAAGCTACAGTCCTCAGCTCTATTGCTGCTGGATCTGTCAGCTGCTTTTGACACAGTGAACCACCAAATCCTCCTCCCTACTCTCTCTGAGCTTGGTAACTCTGGTATCTCATCATGTCCTACCTCTGGGTGATCTTTTAGAGTGTCTTGGAAGGGAGGAGTGTCCAAACTGCACAACGTATCCACAGGGGTGCCTCAAGGGTCATGGCTCGGTCCCCTTCTCTTCTCAACGTCACTTGGTGAGTGCGATCATAAATGTCATCAAACAGTAACCTGGGATGTCACAGTTCAAAGGCCTGAACCAACTTGGTGCCCCGAATGATGAACTTTAAGTTTCTTTTCATGATCATATCTTCATCATGATCATGTTTTTGACAATCAGTTGAAAAACGTTATTTGATAGAAATGCAGTGGTGAGCACACTGTATCAAAAATACTCGGAATTTGGAAAGCAGGATATTGATTGCATGAATAGTGTTATCTGGTCGCTCTTTGTTAGTTACATGTTTGCAGCATTATCAGAGGAGTTGTCTGAACATGATGAATAAATGATGCACAAGGTTGAGAGGGTTCAGAATTGTTCTGTTGATGTGAATTTTCTTTGACTTTGACCCTGCTTGGCTTTAAGTTGAAATATGTGTAACTAACCAGAAAGCAACGTTTGCTGAGAAACAGCATGCATGCTTCTTCAGACGTTCCTACATGAATATTTATGTGGAAATAATCTTAATACATTGTTTTTCTCACCGGGCATGCATGTTGTGAAACCTTCAGCTAATGAGTTAGACTCTGCAGTACAACCTCCCACTCCATCATGTAGGAAAAAGCTTTTGCATTTTCGCCCTGCAGATCAAATCGACCTTCAATAAAACGTTTATGTTTAGGAGAGGGATTTTCATAAAACTTTAAAGGAGACCAATCTCAATGAAACGGCTAATGCTATTGCTGTCTGTCCTGTTCAGTGTTCATATCTGTGAGTGGAACGAATCTGGTGTTTCCTCTGCCACTGAGGGCATTTGCAGGTGCTGGAGCCTGGTGGCAAAAAGCAACAGTAAGTGATGACTGTATTCTTTTTTTCTCAGCATAGCTTTGTTTGTAACTCTCATCCTCACCCCTCCTTGCTTTGTTTGATGATATTTGACGCGTGTTCTTCCGGGCCTCCAGTCTGCGGCTCCATACATAACCTTGATTAATGACGGACAGAGACAGAGTGCCATTACATGCCTATTGACTCTAAATCTCCAACATCAGGCAGGCTTCAGCTTCCACAGTTAAAACTAATTTACAGCAATTAGCACTGACGGAAGGGCAGGCGGCTGAGAGGAACAAAACAGAGAGTGGTGTCAAGGACAGGCAGCGACATTTAGATTTTTAGTTTTCTGTATTTTTGTCTCGCAAAATAGTAATGGCTTTCTGGGAACGCTTGGAGTGCTGGGAAGTTTAAATGTTTGTCCTGATTGATTTTGTGGTTAGACGGAGGGAAAGAGGAGGAAATGCTACTAATGTGTGTGTGTGCAAGTGATTTGTGTTAGTGTGTTGCCATCTCTAAATCGAGCAATCATTCCCTGCAGACATAGGTCAACCATTGAGATTTCCAGGTCTTAGGCACCATGGGAAATGTAGTAAACCCTAAGGAATTAGAAACATAATAACCGCTATCAATCACATTGTGCAGCTCGTGTGCCCAAGACATGTTGGAACAGCATTTTTCCAACAGTTTAAAGTATAACTGAAGCTAAATTGTACAATGTGTGCAGCAAAGTCAAACTGTTGTTCCGGTTCATATGAAGGTCACATGATTGTTGTAAGTGAAAACGTCTTTCAGGCTAAAACTCACTTGGGAAAGTGAGAAATACTTTATTGAACCACCAAAATTTTGTATCTGGTTGCATAAAATCAGCACTCATAAAAAGTGCTAAATGCAAATTTTTTTTAAGGTTTCCGAGCAGACTGCAGTCGTTCATATCAAGTGAACATTTTTCCATCTGCTTGGTAATAAAACAGCTTATAACCTTGCTGATACTGACATTATACGGCTGTCCGTCTTGTTTTTACGTCAGTTTATACGACGCTGGCAGTGAAGATATTCATGAAAATACCTGTCAAGAATAGCCCTTCCCTGTAGTGCGGGTACTTACCAACTAAATACACTCTGGGCCTGATCAAACAGAGTGTGTTTTGCAGGCTGTAAAACGCGAGGCGCACCGCACTGCCTTTTTAGCCGACAGTAAAAAAAAGGCGCAGCTAGCTGCCTTTTTTGTTCTACTGTTGTTAAGACAACCACCGAATCATAGATGTCATTAACCTAACCGTTATATTGTCTACTGACAGAAGGCCCGCCTCTCCTTTTATCCGATTGGACAATGAGAAAAAACGCCCATGACGTCCGTCGCTTTCCTGCTTTGAATTATAGTTTTTTCAACTTGAGGCGCCCAGAGCCTTTCCTCAAAAACACGAGGCGCTCTGCAACGCAAAAGCAGCGCGCAAAAAGCCTCTCATTGAAAACAATGACAACAAAGCCGCCTCCGGCTGCTAAAACGCGCTCTGTCTGATCAGGCCCTTAAGCCAGACTCTCATTTGACAAGTATTAGCTGGGGTCCTCCAGTAATTTCTTTCACTTGACTGCAAAACTGCCAGGTCCAAAATTTGTAAACTAAAATATCCATCACAAATTTAACTTTATAATTTACCAAACACAGATTTTACGTGATTCTACTAATCCTGTGCAAATCAGTATCTCTCTTATTTGTGTTCGCATTTTTAACGGCAGTATATGTACTTCTTTCTTCATCTCCATGCCTCTTCACTCGGAGGCCGCTTTGGCAATTATAAGTGAAATTTTTGACAGCATTTTTGGGTGCAAAATTCAGGAGGCTCATCTGGCTACACAGCATGGAGACAGATTCACAGAAAGAGCAACTTCAAAACCACCACAAGAGCAAAGTCTGGAGAGATGATGAGACGGGTGACAAGTGGTAGCCTATTAAAAGCAACATCAGGAAACTAATGTTAGGCAGAGCTCTGACAACCTATCGGGGGGGTTGATGTCATAAGTATGAGTCAAATACAGACTTGAGTTTTGCAGAGCGAGAAAAACAGATTGGGAGGGGGTTGTGAAGTTTTTGGTTACGAACACAACAGCAACAGTTATTTTATATAATAAACATGCTTTGTACCTGTGCTTACACCAATGTAATTTTGAGTGATATCTGTACCCTGTTGTACGCTGACTGGATTCAAGGGTTCATAAAAACATAGGCGCACACACAGATTAGCATATTAGCATCATCAATCATATGTGTGAAGTCATGATCGCATAAATTGTTGAATAAAGATGATTATAATTAAATCCTGTCAGAGACCAGTCACTACTTTCTAACAACCTCTCTCTCTCTCTGTAAATCCCATCACCTCCTCCACCAGATTATCTGCTCCTTTGTGAATTAGACGTATTACCCCTTTATTAGCTACAGGGACAGGGCCAGATCTATGGCTTATTAATAAAATACTTGCTTGACATTGATAAATACAGAACATGATGGCCACGTCACAGGGATTAATCTCCATTTCGGGGATTGTCTCTGATTCATTAATCCATCTAATTACCGCAGATTTCATGAAATATCTCCGTCCAGATCTAAACTCATTCAATTTCTCCTCCTCTCTCTCCTCTCTCTCGCTCTCCTCAGTCTTATGGATCTCTGCATAATAGATGAGTCTGTCTACGGAGACAGAATAAAGGCTCTTACTGTTTGATGAATTTTCTACATTATCAGATTACATTTCTTAACAATTCAAATCCCTCTTTGCCCCGCAGTCTGAGTGTAAACGTGGACAAAGATCCTCCACACACAACCATCTAAGCATGGGATTGTTTCGCCATTTTATTTTGATTGACAAGCTAATTACGGAAGCCTTTGAGGTCCAAAATGTTGTGTTTATTCATTTAAATAGTAGGGTTAGTCCACATTAATCAACAAAATGTGCCAAAATCCAAGTGCCAAGGTTTAAAATTTTAATCTCAACATGTTAAAAATCTGCATGTTTAAGTTCTCTAGAGCGATCCCATCATGATTATTTCTTGGTTTACTTTTATTTTGAAAGGGTAAATTCTGTTTTGGAAAGTTTTCCTGACTTTCCATGTTGACAAGCAGATCTGCTCTGACTTTGTGTCTTCTCTCGTGATGTCTAAAGATTGGTTCCAGCTCTGCAGATTAGTTTTCAAACGTGACTTTTCTTGGGTTGACTTTTAATCATTTTAATGAAGCGTATTTCAAAGACAAATCTCGCACAAGTTTTATGACAGAGCTCCACTCTCCATAAAAGTTTGTCAGCTGTTGTAACAAGCGTAACATGGATTAAGCCCCATTCCAGCCTGAGTCGGACGCCCCTGACTAATTTTAGAATAAAGGTTGAATTAGCAGCAGATTGGCTGTCGTTTCACAGTCAGCTTGAGGGCTATCGCGACGCCTAATTAATTGCACGAACAATCTGGCTGCTGGACGATAAGATGGATTTTTGCCTTGTCAGAAATTTTGTTCAGTTCCTGCTATCTGTTTTTCAAAGTTATAAATTTAGTGAGCTTGTTTTAATATTTTGGGGCTCTAATCTACATGTTATTCTTAACTGCAGTCCTGCATGAGACTCTGCTGTGATATAAATAAACTGAAACTTCTCTGCACAACGGACTATATCGTCCATTTCTGTCCTGCTATCTGTAGGTCCATACTTTTTCATTCTTGCTTTTATTTAAAGGAGAAAGACACAAAGCTACATTGCCTTTTAAGTTTCTTGTAAAAAAATTTATTTTTTAAAGATGTAATGTCGAAGATTTTAGATTTGTTGTCTTTGGTGACACCCTCTGGCGATAGACGGTGATTGTGGGAGTACACTTCCTACATGTCCAGACGTGCACGGTTGGCTCCCTTTGTTACGGTTTGCTTTCCTGTTTGCCTTCATCTGAGCGTTGAATTTGTGTCTTTTTCTTTGGATTTTCACTTATTGTTGAAGTTGTATCTGTAGTCATCGATCTTTTCTTTGTTTGTTCAGACATAGTAGATTACTGTTTACTCGCAACACTTGCAGAGACCGGAAAAGCAGCCGCTTAGCTCCGCCTACCCTCTCTGGCAGACCAACCACTGCTGGCTGATGGAAAACGCGTCACTAACAAGGCGCCGCTTGTGATTTTTTCCGCATGTCACCACAGACACCCAGTCCATAATAACACTATATACTGCAAATGCAAAGGCTTTCATCAGTGGACCATAGGCTCAATCACCATTGTGTTACCTCACTCAGCGATAGATAGAGACTTAACAGACATTTATTTCAATGAAAATCTTCTTCTTTTTTTTGCCTTTATTGGATAAGAATAAAGGATAGACAGGAAATGTGGGGAGTAGAGATTGGGGGATGACACACACCAAGCAATCAGCAGACTGGGAGTTGAACCTGCGGTCAGTGCATTTCTGTACATGGGCCGCCTGCTCCACCAACTGAGCTAAACCAGCGCGCCACTTGTAAACACTTTTGAGAACATGGTTTGAATAAAACTTTACCAGTTAATAAAAACTAATGGGGATTAGTGTTCAGGTTTCCTCCTTCCATGATTCCAGCAGCATTGTTTTGTCCTGCAGACCGAATAGCAGAGAAACAGTGGAAACAAAGGAACACTTCCCAGAGCCATTAAATGTTAAATCAGATGTAAAAACAAATCGCAGCTTGAGACGGCGGATGTGTTTATAGTTTCAAAGGCACTGAAAAGGCTTTTGATGCAATAACAGTGCTATAGCTAAAACCGGTGCAGTTCAGGTGGGGTTTCCTGAGGCCGCTGGGCGTTGTTGTTGTGGGTTTATATTAACACAAACACTTTTCCATCACATATACTTTTTATAGGCATTAAAAAAGGATAACTCACTCTTGAAACTTCTTTACAAGTTTGATATTCTCCATGATCAAACACATTGCTGCCTGCAGTAATGATGGTACCTTTTAGACTAAAGCTATTAAAGCAAGAAAAAACATCTACTCTCAAAGTCAGACGTCTGTTTTGTATTTGTTGATATATTTTCAAGTTGAATAATAAGAATATACTGAGAAATATATAGAAATTGGGAAGATTTGACAGATAATCTCAGATCTCTTCCACTATTAAATACTCTGGGCTTCTTATGCATCCATGTTCACACAATGCAACATTATCCAAGCCTTGTTACAGTTCACAATGAGGAGACATGGCTTAATTATACACGTAGCTTGAGCCTGTCGTGTAAGCCAACGTTAATTCAAGTATTTGCACAAGTCCATCTTTAATTACTGGTATTATGTGGAATACTCCCCCCTGTAGACTGCTGGGATATCACTGTTTACTCGTCGTCTCAACTGTCCCCTGCAGAAACAACAAGCATGTGCTACATTAGGACACGGAGCAGTGTGGGATATTGCAACCTGACACCTTAACCTGCCAAGAAAATGTAATTTTAGAAGAGGGAGTCATCTTCTTCTGACGGTCGATCCTGCTGTCAACAAGCGTCTTGATCTTTTTGAGCTACTGACTCATGTGTCTAATCTCTCTCCGCACTCTCTGCCGGCAAATATAACTTGAAACATGAAGAATCTCATTTCTACTGAGTGAAATGTGAAATTCATCCTCTGCAGTGCCTGTGTCATACAAAAAAAAACAGGTTGGGAAAGGGAGGTGGTTTATTGCCAAGTCCATATGTTGATTTGAGTGCATGCTTTTTAGGTGGGATGTAGGTTGATTTTGCATCTTGGCAAAGTGTAATTAGGAAACAGTTACCAAGTTTCTGGTGCTAAGATTTACCTTATTATCATCTATACTCTTTATATTGATAGTAGGGCAAAGGCTTCTCTTTTAATGGGCCTTATTTACCAACTGTTCTTAAGAGGAAATTTCAAGTTTTTCACAAGGATTCTCAATGGCAAACTTCATCAAATGGAAAGCAGAACGCATCCAACACCAACAAGACTCTGCATACTTATATCTGTTTCTAAAGAGTTGTCCAGCTCAGATAACTCTAACCCTCAAATTCCGCAGGATCCGTCACCGGCGCGTTCCGTGTGCGCCGCGACCTCCGGAGTTGATCGCACCCATTCAAGTAAATGCTCGTGATTCCACAGCACGCACCACTGTCCGTCTCCGGCTCTGCTCTGCTCCGCTAAAGATACGCGCCAGGTCTATTTTTGACAGAGGCCACTTCAAGCAGGCGTCAAGCTGAACAGAGCAGATCGTTCCAAACAGGAAGTCACACACGAATACAGCTTAGAGCGTCCGGTCATTTCAAAATAAAACACCATGTACAGACCGGTACAGACTCCCATTTTTTCCATTTTCACAACAACAACACACTGAAATCTTGAAAAAAGAACACTTTTAATTAAGTAGTGTACTCCGCCATGATAGAAGCGCAAAAATCACAGAATGATATCCAAATGAGCAGATAATCAACCTCGGAGGTCCAAACTGAAATGTTGTTTGCGTGTTGCTCTGTTTAACATTGATGTTATCGCGTGATTTCGCAATTCTCGTGCGATAATGTAGTTTTCCCGCGATCTTGCGAATCCAGCTGCCTGGGCCAGTGCTCCTCTGCGGATCAGCCACTCCCTGTGGGCGAGGCCTTGCACAGCCTGACCGACCAGAACCACGGCCCAGACAGAATGCTCCGGACACGGATCCTGTGGGATCCAGGCAAGCCTGTCCTCCTCCATTGGTCAACGTCTATCTTTATCTTTGTCTGTAGTTTGCAAAATTATTTTGGCGCTAGAACCATGTTTGTTTTTTTTTTACCTTCATCAGGATACAGCATTCACTGTAGGGCTGAACAATTCATCCAAATGTAATCAATATTGCAATATGGCCTGCTGCAGGAGGCGCAATATTTATTAAAGGTGAAATGTGTGTCAAAATACCATTTTAATGTAAATAGTGTCCCGCACAGATGTTCTGGCCTGCACATCATACACAGGCGTAAGTAAGTAAGTATCAAATATCTTTGTTTGGTACAGATCACGGCAGAAAATACACCATAATCATCGTTTATCAATGAAAATGAGAAAAATCATGTAATCATTAATCGCAAATCGAAATCGCAATATAAGTCCAAATAATCGCAATTGGATATCTTTTCAAAATCGTTCAACACTAATTCACAGAACTGTTGATGCATCTTCTTTGAGTCCATTTTCATGTCCACCGGTGAAGCTATCATTTAGAGTCCACTTCTCCAACACCTTTACATTGTTATTTAGGCATCCTTGACTTATCTCTACTTCTCTTTTCAATTTCTGAGTGTGATTTCTGTGTGTGCACACAGCCCTCTAGTTTCATGCCTATTTATGGGGATTGACGAGTGTTTACCTGCTCTAATTAGAAAAAAAAACTGGCATTTACTTTTAGTTTACTGCAAATTTGGCATTCATCATTTTAAGATTAAGTTTGAAAAAGGCACCGTGAATCTGATGTTGAGAACTTTTCTCAAGAACCAACTTAAGAAAAAACGAGGTTGGTGTCCTCGTGCTGAGAGGCGATGCATTCTCATTGTAATACTACATCTTACATATGTCTTTTTGCTATGTCTCCTAGTTATCTGGTGTGTAAAGAGTTCTTTATCATGCTGCTCACCATGGAAGGAACGTCTGTAATTTGTCTGTAATGTTCATAAAGCACCCGCACAGTCAGATGAGGATATCTCTCTAGCTCTTTACAGCACATCCAAGCACCAGCTGGCCTGATTTGCATAAACAGCACATCACAGAATTATAGGCTACATACTACACATCATATGTAGTGCCAGAGGCAATCTACTCGCTCTAAGCTCTGACAACTATATGTTATTACTGGCGTAAAATTGTAGTGATGCACTAAACCAGACCGACCAACTGGATCAATACCAAGATAAAAATGACTCGGGTGGTAACGCAGGTTGTTTACTAATCACAGCTCTGGGGTTTGGTCCAGACCATGCAGGCGACATGTCAAAGTGTCCTTGGGCAAGAAACCTAACCCCAATTCAATCCTGATGGTCAGGCCACCGTGCATGGTTTCTCTCTGGCATTGGTGTGTGCACAAAGGACGAAAAGCTGTGGACAAAAGGGCGACATAAATACAGCCATTTGGTTTTGAAAGGGATTTGTTAGCCTAAACATTATTCTGTGAACGAGTGTCATACTTTACATTGAAATGAAGCTCAGCATAAGTTCAAGCAGGTCGACATCAATCCCTCTCTACCCCCCTCTCTCTTTCTCCCTTTTTGCTTGTCAGCTGATTTTTGGCATTTACTCTTACTATTAGCCAACCAGATTTTTTACCATGATATTTATCCATCACAGCAGCCATTCAATTGGCTGCTGTGAAACTTTCAATCTGTCATCTCATTTAGTTTCCTGTTCAGCAATCTCGGATCCCATCGGCTACAGTCTGAGACGATATAGCCTCTGGGGACACCGGTGAACGTGCCGGGCAGTGAGCGAAAAATGTCTGTCAAGACTTCCTTTTCCGCGTGCTGCATTTTTGTAGAAAGAGAAACCGTTTTCTTGTGATTTACTAGTTATTAACGGGTCTTAAATTTCGACAGCATGATGCAGATTTGTAGTAAAAATTCAAGCTTTGTCAGGTCGGTCCTCGAGAGGAGAAGAAAACTTTTAGAATGCTCGATTGTTGAACGGAGGTCGGATCGTTCTGATGCGTTCGAGAAAATCGGGAAATCTGAACGCTGAATGGCTTTCGTGAAACAGCATCAAGGGAATTTATCTCAAGTTAAATTTTAGATCCAAGGACAGATTGTTAGCTGAACTTACTGCAGATGTCTGTTTATAGAGATTAATAAGAAGCTAAATCATCGTCAGATCACGCTGATGAAAGCCTGCTTTTGCTCCCCTCACGGACTGTTATTCCTGCATACTCCGCAGCCTGCTGATACTTGATTGGTCAATATTACTCGGTCTCGGACTGCCTTCACGGAAATCCACATCCCTGCCTACAGATTCTACTATGTAGACTATTCTTCTATGTAGAATCTGTAAACAGAGATTACCTGTTCAATAATCTCTATTTACAAATCACCAAACATTCAAAACCTAGCAGTCTGTTCTTGATCTCTATTTACAGACAGACACAGGAGCTTCTTTTGGTATTGGAAGCTTCCATTTGTCGTGCATTGTAGGCCGAGTAGTATTGACCAATCATGTATCAGCAGGCTTTGGTTGTATGCAGCAAAAGGGGCGGAACACAATCCACCTTAATACCATCCCGGCTCCCATCAGCTGTCGTCATGGCGATTTAGCTTTTTTAATAATCTCTACGGACAGAAATCTGCATCTAAGTGCCGCTAACAATCCACTCTTAGACGTCATATCCCTTCTTGTTGGACTGTAAACAATGCAGCCAACGGTAAAGGAAGTTTTGGCTGGAAGTCCTTGATTGCTAACTGCTGGTGACACCAAAAAGTTAGCTCTTTGGGGCCACATTGTTGCGGAACAATAGCCAATGGGTTCTACGATTGCCTGTATAGCTCTCAGAAGTCCACTTCTCATCACACCCACATCAAACTCCTTCCTTCACCACCACTACCACCAGTGTCAAGGCTCTTTCGAATCAAAAGTAAATGGAGACATCACGACAAGGTCTGATTGCTAACAACTTCTCACCTCTCTCCTCTTTATTGTGCACTTGTCAATAAATGATCTCTGTACACAGTGTGAGTCTCTCCTAGTCGAAATAGCACTTTATTTTTCCCTATTTGTTTGACAAGGTTTCAAAAGGAAACTGATGGAATTAGACAGGAAGAATACCAAAGCGGAGGGGAGCAGCTGAGAGATGAATGAATCCGGCCTTGGTAGAAGAGTTGTAGTCTTGTAGCACATACAGTACTTTGGGCTGTTATCTCTGGATGGCTAAGCATTGTATTGACACCTTATTTGTTAAAAAGAACACTTACTACTAACACTACTAGGAATTAAAATATCATTTTACACAGGGAAAGTGTGTCAGGTCTGGCCTTGAGAATGTGAAAAATGCTGCATAGTGCAAACCCTGCAGGAACGTAGTGCTCGTACACATCCTTTTCACAACTTGGTGAATTTAAGGTTACACTGAACGGCCTGAGCAAGATGCAGTGAATTCCAATTACTGATCTGTTTGTATAAGGCAGTCAAGGTAAGACTAATGTTGACTATTATGTGGACCAGTTGAGCTTGTTACTGACATGGTGTGTCGAACTGATTTGTGCACCTGCATTTGTGCTCTGCTCATGCAGTGTTTACTGCTCTTGTAACCTCTGTAGATACATCAGCTAAGCTATGTAACCCACTGAATAGCATTAACAGAAGATAACCGGATTTAGCCCTTTGGAGCGTATATGAGTCAATGGATGCAACGGAACCTGATTTAAATGAGGGATACATGTGAGCTCTCATAATCCAGATGGAACAAGATGATGATCACGAGACAGCGCTTGACAAAGAACGCAGTGTTTCTTCTCCAACAGGCAGGTGGAGCATCATAATTTTGGCGCTGAAATTTTTATACTGTATAAATACCCTGGACCAATTTATATAGATAAACAAGTTGCATTTTAAATTAAGCAGGGTCTGAATGCGAAAAAAGGAAATCGATCACATAACCCCGCTGCTTAAGACACTGCACTGGCTCCCTGTTTCTTTTAGAATTGATTTTAAAGTTATTTTACTGTTTATAAAGCTTTAAATCACCTTGCTCCTCCCTACATCAGAGATCTTCTTTCTTTTTATGTGCCAGCCAGTTCACTGAGGTCCTCGAATGCTTCGTTTTAAAATGTTCCTCATGTGTCCCACACAAGCACTTGTTTTTATGCCCCCAATTTATATATTTATTTTGTCTTAAACTTTTTGCTGTTTTTAATTTATTGATTATTACTTACATCTTATTGGTTGTTTATTGTAATTTTCTAATTTATTTTTTATTCATATCTTTTTTAAATGATTCTAAAACTTTCAATTTCCTTGTTATAGTCTCTTAAAATTGTCAATTTCTGTTCTATTTTTCTGTCTGTTTGTCCCTTTGTGAAGCACTTTGGGTTGCATGCTTGTATGTATGAAAGGTGCTATATAAATAAAGTTGATTTGGCGATGGATTTCAATACATTCTATTTATATGAAGCCAAACCACAACATCGTCATGACACTGAACATATGGAGCAGGTCAAGACCATACTCTTTGTGATATTATATAAAGAGCTCCAACATTAATCCACCAATGAGACAAAGAAAAAACTTCCTTTAACAGGCAGAGACCTCGAGCAGAACCAGACTCATTGGTGACCAACCATCTGCCTTTCCCTCGACATGTTAGCGACTTTCCAGTTCTCTAAAGAAAAGTAAGAAGCATCCCTTCGAAACATCAAAACAAGCAAAGTAAACCCTGCTGCCACTCCCTCAGCGTTATGTAATGTTAACTCTTCATGACATTGAGCTGCATAAGCAATGAGTGCTGTTTTGGGCCTTGGCATTTAATTAGACAAACCCCTGGCTTTCAAGCTCTACAGAGGCCCGGTGCTGGTGTGAAACACTGTCATCAACACCATCGGCACAAATGGCAAAGTCACTGCAATGAATTCTTCACAGTCTTGCTCCTTCGTCGTTGCTAGGTAACATGTAGTTTCTTGGCAGCTGATATGTTGGTGATGGAGATGTTGGGGAGAAAAGTGTTACATATTTGCAACACTTCCTGTTCATGACAAGAGGTAGCAGCATGGTGCCCACAGCATAAACTGGCAGGATTCTTTCAATCATCAGATCTGACAGCCATTTATTTTCCAGCGATAGAGCGCAGTGCTACAGCACTACCCGACAAAGTATCTCCATCGGTGGCTCCACTCCTATGAGAGCATTATAAATCTACGCTATGGTAATAGAGTGGCCAACCTCTCAGGCCTGAAAATGACTTATTATGTGTCACTATTTTTTCCTTCCTCTTCAAGGTATTTTGGCTTGAAGTGTAAATAATTAATTTCCCTATTTAAAGAGCGTCATGTTTGATTTACAACCACAGAGGTGCAGCGAGGTGACTGTACAGGGGTGGCATTTACTTCTGAATGACACAAACACCTTCATTCTGAACTGGTGTGAATATGGAAAAAGAAACGGCAGAAAAAGGCGCAATAAAAGTTTACCTGGAGGCTCTATTAGTGTTGAAATTCATTTGTACACATAACCTTTCTTTTCTAAGAAACTGAGCTAAATTAAGGGTCAAAAGAAGTTACTGTAGCTGGCGTGAATAACTTTCACAGCGCAGACGGATTTATGGTTTCACCTTTAGAACTGAAGTGTGATAATAAGCTAATTGAATCTTCTCAATAAGAGCAAAGCAGGTAGATTTTTTGGATGCATGCTGCTTTTAATTTAGAGTGCAGAATGTGGAGCTTATAATAATGAAACTTGTAAATGTGTCTATAAAAATGGTTTTAGATGCAAGCTTGCACACATCATTAGTGACGTTTCCTGGGGTAATCAGGTGTTTTGGGTCTTTCAGACATCAGACATGTTCTCCCAGGTGACCCAGCCAGGGTTGATCAGGACCCAACGTGTGTCCAAGGAGCTTGTGTAGTCCATGGATCCAACTGCTTGATCCACAGACTTCTTCTCTGCGACATTGGAGGTCTTTTTTATGGCTCTCCTGCTGTGCAGTCCTGTAATCCCAAGGAGCTTGAGGACACTGCAGAATGAGTGGCCAACGAAACCTCTGCCCCCGACCTCAAATTTCTAACAAATGCATTATAATCCAAAAGCAGAGACTTAACTTATATATCTTATTTTATATTTATATGAGCAGAAGTAGTCACGTAAACCTATTTTAACAATTGTAAAGTAGGAGGACCAAAGGTCAAGGTTTGTTTGACCCTGCTTTCAATATAAACTACAGACTCATGTCGGTAAACTGCAGACACACACACACACAAAGCATCACCTCTACTTCTGTGCAGTTACAGTAGTCTCACATTGTCACTTATCTCAGCATTTTACAGCGCTCACAAAGATGGCCGACCTCATTGTTTATAGAGACAGACAAAGATCAATTATCACAACAAAGGAAGAGAACCTGCTTGGGGGAAGGAGGGGTAGTGCTGACATGCATAACATGGCTAATATTAGTAGTAATAAAGGCACACAAAATGCTGGTTATACAGCTAATATGGTGATTATTTGTTGAACTATCATGTTGATTCACAAGAAAGAAAGTTTTCAGTGCCCTCACTTGGCTTTGTGCCAAGCCAGTCCTTGTGTTCAACCAATCTGGGGATGTTCTCTGATAGCTGAGTCCCCTCCACGCCCCCAATCTTATCTGCTTCTTTCTGTGTCCTTTTGCTGTTATCCCCCTTAAACTCCATCCCTCTTGTTCCTCGCCTTTACTGTACCTAACACGCCTCCGCTTCTTTTCCCTGCTCCTTTGTGTTTTCTCTCTTCTTTGTCTTTGTCTGCTGTAAGAACAGTTGCCAAACATGCTGCTTCTCTACAAGTCTGCCCAGAGAGGGAAGTGATTCACTGAAGGTCAGGCCTTATCTCTCCTTCTCTCTCTGTCTGTCTGCTCTCTATTCTCACATCCAGTGTGACCATACACACACACACTCGCACACACCATGCGTTCAGATTATAACTCGTTTCAGATGGGAGCTTTGAAGCAGCGGCAGGCTGGCTCTCTTTCATCCCAGCATTGAGTCATGTTCCATTTTCATAATTTGGTAATTTCATGAATATGTAATGACTTCCTGTTGACCTGACTAATGTGGAGAACACACACTGGCATACAGAAACACACATACAAACAAATGTCGATAAAGGAAAGGAGGAGGGATTGGAGAACCTACTAAAACTGCTAAATGGATCATTCCAGATCATTTTAAAATGGAGACAAGCTCTATTTTTTTCTTTATTCTGTAGGGTTTAGTAAAGTTTTTAGTTCGGTTCTTCCAATGACAGCTTCTTGCTCCTGGAGGTCAGGCTTTGGTGGTCAGCTTTTCATTGCTGATATGATCAGTGACAACAACAAATATATAAATAAAACAAAAACAAATAAATAAAGTTTTTAATAATGAAAGGGCTGATGATAAGATTATGAGTAAGAAAAATAAGTGAGAAACCAGGAAGTGAATTCACATAGAGGATGAGACAACTGATCTCACAAAAAGAAGGAGCTGATAAAGCTTGATGTAGTGCAGAAAGGGAGTGAAGGAATAAACAGTCAAAGAACAGAACATTTTCCTTCTTGTTGAGCAACGTCTCAGCAAAAAGTGATGTTTTATGATTCGAAAAAAACAAAGCAGACGTTAGGATGAGGGTTGAAGTGCACACGAATAAAGGTGGGGAAAGTGAAACAGCGTTCAATCGCACTGACTCATCTAAATCTTCTTTTATGTGGGAGGAAAACACAAAGAGTATGGGTATGAGGGAGAAGCGAGGCAAGCAGAGAGGGAGACTGAGAGTTTAGGAGACCTGAAGCTGGCACATTAAGGCGGCCAACACTCGACTAAAAAAAGCTGCTCCGCATTGTAATAATTTTCTTAATGATTCCAATCACAGTGTTTTCCGGTCAAAAGCATCTTGCTGTTGTCAGGCAACATGTAAAAAAAAATAACAGCCAAAGTGCAGGTGTTCCACATGAAGGCTTTCAACTGTAGAGTCGTTAAGGCAATCAAAAACAAGTAAGACACAAATTTACAAATCGCTAACAAGTCTTTGATCTTTTAATGTTCCTCCAGCTCGTTTTATTGTTTTATTTTTTAAAGTTTGTTGAGCTTCAGACAGCAGTGATTGACATTCCTGTGAACCAAAGATCACTTTCAAAACATTATTTTTTCCTTTTACAGTGTTCAATTTATGACTTTTTTTTATCTGAGCACGGGAACAAAAGTATGGTTAAGTTATTAAATTAAATTGTGGTTACTGTTCTTTAAAGAAATAGAGAGAAACAATTGTTACAATGTTGCATTTTGCCTCGAGTTTGGTTCATGTTCACACAGCAGCTCTTAGCAACGGACTAAACGTTTTGATGTGTTAGGAAACTGCTTTCTGATTGGTCTGAATTCCCACGTGTGAAAACTCCCTGAAGTAAACAAAGAGAGAGCACACTCCTCAATCACACTCAACACGATCACAGACTTTTATGTTTTGTTGTTAAACAGTTCGATCAGTCCCATTCTCCTTTTTTCACTGAACAGTTTGAATTCCTCCGTGTTCTTGTGCGTTTCAGCAAACATTTGAGAAACTGTTTGGTCAGCCCTCACCTTGTCGCTTCCTTATGTCTGTCCCCTTCTCATCTTGCTGCCTGGCTGCGTGTCAACATCCGTTACCAACCCACAATGCACAGTTTTTAGGTTTGCTTCTTATATCAGGTCCTACTTAGGCCATGTCTACACGGACACGGGTATCATTGAAAACTGAGTTGTTGCCTCCTTTGTTTCCAAAAAAATCCCGTCCACACAAGCACCGTAATAAAAAATCCTCAAACTTTCAAACGAAAACGCAAAAACACAACAGAAACGCTGTCATGAGAATGCCACACCAACAGGCGGCGATATAACCCTGTCATGCAAAGAAGAAGAAGAAGAATCGCGGCCAGTCAAAAGTATGAAATCTATCCCGATGCCTTTATTCCTCAATATAGTTGAAGAGTAACTGTACATATATGTGTAAACATGTAAAAAGTCCTGTACAGCATCACTGTTTTTGTCACATCCGTCATTTTGTCGCCTCATCAGTGACGTGTCACCATGGAGATAGCGTCGCACAGCCTGACGTTATCCCTGTCTACACATCTCCGCAGAAACAGAGTTTCTAAAAGTCTTCACCCTGGCCGGAGTTTTACAAAAGATCTGTTTTCAGTGACCTAAAACGGCGTTGTGACAGAGAAACAGAGAAAAAGCTACATTTTTTAAAACATCTGGTATGTTTTGACATGGCCTTAAAGTCTGTTTATGTTCTCACCTGAATTGAACCGGACCGCGACTCAGTTTGAAACGGACCGAGTCCCATCTTTACTGGTGGACCATGGTCCTGTGCCTTTGCTCTGCACCAGAGTTTGAATGTGTGTTCTCACCTGTCCAAACGAACCAGACTTTACTCTGAAAGTCCGGACCAAAGCTGTCAGGTCTGAAAGCACCCTAAATCAACTTCTCTCTTCACCTCTTTTTTTTAATACACGCTCCATACTGCTTCCGCTGCAAAACATGTGTCCAATTGTGATAGCTGCCGAAAGTAACCACAAGTAAAGAAGGCACCAAACATAAACTGGATAGGTGGATAGATTAATATAAAGTCAGGTTTTCTCCCAAAAAAATCAAACCTTGATTTCAATTAAATATTTCAGCTGGAGGTAGCTTGACAATTGCTGGTGGTGTGAAAAGAAAAGTCAGAATCGACTTGAACTTGTCAAACTTTCTCTGAATACAGCAGACAGAAATAAAAAAACACACAAACATCTGTCAAATAAAAGAACAATGAAAGAGTGAAGTCTGAAAATGACCAGTAACAGTTGAATGGCTGCGCTGGTGTTTCGTACCCCGTCGCCACCGCATGTGTCTGTCTCTCTTTGTTCCCTCCGCCTCTCCTCCGGTCCCTCCTTTCTTTCCCTCCCTCGTTATCAGGCGGGGTGCAGGCATTGGGACCGCCCGCGGAGTGGTGCCCATGAGGCTCAAACTGCCTGCCTGCCTGCCTCTCCGCTTTCTCTCTGTTCTTTCTGCTCGAGGTCGAACACCATCAGGGGGTGCGATTCAGTGCGATAAATTGCTGTCTCATCCCAAAAAGAAGAAAGCGGGCACGCACGCACGCTTGATCTTGAGAAAACACATGAAAATGTTTTCTAACTTGAGTTTGTCACACATATACAGACAAGGAAGTTATCACAATGACATTTTCATCACCGCACTTCCATGACTCTGGATATGCACAAACACACACAAATACAACATTTGGCATTTACTTGAGCAATTTGTGAGTTTAGCTGTTGCTTGTGTTTCAGTGAGCAGTAAAAGTGGACCTGTGAATTGTGTGTGCACCTGAGTGTCTCAGTGTTTGACTCACACAACATACACCTACACATCCATATTTTATCAGGTTCCAGTGTCATTTTTAATTAAGTGCGTCTCTGTTTACACATGATGTTTGTGTGAATCTCTGTGTGGCAACTAGCACCTGGTATTGAAGATGATAATTAATTATGACAGCTATTGTAGGCAGAGAACAAAATATTATTAAATATGCCTTTATTTAATCTCTCTGAGTGATATTTAGAGAGCACTGTTATTGTGTTTTAGATTTAGAGATTTAGATGGTGGTTCACCACATAAAGACACAATTTCCCCTATTACACAGACACACACACACACACACACACCAAAATACAGAACAACACACAAACAAACATTTTTTTATAGTGACTGTATCTAGGTGAAAACAGATTAGCCCTTTGGAGCGCTTGAGCTTTACCACCGACTGTTGCCCCAAATGCTGCAATGAATAACTGTGTGTGTGTGTTTACTGTAAGCCAGCAACCTTTGTGCTGTTCTGTGAAAATATGTTTACAAATGCTGTGATTGTGTGTTGAGTATGTAGTTCATGTGAATTGTAGACGCACTGTGTGTGCATGAATGTGTGAATACCAAAGGTTGAACAGCCACATTTGCAGGTTGCCAGTGTTAAACAGACTTCTGACCCCCCCTTAAATTCACAGCTTCCTGTCATAGTGTTGGATTAGCAGCACGTGAATTTGTTGGAATATTTTCATTGAATGTGCCGGCAGCGTGGAGCTGCAGCAGTTACACTAATGTGTACCTGACACAGGAATCTACATATCTTCTTCCCGTTAGAAATGTAACATCATTGTGGTCCAGAAGCTATCTGTGACATAAGCTACTTATACCCCTTAAGATTTAAGGGTATAAGAAGTATTCATGTTGTCTTTATGCAAAAGAGGACAGCCCAGCAGATGTTGCCTGTATTGTCAGCACTTAGTATAACCTAGTTTAAAGATGTTTTAATTTGATATGTTCTTTTTACTGTATTTGACATGATGAACTGTGGTGAAATTCTAAACTGGGTGAATTGGTCATGGGTGGAGAGACTCTCCATATTCTGCAGTTGATAAATGCTGACAATACCAATATCTTGTAATTTAATAGTAAATAATACTGCATATTTACATTCTAGTCAGCTTAACTGACCTTATTCTCTGCTACGATTGTCAACACCTTCCTCTGAGTGAAGCCCCCGTTAACAATCTGCTCCAATCATGCACATTCTGGCAGGTGTTCAGTCTTAGTGTTGTTACACTTAAGTGGCGCCTTTGTACTGTTGGAAAAAGTACGTATTTAATGACTGAAGCATTTGGTCTCTGGAGTTAGTTTGTCTCTTTACACTCTAATCAGAATTTCAATGTGCACATGGTAGCTACTTTTTACGGTCAGTACCCCCATTTGTTGATCTATGATTCCTGGAGTACCCCAAGGTTTAGTCCTTGGTCCCATCTGCTTTCTATGCATACTGTAAATGTTCTGTTGATATTGGAAGAAGGAAAATATCTCCAACTGATTTGATTAAAGTGGCAGTCAGTTGTGCATAGGCCAAATAATATGATGATAATGATAACCACGTTTTTGTAAGAGTTACAACGTAAACCAAACATTTCGAAAGCATTTAAGGGGGGAATTAGAAAGTAGCTTTCAAAAAGCCAATTGATTGTGAAGATTGTAGGGGTCAAAGGCCAGCACAAATGATCAATATAAAAGAGATTGGTGTATGATTGAATGAAAATAAAACGTGTGACATGTGACAACACAGACAAGTGCTGATGGGGGGAAGAAATTGAGCCACCTCTTTTATAGTTCTTACTCCTTGGAGGCTGTGAGAACATGAAGGGAGCAGAAAGAAAGATAATCCAACCACAGCTCTGTATTAGCAATTTGCAGCTCTTAGCAAGCTTAGAAAAAACATTTTAAAGCTTGGTACATGGCCAAGGATGGGCTTACAGACAGACCACTTTGTACGAACAGCAGAACGAGACATTACTGGTGAAAGGTAAACAGCCTCCTATCAAGTTTAGGCCCTGTATTTGTGACTTTTTTATGTAATGTGTACCTGTAATGTTGTGATGCAGTAAAAAGGTTTTTTTGTGTGTGTGTGTGTGATTTGTTGTTATCGTAAGGCTGGACATCTCAAAATGTATGCTGCTCAACAATTTACTATTTCATTTCCATTCGTCTCATGCCTGAGTTTCCGGTTTTATGTCAGCAGTTTTTAGCATCGTCATTGTCACTCCTCTCTGAGTGGCAGACGAGCAATAGTCAGCATCTTCTCTTCGACATCCATGGGAACGATACCACAAACCAAAGGAAAACACTTCAAAGGAGAACCGCTGTGCACTTGACAAGGCAGTTTCAAAAATAATTCAGGGAAAGGTTTTTACAGTTTGCTGAGGACTGAAGAATAGGAAAAAAGTGAAGTGCTACTTTTGAGAGAGCTAAGTAATGTATAGCACACAAATCTCCTCAGACAACCAGAGTCGCGTTGAAATCCTTTGAGTATGTTAAGGCTGACAAATCCAGCTTTTAAAAATGCCCTGGTGTCTAAATGTCCCCAGGCTTTGTTCTGTAACTTTTCTTTCTTCATATCAAGCTGCTAACCAAAAACACACAAAGAAAAGTGTCATCAGTGCTTAACATGACGGAGCAAAGTCCACAGCCAACTTTGCCTTCCATGTTACACCTCAGTGTTTCCCACACTATCCTGGGTGGGTCACTCGGGTATATTTAAGGCCGCCCAAGTATTAAACTTTCAACCTTTTTTGCTGGTGGATAAAAACACATTTAAGATGGGGAAATATAACCTACGATAAATAGTGTTATTCTTTTATTGTACATGTAAAAACTTTTTGTCCTTAAGCTGGTGATGATGATGAAACTGAAAGCTGCGTGGTGATAAGGAGTTGGAGGGGTGTGTAAAAACAACAGCATGAACAAATTAAAAGAATAGAGTCTTATAGAAAAATACAGCAGCAAGATAACAATTAGGGTGTGTGTGTGTGTGTGTGTGCATTCAATACAAATTAACATCGCAATTAACAGCCCAAGACAATGATTATAAGTAAGCATGAGTGATGGGAGTGAGTGCAGAGTTCTTTGAGAAATAAACTACAGGCCTAGCATGCACAAAGCCTCTTCCTGTCTGAACTTTCACTAGAGCTTGTTTTTCTCTATTTTTCTCTTTGGACTGTATTTTTCCTCTTCTTCGCTCCTCTTGACCTCAGTGTGTCTTTCACGTTTTACTTTTCACTCCTCTCCTCTTCTTGCTCTCGCTGTCAGCGTCTCTCTCACGCAATCATTGAGTTCTTCCGTGTCTCCGGGGTGGTCTCTAGCTTGGCTCGGTTATATATTATATTTGCATCTTCTGTCATTGAGTGAGGACAGGCTGCATAATCCCACTGAAGGCTAGCGGGTGACAGGCAGTTTGGCATCCTCAGCTGAAATAAATGCATTCTGTTGAACTTATTTCTTTTCTCTAGCTACAGTAGGTCTGCTCATGCTGCACGTCCACCATATCGTAGCTAGCTGAAACTAGTGGCCTATATTATTTCTACATTTGTTCAGTATGTAACAGATATGGGATATCTTCAGCCTAACATGTCTGAGGTGTCTTTGCTTTTATCTTTTTTTAATGCAGTATCTGTGTGTTTGACTGGCAAGTTAGTTATGGTTGCTCAATAACACTGGCCTGTGATATATCGACAGGTAGGTGTAAGGGTTCAGGTGTTGACCATCACAACAATTTTACCCATGTTTCCAAGCAAGCTGCTCCTCTGTAACTGTTATTTAAAGTTGACACATGACCCTGTGGTTGTATAGAATTGTTTAAGTTGAATTTAACATGTACATCCATCAGTGTTTCCCAAAGAATGACACTTAAAGGGCCGGTGTCTGCATATAATATTTTCGGGGGATCTTTTTGTGTTCCAGCCATGGCTTTCACTGACATGAAAGCATTAAAACCCTTGTTTCAGGCTAATTAACATGAATATAGTTACACAGAGATGGCAGATTTAAGCAGGAATAAACACAGACAACCCATGAAGATGTTATAAGAGCTTAGTCGTCTCATGTGAAAATGAATGATATATGTATACATAAGATATAAACCATTCAGCCATAACATTATGACCTCCTGCCTTATATTGTGTAGGTCCCCCTTTTGCCACCAAAACAGCCCCGACCCGTCGAGGCATGTACTCCACTAGACCCTCTGAAGGTGTGCTGAGGTATCTGGCACCAAGACGTTAGCAGCACATCCTTTAAGTCCTGTAAGTTGCGAGGTGGGGCCTCCATGGATCGGACTTGTTTGTCCAGCACATCCCACAGATGCTCGATTGAGATCTGGGGAATTTGGAGGCCAAGTCAACACCTTGAACTCATCATGTTCCTCGAACAATTCCTGAACCTATTTTTGCAGAGTGGCAGGACGCATTATCCTGCTGAAAGAGGCCACTGCCATTAGAGGATACCACTCACATGCTTACACTTTCCCATTTTCCTGCTCCCAACACATCAACTTCAAGGACAAAATGTTCACTGGCATATCCCAGCTACTGACAGGTGCCATTATAACGAGAAAATCAATGTTATTCATTTGACCTGTCAGTGGTCATAATGTTATGGCTGATCTGTGTATATGTGTGTGTGTGTGTCTGTGTCGAAAGAACGACATTAATACATTAAGAACTTAGACTGAAAACTGTGAGCGCTGCGCTAATTCATGTCAAACAAGTGTAACAGATATGGCAGGTTTGTAAATGCATGTAAAAAGAAAACTATAGTCAAAAATAGTCTGAGTTTCTCTGCAGGAGTTTACAGATTCACAAATGCTCTGGGACTTTCCTGAGAAGATGCTACTAAGCTTCTCTCGGTACAGAAAAAGTGCAAATAAGCAAAAGTGAGAAACAGGTGTTGTGAAAATTAAATCAGTCAGTAAGCCGGGGGCTTTTAAAAACAAATGTAGCATAACAGTCATTCATCTCTTTTCAGTGCTCATAAACATTTGTGTTTATCTTCCTTTTAAGGCATTCTTTCCTTTATTGTCACGTCTGAAAAAGCTAAAGCCTCTGACACATTATACACTTCCCTTCACATACATTAGATGCTGAATCATTTAACAGTTAGGAGGATTAATGGGGCAGGGTTAATAGTGCAGACAGGAAGGACCCAAACACAGACAGGAACAGGCCGACTGGTGCAGATCAATGACTTATTGTGCAAACATAGCTTATAGGCAGGTACTAGCAAGTAGGCAAAAAATGAACAAAAAAATGGTTGACGTTGGAGGTGGAGACAGGTGACAGGAGAGGTCAATCAACTGCAGGACTGATTAGACCTGAGAACAGGTGTGTAGATAGGGAAAGGAGGGAAAGTCTGAGGGCACCTGGTGGAGAGGGGGGAGTATGACAAGAGGGACACGGACACTGAGACAGGGCCTGTAGTTGACATGAGATCTATTGTTCCTCTTATTTTCCTTTTTTGCTGTGTCATGCCTTTCTTCCAGTTCCCTTCCATTGTAACTTCGTCCCTATACCTCTTTTAATTTAGAGAGGTGTAAGGAAGCGAAGACTTCTGAAACGCAGCGACGAGTCTTGCAAGTTGATGAAGCCGTGAAAAAGCTCCGGTGTTTCTCCTGGAGGGAATAATAATAACTTGAAAAGTGACACCCGATGAAAGCTAATGTGACACTGCAGAAACAAACCAGTAATGGTGGAAGAGAGACATTGTTTTTACTTCCTTGATTCACTGACAATATTGAGAGGCTGTTTTTCAATAGAAAGTCTCTGTTGGCCGACTAAAGCATTTTCTTCGCAAGTTCAGGGTCATTTCTGTTGGTTTCTACCAAAAAAAAATGTTAAAGGTGCCAACCCTCTTTAACTATGATCACAATCCTCTACCTACTTTAATTAGGATCTTCACCAAATGTGAACCAAGTAGTTTTTGTGCCTAAACCAAACCACCTTAAACGCTTTTGAAGCAACCGGCATCCTCTGGCTGATAAGAATACAGTCATTTAGGTTATTTATTAGGTAACAACAATAACAAACTGTTTTATTATTTCGTTGCCTCACTGCACGGTCTGTGGTTTGATCCCTGTTCTCCCTGTGTCTGCGTGGGTTCCTTCCAGGTACTTCGGCTTCCTCCATGCTAGTTAGGTTAATTGGTAACTTTAAATTGCCTGTGAATGTGAGCTTGTCTGTCTCTATGTGTCAGATCTGGGATCAGTCCAGGTGATAGCTCAATGAGGTTCACCTGCTCTTAGATGCTTAAAATCCCAGTCATGACATCTGAAAACAGAGGCTTCTGGAGCGGGAACTGCTGTGGTTCTGCCTCTTAGAGCGGGGTTTCGTGTGATTTTGTTGGACTTCAGTTAATGATTTGGTTGCTTGTATGTCCTTCATTAAGTATTAAGTGTTTTAAGGTGTTTCACATGGTTATTTTTGGGTCAGATTGTGGATAATTGTTAGCCCCATAGTGCCGCCTTCGAGTGGGTCGTAACAATCACAACCTCTCGCCCAATGACAGCCAGGATCCTCAACAGGATATGGGTATAGATCATGAATAGATGAATGAATGGGTGTGTGAGAATAAAAAAAGCAGGAGAGCTTTGTTGCCTTTGGTTGCTCCCTAAAGTTGACAGTAGCTATAAATGTAGTTTTTGCAGAGGTGCAGAGAGGACAGAGAAACTGTTTCTGTGTCACTGCCTCTCTGTTTGGTAATAGTTTTATTCAACAGTTATGAATGGCCGCATATTTGCTTATCAGCTCGCCAAGCAACACGGTTTATCGATGTCATATGACTCATTTTTGTGTGTCACGAAAGAAAATAAGGGATCAGTGCCCTGTGTTAAACACGAAGACGCTTCTTGCACTATGACCAGCTCATGACCCGTCTCATCAGAGCATCTCTCGCTCGCTGGTGGAGTCAGACAAAGTTTGGGCCCTTGTGCGAGACAATCACACATCTTATTTATCGTGCATACTCTGTGTGGGAAGTATCCATGTGTCTTTTTTCTGTCTCTCTTCCTCCGTGGTGAAATAAGCAGCCTGTCAGTCACTTCTTTCTAGTGGAGAATGATGGACGAGGGGGTTGACTCATATTCATAGTAGACAGCCGCTCATACTGTACTACAAAAGACGTGTCAATCAGGGTAAACACATTATAATAAAATGAAATGGGAATAACTACAGGCAAAACAAACACAAAAGTCTCAACACTAAAAAATAACAATGATTGAAGCTATTATTGCTGCAGTCTCAAATGTATTGACAGATAATTAATGGTATAACACGAGTCAAGAGCCGAATATCCAGGTTATTAATCGCTAATGTTTGCGGGCACAGTTTGAGTGTAGACGCGAGGAAGTCATGTAAAGAACAGATTTGATTCGATTCAGATACCAGTTGGACATATCAGATACTCCCACTTTAGAAATCGGTGGTTCTCCGACGCCTCAGTGGACACAGCAGTTCTGAGCGACTGCAAGCCTATAGCTGCTGCTAACGTTAGCTTAGCTTGTGTGTAGGCGCTTTGCTTGTTTTTTAGGCTCGCATTCTTCTTTCATTTGTCGTTCCTGAGGTTTTTAACAGAAGCCGAATTAAACTGAGAGGTCTCCTCTCCAAAACAAACAGACCTGTTAAATAACGGCAAAAACACAGAATGAAGCAGCTTACGTAAAACAGTCAGCGTCTCTCCAACGCTGTTACAGCGGCGCTAATGAGATAGATGGGAGGCTTCTTACAAAAACTCAGGGTGGATTCGAGGTGGAATAACCATTAAAAGCTGAGTTAAAGCCTAAAGTCCTGTTTACTGTTCTTCTTCTGCTCCTTTATTATTTAGTGACAAAAATAGAAGTAATCGCAATATTTTCAGCTGAATGGCCTCTCCAGTGTGTGCTGCTTAAGTCTTTAGCTAAACACGAGGAATTATAATAATATTCTTCACTTCTCTCTTTAGTTTGGTTAGTTAGGCATCTGGGGGCACCTTGCAGAGCAGTTTGTGGCTGCAAAGAGGCAAAGCTGCATTTCTAATTGGTAGTTAGAGGAAACAGGTCACCTAGCTGTCTGAGCACCACCACCACAGGAAGAGAAAACATCTTATTAAACTACTGGATAGGTAGCTCTGTCACTTTTAGTTACTATCATTAGCTTTGATTGATCAATTCCAGTGTATGCAGCCTAAGCTCAACAAGTAATTTAAATCATATTATCATGTCCAAGGTGGTTTCACCTTCACCGTATCAGCATGCAGAAGGTATTCACTGTGTTTGTTAGCCTGCTAGTTCTTTAGTTCTGCTAGAAAACATTTATCCTCTTTTTTATTTTATTATTTATCCTCTTTCAGGTTGGAAAAATATATTCAAGCTCTACTTCTGAGCCTGAAAATAATGAGGTCTCACGCTGAGAATTTCCCGACACCTTTTTGTTCTCGGAAAGGTCCTGAGCCAAATTTAAGATCCTGATTCACAGCTACATTTCAAGTCTCTGTCTTTCATGACGTGACAGGAGATGACTTCTGTGCGCTGAATCTTTCTTTCGCATCTTCCATCTCGTGTTTCCTTTAAATGAACTCATACTGACCATACGTTTTCACTTTGAAAGTCTTAATAAGAGTTTCTACACTCTTTAAGTGGGACACATCTCAACTTTCATCATCGTTCTTTTGATGTCACAACATGAAATGAGGAAGTTTCTCTGCAGTAAGAAGCTAATGATGTTTGTGACAGTATTACAAATTATGCATGTAACAGTCCTTTACACGCTGACGTGTGCTACTGCTCTGATTGGTCGATTCTATTGCGTTTGATAACAATGATTTTACATCTGTAGAAGTGCTGACATGTCTTAGAGCGTTTACATCACATTAATGTAATTGGCCTAGTTCTGAACTGTAAACTGTATCTATTGCCCTGTTTTAATGTCATATGCATATACAGCGATGAATCCAGTGAACCATTACCACTACACAATAATATCAGATTTCCCATTGGTGGACATTAAAGTTTCATGAGCCAATTTGCTTGTAGAAACACAAACACATGTTTTAACACTTGTACGTCTAAAAGCCAACGACTACATTAGAGCTGCCATTTAAAGTGCTGCGTTTAAAATAAAGAGCTCGTTGTCAACCATTTCCAGACAAGTTTGCAACAACTTGTTGGTCTAATTGCCGGATTTTTCATTAACACGACTGAAGCCACAGCTCTGACTGCCATGGAAACTGGTTTTAATGAGGGAAAAACATGGGCAACGTGTGTGTGCGTATGTGTGAGTATCTGTACTCGAGTGTGTGTGTGTGTTCTTCGTGTGGTTTGTCTTTAGACACCTTCCTCCGTGCATGCATGTACTTACACCTGCATTTCCCTGCCAAAGTGGAAACATGGCTGCCCCTTCTCAGCCTTTATAAAGCTGTAATTGTGCTTTGAATTAACGTTTCTGTGAATCTTGAGTGCACGCCAGCCTTCAGTTACAAGTGTGGCATTTTCAATCAGGGCTGTTCTTTTTCATTACTGCTCTGTCCTCTGGTTAACACAGCAGTAAAGTAGACTAAAGTGATATAAAGTATGCTTGGCACCACGGAGTGAATCTCCAGGAAAGACCTCAAGTGAAACAAAAAAGTTCAGACAGCAGAGATAGAATATTCAGCTGCTTGAAATATACATGTACAGTACAGAATGAGCAGTCCTACCTTACACACACACTGTAACATGCATCCTACAGGGCGCCGTACATCCAGCAGCATTCCTCCTTATAATAATAGACTCAAGCAATAACTGCAGGTGGTGTACACGGTTGTCACGGTGATGAATGGTCTCCAGGGCAACACAGGAAGTCCATCTGGAAGAAATCTGAAAGAGGAAGTAGATAACAGAGATTGAGGAGACGCAGTCGCTACCTGATTTATTCATCCTCATCCATCATCTCAAACTATCGGTTTCCACGGTGATTAAATGGCCAATAAACTATTTTGGGCTTTTACGGCGAAAGGACAGGAGAGAACAACAAAGTGTAAGCTCACATAACAGGAAAGTCAGCCAAACGTTTCGGCTCCTGAAATGAGACGACCGAAAATAGAAGTTTCAATTGAATCTGGGAACAACAGCAGCAAATAAAACTTAAGTAGAACTATTTGTCTCCTTCATTCTCTCCTTGTTCTTCTTTAACTTCCTCTTTCCTCCGCCTGCATCCGTCTCCGCACAATCTCCACTTTTTTTTCCTCTGGGATGCAGAAGTTAAGCGTTTAAGTCCTGTTAATGACTGAAGTCATTTGATGTAGCGCGGGTTATCCGGGTGGATTCACTATGACAGTGAATGTTGTCATGGTGATTTCCATGTAGCCCGCTAACATCTCTTTGTACCCACTCACTAATCTCTATGTGTATGACTGAGATACTGCGCGTGCATAATGTCTTTCTATTCTTACTCGCTGATTAGTAAACAGCTCAGACCGCTGCTAACATGAAGATCAAAGGGAATGTTCAATGTCATGCTAAAAATCGCTCATCCTGCGTGCGCGTGTGTCTGTGGGAGAAGCTTTTTGTGTGCTCGTCTGCACATGTAGAAAATATGACATGTGAGGCGAGTGGAATCAAAGGCAGCGGGGATCATGAATTACAGAAAGTGCGGCTTAAGCAGAACCCAGATTGTTTAAAAAATACATGGCGGCGTCGGTTAAAAGGAGTATGTTTGTGTGAGACAAGGCGAATTAGTTTCTGTGATGCTTTGAAGAATCACAGAGAGCTAAAGGTTTTAATTTAACATGCGACGACCTCATTTGTGTTGTGCACAGATCTGTCATCGCTTGCACGCGTCTTGGAATCTTGTCGGATTCAGGTCAGACCACTTGTAAAACATATGCATAAATTGGTGATGGTGTAAATTGAGTTTCAGGTCATGAAATTACTAATTACACATTTATGTTGTTTTCCAAAATCTGTTAAAAGCCAAACAGAAAGCCCAGAGGTTTGCTCACTGTTACGTCAGACAGCAGCATTTATCTATTGTCTCTTTTCCTCTGCATGGCACGGTCAGCTACGTTCAATTTGTCTCATTTCAGCTCTTTTTCTTTGGTTTTCATCGCCAAATGTTGTGGATATTACATTTTACATACTGTGTTTGATATATACCTTGGTTGAATGTCAAAGTGGGAGGAGCTCAGGGATGGACGGTAACAAAGAAAATGTACTTGAGTACTTAAGTTCATGTTTTGAGTATCTGTGCTTTACTTGAGTAATACTTTCTGTGGAACATATTTCTTTTACTCCACTACATTTAAAAGACAAATATGGTACTTGTGTTGCCGTACCTGTACCTCACACATCTCCGTGGTTGAACGCAGAGCAAACGCAGAGCAAACATCACTCAGATCAGACGGTTCATTTAGTGGCGGTAACGATGGCTACGGCAGAGAAGGATGACGATTCTTCACCTGAGCACCCGTGGCCAGGTCCTCAGCCCGTGTTTGAGGTTTTTGAAATGAAGAATGATCCGTATCGTTTTAAATGTTCGCTGTTTACCGCTGCTGTCTGGAAATCTGCAGCATGTGAGTTCAAAAATGTAAACAATGCTTACTCAAGTGATGAAGTTGTGTATTTGTCCACCACTGGCGGAGCTGATCCAGATAGTTGGAGTTAAAACTGAGAAAAAGAAGGCTCATTGGTCAGAGAGAATCAGCGCTAAATGCTTGATGTCGGACTTACAGCACAAACCCCTCCATTTTTATGTCCCCACTTGGAATTGTAGTTTTTTTCATTCGTTCTTCCCAAAAATTTGGAAAAACTGTCACTCCACAAAGTGCACACACCAATCCTGTTTGGCTACCGTTACTGGATTTGTGTGTCTCTGTCAGATGATATCTCAGCAGCTTCAAAGAGCTTTGTTATGACCATCATTTAAACACTCAACCTGCATTAGGGGGCTCCAATCTGCAGTGGGAAGCAAAATCTACAATTAAAAATGAGTCACGTTGAACTGAGCGGTAACATTCAGTGGATATAAAGCCTTAGAAACTCAATATACAGTCAGGTGATGGATCTTAATTCTTCTTTAATTCTTCCATGCAGGACCACACCAGATGGTTTGAAGAGTGTAGAAAGGATGTCAAATAACACCTTAGCATATAAGGTTCACATAAAGTAGATTTTTTTCAGCAGAAGGAATCATCTTTTAACGGAATAGTGAACCACATCTCCGGTCGTTTTTGATCTCTCGCGGTGGCCAAACATCTTACTACAGAATGTTTTGACAGGTTTTTCTTTCCTTTGTCAAACATCTGCACACAGAAATATCACTTCAACCTTGACCATAGAAAATTCAGAATAAATATAATCCAGAACATGAGATGCTGTTCCTGCGACCCGCCTTTCCTTTCATCTCTAACAGATAATTCTCTACTTTTTGCTTTGCTGTTTTCAGGAGAGCATTTTTTTCCTCATGTCGGTTGCACCTGCGAAACAGCATGTACTGGCATTTCCAGCATAATGCTGATGGGAAAAATTTGCTTACTCAATCATTTCCACTTTCATTAGACTGAGAGAGGCTGCCAGTGTGCATTCACTCCGCCAGAAATCAGATGTCAGTACATCCCTGAGCCTCCGCAAAACAATATTTTCATTAAGCTGCAGCGTGGGGAAGAAATGGTTCCCGGGAACGCTGCTGTGATAATAACATCATTTATGTGCAGGGGTTCTGTTCATTTCTACATTTAAAGGTCACACAGCACCTTCACCCGGTGTTATTAATTATTCACCCCAGCCAGGTGTGTTATATAATACAGTCAGCCTATTAAAGTTAATGCTGTTATTGCCTGACGAAACCCAAATCATCACTTGTTTGTCCAACAACAACAAAGCACTGGCATCATTTAACACTTAATCAGTTAAAACAGGAATCGGCTCTTATAGTGCTAATCAGACACTACAGTACACAACACACAGTATCTTCAACAATACTGTACTGCATTACAACTGCCTGAAATCAGATATGTAATCTTGCCTGGTTTTTGCGGGTAAAATAAAATAGAAATGTGATCCCTATACACTGTGTATGGTTGTTACAGGAGATTTTCTTGTGTTGCTATATTACAGGTATTAGGGTGCCTTGATATTTTGTACTTACACTCCCTTTTAATGACGTCATTTGCCAGGGATTGTAATACAATGTATGTTTAGGCTTTAAAAATGGGATTGCCACATAACACTGTTGATTATGATTCTTTTATTTTGCCTTTTTATACATTGTCGTGATTCTATATATATGTTTTTTTGGATAACTAATGAAGAAAGTGTACAAAAAAATTGCCTTTTTTACTTAAGCCTGTATTGCTTAATTTCCGGTTTTGTTAAAAAATAAATTAAAGTGCTTTTATTTTAAAAAGGACACAGAAAGTGAAGTGAAACCATAGACTGTATAAAAAGATGGACAACATGACAGCTCCCATAAAGTGAAGCCAAAACATCTCTATCGCCCCCTGCTGACTGGCTGCGGTATAGGTCATAAAGCCGCCTCCTCCATGTTAACAGATGGGACATGAGTCAAACTATAAAATCAAAATACACAACAAATAAATAATATAATAGTATAATATAAATAAATAATTCTCAAAACATGGTTTCTGTCATTATAGTTAGTTCTTATCATGCTGATTTACGTCCAAGTGTTCATTTTTCTGACAAGTTTAGTTCTAATTAGTTATTTGATGCTGTAAAAAGGATGATTGACAGCTCTGTTGACAAAATCGGCTCCTGCAGCCGATCTGTTCTGGATTAGCAGAGTAGAGGAGGAACGGCGAGAGGAGACGTAACTAAAACGATCACTACAGTCACTGAAGTTTCCATATCTGTGAACGTCTGCTTCAGATCAACACAAGAAACTGTTCTGCTGTTAAATATACGCCGGCGTGCGGGATATTTACTGTGATATGGCAGCGCCTATCACAGGCAGGATTTTGGCTTCAATTTAGTACAATGAGAGCAGATGGAGATGTGTCGTCCACCTATAGTCTTTGGGTAAAACCAATGACTGTATATATAGATGGACAACGCGTCGCCATCTTCTCCCATTGTACGTAATTGATGCCAAAATAGCCCCTGCGATAGGTGCTGCCATCTTGCGAAGGTGACGTCATACGGAGCCAGAGACTGCGCAGTAGAGATCGGCGAGTGACGCGGCGGTAGCCACTTTCGCTTACCCAAACCCACACTTAACTCTCTGTGTTGGTCTGAGGTTAACGTTCACAGGTATGGAAACTTCAATGACTGTAGTGATAGTTTTAGTTACGTTTCTACTCGCGGATCGTCCTCTACTCTGCTCATCCGGAACAGATCGGTTGCAGGAGCCGTATTTATCAACAGAGCTGTCAATCATCATTTTTACAGCATCAAATAACTAATTAAAAATAAACTTGTCAGAAAAATGAACACTTGGACATAAATCAGCACGATAAGAACTAATTATAATGACAGAAACCATGTTTGAGAAAAATGTATTTGGCGTGTATTTTGATTTTATAGTTTGACTCATGTCCCATCTGTTAACATGGAGGAGGCGGGCTTTATGACCTATACTGCAGCCAGTCAGCAGGGGGCGCTGAAAATGTTTTGGCTTCACTTTTAGGGAGCTGTCATGTCATCCATCTTTTTATACAGTCTTTGGGTAAAACGGTAAAATAAATGGTGAAATGTTGTATGTCTCAGCACCCCTTGAAGAGGCGTAATGTTGGTTTGGACAGAAATATTGCAATGTTTAAAAATGGTTTGCATTTCAATAAGTTTTAAACTAAAATAACAAGCTAAATAACTCATGCTAACTAATGTGTGAGTAAGTTAGCTTCGCTCCAATATATATATTGTTTTTTATATCGGTGTGTTTTGCAACCAGCTCTTACATTGGTTTTGGTATTTTCATCTTCAATCTTAAAATGACCAGTTGAAGTGTCTGACCATCTTTCATCTTTCATGCTACAATAAAGATCCAAGTAGCTTATTCTGAACATGTCTCTTCCATGAGTAGGCCTACAAAATTGGCAAAAGTGCAGAGTCGAGAAAAGACAACAGTCCTGCCTGTCTGGCTGTCAAGCATCTGTCTCTGCTAATATCAATCTGTCTTTGTGTAGCTGTCTGTCTCTCAAACTGTAAATCAACCTGTCTGTCTCCATTTGCGTCCACGTTTTCATGCCTGCCTAAGCATTATCACTATCCATCAGCCTATCTCCTTCCATCCATCCAACACCACTAAACTCTTTTTAGAGGCTATTCCTGACGCAGATGATACATATATGATACCAAGCTCTTTTAATCCATCTTCTTTCTTTGCACAATTGATCCATCTCCTGTCAGCAGTGTATGTTCTATTAATATCTGCTGTGAGGTCAAGCTCAGACATAAGGCATTCAAATCAGGCTCTGATATTTGGCGGCGGTGGAGGTTTGGACTGTTTCCAACATGAAAAAGTCTCTTCTCTTGTGTTGTGCTGACCTCAAAGTCAAATAGCAAAGATATAAAACTTCACAGATGCTTTATAAATGCAATTTTTAATTTTCCCAAAGATGGTATATTCATGGTAGGATGTGTCACTCCATACCTATCAAGATTAGATACTGTGTGTTAGAAAGATGTTTTATAACTAAACTATATACGTCGTTACGTGACTTTACAGGTCAGTGAATATGTCTCTTCCTACTTTTATTGCTCACTATGTGTTATGGCTTTTTGTTTCTGTTAAAGGAGCACTTAGACTGAGACCAAAGCAGATTTAGGAGAAGGTAAAACCAGATATCAGAACCTAAAGATGAAGCGCTGACGGTGGGGAAGCACTGGCTGGAAAGGAAAGTGGGTCGTTTATGTCACTTTGTGTTGACAGGCAGTGTGTCACCACTGGACACTCCGGCCCCGCTCCTCTGGAGAGACTGACACTGACACAGGGACAGGGACTGTCAGCAGCCTCACCCCTCCTCTGGCCCTGTAGTAAGCGCGTGTAGCATGTGTGTACACATACAGCGCAGTGTTTCCATTCCTTCATCCGTGTGTCATGCCTGCTGCTGCTCATGTTAGCTTGTGTGTAAGTGTGTGTGTGCGTGCTCACGTCTTTTAGCGGTGACAGAGTAACAGCGCAGAGCTTAGCTGGTCACACACTGACAGTTGTGAACTCTCCCTGAGGACACACACACACACACACACACACACACACACACACACACACACACACACACACACCGAGCAGCTTTCTGTTACTCACAACCCACTCCCCCTCCTTCCGGCTGTGCGTGTAGTTCAGATACACTTTTCTTTCTGACAGCAGTAAAGTTTGAATTAATTCTATTCAATGCATTTCAAGTGTTTCATACTTGTGCAGTCACAATAAAAAGTACTCACCCCACTCGAACTGTGAATCACAGTGAAATAACCTGTGAAACGAGGCTTTTGTGACACAGACTTAAAAAATGTGTATGCAAAAATCCTCTCCACACGTTCATTCAGTATAAGGAGCTTCAGGGAGCCTAGTATAAGAGACGATACAACTCCTGATACCACACAACGAGCCTGGTTTCTCTGCAGCGTCTGCGGCCCCTGAGGCTTTGGGGCCCTGGGGTAGTTACCCACTTTGCCTCATTGGTAACCCAGCATAGTGGTGTACAGTGTGATGTAATCCAACACAACAGCCTTTCTAGTGAATTATGCATTTGTGAAGCTTGTGATATATTTTTGTTGACACTTATTTTCTATGGTTATTTTTTCAGGCCAAGGGTGGTGATTGTGTTTTGTCTACATGGAGGTGTCCGTGCCTCGTCACGCGGTTCAAACATTTAGCAGGTGAAGGTGTCTCCTCATCTAAGTGTTTATTTTATTAAGATTAATTGAATAACATTCATTGTACTTGCATAATCCCTCTGTACAAGTACTCCTGAATTGCTGAATATTAAGAGTCTAATATTAGCAGCTCAAAGAAGAGCTTATGACTTCAGAATGCTTGAGAAAAACAATAACAGTTAGCTTTGCTGCTGCAGAGTATTCATAGTAGACAATACTGTTCAACTGCAGCAAGAAACAGAGAAGTGTAATGTGTACAGTGCGTGTGTGTGTTTGCTTTTGTATAGTAATGAGGGAAGGCTACAGGACAATGAAGCCATTAGATTTCTGTGTAGGTGAAGTTAACTATTATCTACAACTCTCTGCTATTAACTATTAACAGCATGAGAAGTGATAGAAGAACCAGGCACAGACAATAGTGTCACTCGTTTTTTCCTTCAGTGGCAAAGTGTAAAATGTTTACATTTTTTATATGATGCACACTGATTTCCTTCATACTTGTCTGTTTCAGCAGCTGTCTTATTTTCAAATGTAATCAACACATGGTGGAAGAAAATAATAATGCAGTTGATGATTAACGCCTCGCTTGGCATCTGTATTCTGTCAGCTTTTATGTGAATATTTTATAAGAGAACTCACACCCAGGATCTGCCGAGGCACAAACAAATGTTGGGTTTCCTGTGTGTGGCAGGGTGAAGATGTATTGGTAGCTCACATGGAATCAAATCACTCGACTAAACCTGTTCCATGTCACAAAGCATTAAAGTTAAGACTCCCTCCTACACGCTGCCGTGCTGAGCGCTAAAAAAACCCACCAGTCATAAAGTTAGATGGAAATTTAATGAAATAAAGATCTCCATTTATCTCTCCGCTTCCACCTCTCTGTCAAGACTGCAGCTTGTCCTATATCAGCCACCTGTTGAGCTGCCGGTCCTTTAAAACTCTGAGTTGTCTTTACTTTTGCAGAAATTGTACATCAGTGTTGGAAAGTGGGGCTGCACGGTGGTGCAGTGGTTAGCGCTGTCGCCTCACAGCTAGAAGGTTCCTGGTTTGGATGTAGTGGGCCCTTCTGTGTGGAGTTTGCAGGTTCTTTTCATGCATGCGTGGGTTTCCTCCAGGTACTCCGGCTTCCTCCCACAGTCCAAAGACATCTTTAGGTTCATTGGTGACTCTAACTTGCCCGTGAGGGTGAGTGTGAAAGGTCGTCTGTCTCTGACTGGCGACCGGTCCAGGGCGTACCCTGCCTCTCGCCCAATCACAGCTCGGATGGGTTCCCACCCTGCGGTATAGATATAAATGGATGAGTTTTGGAAAGTGATCTCTAACTAATGTGTTACAGTGTTATTACTAGTTTTTTTTAACCACACATGGTTCAAGGGATTACAGTGTTACAGTAAAAACAGTAATTACATTACATCCACTAATCCCATTACATAACTTCATTACTTTTCTACATGGTTTTAAGTCGTTAGAGGCACATTTCATGGATGTACCAAGTACTATAACTAATGCAATGGTAATTAATAAAGAAATTTAATTTAAAGTAATTCACCTAACACACTTATCACATTACATTTAATCGTTTGCAGCACACCTTGTCAGAATGTGTCAGAAGCTTTCTTCAAGATCCTCTGCTTAGAATTAGAGTCATTCATCTACAGCACACTAAATGATGCGGATAGCAAGTAATCGCTGTGTAACGATTATCTGACCTTGCATATTACTTTTCCTGACCCCCTCCAGTGAAAATCAAGTGTTTAACCTTGTAAACTTCTCCATGTGGTGTCTTTCATGTGCTATCAGGGACAACATCAGCAGCCATCTCCATGGCTGGGCCTGTCTGCTTTTAAACTGCAGTGTACCAAGGACAGGCTGAACAACACGTTTTCAGATTGGCAGGTTTGAGACGTCACAAACCTAAGGACCCAATCCCGTTAATGGACGGGGTGACGCTATGCATATCATTATGTGCAACCTATGGCAACCACTTCGGCGATGCGCGAGCCAGCTGTAACCATCATCGTAATTTTTGCAAACTCACTACTGACTACTAACGTTACTTCTGCTAATTACTACATTTCAAGCTAGCTAAGTTTCAACAAGTTGCCACTAAACGATGGCAGAGACGTGTTGTGTTGTCGCGACAGAGAGAGCAGTTGGAAATGTGCACAGTGGGCCGGGACTATGCATGAATTCTTTTTAGTGAGGGAGAAGGAGGAGATGACTTGGGAGGATTTTTACCAGGTAATTAAAAGTTTGCAGAAAGTTTGCAATTTATTATTTAATAAGCATGATTCGACATTTTCACGTTCCTGCCTTCATGTGTCTCCTGGTCCCTTGATTACCCGCACCTGTCCTCATTACACACCTGCAACTGATTATCTCATTAGCCAGCCGGCTCATGAACTCCTTCGTTTGTCCTCCTCAGTTGCTCAGTTGTCTTTTCACGCTGACCCCGCACAGCTCTGTGTTTATTTTTTCATTGGAACTACTTTGTACAAAATAGATCCAGATAAAGTGTCCAAAGGCAGGTGTGACATAGGTCAGACGAGTAAAGGTCAGAGTAAAAAAGTAATTTTCCAATGAAGAAAACAGAGAAGTATAATAATAATAAAATATTAATGCTGTGTCAAATGAAGAGGTAACATTTTTCACACATTTTAACACTCCTCGCAGCTCCTTGCTCTCTTTTCACCCCCTTAAGGTTTCTCCTCCTGTCGACCCCTCACCTCTCTGACACCCTCTCACTGCCCTCCTTTCTTTCTGAAAAGCAGAGAGAAAATAATGTGCTCTTGTTTCAAAGCGTTTCACAGTTCTCTACTCTTAGGAGAGCACACTAATGAAGCTGCAGCAACACCTGCCTGTGTGTGTCAGCTTGTGTACCAGCTTGTGTACCTGTGTTTGTGTGTATGTGTGTCTTCCAGCTGAAGAGCAAGCTTGCTTACGCTGTATAAATGTAGTTCAGTGAACACTCTTGAGAATGAAACATAGAGTCCTGCTTCTTTCCTTCACCAAAAATGATAGCGCCAAGGCTTGTAGACATGCAAACACACACACACACACACACACACACACACACACACACACACACACACATACACACACAAACGCTTAACTGGTTGCTCTTTAAGAAGCGAGAAAAGTAACTTAAACCCCCTCTCTCCTGCCATCTGTTAGTGTGCAGGCAAAACCTACTCTCCCCCGCCCTCTGCAATCTGCTGTACCAAACACACACACACACACACACACACGCTGAAACACAAACTAAAAACTGAGACACAATACATACTCAGCCCACTCTCCTCTCACACGCACACAAAAACACATCTAATACCAACCATTTTGCAAACACTTTAGACACACGTCTTCCCTCGCAACACGGACACACACACACTTTTTGTTTTTCCGTGTGACTCACTCTGCGCGTGTGGTGCCCACAGGACAGACGGGATAGAGAGAGGAGCAAGATGGCGCTGCTTGTGATTGATCTTATTAGTCCTAAAGAGCAGACATGTCGGCATATGATGTTTATCAAATCGTCCTGGCAAACACTACAATCCCGAGAATAGCTCCTCGGGGAACGCTGGTGAGTCGAAAGAGAATGAAAAAGAGGTGGTGGAGGAAGAGGAGCTGCTGGGAGAATAAGAGGGAATAAAATATTCAGTAGATCCACAGACCGACCATCAGACGGATGAAAAAGAAATAATCAATGAAAATGAGAAGAGAAAGTGCGGTTTATTTCCTTCTGCAGTGTCCTTGTTGTAGTAAATGGTTTGGCTTCCATCTTTATTCACCTTCATGCTTCATACACACACAGTCAGCTTTGATTTGTGCGTATGGTACACACTCCTTTACACTCAGCCTGGGAGCTCACCTCAGAGCCTATTGTGGAAAACTTAATAGGTTTTTTTTCTGATCATGCAGAAGTGTGAATATGACCGCCAGTGAATTCAAACAGATTATTGTAATGCTTAAACACATGAAAAGTCTTCAACAGATTTAACCCCTGTAGCACAGAGAGTTAGACAGTAGTGTGCATAAATTCTTAAACACTTGTGTTTTCCAAAGCTTAAGTGAACAACGGTCATGATCAGATAAGGAAGAAAGAACATGAGAGTATATGTACAGGCAGTCATCAACCTCTGCCATCAAGGAAGAAGACTCTTTGTGTCGGAGTGATTCAAACCACTTCAAGCTTTTGTTCATTCCAGCCTCCTTAAAGCTGCTGAACTCTAATGCCAAACCTAAGTGCTCTACAGCATTGTGCAAAAAATATAAATAAGCACTCGGCACTTTTGCATTCTAATTCTTACCGTTCATTTTTAACCGCCATGTTGTCAATGTCAAATGCATGTTGAGTAAAAGTTACCTCCTTAGCACTGCATAATTTCCTGTTCACAAAAGGACAGAAGAAAGAACAAAGGAAACAGTTCAGGAAAGGAACCATAAACACCTCAAGTGATGCTCAAGTCAATGCATCAGCCAGAAAGTTTTCAGAGCCTTGCTTTGGTTCGGTAATGGGCTGCAATCATCAAAAGCTTTCTGACAACAATCTGACACAGAAATCTTTGAGCACACCAAGTCAGCCAGAGGAGCAACTACCGTTGAGATATTTTCACAAAACCCTTAATTATAATTATAATAATTCCCAGGAATGGCGTAAGCTTCCTCTTTATAGTGGGAGAAGGACATCTCTCAGTGGCCTCAACTTTCACTGTTACAGTATCAACTTTATCCAGTCCAACCGCATTACCCAGGTATGTAACCACGCTCTTAACACACTTACACTTTGCCAACTTCACAACAAGCTGTGCCCAGGGCTTAGAGGTATTTTTTGTGCTCAAGGGTTAGAGTTAGCATCGTCTCATTGTGAAGCCACGAACCATGTCCCTGTGCCATATTTCCCCCTAGGATCAATAAAGTTTAGTCTATTCTACACTCTAGAACTTCTACCAGGATACATTAGTGTCAAATCCTTATAAAAGAATGAGTTGGAGTACATCTAAACACGCCCTAGAAAGAAACTCAAAGTATCTTGCCGTAGTTCCTGAAATCATTGAGGGCTTATTTCTTCTCTTCATTCTTACTGTATGTTACACCTCTGTGATTGCACAATTGAAGGAGCTGATGGGCATATGAACATACATTTCACTATGAATATACTTTAAATGATGTCATGTGACAATTACACTTGAAGGAACAAATTTAAACTAATTAAATGTGGGCCGAGCACGGAGCCCTGAGGGACTACCCGGAATGACAGTCGTTCAGCAAACATGCAAACATGAGGTAGGATTTTAACAAGATGAAATCTGCTGGGTCAGTACAGTGTCATGTTGACTTAAAGGGGTTGCATAATCAGTATTCTTCCATTGGTTTAAATAAACACCAAAAATAAAATCTTTGCAGAAAACCATCTTTTCATTCGGATTATTTTGTTTGACCAGAGCCTGACTGAATTATACTATGGTACAAAGGACGTCATTGTTTCTGTTATAAATAATGTATTAGAATTTAAAACTGGAGGCCGAATTGTCAAGAACAGAGAGGCACACTGGAAAGACATCACAAGTCAACCTTATATCCAAACACACACAGAGCGACAGCGAGGATTGTGGGAGTTTTGTGTTTGTTCCTATATGTGCTGTTATTGTTTCTTATCTCATCCTCATCTCAAAAAACAGGTGGAGAGAAACAGTCATTAACTTCATCCTCATAACAAAGAGAGTCTGCCTTGTGCACGGAGCTACACAGATGCTGCCTAACTCTGCAGTCTGATTAAAAACATTTTTCCGTATGGTTTCCAGCACAGAGATTGACAGTGAAGGGAGGATGTGTGAGCGTGTTCCTCTGGGAACAGTTGACAGCTATATTCATTCTTGGTTCTTCTCCACAGGCATTTCCATTGAGCGCTTTCCAGGGAAATACACAGTTGACAGTTATGCATCAGTGACTTCAGTCATATGTAAATGACACATGCAAAGCAAAAATGGCTGGCGAGGCCAGAGGGCATCGGCCAACTCTGCCAAATACATCTCCGTGAAGAGGAATTTATATACATTTTTTTATACAATAAAAGTAGAGGTTGACTTGCACAAATCCATCAACAAATCACATCCCTGGATAGCCTGCATATAAACCATATACTGACAAAACTGTTGTTCTCAGTTTGTTCTGGACCAAAGAAAGAAAAAGGACAGAGCTTTCTAGAGACAAATAAAGCATTCTTGCTTGGTGATGAATTTGGTTACATATTTATTCACACATCTTGAATCAGCACTGCACTAAAAGGAATTTCCATGGTCATGTTGCCCTTTACAATTTGGAATTTCCTGTTTCAAATTGCCTTTTTAAGCTGTGTTTAGTCAGCCACCTGCTGGGTGCCAGTGGGCAGTTAGGCTGGATTTAAATATCTGTAGGAGGCGGTGAGGGTATGCAACACATTTACACCAATAATTCAATGTCTTTGACAGCTGGAATGTAAATGTTTACCAATTATATATAAATCAACCACAGGGACATGCGTGATCATTGATAAGTAGAACCAGGCAGGGGTCTCCTCTCTTTCTCTGTCTCTCTTTGAAATGGCATGAGCCATTGGTTTGCCAAGCAGCGGGGTGACATCATGTTTCTTGATTGACTTGTTGACAGCCTACATGGTTCAGCAAATCATAAGACCAGTGTCTGAGAGCTAGAAGTGGTCAGGGGGAAGAATGAAGGCCATTCGTGTTGTCATGGTGGATACACAGAAGATGTTTGTTCTTCTGGTGAATATGTTGGAAAAGATAAGTGCCACTAAAGACCAGTTGGCCGAATACGAAATTTGCCTTTAAGTGAACATGTAATGTCCTTTGCCTAGGACGGATCAAGTTTCCTTCTAATGTTAGTATCATCATGATATGAAAGACACTACCATGTATTCTTTTGACTTTATTAGTCAATATGCTTATCAATATATTATATATATATATAATAATTATCAATATTGTTTAATTTGCTGTCCAATACTGGTCTTCAACCTTTATTGGAAATGTGTTCAGCTTGCTGCACAGTTGTAGACTTATACATATTACCATTTACTATAAAAATCCAAAATCTTAAATATGCAGAGAAAAAAAACACAGATTGTTGAACATAAGATGACAAGAACAAAAGACGTGGACGGACATGAGAAACAGATAAATAAGGAACATGGAAAGACGTTGACAGACAAACAGCGACAACTGATGAACAGATACGAGCAGGAAGGCTGAAGGTGAAGGACATGCAGTGCTTCTGCATAATAACCAAACATAAATATTGTAGAACAGAGTTTCCACCGAGTGTGAGGAAGAACATCAAGTTCTACACAGTCAGAATATACCGCTAACATCTGAGGACCCTCTCTGAGAATACCGCGGTCTCATTTAGCAGCTCAGGAGATCCCACCAGGAATAAATAGATCATGTTCAAAGTTTATTCAGCAACTTTCTCTCTATTTACCAACCTGATTTACGGCTGGTTGGGGTCTGAGATACTATATTTATTGCTAAATCTCTCTCCCTCTTTGTTTTCTGTTCTTTCACTCTCTAACCTCTTACCTCTCTTTCCCCTCTCTCTCTCCCTCTCTCCGCTTTGATGTCTGAGCGCTCAGGGCCTCACTGCTGAATTAGTATTCCCTCCATGCTTGTTGTCTGAGGGGGGTTTGGGCGGGTTGGGTGAGCAATCGGTAAACTGTGTAAACTGGAAATGAAAAGTTGACATTGTCTCTATGGTCCTGTTCATACTCTAAATATAAGGAGGTAAAATCACAGTCTTTTTGTTCTTACATATAAGGCAGATCAACAACATGCTGCTCGGATATATTTATCATTTCTGTTTAGGCCTAAAAGGAGCAGCTTCCTGTGTTATTTTTTGTTGCTAGGCAATCACTGAATGACCTGTCCTTAGCCTGCTGTGATTTAGCTGTGAAGTTAACTCATGTATTTGTACCTTTTCATCCAGAATGGACAATGAGAAAAAAACACAAAGGTGTCGGGCGCTTTCCTGCTTTTATAACTTAAGCCGTTCAAAGTGCTTCTGACAAAACACCAGGCACTCTAATCAACTAAACGAAGAAGTAGTCAGGCGATGTCTTATTAACAATCAGAAGGATGGCAAAGAGAGTAGGTTGAGCTGGATGGATGGGTCAAACACACTCAAGACTTTTTCTCCAGGAGACCGTGTTGGTGTTAAAGTCAGAGTTGAATTGAGATACGATGTTTAAGTTACTTCGCTAGTGTGCTTTTTGATGAACAAAGTTTGTTTTCTGATTTAAAGCTCCTGTGAGGAGTTTTTCTCTGGTTAGGAAACAGACTGAAATTAATTCTGTCAGCGACAAGACTGATTATTTCTATATAGTTATTTTTAATTTATTTATTTTTATGTCCGAACTGCTAGCGGGGGGTAGGTGTCAGACAAAGTGATTAACTGCACGTTGCCTTTGTTTACATTTTCCAGGGCAGATATTTAAAGTGAGTGATACATATGACTGTTAATGAAATTGTTTTTTGGTTACAAACCACCACTTAAGCATTAACAGGCCACAATGAGCAAAGAGATAAGAGGTACGGTTTTGTCCACAGGGGGCGCCAACTTCAACACAAACTGAAAGTTCCTCACAGGAGCTTTAACGTCTCCTCAACTGTTGATCAGCTCTGCCTGCTGCTGATCTCCTGTTACGCAATGTCAACCACATGTTTGGTAAGTTTAAATTAGAGCAAAAACACAAGAGAATCGGCTCGTGCAGCAATTAATACGCTGCTTTTAGTGCATAAACAATATATATTTTTAATGTTTTGGTTGCTTTTAATGTACAGTCGGCTACTGTGGTTTTGAATCTACTTTTACAATGACAGAGGAGCTATCTTTAGATATACAGGTACCTCAGATCCTTCAGTCAATACAGTGGGATGTCAGCGACAGTCAGGACACCGCATGGCCTCTTCCTCTTTCCTTCTATACGTCCAGTTTGTCTCTTCTCCCCGAGCAAACCATCTTCATTCTGAAACTCATTTGTAGCATATGGAAAACTTTTAAGAGTTTGAGTTTCTCTCTAGTATTTGAGTTTATTGATTTATGTGTCTTGCAGCGCTGGCTGGCATGCGTCCTTGTACAGTCTATGATTAACACTTCAGTCAGTCAGGCTGTCAATATCTGGCTGTGACTCAGAGACAGGACTTTTGACATGTAGTATTTAATACACTTCTTCATGATTAAAGTATTACATATTAATAGCGCCGACTGGTTGAAACATTTGAATGCCATCATTAGGGTAAAGGAAGATAAACAGCTCATGCATCTATTGTACATTTTTCCTCCTCTTCCTCTCCGTTTGTGTCCTCTTCCTCCTCCCTCCCTCTCTAAACTAAAAACCACAGATGGATGTCGGACCGCAGCGGAGTACTGGGACAGTCAGGCCGTCTCCTGCCTCAGCCTCTACTGTATCTGTGTCATGTCTCTCAGGCCTGATTGACCTGCACACATGTCACAAGATGCCAGAAGGAAGGAGACCTGACACTTCCATATGCACACACAAACGCTATCATACACCAAATACAGCAAGTATTGAACAGAAAGCTCAGCATGTGTCCCTCTTGTTGAGTGTGAGACCTGTGTCACTCTGCGTGTGTGTAGACAGTCATGTACTGCAGCCTTCATGTCCCTTTGAACTCTATGTAAACATATGTCTTCTAGTGAACTAGAAACACTAGTGTAACACAAAGAAAGGAAGAATGATGATAAGAATTCCTCCCTGCACCCGTCAGTACGCTAATGCTGCTACGTGTCTGCTGGATGTGTAAAAACTGCCGTCAGGCGATTTGTAATCAATAATCGCGATTAATCGCATACGTCAAAGATTTTTGTGAGAAGCACCACATCACATGTAGACTTACTCACCCTGGATTACCCTGTTTCTAGGTGGTTATAACTTACTTCCACACTTTAATTGTTCTCTCTTCTTCACCTTATTAAGACTTAAATCAAAAACTTCTTTAATATGATCTCTGTGCTTCTCTTCAGTCCCCCTGACACACCTGCACCTCTGCTCTCTGCACGCTCTCAGCTTACCCCGCCCCTACTTTCTGTTTGTCTTAATCAGCAGAATAGTCACAAAAGTGAAGTATTTTCAGTTTCACAGCACGTGAGACACGTGTGCACGAAGGACGTAGCTTTTCAGAACAGTCGATCGTTACCGGCACCTTTTACAAGCTTTAAAACAGCGACAGAAGTAGATTTATGTGTGTGTGTGTTCCTCTACATAGCGTGTGTGTTGACTCTGTTTGTGACAGGTAGGCTACAGGAATGGGAGCGCGTGAGGGCTGATTGTCCACTTATCGATCGAGCTCAAATAAAAAGCCAGGTAACGATGTGTCGCGTGTTTCCGTCAGGTTTTCAAAGCCGCCCTGTGTGGTTGTATGCTCGGTGACGTATGAGGTCAGGGGATATAACACTTTCTGTAATTAATCAATCGAAATTCAACTGCAGCTTAAAAATATCACAATTTGTACGACGTGTTCAGAAAACTTTTCACAGGAGTTCTCTTAATTATTGCGAGTCTTTCATTCTGTAGTAAATTAATGATTGCATGTCTTTCTTAATATCAGTATGTTGTTAAATATAGTGGTTTCCTTGCTTGGTTATATTATGGTCTAGCACTCTGTGATGTGTTTTTAACGTGCTGAAAGAGTTGACACACACTTCCTCAGTCAGACTGACTAAAGAGTTTTGGATGATCCTTGTGAGAATATGATCATCATCTGAATGCTTCTTTGACAGCTTAGAGTTCACGCCGACTGCATTAGAGCTTCATTTGCAGGGTGATACGAGTTTGATAAATCCTTAATGAGTCAATGAGAACAGACGGCTTCTGAGTTTTTGGCTTCTAATTGGGGCTTCTTATTGGCCTCAGTGTGAAAACGTGTTAAAATATTGACAACAGTAATTAAAGCTCTTCTTCTGCATGCATACGTCCAACATGAAGCAGCTCTGCGCATGGAAACAACATTGTCACTGTTGCCTGGTTACAGGGACCGTTGGATTCCATTATTATAGGTACTGAGATCAAGGTCTTTTTTAGTCCTAACTGTAATTTCAGCTTGGAAAAACTTCATTCTGTGTGGTATGTATAGCATGCTGGGAGAGATTAGCATACACACAAGTGCCCTGCAGCAATACAAACAGGAAACACAAACCTTCACTTTAATCTCCTGCAGCAAAAAGTCCCAAAAAAAAGGAGGAAAACAAACTTGTTCGAGACAGAAAGACATTAAACAAAGACAAGCTGCAATCAAATCCTCACTCCTGAACATATGCCGAGGAAGCGGGGCCCTTGTTTTCATTCTGAACGAATTCTCAGTCTGGTAGTTCTCATTTCAGAGGAACTGAAATCAGAATAACCTCGAGGCCTGACTTGGCAAAACACCAGCATCCAAATGTGTGAGTGTGCCATGAAGAAGCCAACGAGTGTGTGTGTGCGTGTGCATGCATGAATATCGTATGATCTCCTCCTTTCTGCAGCCCAAAGGACAAAAGTTAAAAACATCCTTCTGTTGTTCGTGCATAGATTAGTTAACAGGTCCTGGAGGTTTACAGTTATTATACTTTCATACACAGATTTACTGCTCGCAGGAGATAACAGGGCACAGCTGAGGGGGAATAACAAACAGGAGAGGCGATGTAAAGAGGCCTGACCTTGGTACTGTATTTTATGTTAAAGTGTGTGTGTATTTTATGTTGCGTGTATGTGCAGAGTTGAAGCATCATTTGTCTTTTTAGAACTTTTTCATGCAAAATAACGCTTTATTCGCTGTCTCTCTCTGTTAGCTGCATCAGGCTCCACTTCAACTCAACTTCAAACACATGTTCACTAATGGATCGACGGTGGTTTGACTCAGCAGGTGCATCTTTTTTGTTCTGTTATTCAGATTTAAGTTTGGTATTTACCTCTCAGGTGAAAGCAGGTAAAAGTGCTGATAATTAGTCTGTGGGGAAAGGAACTAAGAGAAAGAGCTGTTAATGTTTCACCTGTAGAGTGAAAAGGAAGAAAAGGCAGACTGGCAGGGAGTCAACTTTGCCACCTGCCAAATGCTTGCGCTCATAGGAGATCATTTTGACTGATAAAAATAGTTTATCAAATCAGGAATATTTTATAAAAGCAACTTATGTTACTGAGATTATTAGTCACATTAATAGACATATATTACCATGTTCTCAGTTTTTTATTCAGTGGTTATGTATTGTTTTACGTAGATTTCAGAAGTGGTAGACAAAGATTGAGGGGCTGGTAGAAATATTATGTGACCTGAGACAGTGGGAGGTTAGGGAAATCCTTATTTCAGACCCTACAGAGCAGCTAGCGCAACAAGGAAACACACATTTCTCTCTTTACACTATTATGGAAAGATTCAGATCTACCATTTAGAACACACTTAATGCTGAATAACTAAACTATCAGCTCCTTCCTTCCCTGGAACTCCTCTTCAATTCAACAGAAACACAACCTGCAGCCTCCAAAATCATCATATATATTCAATCCACACCGCTCTCAAACAGTTTAAAGGGATAGTTCGGATTTTCCATATGATCGTAATATTCTTTTTTCTTTGGTATACAGGGCCGTTGTGCGGTGAAGCGGTGACAAACAAAAATAAAAAATGCAGCACTTAAACTGAAGTGTTTGTTTATATGTAGGACTCTTTTAAGTGGCTGAAGCATGTGGTACCCGTGACCCCGTCTACAGCGGTGCTTTGCTTAGCTTCTGTGTAGGAACTCCGGCCTGCTTCTCCTCACAGGGGCCGTGCTGACTGTTAACTACTGTACGTAGCACACTTACTATTGATAAGTACCTCACACAACAACAAAAAAATCGGAACTATCCCTTTAAACAACAAAACTGTACAATATGGCCTCATGAAGGAATTTATTTCATGCTGTATGCAGACTGCTTTATGTGTACCTAATAAACTGGAGGCTTAGTGTTAAATGATTAAAAGATCATACACTAATCACTGCAGGGTGTGGTGGGTTATATGTATATTTGGGAATTACGCCCAAGTTAAAAATAGACATATTAAAGAATATCCTGACAGCATGTTTAATCTCTGATCAAAGTAATGAGGCTGATGTTTTTTGGCGGGGGCTGCCGTCCATCAGAGTGCTGACCTAAACATCCCTGTCTGCATCTGATCCATCCAGCAGAGTGAGTGGAGGAAGCAAGGGTGTGGTCTTACTATCAAGTGAACTCTCTTGGAATAACCAAAACCACTTCATATACCACTCATACATTTAAGTTTATGTTTTAAAAGGCCAACCTAAAGTCTGAAAGTCTTGTGTTGCGTTTCTGCGTCAAAGTGTTTCTAAGGATGTGACCTGTTTTTTTTGTGCACCATGAGACGCCTTAGCTCTAATCACTGCTGAACCCAGCAGGATGACACCCCCGGCCTGATGTGACACTAATTTGCTCCACTTGCTTCTACACTCACGGGTCACTATCTTCACCCTGAGGCCAGAATGACCGCTGCTACGGGTCACAGTTGTACTATCTCGTTATGGCGGACCTGTGGTGAGGGAGGAGGATGAAATAAAGGCTTATTCTCATTCAGTTTTCTGTGCTGATTGTCCTCCACATACACTTGTGCTGGTACCCACAAGATTGCTGATTTACAAGAAACAAAAAGCATCGACAGAACTCTTGCATAACAAAAGCAGCATTCAAAGGCGTTATTCAATAACAGAAGTTATGAGGCTCTATCAAAAGAAAGCACCTCTCCTCCACAGGTGAGAGAATAATTGAAAGTGACAAGCTGTTAAATCACACTTACTGTTTAATAGCCGGGAGACTTTTACAAAATGCGACCTCCGTGCCTCTCTAACTAATCATTAGAAGGCTTGGAAGACTGATACCGCTCAAAACGTGTCCCCATGTCCTTCCTCCTGTTCCTCCTTCCATTCCCCAACCTCTCCACCAGATGCCCTCAGACTTACCATTCTTTTCCCCATCTACACACCTGCTCCCTCTTCTAATCAGCCCTGACCTTCCCCGCCCATCTGCTCACCTGCCTCCACTTTATAAACAGCCTCACTCCATGTATATCAGACTGTTACCTTTGTTCAGGTCCTACTTGGTACTATACTTTTTGATTATTAGCTAAGCCCTTGTACACTTTCAAGTTTTTCTACCTTAACCTGGACATACCTGCCTAATTACCTGCCTGTCCACCCGTCTGCCCTCCTATACCCGCCTGTTAGCAACATAATAAGCGCGCAATAAGTTGCACGTACAACAAACCGTAACAAATCTGGTGGGTCTCCTAGTCATGGAAATGCCTCACCATTCCATCACCAGAAAGTCCTCTGACCCAGGCAACACAACCTGAGTGTTTCTCCATTGGGACAACGGTTGGCTTACCACTTAGCAGTTGGAGTAATGAACCAATATAGTGCTACAAAGAACACTGGCTTTGTGTAATATACAGTGTACTGGTGTTCCACTTAAGATGTATGCAAGCCCGGGCAGGATTGATAGGATACAATGGGACTTTATGTCGTTGTTGTTGGATCAATTCTGATTGGATGAGACCTCCACCCATTTCCTCCTGTAGTGGCCAAGAAATTGGTGTTCTCTAGAAGGAGTCTAACTGTGCGTTTACAGTTAACGCGAATAGACGCAAATCTACGGCAAGATTCCATACAAAGTCAATGCACTGACGCAAATAGACGCGAATGATCACGACCCGAATTCGCTTGAGCTGAAAAAATGTAACTTCCTCGGCGAATTCGCGAAACGTTGTGTAGTGAAACCCTATCAACTATCAAGATTCTCGACGCCGTTGGTAACCATGGAAATAAGCCCCGCTTCCTCTCCTCCATTCTGGAAGTGAAGGGCGGATATTCGTCAGTTATTTAAATGCTCATTTTGATCCGGCGGTCAAACTCGCGTAATAACACAAGGCCAATATTTGTTTCGCATTCGGTGTGAGCGCACAGTAACTGGAGGACTTAGCAATGCTCTACCTTTGATTGTTGAAACCATAGTTTCTTGTTTGCATTGACATTTGCAGTCAGGTTTTCAGAGGTGTGATATAAAACCTTTCTAACCATCAGTAGTCACACTAGAGCACCAGCCTGTCAGACCACAAACAAATGAGCTCTTCAGCCAAACCTCCCCCCTCAGCCCCCAGACTCCACTGACAAAACTCATTTTACGTCGCAGCTCATCGGAAAACACTTATAATAAGAATAAAACTCACTTTAGCATCTATAAATAGTATCTTATTATAGTACATTTGAAACAGTAAAAGTAATGTACCACTAACCCAAAATGTGTGTGTGTCATAGAGCTCTGCAAAGTGTAGTGTGGAGAGGACCAGGTGGAGTGGAGGGACAAGCCTGCTGCTCCCTGAAGAGAAGCTGCTGAGCCCTGGGGAGCTCTGCAGGAGGGAGAGGAGCAGAGCCAGAGCTTCTGGAGGAAGTCTCTTGGGATTCAGCTCTTACCTGGAGTTGTTTACGGGCAGGAGAGGAGCTCAGAGTTGATTTTTCAAACTTTCTTGAAGTGAATTCATCATCTCTATCACTTCTCGACCTGTCTGCAGCAGGGAGCAGCAGAGGTGCTGACCTCCACTGACAGGTGTTATAATGTCATCCGTGTTGACAGCTGACTGGAGGGGAAATGTAAAGTTACTTTACTTTGTGAACAAGAGGACAGGGGGACGGAAGAGTGACTGACTTCTGCGCTCACTTCTTTCTGTTACTTCCCTTCAGTCTGAGGCTCAACAGCTTGGAGCTATTTCTTCAATCTGCCGAGTGACCTAAATCCATTAGCTTGCTAGCTCTGCTGCTAACATGAGCTACCCAAAACATCAATGAAATATGCTTTAGGTAGTTTTATAGGTAGAGCGGGTCATCTTCAATCGGAAGATAGGAGGATGATCCTCAGCTCCTCAAGTCTGCATGGTGAAGTCTCTAAGGGCAAGATACTGAACCCCACGTTGCCGTAGAGAGAATAGGCTTTGTTGTGTGAATGACTATGAATATAATAGTTTTCAATGCTGCCTTGCATGCAATTACTGTATAAATGTGTGAGTGGGTAAAAGCACCTTAAGTGGTCGGAAGACTAGAAAGATGCTATAAAAGTGCAGTCCATTTACCATTTAGCTGAACGCTTTGTACCGCACACGTCTCCCTTTTACAATGTTGTGTGGGAGGTCAGTCTATTTGTCCCTTTATAAACCTCGGTCAGGCTCACGTGCACTCAGCATGAGAGAGAGAGAGCTTTCTGTATTTGAGTGTATTTGTAGTTCTTAGGTTTCTCATTAATTTTACACTTTGGAAAAGACTGAAGTCACAAATGCACCACGTACAGTAAGTTTTTTAGGGCCAGACATTAGCTTACATTTATTGGGTTGGTTGTTGCTCACAATCTTTGGTTCGATCCCCGGCGGACTCCAGTCAGCATGTTGGGCGAGAAACTGAACCCCATAATGCGCCTGAAGGCATAACCGATGGGCAGGTTTCCATTAGTGCATGTCTGCGTGTGTGAATGGCTAATTGTAGCATGTCGTGTAAAGGCGATATTTCACTGAAGGCCATTTACATAATGCGTATCACCACGCAGAAGCAACCATCAATGGTGGCATTGGGGCAGATCGCCTAAGATTTGGGATGGGAGTTAAATTGTTCCTTAGTGTACCAACTAAGAATTTTTTCCACAAACTTTTTCAAGAAGATACCTGTTGCTTATTAAATCAAAAATGTTGCGGAAAATAACAGAAACCAGTTATTAGGGGCTTAAAGGCTGATTGATGTGTCTGTTCCATGTGCTGCATTGAAAGCAGACGCATTAAAACACATAGTAGTCTGAACTTCACTGTTCTACTTTATATAATAAGGGTTTTTATGTTAGCATGTCAAATAGACAAATCCACAGCACTGAGTTAAAGACACCAGGAACCCAAAACATTACTGCAGGTACCACCACAACCTCCCACTGCTTTAGTCTCGTCTACTTTATGTGATTTTTATCCCAAATATTATACCGAGGGTTGTGCAGTGAAAACACAGACACAAAATCACCCACGCCAATCAACGGTAAACGCACACAAAGGATCCCTCTTTGCGCAAGCCAACAGCTCATTTTGATTGCATTGTGCTTTAAACTGTTTTCGACCCTTTACATCACATGTGGTGTCTGGATTCTGCAGACTCTACAACTTTTGTTCACTTTTTTGGCCATCAGTTCGCTTTGTGTAGTTTAATTATCGAGCGTAAACACGTGTCCGACCATTGACCTTGTGCTAATTTTTCACTGTGACGTTCTCAGTGTCTGGGCGTGGCCGTCTCTCATCATGTTTTTGTGGGACTTCAAAACATGTGTTTGTGCGGCGACGTCTAGTATTACATATCAATGCGTGCACATGCCCTTGTATGTGTGTGTGTAATGGGGCGGCACGCTCGTGGCATCTGTAACACGCCTGAAACAAAAACCTCAGCCGGCCTCTTTTGTTTCAGGCGCACATATGGCCGTGTTTAATTCTCCTGCCTTGTATCGGAGGGCGAAAGAGCTCTTTATCATCGTGTGAAAGAGTAAGTGCGACCATTGTATGTATGCGTGAATTAGTCTTGTTAAGCCAGTTTCATGGTCTTTTCATCAATACTTTTCCCCGAGGGGTGTCTGCAGCCGTGTTGGTGGATGTGAGAGGGCTTGCTCGACTGTGTGTGTGTATACTTTCCTTGTGCGTGTGTGTGTGTTTGGGGGCCTCGGTGCATGCGCAAGATAGTGCAATCATTTGTGTGTGTGTGTGTGATTTGGGGGTTTTTCCTGAGTCTGGTTTATTTCCCCGGTGTTGATTAAAAACAGATAAAAGAAGAGAGACAGACCGATGCTGACACCAGAACATGTCTGCTCTCTCTCTCTCTCACACACACACACACACACGCACACATTGATTAGGGCAGTATAAACAGAAAAGTTATCAGTCTCAGGGGTGGTATGGTTTCACAGGAAGCAGTGACTGATATAGGGAGCCGTATAGAGCGCACACACACTGGCTACATTCCTAGGAGACTGTCTCACTGTGTTTCATGTGGAATAGAGCCTCCTAATTTCTCTTATAAATACATTTTTTGTTACAGACTTCCTGTTGGGTGAACTGACACATGAAGCAAAAATAAAATAATACAAAGTGAGGCCTGGTTCCTCTGATAGGGGCAGAGAAAAACACAGCTTGTCAGAAGAGAAGCTACACCACCTCACGCGGCTGCAGAGCCACAAGAAGAGCAAGACGTATCAAAGACAAGACGCAGCTTTAGCTTTCTTCTTTAATCCTGGGCCGCATGGAGAGTAGCTCACAATACAGGCATATGTAATGGGATCAGTGTTTAAAAGAACATACTTTAAAGTGGCTAACCTTTTCTCCTTTGCTCTCCCAGTCACAGGGATTTCGTTTTCTCTCCGGAGGAACCCGGAAAGGGGAAACATTTTATTTTTGTGTTGCTTATTTTTCACTTCCTAGTTTGCATATCTTTAGCCTCCAGCCAAGTGCTGTTAATTAGGTAAACAGGTAATTCCCAGCACGAGCCAAGCGCTCTACGTGCCTGTGTGAGCGTCTCTGTGCAAGCATGTGTGTGTGTGTGTGTGTGTGTGTGTGTGTGTGTGTGTGTGTGTGTGTGAATGCAAAGGCCAAGCACCACAATAAACGCTAATGTGAGCACCCATGGAGAAAAGGAGTTGAAATGCACATAGAGAGGTGAGTCGTGCGTTATCGAACGGCTGCATTTCAAAGGAGGAAAAAAATGCTATTCAGCAGCAGCCAGAAAGAATTCTCTGAGTGCCGGTTAGTGAGAGGAAGAATGAAAAACGGCGAGTGAGATGGAAAAGAAGAAATAGATATGATGAAAAAAAAAATGGAGACGCTGACAGGGAGAGGGTGAGAATGTGATATTCCCTCTCCGTGTGTCAGGCTCGCTGGTGTGTGACATGTCCGTCTCACTGGGGACGTCCTGCCTCGCCCTCCATATTTTTTTTTACACATCACTCTGTCCACCTCTTCTCCATCCTCTGCTCCTTCCTCCACCACCCTTGTAGTTGCTCAACCTTGTCTTATCTTCCTTTTTTCCTTCCCCTCCCACCCATAAATACTCCCCACACCCACACACACACACACACAGTCCACTTATTCTGTGTGTCTTTTGTTAAACCCTTTTTAATGTATTCATCTGTTCCTGCTATTTATCCATCATTGTGGTCCAGCTTGGCTCAAAAGGGAGGTGTGTTTATCACAACAGGTGGTGGTCTGTCACCACTTATTGTGACACAGTTGCAACATTCACACTCAGCAGTCGGGCACAATTTAAGTGAAGCTTTCAAAATGTCACAAAGAGATGCATTTATGTAAGATGACTACAGGCAGGTTTGCAGCGCATGTTTCAATACTGCATTATTATTGAGCTGAATGACATTGATTGAAAAAAACACCTGTTTTTCTACTTATGCAAGCATGTTGCCAAGGAACACTTGACTGCGTACTTAGAAAATAGCAGCGTCCAATCTCACAAAGCTTCAGTGTGCATTTAAAGCTATGTTCTCTCCTTGCTCGTTATCTTCACGACTAAAACAGCAGAGCTAAAGTGCCAGCACATCATGTCCCTTTTTAACCCAGACGTGATGAACTCACTTCTCTTTAAAGGGATAGTTCAGACTTTTTGAAGTGGGGTTGTATGAGATACTAATCAATACAGTAGATAACAGTCAGCAAGGGGAAGAAGCCGGCTGGAGTTCCTATATGGAAGCTGAGCTAAGCACCGCTGCCGACGGGGCCAAGAGTCCTACATTTAAAAGAACATGTCAGTATAAGTGTACCCTATGTTTTTATTTGTTGATTGTTTTATTTGTTGTCTCTGATAGTAACTGCTGACCCGAACAGCTGTTCTGATACTCTGCTGTACTGTAGGTAAACAGGGCGGTTGTACAGAGTAAGACATAGTGCCAAGGGAAAGGACTGTCTGACGCCATGGTGAAGAATTTGAAAATACAGCCTACACTGAAATGTTCTTTTATATGTAAGACTTATTAAAGTGGCTAAATGACGTGGTACAGGGGCGCTGGTTTAGCTCGGTTGGTAGAGCAGGCGCCCCATATATAGAGGCTACAGTCCTCCGGTTGACTCAGTCGATAATTTGATGCCATGTCATCCCCAACTCTCTACTCCCCACATTTCCGATCTATCTTTAGCTGTCCTATGAATAAAGACAAAAGTAAAAAAAATCCTCTTTAAAAAAAGTGGCACTCCTGACCCCGTCTGCAGCGCTGCTTAGCTTAGCTTAGCTTCAGTGTAGGAAGCCGGCTTCTCCTAACAGGGGCTGTGCTGACTGTTATCTACTGTACATAGTACACATACTGCTGATAAGTACCTCATACAATCCCACTTTAAAAAAAGCAAACTATCCCTTTAACTTGCCTTACTCTTTAACAGTGAATTCTTGTTGATGTTTTAAAAAACGGTTAGCATTTGTCCATCACCTGTCACTGGTAAGTGCCAGAAAGCCAGCTGCTTACATACTACTTCAACAAATTAAAATATGGAAACTCACTTGTGGAAAAAGTAATGCACAAAAATACATTCATATTTTTAAAATAAGCAAAAGGAAAAAACAGGAGGCAAAAAGGAGGATTTGAAAAGAAATAATTGGCTCAGCTTTATAACCAAACCCTAATCCAATCAGCTAATCAGTCTGGACAAACCTAAACACAAGAAAAAACCCTTTGAGCTCACCTAACCCCATTTAATAAAAAAACTGACATATCCAAATACCACCAGAACGTTTGTGTTCTTACACAAGAAGATAAAGTAGGCTCAGAAGTGAAATCAGAGGACGAACACGTTTTCAATCATCGTAGCATTCTTCCACACTCATCAAACACCGTTGACCCAAATGCTCGCTGTTGCAACACTATCACTGTTCCCCGTCAATCACCACTAACTGGCTGGCTTGACGGTTACATCATAAATGTTGGAGGCGAGTCTTCAGAAGAGTCACTCATTATCTGCCCAAACAAACAGCTCCCCTCTCTGCGCTGACGGCACACTGATAGAGGAGATGAGGAATGAGCTTCTCAAGGTGAAAAGCACACTGTGAGACGAGTGTTTTTACTTCCATTGAAGAGTGGGAGGAAGGTAGGTAAGGAGCAAGGAGTGGTTAGGTCATATTTTTTCTATGTGTGTCAAGTTAAAAATTGTTGCTGATAATAGCACTCGAAAGAGTCTGAAACTTTGAATTTCTGTGCCGCAGAAGAGTGACTAATACAGCAACGTTCAAACTTAAAGTTGGAAGGTAAAACATCCATCAGTAGTATTTATTAAGAGTTTAACACTCAAAATTAATCTGCATCATCACGACTGTGTCAGTTTGTCTGAATCATCCAGCAGACGAGTGTGGTTGCTTTGTGGAGTTAAGTGCAGACAAAATAGATTTCAAAATGGTTAGCATCTGGCCTTGTACATTTCCATAATATAGCAAACAAACAGGTACTCGACTTATATTAAGGTACTTAAAATAATAGTGGACTTATGAGCTGTTCAGTCAGTGCCAAGTTTTTTTATATGAAACTGGAGGCCGCAAAACAAAACCATCGCCGTAACTTTAATGAACAGCTGATATATGTATTTAAACTTTCAACAGATCTCATAAAAAGCCTACATCAACAATGTGTTCATCCATTTCTTTACCCTTCTGGACTTCCTGTCACAGCACACAGCTTCAGATCTATATGATTCCGGTTGAAAAGGAATAAAAAAAACTTAAGATTAAATACTATTTTTTTCTTTTAAGATTATTTATTTGCTTTTGCCTTTATTCGACAGGACAGCCGAGGAGAGACAGGAAGTGTGGGGAGGAGAGAGCGGGGGGGTGACATGCACCAAAAGACCACCGGCCGGGAGTTGAACTGAATCAGTGCGTCGAGGACTGTAGCCTCTGTATATTGAGCTGAGGTGGGGGACTTGAGTCACATGACTTGACTCAAGTCACTGGGCGCCGCTTGTGATTTTTGCGTGAATGTCACCACGGACACCCAGTAAAAATACAATATACTGCAAATGCAAAGGCTTTCATGAGTGGGCCATAGGCTCACTCACCATTGTGTTACCTCATTCGTTGATAGATAGAGACTTAACAGACATTTATCTACATGAAAATCTTCAAGATTATACCTTTAAAGTGTGATTCATGAAACGTGTTAGGGGAGGAAGCTGTGAGAAGCTAAACTCACACAAACTCAAACAAACTTCCCTCAACTCATTCTGCGCTGTATTTCCAACAAAAGCTGCTGCCTATTTCAATCTTCTTCACATAATCCTTTAATGTTCTGAAATATATTTCTCCCTGTTTGTATATACAGCACGTATTTCAGACAGACCCCAATGGAAATCATTGATTATTTCCATTCACACAAATGTTCATCTTCTTCATAAAACTCATTTATTCAATGTGGAATTGTTCAGCCCACCGTGCAGGTCCCCGAGTCCCTCTGTGAGCCACTGAACATACGTGGAGTTATTGGACTGGATAACATTAGATAATGCTAGGTTACATGTGCACGCTATCAATGTAGCTTCCTGTCACCCTATAGTTAATGGAAATAAACACCACAGAGACACTATCTGCATCGAGCAGAGGTAACTCGAACATGTAATTAACTGACTTTGATAGCGCTTCTACCTGTGAATGCTGTCAATAGCAACAAGCATGATTAGATAGCATGATGAGGTCTTCCTGAAGGTCCCGGTCTTTTTTTTTTACTCTACAGCTTTAGATGTAAGAAGAGAAATAACAGGCCTCTATACGAGATTGCAGGGTCTGTGTCTTTCAAGCACAAACTCGGTAACTTAGTTTAACTGCATCCAGGAAATAACAAAGTGACATAGTCTGCTTCAAAAGAACAATATGCACTTTCCCGTAGTAATCAAATCCTCCCTCCAAAACAACTGATCCAGAAAGCCACAAAATATCATTACCATCATACTGAATTGAGTTTTATTTTTTATATACCTATATTTACCCTTAGACAGCCAGAAGGATGATGAAAAACGGAGGAAAGAAAGGAAACACACTTAATACTTCTCATGTATAATAGTAATCTAATTTGCCTGCCACTCCGACTGATTGCAATCAGCGAGGGTCCCTCGCCTCGGGTTTGGGTCTGAGGCAAATGCTGCCGAAATCTAATTGAACAGCTTTGTGTTGTGTCTCCATGAGGCGGTCCACTCTGCTGTTTATAGCCAAGCTGACTGACTGCGCGTTTGTGTCTGTGTCATCTCTCGTCCTTTCTTCTGTGACTCTGTGTTGCCCTGCTGCCAGACACTTTTCTTTGTAAAAGTACAAAGTCCCCAGTAAACGCGGCACGAACCTTTTGCAGACCACTTTAATCAACAAAAAGCCTGGCAAACATGAGGGAGACGGAGGGGGAAAGTTAACTTGACGCGGCTAGAAAGTTCTGGGATGCAATTATAAAGTGGGAGGAGTCAAAGTTGTTATCGAGGAAGATAAAAGAAAAGTGAAACTGTGAGAGATCACTTTGTTTTATCTCACTTTCCGCAGTTCAGTTAAAGGGAAGTAGAAGCTTTTCAAAGGCCTAGCTCTTTGCTTACAAACCCATTTTCCCATAAATTAGCCACAACTTCCTCCTCCGTAACACATACGTGGGGTTTTATTCACACTTATACCAAAACATCATGTCTGAATTAACACTTCACTTGACTGGAGGGGTAAATAACTGTCAAAACTACAACAAAGTCACCTAATATACCCATCACAGCTGAAAATGACAGCGATATCCTCAGGGTTTGTTCTCTCTCTGGGGAAATTAACACACACTCCTATAAATCCAGACATTGTAATTAGACAAAGTCACTACTGACTCCCATAAATCCAGAGGTTATAAGTCTATTTCCTGTCAGGAGAGGGGCTCATTTCCTGTCGGAGTGACAGAGCAGGTCAGAGGTCACGGAGAGAGGTCGGCAGTCTGTTTCGCATCAACAACCGATCAGCTTTGTGTCTTCCCGTGAATGTTCTGTTTCTGCTGCGTTCTTTCCTTCTATTTTACAACCAACACTTCAGCCATCTTTTAGTTTTTATTTTGGCAGTCTCTCCTCCTTCTTCTCTCTGCTTCTTTCTCCTCCCTTTTCACTCTCTTTCTCTTGTTGCTGCGCTCCCACTGACATGCTCGCTCTTCCGTCCCCCTGGGCTAACACACGCACACACGCACACACACACACACACACACACACACACACACACACACCAGAACAGACCTGACTTTACCACCCGTACAGCCTCCCAAATCAAATTACCATGGACAAAACAGAGTAATAAAAGTAATGGGTTGTTATATGAGGTACACACGGGAGTCAGAATGAGTCCTTCAGCAGTCCAATCACTAATGTTGTGTTTGTTACCAAGTTACTTCTTGCTGATTAACTGACTTTAATGAATTTGGTGCAACGCACAGACATGAAGTAAAGATGTTTTTTATCATAACCAACAACTTTATGGCAATTGTAACACTCCTAAAACAGCTTGTAAGCTGTAATAGTACCTCAAATGTAAGCAGACATTATTTAAAATATCGGTTTGTATGTAAATAGTTGTAGGACGCCCAACAGTTTTAATTTAGCCAACGATTTTAGATTTAGCTCAGAAGAAAAGGCTGATTTTAGTCACATTTTAGTCATTTTTACCCTTTATACTTGTAGTCTAGTTTTAGTCACAAAGCTCAAAACATTTTAGTCCAGTTTTGGTCAATAGAAAGTCATTACATTTTAATCACTACTTTTAGTCAAAACGTTTTCTCTCTTGAGAAAATATGACCCCCCCTCCAGGTGTCCCAACACTTGAAATTTAAGCAGATCATCCATACAGTAAAAGAACAATTACTTTTCATCATCACTTCTCCTTTGGACAGTCTGACTGAAGCAGACAGCCGATAATCGCTCCTTTTTGTGCGGAAGAAGAAGAGTCAAGTGAGGCGTTAAACGCCCCTTTTTCTGTGAGCGCGCACAGAGCCTGAAGCAGAGAGAGTTCACATCCACCTTTGTCATACCTGTTATCTCTAACTGGTGCTTGCTTTAAAATATCATGGATTTTCAATGTCCGACAGCCCACCACAAACATTTTAGTCCCGTCTCGTCTTGTTAACGAAAACAAACATACGTGTCGTCAGAGTTTTAATAATCAAAGATCTATTTTTAGCTTGTCAACGTCTCGTCTTTGACATGACAAAATGGTCGTCGACGAACATTTATCGTTACAGTTTTTATTAACAGAATGAACACTGACGCACACATTGCTTTTTATTAATAATGCAAACGTTTTAGGGCCTAAATGTTTGTGAATCTACTCAGTTTAGGAGTTGGACTTGACTTGGGACGTCTTTGGGACTTGGGACTTAAGACTGACGACTAGGAAGTGTATGGATTATGAAAAAGAGGCAACCATGGCATTGTGTGTGTTCATCCTTGTGTGTGTGGGCGTGCATGTGTGGAATGTGTCAATGAGAAATGTGTTGTCCAAGCATGAACAGAGCTGCCATTGTTCCCGGCTATCCACTATCTACTGTGTTCAGGTGTTTACCATCTTCTCGGCAGGTGGTCCTTTGACCTTTGACCTTTAACTTGGGCTTTATGCAAGAGTTCATGGTTGTCAACACATATTAGGTCTTTGGATGTCATTCTAATGGTTATGAGATGATTTAAGCACATGATTATCACATCAATCATCTTTCTTCATCAATCATCTTCAAATACTTTTCAGTCATTGTAAAAAGTGGAGTATTTGTCACGTTGTATTTAAAGGTCAGCTGAGTGAGACAGCCGTGACCTGAACATGTAGAAAACTTCCAAAGCAACACAAAGCCTTCTTGTTTGCTATTGTTGAGAAACACTGAAAGCTTAAATCTAGTCCAAACTCCTTTCTGTCGTCTGAGATCGAAATGTTTATATAATACAACAAATATCTTTTTATCACAAAAACACAATAAATAATGCAGAGCACACACTTTGATAAAAGTGTAATAAGGCAGTGGGGTCCTCCGCAGAGAACTGCTGCTTTCTGAATATTACTAAATTCTTAATATGTGTCTTGTGTTTATTTTTATCAGCCCCCCCACTCCTGACTCATTCTTGTTTGTTGTTTTTTTTTCTTCTTTGTTCTGGCAACCCGCGGTGTACTGACACATGCATGCATTCTGTTTTTCCACCCAAAAACATCACTCAGCACCACAGGCTGATTTGTATGCGGCCATGCTCAGTTCAGTGGCAAGTCGGTTATAATGGAAGAAGTGAATGACTAAGACATAAAAAGTGCAGGTCATTTTGTCTTCTACCTTCTGGGAAGGGTTGGCTTACTTGTTTTAATATATCTGTGCAGGTTGTGTTTATGTATGTGGGCACTAAGGTAGAGGTCATGTATGTCTTACCAGTTGACACTCAATGTATGCTAGGTGGAAATGGTGTACTTAGTGGTGGTGGATGGTTGGGAGCGGGGGGTTATGGAAATCTTGCTGGATCTGGCGGTCGGGTCAAAAGGGATAAATTACTGTTTTGAGCGATTGATTCATACTTCACAAAAGCACTGCGTGTTGTTACGGACATTCAGAAATTTAATAAAGGTCGAAAGAATCCGTATTAAAAAAAACCTTGAATAGATTTTGAAAATCTCAGTGGGAACGCTGTTCCTTCCCAAATTTTACTCCCGGAATATCGCCTTTTGTACCACTGCATTGGAGCAGTTTTTACAGCAAAGAGGGCCATTTGTTGCCACATACTCAAATTCTTCTACATTGGTGCACAGACAGTCTGCCCCCAGGAATAAGGATTTTCAATTAACTAAATAAAGTCTCCTGATGCACCCTCAGAGGAAACCATCATCTTGTTCAAGTTTTCATGTTGTTCTTGAAGCCTAGAACCAGCTTAAGTGGTTCGCACGGCCACACAAGAGAGTCAGGGTGTGGTTTGGGAGCCAGGAAAACTTTGTCCACTTAAGTCTGAGCTGTTGGACTCTCCTTAATGACGGCACAGAGACAAGAAGGAACGCAAAATAGCCTGAAAGACAAAAACAAAAACAGCTGCAGTTGCTGCTGAGTCAGAAGAGCAATAGGTATGCACACCAATGCTTCCAATTAGCTTAAGCGACATCCAAACATTTGTATTGCTTTAAGCAAAACCTCAAAAACCCTGTAGTGGTCGTGTTTGTGTAATTATAGCACAAGTTGGCAAAAGTTTTCATGTCAACAAATACAAAAGCAAAGTTTCTAATATCGCCAGATGTTTGCTGAAATTTCAGCGCACCAGCAGAAAAGTGAGAAGCAGCCCGCTGAGTGTGGATCAGGTGTGTGAGTGTGTCCTTCCTGCTCTGAGAGCATGGGGAGCTGGGGATATACAACTGAAACTGTGAGTCTTTAGGCTACCGAGATGTTGCACACACACACACGCAGAAACACACAGAGAGAGTCAGACAGGCTGAGTCACTGGTCTGTTCCTGTGGAGTGCTGATAACAGCGTTTGCTCTGGGGCCTCTGGAGCACGGAGCAAGTGTTTGTGTGCGTGTGTCCATGTGTGTGTGTTTTTGTGTCGTCCTTCATGTGTGTAGACGCAGTGGAGATTGTGAAAAGGATAAAGAGACTGAGCTAAAACAAAAGACAAATAAGTAGGCATATTTTAAAAAGTGCACGTGTCTTTATGAAGGACAATTTTACACATTCATTCGTCTGTGCATATTTGTGTGTGTGTGTGCCTGTTTCGTACATAAAACAGGAGCAGAAATCTTGAAAGTGGTTCTTTCATGCAGAATCAGATACTGTGTGGTGGATAGATGGAGGTGGAACAGGAAGAAAGAGCAGAGTGATGCAGAGAGATGGAGACAAACAGAGGGAGAACACAGGTGAGTTCAGTCGAGACAGAATATTATCAAGATGTAGCAAACGATGGAGAGAGACAGAAATGTGACTCATCAGCAGAAAATTAGGAAAGTCTTTTAAAAGTGTTTTTGTGTTCTACCGCACACGCCACCAAAATCATTGCATCAGTCTCTTTGTTCAAAAGCCACAGACTACTAAGCCACACTAAGCTGGCTAACTGCTAAGCTGTGTTCAGACTAAAAGTTAGTTTAACGGCTCAATCATCATTATTTGTGTTATTCACGTTGTTCACCCAGATATGCAAACAGCTCGGTTAATTTTCCCGCCTTTTCCAAGATCGTGTCTGTATTAACTGCTGCTTCCAGCTCTCAGAGGTTCACCAGTGCCCAGTTTGATGACCTGTTAGCTTGTTTCAGGCACAGCTCGGATGTCCAAAAAGTACCACTGTTTGGTTTCAGCTGCAAAGTGCCCGTCTGTCTGTCTCTGGTGAGTGGCAGTTTCACTGTATCTTGACTGGTCACAAAGTGCTGTGATTTAATTGCAATAAAGTGGTCAGACGTATGCAGTAATAACAACACTATGATGGAAATTGCTGGAGTTAAATTGACAATTTCTGAAGCCACATCAGGACGTCAATGAAAGGCTTTGAAAACACAGAATCAAACATATTTCTCTTTTGGAAAAATTGAGTGGTTCATATCGCCGGCAGGAATTTGTGTTGTCCACACTTTGCCTTTATCTAAAAGAGAGAAAAGCCTGTTTAGTCTACTGAGCTAAACCTTTTCTTCTGGCTTGTCATGTTCTCCACAAACTCAAAATTATTTGATCTAAAAGTCTTTGTCAGTTTCTGTTGTCCAAGGTGTCCAATCATGATTTTACAAGTTTAACCGCTGTGCTGTGGAAACGTCTGTAGGGGAGACCGGGGCATCTTGTCACACTTCTCATACTCTTTTATGTATCTTGGGATCAATACATCATAGTGTTAAACTACATACCAAATGAAAGAACAAAGTCTCAGGCATATATTATGTATTCACTTCATTTTCATATCTTATTTCAGTACAGGGTTATAGTCATATAAATAGTGAGTGTGCGCATGTGTAAGTTGTCACACTATGTGGGGTAGGATGTCACACTCGATTTTCCAACAAATAAAAAAAAGAACCAATTCATTGTTGGGTTATTTTTTTACTTCAAACTCAGAATTAAATTCAGCTACAGAAAAAAAAATTGATTAATCATTGAACTTAAATCAATCCTGGAACCGTGGCACTGCGACCCAAGTCTATCTTGGACGGCTGTTTGCAAATGGCTCCACACAAACAAGGCACAGGCAGTGGATGAAGATGCCTCTGGAGTCTTTCCTTTTATAACTGCCTTCTTCAGTGTTTACTTCACTTTGGTGGTGATTAAAGATTTTTAGATTTGGTTCCCCCACATTTCTTTTGGAATGGATTCTTCTTCTCTTTACCTTGTGCCTGCCTTTGACTTTTTCACCTTGTAAAAAGGTAAAAGGGAGGCACAGGCAAGGCAGGCAAGAAGTGCCTCCTTCACTGGTGTAATATATAATTCCTGACCATCTCTTCTCCCTTCCTTCCTTCCTTCCTTCCTTCCTTGCTTCCTTACTTTTTTTAAAAACACATTTACAAAATTCAGAATTACATATGACAACAGTTGACAAGCACTCTCTCTGTCTATGTTTACTGGCAACTTGTCATAGTGATTTTGGGGCAACTTGTCACATGTGATAACTTGCCCCAAAATCACTGAGACAAGTTACCCCAGACCACCATGTTGGCTGTTGTTTGCTATATCTTAAAGCTAAAGCAGGTCATTAGCAAAAGTATAACAAGACACTTCATTCTCTCCTCTACCAAGTACAAATATATGATTGTCAAGATTTTTAACTAGAACAAGATTATAACAAAAAATCTCAAGTTAAATGTTTTTACTTTAGAATGTGAAAAATGGTAAATCAGTCCTTACCTCAGTTAACAGTGTGCTTTGCTTGTCACAGAAAAGATATGACATCAGACCAAGTAGATGCACAAAACTAGTATTCAACTTTTAAGTAGCGCCCTCTTATGGTGAAAATATTAATGTTGTAATGTAATTATGTGACAACTTGCCCGTGTCACAAGATAAACAAAACAACGCTTTAATTTTGCCTAAATGCTCGATGATTCCCTATAAAAGCTTGACGTAATGCTACGACTCGGTGTGAGTGTGTACGTGCACTGCCTGCACAAAGTTATCAACAATATACAGATAAAGACGAAAAGTCACAGAAACTCGAGCCAATGAATAGAGGTTAAACTTTCACAACCCTTAACTAGCTAACAGTTAGCTCAGAGTTAGTCATATTCACGGACGCACACCTGATAAAAAGAGTCTGTCGGCGATCACTGATGTCTCCGTAGTAGGTGCAGTTAACAAGTCAAGAAATGTCTCCCTCACTGCCGCGTTTCGGGGGGATGCTGCATTCAGGTGCGCTCAGAAACCTTTTGTACAATGCCTCTTCCATCAAGGGTGAAGATGGGTGCAAAATGTCTGCGGTGTGGCAGTTTTTGGCCACTACAATAAGAGTAGGCATGATATCAATCCCACAACAGGGGAGACTTGATGTTCTCTGCAATTAGGTGGAAAAAAACATGTGCCTGATATATCGGTATCAAAATCAGCAAAAAGGGTTGGAAAATATCAGCATATCAGATATCAGCAAAAAATCCAATATGGTGCATCCCTAGTTTGTACAGATATGCTGTATGTGCGCTTGAAGAGGTTAGAAGCATGGAAAGTGTGACTTCAGTCTTCAACAAGAAGCACAAGCTTTAGGTATGGAAACTGCTGGCTTAGTGTGGACTCAAGGCCACAGCTAAGAGAAACAGAGAACGATTCGAGGACTAAGTGGAATAAAGTGGAGAAGTGTAGACACTGAGAGACAGCGATGAGGAGCACAAAAGGAGATGAGTGGAGTCCCCAAGGAAAATCTCACTTTACCACTCGAGACAAACCAGCATCATCCCCTCCCAAGTACCCAGGTGCAAACCCACCGTCTCCCCTCCATCTCTCTCCCTCTTAACCACTGGAGGAGAGTCCCAGAAGAAATGTGGGAGGAGTACCTCTCATCGCATCAAGCACTCACCTCTATGGCTGCTTCATGCTTCCTGTGTGGGCGCTGCTGACGTGGGGGTTCATTCTCAAGATGGCCGTATGCTGAAAACTACCTCCGAGCCTGATATAAAAATAAACTTTCCAAGCCGGCCCGAAAATCAACGAGTAACCCCACAAGAACAGACCAGGAGTCTGGATAGCTCTGCAGTGTGTTATTGGACCCGTTAGAGACAAAGCCAGAGTGAGTCAAGAAGAAACTTGTTTTTACAATGTAGTTTATAAAATGTGGCTGTGTGTGTTAGCTTCAAGCCAAGTCAGCGGGCAGAACAGGTGCAACGAAGCAGGTTTACTTGGTTGGAAAGCTGACTGAGGCAACGTCAAGACCAACATTAGCATAACGTCCAAAAACATCAGCAGGGTGGTCCAACAAAAGCAGTTCAACATCATCCAGCAATACACTGTGTTAACCGATCCAATGAAAAATGCCCCTACCTGAGACTGCGTTGTAAAGTGTTCTGTGTTGTACAGAAGCAGCTTTTATGAGTCTGTATACGTGCTAAAAGTTTCTCGGCAAAGACGCAATATTTTATTCTCTGAAAATCTGCAAATATAACCACAAGTTTAATCTTTATCTTTACGTTGAATGTGACGTGTGTCTGTACATTTAACTTAACCATTCTATCACCTTAACTCAAGGCAATATTGCTCATCTCTGACCTCCAAAACATCTTGGGTAGTGTTGTAGAACACCGTTGCCTGAGGAGCCATGTGTGGAAAACATGAAAAATAAATTGTTCTCCAAACTTTTGGCTGTTTATTTCCATCTGTTCCTATTCCATTGTCTTCGGCGAAGATAGGTCGTCACGTTGCCCTAAAAACTTGTCAGTTGCATCAGAGCTTTCGTGCTCCGAGGCAGAGCAGCCCGAGGGGTTACTGTCAATGTGTTGCTGTAATTACAGAGCAAGTTCTTGGTGTCCATAGAAATCCTACACTGTACTTTGTGATGTTTCTCCTTTGCAGCCTTTGTTAGTAAGTATGTCAACCTGCAGGGTGGCCCGAAAAGTTGTTGTTGGAATAAAACCTAAAAGTTTGATAAAGAATAAATAAATAAATGGTGATTTTGGGGCTGTGTTCTGTTTTGGTTCTGCAGAATAAGCAGAAGAAACTGCTGTTTATCTTGTTGGTTCTTGGCCTAATCTTGACACACTCTATCAGACACATACTTATGTAACACAACTTTCTAAAAACCTTTTTTGTAATACACAGAATTTTTAACAGATACCTTGATCCAACAAAACCTCCATCTTATGCATCCATGATTGTACCTACCCTCTGTTACGACTTTTATGAGCATTTCCTCAGGTAATTTTCTATTAATGGCAAGCAGTACGCCCTGATCAGTGTAGGGGTTAAGTCGTTACAAAGTAATCCGTTAGAGTACTACAGCAAACACAGCTGTGTCAGTGCGTGTGTGTAGCTAGCTAATACAACTAGCGAGATGGCAGAGAGGACAGCATTTACTTTGTGGAAACGATCTCATTATTTTGAATTTTTGGGCTAAAGGGACAAGAACATCATGACGGAGAAATGTAAGTTGTGTCTGGACGATAAGTGCTTGTCAGCTGCGAAGAGCTCCACTTTAAATCTGAAGAAGCATCTGCAGCTAAACACAGTGTCGCAACACTGGTGTAACTAAGAGCCTGTGTTGTATTGTTGTCATACATACAGCTGTGCCTAATACTGTATGCCTCTGCCCAGTTCACTGTCAGATTGTTGGCAGAATAAAGAGCTGTAAAGGTTATGTCTGTTACTCCTGTTATTAGGCTGCAGAGTTATAGATTATGGGCCGTAAACGAGGCTATGCAATGACGGTAGAGTTGATACATTCAATTGTAGACATATAGGCTACACGCCGTCCTGACAATATAACCTACATGTGTAAAGAGTCGCAAAGGGGTAACTTTTAAGTATTGGTAATGCAAAAGTACTCTAACGCGTTACTTTTCTCAGTAGGTAATAACATAACAAGTTACTTTCAAAAGTTACGTTATCCAACAGTGGTCCTGATATATTCACATTGTATTGGACAAACACCAGAACACGTTGATAACACTATGAAACGGTTGCAGATTGGTGAGGTGTAGGCCGCTAAACTACCCGGTTGGGTCTAGAGAAAAAGGTTGTGGTCTGGGTTAAACATGTATGCCACTTACATTAGCTTTACTGCGTTTGGGACATTGACACACACAACTTTATGTCTAAGTTGACTTACTTCACATTTGACTAACCGGTCTCCTGGATGAAGTCCTGGTGTAGTCTGACCCTCTATTCTTTTTGTTGAGCAGTCTTACTCTATGGACAGATGAATATAATAGCTATTTAATTAACTTGTGGTACTTTTTGTCTGCTTGTTCTGTAATCCATCTCAAAATAAGCACCATTCTTGCTGCTTTTGCAGAGAGCCTTTCTCCCAGCGTACTGACAGTAGACTTAATTAACTCCACCTTCATCAGTCTCCTTTTAGTCTTTCCCTTTTCACCACTAAATTTAACCTTCCTCCACCTGATTTGCCTTCTTTTTTTTTAACCTCCCTCTCTGCAGGCACATTTAACAAGCATTTGCTTTATAATAAATATATTAATCAGAAAAGAATAGACGCTGCAGCCGTGGCTTCAAGCGCTGCATGATTTATGAACGGCAAACTTCACAGCCACCTTCATGGTTGGAGATCTCATTAGGTGCTGTCTTTTCCAGCCTTTTTTATACACTTTTCAAGGAAGATTCTATAGAAAGTGTGCAGATGGTTAATTAACTGGGTTTCCCAGTTTTTGTAGGCAGCTCTTTAATTGCGTCTTCGTGAGTTACACTTTACCTTGTGTTTAATTCATCTGACACTTTCACATCACAGAAACGCTACAGAAAACAGCCGATTAAAGTATGACACATTTATGCCAGGACACGTGACTTCACTGCAGATGACATACATTAAAGCTGCTGTTTGTACAAATTTGTCCACGTTTGCTGGATAAGCGGGGCTTGCTGTTTTTCATATGATTGTGAATAATGCATAACTCATGTATTTTTATCTTAAACGGAGACATGGTAGACATCAAAGCATCCGAGGCGCCCAAGATGCCTTTTTTTTTTTCCAATGTAAAATGCTCCTTTTCTTTCGTGTAAGATATAATGAATAAGCATAACAAATAGCGCAGGCTTATTCCTCTTCCTCTGGAGATAACAGCCTCTACTAGAAATTAAGGGTATAAAGCTCCTCCTCCACGTGATACAGTGCAACAGGCTTATGGTGAAAGCTTGTGTCATAGATATTTCAGCATAATTTAATTTAACGTAGCTGAATGGGAATGTAAACATCCTTTTTTCAGGAACACTTGCAATAAAGAATCAGATTTCTTTGCTTTCCATTTTCCACATAGAGGCCAAAACCAGTCGGGTAGCTGTGCCCATGAAGTCTTACCGTTGAAGGCTTTCTGGTTGAAGGTCAGGCTCTACGTTTGTCTCTTTAAGAAGCACCGTGCAGCTCAGATTCATACACACACACACGTCAGTAAACATGTTGTGCTTCACTGTATTTGAATGATTTGATGTGGTGTTTTCAAAAGGGAAGCGCATTAGCAGCCTAGCTTCCTCCGAAACGACCTATAAGTCGAATCCACACTCCCTCCTAATTTAGCGTGAATCAGCACTGCAGCTACCCAGCCTTCACCGATCCTGAATTCCAAAGCAGCACTGCTTTTCCGCCCTTGTTAAAAGGCTTCTCCGATGCACTGCGTTTCTCTGATAACCAACACTCTCCTCTCCCTTCCGGCAGATTGAGAGAGAGAGAGAAGCAGGCAAACATCCAAATGCGTTCCTCCGTCAAAGGTAATGAAAGAAGCCCCGTATTCTTTGATCACATGGCAAGGGCATCAAGCCGGCGATAGATTTCTGAAATATCTCAGATGCTCAAAGCCTTATCTGTTTGCACACACACATACTAACTCAAACATGCACACATTCTTTTGGGGGCTGTCATGGGCACACAAATGCGGGTGTAAATAAATCCAGCACACAAACACACCGGCGTGGAGAAGCAGAGATACTTCGGGTGCCGTCAAAAAGTAGAAACAACATCTCAGACTGCCGAGATAAGACGGCGAGGCAAGGTTGATTTCTATCACTTTTCCAAATGATGTTGACGCCAACAAAAAGCCGCCTTTCTCGCCTTTTCCTTTTATCCCTTTACGCCACCTTCATCCCTTTCCCTCATTTATCTTTCAGGCTTGAAATCTTCCGCTGGATTATTTCATCTTCATACTTTGCCGCCCTATTTTCCTCTAATTTAAAAGTCGAAACTCTCCTGACACCCTCTGACATTTTCTCTAACTAACAAATAACATTTTGAGAGTTTTTCTCTGGGGTTTTAGTCAAAAGGCTGTATAACCCATTAGCAAGGCTTGTCCTGTCCTCTTCTCTGTTGATTTTTTTTGGGATCGATCTGTTTTCTTTTCTCTAAATCCCTTTTCTACCAGCGGGGTGCCTTTCAAACACACGGAGAAACAGCAGTGTGTTTGGTGTTGGGGTTGGGTGTGGGCTGCTGGATGGACACAGAATTACGGGCACACTGAGGAAATATGTGAGGGGAGATGGAAGCTAGTAAAGAGAGGGAGCATGAGCCTGTTTTTAGGGTCACTTGTGTGACAAAATAAGTTGCTCTTAAGAGTGATGCTTGAATGGGAGGATGTCGACTGTGCTTGTGTGAAAGATCACTCCAGTGAGGTAAGTGTTCTCACAGTGTGGAGAGTCCCAGTGAGCCTTGGAACTGCAACTTGTGCATTTATCTCTGTTTGAACTAATGTGGTATGATTTTACTTAAATGCTAAATACAACAGTGTTACTGCAACCTTAATGATATAGTGTTACATTTTGGGAAATACACCACACTGTCTCTAATTTCTCAAGCTCAAGTTGGCAGCCAGTTAGCTTAGCCTAGCATACAAACTTGGAAACAGGGGGAAATAGTGCTGTGTTTTAAGGTAAAGATATCCACCTACAAGCACCCCTGCAGCTCAATAACTAATGCATTACAAGTTGTTTAATTACTCTGAAAAGAAATTCAAGCATACAAAATTCAATAGTTTAGTACCGCTCCCTGCAGTAACCTTACCCTAGTTTCCTGGCATTAAACAGTGGGCAAATAAACTCCCCTGCAAAGGCACAAATTGTTTAGACTCTTCGGGTTTGACACAAATTGCAAAAGAAGAAATAACCTGGTTATAGCCAAGATTTAGCGATGGTAGTTGAGGAAATGTGTTAACCTCCAATCTCAAAACCCATTGGCTATTGTCTGACAATGATGGATCAGTGTTTGGATAAGTTGGTCTTCAAGCGATGGCCAACTTATTCAAACTTACGCCGGAGTAGACGCGAGTTAGCAATAACGGACTTCCAGCCAGGACTTCCTTTACCATGCGCTGCATTGTTACAGTCCGACTAGCAACTTGAGACGAGAGAATGACATTGGAGTTAAGATATGAAGTCTAAGAACAGATGATCTGCACTTGTATACACATATCAATCAATCAATCAAATTTTATTTGTATAGCGCCAAATCATAACCAAAGATATCTCGAGACACTTAACAGAAAGAGCAGGTCTAGACCGACTCTTTGTTATGTTATTTAAAGAGAGGCCCAACATGGATCACCATGAGTAGCATTTAGCAACATTCGGCACATTGGCAGAAACCTCGACATATCTATCTGTAGAAATCAAGTCATTGCCATTCCAATGGATTGTGTTCCACCCCTTTTGCTCTCCTCAGGGACTATTTTCTGCGACAGTCAATGACTGCAGAAACACGCATGGGCTCATACTCGGACTACAAACACAAATCCCAACACCTCTGACACCAAAAATTGTATCACATGCCTACAAATTCTGCATTTGTATTCAGATTCTGTAAATAGGTTAGCCTCCAAAAAAGACAGGCTGCTGTTTCCCCCAGTTTTAACGCTAAGCTAAACTACCGGCGTTAGCTTATTTTTTTATTTTTTGGGCTTTTTGCTTTTAATTTATAGGACAGCTGAAGATAGACAGGAAATGTTGGGTAAGAGGAGAGGGGGGGATGACGTGCATCAAATGATCGGCAGACCGGGGAGTTGAGCCTGCGAGCAGTGCAACGAGGACTGTAGCCTCTGTATATGGGGCACCCGCTCTACCAACTGAGTTAAACCAGCGCCCCTGGCGTTAGCTTTTTACTGAGAATAAATTAGAGTGGATCGATCTTCTAATCTACATCTAAGTGAGAAGTTAGCTTCAAACCTCTCAGGAAGTAACCCGAAAAGAGCATTTGCACAATGTCAAGCTATTCCTTTAAGCTTTATCTGATATGTAACTGAAACTAGTTCATTATATTGTAGAAATAGCAAGGTTTTTTTTCATTATCAAGAGGTAATTATTAACTCAGAGGTGACATGTGAAAGTCATAATAATCCTGTAAATTCTCATTTTAGCTCATGTCGAAGTCAAAGACTCCTCCTTGCTTCTCCTCCAGACATTGGGTGGGGGGGGGGGGATGTTGAAAAATGAAGCCATTAACTCAACAGCACATTAGCCACATTGCACTGTCTGGAGGAGGGAGAGAGAGAGAAGGTGGAGGGAGGAATGGTGGGGAGTATTTACGGGGAAGAAGGCGAAAGGAGATACTGTAAATCTGGTGGGGGAAACACTGGTAAGTGAAGGAGGGTGGAGGAGTTACAGAGAGAGGGATGGGCGAGAGGAGAGTGTCTTAGAGGAGACTGTTGAGCAACAGAGGAGAGGAGGAGAGCTTGATGTGGACGTTTAATGTGCCATACTTTGATTTTGTGTAAGGCTACAGATCAGTGGACTTTTTGGATTAGCATTTGATCCTCAGATGAGTCATTTAAAACTTTTTCAAACTTGGAGCGTTTGGTTGGCACATGGTGGAGAAGGCAGGTGTTTAAGGAAAGCTAAGCCTCAAGGAGACTGGCGTCCCATCCTGCTTCACGCCACGCAAACAGGAAATGACATCCTGGCTCGTGATGCAACGCGCCTTGAGTAAAGATGGCATGTTCTAGAAAACACATTGCAGGCACCAGCGTTGAATGGCTCCCTTTAAGTGTCCATGAAATCAGGATGACGGAGGAAGGAGGGAGATGTGTAGGAGTTGGCGAGGGGAAATAGGGATGGAGATGTGTAGGCGGAAGTGAGGACAGATAGAAGGAGGAGAGCATGATGAATGAGGGAGTGACAGGAGGAGCTGGAAGTGGGAAGAAGGAGAAAAGACAGGAGTAGAAACACTGTGGAGGAGAGAGGAGGAATTTGAGCGAGGAGAGTGGAGGAGAGAAAAACTGTGTGTGTGAGAGAAAGAGAGAGAGGAGAATACAGAGCGGTGGCCTTGCTCCAGGCTCCACATTTCTGTCAGCAATGGCATCTTTATCTGCTAAATGCACTTTTGATGCCTCGCCACATATGTTGCTGTAAATTACTTTTAGGAGCCTTAATAGAGGATGAGGGGAAAGTTACAGAGATGGAGGCCGGAGTGTCGTGGTTTCGCCCTCGGTCTTTTTTAATGGAGGACAGAGAGGGGAACATTTTTGGCACCGGTTTGCTTTTGGTGCGTTCCTCTGTCCCTCACTACATCCTCCTCTCCCTCTTTTCTACTTGTTGTCTTCTTACTCTTAATTTACTCATCCAGCCACATTAAAAAAAGGGGCTCTTAGCCGTATAAAAAAGATATTCTTGTGTGGGTGGGTTGATTTTTACTGTGGTTCTTGTATTTTGAAGAGAAACAGCTGGTTTAATTATCATCCGCTGTGCAAGACTTAATGCATGCAGCCATGTGTGTCTATGCAGCTGGATTTTATTTTGACTCTCACATACAGCCATGAAAGCTGCAAAGAAAAGTCCTTAACTGAGCCTTTTAAGTACCTTAAGTTATAGTTTAGAGCGCATTACTGATAGTCCATCAACATCCTCATCCATCTATCATTTCTACTTGTTCCTTTCATGGAGAATCTGTTCCTCATTCAGAATCTACACCACCAAATACAGGCTGTAACAAAAGGCGAAGGCCAGTTTGCAATAAAGTACCCCTTTCCCACCTAAATTTAACGTGTTGATGCAGGTTTTTAGACCCAGGAAGATGCTGAGTGTCTATTTTCCCATCGCCAGTGAAGTATCCTCCTGTTGGTCTCTTTTCTGCTCACTGTCTGACGTCACAAACACACCTGAAACAGGGTTAGTAAACAGTGAAGACGTTACGGTGGTTAGGTCTTTATTGTATCTATTACTCATTCAGTCTGTTTATAAAACTCAGCGCTGACAAATTTGGAACGATGTTCTAGCGCTGCTCGGACGGAGACGGGCGGAATTTGTAGCTGAGATGACAAGGAGTCGCAGTTACGTAGCATAGCATCGCACCGGAAAGGAGGCAGAGATTAACATGTCGACACGGGTTTTGTGTTCCCATCAATGCCAATCGGAGCCGAGGTTATAATTACCCGAGTCTACTGCAGAGTCATTTGACCCGTGTCTGAATGCCGATTGTAGCCTTTCCCATGATACAAAAAAGCCGGTTGTTAGTGGGTTCAGTCCATGAAATCTCACACCTGGCTGCTATTCCAGGTAAGTCATTCCTTAAATGTGACATACAGTTTTAAATGTGTTTTTAGACTATGTGCGAACAAGCTAATGGAACATCTCAGCCCTTCCAGCACTTGTTCTGCTTGTTAGTGTGGCAGCGTTGGCGGGACGCAGCGTAATTGCATCCGTAGCAGCTTGTCTCCTTCTGCAGCCTGAATGTTGCAATCTGCGGACACAGCGACCACACAGAGCTGCTTCCAAACGCAGCAGTAAAATAAGAAAAGGAATGAACACTAAGGTATAAGTGGGACTGCATTAAATGCTCTGCTGCTTTTATTGTGGATGCGAGGCCGAACTGGAACATGTTCTGTATTTATAGAAGCAAAGTCATTAAGCTATTCTAGTGCTGCGGAAATGTCATTTAACAGCAAGCTGAAGCTCATCTAACGGATGACGTGAAGTCACGACTCATCCTCACTTTAACAAGGTTCCAAACAGAGCTGCGCTGCAAAGACACATAGCGACGATGTAAATGTACAAATGACACAGATTACTGCTTCTTTCCGAGTTATCAATCTGTCAGCTTCAAAGTTAATGAGTGAACAAACTACTTTCAACCTGACATCAGTCATGTAACATGTCTAAATGTAATCCCTAACTTTTCCAGACAGGAGCGGAAGAACTTCTCTGGGAGACCTTATGCAACAGCTGCACAATCCTTTCATCACTTGCATTTTGCAGATCTGCCTGTCAGAGGTATTGAAAACCTCTGTGATCAGTGCCATAAGCTACTCATTTCCCGGCGTGTATGTTTCTACAAAACACAAGATCTCCTTGGTTGATGTCACATTGAGTTGTCTTCAACTTGAGTCAGAGCTCAAGTGTACAGAGGTAGTCAGAGTTTTATAAATACCAGAGCCGGTCTGCAATTTTCTGCAACACGTTCCATCCAGTTCTGTTGATTTTCTTGCTTTGAAAGGGGCAAAGTAACCTTTTGTGCAAGTAAGATGGCAGCTGTTGGCGTGAGAGATGACAAGATTGATTGTAGCCAAGATTCAGGGTGGTATTGAGAAGAATTCAGAGTGCGATGTTGCATGTGGAAAAAATTTAAATGCAAAAGAAAAACATCCTCTCTTGTGGAAAAAAAAGAAAACTAATTAAACGCAAAAGGGTGGCTTTTAGTCTGTTCTCCACAAGGGGAGATCGTCCTTGTCCCTGCAGTTGACATCCCTCAGTTAGAAATCCCCACATGGTGTGTGGCTCCCTGCTCCTGGTCTCTTCTAGCCAGCGGCGTGCTTTAACACCACTCAGGTCAGATCCGCCCATTATGAAAAGGTCTCTCTGCAGACCACACGCTGTCAGGCGGGCAAGCGCAGGCAGGGCCAACTCCAACTGAGGCTGCAGCCAGAGAGTGAGCATGAGAGAAACAAACACCAGCACGCCATTTCATTTCAGTCACTGCTATAGAGCCTGATTTGTACTTGTCTACTCGTCCCCTTCAGCTATGGCTTCCCAGTGTGGGCCAGTCCGTTCTCCAGAAGTTTGGCATGTTGTTATACATAATTTCACAGTGGGGAAAAACAACTCCACTGTACATGATGTATTGTGTATATTATATATATAAAAAAAACTACAAGTCATTCTCTTCTTTGTGCACATGCAACTACTTTCCTAGTTTCTTTACTGGCGGCTGTGGCTCAGTGGTAGAGTCGGTCATCTCTCAATCGGAAGGTTGGGTGTCCTTGGGCAAAACGCTAGCCCTTTATACACTGCAGTTCCGCCTCAGCGCTGTAACGAAGCTCCGGCATCATGCAGCCTTTGTCATTTTACATTGGACCAAGCAACGCCGGCGTGAAATCACCCCAGTGTGTGTTTGTACATAGTGATCCTACGTCCGACTTTGCCCCACCATTACGCCTCCGTGTGTTCTGCATAGAAGACGGAACATAACAGAGACGTAATAATCCCGCCTTGAACTGGCAGTGTATAAGGGGTTACTGAGGGGCTACAGTGTGTGAATGTGCATGTGAAAGGGTGAATGTGACTTTGAGACGTCGGAAGGCTAGGGAAGCGCTATATAAGTGCATGTTTACCTTTTACTGTGGCTATAGCTAAAGAAAGTTACTAAATAGTATCCGGTCTGTATCGCAGTCTAAATGATATGTTTGTTCAAATGCAACATTTCTTCCTTTTCTCTGTCTTGTATAAAGCATCGTGTCTTACTCAACATGCCTGTCTTTTGATCTGGGATTTATAAGCTTCAAAGTCATGAAATTAGAATAATGAATCCAGATGAACCATCAGAGATGGAAGTGATGGAACTTTGTTGTTGTTTCAAAAGCAAATCCATTTCGGTGTAGTACTTTTCTTCCTAAATACTTTAATACAAGCGGCCTGTGGGATTTATAAAAGCGATGTAAAGGAAAAGAAACAAGCAGTCCAGTGTTTCCCCTCCTGCGACCCCTCCTGGGAGGCACCTTTGATTGTGTTACAATTTTATCTCTCTCTCTCTCTCTCTGTCACCCCCTGTTGCGCTTTGTCTCCACTTTTAAATCCCACAGCTAATCTGTGAAGCGTGTTTAACTATCAAGGGGGAAAGTCCTCATATAGGCATCAAAGGATCCGAATCTTGTCATGTATTCTTCCTTTTATTCTTTTGTCTCTCCCTTAAAATTATTCAGTACATTTTATTTCTCTTCTTTATTTCTTCGCAGGACCTTCAAGTTTTCTCCGGCAGCTTCATCAAAACATGCACCTTTGTCGTTTCACTGTGACAGCCGCAGAATGGAGCATTCCTCTGGTATTTTTCAATTCCTCTGATTAAAATGTCTGACTTCGTGCACCCGGCACAGCATAACCTAGTGATATTTTAAGGTGAAACATTTCTTCTAACAACCCTCTTAATAAAGGCTTGAACAGCTCTTACAAGGTTGAAGCTTCATCAAGACATCAGAAAAATGCTACGTAAGAGTTAGCCTTCTGTTGAAATTCAAAGGTTTCATTTGATTTATACAAAAGTTTAAGTAAGGGATAGGGTATAGTGAACTCCTTCAGGGTGAGACGAGACCCATTTTATTAATTTAAAAATGATTGTTTTTCCGTTTAAATATAGTCTGTTACACTCACAGTGAGAGCTGTGCAACGGTTAACTCTGTAGCCTTCTTAAACTGAGCTAACCAAGCTAATATTACTCACAATAAAATAGGCTAAACTAGCTGTTATTACTCACATTAAAATGAGCTAACCTAGCTGTTTGTACTAACATTAAAATGAGCTAACCTAGCTGTTTGTACTAACATTTAAATGAGCCAACCTAGCTCCTTTTACTCACATTAAAATGAGCTAACTTAGCTGTTATTACTAGCATTAAAATGAGCTAACTTAGCTGTTTATACTAACATTAAAATGAGCTAACTTAGCTGTTTTTACTCACATTAAAATGAGTTAACTTAGCTGTTATTACTAACATTAAAAATGAGCTAACTTAGCTGTTTATACTAACATTAAAATGAGCTAACTTAGCTGTTTATACTAATATAAAATGAGCTAACTTAGCTGTTATTACTCACATTAAAATGAGCTAGGCTAGCTGTAAATGGAAAGATTTTAAATGACGGTGATGGTTTTCTGTCTCCTTACTGTCAGAGTCTGTTGACATTTTCTTTTCCATTCACCGTCGTTAAACACCGCCATATCTCGTACTGTGTTCCAGTACATGTTTACTTCATGTGCCATCTTGAGTTTTGTAGATCTCTCTGTTGTATCCTTCAGTTTATGCATCTTTTAACCTTTATTGCTTCCTCTCCGCTGATTTTGTCTCTTTTTTTCCCTCTGTATACAAGGCGACGTAAAATTTATTGGACTTCTTTCGGTGGATTGATATGATTACAGTTAGTACTCTGGATTGTGTGATTAGAGCCACATCCCTAGCAACGGTCTGTTCTTCATAACAACGGTCTGTTATCGAGAAATAGCAGACCTCAGAATGCTGTGATTAACCAATCAGAATCAAGTATTTACACAGCCGTGTCATAAAGAACGTTAGCATCCACACACACCAACTTAAGACAAAGAAGGATTAGCTCTTACTGTATTATTATTGGTTCCAACCTGAACCTTTTATAATACAGTTTTGTAGATAAAGACGAAGATTCATGACTATCCTTTACAAAGTTATGTATGTGCTTGCTTCTTTTCCTAGCCGTGCTCATAGTCAGTGTTATGTCAAGTGTTTCATTATATTTCAGTGTGAATTGAAAAGCACAACTTTTCTTCACTTCAACCACATTCTCAAAACGTTTTTGCTTACATTATAGGTTGTCAAAGCAACAACTATTTTTTGTGCTGACAGTCAAGTCCTGAATACAGGTGGGCTTAAAATTGTGCCACTTATACTTCTTCGTTTCCTTTCAAACCACTCCATGTAAAAACTTAGTTTGTCATATTTTAATGTCCAGACCAATGCTTCAGTCTCGTCTGGCTCCAAAGTTGGTACATGCCTTGGTTTCAGATCACGTCAGATTGCTCCCCTCCTGTAAAATCTCAATCATCAAATCAAATCACATGATAGTTTTTTAACTAACATCACAACAAATCTGGAAACGTGACGTACACTACAGCAGAGCTCAGGTGAATCCTCCACACTGGCTGGACCTTGTTTGCACGCTGTCGCTATATGTCCCTTGGAATTCATCAATACGTTTTGGACGAACATATAAGTCACACATGAAAATACTTTTTTTTCCTAATGGATACCCAGCCGAGTGTCTGTGAAAACCTCCGCAGCCTTGAGCTTTACAGGCTGTGCCAGATTGATGATGTTCAAACAGCAGCTGAAAGAGCTGTGAGGGATTTTATAAAGAGCTCAGGGGGTGACAGCTGAGTCGAGTTGACATGAACCTTGACCTTACACCTCTTTAGAATGTCAGCAAGCACACATGTGCACACGCCGACACACACAGACACACCGGGCCCAGTAACTCTTAAACACACATGCATGTGTGTGCGCGCAAACAAGTCAAAGCTCTCTGTCTCCATGCCTCACTTTGTCTCGCACACATACATACACACGCAGACCTGCAGTCTTTGAAGGCCAGGCCAGCAGCCACTAATGTGTTGCAGGGTCCCAGTAAGTAGCTGCAAACTGTTTCTTTCATCTTCAGGGGAATAGATGAGGAGATAGGAGGACGGGGATGGAAATCATCAGGCAGCCAGACTGCCATCACATGAGCAGCTCTTATCTCCAAACAGCCAGGTTTTCAGGAACTCCCTTGTTTTCAGATGAACAGCAGCAGATAATATATTTATTTAATGTTTGTGTCTGCTCTCCCCTGGGGTTTTTAAATGCTTTTCATGAAGGTGAAGTGCTTTTAAATACAGAATATTCAGAGCAATATCAACTTAGGATCAAAAACAGCACAGGAATAATATTAAAAATGAATTTGCTGTGCAGAGTCCTGAAGCATGAGGCAGGATGAGCCACAGCATTTCAATATATCTGTTTATTAGAGCACTGAATTAACTAACCAAACAAGTGGTGATGTATTTGAAAATTGACTATAATATTAAACTTATAAAACTAACAATAATCAGTTTTAAACTCACTCATGGAGAGCAGAGCCATGCTGCCTTTAGATTTCACCTCGTCACAAGCCACAAAACGAGGATAAAATCAAGACTTTGCATTGAGGGAACTACTGTACATGTCTGAGTATAAGACAGGGTTTTTTTTCCTTGACATACATCTGAAAGAGTGGGATCACTTCGGGGTCTAGACTTTCAAATGCCAATAAACCTTCACAACAGTAAACGGCGCTACTTATCTGTAAAGTGAGTGTACCCCTCATACCTGATGCCAGCTGTCACTCACAACTACAGTGCCAGGGGGATTAAAGACGGAGAGACATGGCGATCGTCAGGAACAAAGTGGCTCAAAAGTAGGCCAAGTTAACCAACAACTGAGGCGGAGTTATGATGCCAATTTTAAGATCATGGTTAGCAATGCAGCAGAGTCATTAAACAAGTCAAGCAGCCAAGAAATGTGGTGTCACAGAGTGTAATGTCCGGAGGTTGAGCCCCAAAACGTCTTAAAAATGCTAACAGTCTTAGCTAACAGATGCTAACGGAGAAAATAGTACTGTGGTCCTTAAAGCGGCCACTTCCAAGAGACTGACAGGAGAGTGTCAGTGTGTTACTGAAAAACACAACGTTGGTCTGCTGTTACCAGAGCTGTCATCCAGCTGTTTCATCCAGCTGGGGGTCGTCTTATAATCAGCGCCGTCTTATATTCGGACCAATACGGTACTTTTATTGAACCCAAAAGACAAACCAACCCTTATGTAAATGCTTTTCATTAAACTAATTGCCCCCTTTAATGTTAAGTCTGGTCTTTGTATGTTGATTCCTTATCAGTACTTAGTCTAAACCAGGCAGCACAAGCAGACTGTCAGCAGCTGTAATGTATTCTTTGGAGACCTCAGTCAGTGATCTCAATCGATCATCATTATCTGACGTTCTTCAAGTAGACTAATCTCTGTGGAAATACACATGGATGGACGAAGCATTTGCATACATATACACAAACAAACTCAATCAGTCTTTCTCTTACTTTCTTCTTCTATCAAGCGCTCAGCTTGTTTTTCAAACTCATGCTCTATAAACAGAATATTCTCTCTGTCCCTTGCAGTCAGAAGGAGGATGCTGCAGCAGCAGCAAACTCCTAATTATTTAATTACATCAATATTGGTCACTGCAGGAATCACAGTAGTAATTAAGTGTGATTTGAGGTTCCGGGAGTGTGCATGAATTAATAATGAGCTAATCAAAAAGCACTTGGGCTGATTGCCAGGACATTAACACCTACAAAGAGGAAGGGGATTAACTGTTGCCTGTTCTGGCTCGTGGAGCACATCTGCAGCTGTCAGGGCCTCCAGTGGTTTATTGTTTTCACTTGAAATCCTACAATTAACTAATTCCAGAGAGCTAACGCGGTGAGAGTTTCTTGGCCCTGTACAGCTCTTGAAGTCTGTTGAGAATCTACTGTGTAATGGCAAAAAGAACCCATTGGAGCCTCTCTGCTGAATTTTTTCGTTGAACACACACTCGCGCACAGACGCGGAAATTGAGGTGTCATCTGCAAAGGTGTGAGACTATTTCTCTGGGGAAATATAGCAGGAGAGATCGAAAGTGAGTGATGCTGTGACTGTCAAAATGTCATTTGGTCACAGGCAACCTGTCAGATCACATGACCAAAAAACCTGTTGAAGTCCTAAAACAGGTAAAGATGAGAAAAGGTCAACCTTCCAAAATAGCAAAGCATAATTTGGACTCAATGTGCAGCAGTAACAGAAATGACTTTTATTGGCTTCCCTCTGCATCTGATCTGAACTGTTAGTATGGTCTAGTATGGTTTGATTCTCCTTAAAGGATGCTGACTTTGATCTTTAGTTACCTTAATTATATTATTTGTAGACTGCAAAGAAAGAAGTGGACATAGCCGCTGTGACGTCATCAATTGGTACCTTTTGGAAGCCTCCAGTTCAGCATATTGACGGCCGCCATGTTGGTTTCTTGGAACCAGAAGTGACCATACTTGGACAATAGGATGAATTTTACTGTTTTGTGTCCATCCTGGTTGACAGACCTCTGTTATAGCTACCCTAACCCTAACCCTAACCCAATCATAGATAGCCACACTCTGCATACCCTACTTTATTGTCTATTTGACTCCAAATGGGTCATTAGCAAATTGAACATCATGCTGTATTGCATAAGACGGGCAAATACCAATTGAGACCACAACCTCAATATCTTAGATAATAAATTAAGTTTTCCCATCTGGTTATATAATACTGATTTTATTTTGCCAACAGTGGAGGCTCCCCCTGCTGGCCATTAGAGAGAATGCAGGATGAAGGCACTTCCACATTAGCTTCACATTTGAGGCTGCGTCCACTACAATCTATGGCACCATTGCATCACTTATTTGGGGCACAAAAGTGTCTCAGAAGAAACAAACAATCCCCCAGTATGAGTCCAGTGTCAGGGTGAACAGTCTAACCAGTGTCAGGGCTGTGGGATACAGTGTAGCTTGCATCAGCGTTCTGCACATACACTGAAGCCAGCTGTAACGTGCCTGTGTAGGTTCTATACACTACAGAGGTCACTTTGTTCCCTGCTTCAAATATCTTACACATATTTAAACGCCTGAGCCCTTTAAGAAGTCATTTAATCTATGTGCTCTGTTACACAGCAGATTTAATTCACCTTTAATTGAACAAGCGGTGTTAAATGCCGAACACTGCTACGGTGTCAACATTTTTAACACAACAGTTGTTTGCTGACAAAATGCTGCAGGGAAGAAAACAATAGATGTGGAAGCAGCCTTTTGATGAACACTTTACACACAGAAACAAAGCAGAAAGCGGCTCTTTATAAAACGTTTTAGATAAAGACATAAAAACATTTGCAGGAACAGGGATTTGATAAACTCATGTATTTTTAATCATTTTGCACATTGAAGCTTCATAAATAGATTTTTATTAGTGCTATGTAGTTCAGTGATAAGATTCTTCATAGAGTGGACGCTGCAATGAAGCAGAACCACCCACTGACCCTTGGTAGGGTGGCATGTTCTGGTAGGCAGTAGAGGCAGATGGTGGGTATCCAGACCCCTGTTACATGACTGAGACTGTTGTTTGCACATTACTCTGCTGTGTCTTTTCTTATGACGCTTCAAAGCCTTCCTTTACAAACAGCATTTGAATTGATTTCTTCATCTTGAGTCTTTGGTTGCAGCAACCTAAATTAACAAGAGGACCTTGTTGGTGTTACTGATAAAGGAAATGTTGAACTAAAACCATCATTTCCGCAGCACAGTGTAAGGCCTTTTGCTCTAATATTGCTGTGAGATGCACTAAACCCTCCTGTGTCTGCTATCATTGAGAGATAGGTGGCCCCAAATTGCTAATTTGGCCACGATTCTGCTCGAAAATGCTTCTTTTTTTTTAACATTATCGTTCTCTTAACAGCTTTTTTGTTGCTTGTATTGATGATGCAGGCTGTAAATAATAGCTTTCAACAAGAGCAACCTTCTGTTCGGCATGTTGTGTGGCAACAGGCATGACATGAGGGAGCCATATTCGCAGACATGCCAGCTTGTAGCCTCAGACCTGCTGGGAAATTGTTGCTTTCTGCACCACTTCTCTTATGAGTCTCTGTGTGACTTTGTTCTTGACTTACAATCTGCCAGCGTAAATGAGTGAATTGTTAACAACATGTTCATATATTTAAACATGGATCTGCCCTTTGTAAAGCTAAATTAGTCCAAATGTATCCTTTCAAACTTTGAAGAACTTCTTTGAAGACTTAGGCGTAAGACGTAATCCATACGAGAATTGTTGCGCCTGGAGTACATTCAAGTTCTACTTTCCACACAGGGGTTTGCAGAGAAACAAGATGCGTGTCTCCATCGTCCGTATGGTCTTTGTGGACAACTTAAATTTAGTCTGGATCCCAAAGTACAGAAGATCAAGCGATGCTTGATTACATCTTGGCTGAGGGCACAAGATTTGGGCCTTATCTCAGTTTGAAGACTCCCTTGAGGATGGCGAACAGATTGGTAAATGGCCCGTTGCCACGTTAACGGTAGAGATGGTGTATTCTGCATCAAACAATATTTAATGAAGCGTATCCTGGACACTACATTTCCTGGCAGAAGCACGCATTTAGTAACACACTCTCCTTGATGCAAAATGTGGTGGGGAACATCTTTTGGTCTCGTCTTTCTGGCAGAACTTCTTCAGAGGAAATCTGTAGTGGTCCTTCTCTGTCCATGTTTGCTTGTCCTCCCAACCGAGATGAAGAACGGTGGAAAGCTATTTCTTTGGCTTTAAAAAGAAAGCCCTTAACTTGCATCCTACTTGTGCTCACAGTATGCTTCATCAGTGCATGGTTGGCTGCCATAACCATGACGTACAATACAGCAATTCAAACTGGAGTTTTCTTTTGTACATGAACGCACAGGTCAGCTATTATATCTTAAGTGTGGCACACAGTCTCTCAAGTATCCATTCAAGGAATTCCACTTCGAGTTAGAGAAGTAAAAAATAATTACCACAGAGAGTAACTGGATCTGCTCAGTCTGAATTTCAGCATCTCTGACTGGATGTTCTTGACGTACAAGAAGAAGCTTCCTTTTATCAAGCAGGCTTTGTTACTCGCCTGCTCCATCAAGTGCACTCATTTTGTTTGAGTCCTGGCCCCGTGTCCTCCCTTTGTTATATTACTCTATCTTGAATATTTACAATATTTCCTCTTTTTTGTGTACAAAGTCTTCCTTCAAAGTGGTTTGACCCGATGGCCTTCTCTTATTGAGCTCTAAGGACTTTTATTGGCCTTCATGTTTAATCATCACTAAAGATATACGAAGCATCGGGCTGTGTCACGCTGAGATGAACTTACAATCAAGAAATGAACAGTGCATTGATTTTCTCTGTGAGGCTCTTATCTTTAAACCATTACACAGATTGTACTTATGTAAACAAATAAAGCTACAAACAGCATTACTCTATGATAAATGTGTAATACACTCTTTACTGCCATGAGGTCACATGCTGACGGGGATTTTCAATTACTTTATTGCATCCATCGAACTTTGTGTTTTCTGCTAAATCCTCTGATGTTAGTCTGTGTGTGTGTGTGTGTGTGTGTGTGTGTGTGTGTGTGTGTGTCTCGGCAAACAATTCAACTGGATGACGTTGATACATTCTCTCCTTGTCTGTCTCTCCATCTGTCTGTCTGGATAAATTTCATGATTCACTGTTGCTCCTGCGGTGATGTTGCACCCAGTGTTGGGGACAAAGCGCGGGTCACACAGAGCCATCTAGGGAATGAGATTGTCAGTACTCATCACCAAACAACCTGGAAAACGACTGATATCAAAAGTGATTTGAAAGGATTGATACATGGACAGCATGTTCTGCTACAGACACACATAAACATTAGGGCGCGTGCGCACATACGTGCAAACTCCAGACAGACACACGTGATTCCTGTCTCATTTTCTCTCATCTCAAAATAACACACAAATAAATCCTCCTACGAACGCTGGCTCGCATGGAGGTGTACCACCTGTGCCCCCCCTCTCCCTGGCTGCTCCTCTCTAATCCACTTGAATGTAGCTGGATATTAGATTAGAAAGTTATAGATGTGATTATTCGTCCCTGGGCACAGCCATCTATTCGCTGATTAAAAAGTGAACTGGGGGCCATTATGTAACTGCTTAAAGAGATTAAACCTAGTCACCCCCGCGGGGGCCGCTTTCTGTTGTAACATACAATAGATATAACTTAGAAAAAGGAACACATTATGACATGGTGGCTTTAGATTATTAAGTAGAGAGTAGGGACTAATGTTAAGAGAGGGGAGGCTGGCTGGTTTCTGTTGCAGTATCTCCAATTAGGGATTGAAAGTTAAAACGTGCTCCCTCTTTTCTCACAAAAAAAAACACATGAAAGAACTGATCAAGCCACTCCCCAAAAACACATCATAGGAACGGCCTCCTCACTAATGGTGCAGGCGAGTCCACGTCCAGAGTGCTGGTGAGCAGAGAGGAGCATAGTTGTCATCGCTAACCTTACCCAGCTACTGCTCACTGCCATTCTTGTGCGACTTGCCTCCTAGTTTCAACTTGTGGAAGACTCTGTAAGTACACCCATCACCCATTGCACTTAACCAGAGTGCACACAGGAGACTGTTCAGTAGGTCGACAGGCAGGTAAGCCATCCAGGTCCGAATCGATGATTGGATGGCTTGCTGTCGGGATGTAGCGAAGGTTTCAACAAGTATAACAAAAAATGCTTCTTGAAGATTGGCAACCCAAGCTTTAATGAACATCCAACACTCACCTGTGCTTTGGTCAGATTTACAACAATGTTTAAAGCTCCTGTGGGGAGTTTTTCACTGGTTATGAAACAGACTGAAATCAATTCTGATTCCTCTTTATGACCTATAAAAGCAAACCCACCATTTATTAATTTATTGATTTATTCTCAGGGACAATGCACATTAATTAACATCGCTGTAAAAGTGCCAGTGTTAGCCAGAAGGCTAATTTTCAACTGCTGTCCCTCGGCCTGATGTAAATTTGACCATTAAAACAACAAATAAAACACACAACATATAAAAAACAGAACAGGAAAGGCAAAACGTTAAGCAGACAATCAGCACAAGCAGTTAAAGCATAACACATAAAATCACATGTCAGCGACAAGATGGATTATTTCTATATGGTTATTTTTAATGCCTGAAACCAATGACTATAGATGGACGACGCGTCTCCATCTGCTCTCATTGTACAGAATTGATGCCAAAATAGCTCCCGTGATAGGTGCTGCCTATCTTGCGATGGTGACGTCATTTGGAGACAGAGCTGCGCAGTAGAGATCGGCGGGTGGAGCCGCCGTTGCCACTTCCGCTAACCAAAACACACACTTAAAACTTACTGAAAAAAAGTGGCAAAGATCCAGCACACTGGCGTGTTTAACAGCAGAACAGCTTCTTTGTGTTGGTCTGAGGTTAACCTTCACAGATAAGGAAACTTCAATGACTGTAGTGATTGTTTTAGTAACGTCTCCTCTCACTGTTCCTCCTCTACTCTGCTAATCCAGAACAGATCGGCTGCAGGAGCCGTATTTATCAACAGAGCTGTCAATCATCCTTTTGACAGCATCAAATAACTAATTAAAAGTAAACTTGTCCCAATAAGCATGATGCCTTCTTCAGCTGTTCTGGCATCGGCCATGACTTGTTAAATGTAGCCACATGTAATAGATCATACTTTTTATTATTGTGCATTTCAGGCGAGTATTGAACTGATATACTGCAACCATGTCTGCTTAGCATGTGCATAATTTGTTTTATTGTACATAAATGGTACAATAAGTTGTATGTTGACTATACTGTGGTCTTCTCTGGTTGCCTGGCAACCTGATGGTAGTGACAAGTCTGTATGAGGTCACTGTTCCCGCCCACACATACTGTTGTTGTAGCAGTGTCTCAGTGAAATATAGCATTTAAGGTATTTCCCAACTTATGGAAGTATTCCTTTGAGGACTATCAACACAAATCTGTACACTGAAAGTAACTGCACGGCCTTTATAATAACCGTGCACACTGATGTGCATCAGTGTAACAGATTTCAGACAGTACACTACGGAAACACAACAAGAACCTTTTTTACATTATGGCTGTCATAAAATACTTTTTCACCCTCTGCAACAAGGTGCTGATATCCTCTCATGTCTTCTTCCACGCTGTGTCCTGTCTCTCATTATCGATGTGTCTTTGATGCAGTGGGTTACAGGCTCAGACAACCAATGTGAAATATGTTCAACTGTAAATCTATCTCCGTAATGATGATAAACATGAATAAAGTGATGTCAGATTATCTTATCAGGATGTGCACAAAAATGGAGATGGAGACAATGTGACAAAGTCCTCAGGGAGCTGAGTTAAAACTAGAGCTGGTGGGCTCAGGGGCAGACAGGGTTAGCATTCCCACACACACACACACACACACACACACACACACACACTGGAATCTATTTTTTCAGCTAAAGTGGAGGAGTATTACACACCGTGCTCATTCACAGTTCTGGAAATAACAATCCAATCTGTGAAAAGTGAGGAGGAGGAACCAGATTCACATTCAGCATTTAAAATAACTGCTTCAGTAGCCTCTCTGCTTTTCAATGAACATGAGGTATGCATTGTGTGCAGAATGTGCATTGTCCCTCACCTGCTGAACAGCAGGGTAAAAGATGGACTTGAGATGCACTTTTAGTTTTGCCAATATGAATACATTGAGGAAGAAGCAGCCAAACTTGTGGCTCTGTGAGTCTGTACTTACACACAGTGGTGCTTTGAGCTAAGTGCTAATGTGAGGACACCAACAAGCTCACAGTGACAAAGCTAACCTGCTAGCGTTTAGCAGCTATAATGTATTTTTTAAGATAATTTTTTGGCCTTTTGCTGTTATTTAATAGGACGGTGAAGAGTGACAGAAAATATGGGGGAGCGAGAGATGAGATGACATGCATCAAAGGGCCGAGAGTCTGAGTCGAACCTGCGGCCAGTACGTTGAGGACTTTACGTCTGTGTATGGGACGCCTTCTCTAACGACTCCGCTAAACCAGCACCACAGGCATAATGTTAACCAATGTTGCTAACTTGGTTTAGGGTGTCAGCATGGCACATTTGTTTATTAGCACCAAACACTCTACAGCTAAGGCTGATGTGAGCTTTGCAGGCATAAACCATCGCATTAACCCGATGATGGCATTGATCAAAAGTTAAGGGATCGCTAAAGTGATTAAAAACCATTCTTAATGTCAAGCTAACAATGGCACCAACGGGAAAAGTCAGTTGGATCGCCAAATTCAGTAGGATCCATTCTCTTGGGAACATGAATGTCTGTTAAAAAGTACCATAGCAACCATCCCACAGGTATAGCTAAATAATTCCGTATTGACCAACAGAGATTTCCAATACCCGTTTTTTCTCAAACACAACATCAACAATCCCATATCTTAAAAGAGATCTGGTACAAAGTAGTCAGTTCATGCAGAGGAGGCAAATGTCGCTCTGTGTATTTAAGTGTGTGGAATTTAAGTTGAACTTGTAGTGGCCTAAAGCCTTAAACGTCATAAAATACACAATTCAAATATTACATTTAAGTAATTGTCAGTGTTTATAAAGTATATGTGTCGTACTACCACACTGAACTGCGAAAATCCTTTCGCCATTGACTGTTGCAGTGTAGGTGCTGATCCATATCCAAGTGAGCCATATGTTTCTTGTGTAACTTATTGCTTTCCCATTCCCAATAAAGTGGCAGAATAAAAAGGCTTTTACAGGTCCCTGCGGGTAGCAGCTACTTCCACTGCTAGTCACTGAGCTGTGGGGCTGCTGCGGTGACAAATGGCACCCAGCACATATTTTACTATTGCCATTTACAATGCATGATCCAGACTGTGCTGCTCAAATGACTGTGCAGCAACACTGCGGAGAGTTATGTTTGCTGGAAGAGTGTGTGTGCTGCAAACACACGCACACACACACACACACACACAAGCAGGTTGGTGAGCTTGTTCTGAGTTTATTCATCAGTCACTTACATGCTGATCTTTGTCTTGGACAGTCAGATGTTTCAAGATGAAATTGTGGTACACAAAAGTGATATAAAACATATGTGGTCACCATGTTTCCAGATAATATGGCTGCTACATAATAACATTATTTTATAGCGTTTGTGTTGTGTTTGAGGACATCTCATAAAAAGTACATTTGCTTTTATCTTCCAATCACTCGATACATTTGAACAACTTGCTGTGTTAATGTCGACGTTATGTTCTAACCCTTTCCCACGCTACTACCATAAACCCTGTGCTGAAATAACTGGGTGGGTGACTTCCGCGTGGTGTTCATTATATATGGGTTACTGCATATAATCACCAAGATAAATAAGTTATGAATGTCCTTTCATATTGTTTATATGATCATTTACAGCCTAATGTGCTCTCTGACTGCAGTAAAGTGGAGATTTACCTCCACAGTGCATCCTTTTGTAGGTCTAACTATGGTGGCCGTCAGGGGGCAGACATCAGTCGGTGAGCTCGCGGAGAAACGTGGCTGCATGGTTTGTTTCACACCGGCTGCGACTACGCGCGCACCTGCTCGTGCACGCGCAAACTATTGATAGATTTAGTGGGTTGAGAAAGAAATATAGATAAAAGAAAATAGTAGTTACAAACATAACCGAGTCAGAAATGCACCACATGATATAAAAATGACTCAAAAGTGGAAATAAAATAATGTCTGTTTAACTCTAAAATTCTTTAAAATTAGTTTATTTTAAGCATTAAATACGCTGCAAGGAGTGGTTATAAATATATGAAACAAAACAATGATCCGTGTTCTGATTTGTTACAAAGAGTTAAGATGTTTTTGAGTGAAATTTCATCTTTATTTTGCTTCTAAAGAGGAGGAAGAAGAAAGATCGAAGCAGAGAGGGAGGAAAGGAGTGTAGCATGATAGCCAGAGGGCGGTGGCATTTCTCTCTCTCTGCGTAAACGGAGCAAGTGGAGCAGGAGAAGCAGAGCGCGCACAGAGAGAGAAGCAGAGCTTCTGTGGGAAGGCAGCAGCGCCGCTGACACGAGTGAAGGGACCCCGTGGTTATTTCCAGCACCTCTCTCCTCTCACAGCTTAACCTGCGCCTTCAGAGACGGACTCAGACACCGGGACTACAGGCTATACTACCTACCTTTGCTTTTAAACTCGTTTGATTAACCGGCAGACCCTGTGGTGGAGGGGGGGTTCTTGTTTCCCCCCGCCTTTGGAGCGAGGAGTTTGGTGTGTTTATGTGTTTTACGCGCTGCTTGTCATGGGCAAAAGTGGACAGAGAAGTGGAATAGGACGCGGGAGTTGTTGCAGCTTGGTGAGGATGTGCGCCACCACGCCGGGGATCCTGCTCCTCCTGGTGCTCGCACACCGAGGAGTCGCCCAAGGTAAGGCTGGATGTTGAGTGCGTCTTCTCCCAGATCTTTTTTAACACACCTGAATTGTTTTAAAGCGTAGAAAGCTTCCCTTCAAAGCCAAGAAGTGGCTGTGTGGCGCAGACGTGCCTGTGAGGAGGCAGAAGTAGCTCATGTAGAGGAGGTTTACTTTTTTATGCCAGATTTCCATATAAATTGAGCTGCTGTTGATGAGTGGGAGCTTTACGGTCAGGGTTTTAATGTGGAATGTGTATGTGCGTTACATGCAGCTTTAAGTGAGCTCAGGCACAAGTCGCTGCTCACGTTTCCCTGCAAGGAACGACCAAGAAATATGCAGATTTATTTGAAAGACTTCAACATGAAGGGTTAATTAAACGAAACGAAGTGTGGTCTCTGCTCGCTACTGAGCAGCAGATAAGGTGACTGCACAAACTCCAGAGGCGCACAGAGGTCCCTGTCGGAGTGGAACATTGCAGTGATTTCTCGTCAGGACCTGTTCCAGCTATAAAGGGGTAAATAAACTCTGAGGTTGCAGTTTAATTGAGGTGAAAACTGTGAAGGGCAGGACTTGGACTCCACGATTAGGCGACTAATGTCTCATTGCAGAGCACGCTTCGCTGCTTGCATTGGAAAATTGATCAGAAGTCACAAACACTCCCAGCAGCCAGGAGCTTATAGGCAATTATACAAACCTGCCAACCAAACCACAGCAGAGATACGCTGCACACTGCACGGATGCGCTTCAAAAATACAACGCCAAAATACACAAAGGTTGCTCCCCATATATGAGCACATATGGGTATCTAAAATACTAGGCTGTTAAAATGATGAGGAGTTGTGTGTTCGCAGCAATGAGAGCCTCCAGTGAAGCATAAGAGGAGTATTAAAGTGATATTTCTGAGGAGTGACACAGCGGCTGCTGTTTGTGGAGGATTATAACGCAGGTCACAGCCTGAATGAAGCTCTTATAAGTAGCCTAACTTTAAGACATTAAGACATTATATTAAAATTGAAGTACTCCATTAGATGTGCAGAAGGAAAAGACTAGACAACATCCTTCTCTCGCACACACTCGCAGTGACCTTCTCAGGGAGAACTTGTGCCTTGTTAATGTTCATGCCAAAGCATTAACGCCCAAACCCTTCTGTTGTTTCACCGAGCTGCTTAATTCACCAAATGTATCCAGTATGGCCTCAGTAACCTAAAGTTTAACCTTATAATAGGCACTTTTGGTGGATTGAATCCCCTATAAGGATAGTGTTCTTATATCCAAGCAGTGCTGAGTGTCTCTGTAAGCGTCCCCCTCCATTACACGCCTTCTATCCCACTTGAAAGCCTTTAAAAAGATACAGTAACTCCCCGAGTCTACACCCAGTGTAGGCAGTAAATTGGTATCGACATTACTGATTGGCCTAAGGTTTCTGAGCCGAATTTGGGCAGTAATTGGACATGATGTTGCTGCCACCTTTCTCTCGCTGCCCCGGGGAGCAACATTTCAGCTACACCCACCGATATTCATTATGACCGTTCTCTATTGGTTTACTGTTAAATCAATACATTGCAATTTAGGGACACGGTTTGAGTAGGCTTTTCGCCCACCTCTGATAAATTGCACGTCGCCACCGACACGCGACTCAATTTGAATTTGCAGGAGAAATCTGATAATGCGAAACTCAAACTCTTGGTGGTTTTAAGGCAGATGAGAGTCCTCGATCTTTGCAGGCTCATAAAAAGTGCAGTTTTCTCCTTTTTTAAATGTTATCCACCCCTGATTCTCCTCTCTCTCTCTCTTAGTTTGGGCTCCTCTGTTATCCCTCTGCTCCAAACAACTTGACTCATGTCTCTGAAGTCGTATTTGTGTGTGAGGAGTCACTCCATTAGTAGTTCCACTGAATGCAGCAGAACACACAAACACGCTGACCTAACTGTGGGGGAGTGGGCTGCTTTGTGTACATAGCTGATCCTCTCTGTGCATCAGTGGCGCATTCAATCCCCCGTCCGTTCATTTAGAGAAATCCTACTATGTTTTTATGTGCAGTTTGTCTTCAGTGGGAAACGCAAACAGTTGTTTTAACCAAATTATTCTGCTGTTTAGTTCAGCTCATGCATCATTGAGTGTCTTATGGCCAGTCGTTGCCTGCAGTTACACTCCGCTGTGGAATATGTGGTTTAGTAAGTTTAATAGCTTGTTTTTTTTTTTTTGAGGTCATGCCTAATGATGTTCACGATGCTGCTGCGGAGAGCGCCTTCTCTGCTCTCCTAAGCTTTTAATTATTTCAGCACTTTGTCATTTCATCAGTCATGTAGACGCCTTGCCTCCCATGCAGACTTGTGGGATCTGCGTTCATGCACTCAGACGTGCGCAAACAATGAGAGGAGGTTGTTAGTTGAGATCCTCTCATGCCAGTTCAAGTGCACGTGTCAGACTTCACACTAAGCCCCGCCCTCCAGGCTCTCGGCCTATGTTAAAAAGCTATTAGCTAAGCCCCCTTACATTTGATCTGGTATGAATGGGTGTCAAGATCACTCTACAGAATCTCCAAAGTCCCATTGTTCATTATGCTGACTTAGCCGCTGTATGACCAGGCTGTAATCCAGCTAATAGACGTGTTTTCAGTTGCAGCCCCTGCAGGTCCTGGTTATTTAAGATTAAGTAGGCTTTAGCTAAGAAGCACTGTTTATATTTAATTTATTGTCGGCTACTTTTCCCACTTTGTTATATTCTTAAAAAAGTTGATATATAGCGACACAGTTGGAAAGTTACATGTGGGTGTGTGACTGTTTTTGTACGAGTTTGTGGTCTGTGCAGGTGGTGTTGGCGTGGAGGTGTATATGTGTGAACCCCGGTGGTGCAGAGGTGTAAAGATGCACTGAAAGTGCTCACACGAGGTGTGTGTGTGTGTGTGTGTGCCTGAACTTGGCAGCTTAGTGATGTTCTCAGAGAACTCCTGTGGTGTGTGTGTTTCTGTGCACACATGTGTGTTTGTGCACCACAATGAAGTGTGAGATTTTATACATGTGTGTGTCAACTTGGAGCCATAATGACACTCCAGCAGAGCTCACATGTTGTTTTGTTGCATGTGTGTGCGCGCGTGCGTGTTTGGCATTATGATATTGCCAGAGCTCCCATGCTGTCTCCCATTATGCTCTGATCCTGTCCCATGGTGCACTGCAGCCATTCCGGGTTCAGTGCTTGTAGGGGGACAGCTGGGAATTATCGGAACTAAATAGGTCGTTTTGATTGGCCGCGCAACTCCAGCTACCGGAATCTGATTGGCCGGGCAGGTTTTATGCGGTAAAGTTGATGCTTTTTCTGTATCAGAGCGAGAGAGGGAGATAGAGAGAGCGAGAAAGGATGAATGGGTGAGGAAGGGAGAGATCTCTCTGGGTGGTTTGTACCAGCTTTGATCACTCCACTAGGACTTGACAGGCTGACTGACTGCCACACACACACATGCTCGCACACAGAACGCACACACAGCAAGATATTTCTATGGTCAAACAATGCTGCATTCTGTCTGCACTCTTTGCGTGTGTGTGTGTGTGCGCGAGCGTGCTAATGCGTGTGCGCTCGGACAGGCGTGTGAAAGGAGGTCTTTGACTGTGTCTGGGGTTGTTTTGTATAGAAGACCCTCCTGCTGCTCACAGCAGCCTTGTGATGGCAGATTTCCCTCACGCTCTCTGCCTACTTTTACATTTTTCCCTGAGCTTACTCATCCGTACATTTTTACAGACTCATACTTAAAGTGTTACCAGTGATGAGAAATTTTCACCCACCTTTTCTTTATCTCTCTCCTTTCAGTCTGCGTCCTCTGCTCGCTGCTGAATGGATTTCACTGACCTCTTTTCTCCTTCCTTCCCTCTCTGTGGCCTTGCATGTCCATCCATTCGCTCAGTAGATTTAATGTTGTGCCGTGGAAATGCTGGACCTTGACTGTCTGTACATTTTGTGTATGGTTGTACGTGGAACGCACGGCAATTACGGCTCGGCCTATTTGTGAAATCAAAAGCCCGAGCGTCGGTTTGTTTGTGCAGCGGCACAAAACTTTGCATGTTGTTCTTTGAAGAAAGCAGAGATGAGATCCGGGTTTTTTGGAGGCCGCAAGTGTGGTTTTCAAAGAGCTGTGTCGACAAACTGCGTCACACTGCTTGCACCATTTACTATCTCTCACTCTCCGCAGGGGAAAACCCGGGATGGAACATAAGAATGCGTGCCTGTGTGTGTGTGTGTGTGTGTGTTTGTGTGAGCGTGCATGATTACCAGAGAGACGGGCTGAGCTGGAGAAAAGAGAAGCTAAATGTTCTGAAACTGATTCCCAGCGTCTCCTGCTGTTAGGCCTAATTCCTTCTAGAGTTTCATGTAAAGATCTGGAATTATGAATTTTTCATGGCCTGCGAAACCTAAGGCCTCATTCAGGGCTCTCATTTCCAGGCTTTTTGTTTTAGTAAGTTGTGTATGTGAGTGTGTGTGTGTGTGTGTGTGTGTGTGTGAAGGGCGGGCTGTCGGAGAGTGCGCCGTTTGTTCTCAATCAATGGCCTACTATATTATTCCCACTGGCCCCATGCAGTCCTGCACTAGAAAAAAATGATAAGCTTATTTCAGCGATTTAGCTTCATTATCTTTAACGTAATATCATTATATTACACTGCAGGATAACACACACAGTGCAATATTGTATTAAGATAAAAATTATTCCACATTATTGTAGATTAGCTGCACTCACAGAAAAATCACATTTTTGTGAAACTCTAAAGAAATATTTCCTCTTGTTATTTTTCGCAGCCTCCTTCAGGGGGAAACTGGGCGTCTTTGATTCCCATAATAAACAGTTGGGTCTCAGTGAGTCGATGCCACCGGGTGCCAGGCTGCACATTTCTGTTCTGCTGTCCATCGTCTCAATTCCTCTCTCCTGTCATTTGTCCCCATTTCTCCCCCTGACTCTATCTCTCACTCTCTCTGTTCTGCTCTCCCTCGCTCCCATCTGCTACCTCTGACGCTCTGTTTGCTCTCTCTCTCTCGCTCACTTTTAGCTCCATTTTATCACTCTCTTCCTCTGCTACTGTCTCTCACCGCTCTGTGCCTTTCTCTAGTCAGATTTACACTGTTTAATTAGAGTGTGGCCCAAACAGTGGACATATTGTTGTGCTTCTGGACGGGCCCCACAAACAGCGGGACATTATGTGTTTGTGTGTGGTCACAGAAACATTGTGGAAACTCATCAGTCAGCCAGAGGGAGGGACAGAGTCTGCCTACACACACACACACACACACGCACACACAAGGGGCCGGTACAGAGAGATGGAAGGAGAAAAGGGAAGGAAAGAAGGAAGGAGACAGGTAGAGAAATGGAGCTCCACAACATGCCAGCTGCTCGCCATTGAAACCTCTCCCTGTATCTCTTTGTTTTAAGGCCTCGCCTCCATCTACAGCTGGCAGCTTAGCCTTTTCATGGTCTATATATTCTTTTTATTTGCTACCGTAAAACCTCCAGTAAATAGCCCGGGCCCGTTTACTCGCTACAATGTGCAGCGCACTGCGCTTATTGGAAACAAGCGATTACCGGAGACACTTTTTCTCTCCCTGTGTGTGTGAAGAAACCAACTTCTGCTTCTTCAACTTAATCCCCCGTCCCTTCCCGTGTCTGTCTCTGACACTTTGTTTGGATTCGAGCCAAAGCACCAATCTGCTGCGTCTCCAGATTTTTGCTCGTGGCGCTTCTATTAAAGCCAGGCTGCAGATTTGGGGATGAATGTATAGTTTTTACAGTATTATCACATGTCTCTGCTGTACTATGAGCCTTTGCGCACGCATGTGTTGCCCCCCTTAAACACACACAAATGCAAAGAAGCCTAATGAGAACACATTTTTCACGTACGTGTGCCCGTTTGATGGAATAATTCCTCAAGTGCAGACACACGACCAGCAGATGGATGCTGGGTGCTTTGGCTGAGTGGTGTGTTTGTGTGTCGGAGCAAGCGAGTCTTATTTGTGTCACCATGAATATGTAATTAAGCCGCCTTTGAGAAAAGACGACGTGCCGCAGTAGGGGGTCCACAAGGCTGGGACCCGGGTCCCTTTTTGTTTCCCTTTTAAGGTTGTTACGGGTATTGTCCCGCGTTGAGAGGGAGAGAAAGGAAGGAGGGGAAAGAAAGGAGGGACAAGGTTAAGAGCGGAGGGATACTAAGAGTGGAGCGAGTGAATAAAAAGAAGAGAAAAGAAAGAGAGAGGTGTTTTTTTTCTTCTTCTTTTCGTATGTGGAGAATTTGACATTCAGGATCCTTTTTGATAGGAAACAAAGCTGCACTGTAAAAGCCCATTCAGCTCCTGGTTGAGTGTGGAGAGAGGATTGAGGAGGAGGAGGAGGGAGCGAGGAAGTGCGCTGAGCGGGCGTTGGGTAGCCGCCTGAAGGATTAGTCTTTCTCTCCTTCGTATCTTTTGCCACTTCACTCTGTCTTCCTTTGAAACTTTCTTCTCCTCTCCTGCTCTTCTTTACACGTCTTCAGTTTCTCTCTCCCTCAGTCCAACCCCACCCTCCCTTCCTCACCCCCAACAGTACCCCTTTTCTCCCGCCCTTCCCCTCTGTCTCTCTCCTTATGCCAAAATTGTCTGGTAATCTCGTGGTCCATCTGAAGGAATATGCAAAAACCTGAAACCATAATTACTATAATCACCACTGTAACTTTTTACCTCCTAGGCTTACGTCTGCACTTTACATACACACACACACACACACACACACACGCAAACACACACACAGGAGACGTTAGGCCTGTTTTTGAAAGGGGACATTGTAATGCGGTAGGATGCCGTGAAAAAGGGGATTTAGCACGTGTTGTAAAACGGTTTCTGGTTGCGTGTTCTCCTGCTGTAGACATGATGTAATTTACTGCACTGTACCCCATGTAAGCTCAGGAAAACAAGGGAGTAACACAAAAGCACACGCGTACACAGAGGCCGGGAATAAATGCACGAAATGACAGAAAAGCCGAACAACTCAGTTTCCAGCATAAGATCATGACAATGATGCACACACACAAAAACACACACGTGGTACAACAAGTGCGTTAGCGTATTGTGGCCTCACACCAGCTGTAATAAGGAACCCTGTATATTTTACTCAGCGGGCGACAAGATTACGTGTAAGCAGTTTGCTTTGATTCATTTGAACACAGCGTTCTAAGTGGCTAATGAATATGAGCAGTACTATGCTGAGAAAGCAGGTTTGTGTGTCCATTGTGTGTGTGTGTGTGTGTGTGTGAAATATTACATTGTTATTTCCCAGTATTATCCATGCACACTGATTTTTTTCCCCCCTCCCCCCGAGGAGCACAGGTAGGAAGAAGATTGTGTGTGTGGAGAGAGAATAATGACTCTCTACTGTAAAAGTCTTGCCTTCTGAAATCTTTTGTTCTCCGGGTATAAAAAAAAAACGGCGGTATATAGGGGTGAAAGAGGCAGGAGAATCAGAAAGAGCCAGGCAGAGCGATGTTGAGGGAGTGGGCGGGAGAGAGATATAGTGACTGGGATATAGGGACATGAAGCGTGAGAGCGAGATAGGGAGAGACTGCGGGGTTAGTAATTAATCACAGTTCTCACAGAGGGACGAGATTGGATGAAACACAACAGTGAGAAAGGGCTGACTGAATAATTTCACTCCACTTTAATTTACAGTTATACGCCGGCTGTGAAGTTTATGTCACTTTCACTTAGAGGACTACATTTTAGGGTTTGGATTAAAGTCATAACTATTTGAACCTGTAGAGGTCAGAGGCTCTGGGATACAGACCTGACCTAAATAAGTAGATTATATCCAAGAGGGAAAGGAGGAAGTGGTTTTTATCATTGAACTATCACTGTTAAAAATCACAGTGGCTGTTGGCTGTTAAAGATAATGCAAGAGTAGCGTCGGTTTAGCTCAGCGGTTTAATCGGCAGCCCATGTTCAGAGACTACAGTCCTCGATGCAGCGGCCCCGGGTCGTCCCCCATTCTCTCATCCCCTGTTTCCAACACTATCTACTGTCCTCTCTATAAATAAAGATATAAAATGGGTATTATGCTAATTTCAAGCTTTATATTTCTCTCTGTGATACCTGTGGAGTAGCTTAGCATAATTTACAACTAAAAAAACTCCTCATTTTTCTCACACTGGTGCTCTGTGCAGGCCCTCATACAGCCTCAGTCAGCTCTGTCCCTTTAAGAAACCCCGCCCCTACTTTCTTCTGACTGGCTACCTCTCAGAAACCTGCCGAGGCTGCACTTTGTGACGTCACAACAGCAAACAGCTCACCCACACAACGCCATACACGCCGTCTGCCATCTGCCCTGTACAGTGAAAACTGGGATTCATCCGTGAAGAGAACACCTCTCCAAAGTGCCAGACGCCATCGAATGTGAGCATTTGCCCACTCAAGTCGGTTACGACGACGAACTGCAGTCAGGTCGAGACCCCGATGAGGACGACGAGCATGCAGATGAGCTTCCCTGAGACGGTTTCTGACCATTTGTGCAGAAATTCTTTGGTTATGCAAACCGATTGTTGCAGCAGCTGTCAGATTTAGACAAATTTGTGAACAATATTTGAGAGAAATAGGCCTTTTGTGTACGTGGAAAAAGTCTTAGATCTTTGAGTTCAGCTCATGAAAAATGGGAGCAAAAACAAAAGTGTTGCGTTTATATGTTTTTTATGGTGTGAAGTTTCTGTAGGTAAAAATATGGTGGACGAATCCCCAGGCTGCTCAGCTCAGTCTGCAGGCTTCCGTGAACGCCAGGTTTCACACAGATTTTTCTACACGCTGTACTTTCTGACGTCACAAAGTGCAGCCTCGGCAGGTTTCTGAGAGGTAGCCAGTCAGAAGAAAGTAGGGGCGGGGTTTCTTAAAGGGACAGAGCTGACTGAAGCTGTATGAGGGCCTGCACAGAGCACCAGTGTGAGAAAAATGAGGAGTTTTTTTAGCTGTAAATTATGCTAAGCTACTCTACAGGTATCACAGAGTGAAATATAAAGCTTGGAATTAGCATAATACCCATTTTATGCCTTTTATTTATAGAGAGGACAGTAGATAGTGTTGGAAACAGGGGACGAGAGATTGGGGGACGACCCGGGGCCGCTGCATCGAGGACTGTAGTCTCTGAGCATGGGCTGCCGATTAAACCGCTGAGCTAAACCAACGCTACTCTTGCATTATCTTGAACAGCCAACAGCCACTGTCATATTTAACAGTGTAGATAGTTCATCGATAAAAACCACTTCCTCCTTTCCCTCTTGGAGATAATCTACTTATTTAGGTCAAGTCTGTATCCCAGAGCCTCTGACCTCTACAGGTTCAAATAGTTATGACTTTAATCCAAACCCTAAAATGTAGTCCTCTAAGTGAAAGTGACATAAACTTCACAGCCGGCGTATAACTGTAAATTAAAGTGGATTGAAATTATTCAGTATGTGCTTAAATTGTGTATGTGGCTGTGACGTTCATGTGTTTTTTACAGTCTTATACAAAAGGACAGTCTAGCTGCTTCGTGCACTGGCCAAGGCTAAGTGCTAAAGCCGAACCTTTAACCCTTTAAAGTCTCTGTTTACTTAGTCTCCATGAATAGAGCTAATTCTTCAGTAAAAACTGAGTAAGCTGGTTTAATAATAAAACAGGGTCAGCGTGCCCTGGTTAGTCTGAAGAAAGTTTCTCTCTGCTTCACACAATGAAAGAAAGCACTTGTATAAAAGGTGTTTTTTCGCTTTATGAAAAATGAATCGGCTTATTGTCTGGTGGGTTGCTTGCCCTCTTCTCGTCGAGTTTCTGCATGAAAGGGAATTTATTCAGCACTTGTTGCCAGTGCTGGGCACCTTTTTCCTGCAGGTTCTTCTTCACCTGGTCTGCTTTTCATACCTTGTGTTTTATTGCATCTTTTTATATCTCTCTGTTTGGTGTGCAGATCTTGTTATGCAGGTTGTCCTACAGGGAAATCACTTTAATATAGAGCGAGATGAGAGGGGTGCAGTGTGATTAAAAAAACGACAGTTCGCTCTGGTGTTGGATTCATATTGAAGGGAAATGTACACTTGGACACTTTATTTTGAAGAACAACCAAGCTAGATTCCTAAAAATATATAAAGACAGACTGTCTGCACAGGCATTATTAATGGAGCTATGATATAAAGCAAACGTATTATGCAGCGACAAGAGGCAAATAAGCGTATTCATGTTATTGGACTGAGTCGGTTTAAAATCCGTTCGGATTAAGACAAGATTAAAAAGCATATTTCATTTTTGGCTCTGACTTATTAATACATCAATTGAGGCCTTAAAAGCCTTTATACAGTGATTAAAAAAAGTCCAGAGGGTCAACTGTTCCCTACTAACTTTGAGCCGGCCGCTGGTGGAGATAATCAGATATTACTTTTAGGGAAAGGTTGTTACACAGCAGAGAGGCCGGAATAAAATGAGGTGATGGCGAGGTCGATGGATTAAGGCTTTAAAGTTGTTTTTGAATGATTGAGAGATTTAAGATCTTCTCTCCTTCAGTGTCTCGGCGACCTCGCAGTGAATGTCAGGTTTTATTACGGGCGCTCGGCGTTGTGACTCAGCAGTGCAGCTATAAAAGAACAGACCTACTGACTTGTTTTGTGCTGCTGTTTATAGCATGATGCAGCTATGCTTTGTTTTCATCGATTCTCTCCCACACACACTTTGTGCTCGTGTGTAGTGCACATGACTTGTATGTGCTAACCTGTTAGCTGTGCTGCTCTGGGGCCTCTGGCTCTCTATAGGCTGTTTGTCTCACAACATTTATTGATGTTTAAAATATAAAATATATCCTCCTGAAAATCTCTTTCTTTCTTATTTTCTTTGCTTTTATTTTGTGTTTTCATCTCCTTGGATATTTGTAACATTTACAGTCACATGGTGCAGAAGTAGTCTTGGATTTCACGGCACTTTTGCGCTCATTAGATGAATCCAGGACAGTTTGTCATTAAACAGCCCTTCACAATAAAGTGCCACTTTTATTTTGGTGGCAACTCCTGCTCAAACATCCACAGACTCTGATTTAATCTTCTTGTTTATATGTGCAATATGATGTAAAATAAAGTAACCCACTGATACAAACATGACAAGATGAAGGGATGACATGATGACACCAGTGTGCTTCTCATTTATATTTAACTCTTTCCCTTTGACTGACAAACGACAACCTTCCCCTGCACGTCTGTCAAATCAAACCCTGTTTCTAGCTCATTTAGTTTCACATTGATCGGGTCAGGGTTTTAAACTCGCCCACTCTTAACTTATTTTAATAATTAAACATCTAAAAGAAGGATCAACACTTGTTCGAATCAAAGATGGACCCCGTCTGACACGTGAAATGTGGAGGTATCGCATCATTATCGGTGGTTCGGGAGGATGGAGATTGGCGCTCCCCGCTGTGATCAGACTGCTGATGAAATCAAGATGCAATTTTTACATGAACCAACGCACACACATGCTGGAAATGTAATTTTGGCACAGCGGGAAAAAGTTAAAGGAACAAAGTAAGACTTAAATTGCCCTCCAAATATGTCAAAAAAACACAATTTTAGTTTGCAAAATGATATTTATGTTCTTTTAACTCAATAATGAGAAATACAGCGAAAGACTGGAGCAAAAACAAATGCAACAATCCGAACCTTGTCCTGGTGTTAGCCGGCATCTCTCCAAAGACATAACAGTGCTACTTTGATGTTGTAAACAAGTCAGACAGTAATTAGGAGCTCTGTTTTATTCTGTCTGCAGCAGCTCTGCTTTTCATCGGGGCGCCATGTTGCTTTTTGCTCAGCTTCATTCAGCTCCAAATCCAACATCAGAAAGACCAAAAGATCTATCAAATCATTTAACTTACCGGTTGGAAAAAAAAGTTTGTAAATGTAGACAAGCACCTTTTTGTTTAATCCACTGTGTGCTGGTTTGGATGATGTGCTCCTGACCGTTTCACTGGCCTCAAAGAAAGGAGCGAACATCCACTGCAGATGATTAAATTCCAAAGACAAGTGTTGCAGTCTGGAAGCTTTACCAGAGCACATTTTTCTATAGAATCTACTTCCTTTCAATGCTGCATTGATGTTCTAACAAAAACCTTTTCTACTGCTTTAGCACTTTTATTCTTTACTTGTCAAACTGAAAAATTGTCTGTTGTGTGTTTGGACACTTTGGCTCGAGGGCTTGTTTCTTGTTTTTGAGTGCAAGCTTGTGGCTCTTGAGTCTTTGTGCGGTTTTTGTGCCCCACACGCGCCTTGTTTCACTCTCGGCTCAATAAAAAGGCACAGATTAGCTGTCTCTTAACAGAAATCACCTCAAATATATTTTCCTCATTGTCCTAGCTCTGACAAAAGTTCATTTTACACACCTATTACATCAAAAGATCGCACTGACCCACAGGTGTTTCACATCTGAGGCTGTAATCCAGCTCATTTCAGACGCTCTGGCTCCAAAATGTTCACCTCAGGCGGATCTCGCTGTTTCGTTGGTTTCCTTTATTTTTCCTGTTGCCATCATCATCTTCTCCCCGAGGCACAGCTGCTGTAGTGGTGCAGTAACGGTTTTCAGCTCACAAACTGGCTCGCTGTCCGATGACATGTGGCTCAATCTACCCGCCAATACTGAAACACACATGCACGCACACACACAGTATATTAAGGGACAAGTGTCTCTGCCCTGTTGAACACTTGCATACAAGGGGGGTTTCCAGATAGTGCAGCCAACACACTGACACAAACACACACACACACACACACACACACACACAGGGGCCCTGAGTGGTTAGTTTGGCAGTTACAGTGTGAGTGTGGATGGACACTGCGTCTCCATATGCAGGAGCTGTTGTGTTCTTGGCAGGTTTGGTGAATCCTGTCACTCTCCTGGAGCGTGTCTGATAGTTTGGCAGTTTCAGTTTCAGAAAGGCGGGAAAAGCCACCTGGACAGTTGTAGGCGCTCATTATCCTCAGAGTCTGATGCACATCGCTCAGTCTAATCGTGTTTATAGTAAGTTTGTTCTAACTTTCATTCTTTCAGGCATCCATTTTGGAGATGTGGTACAATTTGCTATTGAAATTGTGGAATTAGATTAGATGATATTTGGCAGTAAATCAAAATTTATAGCTTAAATGTTGCCTTTTCATGTGCTTTAAGTCGTCTGATTTTAAAGGGTTGGTGTCGTGATTTAAAGGGTCACTGTGGTGATTTATTATTACACTTGTATTCAAGCCAGGGACTCACACGAGACAGATTTTTGGTGGTTGAAAATTGAAGCAGCAGAAGCCGAGATACTCTGACTTTAGAGTATCTAGTTTGGGTCAATCCTTAAAAACACTGGATTATGCTAAATACAAGTGGAGGGGATCTTTCATTGGACCAACATCTACAAATCTCCCTCAAAGCAATCGAAGAAAACTGTTTTTAGAGATTGAGTAGACCTCCTTGTGACCAGTTAACTAAACTTTGTGTGTAAAATTGGTGCACTGTCCCTTTAAATTGTTACTCTGAAGTGCTGAAGGTAATGATAATAGTTCCTAAAAACATTGTGATCTTTGATTTTGTTGGACTCCTATCCTGTTTTGATTATAATGTGGACGCTAACACATACACCAATCGGCTATAACATTATTACCACTGACAGGTGAAGCTAATAACATTGATTAACTCATTACAATGGCACCTGTCAGTGGCTGGGATATGTTAGGCAGCAAGTGGACATTTTGTCCTCGAAGTTGATGTGTTGGAAGAAGGACAAATGCTGCTAACGTCTTGGTGCCAGATACCTCAGCACACCTTCAGAGGTCTAGTGGAGTCCATGCCTCGAAGGGTCAGGGCCGTGTATAGGAGAGAGTTTAGGAGAGTGATCATTGCAATTTATTTCAATGGTAACTTTAGCCAATACAAAAGGTTTACAGTGTTGCCTTAGTTTTTGCAGCTGTCTCAAAGTACCACAATCCTTTTTAAGCTTTCAAACCACTTTTGGCTCCACACAGCGCAGTGTACTGAGCCACATCATGCCCGAACATCTACCTCACATAAATTGGTTGCAACTGTACCAGCTGCTCTCAATTCCCGCATTGTTAGCTACTTGTTTAAGTGTGCTTCACGGTATGTTCTGTGTGGCCAGTAGCCATCTGTAAGCTGTATATTTTGCGTTTTTGCCAATGACATCATGTGTGTGGGGTTACTTTTTCAGTGCGCAGATGAATAAGCGTTACACTTATGTCATAGTGTCACAGCAGGGTTATTTGACCACTTCAAAAGAAGATGAAATAAGTGTCAGCGAGCCTCCCTCCGTGTTCTCTCCACTCTGCGTTCATCTCTGTTTCTCCTTTACTCTGCCTCATGTCCGTCTCTTCTTCTCTCCCTCTCATCTTTCTCCACTTTGGTGCGAGTCTCTTCCCTCCTTCCCTCCATCCTTCCTTCCTTCCATCCTTCCTGGGGGAAGGGGAGATTTAAACTTTGAACAAAAGACATAAGGAGGAAAACTTTGCAGAAACATTTGAAGTGTTTTTCCCTCTTCTCAGCTCTGAGAAATGTCATCCACACCCAAGAAACGGTTTCAAAAGAAGCAGAAAGAAGCTGACTAAAGCCAGACAATGCCCACGGCTCCCTCCAGCTCCTCCAAATCCTTGTATTGTTGCAGTGGTTATTTGTGTTGCTTCTTCCTCTGAGCTCCTCCGGGGTTTTTGTTTATCTCGGCTCAGCGCTGAGGTCTTGTCAGAAAATGAGGGCAGGGCTGCCGTTTTGGCCCCAGGTCAACTTGGAACTCACAAAAGTTTGTCTTTGGTTTTGAAAATGAGCCGAACTCTGAGATAATGGCAAACTTGTCAGCTGGTTTCTGACTTTGTGGCAGCATGTGTTACCGAAACAGAAAGAGCTCAACAGGTGGAAAGCTACCACCTTGTGATCTTATTTCGCTACGGATTCATAAATGCCAAACCTGCTGGCAGTTTAACAAGTAATACTTGCTTGTTTGTGATGCATTAAACATGATATTCCACCTCATACTTCCTGTTTGTATTGGTGATAATTGATAGAAATGTAACTATTAGGATTTACTTTCTTTAAATGAGCAAACGCTCTGTAAGCTTTAAGATTAAGAGCAAATGTTGTCTCTTAATCTCCAGCTGTAAGGCATGTAAGTATGTGGAGTGAAAAGAGCTCTCCTCACCTTCAAAAATGACTTTAGTGCTCTTGTACAGTTCAGTTTAAGTCCTTTAAGCTTTCAGTTCCATCACTTTTGGTCTTTAGGCCAGAGGAGGGGAGGTGTGTCCGATGAATTATTTACAGAGCGCAGAGTTGAGATAACAAAATGCTCCAGAGTTTCAGACAGACTGGAGCCATCAGGGTTTACAGACTTTAAGGTGACCTGCGCTGCAGAGACAAAATCCTGATATGGGTCTCATTCCAATCACCCAAAGCACATTTTCTGCAATGCTACCTAGCCATGCAGGTAGATGTCGGTTTGCACAGGGTTTTGAGATTACCCTCTGATTCCTGCTTTCACCTCATTCAGTCGAGGTGAGCAGAATTTCCACCGCTTCATTTGCATCCGAAAAAGTAGTCCCTTTTAAAAACTGTTAACAAAGGTGGATTATCCAGAGTAATGGGAGTTATTGTCTTTGGAATTAACTGCTGCTGCAGAATTTTCTAAATATATATTTTTTCAATAATGCAGGCACCACAAACACAATTAGTTTCTCCATTATTGTATTGGTGTGGCAGCAGAAATTATAGGGACAGTCATCACAAAACCTGAGCTCATAAGACCACAACTATACCTGCCATGGCTAGATACCAAGAGGTAGGCACAAACATGTTATTTATAATTTAAACTTTATGTTATTTAATCCCAGTATATTGATGTTTTTGACGGTCAATACACATTAGATACTCTTGCATTTAGACAGTCACAGCATGAGTAGTTGTAGTCTTGGTCGAAGCAGACGTAATTATGGGAGCAGAAGTATTCCCTCAAGGAAATGCCAAAGTGTTTCAATATTATGGGGTCGATGATACGATGGGAAGGCTAATGAAAAACAAAGAAACCACTTGAAAAAAGACTGAAGTTCAACTTTAAAGTAGTATTTCAGGTTAAGTTTCCCTGCTTTGTCTGCAGTCGATACTCTAAACAGACCCTTTAATCTGTAGAAACACAGCACGTTGTGTTCAGGTTCTGTAGACCAAGTGTTGCAACCAATTTGCCTGTAGAAAATCAATCAAGGCAGATTTACCGTCTCCCCCACGTCAGATACATGGAATTGGCTAAAACACACACACACACGTACACATGCAAACACACACATACAGATGTCTCGGAGGTCTGTTTAAGTGGACATTTAATCATCAAGGACCTTTTCCTGCTGGCTGCTCCACTGAGTGGGTCCGACGCGCACACACACACACACTCACAGCGTTCCTGGGTGCGCACACACACCCTGTCGTGTGGCAGTGTATTGATTCTCAGTGTTGTTCTTGTGCTGTTGGTTAAACAAGACAGTAATAATGGAGCAACATTGTTTAGTCTGCTTATTGAACTGTGACTGGCCGACATTGATTGTTGTCTCCTGCTTTGGGAATGCATTTGTGTCTGTGTGTGTGCGCGCGTGTGTGTAATTGTGACTTTTTCGAGTGTATCTGTGGGTGTTTAGGTGTGTGTTTGTAGCCTTGAGAAAGAGAAGGAGCGACTCTTGCATATAGATTTCTTGCTTCCTCTGCTAATTTTTCTTTTCTCAGTTCAGTTCAGTTCAGCGAGTGAAACTCCGACAAGGCTGCAAAAAAAGGAGAAGACAGAAGACAGTGAGGGTGGAAGAACGAATAAGTGAGAGAAAAATTGTCACTAAGGTTTTTGACGGCAATGCGTAGCGGCAGAACTTACTGAGAGAGACATAGAAGAAGAAAGTGAGAGATCAAATGCGAGAGGATTACTAAAAGAACTTGAGACAGAAAGAGAGGAGGAGATAAAAGGCAAGTAAAACAAAGGAGAAAAGCTTCGTGCTACATTTCAGTGTCTCTATCAACGTGCATGTATATTTTATATGTGAGCTACATATACAGATGTGTAATATATGTGTAATCCTATATGATAGTATATATGATTAAGGAATATCACATGAGAGGGAGTGCTTTTATACTGAATATCAGCACTGCTGTGATTCAGTCGTAGGCACCAGGCCGCAGACTGTCTGCTGTAATGTTAATTAACAGTATTCCGAACAAGTGGCTGAGGCGGCGTGACACACAGAGTGAAAAGTCCGAGTGATGTTGTGCTCTATATCAGCACACATTGGAATGCCTCTTGTCGAATCAGAATACTTGCTTGGAACTGACCGTTGTATATGTAATGGATAATGTACAGTGAGCAGGTTGTTATCGCAGAATGGAACCCCAATGTAAAGCTGAGGGCTTTTGTCTCATCACTGTCAGTCTTTCTTTTCCACCGCTACACTGTGTTCTGTTTTCTGTTTACTTCATGTGCCGTCTTCAGTTTCGTAGATCTCTCTGTCGTAGCCTTCAGTTTTTGCATCGTTTAACCTTTATTGCTTTCTATCCGCTGTTTGCGTCTCTTTTTTTTTTCCGTCTGTAAACAGACCGACGTCAGATTTACCAGACCTCTTTCCACAGATTGATATGATTCCAGTTAGTCCTCCGGATTGTGTGTTGGATTTGAATCCCTAGCAACAGTCTGTTCTTCATAGCAACGGTCTGTTATCAAGAAATAACAGATCTCGCAATGCTGTAATTAACCAATCATAATCAAGTATTCCACACAGCCGTGTAATAATGCTTAATATAGAACTTGTATCGTAGATATTGTCTGAGTGCTTTACACATCATCATGAGTTTTGCTTTTGATCTATAAATTCAGAACTAATCGGCTATTTTTTTTTAGACCAAACTTTCTCCAACTGATCAGTCATTGAATAATTTTCCCTTCATTATTTTTTTTTTGCACAGGTCAGGCTAGAGGCACATCTTTTTTAAGTTGCTATGATACAGTACAACTGTACTGTACAAATTGTATCACTTTGCAGCTCTATAACAAGTAACAGGGCCTTCTGTAGTGCTTTAATAAACCTTTAATAAGTCTCCATAAACGTACCTGAATGCAGCATATACTTAAGTCTTATCATGCTATTAGCTCCTGAAGTGCTGTCCTGTAGGCTTCAAAAGACTCCATTGAGCTCAGTGCGTTCCCATTTATCACAAGCTGTTTTGATATTACACAAGGTTACGCCGTCTAAAACTCCCAGCCCAAAGCCCCACAAGCAGACATGAATAATTCATGCTAGTTTAATATTGAAATTGGTCGTTTGTTTCTATGCCAAAGCACTGTGAAAGCAGAATTACAGAATGCTTTGGCACCCAATAATGAATCATCAAGATGTTTTGAGTTGACACTGAGAGCATTCAGTATTAGGTATGTTTTTATTCTAATGAACAGAGACTTGGAGGAAAGTCAGACGTTTCAGCTCTCCACATCTCCGGCTCGGCGGTTGAATTGGTCTCTGTGAGACTCGCAAGGGGAGATGCTTGCTCTGCATTTTCTGCTCTATCATTAAAGCTCTTCCCGGTTTTCTGAAAACACACATGCACGGTCAAACACGCACATAAACACACACTCTAAGCCAGGCATACTCAATAAGGTATACTGCAAGCTTAGACACACTTTGGGCTACGCAGACGTGGCGAGACATTCACATTCACAGCACAGTGACTGCCTCCTGAAAATGATTACATTCCCTTCATTTCCTATAACTTTTGAATAAATAGAGTCGAGGGATTGTCTTTTAAATGGAAATCGTGGTTTATAGCTTTTTTCCGAAACTACTAACAAATTCAAAAGAGCTCTCTGTTTCAATTCAAAGCTTGCTTTTATTCGAAATATTTGAAATGAACAATCTGCTCATCCTCCTTGAGAGAGGACATGCGTCATAATAGCTGCATACCTTGGCAGGTTAGTATCTTTCAGTTTTTAAATCATAAAAGTGGTTCAAAGTGAAAATGTGCCACTGATACACACAACTGTCTGCAGCCAGAGCTGAATTTTGGAGCATTTTTTTGTAGGAGCTGTGTCGTGTCTGTCCTGAGCTGTTTGGGATGCGGTTCCACTCTCCCTCTTTCTCACTTGTCTTACTCTCACTTTCTTTCTTCATTTTCACCGTTTCAGCGTTTTCACTCCTCCAGCTGCAAAGGCCAGAGGCACCGTCCCTAGGGGGCGAGTGCATATGGTGTGTTTGTGTGTGTGTTGGAGAGAGACAGAGTTCAAGAGATTTTGAGTATGCAGAAGTGTCTGAGAGAGAAAGATAGTGAGACACAGAGATTGCATGAGAAAGGGATTGTGTGTCTCCCGGTGTGTGTGTGTTTGTGTGTGTGCACCACTGTTCCTCAGGCTCTCTAATTGGGACATGGGTTCTGTCTGCGCTGCGCACCAACCATTTTGATGTAAGTCCCACATGAGCATCGCTGTAAATCTTGATAATGGTATTAAGCTTGTCGAGCCGGTCTGGGACTTTAGCCTGCAGTGCGTGCAAGCATGCAGAGACGCACGCACGCACACACACACAAGCAGAGAGTGCAGTGGGCAATGCTTATTAATGTAAGAAAGACCCACATAAACACAAACTGCACACTGTAGTCCAAACTCTGCACATTAGCATAGCACAGACAGAGCAGTGTGGCACTTAGACATCTTACTACCTGCTATAAATGTATTCCAAGGTTCTGTGGGGAGATGCTATGGGAGCGTGTGCATATATATATCTATATATTCACAGTTACAGAGATGCAAAATTAGGCTCCGAGAGATCAGGCCTCAAAAATCAAAGTGCTGAATTTGTAACACATCAGCACCTATTTGGAGCTGGAGAAGGTACTCGAGCGGCAGCTAATTAAAATGCACGTAGAACGATGTGACGGTCAGATATAAAGTGACACGCTCGTTCTATATGCTATAGAGCTGGTTAGACGTGTTCTTTTGTTGAAGCGTCACAGCAGTAGGTATCGTCCTGTCAGCACATGCGGCGGTGGGCGACGACGGGAAATTACAGCGTGTCTTGATTGGTTTGAGCGTCCGTATCTGTACGGTGACAGCGCACTAACTCAGCAGCTCTCAGACACTTTGAGGCTAGAAGACGATTTTATGTAATGCCTCTGCCTCCCAGCTCAGCGTGGTGGTTTTGCACTTTTTTTTCAGAGACAGTTTTGTCCATAATAACATAACATCAGCGCGTGTTGTCAGAGAGAGACGGAGAGGACGTGTCCATTACTGTTTCAGTAAACCTCTAAACAAGTGCTGCTGCCTTCAAAAAAGGTGAAACGAGTTCATTTGCATCGAAAAAGGAGCCGAATTCTACCATCCACTCCGCTGAGTCTGTCACTTGTTTTGTGGACAGGGTTTTTGCCTTTCATGAATACACAAGCGACCGGCTTGTCAAGTCACTGCAGCATGTAGTCAAACTGTCGGAATTAAGCTCATTTCAAGACATTTGAAGTCAAATTGTATTAAAGCACCAGGAGGCGATTTGGCTCGTGCATCTCTTTGATGTTTGATGCAAATGCGTTTTCATCACATTTACTTTAAGGCAGGGAAATTACCACACAGCAAGCTCCTTAATTCTGTTTATTCATCTTGTTTGTGTTGATGATTTGAAACAAGTCATATCATGACAGGTGGATTTTTTCCCCCTCTGACTCCAGGGAAATTATCTACAAACATAGCAACATAATTTGGTTTTAATACGGTGAGCTCTGCACCATAATTCTGCATAAACCACATAAACAAACAGACATTTTGCAGCACATTTCAAATGGCATGAAGACTATTTTCTGAAACTCGATCAGCGGTCCCTCCCCCCCTGCAACTGCAAATGTTGTAGCAGCCAAGTGCTGTAAAAGCTAATGAGAGTAATGGGGTCTAGTGTACTCAGTGATGGGCTCCACATAAAGGGAATATGAGGGGGTTAGGCGTACTGTAATATATGGGAATAGATGCCTGCAGCTGTTCGTGCTGGCTCGGGTTGACTTTATGTCTCCATCTCTCAGAGCAGATGGAAAATATTATGATACTGATGAGGAGGGAGAGGAGACGAGTGAAACACGCAGAATACAAGAGAATGAAAGACGAGGAATACCGACAGCAGGGAAAGAAAAACACAGAAGAAGGTCAACTTCTCTTCTCGTGCAGTCAGACGTCTTCAAGAGGCGATAAAGTGTCAAAGAAAAGCTCAGTTGCTTTCCTTTAATTATTGTCTTAAGCACGGGGTGGCAGAAAGAGCTGCACTGTAGTGTGAAATATTAAGGATATCTCCCTCTGAGATTTCATTACAGCAGCTGTAAAGCATACCAGTAATAATGCCTAATTAGTGTCAGCAAAACTCTTACTAAAGTATCTTTAATTTCACCGCACTGTAACTCTATATTTCACGAAATGGGAAAAGTTGTGAAAGCAAGACAAGGGAAACATTTAGGCAGCAGAAATGCACACACTCACACAGTCCTCTTGCAGTTCTCTATAATCCCTCTCCTTAACAAATTGTCTGAGAGTTTAGAGTTTGTTAGTGGAAACAAGGGGGAATTTAATCGCCATGACACCAGCAGGGGAATCTAATAAGGGAGACACCAGTGGGGCTTGTTTAATGATTTTCTCCGTTCGCCTTTTTCAATTAGGATACCTCGCCGTGATCTCTGCTGAGTCTGTCCCTGGCCTTTTTTTTAGTTCACGCCACCTGTCTGAGTCAATTTCTCTTTCTTTCTACATGTCTGCTGCTGCTGCTCTCTGACTCTCTCTGTAGGGCTGCTCGGCCTTCTGGGCATTGCAGTTTCTCCCTTTATTACAGCAGCAAACACACAGTGGGACACTGGGATTTGAATGCAGGGGATATTAAATTATATTAATGCATGCTTTAATTTGCAAACTCCCACAGCGAGGTTCGGGTCAGTGCAGTGAACTGCAGGTCACGGAGAAGCTGTGTCACGCGTTAATGGGCATTAAGACCAGAAATAATAATGTGTTAGAAAATGCAAAGAGGTGCATTAGTGTGGGAGATTTGCTGCTGGTGTTTCGACTCAGGAAGTCCAGTATGGGTTATTACACCCCTCCATTATGAGGGCTTTTCAGATGGCTGAACAGTGCACAGTGACCTATAGCACTACTCTGAAGGATGCTCTGATCTGATATGCTAACAGTTGTGATATCTAAGCTGGGACTGACCCTCTGAGGCAGCTCAGGTTTGGCTATGGCGTGACCGATCCACATTAAATTCAATTTTTAGTTTCAAAATGCAATTCAGCTGTTTCCATTCATTCAGTCAGCTTTTTTAACATCACCGCAAACCCTGACTTCATACCACTGACATGAGTGATATGTGATCCCTGCAGTGGAGGAAAAAGGGAGGACTGATTTTAGGATTACTGCATGCTATCTGTACATACTCTGAGTGGCGGTATCTTAATAGGCGTTTTGTGATTGGTAAAAAGTTTTTTTCTTTACCCATGCCGTCAGAGACGGGGTCAACGGAGCAGTTTGTGTTTTTGGTGCCGTCTCAGTGGTCTTTACATGACTTTTCTTTAAAGGGGAAGTTGTTGTGGTGGGTTGGGGGTGTACACAAGAAGAAGAAACGAACACAGCAGACGTCTACAACACCAACATGCTTATAACGTAAGGATGAGATTAGTGCAGGGAGCCACGGCAGCGGAATAATAATGGAAACTTCACACTCACATTTGCACACCGATTTCAAATAGAGATGGCAGCTGTGGGTCTTTTCAGTCATTCGGATCCTCAAATCTCGTTCAGCTATAAGATTAGTTCATGAGACTCGTTCACCGAGTCGTTTAGTGACATTTCTGGTTCACCCGCTTAAAGCTAAAGACCCAGCTCTTTCATGAACACCTCTGCACTTAATGATATTGATGCTATTGATGATGATGACATCGAGGATGTTGTTGATGTTGATTAGGATATTCATGATGATGATGATGATGACTATATTGACCTTGTTGATGCTGCTGCTGATTATTATAAAAACAACAACAACAACAAACAAACAAAAAAACCCGCCCTGTGCCTCGCACTTGAAGCAGTTTGTTGGCACTTACTGACTTCGTTCCCTCCTGTCTTGATCGTTGCTTGTGTTGTATTAACTCTCAGATGTATGTTGCTTTGGACCAAAGTGTCTGCTAAATGAAATTGAAACATTGTTGTTACCCGTAACGACAAAGAAACAACTCACTCACCTCTTCCTCACCCTCACTCGTTCATGAATGATGACGGCTCCCGTTGCATTCACTGGTCTTCTCGTAAAATCGTCACAATAAAACCGTTACTTGTCCCAACAAAGCCTTCTGACATTATGTCTTAATAAATAAACATAATTTAGTTTGTGTTCATCTGTCAGTGGTTTACACATCTGTGAATTGACTTTGTATGCACACCTGAAATACTTCGGCCCCACTTTCGTTCCTAATCGGGTCATATCTTTCACGAGGACCATTCTCGTTCAGTGGACAAGTGAGTAGTTGAGTGAGTGAGTGACACATTAAGTCAAGTGATACGTTCTTTAGTTCTCCTAACACAGTCATTTGATAAATACAGCCCTCCTCCAAAAGGCTTTTGGTGCGTGGTAACATCAATCAGTCTGGTTTTCTAAAAGGAAGAAGGAAGGGATTGGAAAGCCCCGAGCAGAGCAGAGTCAGACGCAATTGGACGTTAACATCAAGCGAGAGAGAATTTAATGAATGAATCAATGCATGGAATTGAACGGATCATTCAATTCACTATTTTACGCGCATTAGGATGACCGACTCTACGACTAAGCCAAAGCCTCATGATGTGAGGAGTCATGGTAAAACAGCCACTCTGTACACCTAAATTCCTCTGATTAGCTGTTACATGTCAGCTGGTTACCATGCAGCTGGTGAACGAGCCAGTGAAAAGCATGAGAAGGCAAACGAACGCCGATCAGCTAATGCAAGTGTGGAGTCAGTGCAGCTGAAACAACACTATGATCCATTATTTAGACTGCTCATATCCCTCCATCCCTGATTGGATGACCATTTTTCAACAACACAGATGGACAGATATTGTAAGGAATGGGAGGATTTTTGGTTGAGAGCTCATGAACTGAGCCTCTCTGACCTTCTGACAGTCAGTAGGTCGCATTACTTCTGACCCATTAGTTAACTGGTCCTCCTGCTCGGCTCTACCCAGCAACACGCCCCCCTCTGTCTTCCTCTGTCACTTTCTCTCCCTCCATATGTACCTCATGTCCTGAAGATGTGTCATGCCTCCATGTCTGGACTGTCGGAGGGGGTTATGTCTTCATTCCTTTTACCCCGGGTGACAGGGCATTCCGTTACCTCCGGCGGCAGGACATTCCACAGCCCGCAGTGACGGGGCTGGGAATCGTCGGGCTTCCAGTGGGAGCTCAGAGCTGCTGTATGTGCAGAGAGGAGAGACCTGGGCATGCCAAGGGCGATGTGAATGGGTGTCAATGTGGGACTTCTGTGACTCAAAGGAGGTCCTCACTAGTTTAGAATGATTCAGTATTGAAAGGCTAAAAAAGTTTTGGGAAAGGATGAAATCAGAAGGCAAGAAATGAATGCGTGTCACCCAGAGTGTTTGTGAGTGTGTGTGTGTGTTAGTGTGTGTGTTCCTAGAGAAACGGGGAGTAAAGGGCGACGGGGAATGGTAGCTCTAGGAAACAAAGAGAGTAAAAGGGGCAGCGAAGGGTGAAGGAGGATGCACTTGACAGAGGAGAGCAGCGCTGCATGACTGCGTACTGCCCTAAATCTCCAAGCATTTCCCTAATTTATTCACCATACCTGTTGTTTTAGTGTTAAGACAAAAAGTCAGACTATTAGTCAAATAGAAGCCGACTATCTCAGCTTATAGTGGACAGTTGAGGATTGTAACCCTCCGATATAACTGCTGCTGGAGTTAAAAGAGTGAGCGAGCCGTGGAGTTTGCAGACAGTTGTGCACCATGGCTACGCACGCAGTAGGAGGGCGACTATAAATCAGAAACTTGATCCTCGGACTCAAGTGCACACACATGCACAAACACACATGCCGTTTCCATCTAGCCCTAACTTAACCTAACCACTCCGTCTCAAACGTCAACACACAGGCCACTTCTTTTTATGCACTAATGGTTTTCACTCTCTTATATTTGGTTCTAATCTTCAGTCTGTGACCATGACGAGGACGCTGTGCGAATATCTGCAGATACTTGATGCGTTGCTCTTCACCTTTGGATAACCGCTGTTCAAACAAAGCTTATTCCATTACTTTCCCCTTCCACACGCTCTTACAGACGTGTGAGTGGACTGAGACATTCTGCTCCACTAATTCATCCTAACAGTGATATTTTAAGAATCGGATCTCCTTAATATAAAATTGTGAGCCCACAGGGCTGGACGTTTGCCACGGGCCTATCATGTGTCTCCTGTGGTTGTATTTATTTAAACCTGTGTCCATATTTCTGAAACCACAGCCTACATTATTTCCTCTCACTGTTACCGTGTAAAACTAATAACACTGTTTGTCTCGACTGAATCGAGGTCACGCAAAATTTAGATTACAGAGCAAACTTTACCATCTGTTTTCAGCCCTTCTTTTCCCCTGCTAGTATGTCTCAAATACGTGTAAGCTGATCAACCTGATTGATTATTATCCTAGATTCAACAAACAGTGTGAAAGCAATTATGGTTTGATTTGAAAGGAAGGCAGCCTGTGAGGATGAAATGTGAGATGGAAAGGCAGACAGGAAGAAAAAAAGCCATGCAAAGAGAAACTGCTGATTGCGTTCTACATTTTCACTTGAAGAGGAAAGCATCATAAAACTAGAAACCATTATCGGCCATTAGGCTGGTGTCAGTCAGCAGCAGAATAACAACTCAGCAGTTAGCAGGCAAATGGGCCACACAACTCAGGCTGCATGGATGGAAGAGATTCAGCCTTCAGCTGGCTGGACGGTAATACCCCATCCTCCGTTCATCCTTCTCTCACACTCACCAACAAGTATTTATAATACTGTACTTGTGAGGAAATTCATCCACTATATTCAACTACATCATATCTTTAAGTATGCAACATCACACCATTTGGTCCTTACTCATTCTTTATATGAGGATTTTTCTCGTGTTGCTATCCCAGTAAAGTGAACAGTCCTAATGTCTAGAAAATAGATACGACTGGGACGCTTCTGCCTCGACACGTACACACATGGCTCTGTTTGAGATACCCCATGAATCCATCGTCTTGTGTTTAACCAAAAAGGCTAATTTGTTTCCTGTGCACATGTCATATATTCAGCAGCGGGGGAGAGCGGTATCAGCTTACAGGAGACACGGTTACAGATGCTCAAGCACGCACACACACACACGGTCCTGTCAGTCCTCTAACTGGTTAAAATTACTGGGTTTGGAAATAGATTTCCTATGTGTTCCTATGCTCCCAGTATTTAGTTTTAAGCATAGCCTTTACTTGTAATTTATTTTCCACGTAGAACAAAAGCTCCTATTCATTTGTGTGCTTGTAATGGATTCTTTTGGAAAATGACACCCCATCTGAGAGGAAGGGGGGTAATTTTGGCAGTATTAATCAATCTGACGTCTCCCCCCTCTCTGGCTTACTTTGCCCCGCTCTCGTCTGCTCCCCGTAAAGTAAAACAGTTTGGTGAAGCAGTCAATCTGTCGAGTTGGCCTTTCCTTCATCTTTGCCTCTCCCTTTTTCACCATCCTGCTCCCTCTCTGTCTCGCCCTCTTGGTAAAGGAAACAGTTTAGGGAACAGTTAGTCAATCGGACCGCTCCGTCCCGCAGAGGGAGTGCAGAATAACGAGCACTACCGGTGGATAATGGCCATGATTTAGCTCCCCAGTCAAAAGGTTACACTGCTCTTGCTCCAGAATGAATGGATGTAATAAGATACCCCTCGGATAAGTAAGTCTCACATGAACTGCTGTACCGCCGAACCCCAAAAGCCTACTTCTAACCGTTATTTTAAAGGCGAGCTAAGTTCTTTCCTGTAAGGGCTATGTTTTATTGAAAGAAATACAGTTATTATGAGCCAGAGCAAAGAGTGGGTGATGAAGGCAGAAATTAAAGGGGAAATCACAAGTGCTATTCTCATTATCTTGACGCACACAGAAGGAGATGGGGAACCATTGGCCTGATGTAATGTTCTCCCCGGGAAGCACGCAGGAGGACGAGAGGAAAACGGCTTGATTTTGATCTCACAGCTGCAGTTAAAATTCTGCACATGAAGCCGGTTCTTCAGTCGGTCAGATCGTCAGTGAGTAATTCAGTCAATAGCCTGAATATAACACTTGGATATTGTGAGAAATGACTTATAAGAGACGTCCCTCCACCCACACTCACACACACACACAAATATATAAAACACACGTACAAACACACACTATGTTATTAAGTAGTAAAGAGTGGCAGTAATCAAGGATTTATTCCATAAAACCCTCAAGCTCTTCGCTACATTTACAAGTGTTTTCAAGTGTTTGTTGTGCACATATTGATTTGATTATATTGTGTTGGTTCCCGCCTGTGCCCTTATAAGTTTACATGTTGTGTGTTTCCCTCCTGTTAGCGTATAGCTGTTGACATGCGGTAGTGATTTCATGTATATTTCCAGTCCTGGAGTTGACAATTTGAAACACATGATTTCTTTGTTCGTCTGTTGGCTACTGTTGAAGCTGAGAGGGTGGTATACACCCACCCACACACACACACACACACACACACACACACTGAGGCAGGGTGGTAACTTGCTACTGAGTCAACACTAATTATTGCCATATTGTCTGTTTTCAAGCCAACTTTTTCCATTCTGTTAGTTATTTTTCTCTCCTCCAGTGGCTTTGTGCCATGTAAAAAAAATCTGCTCAGCTGGGATTTAGTGACTGAAAAAGAGAGAAAAAATGACACCAGACGAAAAAGGTCAGTCAAATAAACATAATTTAGCAGGAAGCAACTGGTAAGAGAGATTACTGGAACAAAACTGAATCAAAACAAACAAAACAGTGTGTTTAGGAATTATGGAGAAAGACTGGAACACACTTAAAAGTTTTGTCACACCAGACGTTGGCACAGTGGAAATAATCTGTGTTTTCTTGCTTTTAGAAACCAGTTGGTGAACAGTAGCCTTCAAGCTAACCGCTAACTCTCTAGCTAGTAAGCATGTAGAACTGCTTGGCAGTCACAAAGCCAAGCCAATTATCTAATTCAAGAGATGGGAGGCTAACAATTGCAAGCTAACTGCTAACTCACTCGCTAGCGAGGAAGAGGAAGTGCGAGGCATTGACAAAGTTAGCAAGCAGTTGGAGATATAGAAAGCTCTCTAAATGCTTGCTAACTGCCAACTTGCTAGCTACTTTGAAGGCTAAAGGCTTTTATATTGCTTAATACCTGTCTGTTAGCTTGATGGCTAACCAGAGAGTCACTTCAAAGGATTATTTGCGCCAATGTCCCGGTCTCTTAACTGCCATGCTTCTTTATGGAGCGCTTTAATTTGTGTACAGATTCACAGGTCTGTGTCCACCAAAGTTAAACTTAACAACAACAACAACAATCAAAAAACCCTCCAGACTAACTTCCCTCCCTGTAGATAATCATCTTTGCTGTTCCAGTTTAAAGAATCTATTTCACCAACCTTTCTTTGTCTATTTAAAGTGCTGGAGTGGATTTTAACTGCGTCTCTTTCACTCAGTCACTTTGTTCCTCCTTTGTCTTTCACACTAAGTATTTCTTAATTGCTTTATCTAACATTTGATTATCTCTGTACCCTTTAGTAATTCTCTTTATCTTTCTTCCATCTTAATTAGTATCTGTGTGTTTGAGTGTATAGGTAGATAACCATCTGCCACGTTTGTCAGTCATTGTCAATACTATTAGAGTCCTTGTCCGTGTTTGTCTGGCGTGTGTAAATGTGTGAGAGAGAGACAGAAGGAGCGGCGGTTAGAATTCAAATGGGCAGACGGCACTGAAACAATTAGCCTGACACCGTCTTTCCTTTTTTCTGTCTTTTGCGTCTCTCCTCAGTTCTTCCTCTTCTCCTCTTTTGGCCTTCTCCTGTCAACCTCTGTCTCACCCTTTCTCTCACCCCCAAACCTTGACATTAGGACCCCTTTGTCCTCTTTTTTTTTGTTGTGATGACAAAATAGGAAAAAACACACCTCCTCTTATAAATGATTCATAGTACAGGTTAGGATCAGTGTAGTTCCACTCTTTTTAGTATTAGTAGTTTTTTTCCCCTGAGTGGATGTTTTCAAAATGAACTCTTCACTCTAAAGCTCACCTTTACTTCCTGGTAATCTCTCTTAATTCTGTCCTCTTCCTCTATTCTCACACTCCCCCTCCAGCAGTAACCCTAATAAAAAATAAAAAAAAGCTTTGTGTAGGGAAAAAATGTCCATGAGAGGCAGCATGCAGGTGTAACACCAGCGTGCATGCTGAGATGACATTGTCACAGCAGCGTCTGGATCAGCAAAAGGAGGTCAAAGCATGCAACGTGTCTGTTTGTTTTTGTTCTTGCACTCAATTGAACATGTACTAGCAGGAGTATTTTTGCATCCATTCTTACTAAATCTGTTTGCTTTGTTTACCACCACAAAACACAAGTTAGCTCGCTAAATTAAGTCCATGTTCAGCAGCTTAACATTTGGCATGCAGAGAACACATGCAGACACAGCAAAAGTATTTCCAGTCAACATCCACCTCATTGACTTCTACTAACCACGCCACTGTCATCCAGCTGGCTCTAGTGGGTTGATTGACATGTGAGACAGCCAATTATAAAAGGCAGGGAAATGAGCTAAACATGTAGCAGCGGGACGCTCGTGGTGTGTTATGAATAAAACATCAGAAAACTGGCTCGCGGTTTGATTTGGATTGGGCTTCACGTTTGTTTGTTGCTGCATGTTGTTGGCTGACTGACAATATTGGGGGAAAGTGTCAGGTAATGGTGAGAGTACGAGTGTGTTTCTGTCTGTGTGTGTTTACGGATAAAGCCAGACACTGACAAATGGCAAAAATCAATGCCAAAATGTCACAATAAATCTACTTGTAAAGTTCCTCTGAGGATCCCTCAGAGAGTTTCTCTGAGTTCCTCCCCGCTCTTTTGTCTTTACTTTTCTTTTAATAATACTCAATGTATTGTACACTCTTGCTGAACGAATTGTTACTTCAGCTTATAACCGAGATCTGAAGATAGGACACATCCTTGCAGTCCGCCCAGGATCCCTGTTAACTGAGAGCCGAAGCAAAGGAAAGAATGTGATGCAGGAATGTGAGGCGGCCTGGGAGCGCAGAGCCACAAACCGCAGGGTGACCGAGGGGGTGGCAAACCCTCTCTCCCTCTGTCTCTCTCCTTTTCTCCGTCACATGACCCCCTCTCGCCTTCCCAGGCTACTGAAAGATGGAACCCAGGACACACACCAGTGCTCAGATGGCAGCACTTAGTCGGGATGGTTGCCCATTTGAAAGTGTAACTCCACCCTAAAGGCAGATCCAGAGTGGAGTGACCACACAGAATAGACTTTAAACAATTTTATGGAAAGGTTTTGGCCTCGGGTCGCTTTTAAAAAGGACAAACATGCTGTCTGAGAGCCACATAATCCACGGTCAACCTTTACAGGGGACAAAGAGACGGCACAGGGAGGCTTGAACACACGCCCACATATGTGATAGGACACAAGTTTGCTTATATTTGGGGCAACAGAAGCCTTAAGGTAACGTACAAATCACAACTACCGTAAAATTCAGTGTATAAGACACACTTTTAATACATTGTTTTAAATGAAAATAAATTGAAATAGTGTTGAAATAACTTTTTATGAATAAATAGCCATAGAAAACCTTTGGTATACCCCCCAAAACAGACTGCCACTTATATTCTGGTGCGACCTATATTCCGGATTTTACGGTACATGAATGCTGAAAGATAATTAGAGATGTTTTAATGGAAACTTACTTATACAACTTTTTGACATTGAGAACCCCTCAGTGATTTAGCCCTCAAATTTACTCAGCAGCTAATACAACATTTGTTTGTGTGTGTGTGTTTGTACACTCTTCTCACACTAGCACAGCCAAAGGTTACTGCTGCAAGAAAAATCATTATTCAAAACTTTTCTCCAATAATTTCCTTATCGCATGTAGCAGATCATCCAGAGTGTGTGGATGCGCGGGCAGATGGAGGGAGGCCAGAAGTGGTGTTTAAACTCACACAAGTTTTAAATGCAGTTTTAGATTTTAAAGCAAAGCAATTTAATTTCTGCAGCAACTAATTTTCTCCTCCTAAAATGAGGTGAAATAATTAGGCGGCCATGAAACACCAGCGCTGAGATGTTCTGTTTGTTCTGATCTTTTAATTTGTTTTTCTCTGCCTGCATCTAAAACTGGTTGTGCTGCAATTACATTGTTAACTACTCGTGTTCACTCTGAACTTAATTTCAAACCCAGTTCGCTGTGTGAGTCACTCGCTGTATCAATCGCACTCCGCATGGCAGAGCTGCTTTTATGCACCACTGTTTAACTACACTTGCTTTTTTTTGTTGTTATTTTTAGATTGTTGTTGATTGGTTTGAAGTTTCCCATTTTCTAAATTGGTTTTCAGCATCATTTAAAGAGTGTTTTAAATTATATAAAGATGTAAAAACAACCTGTGGAGCAACACAGGCTTCAGTCAGCTGGCAGGAAGTCGACGAATTACCTTTAAGCTTCCAAAAATACCATGTAACTATAAAACATCTCACATCTCCAACTGTCTCTTGCCTTCTCTTCTCTACTTCTTCTCATATTTATTTCCAGTTTTTCCTGTGGGTCAGAGGTAGAGTGGGTCGTTTCTCAATTGTAAGGTTGATGGTTCCATCCCCAGCTCCTTCGGGCTACATGTCCAAAGCGGTGATGCAGCAGAAAAGAGACAGGCGGATACTCCACTGGCAATGGGAACAGAGACAATCGGCATTCATAAAAAACCTGCGTCAACACGCTAATTTTGGAGGGAAAGGGGTACCAGTGTCCTCGGGCAAGACAGTGAACCCCAAATTACCCCCGAAGGCATAGCCATTGGTGAGAAAGGTTGGAAGTGACATGTAGTGTAAAAGCGCTATACAAGTGCAGATGTTACCCACTTCCTGTTCCCTGTTTTCTCCCTCTCCCCTCTCTCTCTCTGCTGCTTCCCTGCCTGACTCGCCCTCTGAGCTTTGTTTCCAGGGGTTTCTGTCATTTTGACTTTGCTGTAGTCTAAACTGACTTTCTAAAACACCCCGAGAGATAAAGACACCGAGTCGGTGGCTTATCTGTATTTTTGTAGTTTCTGTCATTGTCACTTCTCATTGCCACTTGTGTCACTGGCACTGCGGCATGCATGATTGCCTGGTTACACATTCCTTGCTGTATTTCCTTTTGCCTTCTGTTGTTTACTTTAGACTCCTGCATTTCTAACGTTTTATGTAACAGTCAGGTGGGCGGTTTACATTCTAAATGATCATATGCTCACACTGGAGAAGCTACAGAAATTGGTCCTGTAGCTGTATTTTTAACAGCGTAAAAAACCTTCCTTACAAAATTTAGAAAGTTACAATAGACGTTTACTTGATTGTGAATTCATTTCATTAACATAATTTCATCTACAACATTTGCTGAAGTGTTTAGAAAAAGAAGCCCTACAAACACACACTCTGTGCTGTCATCTGTCATCAGTGTATCTTTGTCACGAGCTGACAGCTGTATATTGTACAGATAATTTTCTCTGCAGCACTTTGTGAAGTCTGTCACTTTGAGTAAGTCAACACAAAGCCCAGTGTCTATGTGTGTGTGTACATGTATGTACTGTTTCCATACGTATCCCTGCTCTGCTAGCTGTGTTAAGTGTGTGCCTGCCCGTGGTGGGAGTTGGGAGTTTCGGGGGGTGTTCTGACTGCAACACTACAAATGTCTGATTTTATTTGTTCCTTAGTGTGTGAGCGCCCTGAGCACTCGTTTTATGCACTGACCTCGTAAACATCTCTCCAGTGGAAACTAAAAAAGTGGAAGGCTGGAAAAAGGAGAGGGAAGACGAGAGAGGAGGAAGGGGGGGATTGAGAGCAGGAGGAGGTAATGGAAGAGTGATGGATGAAACGTGGGATGGTTTAAGAGGAATAAAAGAAAAAATAAAGATATGTAAAAAAAAAAAGGTGATGCATTTGAAAGAAGCTGCATTTTTTTCCGCCTTTTTGTTGATGAATGGCTCCTTTTAGTCCGCCTGCTGAATTTATTACCCAACACACAATCGCTGGCGCACACACCCGCACATGTATTCACAATATATAAAACATATCTACTGCACACATTCATGGGTGAAATGACTTTTCAGTCTGTGAGGTATACAGGGGGATATTTAAGCATGTGCTCCCCGGGCCGTTTACTGCAGAGGGACAGAACACTCTTTCTTTGTGTGTGTACGCGTGTGTGTGTGTGTTTGTGTGGGGAAATTGTACATTTTCTCCCACATAAATATAACGGCGCTCGGACAGAGGAGATAATGAATGTCTTCCCTTTTGATTTCCCCTTTGGAGCTCACCTTTCAGCACCTTCTCTCCCTCACTATCACTCACAGAGTCACTCTGGCAAACATAAACACACAGTTGAAAGTCTTTCTGAATGCATGCCTTTTCCTGGTTCTTGCAGGCCGGCTGCTCAGGGGACACATAATAATCCGTCCACCAATCAGCGCTAACGATCCCCAACCAATCCCAGTTTGTCAGGTTACTAAACATTGTTGACTTTCTCTCCCTCTGCTTCTCCCCTTGACATTCTCTCGCATATATTGGTTACTTACTCCCTCCTCCCAACTTCCTCTCTCCCCTCGCCCCTCTGTCGCACACACACACACACAGGCACTTAAAAATGGGGACAAGCACACACATGGGGATTTTGGAAAGTGGTTTTGGACATTTGCTCTCCTTCTAAGCACTTAAAAGGGATTTCAACGGGAGAAAATGGAGGAGAAAAGAAACGGAGAGGGATGAAGGAGAGAGGAGGAGAGGGAGGAAAGGAAGGGAGGGGTGGATCTAAATAGGATAATAGAAGAGTTGTTCCTTCCTCGGAGCTGTTTTAGTACCACCTTGCTCCTCTGTGTTCTCTGTATAATTTATACCAATGGTGTCATTTTGGCTGTGCTTCCTGTTTCGTTAAACCTGATCCTTTTTTAACTGCTGTGATTTATTGAGACAAATCCTTCCTCGTCTTTCAGCCTTGTTGGACGTAATCATATGCTCTCTTTTAAAAACATGTTTTAGCCTTGATAATAGCATGCCGGGAGTGATGGACACCGCTCGCTGAACACAGAGGAGAAGGCCTGTAAATGAGTCTGCTGAAGGCCTTTTGGTTTTCCTGCCCTGCTTACTTCACTGTGAGCCTCTGCAAATATTATTGTTCTGCACTCAGGAGGAAATCAGGAAACAAAAACATCACGGAGTAAGTGAGGAGAGGGGGAAGTTGAGTGGTGGGTCTGTATGATCTTAAATACTTGCATACAAATTTTCTCAGTTAAGCAGGAAAAAGAAATGTCTGCCTTTTAGTTTTCTTTATTGCATTTAAGAGAGGAAGACGACATGACAGGACTCCTTTTTGACAACCATTCTGTCACATCTTAGCAAATGTATTTCTGAATCCATTTTAGTGCTTAAATACACACCTGTCGATACCGCGATACTGACTGATCAGAACAGAGTGAAAGAAGAGATGAGAGAGCAACTGCTGCTTAAAGATAAAAAAGTCCTCTCATCCTTCTCTGTATCCTTTTAAAAAAAATGTACCTTTATCACACATAAGCCCTTTTTACACTGCCAGTTCAAGGCGGGATTATTACGCCTCGGTTACTTTCCGTCTTCAATGTAAAACGCACAGAGGTGGAATGGCTCTGAGCCAGCATCGCAGGTAGTAACAAAGGCGAAACGGCGTCCGTGTAAACTGGCTGTAAAGGCGGCATGATGGTGGAGCTTTGTTATGGCGCTGTGGCGGAACCGCAGTGTAAAAAGGGCTGTAGTATGTTATGCACTTTTACATTGTAGTGGTGCTTGCATATACCTGCATCCTGAATACAATACGGTAAAGCTTCCAAGTTTCAGGATGTCTAAATTAATATTCAAAATATGCTGTAAAGCTGACAATATTCTTCATTACTTAAAGAAGCGAGAAGATAGAACATCAATCCATGTCTCTTTTACTGACCATTAAAGTTAGCCTAATTGCTTGCATCTATTCTCTTGGTAACACAAATAAAACTCATAAAGCCTTGTCCAGCAGACTACTTCTTATCGATTTCCAGTTGTGTGTCTAAGAGATGTAGCGGATTTTTGTCCTTGTACTCCTTGTATCTTTGATTTTATTTGCTTCTTCGGTTTGGTCATTAATCTTGGAACCGGAGGAGACACGTTCAGTCTATAATAGTCTGCTTTTATGAGGAAGCGCAGCATAAAGGCTGCTGACGGCAGTGACAGAAGTGTGAGAAAGAAAGTTACACTGAAGTCAATTTTTTTTTTAATCAAATCAGGTTTAAAACAGGCTAAACGGCTTTGACACAACACATGTAAGCAGGTGTAAACCCGCTATGACATCAGTTTATGAAGACAGGAAAAGATGCAAACTGCTAACAATCATCTCCTAGTAAATTGCAGGAAGCTCACCTGTCAGCATCTGGACAGGTACCACATGATTTTGATGATTTCTGCTTGTGCAGTTTGGACATTTCTCTAAAGTACCTTCATCGGTACGGTCCTGCAATATTTATCTGCTTCTGGGAGACGTTTGTCGCTTACGATAAAGAAAGAAATGGACGCTGTGTGATGTCTGCGGGACACAAAATGATATGTTGAGCGCAATTCCTGACATTCCCATAAGTATCTGAATGGCTTCCGCACACACACATAACTCAGCTATCTCCCCACTCTATTTGTTTTTATTGACAATGTCGGTATGCCTTAAACACGACGCATACATTTATCGCACAGATCCCATTACAGGCTGCATGATAACCAGAGCAATAGAGCAGAGTATGGTGGGAATGCACAGAAGGCTATAAAAGTGTAGTGGGAATTTAATATGTATCACAGTGAAGAGGGAAACACACACACACACACACACACGGACACACACAGAATTGAGCTATAGACGCATATCAGATTTGACAGGGTAATGGTTTCTTGCATTTAGTGACCAAGAAATGCATTATGACCTCGGTAAACCTTCTACTGCCAGCTTGAAATGATGCCAGAATATCACACACACACACACACACACACACACACACACACACACACACACACACACACGCATACACCAAGAAACCCTGTGGCATGGCTGCCCCCGAAAGCACAGTTATTCCCACCGTTATTGCCCTTCCATAAAATCTGTGATACATGTAAAGATGGGGAAGCGCCCTTAAAACACACACACACACACACTTACAAACAGATATACAGAGCAGGCCTTTAAAAAGATTGTCCCTTCCCATATGAAGAAATGAAGTCATTTTGTCATTGTGCAGGCCGCCCTCGGGCTGAACAATGAACTGACTTTAGGTAGAGGAAGTCACACACTGACATTTTTTTTGTTGAACTTACAAACTTTTATAAGGTTATTTAGCTTTAGGGAGATTTTTCCAGTGTTCAATTAAAGACTCACTGGGTGCTTGTTGTTTTATACTTGAATTAGGAGTGTGCGTGTCTCTTTATGAGCCGGGCAATTTAAAGTTTTATACACCTACTTGGAATGTGGGGGAATAAAAGTGAGTGTGTGTTTAGCTAAGAGAGAAGAATGGGTTTATTGTTCCTCTTTTTTTTCCAGCACAGAATGATATAAAGGAAAAGAGTTGTGGCCTGTACACTGCTGAGCTTTTTCTGGGTAGGTCATTATTCAAGGACTAATATGTAATATTGACAGCTAGCGTCTAAAAAAGGGTACTGCAGCCCAAATTCTATATATTGGAGAGCGTTGTCCCCCCTCCCCCGCCCCAGATTCAAATGTTAGCCTTTCCTGCTTCAGCGTTCCGACAGTTGTCGGAAAGCACAGGGCCGAAGCTGCCACTAGCTTCGGGGCTAACTCCCGTCACTCTACACGCACAGCAGCGAGTAGGAAGCGGGACACGGGAGTGCGGCTTCAGTCTTGAGGAGTATGTGGCTTTATTACACACACAGCCTTACTGTACAGTACTGTCATTTTCAGTTACCAATAACACGCTCCGCTCCGATCACTCTTGTAACTCATGCGCACGCACTCACTTCCTGTCTCTCTCACTCACTTGCTCCACCACCCAGACTCGCGCGCTCGGCTATTCCCAAACAGACAAGCGCGAAGCTCACGCGGGTTGCCAGGTTGAAGATATGTAACCTACTGGAGCGCAAGACGTGTGCTTTGACAATGACAAGCAACGAGTCCTGTGCGCCAATTTGTTTCATATCTGGCGAGCCGGGGTGACGGCAGCGGGCGGGATCGCGCAGGCCAAAACACACACAGACGTTCCGCACCGGAATAGTTGAAGCCAGTATTCCAACTTAATGACATATTATGGCCATTTTATGATATATGCAGTAAATATATTACATATAGTTCCTTTAATGTCACCTCAGACTCACCCAAGCATAATAAATACAACCTGTAATCACAGCCTTAACATAATGCAAGTATGAAAAAGAAAGGTGGTTGCAGCTACAGTTGTGTATATTGGTGTGTGTGTTTGTTGGAGCACAAATGCTAGCCTGGCTAACACCGGCTACATGGTACAGTGAGCAGCATCCGTTTCATTATTCAGTATTTTCTCACTGAGTCAGACTGAGTCAGAGTTTAGGTTGTCTCAGACTTGCACAATGCCCTTTGCATGCCTGCTGGGTGAGTAAACCAACCCAGAGACGCTGGGAAGACAAACATGCCGAAAGAAATGCAGACAGAAATAGGTATTTAGATTAAATGTAGCCTTTTTTAATATGGTGATAAAGAAGTATAGACTGTTAATAGTGGTGACTGAACAGCGTTGTATACAAAAATATGCATCTTAATTTGACTTGGATGTAAAAGTTGGAGGTAAAAATTCAGCAGAATTCCTCACGATGATTTCTGATTCAATGTTGCAATGTTCTGTTTGAATTATTCATGTTCCAGCGCCTCTTGAATAGGTATTCTTTAGCAAGTTTTTTTAATGTTAGGGTCTGAGTTTGCGTCTGCAGATACAGCCGAGCCGAGCCGAGCCCAGCTCTGCGTACGCTTTAGTGAGCTGTGTGTATAGAAAGGTGAGGCTTGAGATGAGAGAACATCACATTACAGTGATTCTAATTCAATAAAACTTGTGTAACAGCATAAATTTCTCGTGCATGTGTGAGTCTGCACCCACGCTTCTATGTTCCCATGAAAACTGCTGACCCCGTGCATGTGCAGAGGCAGGACTGCACAGACCGCTGCAGGGGGAGCGGAAGCCTTTGATAACGCACGTACATGCATACTCGGCTTTGATCACTTCCAGTAGTCTGCATTGAATGAGAAATATATATATTCATCGTCCTTTCTGCTGCTCTGTAGGGGAAATGTCTGTCTGCTTTTTTAAAGCAACACAGAGGGAGTGCGATGATCTACTTGATCAGTGTAAAAGTATGCATGTCTGCTAACAGAGATGAATAATGTAATATGGAGCAAATCATTGGAACTATACTGGGGGTCAGAAAAACACCAAATAAGTGCAGAATTTAATAATTGCAGTTCCTCTAGACATATTACAAATGCATTTAAAGAGGGGGTATTATGCTGTGTCGCATTTTAAGACGCGTATATATATATATAATGTTACAATGTTGGATGTCCAGACTAAACGTGGGTGAAGTTTCAAATCTGCAGGTAAAAGTATGTTGGAGTAATCCCCAGGCTTCTCAGCTCAGTCTGCTGGCGCCAGGTTTCACGCTGTTTTTTCCACACGCTGCACTTTGTGACGTCACAGCAGGCTTCGGAGAGCTGGCCAATCAGAAGAAAGTGGGCTTGTAGGGGCGGGGTTTCTTTAAGGGACGGAGCTTACTGAGTCGGACAGAGGCTGTATGAGGGCCTGCACAGAGCACCAATGTGACTTTATTTTAACAGTAAATGATGCTAAGCTACTCCACAGGTATCAGGAGTGAAATATGAAGCTTGCGATTAGCATAATACCCTCCTTTATTTCCATACTTGGTCTGTGTATAAAACTGGATGATATGCATTGTGGTTACAAGTGTTTTTTTTTGTATGGTAAAAAACTAAATAGTACATTTAGCTTTTAGTTTAAAGTCTCATACGACAGAGCCCGAGCCCTCAGTGGACTCTGCAGAGCACAGATACTGCCTGTTGAACAACAAAAGAGACGTGACTTGCAATTTCAATGAAGCTCTTGTTTATTACAGAAGTGTTGAGCTGTATTTAAACGTCCTCACATCCACTTTGTGTTGAATAAGGATGCAAGAATTCCACTGCCCAGGTCTCAAACAGTTCAACAAACCCCTCAAACAGAAGACGAACTGATTGAATGAAAGACATTGTTATTGACTTTTACCCCACTCTTAAAGCCTTGCTCCTTTTCTCTCACAACCTCCTGTCAAATCACAAACACGATCGAGCTGACGCATTCATGCATTCAACCATTTATGCGCTGGACTCCAAAATCTGCCTGCTGTAATTGCTTTAACATTTCTTATCTCCTCCGTCTCTCAGACATTCAGTTAATGTATCTCGTATCTGATGGTGTTTCCACATTGTTTCTGCGCCTTGGCAGGGTGAGTGTTTGCTTTCCATTGGTGTGAAGGGTCCTGACTGTAAGTTAATTGGATTGTGCTGTTTTTTGGAGATCGTTCCGGGCTTTGGAGGAAAATGATCCGTGAATGATGCAGGAATGCAGATTATAAACTTCTGAACACGCACACACAAACACATGGAAACGAAATAATCAGCTGTCATCCGTTGCAGCTCGGTCTCTGCGAGCTTTGTGCTTCAGTGCTTTACCGACTCGACATCACTTTAAACAGTTTGGACATTTCAATATTTTCCCTCTCTGAGGTGTTTTGTGATCTTTCTCTCTTCATCTGTTGCGCTGGCTTTCAGTCTCTCTTGTTTCTTTGACCTTTTTTAAGCGTTGAGCCTCCTTTCCGTGCAAAAAAAAACTTGTATTCTTCTCTTAATTCCTCTTCTTTGTCTCTCATGAATCAAAACGTGTCACAAAAACACACAGATAAGTACACACATTAGCATTTCTAGGCTAACTACACTGGAAAAGTATAGATTTATTGTTGCTGTGCCTCCAAACGGTGTCTTACACTTTACTTTTCTCCGTAACATTCAAACATTCTCCTTCTGTGTCTTTAATTCCACAGTTATGTTCATGATGTTTCAAAGTGAATGAGGTGCATAAATTATATGTCAGTTCTGCTACATTGGCTCGTAGCCAACATGAGTGTACAGCTAGTTTTTCCCTTCTTAGCATCACCGCTGTTTATGAGCAGCACTAGGATGAGCACGGCTTGTGTGCCAAAGTTATAAATGACTCTGTTGCAGAGTTTACAGAATGCTTCATATTTACACTTTTATACATATGTCTTCTTTACTCAAACATACACACACGCACTACAACCCAAGGAGACGGAATACCGCCAAAGCAGCTGCCAAACTGATTGCACAATTCATCAAACACACACACACACACAGAGACACACAGAGTGATTTTATAGAGGGAAGGATTAAGATAGAAACAGGTTACCGGATCAGTGCAGAGACAAATTACGCCGTAAGACTTTGGGATGAAATAAAAGGATTGTAAAAGTGAATGATGATGAGGCGGCTCAGTGGCGCTCCCACCTCAGCGAGCTCTCCCTCCAGCTCTTCTTTCTGTGCCATCATAAACAAAGCACACACGCAGGCTTTGATGCTGCATCTTGATGTTTGTCTGTTGTTATTTTCTGGTGATTTTAATCTGCATTTGTCTCCTTTATTCTCCAATACGCAGCCGATTACTGATGTCTTTTTAAAGGTGCTTCCACGGTAACTAATCTTCAGTCTCTTGACAGTGATTCTGTGTGTGGCCGACTCGCTCGTAAGGCTGGAAGGCGAATTCTTGTCTAATGAGGATTATGACTCGTCTTGACCCCAATTAAGGTGCCGTGTTCGATTTTGGGAGACTCCTGCTTCGGAGTTTGAATCTACTGATCCTTGAAATGTATCTGTGACTCAAATGTTGATAAGATTAAAGTTAAAAAAAGAGTCTTATCTTACATTAATTAGCTGGTTTGAATTCTGCAGAGAGCAGTGGGTGTCATGTCAGACACCCTCAGCTGACATGACGGCCCTATCCTCTGAGACAGCAAGTGAGGGGTGAGGCTCACAATCGCAATAGTGTCTGTCATAATTATTCCTGATTCATTTAACAAATGTTAAACTAAATAGAACTAAATTTTTTCCTGAGGATTCACTTGTCAGAAGTTGAATTCTGCTTCGACCATTCAGCTGAACTGTGTCTGCGAGACTGCTGAGTCATTTGAGATGGTTGGAAACGGCATGGAAATTCTCCTGTAGCTCGGAATCAGGCGTTCCAGGCTCGGCTCACTCGCCACAGGGAATGTTTTGGGTCTTTAGTGGACCCTCGCAGAGTGTAAAATCTGAATATCCTCCACTCCTGGCTGTTCTAAATTAAATTGTAACTGAATTTTCATTTTGATGCCAAATATCTCAAATTGGCTTCAGTTGTTACGGCATTCACTTCCTCTAAAGGACTGAACTGCAGCCTGACCATATGTTACTGACTGTGAGCCAATGAGGGTATATAAACATGGACGACACGTCTCCATCTCCTCTCATTGTACAAAAGTAAAGCCAAAATATCCCCCTGTGAGCGCTGCCATGTTGTGCATGTGAGAGACTGCGCCATAGAGATTTGCTGGTTGCTGCAGTCACATCTGCACATTCAACAGCAGAGTAACTTCTTGTGTTGGTCTGAAGCAAATGTTCATGACTGTAGTGATTGTTTTAGTTACGTCTCCTCTCGCCGTTCCTCCTCTACTCTGCTAATCCGGAACAGATCAGTATTGGTCAACAGAGCTGTCATTCATCCTTTTTACAGCATCAAATAACGAATTAAAAATGAACTTGTCAGAAAAATGAACACCTGGACGTAAATCAGCATGATAAGAACTAACTATAATGACAGAAACCATGTTTGAGAAACATTTATTTGGCGTTCATTTTGATTTTATAGTTTGACTCATGTCCCATCTGTTAACATGGAGGAGGCGGGCTTTATGACCTATACTGCAGCCAGTCAGCAGCGGGCGATGGAGAGGTTTTGGCTTTACTTTTAGGGAGCTGTCATGTCGTCCATCTTTTTATACAGTCTATGCTGTGAGCTTATATATAAAGCATACACACAATGTGTTTGAATTCAGTTGAGTGCAGCCTGTGTAGAGTGCTAAAATGCATTATAGTTACTATAAAACCTGATTTTGCGCCCCGAATAACATCCGAAGCGGAGCAAGACCTTTCTGTGGCCAGTCGCAAATGAACCTGCTCTCATTTTCAGACCCAGTGTAACTCAACAGAACAGACTCTTCATTGTACAACACATCAAAAGACAGACTTGTAGTTCACTTTGAGCAATTGCATCAACTTTATGTTAGAAGCTCAATTTGTTTAAAAGAAACAGCATCAAAAAACTTTCCCTTTCCACCAGGCCAGTATCATTCCCTTCAATTTAAAAGCCCAGATGTAAGACCAAACCCAATATCTTCTTCTTTCACTCCCTCAGTTTGTTCTCCACTTTCAGAGTTTGCTGCTACACGACTGAGGCACTTGTGCAACAATAGGAGGGAAGGAGAAATAGCAGCTAAATGAGACATACTGAATGTGAACACGCTCGTGGGAATACAGATCCAGACTGAGCGATACAGCAGGAGACAAGAGTACAGCAGAACAAACGAAGCAGTGAGTGAATAATAGAACAAGAGGACGAGCAAAGCAAAGCAAAGAGTGCTGTGTCGAGTTTGTTTAAAAAACTCCAATCGGCCCATGCCACCTGAAGATGCAACGGATCCGCTCTTTTCCCGGTTTTACAGCCGATCAAATGCTTTGTTTTACAGCTCGAATCCAACAACAGAGTAATCCTCCCTTCATCTCTTACTGGGATTTACATCAGCCGTAAGATCCTCATCAGCACAGAAGTCCTCTGTCTGCGCCTTCACTCACATTGATTTATTAGTGGTCGCTGGTGGTTTATGTGCTGTCCCTGTGCGAGCTGTTTCCAGGTGGATATTTGCACAATAAGAGTTTATCATTTATTAGTGAAATATGAGAGCATAATTCAGCTTCCATATTTCTCACTTAATCTGGGTATTATGCTAATTTCAAGCTTTATATTTCACTCTGTGATACCTGTGGAGTAGCTTAGCATAATTTACAGTTAAAAAAACTCATTTTTCTCACACTGGTGCTCTATCCAGGCCCTCATACAGCCTCTGTCCCTTTAAGAAACCCCGCCCCTTCAAGCCCACTTTCTTCTGATTGGCCAGACGCCTGCTGAGGCCTGTAGAAAAAACTGCATAATACCCCCTCTTTAAGCTAAGATGGCAACAGCCACTATTGTCTAGGCACAGCTGAATAAACATGGGAAATAACTGGTGCACTGATTTTAGTATCTTGGAAAATAAGTAACCCCTATTGTTTTCAAAAGCTTATTGATTGTTGATAAAACCTAATTTATGAAAATAAATTACCCTCCAATATTCACTCCCCTCCCTCCTCTTCCCTCCCTCCTGACAGCAGAGAAATAATTCTCCGTAAATTACCGTCTCTGTCTCTCCTTTTGTCTAGTGGTTTGAGGCTTCCACGAATTCTCCCAGAGACAAACATCAAAGATCTTCCAAACCACTTTACAATTAGAGTCGAGAGGGGAAGCTTAAAATGGAAGATCTATGATTCCACTTTGAAGAGCGAGCGCTCAATGAAAAACGTCGGCAGAGAAGCCGAATGAAAGTTGTTCAGAGAAGCTAGAAGATGTGGCATATTTTTCATTTGAGGAAGAAATAAGTTAATTATGTATTTTTTGCCTGATTACCTGAATATTTAATTTGGATGGGAATTGGGGGGAGCCGGATCGGTCTGTTTTTCAACCTCTGTTGAGGTGAAGGCTTTATATCTGGGTGCTCTAGTTTCTAACTATCAAAGAGATTCAGCTGTTTGAGGTTGTTGAAATTCTGTGACTCGGAAAGGTCGGCTGGGAGGAAGATGGGTCAGAAGGTAGAGTCAAAACAGACAGAAATAAAGTAATGGAAGGAGGAAATAAAGAGGAGTCAGACCTGCACTCAGTGAAGTTAGAATCAGGGCTGCACCATATTGGAAAAAAAGTTAGAAAGGGTACATACCGTAAAAGTATGTTTTATCAGCGTGACCAGCTCGATGACACACACAACCTTACAGCGTGTGTGCGTCGCAGGTGTAGCTAAAGTAAACACTGATTACCAGCCCGTATATGTAGCCACAGCGTTAACGATAACCGGGACGAGGTGCCGCTGATAACGGCGATACACACACTGGAAAGCCGCCACGCTTAACTAAAAGCCTGCCTCATCCCACCGACAGTATGTGTGACAGCAGCAGCGTTGCGTGCTTGTAGCTCAGCGGTCAGTTCACTCCGTGCAATCATAAAGGGCTGCACTAATGTGACATCAGACGGACTTTTGTTGTTGATTAGTGATAGAAAACAGTTTGCACCAAGCAACAGTGAAGTAGCAGCTTAACGTGATGCGGTTAATTTGCCTCACAGTCATGTGACTATGCACATGCGCACATGGCAATTGATGGTTAAACAATTTATCGTGCAGCACTAGTTAGAATAATTGTAGATTAATTTATATAAAAACAAAAACCTCGGAAAGACGGGCATCTTTGATAGTCTTGACCGGCAGGCCACTAGTATGTAGATTTCCATTGTATGAACATACAGGCATAAAACCAGGTACACGAAACACCTTATTGAACAGAGAACGGAGCACACAGGCCGTGAATGACAGAGTTAAGTGCCACATTTCATCTCTCGTCTGTCTCAGTATTGGCAGCTAAAGATTGATTAATCATTAGCAAAGGGCAGAACGAGAAAGACGGAGAGACGGTTCCACAATAAACAGCAAGGCAAACACTAACAGAAGAAGCAGAGAGAGATGTCTGTGCCTCTGCAGAAAAATAACAAATCCTGGCAGATTGACAGAAAAGAGACGGGCAGACAGATAATCACACATAATCATACACTCAGACAAGAGTTTTAGTGATTTTTTTTTTTGGGTACATTTTGGTGTGTCGCTCTTCTATCTGTGCCTGTCTGCTGCAAATCAGTATTTCATGGCAGCTGGAAATGTTGGACATGTTGGGATGAGGTATAAAGTGTGAAATGAAGTGACGGGTAGAGAAGAGAAGGCAATTCACATGAGAGAAATAGAAAGAAAGAAATGTACGGACAGACAGACAGATGTAATTATAGGAGGCAGATACAGAGAGGACAAACAATCTACAACAACAGGCCTCAAAAAATACATTAAACGAGGCGTCTTTGACACAGGGAGCAAACAAAGTCTTATCTGTTGCAGGACTGTACTGAAAGCGTTAGACTGCTTGTGCTCATGGTAGCTGGGATGCACTTCCTCCAGGGTAAAACTTTCCCCATAGGACATGTGCTGATTAATTAGCAGATAAATAGAGGTGTCTGTGTGAGAGATGCAAATAAAGCATGTTGAACCTGAGGTTGAGAGGCTTCGGTGTCTGATACCTTTGTGTTCCTCCTTTTGTAGCTCTACCTCAGACATTCTTCAAGCTTCTTTCCTGTCTTGACAACCAAATGTATGCACTAACAACCTGACAGCACGGAACCATCACTCACATTTCCTCTCCCACTCCTTCACCTTTCGACAACCCTGCAGCAGCCCGTGCATCATTAGAATGCTCATCACAAAGCAGCAGCGGCGCATTAGGTGTATTACGGTATTAACGACAGCTGTTCTTATCCATTTATGGCAGCCAAAGCTGTAACTAACCCGGCAGATAAACTGCAGAGATAAGCGGTGTCATGGGCGTGCTGGTGCCTGCTCAGACTTAATGATAGCTGCCTTGTTGATTGCTCTGAAGCCAATTACGGTGCTGGGTAATTGGGGTTGATTGCTTTGAGGCCAATTATGTCCGCTCGCACACCCGGTGCCTTTATATTTCTGTGGTGGCGCATGAGGTGTCATTATTTTGTGTGGTCAAATGCAGTGTGGTCCTAAATGATAACATCAAGCTCCTGTTGCACCGGGACATTTTACTCCCAATTTGGGTATTTTTTCACTGACCTTTTTTTTCCCCTTGAACTCAAACTTTTCTTGGGTTCTTTGTGGGCGGACTTGTCGTGCAGTTGCTCATTGAAAGCCCAATTAGAGCTCTGTGGTTTCAGCTATCGCAGCGGCGGTATGAATGTGCTCATTATCGCGTGTGGTCGTACAGTAGGTGTCATTACATCTATTGGAGCTGAGCTGGAGGACAGACAGTGGGCTGCAGACTTGGGGCCGGGTGGCTGAACACTGAGGTTCTGTTCACAGCTCGCATTGAAATGAGATGTAGCCGAACAGAGAATATCTGAAATACAAACTGGCTGGGTCTCATAGGGTCGGGCGTGCTGCCGAAGAAATGGGCTAAAACACGGTTTGAAGTTAGTGTGTGTTTATTTTGCTAAAACACAATTTTTTACCCCCAAAAATAAACAAAAAGTCTCTTTGCTGAAGCCAGAGCTGTTTTTTGAAACCCGATGAAAGGACACACTTTCCCCCTCTGCTAGTTCAGCCTTCAGTGTTTGCACTTTCAGTGGAGTTATGCGGTGGTAAATGGTTATTTGTGTGTTGTGGAACAGCTGCTGTTAGTTGGACTGAAGGACTTTGTGGATTTATTTGAGGGGTTGAGTTAAAGTCACAAGAACTCAAAAGACTATTTGTCACATTTATCATGTCGTTTTTCATTCACATACATCATGTTGTCTGCCTCATTAGCAGCTTTCCTTGTGCAATGACAAAACATCACTGCTATTCTTAATTAAAGTGAGATATAAAATGTCAAACTTGGTAATGAGATGTCTCTGACTAACACCCACAGCTATTTATATAGCCCTTTCTGCCCACATGCTCACTCTAACATTGTTGACTTCATTAGCCTGATAATGAAAAGTGTGGCCGTATAGTAATTATAAATAACTTAGGTGGTTATAAAGAAATTGCAATAATTGCATGTGGTTGCCCTCGAAGGCAGAGCGTGGGCTTTCTTTCAGGTGTCATTATCTTCAGTGGTCACGCAGTAAACATTCATTCTCACAGAGGAGCTTGTGGGCTCAAGCTGTGTGGGTTATACACAAATACCAAGCCAGGAAACAAGGATGGTAGACTGTAGTTTAATAGTTTTTTGTTACATAAATGGTGTGATTATGACACTGAAAAATTCAGAAACCTTTTAATAGATTTTTTGTTCAAGAAAATGAAAGGCTGTGTGTGTTCAATAGATAGTTGGTGTAAAATAGACACCTAGTTAGGCGGGTTGTTAAGGAGGAGACTGCTCTGAAGTCGGGAACATTCTGGGAAGTTTTATGAAAGACTTTAAAAGAACTTTGAACAAAGTTGAAACCTTGATGTGCCCACTAAGACAAGATGTTGGCAACACATGTAGTTAGTAAGTTAATTGAAAGAAGTCAAACCGTCAAACCCAGTTTGTTTTTCTGGGAGTTTAGTCAGAAATGTTCCCTTTAAGTGATTCTTCTAAAACGCCTATCAGCAGGGGTGTGTCCATACTTTTGGCCGACCGCCGGGGTCAGCCCTACACACGGGTCTGTATGTGACTGACTAAGTGAGTGAGTGAGTGACGGTACTTTCAGAGCCGTAGAGAGAGTTGAGACATTGCAATGGCGGATCATAGAGCATATTTGACCTCCACTGACGCGTCTCTCGGTCTACATGGCTCTGGATACTTTTTTCGAGGACTGCTGCTCCGCTGCTTGTCCTCTGTCCTCACCTATGTCCGCAGATTGACCTGAGGCGGTCACCCACATTATAGGTTTTGACCTAGTCTTGTTTTGAATGGGGTGGCCCAATTCTGGCTCTGAATAATGGAGGGCACGAAGTATGTGTGAATACTTTAAAGTGATAATAATAAAGTTAATAACCCCGAAGATTTTCCTTTAAATAAATGTCTTTTAAGTCTCTATCTATCACCGAATGAGGTAACACAACGGTGACTGAGCCTGTGGCCCACTGATGAAAGCCTTTGCATTTGCAGTATATAGTTTTATTACAGAACGGGTGTCTGTGGCGACTTTCACAGAATAAATCACAAGCGGCGCCCAGTTAGTGACGTGTTTTCCATCAGCCAGCAGTGGTTGGTCTGCCAGAGAGGGTAGGCGGAGCTAAGCGGCTGCTTTTCCAGTCTCTGCAAGTGTTGCGAGTAAACAGTAATCTACTATGGCTGAACAAACAAAGAAAAGATCGATGACTACAGATACAACTTCAAAAATAAGTGAAAATCCAAAGAAAAAGAAACAAATTGGACGCTCAGATGAAGGCAAACAGTCTAAAAAGGAAAACCACTGTCAGCGGGAGTTAGGAGTTACAATTGCCGCCTCGCCGTGGTGGAGAGCAATTACAGTACCGTTTATCGCCACAGGTTCGGCCAAAGTGAATGAAACTGAGATCTTCAAGATAACCACTTTAACTACTAACATTAAGATATTATACAGTTGTTACATTCCTATGTATAAATGTTTTAATTAAAAATATGTGAGAGTCAATCATAGATAAGAATTTTATATAAGAGTGGCCAGTCAGATTACAAGGGGGGCCCATGCCATCCAAGGCCACCCCCTGGACATACCCCTGCCGATCAGTGGTCCGCATAGATTGTCGAGCTTGAAGCAAACATCAGAGAGACAGGCCAGAGGGAGATTAGTGCAGAGGTGGAAATAGAAGATGCTAGAGGGAGCGAGGAGAGAAAGGGATGAGAAAGAAAGACACAAATAGCCCTGCTAAAGGACTCTGAGAGATGTTTCCCACAGGGACGCGGCTGATGTAATATTTAGAGGTACAAGGGGCTGTGGTGTCACCTCCACTAGCTTTTAGCCCTCTCTGAATAGCAGTCAAACACTGCCAGCTCCCCTGCTGCAGAATGGCTGCACACAAGCAAAGTGACATCAAGCAAAAGCAAAGCGCAGGTTCTGGACTATTTGTGCAAATATGCAGCCTATTAGTGTTAGTGCAGCTCCACAGCAGCACCGCTACCTGTTCAGCCACTTCTGCTTATGTCAGCAGAATTTCACCTTCAGTAGTTTTCACTACATCACTTCACAAAAGTCAGCTCAACACAACAAAACCTGTTCTGGAGCGAGTTCTCTATTCTTGTCCGTAGCATTGATACTTTGCATTAAAGGTCTCCACACCTGATTATGTAAATGTGTAAGCGTGGCCCATTATGTGCATGTATTAGCACTGAAGCATTGTGCTGTGCATGATACAGAAAAACCCTTTTGAAATATATTACCAGCAACATTATGGATGGAACATTTTGCTTTGTAGCTTCATCTTTTCATCTGCGAGCGTCTGCGTCTATAGAAGCACTAACGGCGCGCTCGGCTCACCGACGTGTCAGAAGGTGTTTCATTGTTAATGAGAGAAAGACGGCAGCATTTCCCCACCTCTTCACTCTTGAGAAACAAAACCACTGGAAGATTGTTATGTAAAGTAAGTGTTTCAGTGTCTTGCTGGTGAAACTTGCTGGATGAATCACAAAAAAGGTCTTTATCTAACTCGGCGCTTCCTCCTGCATTCTCGTCCAAATACACTCTGTGATTCTAACTTTAAAATTTAACCACTTCCTCAAAATGACTTAGAGTTCATTGCTGTTACACTCCCAAACCCAGGTACCGTAGTGCTGAGTGTGCGACTTGACCTGGGTAAAGTTCAGTTTGCACTCCAGTGCAATGAGACTGTTTGAATTATTAATATGGCAGTTGAAATAGAGTATGACAAATACACACAAGCGCACACACACACACATATTCCGAGACAGATTACATGAACTTTCGAGCCCCTGGCCCGGGGGACCTTTCAGCGCCTTCCTCTTGTGTGTGTGTGTGTGTGTGTGTGTGTGTGTCCTGAGCGTGACAACAGGCCCTTTCATAAAGGTCTTGGCCCTTCATCTACCTTGGGGCTTAGTCTGCATGCACGCTGCCCCCGGAAAGACCTAGATCTCTGTGTCTCTTTCCCTTTTTTCTCTTTTTTTCTCCTCCTTCCGTCTTTCTTTTATTCCTCTCGCCCCATCTCAGCTTGGTCTGACTTGCATCTCTTTCTTTTCCCAACCTATTTCTTTGTTATTTTTCCTCTCTCCTCGTAACTATTCATCCTTATCTTTCACTGAATATCACCTGGAGTACACACTCTCTCTTGTCTCCCTGTCCTGCATTCTCACCTCCCCTCTCTCCCATTCCTCACATTTTGATCTCTCTAACCTTCTCTCCCCTTCTGTCTCTCTCTCTCTCTCTCTCATCCGTACACAAACTCATACATATTCTCTTTCTAGGATGATCTCCTTCACGCTCGCACTCGTGCACACACTGTAAAATCTTGCGCTGGTATTTACATGTCATGTTAAATGGATGAGCTGGGAGAAGGGGCTGTTGTCTTGCTCTCTAGCTCTGCTGTAGAGAGACAGAGAGGACAGGCTTTGAGATTACATATCAATCTGATCTTTATCCAGCATCAAGGGCTGATAACATGAAATTATGACGCATGATAGCGTGTTATATTTCTAAATCCAAGACTTTAGTAGGAACTATTATATTCATTGTGCAGTTTTCTGAGAGTAAAAATGGACTTTCTTGAGGCCACATGTGTCAAGGACAAAATCCTCTCCTTTTTTTCACTACTGAGTTGCACTACTGTTATTTTTCAACAAACTATTCAGGGAATAAGCCCCTTTCTTGACATGCACAAGATCTGTCAGACCAAACTGCAATTACTGACATGATGTGCTCAAATCAGCAGCCATTTTTAGACTTTCCTTTTGCAGATGTTTTCCACAAACAAGGTAAAAATCCTGAAAGTAGGTTAGAGAACATAAAAGGGGTTCATAGACGGAGCTGTTCAGGGTGACCTAAATAATTTAGGAAAAATCTGCCAGGTTTACGTCATGTCAGGACAAAATGGATTTAGAATAATCAGTTCTGGGAAAGTTGTTTGTTGAGTCACCACCTGACTCGGGTCACTGCTGCCGTTTGATAAAAATAGGTTCCAGAAAGAGGTGACATGGACGCCGACAATCCAATCACCAAGAAGAAGGCTGGAGTCCATGTGAACAACTTACAGGGATGCTATCCGTGTGAATATGTTAGCAGACCCTCTGCTTGTCATCAACCCTCCATAGCACACAAACTAAAGAGAATATGAAGTAAGGAAGTAACAGTGGATGTAATGATACTAATGTGTGCGTGTGAACGCAGCCACAGTGAAGTTTGCACAGTACAATTTGCCTAATACGACCAAACACGTATTTACATATTAAATTATTAGTATTTGTATATATTAAAAGGGACAAATACAAAGCATGGACCTATTCCAATTGGCTTGTGTGCAACAACACAACTCAACATCAAAGTGCATGCAGCTCAAAACCTACTGCACAATACAAATAGCACTACAACTTAAGTAAGAGCACCAGATCAAGTTGCACTTAGCTGATCCTGTTTGAAATTGCATCATTATATAGCAATGTGTTAAATTTGCACAAACCAAAAATAAAAATTATGTAAAATTTTATTGAAAGACAAAAATTTCATTCCGTTTAAAGTCAACTGAAACCGAGGTTCATCCCCCTTTCAAAAAACTGATGGAAAAACAAAACAAGATTAAGAGTCCTGTAGAAAATAAGGTTGGGACAAAATATGGCTGTGGCAATATATTGTCGTCAACTCAAGCAATACAATTATTGATGCCAAATATCAATGTTTACATTTACAAATATTTGGGCCCTTAACAGATTTCCCTGTGATGTTGACTCACAGCGTCATTACGTCATGACTCCTCACGGTGGCGCTTATGACATGAATGAGGGTAACATGAACGCAAATGTACGGGCCGAAGAAAAAGTTGATCAGATATCGTGATGTCGTTTTCCAATAGTATTAATTATCGCAGAATTGCTGTTTCGTGATATTATCGTTATTGTGGGCCACGTGTCGTATCGTGAGTTACCCTGCGATTCCCACCGCTGGTAGACAACACTGTATTATCATGAATAAGCATGTTATTTTTATTCATGCTCATTTCCTGTACACCAAACATTTTCCCTCCAATAGAAAGTGTCCTCTTGGTGGGGGAAATATACAATACACTGACATGCAAATGTAGCTTAACGATGTACACAGTCTGTGCATGAGTGTTATTCAAATGCACTTCAGCCTTCAATGATCAACTTCCTCTTTTACCCCCGGATGAACACAGATCGTGTAATTGAACGTACTACAGTGTTATTTTTGGACTTTGATTGCTTCTTGGCGCACACTGTAATTCACATGGAAATACTTGTAGACTGAATGGAGTGGGAATGCAAAGCCATAATGGTCCCACTTCATGCAGCTCAATAAACGTCACTGAGTCAACAAGAAAACAATGGAGGCAGACGTGGCCATTGTGTGATGGAGATGCACTTTGCCGGTTGGCTGCTCGAGTCTTGTACACAACTTCGTATCTCCTGTTAATCTCTCTCTCTGTGCTTCCATCACTCATCTTTTCTTCAGCAGCCATCTCTCTCTCTCTTTCTCTCTTTATGTCCGTCATGTTGTTGGCGTCGCTCCCTCTCTGTCTCTCTATCTTCTATTTCGCTCCGCTGCTCCGTCTCCTCGTCCGTCTCTTAGTCACCTTGAGATTCTGAGTGTCCATTAAGGCTTTCAACTTTTTCTGAAGCGCAGTGCTTTCAAAGCCTTTCTGGGTTTACATTACTTTCACCCACGACTGGCTACTCTCATCCCGACATGAAAAACATCAGCAAGCGCGTACACAACATCGAGTATACAGCTCTAAAGGTTAATTTTGATGTTTGTCTGCAACCACTTCCCCTGATTGAATTTTATTTTTCCACGTCGGCTGCTGGAAATCCGTCATATTTTTGTTTCTACGAGTAAACCCTGCAGTAATAACGCTTGACCCTGAGAAAGAGCCTTTATGGCCGTGTGTCAATATGCATCAGGAGTGCGAATAGGAGGTTTTGAAAGCTGCAAGAAGGCACAGATACTCCTACACATACACACAAAACCGGGAACAACAGAAAAGCAGAAGTATTGAATCCTGTGTCCGTGTTTGCGTGCGTGTGTGTGGTCCTGTCAGCTTTTCAAAGCAGCACCAGTAGATTGGTTTGTCATGTTGCTGACTGGGTGCTTCAGTTTTTTATCCAGGGCAAAGCCTTTCTCCTCACACACACACACACACACACACACACACACACACACACACACACACACACACACACACGCACACACATAAACACAGTGTGTTTGTCCGGCTCAAGCTGCCGTCCTGCTTTCAAAATAGCCATTTGTCAAACTCTCTCTCTCTCTCTTTATGTGTGGGAAGTTATGTGAAGCATTTTTTATTTTTCTCTGCGTGTCACTTTTTTTTGTTTGCGTGGGTAAATATCCATCTCCCACTTTTCTTTTCGGTCCCTCTTTTATCCCTGCACCTCTGTGCTGTGTGTACAGTCAACTCTTCTGCAGGAGTGTCCGAGATAAACATCTGATTTTATCTGAGTGTTTAATGCAGAAAAAATGTCAACATACTCTAAAGTTGTGGGCACTTTTATTGATAATTTAATTCCCCAGCTTGATCATAAACATAACATTTAATAGAAATACAAAAACACTGGATTGGTATCGAGAACCGGTATTTTGTGGTACTGGTACGTGATTGGTCGGTACCGATAAACTCATGGACAAACAGTGCTGCTATCGCTAACGTTAGCATTTCATCTTGATTAATGTCGTTTTATTTCAGTTGTTTCAACGTATCTGGCATCCGTCCCTTAGTGATGATGTGGCGTCAGGCAATGACGTTGCATTGTTGTGGTCTCTTGCTGGAGGAAGTCTAGTAGGTCTTTATAGTGCACAGAGCAAAGCATTCGATAGTCTGAGCTCACTTTACCAAATTTAACTCTGGTGCATCTTCATGCAATTTATGTACATAGGTAGTTGCATCTTAAGTGGGCAACACCAGCAACCTCACAAAACACATACAAGTTGAACAGTCTATAAATCTGAAGCAGTGCAGTGTTTGACGGCTTTAGCAAAGCGGCTAATGCTAACAGCGTTACTGCGAGTGCGTCCACAGTGCAGCCTCGGAGCCCCGGTGGCTCTGATAGCAACGCTGCAGAGGGGATTAGCCAAACTAAAAATGCAGTTAAAACACCTAGTTGTTATAAATAAGCCTGTAGTTATTCAGTCACTGTTGTTAGCTAGCTTCGGTTATTAGCACAACTGTTATGTTCCAATTTAATACATAGACAGCGTCAGTCAAGCAGCAGTTACAACCCCTCTTGCAGAAGCACATTATCAGACTCCCTAATGAAGACATATCTTAATTTTTTGCAAAGTAAAGTATTGATAAGAGTAAAAAATATTGGTATCAATAAGCAGTATCGGTATCAATACCAGTATCGATGAAATCCTAACGATGCCCATCCTTGAACAACACATTTGAATGTAGCTCTTGACAGTGGATGTGTTCCTGTTTAATGGGGTTGAACCTCCTCTGGCTGCCCAGCTGACCTCATCATAGAACCCTGCTGTAATATTCAATAAAGTTTGTTATTAACTGGCCACGCTTCATTAACATGCATACGACCGGAGCTCATTTTCTCTCCATCAGGATCATTTAAATGCCACCATGTAACACAGACAAATGGTGTGTAGACACAAGAGTATAATCTGTATTTTTCCTCCTATATTTGGTATTTATACGTTCTTACCTGTATGTGTGTGTGTCTGACTGTTCGCCTTTATTTTCTAATATAGATGCATTATCCATGCCTGCATAAATGATAAATGTTTATCCTCCTGTGGGCGTTGAAGCGCAGAAACAAGCACTTTATTAATATAATCCTAATGTAAGTTAATGTGAATCCATTAAACTGTTAACTTTATGAACCATCTCCTGAGCGGCAAATGATCTGGCGGATGTGTGTGTGTGTGTGCGTTTGTGTGTGTGTCCCTTGCATCCAATTAAACAAGATACACGTGTGTGGAGGACCTTAAAGAGACAGATGCTGAAATAAATTAGACTGATGCTCTTATATGTGGGAATTAATGTCAGATATAGGCGGATAAAGATATTGTGGGTATCTATAGACGATCATGTGACTCTTGAGTTAAGTTGTTTCTTTTATAATGAGTGTCAACAGTGAGTACAGTCGAGATGTAACAGACAGAAACACAGAGATTACTGTACATAGTCGCACTAGCAGCTCTTGAGCTTTTACTGTGGAGTCCGTCCTGAGCGTAGGGACTGTGTGTGTGCGTGTGTGTTACAGTACAGCCATAAGCCAGCTGCTCCCCAATTATACAAATGGAGCTGGGAACAGGTGGAGGACGGAGGAGGATTTCACTCGACCGTCTCTGTCTGTCACAAACATACGGACAAACTGTGCGTCCTGTAGATAAACTGTATGTACACAGAAACAAAACGCACTCCAGATAAGAGCAGGATTATGTGCATAAATATATATGCGTGTGTGTGTGTGCAATTTCAAAGATGATATTTGCAGCCTAGATACATATCATTTGATTACATTTGCAGCCCACACACAGACCTCACATAAGAAGCAGAAGTCTACGTATATGTTATTTTGAAATGTTTTCCTTATTTGTTCAGGTTTTCCCGTGCACCTTGCTGTGTGTGCTCCCTTGTGTGCGTCTCTATAAGAATTTGTGTGTGCGTTTTGGCAGAGCTCTACGAATGTGCACAAACAGCCCTCTGTGTAAATAGCTCATTAGCAGTAGGGGGCATGTGTGTACGTGTGTGTGTGTGTGTGTGTGTTTATGTATGTGTTGATTGATGGGGTCACAGCAGGGTGCCAGGCCTACTTACAACCCCTCCGCCCTCCTCTTCCCTCCGCTCCGGTTCCTCCCTCCCATCGCTCTGTTCCCTCCTCGTTTAATCTGGCAGAGGAGGAGGCGAAGGAGAGCGGGAGCGACAGACACCGAGGGACACTGCTCATCTTCAAACATCGAACCAGTGCCTCTATCCCCCCCCCCCTCCTCTCTTTCGTCACCTTGTCTCTTTACTTTGCCCTCACTTCTCTCTCTCTCCTCCCCGCTCGCTCCCGTTCCTCCTCCCCGCAGTTTTGTCTCCGTTTTAACTTCTCTCCACCTCCCTCATCTTCCTCCCACTGAGAGACGGAGCGTACAACCTCGCTGATGCAAGACAACTTGTCATTTTTGTTTTGTGCTTTCCACTTTTTTCCTTCTTTTTCCCCCCCTCTCTGTATTTGAACTTATTCACAATCTCAAACACTATTGGGGATGTCACCGAGACAGACCCAGCCTGGTTTATTAGGTTCTATTTGACACACTTACGTTTGTTTCTTTTGTCAGGATATCTTCTCTGATGTCTGATTCCCTTCAAACCCTCCACTACAGTTTTCTCATTATGTTAGTTTTCCAGACGTTCTGTCGCCTGCACTTCTAAGTACTGTACCGTTTTGAGTGTGAGGGGAACGTGTGACAAGACAAAGAAGGACATAGTAACTGTGGAGTAACATGTAGACAAAGAACCAGACAAAAACAACCCATGTACAGAGGCGGGCTCATCTCCCAGCCTCGGCCTTTTGCCGCGTCATCCCCCGTTCTCTCTCTCTTCCCCTGTCTCCAACATTATCCACTGTCCTCTCTATAAATAAAGGCATAAAAGTACCCACGGTATTTTAAAGAGAAAGACATTAAAGTGGTAATCTCAAAGATCTTGGTTTCGTTCTCTTTGGCGGCACCTATGGCAATAAACGGTAATTGCAGGAGCACACTTCTCTTTCTCATTTGCCTTCATCTGAGCGTAGAATTTGTATATTTTTCTTTGGATTTTCACTTTTTGTTGAAGTTGTATCTGTAGTCATCGATCTTTTCTTTGTTTGTTCAGCCATAGTAGATTACTGTTTACTCGCAACACTTGCAGAGACCGGAAAAGCAGCTGCTTAGCTCCGCCTACCCTCTCTGGCAGACCAACCACTGATGGGTGATGGAATACGCGTCACTAACTGGGCGCCGCTTGGGATTTTTTCCATGAAAGTCGCCACAGACGTCCAGTCCATAATAACACTATATACTGCAAATGCAAAGGCTTTCATCAGTTGGCCATAGGCTCAATCACCATTGTGTTACCTCATTCGGCGATAGACAGTGACTGAACACACATTTATTTAAAGGAAAATATTCAGATTATTACTTTAATCAACCTTATTTTTTATATAACAATAGGGAAACATGGAAGCAGCAGAAGTTGTAATGGAAAAGCACCGTCTGTGTTTTGTTGCATCAAGTGTTTCGATGGTCCTATTTCATACTTGTGTTTGGTACCATCTCTTTTTCCACTATTTTACTTTTCACGCACACACACACACACACTCACACACACACACACACACACACACACAGCCAGCAGTTTTCACTTGATGGCTACTCGTATGACTTATTCATATCTATACAATGCGTTTGCAACAGCTGTGTGGGGGAAAGGTAATTTTACTCTTGAGTTGTTTTCTTTCCCTGGAAGGTTGGGAGAATAATTTTCCACTTCATGTAAAGGCTGGAATTCATAACGACCTAAACAACAAAATATTCAAACTTTCTGGCTCTCAGTTATACGAGGACGGACGACGTGTCTCCTAAAACGACACATTTACAAACTCTTGTGTCTCATTGTGTCGCTTTGCTTCTCCATTAACTAATGGAGTGTCAGTGATCATTTCTGAAGACGTAACAAAAGACAGCCAATCAGCAGATTAGTGTGTGTATTGATAAAGAGTGTGTAGGGGCGTGTCAGTGTGTGTGTTTGGACTTTTACATTGCGTGTGTGTGTGTGTGTTTGGCTGTCTTGTGAAATTGAATAGGGGGCGGTGAGGGTATTGTGTGGCATGAACAGCTACTTAAAGACCACCATCACAGCTGATAAACACACACACATGCACACACTCTAAAAAAGCACTAAAACACTTGACCTTTGACCTCACCTCCTCTGGAGCCAAGTCTTTTTATTGGCTCCCCCTCTTTTCCCCCCCGATCGGTCCAAACAAACGGGCTCTTTGTTTATGAACTCTGGCTTTGTTACTGTGTCATTCTGCTGCTGCCTGCTGTGTGTGTGTGTGTGTGTGTGTGTGTGTGTGACATGCGGGCATGTTTTTCTCTGACTTTGTTTATGTTGGTTTCCTGACAGAGAGAAAGTGGTTTTTGATTGTCTTCCTGTGCTAATGTTAAACAAAGGCTTAACCAAAAGCCAGCGGTAGCGTGACAGAGCGAGCCTGACTTACAGAGAGACACTGTGACAAACAAGAGGGAGACAGACAGGTGGACTGTAAGGCCCTGAGACAGACAGACAGGCAGGCAACAGTCAAACATCCAGACTGAAAGGCAGGAGAGTAAACACGGGAGGAATGTGTGTTTGGAGAGGAGATTTACAATCAGATAGCCTTAGTCAAACACTCGTCTGTCTGTGGAGCAAAGAGAGAATAAAAGAAGACGATTGGAAGTAATCAAACTTTATATTGTTGCTATGAAAACAAGGACAGAGATGGAGCTGGGTGGAAGAAAAGACACTTAATTACAGTGTGTGTGTGCGCCTACGTATGTATGAATAAATCTCAGTTGATTTCCATACGTGTACATGCAGGACGTGGCTGTTTAATCTACTGTATTAGCAGGTACATCAAGACTCATGTGTAGGCATTTATGTGTGGGTGGATAAGTATGGATAATAAATGTGAACGTATAATTTCTATATGTGTGTGTGTGTGTGTAAAAGCATTCCTACAGTTGTGATTGTGTTTAGCTACAGAGAAGGAAACTAATAACATCCTCCCACTTCCAACCAAACGACTTCCTGCTCAGGTGAAACTAATAAAACCAGAGGAAAAAAAAAAGCTAATTTGATGAATGAGAGGAAATGAGAACGAGGGTCTCTGCTATCTGAAGGATGAAAGGGAAGGGGAGATGTACTCTATATTTAGACTATTTTTGTTAAGAGAACAATATGCAGACAGAGAGTAGATCAAGGTTGTCTGCTCACGCGGGGAGTTCATTCTAAATCGGGGAGGAATTTTTAATTAAACAAGGGAGAGTGGAGAGACGGAGAAGACATGTCAGGGAAGTCGTTTCAGAGATATTGCTGGAAAAATTTCAGCATCAAAAGCACTGCTCAGGAGCAGCTCAAGTGTGCTTCATAATCAATCATTTTCCATTATTAGAAACATGTTTATCCAGTGCTTCTACTGTACATGTTTCTTTGATTAAGACTGAAGAGTAAGATACATTTAAGAAGACATGCTGGACCTCAAAATCCCACAAATTATAGCAGCGTCTTTCTTCGGTTTGGTTCCTCATGCTCAAGACCATTATATGAAAATGGTCGTGAAATAATGATTCAGTCTCAGCAGCTTATATATGAAAAAAATGTGTAATTCTTCTCTTTATTAGTCACCTACGCACCTTTTCTTCCATATATCTATATCTCCTTCTCATTTCTTCTGTCTTCCATTTTTTTTTGCTTCTGTGCCTGTCTGCCTCTACAGCTGTGTTTCAGTGGAGGATTTATTAAACTTGTGACGGCCTTAAAATCAATATTTGAAAGGTTTTATGTAGCAATAGCAATTTTATTTATAAATCCCATTTCATTGCAGGTAAGGTACATAAGGTGTAAAAACATAGGAATACAAGAAATAATCATATAATCCCCCCCCCCCAAAAAAAAATGTCATGAATAACATCTAAAAATTAAATCAGTAAAGCATGCATCCCATGTACATAACCCCTCAAATTCTATAGGATCCGTCTCAACCTCAGCACTTGATCGCGCCAATTGAAGTCAATGCTTCCAATGAGTCTGCAGCACCCGCCACGGTCCGTCTCCGGCGCGTCCAAGAAGTGTCTCTTCTCTGTGCTCCTCTAAAGTACGCGCTGTCTATTTTTGACGGAGGCCGCTTCAAGCAGGCGTCAAGCTCAACAGAGCAGATCGTTCCAAACAGGAAGTCACACGCTTAAACCGCATACAGCATCCGGTCATTTCAAAATAAAACACCATGTACAGACCATAACAGACAACACACTGACATTTTGAAAAAAGAACACTTTTAATTAAGTAGTGTACTCGGCCACGGTAGATGCACAAAATCATGTAATGATATCCAAATGAGCAGTTAATCAACCTCGGAGGTGCAAACTGAACTGTTGTGTGCATGTTGTTCCGTTTAACATTGACGTTATCGCGTGATTTCGCAATTCTCGTGCAATCTTGTGATCTCGTGAATCCAGCTGCTTGGGTCAGCGCTCCGCTGTGCTGCGGATCAGACACGTTTCCTGTGGGCGAGGGCTCGCGCCGTCTGACAGACACGGATCCGGCGGGTTCCAGGCTTAAGGCACACCACATAGCAATCAGACAGCAGTGTCTGAAATATTTTGGGCCGCTGTAGTAAAAAAAATGTAAATTGATCTGTAGAAGGAGAACCAACATTGGTAGTAAAAGTTGTCTGTAGGGCCTACTGTGCCAGTGGCCTTATAAAACCTTAATACTGGCATAGACAAGACAAAATCAGAATACATTACCCTGTCCCCTGAACATTTGTTTTGTATGTTCTTTCTGGTAAAGACGATTTAGTATGATTTAGCAGTAGAAATAATCATATTAAGGAAAATAATGTTGTTGCCTCACACAATTTAGGAGCGATCTTTGAGTGTTTGCTCCTGTGGGTTTAAATAAAAACTTCATCTCTGGCGCCGTGCGGAAAAGAAAACAGAAAGTCTCCCTGTGGTTGAATTATGGTTTGTGGTGATTTCTCAGCTTGGTTTCATAACTTCAGGGATTGTTGCTACAGCAATGATTAACTCCAAAACATGTTGTGAAATTAAAGGGAAAATTTGTGTTTCGTGTCAAATAGGTTATTCATTTCTTCATCCGTCGTTCCACTCAGCAAGTGAGCTATTCATTTATTCAGTCTTTCCTCGGTACAACCAGTCAGTCAGCGAAGCCTGCTCCAAATTGTCTGCTGTGTAGTGAATACCTTACAGACAATCAATAAGGCTTTAATTCATCGCTCAAAGATAATTTCATGCTCTCAGAAGCCCATTGGTTATATTAATACATCTATTAAGGCGCTGGGCTATGAACTTCATATTACTCAGCCTCAGAGGGAGTGTAGGAGGAGGAGGACGAGTGGGGGAGGGCAAAGTGAAGAGTGCCATGACCGGGGCTATCTCTGCGTGTTAAATGAGAGTTTAAACTGTTAATCATCTTGGTTAGCTTCCCTCTCAGACGAGGTCCAGCACTCTAATGGCTAATAAGACTCTAAAACAGTGCCAGAGGAAGCAGGGAGTTCAGCTGCAGACCTGAGTGCAGACTGTGCTTCCTTTTTTCATCTTCAGCTGCAAAGAAAACAAAGCAGAAACCATGTTCACCTTTTTCTGTTAGCATCCATTCAAACCTGCATCTTCAGCTCTTTGTCGGGAAATACACTGTAAAAACGAATCATCTGTTTTAACTTAAAACAGCAAGTGTCCAGGCTGCCTTCAAATTTCAGTTGACTTCATTTGAGGAGGGGGGGGGGGGAGGGGGGGGGTATTATGCTCATTTCAAGCGTCATATTCCACTCTGTGATACCTGTGGAGTAGCTTAGCATAATTTACAGTTAAAAAAACTCCTAATTTCTCTCACACTGGTGCTCTGTGCAGGCCCTCTGCTTGAAATGACTCCGTCAGCTCTGTCCCTTTAAGAAACCTGCCCCTACAAGCCCACTCTCTTCTGATTGGCCAGCTCTTCGAAGCCTGCCGAAGGGCAGAACCATAGACTGTATAAAAAAATGGACGACATGACAGCTTCCTAAAAGCCAAAACACCTCTATCGCCCCCTGCTGACTGGCTGCAGTATAGCTCATAAAGCCGCCTCCTCCATGTTAACAGATGGGACATGAGTCAAACTATAAAATCAAAATACACAACAAATAATTTTTTCTCAAACATGGTTTCTGTCATTATAATTAGTTCTTATCGTGCTGATTTACGTCCAAGTGTTAATTTTTCTGACAAGTTTATTTTTAATAAGTTATTTGATGCTGTAAAAAGGATGATTGACAGCTCTGTTGACCAATACGGCTCCTGCAGCCGTTCTGTTCTGGATGAGCAGAGTAGAGGACCATCGGTGAGAGGAAACGTAACTAAAACAATCACTCCAGTAATTGAAGTTTCCATACCTGTGAAGGTCTTGCTCCAAATGTCGTCACCATCGCAATATGGCAGCACCTATCGCGGGGGCTATTTTGGCATCAATTCCATACAGTGAGAGCAGATGGAGACGCGTCGTCCATCTATACATACAGTCATTGGGCAGAACTCAGTGTTTGAGGGCCGCCTCCTACCCTGTGGCTGTGTGAGAGATTTGTCGGCAAAGGGTAAACGTCACTTGTTCGATTTGAAATTAATGTGTGGTGCTTGTCCTTTGGAAAAGTAAACACTGATGTCTTTCCTTCACAGCCAAACAAACACTTCCTCCAACACATTCTTAACCTACTTGACGAGCAGAGCCGCTGAGCAGAGCGCTGGAGTGAAAATAATATCTGAGGCACACAGAGCTGCTGTGCGGGCGTGTCCTTGAACTGTGCCAGGGGCAGGAAGTTCTGATGAGTCTTGGGCAAATGCCCAAATATAGAGTTCCTCCACTTTATGACATCAGAAAGTGAAGCATCTGGAGAAGTCTGTCTGAAAGCAAGCCTTCACAGCAGCCTGCAGACAGACTTTTTTAGCAGGGGATTACTCCAACATACTTTTACCTACTCCACCTACGTTTTGTTTGGACATCCAACATTGTAACATTAAATATTGTCTTAAAGTTTAAAACAGCATATTAACCCCTCTTTAGCTAAACAACAGAACATTTGCGCTAAAATGTGCTAATTTGGAGACGCTAACAGTTTTGCCAAACAAATTAAACGTTAGCGTCTTAGTAATGTCTCTTTTCTGCCATGTGATGCCTCCATGTCTAATTAGATGTCAATCCTTGGATGGAACTGAAGTAGAGGCAAACTAAAGAGAAAGAAAATGAAAGTACTAAATGACACATAAAAGGAGGAAGCATTAAGAGAGACATCTGAGAGACGGAGCGCACTCTGTCAAAAGAGCTGTGGGAGGAACACACGAGAACAATAACGACTGATGAAAGTCCCCCTGATTGATGAGTCATCCTGCACAGCGGAAAGTGACAGCTATCACTTTTTTTTTTCTTTTCTTTAGACTTGATGGCTTCGGGCCTTTTTAAGCTGTTTTCTTTTTTTTTTTCTTCTGCAGCACTTTATGTTTGCTTTTTAGCAGCATTTCAGTGCAGTCACTGTGAGAAAATGTACTGGCAGACAGCTGTTTTGGGAATAGTTTGTGTGAGTGAATGATTGATGAGTGATATGTGCGCTCTCTTTGCTGCCTCATATTTTCACCCGGGTTGTTTACGGCTCGCTCGGAAAGCTGAGGAGACATTTGCAATGATGTTGGCTCTTTCTCTGTGATTCCGGAGTTGGTGATCTATAACATTTGATCTGGTGATCATTAAAGGAAGAAAGTAGTAGTCCAAGTTTCTTTCTGTGTTTGTGAGGCTAGAAAGGAGCTCTGTTGTACAATGAAACTAAAGAAAGTAGTTCCTTTATCTTGGTGGTTAAAAGCAGGGTGGACCTTGCAATACTGTAAAGTAAAGCAGTGTGTGTGTGTGTGTGTGTGTGTGTGTGTGGTGCTGAAAGATTGTGTGGTCTCTTGTCAAAGGTCTTTGACTGATGTAGTGCGAGGGTCAGCAGAGTAACAGTGATAATGAAAGAAACAGGCCACCGTGTGTGTGTGTGTGTGCGCTGACCTGTGAGAGACAGAACAGAGTTGCAGCAGCAGGGAGTCTTCCTCACTATTACAAAGCCACACACACACCTGGCTTCCATTACACACTCGTTTGCACGCGATCACACAGTCTCTCACTCTCTCTCTCTGTCTGTCTCTCAGTCCATCAGACGTACTGTGCAGTTGGAGCCATCAGACGCTATAATGGAAGCACTTTCCCATCCGCTTTAAGGCATTGTTGACCGCTTACAAATGCACACAGACACACACACTCAGAGGCAGCCGTGCTAACAGAGTACACACTCTACCAGGGCCTCGAGTCCAGGCCTTTACAAAATTACCGACCACTTTCACCCTTTATTGAGTGACAGTGGGCAATTTAGCTTTTCTAATGTCGCTAAAGAGCGTCACGCGGACTTGCACATTACAGGAAGAGCTTAAACGCAACGGGGAGCCAGCTGCAGTGATCAGTGTTTGCTTTTTCACATTTCAGTTCAGGGTTTAAAGAAAGCTTCGATTTAGGGATTTTACAACTTTGCTACAAACACAATTAAAGTGAAAGGGATTTAAATTTCTGTTCTTCATGTGTTATAGTATATTTTTCTTCACTGATGACACTGCTTTTAAATCTATCTATTATGCTGTTTCACATTTTAAGACATATATGTAATGTTACAATGTTGGATGTCCAGACTAAACATGAGTGAAGTTTCATATCTGTCTGTAAAAGTATGTTGGAGTAATCCCCAGGCTTCTCAGCTCAGTCTGCAGGCTGCTGTGAACGCCAGGTTTCACACAGTTTTTTCTACACGCTGCACTTTGTCACGTCACAGCAGGCTTCGGAGAGCTGGCAAATCAGAAGAAAGTGGGCTTGTAGGGGCGGGGTTTCTTAAAGGGACAGAGCTGACTGAGTCGTTTCAGGCAGAGGCTGTGTGAGGGCCTGCACAGAGCACCAGTGTGTGAAAAATGAGTTTTTTTTAACTGTAAATTATGCTAAGCTACTCCACAGGTATCACAGAGCGAAATATGAAGCTTGAAGCTTATTATTAGCATAATACCCCCCTTTGATATGTCTTAATATTCTAGCGGTTGTCATATTTTCCCTTTAGATCTGTGGATGATTTGGCACCCTTGATAGGCTGTTGTTATTTAGCCACATGTCAGGCATAATTAGCACATATATTTTAAGATAGATATTGAATAAGATATATATAGTTGCATATTTTAGCTTTACTTCACTGTGTTTGTGTTGTAGAAGTCTGTGCTCCAGCTTTTAGGTGAGTTAAATGCTAGTATTAATATAGCAATATTTTTAGCACTAAGTAGCAGGTATACTATCTCACCATACCTGGCTTGTCAGCCTGTTCATACATTTATTTATTCGTCGGCCAGTGCATAGGAGTCAGGAGTTGTTGGTTTTTCTTTGGATAGATTACGGCGGACTGTAGTGATGAGAGGATCGGTTATTTTAAGTTTCCTGGTACATATCATTCACCCGCCGCTATCTCAATGGGCGAATGAGCGCCAAGTCTGCTACTTCTTTAGTCTGATAAGTCACGACCACAAAATTAATCTCCTCTGTGAGAAACACGAAGTTAAACTAGCTCGTTCACCAGCTGATGGATCAGCCTCAGGCACAGACTCTTTAGAGTCGATAACTTGGTTTTCGCCAACCCATCGCTCCTCTGCAGCTTCACCCTCTCACCAAACATGGTCACTTCTGGCTCCAGAAAACCAACTTGGCGGCGGCCATATCCAGAGCTCAAGGCTTCATTTACGGAGTCGAGAACCCAAAGGGCGACGTCACGGTGGCTACCTCCATTATTTATGCAGTCTGTGTGAGTTGCATTATGGGAAGTCTAGGATCCAGAATCAAAGTGTAGGCAGCTTGTTGAAGCTTAGATATCTTCGCCTCTGCCGCTTTAATTTGGACCTTCTTTTTTTAGGCTGTCCCTGAGAAGTGTCCCGACTTTAAAGGAGTATATATTTTCATGAACAGAAACTAAAGAGTGAAAAGGGTTAAATTGTTTGACTTCTTCTTTAGGACTAACTCCTTAGAAAGACAGTGGCTCGTGGAGATTCATGGACACGCAATGAGCTTAGACAAGAGAGACAGAGAAGCCTAAACAGAGAGTAAAGATGGAGAAGCGGTGGAGGTATGTAGCTCCATAAGTGTAGGTGAACATTAGCCAGCCGTCAGCAACAGGAGATGTTGACACAGGCCTCTGACCCGGAGCTTGCTGCACACAGAGAACACATGCTTTCACACAGTGGCAGCTACACCCCAGATTCCTCACACATCAATTACTTCTGTATGTGTGTGTACAGTACATGTATGTACATGTGTGTGTGGTTGTGTCTTATATGAAGAGAGTGTGTCTGTCTGTAAAAGGCATACATTCAACTCCGCCGAGCCGAGCCTGCAGTTTCCTCTCAAAGCATATATAGCAGTCACACGCACACGCACAGTTTTGCACACACACGCAGTAGAGGAACACACAAGGGGCATACCGGGGCACTTTGTGATTGGACTTAATGACCTGAGGAACAACAAAAGGCCTTTCAGCTTCCAGCTTTGGCCGCCGTTTGCTGCTTCGCTCATTAACATCCCTCAGGAAGTCGTTAAAGGCAAAAATCCACCCTGATAGGTTAACGGCAGCTGAAAAGGTTCCCAAAACCAGGAAGTAATCAGCTGCTGATTATCAACATCATGCCAAATGTAATTACACTTTTTCCCCTCCTGTGTTTCAGATTGTACCTTACATTCTGCAGTTGTTCCGACAGTGAGAACAGCACACGTGAGAAAAAAAGAAGCTTGTTTTGTGCGGATGTAAAACTTTGAAACACTTTTTAACTTTTGATGTCGGGCCCTTTTGAAACGGGAGCTTTGAACAATGAAAGTCAAAACTGTGTAGCATTAAAGAGTGAGACGCTTTCAACTCTTTGTATCCGCGTTGAAAAGAGCTCAGCTGGATGTTACAAGCTGCTCTGGATTTACACTCGAGCACACACTTTTTCTACAAGTCTCGATGTACGCACACACAGTTAGTACGTTTAAAGCTGTTCCAGGGCATCAGAATCAGGAAGCTCTGAATGAATGGACTTCTTAATAAGCGGTGGGTTTGGTGAAAAGTTAAGATGATTTGATGATCCGAGGTTTTTATAGCTTCTATGATTTCCTAACCCACAGATAGTCCTTCCGGTAACGAAGATAGCAAGCTTTTTTTACCTGTATTTCCAAGTGGCTGACTCGATCTTTTTGAAAACAGTTATTATACTTGAAGTTTTCACATGTGTTCTGCAGGTTTCCCGTAAAAATGGGAAAAAAGAACACCGATTTGAACTCTCACAGCAAATAGACGCCAGATTTACTCACAAATACTCCAGAAAAGTGCTCCTATTCTCTCTTTTCCTCCCTCTGTGAGTGCTGAAACATCCAGTGTTGATCAAGCATTTTTGGCAGTGTGTTGTGCCAAAACACGGACTTCAGCACACACACTCTACAAACACACTTACATGCCGATACTCACATGCACATGAAAGCACAGAAATGGGTGAAAACTCAGTCGGACATAGAGCAAAGTGTCTGATGCGGATTCATGCTGTTTTGTACAGACACGCATACACAGTTCTTGCTTTGCTTATACAGCACTCAGGGTGCATTACGCTATTTTTCTTTGCCTTGATCGGCTCAAGCGAGCGCAGGGTTGTTAAAATTTCTGGATGGCAGAGGCCCATGAGAGATGGTAATGATAAGACTCACACACACACACACACTCGGGCTAATGATCAGGCGTCACTTACGAAACTTTGAGAACAGATGCGAGCGGGGCCAGAATCGATAAGCAGGGGTGTCCGGGGGGAAATGTAAATAACGCTGGGCTACACACAGCGCGAGCACGAGGTTTAGAAGTGTAGATGACTGTTTGAATGAGTACCAGAGAGAGGCAGGGAGCGAAGCACAGTGAGAGAGAGAGAGAGAGAGAGGGAGAAATAAGCCTGAGCTAAAGAGGGATGGAAAGAGAGCACCAGGAGAGGCATGCAGAGAGAGAGGGAGAGAGAGCAATGACATTAAGTGTGAAATATTTCGAGGAGATGAAAACGAAAGTAAATATTCTGGAGAGCGGACGAGAAGAAGCAAGTGAATCTCTCAGTCCACTGTGAGTGTCTGGTTTGGATGTACGGCCCATTTGTCTCACTACAGACGTGGAAAAATTCTCCTTGTGTGCATCTCTTTCTCTCTCTGTCCCTCTGAAATTTAAAGGTGTAAATAATTTCTCTGTATTTACTTTTCTGTCTTCGCAACAGTCTGCACTCCCGCCTCACACGCAGGCGAGCGGAAACAAGCGGACGCACGCACACGCACGTCTCAGCTTTGACACAAGCCAGACAGAGCAATTATGGTCAATATATTCCAGTGCGTCTGTGTCCCATCACCCCTGATTGGTTCAAACAAGACACTGCCTCATTGGGTCTGTCCCCATCACAGTGAACATAAAGCAGCGAGCACATTGACCCCCCCCCTCACTCCCAGCTGATGCCTGTAAATGTAGCCATCATAGATTTCCATTCCCCCCACATTTATTGCTCCGTTGTATCCTGCAGTGTTCGGTAAATCCTGCCATGGTAATGCCCGGGGAGGTGTAGTGGTGTAAAATACACCTTCATTGAGTTACTTTGTTGAATCTTGGTTCCGCGTTGAATTATTTAACTCCTGTGGTGAAGGGAAACGTCCTGAAAATGGAAATAAAAAGTCTGGTCTAACCAGTGTAATTGTTTTGGAGAGCTTTGAGTGCAGTATTTAATAATCTAACAAAATGCTTTCTTGTCTTTTTCCCCTCTCTCCCTCCCTGGCTCCTGTTTTCCTGTGTGTCTGCTCCTCTGCTGCTGAAATCCTCCTCAGGTAAGAACATTTCCTTTAATAAAAGCTGATGTGTCAGGGCTGATTCAGAAATAGCAATATAGAAATCTCACTCTGCCCCGTCCCACTTTGCACCTCACGCTGCACAGGTGCAGAAATTAATTTGATTTGGAAATCTGGCTGTGCTGCTGCAGCACAAACAGGACTGAGGAACCGCTCTATTAATGTGGGATAGAGGGACTTCTACACGGTAAATACATCTAAAGGTGCAGTGTAGGTTGCTTTGATTATGATCCATACTTATGTGATTATAATCGACTAATTTGCTTTCTAAAGACAATTGGAAAAAGCTTTACTGGCATATGGTTCTCCAGTCCAGGAACATGACACCTTTATACTGCACAGAAGAAGCAGGAAGGAAACTGGGGTCGTTGTTTGGCACCCTAAGCACGTGGCTGTAGCACTTAAGCTAGTAAAATACTTGGAAATGGTTCTTAAATGTTTCCTGTCTCCTGTCAGGAATGGCTTTGAAAACCATAATCTAACCTGCGGTAGGATTAGTATTTTAAGCCATCTAACCATAAAAGTGTTTCAGCTTCATGCACCACTGCTGTATAGCAAATAAAAAATGGTAACAGTAACGTTGTGAAGATGCTTAACATGCTGCATTGACAGTGAAGAGTTTAAGGGGGGCTGTCATTGATTGGGCGAGAGGTGGTGTACACTCTGGACTGATCACCAGTCAATCAGGGATTCGAACCGGGAACCTTCTAGCTGTGAGACGACAGCGCTAACCACTGTACCACCATGAGCCGTATTGACCGTATTGACAACATTGACCTGATGTATGCGATCAGCTAGGTTTTGACCTAGTCTCGTTTTATAATTAACCAGACTTTATAGTCCATACTTTGGTTAGGGTTACTTCATGTTTCTTGTTCAATCTTGTCAAAATCCCTGCCGTTAAGCTCTCGTGTGTACTGTGTAAGTGTAATGTTCATGTTTGCTGCACAGTATCTCCAAGCTTTTCTGTTGTCCTATAGTATTCCTGTTGAAGCAGTACGTATACTGTATTCCATACATCCCACTGTGTGATATAACCGGACTTTATGTCCCTCATATCTTGAGCCTCACCAAAGCCATATTCCCATGAACAGTGAGCGCTCTGCTCGCGCAGTATTGGATCTTGTTCGGTGACAGCGACTGAGATACACTTTTCTGATTCTCAGAGAAATGGCTTCAGACAGGAACAGTGGTTCTCGATCTCCAATCCCCCTCGGGGTGCGTTAAGTTTTTGTTCCAGCTTATCCCTCCATCTAGTCGACTCAATTGTGCTGTTCAGTGAACAGTGAAATGGACTTAGCAGCTCCTCAGTACTGTCAGGTGTGTTTGTTCTCTGAAATAAATGAACAGATGGCTCACAAACCAGCAACGGGTCACGGAGGCTAGAGGTGTGTGTGTGTGTGTGTGTTTGCATGCATGGAAGTCTCTGAACCCGTCTGTGTGTGTATGCTGTTCATTTGTGCACATGCATGTTTGAAGTGTGTCCATTTGTGTGTGTGTGTGTGTGTGTGTGTGTGTACAGCAGTGTGAGTGATTGCATTCAGGCCAGTGCATTAGATATTTTGGCTCCCTGGTTCTTGGCTGAGCTTCGGCGTTTGGACTGAGAGGCCTGGCAGAGACGAGGAGAGTGAAGATGAGGATGAAAAGGGGATAAAGAAAATATAAAAGCAGCCAAAAGCAACTCTGGGAACATAGTTGTAGCTGGGAGAGACGGCATATTAGGGGATAATTGAGAGAAGAAACAGACAAGATAAATGAAATGAAGGGTTTCCAGGTGTTTTACGGTGCTGGAAAGAAGATGGGGAATATGCAGGCTGAGAAATTTGAATCAAAAGGACGGAATCTATTGATGTGATGAAAGGAAGGAGGAGATGAGGACGTGGAATATTATTTTTGGAAAACAAATTAAAGCGCTGAATGGATCTGCACCAAGGAACCAGAGCACAGACATGCAGCTAGGAGAATAAAGCTTATTACAATGATGGTGCTCTCTAACAGAGCAAACATGCGCGGATGGAAGGATGAGGTGAAGGTTGTGCGAGTACATTTGACATCATTACAGAGAAATATATAGAAGTATGGGGATGAGAGAGGAAAGACGAGTGAGAGAAATAAAAGGCACAAAAGGGCAAGAGGAGATAAAAGAGAAAATTGACGAGGGGAGGAGGAAGTGAAGAGCGATCACGAGGAAGGGCGGCATTAGGACGAGGTGCACGCCGGGTCGATGTATGATTATAGGAGGAGCAGAGACACGGAGAGAAAGGTGAAGGGTGCAGGAGAATATATTTTTTTCCTAAACAAGAGGAATAAAGTGGCACTCTGAAAATACCACATGGAATGCGAGGATGGAAATAGAAGCACACATAGAGAGAGAGATAGACAGGAAAAGAAGATGTGAGTGAGCTCACACAGAAGGTGTGAAGGGAGCCCTGACATGAAGAGCGACTGACCCAAACAGAAGTTTAATTAGCATATGTAAATTACTGCTGCCTCTCCGGTGCCAGCTCACTCGCCTTCCCATCATCCTTTTCTCTTCTCTGTCTCTCACCTTTTTCTTTCACTACTCTAACCCGGCGCCTACTCGTGCTACTTTTCCTCGGCCTCTCAATCTCTTATTTTCACCTCTCAATCCCTCCTCACTGTCACCCTCTTCCCCTCCACACTTCCTTGTATTTACTCCCTCTCTTTTCTGCCTGTCACCTTTTTTGATTTAGTCCCTGAAACCTCCCTTTTCTCCTCATCCCTTCCTGTTCCCCTCCTCTATTGCTGTCTTCTCTCCGGTTTCCTGGCAGATAACGTTGGCAGTTCACTAAGCAATTGTTGACGGTATTACCGCACACTTCACCGGGATATTTATGCGGCCTGTAATCTAATCCTGTGAATAAAGCAGCCAAACTGTGAGCGAGCCACTCTAACGGGGAGATAGGTGGCCAAACAGGGCAGTCGGCTTTGCAGCTTTGCAGCCTTTCTACTGAACTAATGGTCACCTTGAGCTTACACAACACACACACGTAATGCAGGTGACCCTGTGCTGATACATGACCCCTCCAATAATGCTGATCCATCTCTCTCTTTCTTCCCTTTCTTCTCTGCTCTCTCTCTCTCTCCAATGTGGACACCTAGTGATGTTGCACACGCACACACATCTGCAGTGCTCACATCCTGTTTCCTCCCGTCCTCACAGCTTGGCTCTCTGCCTTCACACACCTCGTCTCCGATTTAAATTTTTTTTGTGTGATTCAGAGAATCCTTCTGGCAGAGTCAGCATCATTTCTACTGTATTTTAAATGCAGTTATTTATCACAGCCACGTCTATATTCAGGCGGCTGTGTCTCAGTGGTGTCGTCTCCCAATCGGAAAGGTTGGCGGTTCGATCTCCAGCTCCTGGACTCTGCATGTTGACGTGACCTTGGGCAAGACTGGGAACCCCTGATTGCTCCCAAAGGCATAGCCATGGATGTATGAATGATGTACAGATGGCTGCTGAGAACCAGATTTAAATTAGCACCAGTACCTGATTGGTCAGGACTGTACTTGTGATAAGCAGCAGTCAGTGGGCCTACAGGTCCTAGTATTAGTCATTATGTCATTTCCTTAGTGGTTCAGCATTTTCAGTTTGCCTAAACATGAGAAGACCATCGAGTCACCATGAGAATGATAGAGCTTTGGTTAATGGAATTGGAGTCTATTTACTCTGTTTACTTACTGTTTTAAAATCAATAAAAATCGTTGAATCTGGGCACCAGTTTAGCTCAGCGGATAAATCGGCGGCCATATACAGAGACTATAGTCCTTGATGCAGCAGCCCCTGGTTCAACTCCCACCCTCGGCCCTTAGCTGCGTGTCATCCCTACTCTCTCTTCCCCCATTTCTGCCACTATCCGCTGTCCTCTCTCATGAATACAAGGCATAAAAAGAAAGCCCCAAAAAAATTGCTCAATATAAAAAAAATGCTTTGAATCGGCTATCTTTTACAAAGTTACACAGCTAATGCTACGTTTATGCAGCTTTCGTGTGTAATGGGGGCAACTCTAGTGCCCAAATAGGACATATGAGGCTCAAATATATGCAGAATGCCACATCCAGCCAAGTCGATACAACACAGATTTTTTTGTAAAAGGACAGTTTTACTATTGATGTTCCTAAATGTATCTAGCCACATACAGCATCTATCTGTGCTAGCAATGCAGCCTTGAATGTCTACTAGTGTTGTGACGTTCGCGAACGATTAGATTCTTTTGAACGGCTCTTTGGTGGGAACGATGGGAACCGAGTCGTAGGTGAGAACCATTCTTTTTATAGTTGTCTCGTGATCCACTCCACTTTATGCTGAATTACCACAGGCCGCTTTTTACAACGACGCTACACCAGGTCACGTGCAGCGGAATCACGTCACCACAACATAGTGCCGATGGTGAGCAACATTATAACCCTCCGCCAAGTTTGTTTTTTTGTTCACATCATACAGAATTGTATCTTAAAGAACGATGAGCAGTTCTTTTGAACGGCTCTCGGGAAGGACCGGAGCCATAAGATCCGGCTCCCTTCAAAGAGCTGAAATTGCCAACACTAATATCCACAGTTCTGTTCCTTTTTATCTTGATCACAGCAAACCCAAAGCAGCAAGGCAAAGGCCATCTCTCAATGTTAAATTAGAGCACAGATATTATTCAGCTCAAATGAAAACATGTTTACCTTCTAAGGATCCGAACTCCGTGCACAGTGGATTCCGTCTTGGGGCCTGTATCCCTGCCGGCCTCCCGCTACTGTATCTCTCTTAATGTTTGTCCCTCTTTGTTCGGTAAACACTCGCTCATTCAGCCTGTTTGTTCAACAGAATCTCATTTTCCATCTCATCCTCCACATCAAACGTGTGAGGAAACCCTCTGGGTCTTCGCATACTAAAAAAGCCTAACAAGGTATACGGGCAGGGAGGGGTCTCAATAAACCATCCCTTTGATGTCTGTGATCTTAAGTTCAGCACGGCGAGATCAGAATATGCTACATTTCTTACAGGGTTTGCTGTGTTAAAATGATTACAGATAACTGTTTTTACTCTGCTCGTATATATTTGTGCTTTTTTTCCACGGCCTTCTTTTGATTCAGCGTTACGCTTTGTTCTCTTAACTTCTCATTACCGACTACTCTCAAAGATGAGCGGCGGATGCGAGCTCTTTGAGTTGCAGTAAACCGTGTGTTTCATTACCGAGCCGAGCACACTGTTCATCTTCTGTTCATCACTGTGCTTTTTTTTAACTTTTGTACACTATATTTTGTTTTACATAAAACAAAGTTAGTTAGAGGACAATTCCCTAAAATAAGTGAGTCCTTGTTGCTGCTGCTTCAACATGGCTCCTGTTTGATTAAATGTTAGCTATTCAACATTACATACTCATTCCCTCTGTATCCTTGAGAATATGTTTTATTCAGATTGTCTCTGAAGCAATTTACGTGCTTCTTTTTCTCTTTATTTCCATTCAGCTCCTCTTTTATCTCTTCAATAGACTTCATCTCAAGCTGATGGCTGCTTTGTCACAAGACGCAAGTACAGAATACTTCTGCAAAGCAAGAGCTGACAGCAGAGTCACGCACCGGAGAACAATAATAATCCAAACAGAACCAATTGGTGTGTTTATGTTGTTTTTTTCATCAATATGTCATCAAGTGTTTGTGTAGCTTAAATTCCATCTGAGTATCCTTTCTGACGTGAATCGACTCCTCTTTCCTGCAGGCCTCATTTGACTTTTAAACTCTGGGATTGTTTGGTTTGGTCTGTCGAGGTAAATCACCTTATATTTGTCAGTGCTGAGCTGAAACTCTGTCACAGCTGGTTTCTTTTTGTTACCGTAGATCTGAATGTGTCCCTTTTTGTGCGTTTGTCAGGCTCTTTTTAGGAATACGTGTCACACTTTTCAGGACATATACTGCCTCTGGGTGTGTTTTTATTTGAGTTTGCACTCGCGTATGAGCATGTGCATTGTGAAGCTGCACATCTGTAGGCAAAGCATGTCCGTATTATTGCTGACACAAAACAAAAAGTGACATTTTTCATATTTTTAGGCTTTATTTTCCTCCTTCTGGTCTCACAAGAGGTGCACAGAGTAGCAGTGTGATTCCTTTAATCAACTTTACACAACACTGTTTTGTACGTCAGGTTTTCCCATAATGAATCTTTTCCTCTATTCACCTTTTTTTGCATTCCTCCCCCTCTTCTTCTACACCTCTTTTGTCACTTTCTCTCCAGTGATTCCGAACTCTCAATCTCTGTCTGCTCCCCTCTTCCTCATTCAGCGCTCCTTCATCCCTCCGCTCTGTGCTCGGGCCTTCTCTGTCTATTCCTCCCTAATCTGCGCCTCCCCCTCTCCTCCCCTCTGTTCTGCTCCGGTGTCCGGGGGGCCTGAGGGCGGATTTAGTTAGAGAAATGGTGTGAGGATGACAGAGAGCGTGGAAGGCAGGAAGGCGAGGATAACTTAGTGTCTTGTGGAGCTCTTGACGTTGATCCAGTGCAGTATCTTATCCGATGTCATCCATTACTCTGCAGCACGAGAGTCAAGAAATTGGTCCTAAATTTGAAATATCCTCTGCTTCCAACAGGACACTGGCTGTGGGACTCCCTGCGTCATTATTCAGGATTTTACTATAAAAGCCTGAATAGTCATCTTTTTTTCCCTGACAGTAATTTACCAGAGCAGCACATGAATATAACATGAGTAGAGCACAAACACAACAGTATCTACCTTTGTAAGAAAGTTACTCCCTATGAATATAAAGTTTGATGCTCGGATTACCACAATAGAAATGTCATCCGCCTCTAACACTGCACCGCATTGGAGGTAAATATCTGCAAAACTTTGCAAATAGAAGCAGAACAGTCTGCACAAGAGGCCGACCATTTTGAAGCCCTTAAAGCCCTAAAATCATGAATTAATTTCTAAAGTAATTTGAAGATAGGATCTGAGAGGGACATTTTAGGGTTAAAAAGCTTGTGGGACAAACTTGATGTGATTAAAAATGTATACTGTCCATGTTGAGGTGTTGTAACATTAAGTAGAAGCCTCATTTTACAACCTCACGTGGGTCAGGATAAAGCTTCTTACTCCAAAAGTTGGCTCAATGAAAAAGGAGTTAAACTGAAAGGATAAAGGAGAAAAAAAGAGCTATACCATCCCCTAAGTTAGGGTAATGTACAGGAAAAGCAAAGCAGACCTGGTGCCCATTACAAATTACATTTCATATCCATATATTTTACCATTTTCCCCATTTATAACTTATGATATGCAGCAATTACAACCAGCTCAGAGCAGACATCATTGGAGCCATATATTGGATACACCCATGTTTTCTCTACATGTGACTATGGAGTTTGTTTTTTGATCCATATGTATATGTTTTCTTCTTATTCATCAATTTGCAAAGTATATCCCCAAGATAATACCCATTGTCACTTTAGCTGTATGCTTAAGCGACATCACACTCGAGGTTGTACTGAATCCGCACGGCTGTGATTCGGTCGTAAATAATCACAGCCGGGCTGATATTCAGTTTAACATCACAACCTCGAGTGTAATACTGCTTTTATACGACAGTTCTACAAGCTGCAAATATTAGTAAACAGTAACAAAAACAGATAACTTTTTGCCCCACCAACTCAGCTAGTTCCACAACTTAACTGAAACTGGACTGTTGTTGCTAAGCAACCCAAACATTCTCCTGGACTCTGTGTCGACAGGTTACCACAGATCAGCTGTTCGTGTACATTTATCTCTTTGTTTTAATTTATCGTCAACCAGTGAAATAAGTCTGCTGTGTGATTCAGAGGTAGCAGCTTGATTAATGTAGACATACACGTTCTGCTGTAATGTTAATTAACAGTATTCAGAACATGTTGAGGGTTGGGTTAGAGTTCAGGTAGGCAGGAGCCGTTTGTGTTGCTGTTTTGTAAGCGAGCTACAGGGTTTTGAATTTGATGCGAGCAGCGACTGGGAGCCAGTGGAGGGATATGAGCAGTGGAGTGACAGGTGCTGTTTTGGGTTGATTGAAGACCGGTCGCGCTGCTGCGTTCTGGATCATCTGCAGAGGTTTGAATGTGCATGCAGGAAGGCCTGCCAGGAGGGAGTTGCAGTAGTCAATGCGTGATATTGCGAGAGCCTACGAGAGAACTAAACGAACAATCCCAGAGCAGAGGATTCGGGATGAGGACGGTGTTTTTGATGTTGCATTTAGCTTTATTCCCATTATTGTGCTGAGTGTGATGTGGTTTGCTAATATGTTATAATGCCACATTACCATACAGGAGGTTGAGGTGCTGCTGCTGTTGTTGTGTTCAGCAGCGTGTTTTGGAAGACCTCAGAGAACAGTGCTACACGCTGTGCATACTCACATACCCCATGTATGCACACACAGGCCCTGCACTCATTACAATATATAATATGGCCATTATCATTTTGCTAATTTGCACTCGAATGGTGAAAGACACAAAAGGGACGGAGGGGACGCGGCGCAACATTCCACTGCAGGGTCATAAATCTTGTATCCTCACTGCCCCCCCTCTGAAACAAACACAAACACACACACACACACACACACACACACATACATCTGTCAGATGTGCAGTGCAATAATTAGGTCTTTCAGGTTATGATAATGTTTGCTGTTTTCTGCTTCATCTGCTCACTGGTGCACAGAATGCCATTAATCACACCAGTCCAAATCGCATGCTGATTCTGCCACCGTCTCTCACTGAGTGTGTGAGGCTGTGTGTAAGTGTGCATGCCTCATTTGATAGTGTGTGTTTTTGCCCTGGCAGAGGCAAGAACTGAGAGAGAATGAGGTCGAATGAGATCACGACAGAGGTCAAAACCAGGGGAAACAAAGGGGTTTAACCTAACAGGGCTTAGTCTTCCTCTAGTTTTTTACCATCTTTTTTTTTATTCTTCCCAAACTCACAACCTTATTTCTCGCTCTATTTCACTTCTTATGACTTCCCCATTTCCATCCTCCCTACTGTTTCTGTGCTGGCAAACATGGACCGCAAATTTAGCTGCTATAGACGTGATGTCTCCGTGTTTACAGGAAGAGGCACCATCTGTTCTCCCATTTACATCCACTTTTTCAGAAAAAGACCCATTATTGTGTTTATAGCAGGATGCAGCACGGTGGCAAAGCGTTCCCTCAACTCCTGGACTATCTAACAAACCACCCCCATTTACTCTCCCTGCTGTAGTGCCCTTGAGCAGCACACTAAATCCCACCTAGGGTCTGCAGGAATGCTGACTTGTAATAAAAAACGGATATTCGGATATTAAAATTAATATTCGTTGTGAAAAAATCAGCACTACCGTGGCTGCGTTTTACCGTGTTCTCGTATGTGCTCGTGTGCACTCTCTTGGTTACCGAGCATGCATCACAACATCACTTTATACTATGGTACGTTAATAATTAACTTGAGGATAGCTGAAAAGAGCTAAAACAACAACCGTGTGGCGTGTGGTAATGATGGTGGAGAATTTAAATCCCAGCCCGGCCGGAGAGAAAGAGAGAGAGAGAGAGGGAGAGAGAGAGAGAGAGAGAGAGACAGAGAGACAGAGAGAGAGAGATTCTCACCCCCGACATGACAGACAGGTGTAGATGATCTTTTTTAAAAGGCATGTTTATGTTTATGTCCGTTCTACCATAACCAAATTATTTCATGTTTATTTTACAGGTGTAGGAAGCCTATTTTGATCTTTTAAAAGGCATGTTTTACTGTAAATAAATATATCTTTGCAAGTGAGTTTATCTATCGTTGTATTGGTGTGTCCTCACATCAGCATATTGCGCAAAAATAAATATTCGAATAGTTTCAACCTTTTTTTAGAAAGAATAATCCAACGTCACTTTTGGCCAGTTTTGACCGCACTAATGCATACATGGTCCGATGAAAGAAGAAGTTACACAAAGTCTTATCCGTTCTCTAAAGCTGCAGAGATGCAGATATTCTATTGCTCCTGTAGTATCTTTCTTATCACCTTAACTTCAGTGTACTGTCGCTGCTGGGTGCTTTTGAACATGCACTGTGGAGGTTATCATATTTTGGCTCCAATTTCAATTTGATGAACTGTTGTAAACCTAGCAGATAAGCAGAGGAGTGTGTCCTGCCATGACTCGGGCAGCTTCTCGGGAACGTGCAGACACACTCGCCATAGAGAATAATGGACTTTCTTTTCTAACGTCCCTCCTCGGGGTCTTGGCTAACTCAGACGTCTCCGCAGATGGAGTTTCTCTGTATCTGGATGGATCTTTAGTTAAGAGTTGTTCTAGTTAAACTACAGTTTCTGTTTAAAGAATCCACTTTTCTTTACTTCCAGATTGGCTGCATGAAGGAATATCCCAGTTAGACACAGCTATCTGATATCCTTTTTCACCCTGGATCGTCCTCCATGATTGTAACATTCATATCTCTGACAGATCCTTTGATAATTACCACACTGATAAAAACAGCTTTTTTTCCTATCAAGGTTTGACTTTTCCTCTCCTGCCTCCAGTGTTAAGACACACAAAAGTCATTCAGCACTTCTGTATAACTCTTGTTATTTTGCTGTAACCTTGTTGTAACCTTGTTTTTGAATAGATGTAGCATTGAAATGTTCTGCACCCAAAAACAGCTCTTGTATTTTCCAGCCTACCAGACGCAGTACCAAAAATCAACCATTATCACGGCATTGCTCTCTTTGGGTTTAGTCTCCGTTCTTTATAGGGAAGTCATTTGTATAAGAGTGGTTGCACAACATACCTGAATGTCTGAGCGCGCACAGAGATCAATGGCCGGAGGGGAAAAAAGGGAAGAGAGCATCTCCAAGGACTGCACATCACATACCGTCTCACACTTCTTTTTTTTTCCTGAGCTTCGTTTTCTTTTGTTCTCTTTTGCTGGCTACCTCAGCCTCCTTTCATTCCTCTTTTCATCCTCCCACCCTTTCTTCTTTTCTTCTTGCTTTTTTGCTCTGTTAGCTGCTTCCTGTCCCACACAGCATTAAGGCACGACACATGCACATGGAGGCTGTGTATGTACAGTAGAAAGTGATGATGTGGACATGTTAGCTGTGAAAAATGCTTGTTGTATCAGAGGAAACGGTATAAAGGCCTTCCCTGTATTCATGTTTAGTGTGTGCTTGTTAGTGTGTGTGTAAGAATAAGGCAGGAGAGGGGATTAAAATATCTTCTTATTAAAATGACCCCAGACTGTGGCTGAGAAAATATTTAAACATATCACTGCTGCCCTGTGAGACACCTGATATAACAAGAATGAGTCTTTGTTCTCTCACTGTGAAAGTTATCTATTTCCACTTAAATCATTGATGCAAAACAGTTTGCCAAACCCCTCTGAGTGGATCTTTTTCACTCTGCTTTTATCACACACACACTGCTCTCCTCTACAGTCAGTGCATCCTGATGTTTATGATCTATTGTGTGACATGGCAGCACCCTCAGGTTAAGTGGTGGCCTGCTGCTGTTGGTTTATGGATCCTGAAATGGCTCAACCTATAACAGGATGTAACAATTTTAAAAACACACACTGGGGTGGTGTTATGCTGCCGCCGCTCGGTTCAGTCTAAAACGGTAAAAGTGTAGCGGTGAGGCGTAACAGCGAATCTTTGTAATGGCGCTGTGGCAGAACTGCAATTTAAAAAGGGCTACTGTCCCGGGGCTGCAGATCAGGGTAAACTCACATTTTAACTTACTAAATACATTGACCACACTAAATGGACTGTGCTTATATAGCGGGACATGTAGAGGGAGCTGGGGGTCGAACCGCCAACCTTCTGACTGATGGTCGACCGACTCTATCACTGAGCCACAGCCGGGGCGGCTACTACCTACTTCCTGTTTTCTGCTCTTGCTCATTTTCTCTGCAACTCCACTTTTTTACCCTAGCTTATCACACCACATTCAGTCAAATATCTGGTTGAAAGTGTACCCTGAAATCAGGTCTGTGTCCTATTTTCTATGCACTTGTAAACACTTGTAAAGTGTCAGAAACCTCCTTGAGAAATAAAGATGAAAACAACAACCAAACGAACCTAATTCAGGGCGATGGAATGACTTGCAAATTCAGCGACTGCAACAATCTTTCCAACTGCAGCCCAAACTGTGTTCAGACAGAGCGCCTGATAAGACTCTAAACCTAAGCTATAGCGACCTGGTAATGGTGTCGTGACACCTGATTAGCCTCTGCACTATATGTCTTTGTGCAGCTACTAATGCTGCCAGTAGCACTTCTAATAAAAGCTCACAACATTTCAACACATAGGATGTTTCATTCATTAATATAAGTCAGAAGTCAGACCCTCTACAGGCAAACCGTTTCCACACATGCCAGCCCTGTGAGAACAATAGCATCGGCTCACTCAGCTGTAGTCCATTACCTTTGAGCTTACAAGCCTGAAACACTTAAAAGCCATTCATCAGCTCTGTGACAGGGGGACCTACTGCAAACAGATCCAGTCATGCAGTGAATTTTCTCCCCCACAACATTTCAACTTGTGACCTCAGCGTCCACCTGCACAGAGGCCCTTTCATCGTACAGAACATCTTCTTTACGGCTCACTCACTCACTCACTAACACGCACGCACGGGCAGGATATAGACATTCAGACTTAACATACTTGAAAGCCTCATCACCTTTGACCTTGTGACCCCTGTTAACTAACCAACCCCTTGTTATTTCCCCCGTTCACTGCACCTCTTTGTGTGGGGCCTCACTGAAAAGAGCCAGTCATGCAGCGCTGGTAGCCTCGGGGTGACTTTAGCTTCCAGCCTATCAACAGATCCATACATCTCTCTTTCCGCACCGGTATACACAGAGTGGCTCAGTCACTCGATTTGAACACGATTTGAACTTCTAACCTTTTCGGTTTGCGGAGCCAAGGTAATTTCCTTCCATCTGATGGTCTTTATGCATGCTGTTAATGTTAATGTGAGGCTGAAACGGGATGCACTGGAGCAACAAGCAGTGCACTTAGCATTTCTATATTTGAACTTGATCCTGCTGTTTACCTGATGCGCTGCGATGCATAATGAAAGAAGCATATTCAGATGCTTACAAATGTAGCGGCTGAACAAAACAACCTTTGTCCTCGTTTTATTTTAAGATATTCCTCAGTTAACTTAGCCATTAGGCCCGTAGGACATTTCCAGGTTTGACCTCTTGACCTTTGTGTTTACGTATGACCATGTGTTACTAATGCGCAGCGTCCCCCCGCACTGTGGCCGGGCTCCTGAGGATCTGGTCCCCAAACTAGGCAAATAAAAGTTAATGAAGCATCCAGTCGACTCTTTTCCGTATGAACTGAATGTGAACTTGATACTTTACCGTCTAATGTCAGCATCTAGTTTCTGACCAGCTAATATGAGATTTGTAAATACATAATTAACCGCAGACTGACTCTGCGTTCAATGGAGTTTAATTGTGTTTCGGAATAGACCGAAATGGAAATTAATGTTTAAATTGAATCACCTTAAAATTGAGCTCTCAAACTCCAGCCATGTTTCCACCACAGTATTATTCCTACTGATCAGTGAAGTACTTTGCCTTGGCCTTTTCTGCACCTGAGGTCATGACCTTCAGATTTTTCTGTAGTTTTTTCTGCTTTCTTTAATGAGGGCTGTTTAAAGCGGGGTACACACAACAAGATAATCAGGCCGATTTTTGGCCCGATTCCACCCTTCCGACAAAAGTAAGCAAAGTCCTGATTCTTTGATGGTTCTAAAGTTTACCTTGTCCCCCCCCCCCCCCCATCTGCTCAGAAGAACTTTGTGGCCGCACCGATTGCAAATGGTAAATATTAAACATGTTTTCGATCCATTATCCTGTTGGGTGGGGGGAACCCCAATGACAACCGAGCATGCACCCTGTGGATTGTCACGCGGAACAAAATGATAGCCAATCGGGAAGCAAGCTGACTGAAGGAGGAAGCATAACTCGCGCTGTAACATGTACATGTTCACGCTGTCTCTACGACTTTTTTTCTTTTTTCTTCCTGAATTTTCAGGAAAGTCCATCCATCTATCAAACTATCATCGCCAATTCTTCTTGCCTGTCGTCCGCCATGTTTGCTTAGTCTAAAGTCACGTTTGACCACAAGAAATTTTGCGAGATTTCCAGATTTGAGAGTCGGGACTTTGGTTGTTGATGAATGGAATCTGTTAGTGTGCGGTGTGCTGGTTTGGTCATACCGTCTCTCTATACTGACACAACTGTTAAATCTATTGTTTGTCGTCATGTGTGGGCTCTCTGAAATTTTCAACATATGTTAAGATTTTAAAAATCTTTTAGTGTGGGCCAGCATTAGCTGATATCAAATTGAATATGAAGAGGTACTGAAGCGAGATAAATGTCTCATATTACTGCTCCCTTAACTATGTAAGCTTTGGAAAAAACTTCATTGTGCCATTTTCATTCCCTTAATTGTGCCTGACATTCTTTTTAATATCATTTCACTGGTGCAGCTGGGACTTTAAGGTTTCTCTGTCATAACGGAGTTAAAACTTTTGCCTAGAAATGTCATCTTTTGATCTGTCTACCACCAAAAAGAAATCATAGGGAGCATCGGCCTCATGACAGTCTTGTTTTAGGACTCTGATACTGAGGAATGTAAAAAAAAATCCAACTCCAGAGGCTTCAACTCTTCTCCTTTTTAATGATGACCCCCAATCATGACACCACTCTGCTGCCCCGAGAGGAAAGAAAAAGGAGACATTTTTCAGAATAAAATCAAGACATCTCCAGTGGACTTCACTGGCAGGAGTTTCTCATTATTCCCCTTTGCCCCTTCAAAAACATTCTGTAGTCTCACTGCTGGCTGCCATCTGAGCTTGTGAAGTCTCTCGCAGCTTTGAACTGTGCCTTCAAGCTGCACCATTGTTTGTGCCCTCACCAGCATCAATGGGCTGCATTTGGGCCACTTGTCTAAAACATTACAGATCAAAAACCAGTCAACAAACCAGGCGACACAACACAGCTCTTTATGCGCTCCTTTAGCCTGCATATATACCCACATGATGAGTCCATTTATTCCTCTGACGGAGGCTGTGAAGAGGCAGTTTAATGTAAGTGTGACTGAACAACTAGGACACTTCCACTCACTGTACACACTCCCCGCTGCTGAGCGAGGAACTACATGTTTATCCTTACGAGTGCTGTTTATAGCACCAGGAACATGAAGAGGCCGTGTCGTGGTTCATGTTGAAAATGTCTTAGACTTGACTATGTGTAAGAAATGCATTTTTAATGTTCATGCAAAAGTGCTCACTATGAATAGCAAACATGCAGTCAACACAGCTCATGTGTTGCATCATGTATGAGGCTTCTGTGTATACAGCACCGGCGCAACGCTGTATACAATATTGATTATGTGATTCTTGTAGTTTCAGTGTAAAAGATAAAACATAAAGTATGCTTTGTGAAATGCAATACAGGAGTTAAGTTACCCCCCGAGCCTGGTCCAACCCAATTTATACAGGCAGCATAATGGGTAACATTTTTTGGACTAACCATTCATCCATTATTGATACCAATTATCCTTAAAGGGTCGTCGCGGCGGCTGGACAGGTCCAATGTCAATCACAAGGCTGACAAGACGGCCACTAACACTCACACCTACGGTCAATTTAGGTCCAATGTTTTTGAGCCGCTACTCCTTCGCATCCAAAGGAGCCAGTTGAGGTGGTTCAGGCATCTGGATAGGATGCCTCCTGGGCGCCTCCTGGGCGCCTCCCTGCAGAGGTTTTCCAGGCACGTCCAACTGGGAGGAGACCACGGGGTAGACCCCAGAGCTTATGTATCCAACCTGGCCTAGGAACGCCTCGGGATACCCCAGGAGGAGCTGGAAAATGTTGCTAGGAAGAGGGACGTCTGGGCTGACTTGCTTAGCCTACTGCCACCAGGACCCAACCCAGGATAAGTGAAGATGGATGGATTGCTGTTTTTGGACTGTGGAAGAAAGTTGATGTACCCGGGGGGGAATCCAAGCAAGCACATGTAAACTCCACTCAGAAAAGTAACAGGTTCGAACCAAGAACACTCCTGCTGTGAGGCTACAGTGCTAACCACCGCACCACCGTGCCGCCCCTAACCATCCATAACACACTCAAAGTTGACTCGTCAGCAAGTCATAGCCTGTTGGCCTGCACAGAGGTGCACTGAGATCACTGCATCATTGTTATTTAATGACTGAAAATGATGTTTAATTGTGCTGCTTAATGAGTCATAATAATGTTTATGCTTTAGGCCTCAACCTGCCACAGCCATGCTACTAGTGTCTGGTCTTGTTGAGCTCTGGCTGAGACTTGAAACCCTCCTGACAGGTTTCATTCAGGCCCACTTTGATTGTTTTTGTCACTTGAATTAATCAGTCACTCCGTCTCTTTCCCTGCAGATGAACCCCATTCAAAGTGCATTGTGTCCTTAAAAAAAGAAGCTTTGGATTTGACCAAAAATAGGTTGAAAATAGAATAAGGCTTTCTCTTTCTTTCTCCCTCACACATCCTCCCTCTTGAGATTGTTGCGCCTCTGCTCGGTAACCACTGCTCTAGTTCCCACCAGCTGAAGCACAGCTCATCTCGGAGAGAGCAGCACTTGTGAGGGAAGCAGACCCGGGATAAGAGTTAATTAGGACTCTGGCAGCAGAGGATCAGACAGAATGAGGGACAAAACAACAGAGATGATGTCAAAGGAATAGCTTGACATTTTGGACTTTCTTCCTCATCTGGCGCACACCATGGTGCACCAATATTCCCCTCGGTGGCTCTCCAGATTCGCTAGCATTCATCATTAAAACCAATAGGTAGCGCTGGCTGGCTAGCTCATTAGCTTGCCACCAAAGCCACTGATTTCAAGGAAGAATGCAGCACTAATGATGTGTTTTTATGTTAGCTCAAGAACAAATTAAGGCTGTTCTTTTTTTCATGGTGTGAGAAAAACCCTGGAGATGATTAATAACACACCAACAAACCTCAAATGTTGTTACGTCTTGTTAAGATCAGGAGGAAAATGAACTGTAACAAAATGTGCAGCCTACGAGTCAGAAAACGGTGAAAAGAAGCAACAACGGATGTAGTTTTAAGAAGAGAGGGAATACACATTGTAGGATGCATGCGAGAGGGAGAGCGAGAAGAAGGCAAGAGACTGGTCAGTAATGTGTCTGTAATAAGGTCAGAGGCAGAAGTCCATTATCAAACCCCCTCGAGGCTCTATTTATAGTGACCTAAGGAGGGAGGAAGTGAGGTAGGGAGGAAGTACAGGCGAGCAAGTGAGGTACTGAACAATCAAAAGCATTCAAGACGAAGAGGTAGAGCATGGAGGAGAGCGTAAAGCTGCGAGAAGGAGGTTGGAGGGAGGACGGCGTGTGTGAAAAAGATGCCAGCGAGCAAAGCGGGGAGGTGAAGTGTTGGGAAAGGGAAGGCGAGAAATGGGGATAGAAGATGCGAGGAGGAAGTGTGGAAAGATGCCACGGAGACTGAGAGAGAGAGAAAAAGAGGGGAAGCCTGAGATGGAGGAGGAGGAGGAGGAGGGAAGACAGCAGGAGGGAAGGAGAGTTTGGCAGGGGCGAAGGAGAGAAACAGAGTCGTGCGGTCGGAAGGCAGGAGGGTGTTAAGGAGGGACGGTGGAGAGAAGGAGGGATAAGAAGGCGAGAGAGAGAGAGAGAGAGACAGTGAGCCTCCAGATGGAGGAAGGCATGAGCAGTGAAATGTCTGATCCAATTTTATCTGCAGCTCTGAGTAAAATAGCCAAAAGATGGAGGAATCTTCAAATGAAATAAGCCTATAAGCTCTTCTTTATCATTTGAGCGGAGGCCATCTTTATTATTTTCTTGTGTGCTTGTGCGTGTGTGTTGTAACGGTATTCCCCCTCCAAACTGTTAATCTACCAAACTGGGCTCAGAGCGGTGTTTTAATTCATCTCTAAAGGAAGCAGAAGGAGCAGTAGGGATGAGGAGATAGGTGACTGAGGGAAGGGAGGATGGAAAACATGTAAACACACGGGAGAAGAGAGGAGGAGAAAATGTTGGAAAAGCCCCGAGGAAGAGGAGACCCAGTGTTGCACAAAGTGGCTGGGTGGGGGGAGTATAAGAAGATCTGTGTCATCCCTCCAAAGCAAAAGGAGTGAAAGTAGGCTGCAGGAGAGAAAGAAAAGAAGAGGAACATGTGAATATAAACAGGTTTTCTAAAGTGAATCAGGAATGACATCACAGACCGAGATGAAAAGGAACGGAGAGACATTTCAGACGGATAGAAAATGTAATCGTAACGAGAGATAGACCTGAACTGAGAGGTACAGACAGGTGGAAAATACGCACACACATCGAACACAGAACAGACGTACGCGCGATCAGCCAGCTGTGCTATCAGCCGACAGCCACCCAGTAAAACATTATCCTATCTCCCCGAAAATAGCAGCCCTTCCCCGGCCAATGTTTTGATATTCTAATGCACTGCCCTGCGCCGGCTGCTCGTATTAATAGCGATGCTGAGCTGCGATAGTAGAACATGAATGAAAGCGAAGCCGTGCTCCTCCCTCAGGCCTGGGATAAGGGAGGCAGAATCCATCTGGAAGATAACATTACGCAGCAACTCGCACAAGTTTGTACCCCCACAAGCTTACATAAGACTATGCATATGAATGAGATATTCCATCTGCGTGTGGATACGTGCGGTGCGTGTAATACAAAGTAAGACTGGCTGATAACAGTTCGTCATGATGGCTGGAATGACTGTAATTATTCTTCGCTGACTGTCCGTGGTGTTGCCTGTTTTTTTTTTTGTGCTTGTTTTCTTATCGGTTTCTCTGCGGCCTAAATGCATTTCTTTCTCATTATGCAGCTAATGCAATATAACTGCATTATTCAGCCTCAGACAGAGCCTGTGATTAAACAGCTTTGCAAATTACGCTGGTTGTGATTTGTAAACAGCAATCCTTTATGTTCGGCGAAAGAGATCGCACGTATTACGCTCAGATTTTCCTTGATTTCCATGGTTTTTTACCTAGCGTGACTGAAGAGGAGGAGAGGATTTAAGGAATGGGAGAGAGGAGACTCGTCCTAAATGGCCTGCCATTACTGATCCGTACACCAGTGACCTAGTTCAGGAGGAGGAGGTGGAATTAAAACCCTCACAGCATAGCAGAGTGCTCAAACAGATTGGCTCTCATCTGGCCTCACCGCGATCGCCGCCGCTGATAGTGTGACATTTCAGTTTCCACCCACACGCCGGGTCGTTTAAAAGACACATACGAAACAACTGTAACCAAAGCCTCACTGCCTGGTGCTCAACCTTGAAAGAGAGGAATCGGGCATTAACCCCTTATGTGGAGCGACATGTGCTCTCCAGCGAGGTGTATCAGTACACCTAAGCTGGACTCGCAGCATAGAAACTGGAGATAAGCGCCGGCTTTAGAGCCATCTCAGGACAAACGAGGCGTACCTAGTCCCTCTTTCTTTATCCTTCTCTCTGAAGCCGCTTTCCAAAAAATCATCCTTAAAAAATGCCGAAGGGGAAAAATTACGACAAAGAAAAATGGGAAGAGGAAGACACACACACACACACACACACACACACACACACACAGAGTCCTTTAAAGTAGCTGTGTGTGTTTGTATGTGCATCAAATGTTTGGCAGAAAAACAGCAACCGAGTGCTCTCACACTGCCTACCTGCTCACCCACTCATCAGCTGCTCCTGGGCTGCATGTGTCCCTGCTTAAAATGTGCCTGCGCCCGATTTTATATATACGTGTGATGTATGTCCAACTGTGAGCGTGCAACTAAGTGTTTCATTCTGAGTCTCTACCAAGCAGCGCCTGAGAGAGGCTGTTTATGCCTCAAGTGCAGTGCAGAATGTTTCTTTTCTATCCCTCCTTTTCTGCTTCAATCACTCGTTTCATCTGGAGCTTTTATGACCTCTTATCAGCGACATTAAGCGCTTCCTGTTTAGCTATATCACAATTTCTTCTGTTGTTTCTGAAAGTCATTGGCGAGTTGCACAAACTCTTAACCTCATTGATGTTTTTGGCATATAATAAGTATGCTTAATTGGAGTTTGCAGGAAAAGACAGCTGAAAAGAGCTGTTGTAGGAAAAGTCAGTGGGCCTCGTCCCCTGGGGGCCATTAATGTCTGTAAAAATTTCATGGTAATCCATCCAGTTGTTGTTGAGATGTTTAAGTCTGGACCAAAGTGTTGGCCCATAAAGCCTCGCTGTTAACTTGTCTAAAAAGTAAAGTAAAGCTTTTAAATGAATGGTAATGGAATTAAGGATTTAACATAGACTCGTATTGCCTGAAGGAGGTGGAGAACAGGAGCTAATGCTAATATGACACACATGTGCATTGACTGAAGCTGACTCACACTGACCTCCGTGTAGCCTCCAGAACAATGTTACAGAACATCACATACTCACCTGCTGTTTATCCATTCATGCAGATGTACAAATACACCGCTGGACCAAGGGCAAGAAGATGCGCAACACATATCTGCATAAATGTACATGCACATACAAATGCATAAACAGATACCATTGCATAGGATTACAGTATGCCTGATTAAAAATGCATGCACATTGACGTCCCTGCTGCCACACAACACACACACACACACACACACACACACACACACTACTCTGCTCTGACCTGATAACTGGAGGCGATGCACCTTTCAGAATGATAATTTGGGAATGAATAAAATATGCATGTCACTGACACTGCTTCTGTGTTGTGTGTGAGTCTGTGAGCGTTTTATATTCATATACTGTACGCGGATGAATCTGAATGTGTGTGTGTGTGTGTGTGTGTGTGAGAGTTTGTGTGGCTCTAATGTAATTATACAGACTGTGAATTGACCGGGCCTTTACCCAACTAAGTTAAAGTGTAAATACAGTTGAACAAGTGGTTATGCCACTCAAACACATTCAAAATGCACAATGAGAGAACAGCTCTAATGCAGATAGAAAAGGGATTATAACATTCACATAACATATTAGTACTTTTGTATTATGTCTTGCTTTACGTGATAATTCCCCTTCTAGATAGTGTTGTAGTTTTTGAGACCACTTTTTAAAGGTCTTGGTCTCGTCTCAATTGAACACATTTTTACTCGGCCTTGTCTCGGCCTCGGACAAAGCGGACTTGGATTTTTAATCAAGACCAGTCGAGACCACCACTGATTTATTTGTTCACACCATTACTGTGATTAGCAGGAAAACGTCCCTCTCTAAAGGCAACCGATAACTTAAATTCATTATATATATATTTTTTCACCCTTCCCGACACCCTTAACACGAATGGATGGACGGCACGAGGAGTGGCTGTGCGTATGTGTCGGACCAGAGATGTCCGCCGATTCGTCAGTCATTAAGTTTGGTTTCAAAAACCACAAGGAATTTATCTGTTAAACAACATACAAGAGAAAACACACTTTGTTTGTTGCTGACACATTTATTTAAAGTCAAAGTTGTATCTTGTTCACACGTGATGATTTTTCATTTATATACTGTACATGGTCTTGGTCTCAACCCCTCAATGCCTTGGTCTCGGTACGCTCTTGTCTCAGACATGACTTGGTCTCGGTTAGTGTGGTCTTGACTACAACACTACGTTTAGACTACTAGAACCACCAGAATGCCACAGATTTACTCTCTTCTACTGCCTCTCTTTGCTTCTTTAACTGAGACCAGCTGTGGCCTGATAGTCACCCCTCTGCAGGCAGGGTCATAAATCTAGTCCCAGGCTTTAGTCGGGGCCTTATATGTCACACACAATGAAAGTTAGGGGACGCCGACCAGCTGTCACTGCCTGCTCCCACGTTGAGATACTCTAGCTTTCGAGCACTTTGTGCTATTATAAATTGCTGGGTGCAGCTCTGAAAGCCTGGTGGACGTATAATTGGCTATGACAGGAGTGTGCTGCGCATGCTATATTACGTCTTCCTGGGGTTATTTCTGTCATGGTTAGCCACCCAGTCTAAAAACCCTCTTCTATATAAAATGATTTAGATTTTGTCTGGATTTAATGTAAAACCCAGCACATTTAAAGGCAGGTAGTAGAAGCAAATGTAAAGTACAATGCATTATACTGCATCTTCATAGAATATATTATATAATAAAGGGCTGTTATGAGTATTTGAGTATATATTTCTGTTTTTATGAAGTATATAGTCAATTTTATGGTAATTCTCTGGTCCCTTTAGATAAAGGTAATGGAGTGATTAAGTTCTCTCACTTTGCATGTCCGCTCGTGTCTTGAATAATGTGGCTTTTATCAAAGTGCCAATTGAGGATTAAACCATGATTAAGTGTTGAATGGATGCAGAAGATGTGCGCCTGGTGTCTCCTTTCAAAAGAGGTATGACACTACAGGACGAGGTGTAGAAGTCTCTGGCACACAATGTCAAGTGGCTCGACTACCTCAACAGACACTTGATCTCCTCTTTATAAACAGATTTGAGCCTGAGAAATGCACACACTCCCCCCCCCCACACACACACCTGCATGCTGGGGAGTGTGTTTTTATCTTGTCTTTTGTCATCCAGCAGAACTTTGCTGGTCCTTGCTCTATCACCCTCATCTGAGCCACTTCTCATCTGAAAACAAATGTAGATAAGGAGCAGAGGGAAAGTACAAACTGAAATGCCTGAAGGACACGGGGGGGAAAGAGGGGGAGATTAAAATCAGTGCAATAACTAGAATGAATAGTGTTTGTGTACGTTTTGTGTTTCTTTCTGCTTTGACATAGCACACTGTGAATGAATTGATTTCTAATCTTATCTATTTGTTTTAAACATCATAGACCCTGTGATGTTGCTCGGTATGCGTCCAGCGTCTCTGATGCATTACGGTGCGGACACACTGAACGCAAACTCACGCGGCCGAAAAATCCGCCCCCATTCATTGTGTATTGCCGATTCACTGCTTAAAGCATGCTGGGATAATTAGCGACGGGCTCGAGGCAAGCGGCGCCACTTTCTAACAGCTTTCCCCCCTCATTATATCATAATTGTGCATTTTAAGAAAATGATAGTTTACTATTCAGTAAATAAACCTCATGAGGTGTTTGTTTGATTGAAAAGACTCCTCAATTCATCCCGATAAGTGACCAGCGAGGCTGGGCGGAAGCGAGTGTAGGCGAATTGGTCGCGTGCAGTGTGTCTGCACTATTACAGTTTAAAGGGACGCAGTAAACCCACTACACATGCATCGAAGGGAAGCACCTCATCTTTCCGAACAGAACGATACATTATAAACAACAAACTTGTGTTAAAATCACAGTAATCAGTAACACAAACCTGGCTGTCAGAGCACCGCTGTTTCAACACAGACGAGCCCATGTGCAGTCTCGCAACATGGGTGTTTAGCTGCTACAACAACAACTAGTCCGTCACCATGGATTTTATTACAACAAATAAGTATATGAACTTAGTTGCGGTTATTAAACTCATGTTTCCACCTCTCATGCTGTGTTTACTCATGTTGATGATGTTTTACCGTCTAGGGGACGCGCTGTAGTTAAATTAACAAAAACTTACTCCGGCAGCGGGCTGAGACGGCGGTTAACCGCTGAACCTCAAGGGGGCGATAGTGTTTCATCACGGTTGGGAAAATTCAGTACCGTGACAGCCCTACGTATCACAGAAAACAACTCTCAGTTAGCAGAAATACAATGGAATATGATCCTGAACCAGTTAACAGTAAAGGCCTGAAAATAAAACAAGCTTTATTATGAAGACAGATTGAAAAGATTCATCCCAGTAGAAAGCTCTTTCCAACAAAGATATTCCTAAAGGTGCTTTAGCGTTCCACACACTGCCAACAATAATATTCTAAATGCCTTCATACATAGAAAGTCTTTGCTCTAGTACCGAGCATTTCTGGTATATCTGGAGGCAAAACAGGGTAAACAACAACTTCACCCACATGTATAGCTATTGTTTCACAGCATGAATAATTAAGAAGAGATAGAGTAAACAGAGTAAACACTCAAGAAAGTTGAGCACTGAATCCTCCATGGAGTTTGAGATAAAGACTGTGTAACAAGAGACTTTTAAAATCCATTTGTTATTTTATTAAAGCGATAATGTCGGCGAATAAGGAAAGAGATGGAAGAGAGCTGGCAGTAGCTGATTGGTTACGTCTGCCTGTTTGCGTGTGTACATGGATGAAGATGTGCACTGGTGGGTTTGCGTGCATACTTGTGTACTTTCCCTTTGCCTATTTTTCTTTGCCTGCATATTTGTGTGTGTGTGTGTGAGTGTGTGTTTGGAAAAATGGGCGGCATCATATATCTAATTCCAGAGCAATGATAAACCATATCCCCGCCGTCCCATCATTCTCACTCACTCTCTTTTTCCAACCTCTCCCTCAATGACCCTAAACATCCTAAACTCTTTCAGCATTCTAATGGTTCTTTTCAAATCGAGTGTGTTTATGATTAAAAAGTAAAGGTTTGTGTGTGTGTGTGTGTGCGCGAGTGTGTTTTCAGGGAGCGATTGTGGGCAGGAGCTCTCTGGGTAACATCGGCGCCAAGAATGGGCATTTGTGTTTGGGTTTGTGAAACAATGTGTGTTTGTTTGTGAGACTGAAAGAGAGACTCGGGGAGGAAGAGAGATAGCAAAGGAAAGGAGGAATATGTGATCCCATGTGTTTTTTCTCTTTGTCTGAGCGCACACAAATGTTTTTGTGCTTTTGTGTGGGTGTCTGCATTTTTGTCTTTATGAGTCTGTGTGTTTGAAATGTGTAATTTAGCAGCATGAGTGTCTGAGATAGATCGTTCATGCTTTGTTTTCTTAGTTGTTCATCGTGGTGTGTGTTTGTGTGTGTTGGTGATAGTGGTCGCAGGAGAGGATTATTGTGGAGGGGTTTTAAAAGTAATTTTGGACGCCTATTTAAGGTACATGTCTGTGTGCTTGTGTGTGTGACTGTTTGCGTTCATGTTTTTGCAGCTGCTGATTGGAACTAGCCGATAAGACGTTGAGAAGCATGATCTCATGATTTCCACGGTTTCTGCACTGATACACATCACGGGCCACTTACCAAGAACATGAGACCGAAACACACACACACACACACACACACACACACACACACACACACACACACACACACACACACTCAAACAGACAAACACACTCTTAACCATGAGGCATTTTGACCCTATATGGCTGCGTTTGGCTCGCACTTGGGTGCAGACCTGGTTGCATACCTCTGAATTCCTCAGACTCTTGAAAATGCTTGTTGTTTTCAGAGATACAGGAGTGTGAGGTTTCCAACATCGCTGTTACATGACCTAAAGAGCGTAGTTTTGTCTGGAACATTTGTTAGGTGACTTATTTTTCAGGCAACTAATACTTGCATTAAATATCATTTGAGTAATTCCAGGGGTTGACAATGAGCACAGTTTTCCGGGCCAGTAACTTTCAAATTTTGTTTCTCCTTATGTAAGGGTTCTTATTACTCAATATGTGTTCAATTGTGGAACTATAGTACTGTAAACTCATAAACATAGACCAAAATAACTGGTCCCCGGTAGAATGACAGTTGCTCTGTCGCGAGTGCAGCGAGTAGCCTGTAACGTGTTGACAGCAGCAGCTAAAGTCCCTGCAGTGATGCTGACATCGGATGGAGATTACCGCGGGATTCTGCGTAGAAAGTAATCTACTTTATTGTGCACGTTATGGGCTTGTGGATCTTACTGGCACACCGGGCCAGTTAAATGCTTTATCGACTGGCCCGGGGGGTTACAAACATCCCGTCAGGTCAACGGGCCAGTGCTAATGTCGAGCCCTAAATTCCTATCTAATTCTCTAACTGTATCTTTGTAGCATAGAAAACACACAAACCTGGCAACCCTGCAGACCCATACTGGCAACCATATTGGATTTAAAATATCAGCGCTAATTCTTTGCATTTTCCTCCCTCTATCCACCTCTTCGTCCTCCCCTCTGTCATTTATCCATCAATCTCTCAAACCATGTGATGGATCAGTCCACACTTGAACATGATTGGCCTCTTCCGATGACATCATTCTTAGCAGATTTACGGACATTTATTGGCTGGGTTTGTAGGTTTCCTGAAGTGTGCAGGCCTACAGGCACAGGAGAGGGGGGATAAATGTGTTTTTTGCCGCCGGTCCATATTTACTACGTCCCATAAATCGAACCTGGACATTGTTCTGCTACAGCCATCCATTATTGATGACAGCATTCAGGCAGGACGTTTATGAGCTGGGCTGTTAGGATCGGTAATTCACTCTGTCAGGAGATCAGAAGGAAGCAGAGGGGGTAAAGAAGAGGAAGAGGGAAACAGATGGGAAGTGAGGAGAGAAGGAAGAACGGGGAATATTTAAGGCATTTCTGAAACAAAGCTTTTATTCATGGGAAATATTCTCTTCCCCTCCATCCAACCTTTTCTCTGGCTATCATGTTTCTTGTGCCAATCAATATTTTATAGCTGTCGCTCCAGAGCAATGAACCCCCCCCAGCTCTCTGAATGACAGATGAGGGTGAGAATGGGTGTCGGGGGGCAAAGTGAAAAGCGGGAGGGGTAAGAGGGCGTAAAAGCAGAGTGGTGCAGAAACATGAAGTCATGAGAAATATTAATTGTGTAAGAGGAGGAAGTGAGAAACTGAGGGAGAAATGGATGCATGTGACAAGAGTGGGAGAAAATTTCCCACAGATAATGAAATTATGCAGTGAAAATGTCTACCAATTTTCATACTCCCAGAGAACTAATTACAGAACTGAGAGAGAAAATGTCAGCTTCGTGACATCAAAGCGAGGACGCTGCCTACTCATTTTCCCCCTATTTGTGTCTTGTTGTTTTACCTAAGCAGCTTTTAAATTCTAGCCCACAGCACACGTCTATTCCTCAAGATAAGGACCCCAAATACACACACATAGCCAGCGTAGAGGAATGTGAGATTGTGTGCGCAGGCATACAAATGCGCAAATGGTGTTGCTTTTTGTATATAATGAGTTTGTTTTTGTCGGAGTGTTTATGTCTAACTGCAGCCATAAGGTAGGAAAGAAAGTTTGAAGCTGTGTCAGACTTGTTATGTGTGTTACAATTTTCCCATGAGTCACAGCTCTCCAGGTGAGGCAATCACAAATAAAACGCACACACGGAAAAGTTCCAGACATGAAACCGGGTGATTATGCAGTGGAGTTAAATTACATGTTAGCAGATAATGTGCATTTGTGTGAGTTTGTGTGCGTGGACTCCTAATATACGTGCATTGTGTTTGTGAGCACGTGTGTGTACTGGAGAGAATGAGAGAAAAAAAAGGCCCCCTTCCTCTCCCTCCCACCTGCTCGTGTAATCCTCTGTGTTTTGGTGACCTTGGCAACCTGGTGACAAAACACTCTTTGGGTCTGTTTGATTGAGGCCAGGGGTGGGCGTGAAGTTTGGACACACTGAAAAGACAGCGGGGGAAAGAGAGAGAGAGAGAGCAGGATAGAGGAGGAGAAGGAGGATAGAGTTCCTGGTGCCCTCAGGGTTGGGCGAATGAGCACTTTGTTCAGTTGTTCCCTCCACTCTGTCTAAAAGTTCGAGGAAGAAGGAGTTGAAGTTGCACCTTTTTAAATCTTGACTTCTCTTTGTTAAAGGCCTTAAACACTGCTCAGTGTCGATTTAGCACACATTAATTCAAATTAAATCTCAGCAGTTAGTCTATTAGCTCACAGGGGTGAAGTATATCATGTTCAACTTTGGTAAAGTTGTGCTGTTGACTGATGGCAGAGCGCTGGTGGAAGCTAATATAGCATATTAGCTTCGGTGTTGCATCATAATCCACTTATTTAACGTCCCTTTGTCCAAGTATTATTACTCCACAAAAGAGGAATTGTTTGTAGACAGTTATGAGGCAGGAGTCAATGAGTGCATCTTTTGAATTCACCGTGTAAACCCTTTGTCACAGCGTCCTAGCTAACTAGCTTGCTAACAGTTAGTCCACGAGACAGTTTTTTTCTCCTTTCAGTAACTCTTTAATAAATTATTTGTACACAGACCTGAAAACAAAGTAGTACTATTGATGAAAAAGCCCAGAACAGAGTATATAAACAACAGACTCCAAGTGTTGTTGTGTCTGACTCCAGTTCCGCCTGTTAGCGGTAAGCTAGCTTGTAGTCTTACAATGTGCTTAGTGGGAAATATAGTTTGTATCCTCTTTTAAATGTGTGTATTTGAACTTCACATGTCTGAAGGTGTTTCAAGGTTTTTTTTGAGGATTTTGTTATTGTACACTTGAACACATCAGGCTACAAGAAGCAAATATGTGTGTTAAACGTAGGCTAAATGTGCTGTAAAGTGTGCGCCTCCACTCAATGCTCTCACAGCCTCTGTGAACTGTAGTTACCTATAAGAAAATTCTGTACGTAGGTTTGTAGGGATGTTTGTGTAAATTTACAGAGCAAGATTTGGAATTTAATGCCATCTTATTTTGTTCACCTGCGTCTCTGATAGCAAGAGAGCTCTCAAAAATGGGCATGACAATTGAGTTGCTGATTAAAGGTGCATTTTATGGCTCAGTGGAGGAAAATCGTACTTGGTTCAGGTCACCGACTTGAGACTTGGCAATTATTATTGATCAGATGAGAGACATTGTCTCATACACACTGAGTTCAGGGGACAATGGTGCTCACTGGTGTGAATCCCAGAATGATAATGAACAATTGAAAAAGTGCAGCATTTCTTTCTCACTACCTCGGTGTATTAGTCCTAAAAGATACTTAAAGAATCTTGAAGATGAAGAAAATTTCTACTGAACAGCAGAAACTGTCTTCATTTTAACCTGTTCTTCTCTTTTCCTCCCCCCGCAGTGAGAGACGATGACGATTTCCTGAGTCTCAGCGAACTCCCAGAAACCTTCCCCTCAGACCCTCCGGAGCCCTTACCTCACTTCCTGTTTGAACCTGAGGAAGGCTATATCGTCAAGAACAAACCTGTCAATCTGTACTGCAAAGCAACACCTGCCACGCAGATCTACTTTAAGTGCAACAGTGAGTGGGTCCATCAGAAAGACCACACAGTGGAGGAGAGGGTGGACGAGAACTCAGGTGAGTGAAGTCCTGAGCACACGCAAACATTTCACAGAAAGTGGATGACTCAGAACGTACCATAAAAAAAACTGACTGGAAGAAGACGTTAAATGAAAACTGCCATGAGGAGAGTTTTTAGTAAAGGGCCTGTCAAACTTTTTTTCAGTCAGGACATGTTTGACAGAAAACACTTGCGGTATAAAAAGTATGTGATATGTCAGCTTGCACAGGGGACACCTCCATTTTTAAAGAAACACAGTAAACACTGAGTGAAATAGCTTTTGGCAAGAATGTAGCATGAATGTATTTCTGGTGTTTGCCAATAACATCCAATACTGATACATCCAGACCACACTACACATGCTTTTAACACGTTGTATTTGTGCATCAGATGTTGATTCCCACTGTGTTTGTAGCCTGTTTTCCACTGCATGGTACGGCTCAAGTTGCCTTGCTTTGAACTGTGTTTTTTTTGGTTTTCCACTGGCAAGACTTATGGATAGTACCTAGTACCAGGTACAGTCTTTGGTATCACTTCGACCGATGTTGAAAGGGAGCTGAGTGGATATTGAAAGGTGACTTAAAGCTGCTGTGAGTAACTTGAGGTTTGTGTTGATTTTGGCGCCCTCTGTAGACAAAGCTGTACCTCTTATCTCCTGATTTTGTCCCGTACATGCTTAAGTGGTGGTTTTTAAAAAATCTTTCTGTAACAGTCATGTATCCCTCACTTAAAATGTTTGTCCTGGAAAATGTAAACAAAGGTAGCTTGCAGTAAATCGCCTCGTCTGACACCTACCCCCCACCAGCAGCTTCAGACATTAAAAACAACCTTATTGAAATAATCAATCTTGTCACTGATGGTCTGGTTTGCTTTTGTAGCTCATAGAGAGTAATCAGAATTAATGATAGTCTGTTTCATAACCAGAGAAAAACTCCTCACAAGAGCTTTAAAAACAGTGCTGACTTTTAATTGGTCAGAGGAAGTTAACACTCATGCCACAGGGTACACCCTGGACACCCTCACCCTCCACTCAGTAGTCTGGTTAAGTGGTCTGTGCTGGTAAGTTTGCAAAGAACAAAATATCTAAAATACAAATTTAAAGCAAAAACAGTTTCTTCACTTATTGTTTGTAGTTAAAGTTCATTGTGAAATTCGTGTTCAGTTAAGTTCCCTCTTAGAAAATAAAGCCCATATTTGTACCTTCAGGGGTGCAATTGCTCATCCCTGTGGCAGCACCCTCAAGGGTACGACAGCCGTACCCTTCTCATTGGATGCTTTAATTGTACCCTTGTGATTTGTACCTTTAAGAGACAATCTTGTATCTCTGGAGACAATTTTGTGCCTTAATTTATCAGTACAAATGTGTCCCTATTAAAAAATGGATACAAACTTGGCTTTAAGAGTGCCCTGTCTCATTGGTAATCGTCCATAAAAATAGTTTTGTATATGCATACACAGGACCAAAAAAAGAAATTAAATTATGAGACTTAAAATAATTCATTAAATCCTTTCTATTTTAAAACACTGTCACATACTGTATAAGCTCTTATCCAAAGACTGTGTTTGTGTTACAATGCAGACACAAAGTAGGCAACAGACTGCAGTTTAACGTGGCATCGCTAAGAAACCCATTTAAGAACCCCTCAAAGAATCCCTCCGCCAGTGAACAGGCACTATTTGCAGTGAGAAATGAAGTATAGAAAGTACTTATTACAGCAACAAGTAAAGTTTGAAAGACAAGTAAAAATGTCTTTAAACATATCTAAGGTGAAAAGGTATAAAACAAACTAGGTCCCGTTTCCCATGAGAGCTGGTCTGCATATTTATTATGTGACGCTGATGATATTTCACTCTGTGTGATATAAAATTGTCACGATCCAGGATATGTGGCCAGCATTTTTCCCAGGTCGCCTCACTGCTCCACTGTAAGCAAACAGGTCAAAGCTATTATTCAGATGTTTGGTTATTTGCGCAGAGAGCTGGGTCACATGTCAGATGTGTGTTTGCAGCTGTCCCACCACCACTGCTTTACTGCCGTGTTCACAGGACAGTTTAATAGGATCCACAGTGATGTACTGGACTGCAGCCAGAGTTCCACACTTGTCACTTGACAGCACATGCTATTACTCTGCTGGAGAGGTAATGATGAATCATGCTGTTGTTCTGGCAGGGAGACAAAGACGTACACAACCTGCTTTCTTCGACTTAAGGCTGACATGAGCTCGGCTTATGGGTCTCCACCTGCTTGTTAATGAGCCGGAGTCCCCACAGAGAGCGACTAAACACAGGCTGGAAGCAGTTTGAAAACTCCTGATATATAGTCCCTGCTATGAGAGCCACACCGGGGTCAACAGTAGCACAAATCAGCATGTCTGTGGTTGATTTTCTTTTCTTGAGGCAGGTGAGCAAAACACTCACGTTGACAGATCACAATGCCCTCCCAAGTTTCCACAAAGTAGACCCTGGAGCAAACACTGTGGTGTATACACTGTATGCGTGTGTGTGTGTTCTTTGGTGTCTGAGTTGGTCTGCTGCAGAGACAGAAGCAGCTGAGCAGGAGTTCGAAGTTTCCCGCGATTCGGTTGTCACACATGGAAAGTCAAAAGAGAATGAATGCAACAGAAGCTGCAAGAAGTAAACAAGAGAGGAGTGAAACAACAGGTACAAATATAGACTCACACAGGCCTACAGAGACGCACACAGAGCGCACAAAGAAAAGCTACAATAGAGGAGAAAATAAATACCTCTATGGTCTCTGTTGGAGGGTGGGTTCCATATCAGACTACAGATTTTCTTATTTCTAGCCTTTGTTCGTGTCTTTCACTGTGCAGAACGTGTTCTTGATTCCTTAAACATGATTCTTTTGCTCCGTTTCATCCCTGTTCATCTCTCTCGCAGTCTCCCGCTCCTTCATCTTAATTTCTCTTTCTTGTTTTGTCTTTCTTCTCTCTTCATGCCTCCTCTGTTTTCATTATCACCATTTCTCTGTCATGCTTTTTTAAATCAACTCTTTTTTCTTCTGAAGTCCTTTATCTGCTAAAAACGTGTTTGCTCTGAGGAGGATTTGCACCTTTTTTTCCAACATGAAAGGAGATGATGTGTCATCGTCTAGATTGTTCATTCACGTTTTGTGCTACACCATACATTTCTAAATGAGAGCGAGGATGTGCCAAAAAGCTTGTTTTTATTTGAATGTAGCTCAAGTTTTACCTGGATGTACTCCCAGCTTTCCCAGGAAAACAGACAAATGTTTGTATCTACCAGAGGTGTAAAGAGTACTGAAATATTCTTCTCAAGTAGAAGTAGATACTTGACTGAAATTGGTAGCTACTTTCCCACCGCGCTGACTTTTATAATAAACACATTTTGCTAAGATTACCTTACACATGCATCCTCTGCACATGGAATCAAATGAAACTTTATTTTCAAACCTGGGCTCTATGTTTACATGTTTTGGTGTCAAAATGAGAGATTTGTTTAACCAGAAACGGCAGAGCCACCAGACTCCATTGACAAAAACAGTACTTTTACCTCGCAGGACGCGGGAGTTGCTGATGGTCTCCTGCTGCCTCTATCGGTTACTTTGTTTGTGTTGTTGTGTGGTGTCAGTTAGTTCGGTTCCGCACTAACATGTGTTATGACATGTATCGAGGCAGCGGTAGACCAGCGAGTTCTGGTTGAGTCTGGAGGCTTTGAAGAGAGCGATCTAACGGCTGTTTCTGGTTAAACAAAAAGCTTCCCTCAGTCTGTGTCGAAGGTGGTGTTTCATCCGAACTCTCTTCTGTCCCATTCACTCACGTTATGCGTCGGGCTCGGGTAGTCGCAGCCCAGCTCTCCTTCTTTGCTTCGGACTAAGTGAAAATCAAACGGCCCTGCTGCTTTGACACGATGCGGTCCAAGTCAGTGTTCTTTTAGCTTGCAATAACCATAGATTCATATCTTACTCAGTAACGGATGGATGTACAAATGTAGAGAATTACTTTACTTCATTTAAAACATAAATAAAATTAAATCACTGACTTTAAGAAATACTCAAAAGTAAACGAAAAAGCTACTCAATTACAGGAACGTGAGTACTTCCACCTCTGGTATCTACAATAAGCATCAGTTGCCTTCCTTCTGTCTTCTCTCCCCACTCTCTCCTCCCATCTCTCCGTGTTCATTACTGACATCATGCGCAGCTGCTCGTCATTTATTAGTCTCCCATCAGCCGTTCATTCGCTAGCTGCTGGATTCCAGACAGAGCGTTACTGGGAGGAAATTCTGTTTAATTAACGACCCATGGATTCAGACTCTCGTTCAGTACGTGATGGACACCATGAGGTCTTCCAAGCATCAGGATCACCCAGTCAGACATATAACTGACAGCTGCTGTCGTATTGTTCATTGAAACTAGTTCTTATGGATGTCTTGCAGCCACATTAACCAACATGGTTTGATACAAACAAACTTTCATACTCCATCTGAGTCATCTTTTTGAGCTGCAACAACCCGCAGGCCGGGTAAAAAAAAACACGGATTTGGTTTTAGATTTTAGCGTAGCTTAAAATATGCTGTAAATTATGCGTAATTTATATTGTACAAAGCCATCGTAATGTCACTTTAATAAAAAATTGATTGACTTCTTGCTTCTTTGTACTGCTCCAGGACACTTGATCTTGTAAGCGCGCTATAATTCATACAGATACACACATGAATATATAATGAGTATATAAATACATCGGGGGTATTATGCAATATTAAGAGCTGTGGTGGTTTGGGACATGCCTGGAAACAGAGCTTTTTTTTCCCAGGAAAAACGTCTCTTTTTTTTATTCTTTTCCCCCTTTTAGTAAGAATTTATAACGAGCAAAGTAAGTTAGAACTTAACTTCTGATGTTTTGTTTATTGTTTCTCTATTAGCTCAACTTGTGCGATGCAACAACACACTCTAATATCTTAATCTACTGAGACATCCATCGTGCCTTTTAGCTTTAAGATCACCAACGAACAAAGGACAACGCGATTATAAAGAAATAATGAATGTCAGATATGTATTATGCAACATAGCTGTAGTGAATCACACAGAAAGCCTGGTGCCTGCACAGTGTGTGTGCTCTGTTTATCTGTTTATGTGAGTGAAAACCTGAACTCTGTAAGCTGTTTTCTCCTCTTTGTTTCCTGCTGTTTCACAGACACAGCTAGAAGCTATGGCCCCCATACTGCTTTTATTATCTCCTCTCTGCCTCTCCGTCCCATCTCTCCCTTTCTCTTCCTCTCCGTCTGCTCCATGCTGGTTTGTGCTCTACTCTAATTTCCACTGAGTGAAACTGGAGAGAGCCTAGGCGGATAAAACCGGAGCTGGAGAGAGGAGCAGGGGATGTCGGAGGGATGCTGATGGAGGGTGCCTCTGAGAGGGCTGGAAAGGCCAACAGATATCAGGGAGTCACACTGAGGAGAAAGATGATATGAATCCCACTGTGTTGTTTTCTTTCTTTCTCTCTCTCGCTCGCTCTGTGTTGATCATACTTTGTAGCAGGAAAGGGAGAGTCAGCTTAAGTGCTGAAGCACATCGCTCGTTTGATCTTTGGGGATCAAGATAAAAGAAGACAAAAGTAACAATGTACAAAAGTTCCAACAGAAATGAAACAAGGCTGAAAGTTGTTTGTGCCACGCGGCTTATTGGTGAGATTCATTGTAGCAAAAATACATTTACAAGGTTGTTGTCAGACACAATGATTTTCTGTTCTTGTGATGGTAAAAACAAAATAGAGCAGATCAATCAGGTATTAGATGAAAGCAAAGATGGATTAAGGAAGGTTGAAAGAAGGGCGAAACAAAGGACTAGGATACACAATGTTTTTTTATAGAGGGAGACAAAAATCTTCAGACTGGGACCATAAAATAAAACAGTCCTCAAAATTCGTTTGCATTTATATTAAATGCATCACAATGCAATCATCCAATCAGCATGTCCAGTCAGTATCTATGCACATCCAGGCCTTTGGGAGCAATTTGGGGTTCAGTGTCCTGCCCAAGGACACTTCAACATGCAGTCAGGGATCGAACCGCCAACCTTCTAATTGAGAGACGACCAACTCTACCGCTGAGCCACAGCCGCCACATTAGAATGAAGCTTTTTCCGCGATGACAAAACGTCTGTTGCATCTTGTTCAGAGTCAAATGTTATACTTTAGTTTAAACTTTGAATAATTACAAAGAGGTACATAATTTAGGCGCAGTGTGCCGCCTAAAACAAGTCCAAGCAGATTAAACTCTTGACACTCAAAGTGGCAAGGCTCTTAAGTGTCCTGCATTCAGAGATGCTGGTTGTTTCTGTCCTTTATAATAATGCTTTCAGTCATAATACAAGCTGCAGAGAAGGAGGGATGAAGCTTTGTTATTAAGAGTTTGGGAGGACTGCTGCTGCTAGCCAGCTAACTATGCTAGCTCCACCAGTTTGTGCTCACATTGCTAATGCTACAATTACACTTTGAAAATTTAACAGAAGACATGGTTGGATGTTAATGTGTTTTATGAAAATTTTTATTCAACCACACAATGCCAGTTTTCCCAATTTCCTGTTTTAAAAAGTGACATCTGATAAGATGTTATGGTGTGTTGTGTAGTTATATGTGAGCTTCATGACTTTGATCACATAAAGTCTAATTTGGGGGGCGTTTAAACCAGGTGAAGGTCACCAGCAAGGATAAGAGGGTGGGCGGATTGGGAGGGGTCAGTAGGATGGTCGAGGGGTCACTGGGGTCAGCTTCCAACTAGAGGATAAGGCTTGATTCTCTAACTAGCTCCTCTGACCTGTCACAGTATCCTTGACAAAAGCTGCTTTCCCACTGGTCAAAAAACCCGCTAACACTCGGCTTTTTTGCTAAGTGGGAAAGGTTACAATCAGCACTCAAACCCGGGTCAAATTACTTCTTTCTGGCGCGATGCTATGACGCACATTGAAGTTCCAGCTGTTGTCGCGTAAATACAGAAGAAAAACATACAATGGCGAATTTGTTCGTGTGAGATGCAGCAACACTGGCAAGACGGCGAGGTGAGAGAGCTTCCTCTGATCTGAGGGGAAGTTTGTTGTTCACCCCTGTTTCAGGCGCATTTGTGATGTCAGAAGGTGACGCAGGAGGAAGGAGACCGAAAGGATACTCCACTGCCAATGGGAAGAGAGACAATCTGCATTTATTAGCGGGTCTCGCCGGGTCTGAAAAACCCAAACTAATTTTGATGGGAAAGGGGTAAAACATACCCAACACACCTCCCTCTACCTCCTGCCTGCCTGCAGGCGGCCCTTTAACACAGCAGCTTTATTAGCAGTGACATTTGCTAAAACATGGTTACCATACCTCCGTCTGAATTAATGTGACTTGAGGTGAGAACCAGCATAATTTGTCTAGATTGCATATCTCATTGTGAAGGGCACTCCCAGTGTTTACTTAAGCAACGTGCGTTCGACCTCAGTATATCTCCATTAGCCTTGAACTGTGCTAATGACACATTGTGTACTATGTTACTTACTTTGTCTCCATTAGCTTAAGTGTGAATGGTTATTAGTCTGCTCGCACTGACCTGTGACTTACTTCCACACACACACAGACACACACATACATTATTGGCACGCTCGGTATTGGCTCGGGTGATTTGTGACCTCTTTCCCTCCTTTGCTGCCATCTCACTCGTATTGATTTCTTCTCCTCTTTTCCCTTTTGTCTCTCCTCCTTTCTCTCCCTCCTAATGTTTCTCCTCTCTTTCTCTCCCTCTTTCTGGCATGACTCCCGTTCTCCTCGACAGTCTTTTCTTTCTTCCTTCATGTCTCCTCTTTTTTGCTCTCTTTCTCTCTGTTTCCTCTATCTGTCTCTCTTATACTGAAACATTTGATTTCAATTATTAACAGCCATCAAGGCACATAAAGAAGGTCAATTAGCTCCTTAGACTCTCGATCTGCAACTGTGCTTGTGTCTGTATTGATTTTGTATGGATACAGTTGTGTTTGAGTTATGTCTGTGAGTGTTACGTTTTATTTTGTGTGAAATTATGTGTGTGTATCTGAAAACGCAGCTCTCTTTGTGTTTATTTATGTGTGTTTGGTTCAAGTAGACTTTTCTGGTGTCCTGAAATGTCCTAGTTGGCTGCCTCCACCGAGCCACTGGAGGACAAAAGTGGTCGCGCTCAATGACATTCACATGTATACGCACACGCGCGCACACACAAACAGGAGAGGTATTCAAACATGGACCAGGAGGGACAGTGATGATCAATCAATGTCAGAGTGGAACCATTAGGAGAGTGTGCGCACACACACACATGCATGTGTATACACACACTGTGCTGTTCAATTGGTCACAGACCAGTGAGTCTGTTCTGTCCATGTCCTGCATGATTTCCCTCCGTAGGCGAGGAACTCAGTCGACCTCTGCTCTCTCTCTCTTTCTCACCATGCCTCTCATCCTGTTGTCACTTTCCTTCCCCTCTTTCTGTGTCCATCTCTCACTTTTTCTTCCTTTATTACTGCTGTCATCATTCATAGAGAGGTTTCAGGTAATGTAGCATGCCATTACCTCAGATCCCAAAATGCACCTCTAACTGTGTGGTTTTGGTTTTGCATATTAATGACAGCCATTACTGTAACATTTGATCAATGCCCTGCTTTAATACAGAAATCTATCCCGCATAATGGCTCACACATTTTGTATCGTCATAATAGTAGCTGCACATATTCCCCTGTTTGGTGTTTGGATGATGGTGCTAAAGAGCGATGATTTAAAGCGTCAGTCCAAACTCTCCCGTAGGTGTTCAGCTGTAATTAGATCGGTTTCACAAACACAGACTAAAGCTCACATCTACTTCGGATGATGTCTTAATTCATTGTAGAAAACTATAGAATATGTTAAGTAGGACAAATAAACAAAGAGATTATTTTTTGCAAACTGAGCGGCCTTGCTAACCAGGTGGCTGCATCAAACCACTCAACTCCCGTCACTACAGGATAAACATGTTGCACAACTGTTACAAGGACATTTTGCTGGTAAGTTAAAGTGAAAAAAATGAGAAAAAGATATGAATAAAAGATTTGATGAGGTGAGGTGTTGTGGCTTCGAAATGTTGCAGCACTCAGTAGTCCTTCTAACAAGTCAGTCTAATTTCCTTTGGCAAATCAGAATGACGATGTCCTCACTGCTGTACTCCCCACAAACTTAATCCCTCCTATTAATTTTCTATACCATCTTTTTAGTAGTATATGGCCATTGTGTTCTTCTTCTTTTCTCCTTTTACCATGGAAACATGGCTCTTTTGTTTGAGCTAGCCTATGATTTGCTAGAAACTTTTTTTTTTGGCATAAATGTTAATCTGTTTATTTTTAATAAACTTTCTAAGATGCATTAGACCATATACTGTATAAAAAGATGGACGACATAACCGCTCCCTAAAAGTGAAGCCAAAACCTCTCTATCGCCCCCTGCTGTTTGGCTGCAGTATAGCTCATAAAGCACGCCTCCTCCATGTTAACAGATGGGACATGTGTTAAACTATGAAATGAAAATACACGTCAAATACATGTTTCTCAAACATGGTTTCTGTCATTGTAGTTAGTTCTTATCATGCTGATTTACATTTAAGTTTATTTTTAATTAGTTATCTGATGCTGTAAAAAGGATGATTGACAGCTCTGTTGACAAATACGGCTCCTGCAGCCGATCTGTTCTGGATTAGCAGAGTAGAGGACGAACGGTGAGAGGAGACGTAACTAAAACAATCACTACAGTCATTGAAGTTTACATATCTGTGAACGTCTGCTTCAGACCAACACAAGAAGCTTTTCTGCTGTTAAAAATGCCGATGTGCGGGATCTTTGCCAGTTTTTTTTCAGTGAGTAATGTGTGTGTTATGGTTAGCAGAAGTGGCTACGGCGGCTCCATCAGCCGATCTCTGCAACTCTGGCTCCAAATAACATCGCAAGATGGCAGCGCCCGCCTCAGGGGTATTTTGGCTTCAATTTTGTTCAATGAGAGTAGATGGAGAAGCGACATCCATCTATATATATACAGAAAATTGCTTTAGACTAATCGTATGCCAATAAAGACAGGTCTAACCCAACTGGCTGACAATATCTTTGGCAAACAGCCTCCTGCTGACTAAAGGCCTTATGATATCTCATATGTCACTCATCTGTTGTTTAAGAAAAGCCATCAGCATTCCTGTGTCATTCATCATAAGAGCTTGCTTTAAAAGGAGCCAGTGTAAGGTAGGTCATATGGCCAGGTCGCTAACTGAACACCATCACAGGAGCTGGTTGGCATTCAGTCAGCTGCTTGCACACTCAAAACTTGTGTTTTATGCAACTCACAGATGCAATACTTGTTGCAAAGCTGTGTGTTATTGTGTCCGCCCCCTGAATGCATCCACTCTGCCCTCATGTCTTTGTCTTTGTGACACTGATAAAATAATAATAGCCAGTGTTGACTTGTTCTGTATCCAGTGTGTCTTCTCCCTGCAGGCCCGTCTGTGTGACCTGTCACTGATCACATTTAAGCATCACAAGCTTTGAGTGCTTTCCCCCCCATGTTTCCACATCTCTTTGCTTTTCTAAACCATTTAGCCTCAAAAAACCCCGTCTCCGTTTCCATGTCTGTCCCTGACTCGCTCGCCTCTGTCCAGATCTATTTTTCTCTCTCGCTCTTTCTTTCCATCTCTGCTTTATTTGATTCAAAACTTTGCTCTCTGGTCTGTGCCCTCACTTGTCTGCTTTCTTCTTCTGTGTTTTTCTGTCAAAGCACAGACGGAAACAGAGAGACCAAAGGGAAATAGAAACAATATATGGACATAAAATGAACCAGTAACAGCACGGGTAATAGGAGTATATCAGGAAACACATCTTGGCCTGTTAACCAGAATATTTAGTTCTTATTGTAAAATATAATAAAGCTAAGAATCTGATAACTAAGATTGAAATTAATTTCCATAATCCTCTACACAACACAAAGGTACTGTATATTTGTTAAGGCATCTAATTAACACCAAATCCGGTTAATTATAATAAGCCCATTAATTATGTTGACATTGTGCAGATTAAATATTTGACTCAGCATTTGTCGCCTTTTTGTTTCACTGCTGGTACATCAATTTTATTTTATTTTTTTAAACATGCTTTTCCGCTTTTCTTATCACTACTGTGAAAAAGCTGCTTATCATCTTTTGTTTCTCCAACATTTCCCCCCCCCGTCTGTAAGCTGCTGATCACACAACATGTTAGTTTGAGGCCTGAAAAATACAGCGATACCCTTTGTATATAACATTTTCAAACTTGAGTGGTGCACCGTAGGTTTAAAGAAAAATTGTGTTTTCTTTTGTAATCTAGCTCTTGTGTTTTTTAGCATTTGTAGCCAACATCGTATTGGATGTGAGGACAATTTAGCAAGCAGGTTACAGAAGGTAAACCGGTTATCTAAGTCACCAATCCATCCGAATTTCTACCGCGTGTCCTGTTCAGGGATGCAACAGGGCTGAAGTCTATCTCAGCTGCATTTAGGCGAGATGCAGGGAACACCCTGGACTGATCGCCAGACAATCACAGGCTGACACATAAGCTGTGTCCCAAGGGGCTGCATTCTTTGAAGGACATATCTGAAGGCTGATTGCGTCACAGCAGCGTGACGAAGGCTCCTTCAGATGCGTCTGACAAACACGTCCTCCTTTTCTCGGGCCATGGAGGATCCATTGGGTGCATCCTTTGTGGCCAAACGTATCCCAAGATCCATTGCGCGCCAATTCAAACGAGATGGCGGACTCTTAAGCGTCCGAGGAATACACTTTTAAATGTGAAAGTTTTTGGTTACAACTCAGTCGAATAGCTGGCAAAACAAATGTTTGAATAAAGAACCGAGCTTTGAAACTTCAAATTTTCTTTAAAATAATAGGTTAAGTTACATAACGTTAGTTATGATACCTAGTTAACTAGCTAGCTACCCATTGCTGGACAACAGGAGCAGCGTTTGGTGATGGGTAAGGGCGGTGAAAGTCACCAGCAAGGATGCAAACAGGAAATCCTCCGCAGACCAGACCGTCTCAGTTCAGTTCGGCCTTAGCGATCTACACAGGCTACGAATGACTCATCCTCCGTAAACCGCCTCTGTCAGAGGATGAAGCCCCTAAATTGAGACACAGCATGAGCATGTCTTAGGACTGTGGGAAGAAGCCGGAGAACCTGGGAGGAACCCACACATGCACAGGGAGAACATGCAAACTCCACACAGAACGGCCCACTACATCCAAACCGGGATTCAAACCAGGAACCTTCTAGCTTTGAGGCGACAGCGCAAACCATTAGATGTAGTTTATAAATTTAAAGTAACACCCTTTTCAGAGCGACTTCCTGGTCTAAATATGCTCAAAAACATAAAAGTATAGGTTGTCTGAACTGTCCTCATCACATTAGGTAAAGTAGGCACACTATTAAAGGACAGATAGTGGCCTATATGTATCTGCAGAGAGAGAGACTCACTTTAAACTGTCCACATCTTTGCTCGTGTGCGTACACTTCCACATCACATTTGTCAAAGAGAAAACAAAGCACATCCGCTCCTCCTACCTGACATGTAAACTTAGTTATAGGAATCGACACTTCAGGACTAAGAGAAATCTTCAGGACTGCTGCGCAGCTCCGTGATTGATAGAAATGTTTGTGACAGTATCCACTTGTCCTGATACTTGTCTTCCATTTTTCATCTACTTCCTCCCCCTCACCTCCCCCAGCTGACAGCCGTGGTTTTGTTGATGTGAGCGACTGTCATGCTACAGAGACCCAAACTTCCCTGCTTGTCTTCTTATAACAGACTGATGTGAACGCTCTGAGCTCTGGATCCAAACAAAATCAGACACTGAGTGATCTGGGACTTTTAAGCCGCAGGTAAATCAGGCGCTTTCTGCCCAGCAACACCAGCTCTGTGAGCTGTGCATTACAAATCAATGAAAAAAAAACTGGGGCTTGACATCTATTTTTATTCTTCTTTATTTCTATTCCCATTTTTTGTTGTCATTTGACATGTTTACTGCATTGACGCGACTCAAAAACAAGAGAACATGCTTTCATGGAAGATGTAGATGTGTGTTTGTTTATGATGTGTTGCAGATGTGCGTTGTCAAAAGTTTGTTTTTCTGTGAATTTCCTTTTTTATGAAACACACAGATGACACTGTAGGATGAAACGTGATATGTAGATGTATGGCGTCTCTTCTAGTACCAGATAACATTCTCATGTTGCATCGATAACTTTCACATTAAAAAGTTATATTTCATCCCAAACCGTCCTGCACTGATTATGGTTTTTATTCTGTTTTGAGTGAGTGAGAGAACATGTACTGTTTTGGATACAGGGATGCATTGTTTGGATTGGTTGGCCGCGAGGTGGTGCAGTGTTAGCGCTGTCGCCTCACAGCTAGAAGGTTCCTGGTTTGAATCACAGTTCAGCCATGGGGGCATTTCTGTGTGGAGTTTGCATGTTCTCCCCGTGCGTGCGTGGATTCCCTCGGGTCTTCCCACAGTCCAAACACATGCTAGTTAGGTTCATTGGCGACTCTAAAATTGCCCGTAGGTGTGAACCTATGACTGTATTCATAGATGGACGAAATTGAAGCCAAAATAGCCCCTGTGATAGGCGCTGCCATCTTGCGATGGTGACGTCATATGGAGCCAGAGACTGCGCAGTAGAGATCGGTGGGTGGAGCGGCCGTAGCCACTTCCGCTAACCAAAACACACACTTAACTTACTGAAAAAACGGCAAGGATCCCGCATGCCGGCGTGTTTAACAGCAGAACAGCTTCTTGTGTTGGTCTGAAGTTAATGTTCACAGATATGGAAACTTCAATGACTGTAGTGATTGTTTTAGTTAATCTCTGATAATCTGGAACAGATCGGCTGCAGGAGCCGTATTTGTCAGCAGAGCTGTCAATCATTTTTTTCACAGCATCAAATAACTAATTAAAACTAAACTAAAATGAACACTTGGATGTAGACCGGAACGATAAAAACTATAATGACAGAAACCATGCCTGAGAAACATTTATTTGCAGTGTATTTTGATTTTATAGTTTGACCCATGTCCCATCTGTTAACATGGAGGAGGCGGGCCTTGTGACCTATACTGCAGCCAGTCAGCAGGGGGTGATAGAGAGGGATCGGTCCAGTCCCCCCGCGACCCTGAACAGGATAAGCGGTGTAGATAATAGATGGATGCATGGCTATATTTGATCTCTTTGCACTTTAACTTACTGTTGCACAAGCGTACACTCCATTAGAAACCAGGTTATGTTTAACATGGCCAAGAAACCAGGTTACACAGAAGGATGCTTTAACCAATGACCTCTAACTCCTCACTGACCAAACAGGAAGTCCCATTAAGACGTGTTTAATAAAATCAGGTCATTAATTTCAGATCAGGGTTGTGAAGCTGACGGTTCAGGGACTGCCCCTCTTCTCCGAGCTATTTTGGACTTCCATCCGCCCGCAGCCTCACATCGGTGTATCCGTCAAGGTTTATCCTCACAAAGAAATTGAAAACATTTCATCATTACAAACATTGATTTCCCCTGCTGGGAAACAAACTTGGCTCTCCCTGATGTTCTCTGTTTCACTCTACAGTATGTATGTCCCGCTCTTGTTTTGTTTTTCCTCTCTCCGTCTTGTTTTTCATGTCCCTGAAACCCTCTCTGCTCTGCTTTGTCTCAAAATAATATCTCCCTGTTTCATTACACGCAATACCCTGCAACACACCCTTTCTTTGCCCTTCAGTCAACAACTCACATCCTGTACTGTTGTATATGATCCCTGCATCAGCATGTTGCACTCTTCCAACTCTCCTTTTTAATAAAAAGGCTCTACTGGCTACATTTACCTTTGAAAAAGTGAATCACCTCCGTTAAAGTTAGACACACATCTGGAAACTTAAACATTCTTTCTTTGTGTTTTTGGTGGGCTATATTTTCCTTCCAGCCGCTTCCAAACGAGCTCACAGATTGAATACCTTTACATTTTAAGTGCAAAGTTAAGGTGTAAAAGTAAAGTTTATATTCACTAAGGTGTGCTTTTGTACAAAAGTGGAAAACAAATCTACTGTGATGCTGAACAGGCACAGCTCTTCTTTGGGAGAAGCTCCCTCTTAGGCATTGCAACTCAGCTGCAGTTGCTTAGTCAGAATATTTGAAGTGCAGCCGCTGTCCCACATGCTGCAGTACTTTCTAAGTCACAGTGCAGAGCAGGGGAGAGTCCGGACTAATATCTGGAGCATTCTCTGATTTGTCATCATTTTTGATGGAAAAAAGTAACATTGGATTGTGTTGATTTATATTCTAACAAATTATTAGCTTTGCTTTAAAAGCCTGTAAGGGCCTGTGTCCACTTTTTGTGCTGGCAGCGCACACAACCTCAATTTCAGAGCGCTTCTCAATGGTGTGAAAGTCGTCTTGCAGCACTTCCCTTGGCGGTAACCGTTCAGTCTGTTTGAATTGCTCTTTGTGCTTAATATTTGCTTTTATTCAAGGATGTTGATTTATATTCTCACAAATGATAAGCTTTGCTTTCTCTATGGGCCTGTGTCCACTAAGAGTGTTTTTGTGCTATTTTCTAAACAAAAGCAGTGCAGTTCAGCGCTCAGCGGCCTCAGCGCTCAAACACCCTCTGCTGTTTTCTGTCGCTGCGCTCATAGTCCTCTCAGCTGAAAATAGTTCAACATTTGGAAGTCGCGCTCGTCAATGTCACTTCTCCCTCACTGACCAATCAAAATCAAGACGGGGCGGGACTTCAGATGCCACTTTGGCGCACTCAGATTTGTTTCTTTGGGGGAAACATTTCCACGTCTAGGTCCACTGTTTTTACATTTTCTTTGTAATATTTATCTCGGCTCTGAAATCGAGGTTGTGGTCGTGCCAGTGGACACAGGCCCTAAACGTTTCACAGCCACGTATACAGTGAAGTCATCAGTCAATCGACTTAAACTGCCCTTGTGATTTAATAATATTGTCCTTCTAATAGCTTAAAGTCCTGCGCTCAGCCATGCAACATCTCTTAATGTGCTGTGTTTTCCCTTTATTTGTCCTGAGCACGAGCTGCCTCTCTACCTCCCACTGTGTCCCCAAAGCCCACGCTCCCAGTCATGCACCAGCACATATGCTTTCCCTGCATTTGTTTGAGTCCATTTGCCATAACTAGCTGTTTGGCTCATTTTAACCGCTCACTGTAATTGCCTGACTTTCCTCATTACTTCTGCAGTCGCCCACTCGCTGTTCTCCCCCTCCTCTGTCCCTTTTGTCCCTTTTGGCCTCACACTGTGTTTTTAGCGTATTGTTTCTGCCTGCGCACTAGTCGTCTCAGCTTCAGCATTGGGTTGCTTGCTGGTAATAATTGCCTCTTTGGCTCTCTCGTCTCTCTCGCCGTGTCCCTCGCTCTTTCATTTTAAAGCCATAACAATCTCCCTTGTTTGCTACTTTTCACACAAGTTTTTCTACTGTCTGTGCCCTTCTAGCCTCCTCCCCCTCGCTGACTATTATCTGTTGTTGTGTCGGCAGTACCTTTCACAGGCTTTCTACTTTCCTCTTTGCCCTCGGTGCCATCAATGCCATTTGAATTGCCGTCTTCTGAGTTTTCTCTTTACTTTCCATCTAAATGTCCGTTTCATCAATCTTGCTTCTTTTCTAACTCAAAAGCCATGTCTCCCCGTCTCCCAGCTAGCTTCTAGGAAAGCTTCTGTTACCTTTCTTACTCTTTGCCCTCATGGGTTACTCTTTAATTCTCCTGCCGGCCATTAATGGCCTTTGGTCCGCCACAGTCCTGCTCCTGAGTTCCACTTTTTGCCTTCCTCCTGGTCCCCTTTGCCTTCGTGCCGGCATGCTTGCCGTCTCTCAATCTCTCTAGTGGCAGGAACTTACCGAGAGTCTTCATAAGTAATGGGCCCGAGTCAGATTTGTGGAGCCCCGTGGAGATTGTTGCTTCGGTCTTTCTAACACTGCTGAACCTGAAATAATCTGCCGTGATCTTTTACTCTCCAGTCCCACATACTTTTGCCTAAAACCCATTTTTATCTCCTCTCCCTCTTCCTTCCCGCTCCACATTTCATTGCCCTCTTCCACCTCTTCTTCTGTCACCGTCTCTCTCCCTCTCACTGTGCCTCTGTCGTGTTGCTCTCCATTACTTCCCCCGGCCCTCCGTTTCTCTCATTTTCCTCTCCTCTCTCCTTCTACTTTGTGAGCTTTAACCCTCTTTCACGTTATCAGCCCCTCTGTGCTCCCTCCTCCAGCTTATTTTTCCTTCTTTATTCCTTCCCCTTGCAGCGCTTTTCCACCGTTTTTCTCAATACCTCTTTTTCCCCTGCGTGTCCCTTTCCTGTCTCCCATATTTCCTATTTCCCTCTGCAGTCCTCCTCTATCTCAGCTCCTTTGCACTCCTGTCAGTGGGGCGCAGCTATTTAAAACCTCACACTTATTCTTCTCATGGAGCCGCTATCAAAACAGCAGAGAAAAGAGGGATACGGAGAGCAGAGTGAGATAAGTAGCGGAAGTGCAAAGGAACAATCTCCCGAAGTTTACATTAAATCTGGAGTGAATCTTCTCCGTAAAATGACCTGGCTGTGCAAACAGCCGCAGATATTGTGTGATTATCCCCTGCCTCTATTTACTTGCAGAGATATTTACTGTGCAGCACTTTGGCTTTTGCTTCTTAAGCCAACATAAAAGCCAAACACCAGAGAAGAAGCTTAAACACTCTTTCACTTCTGCTGGAGCATCAGCGGCTCGCCGAGAAACTGACTCGTGACTCATTCGCATCTTTAGCTTGAATATATACGATCTTAATTAATGTCGCAAATGACTCAACAGTGCTTTTTGTGTCTCTGCAGGTCTGGTGGTGAGAGAAGCCAGCATAGAAATCACACGACAGCAGGTGGAGGAGCTGTTTGGTCCTGAAGATTACTGGTGTCAGTGCGTCGCCTGGAGCTCCGCTGGAACCACCAAGAGCCGCAAGGCACACGTCCGCATCGCATGTGAGTACACGACTGCGCAGTGTTAATTTAGGCAGCTATTTTAGATTTAGTCTTCAGAGGAAAATGCTTATTTGCATAATGCAATTTTTTACGCTTTATACTTTTAGTCTAGCTTTAGTCAACGAAAACTCAAAACATTTTAGCGTCCCTCGTCTCGTTTCGACCTGTTTGCTTCAGGTAAAATTAAGACTTTGACTTTCAGCAGATCATCCATACAGTATAAGAACCGTGACGACACAGCATCTAAAGATTACTTTTCATCATCACTTCTCATTTGAACAGTCTGACTGAAGCAGACAGCCGGTGATCGCTCCTTTTTGTGTGGAAGAAGCGTCAAATTTTCTGTGAGCGTGCACAGAGCCTGAAAGGCTGAGTGACACAGAGGAAGTTCCCAACCACCTTCGTGATACCCGTTACCCAGTTACAGTAATGCATTGCTTGTATTTTGACAGACAGATTAGACGCACAGTGGGGGAAAATATGCATTTTGAATGTCCGACAGCCCACCAAAAAACATTTTAGTCCCGCCTCGTCTCGTTAACAAAAACAAAACATGCGTGTTGTCAGAGTTTTTATTATCAACGATCTTTTCTTAGCTCGGCGAGGTCTCGTCTTTTTCATGGAAAAAAATGTTTTAAGTAAATGTAAAGGCCAGGAGATACACATGAGTAGGCATGCTGTAGCCCCTTTTACATTGCCAGTTCAAGGCAGGATAATGACGCCTCTGCTACGCCTCGCCTTCAATGTAAAACTCACAGAGGCGGAATGGTGGGGCGGAGTCATTCTGCTTCTGAGGTAGTAACAGAGGCAAGTGGCGTATGTGAAGCACGCGCTGTTTGCTTACACCTTGCACACATTTTGCTTCTGCGACACTAGAACGCAATGTAAAAACACACACGCCGGAAAACGAACAAACACACACACGTACAGAGCCTGTTCTCATCCTCGCTCTGCTGGATCCAATATTATAATATGAGAAACTGGACAGCTGTCTGGTTTTCATAGATGCATTTTTATTGAACGATAGCAGTCAGCTCTGACCTATTATAAATGCATGATGTTTCCTGTGACGGCTTCACAATAAAAGCCACTCTGTGTTCAGCCAGTTCAATGCTTTTAATATGAACCTGCTCCGATTAGCAGTAGTTTAATAGACCTTTCAAACAATGAGGCTGATATTAATGAGTTAAAATGAACAGTTACAACAGAAATACAGAAAGGCTTTATTTACATGAATTCCTCTTGTGTAGGAGGGCTGCGTGAATTCTGTGTGGGAATAACAGACCCCACCACTTACAATTAAAACTACATTTATTAGAAAATGTATTGAACGGAAAGGACCATAAATAACTGAAAGTTAAGGATTACAACATTGACTGTGCTTCCTTTTGATGTCTAAAGGCCCATTACTGTCACAAGGTCTAAACCAGATACACTTAAGAAAACACTTGTAGTAGGTTGTGACCTTCACCGGGTGATTCATGGTGGGAAACTTCCAAAGAAGAGTCTTAGCTTTGTAACTTTTGTCGACCATCAGCAGCTTCCTGTTTTGGTGTAGCGAAGAATTTAATATGACACCTGTAAGTCTGACTATAAGGTCACCAACAGAACATGACCAGACTGAGTCAATAACACTGTAGCAGACAGTGTTACAATCCAACACTGCATACACACTGATCACACGAGGTAATTCTTTCACCCTGACAGCAGCACCAGGGGGAAAGAAAAGGTTGAATCCGGCCGTGAGTGATGAGCACATCATGTCTCTGCAGCATCATCAGCGAGGGAGTCCAGATGTTTGATAGACTTCACCTAAAAGGCCTTGTTTGTTCTTACAGGTTAGGCCTCATATACCAGAATGGATCGCTCCTGCAGAGCTGCTCTCACCGCTCTGAGAATTGAGCCCACTTTCTGTAGTTTTCCGAGCGTCGTCGCTCTGGTCAATTCAGCCGTATAAGACAAGCGGGACTTGTCTGAGTGCTCAGGTTGTGGAAAGGTCAAGCAGAAAAGAAATACCAATAACAAAATCGACCCCTCCTCTGCGGTTTACCTGGCTTACACTGACAGGGTGGCTCTGCTTGAGTGAGCTCTCAAAAGGACATCTGGGGGCTTTGACAGAGTCCATTCAGCAGACACTCAGGACAAACTGCACACATCCCCATATGTAGTGCTTTAACAGACAGTATCACTCTAGCAGACACGCACACTGGAAATCCTCTTCTCCCAGGTCGGCCTTATCCGTGCTGCAGGAGGAGATCCATCATGGCGACTGGCTGTAAATAGGTCTCACTTTTTCACTTCTGCACATTCACTTCATGTATTTATTGCCTTTATCTTTAAATATCATTTAAATTTAGAACACAGCGTCTTTACTCTGTGCCTTGCTTTGGTATGTGAGGATGTTTTCCTGTGAGCAGAGAGTTAGTGGCACAGGCAGAAATATCCTTTAAGCTCCACTAATAACCTTTTCCAATGGAATGGGCCTCCTCGGGGTGCAATGGAAGCTGCCTAATGTGCTGTTTTTGGCTTACGTTCGCGCTGATACACGCTGAGAGACAGATGCAGGAAAGCGGACGTATACAGGCTTCAGGATGTAAACACTTAAATTTAGACACCAGCAGCAGAAATGTACTGATGACACTGAAGGCCACATTGTGCAGTTACTAACCTGATCATCAAGGTCATGGATGCATGAATGTATACATGAGTGTTTACATGCGTGTGTTTTTGTCCTTAATTTTCCTGATTTATTTAATTTGTTTTTCATTTCTTCTTCTGCATCTATTTTTTGTTTCTCTGAATCTGCTGCTTTAATGTTCTATTTACTTCTTAATAAGTTCAAGTCTGCTGCGACTGCTTATAAGTGGTGAAATTACTTTGCATAGCTGAGAAGTTAGAATAACTCTGTGTCTCCTGTAATTAACATAATGTGGACCGTTCAACGGATGCACAGTTAATAACTGACAGCTGGAGTTCTGCGCTTAATTACAGATATTTTGAAGCTCGTATGATATCCATAACACCACTTCTCATATTTTTTATAGTAATTCGAACACGTTAGACGTCTGCTGGAGGAATGATGATGGAGGCTCGAAGGTCTAGGTTCCAATCCCTCTCATTCCCATCCTCTTTTTTTCCTTCATAGCACGTTTGTTCCCCGACTTTGCACGTCCCTCCGTCCTTCACTTCCTCTCTTTCCGTTATAACAGTGATTTTTCCTTTAACCAGATCTGATTACACTCAGCCCCCCTCTCGCGATAACCTTTTACTTCAAAATCGACCCAACCTCCTGACCTACCCCGCTTTCCACTCCTATTTGGATCTACGGTTGTGATTAAAATGCTTCCTGGCAGCTCGAGCTTGCTGAGCAAAGTGTCTTTTCAACCATGCGCCATGCAACGGCAATTCAGCATTTCTTCTCCCGCATTCCCAGCTCGTCTTCCCACTCATTTCCCCCTTTTCCCATTGTCTTCTCCTGGTTTGCTTTTCTCTCCCTTTGCTCATCATGTGTTTAATGTTTCCTTTGCCTCTATCTTTCTTAATTTCCAGCATCTTTCATCTGATGTATTAAGCGTAGAAATAAAATGTCAAGATGTTAGCTAAATACGCAGTTTGTCTCTGGATAATGTCGAACAGTGTTGTGGCTGTAAAAGTGTCAAACACACAATCACAGATATTAAATCTGTGAGTGATTTGTTGGTATTTTTGGAGCAGGGCGCTTAAGCTGAGTTATGGCTGGTGTAGGCAGCTTAATTCAAGTTTATAAAGCAGGTGAGACAAACACACACACATGCACACGCTTCCTTAATAATGCACAAAATTGCAGGCACGTACACAGAGGTAGGCAAAACACAGACACACACAAATGTGCATGCAGTGTCAGTCGTGCTCTTTGGCCCTGCAGCTATCAGGTCAACTCTTTCTCCTTCAAGGGATTAGCAATATGTCAAGGTCACACACGCGCACACACATACACACATGTACGCACAAACAGCCAGTCGCACTCAAATGTGCGATGATGGCAATTTGTTCTGCCACTTTCCACTCAGACATGTGTGTGCATAGCAATCAGGAGTCCAGACACTCAGGGGCACACACCACAGGCAGCTCCTTGTGTCGGCTGGAAAATGTCTGTTAGTGACTTTCTGCTGTTTTGTTTATGATGCAAATGTCTCCGCTGTGTGTATTTGTGTTTTCCCTTCAATCATGGAGGAATTAGAAGAAGAAAAACAAGGCTCAACAGGGTTTCTTCTGTTACACGTGTTGAACCAAAGTGTTGGGCCTTGATTAGAGCCAAAGTCTTCCACGCTCATTTGGGCCAAATCTGCATGTAGTTTACACAATATAGACAACTTACTGGTAGAGAGCCAGCAGGACTCGGAGGCTGCACTGAGGACGTGCAATGGCATTAGCATTAGCCGCTCTGCTAAAGCAGTCTAAGGTCCCGATCAGACAGAGGAGCAAGGCGCACTGCACTGCCTTTTCTGTCGAAGCCTTCGGTTAAAAAAAGAGTTGTTGTTTTACTGTTGTTAAAAAAAACACAGAATCATTAGCTCTCATTAACCTAACCGTTATTTTGTCAACTGACAAAAGTAAACTGACAGAAGTAAACAATCATCGTTAAAGTGTTTTCAATGCGAGACACACAGAGCGGAAAAATGCAAGGCTCTCTGCTGCGAAAAAAGCCGCCCCCTCTGTCTGATCGGGACCTAACACGCGGCACTGCTTCAGATTTATAGACTGTTCAACTTGTGTTTCATGAGGTTGCTGGTGTTACCCACTTAAGATGCAACTACTGTTTAAATTGCCCGAAGATGCACCAGAATTAAATTTGATAAAGTGAGCCCAAACTATCGAACGCTTTGCTCTGTCCGCCACATAGACCTACTAGCTTTCCTCCAGCATGAGACCACAACAATGCAACGTCATTGCCTGACGCCGGCAGCTTCGTCATCACTATGGGATGGATGCCAACTATGAATGAAAACAACATTAAATGAGACTGATGTTAATGATCGGAGCACAGTTTGTCCATGAGCTTATGGGTACTTTCGACGCCGACCAGTCACGTACCGGTACCAAAAAAAGTAACTGGATCCTGTTTGCCGACCTTTCAGAGTGTAAATTGCAACCACGCTGTCTTCCAGATATTTGACCTTTTTTTTTGCATGTGCTGACATGCTGCAGTTTAATTAATGCAGAAACCAAAACATTCCAGCTGTTTCTCCCTCCAAACTCACTCCACACTTTCTCAGCTCGAAAGAACCTGCAGTGTTTTTCTCTGGATGACATCATCGAGGCAGTGTTGGTTTCAAGTTTTGAGAGAGACGTCATGGTTGTCGCAAACATTTTTATAGTGGGAACCCATAGTGTGGTGTGTGTGTGTTTGGGTTATGTCTCACCATCGCTGTAAGCCACTGAGCTTTTCCCCAGATGTCGAGGACTGCCTCAGTGTACTCTTAAGTGTTAAAGTGGAAACCCACATTGTTGATTTAGCCACACAAAATAAAGCCACTTTCTTGAGTCCAAATGTGAGGAAGATAACGCACTGTGTGTACTGTACATACAGTATATGTATATAAGGAACTTCTCTCAGGAAGCAATTGAAGTTTTATTGACCCATGGAGTGGCAAAGTTGGGTTCCTCCCAAAGCCATGTGCAGCATTTGAATGGAGAGTGAAGGTTTTTGCAAAAAATAAACTCAACTAAATTAAGCTAACAACGGCAGATGGCCTAAAAATATTATTTTTCCTTTTCAAATTAAATATTTACATATTTACTTTCCATTTAGAAACCTGAATATTTTTTCAAGTGAGCAAAACAAAACAAGCCCCTTCCTGTTGTTTTCAAAGCCTACATGCACTTAACATGCCCTTGAGCCTTTTTTGTGTCCTAATGAGTCATTTTACTAAACACAATCCAGAGGCGGAGTTGTGTTTCAGCTTCTGTGTCGGCAAACAGAGTTGATTACTCGTTTTAAATCGTGGCTGTTAAAGGAGAGACCTTGTCTGACGTCTCTGGCTGATCACAGGCTGCAGAGTGTAGAAATGACAGGGCGGAGGAGCGGTCCGAGGGGAAGGAGACTCTCTGAAGTCACTCAGAGAAAATGACCCCCTGTGTAACCACACTGTCACACTCAAGGTCACAGTTTACCTTCACGCCTTTTATATTTGGATATTTTGGAGTTTTATTGCCGTTTGTAGACGTATGTACGAGGGACCACGGACTGAAGGGGCACTTATACGCACTGACTGTGACCGTAAACTGTGACACTTAACACCCTAAGGCCTTAGCACAAGCTGTTCCAAAACCTGTTGGATGAACACAAAAATGATGGTTGACAAACTACATTTGAACGCAGCTAATTGATAAAGTAGTTCTGTAACCAGACAGCAGTATAATTGCGCTCATTGTTGCATCAGACTTGGCTGCTATGGCAGGAACTACTTCATTTTACAGCTTTGATTTTATCATTAAAACAAACGTTTTAATTACAAATCTGTTAACATTTCCCTTTCCTCCAACATTTATTAAAAATCACCTTCCCCTCTAGTTCACGGTGTCACTTACATCATTTATATTTTTCCCAAGCCAAAGGCCTGATTGTTTCCGTCGCATGTCATCATGTAACAAATAAGACGTCCAAACGATCCTCTGAGAGACTCAAGGAGTGTACTGTTCTCCGCTGTTTGCTTCCCAAGCATCTCATATTGCTCTTTATTACTTGAGCGGCTCCACCAAGGGAAAAACCGTTATGATTTGGCATGGGTAGCATGCAGGCGGAGACACCCATTTTGGATAATTGCTCTGAAAAGTGCTTATGTGGAGGTGCCTGAGGCAACAAACCAGCCACAAACATAATAACAGTTTCAGTTTAGCATGTGGAAGAAGAAGTTTTGGAAGGAGCAGGAGGGTGGAGGAGGAGGAGGAGGAGGAGGAGGAGGTGGAGGGGAGTTTATGCAATAAAAGGTCATTTTTGTGTGGATGCTTACACCGCTTTATTGTGTATCTTTGCCCTCTGTACTTTTTAAACCCTGTTGTGTTTCAGCGTGTTTAGTGAATGAGCTTTTGTTCTATTTCTGAAGGTGGATGCGTTATCTGCACTTTGGGAGTGAAGTGGGGTCAGTGCATTGATAGGACACAGCTGTCCCCCTTCTCCTGAGCACATATTTCCCTTGGGCACATATTTGCACGCATGCACACAAACCTTCCGTTGTATTCATGGTCTCCTGTTGTCGTGAACACAATGTCAAATTCCCTCTTTCTCAAAAAACAAACACTCAAACTCGTGTGCACTTTAGCGTCCAAACAGGAGAAATGTAGTCAGTCAAAGCCTGCTAGCTTAGCTCTATCTGTGAGTGTTCGTGTGTGTGCGTGTGTGTGCGTGTGTGTTTTCCGTTCATCCCCAGAGCAGTTTGCTTTAATCTCCTTTAATTTCATTCTCAATCTTTATGGAAATCAACTCTCCCAACCAGCTCCTCATTTCAGCATCTCCCTGACTAATTAAGAGCAGGAAATTGTTCCTGGAATTGGCAGTCATGAGAGGAGAGCGTCTCATCCCTCCATCACCTCCTCATTTCTGCGTGTGTCTGCAGTTGTGTTTCTGCACGATTGTGGCTACGTGTGCGAGTCTGTTCCTCTGCCCCGCTGTGAGTACCTTACCATATGCATTCGCGGTTGTTCTGCCTCCATGTTCTGCATCGCTCCTGCTTGTTTCGTCTCCGTCTCCGGTGTGCGTTTCCCTCTCTGTGACAGTATCTCTCTTCCTCTGTCTGTCTCTTTGTCTCTCCGTGTCTGCCCGCGTACGTGCGCCGCTGTGTGTTGTGTGGGTAGCCATGTGGTGGATTTAGGGCTAAAGCTCTGGGTGATTACTCCCATAATGAACCATCATGCTCTGTTCAGGCTGTCATCCCCCACAGGGATTGACTGCATTATGAAGTTATCGTTCAGCCTCAGCGAAACTCTCTGTCCTCACATAACTCTCTAAACCAATATAGCTGTACACACAGAATGTGGTAATGATTAGATTTATGCTGCATGAAATTAAACCTCATCACTTAGGTGAGAAGATGCTCGGGAGAATTTTTGAGATCTGAAAGCTTAGTCAGTGATGTACCTATGGAAGCAGACAGCAGGAGCACCTTGTTCCACACATGCTGCTGAAAGCATGGGAGGCAGTTTATTACCTCTCATGAGTCTGTTTGTCACTTCACAGCTCCTAACTTAACAATAGTTAACAAGTCAGTGTTACAAGCGCTTTCAGTTGTCATTTAGATGTCAGAGGAAATTTACATTAATTAAAATCTCTTCAGACATCATCGTCTGACTCTTGGGTTCTCCATTTCCGGCACCAGCCTGCATATTTTTGTTCCATCATGGTTTTCCATTTACAAATGTTAAAAAATGCAGGAGGTAGAAAGCACTTATGGATGGGTAATGGCAGTATTTTGAAAATGAATTACCTTTTAGAGTTGAGTCTGCATCTGTTGCCTCATATTTCCAAAACACATTTTACTGCATGCTCCAAATCTATAGACAATGTTAGTGTGCATGAAAATGAAGCTTTACGTTGCTTTGCTGACAGCCTGCTGATTGAATCCTTGTTTCTAATCAGTAAGGCAGGGTACACAACTCAAGATAATCAAGCCGATTTTAAGTAAGCAAAGGAACAATTTTTTGATGGTTCTAAAGATGATCTTGACAGATTTTCCTGTGGTGTGAGAGATGTAACGAGAGATCTGCTCCTGATCTGCTCGGAAGACGTCGTGGCCACTCCGATTTCAAATCGTCATAAATATTATAACATGCTACATTACATATTACACGTTCAGTAATTATGGACCGATATCCTGTTGTGTGGGGGGGACCCCGAGGACGGCCGAGCACGTACTGTCACGTGGAATGAAACAATAGCCAATTGGGGAGCAAGCTGACCAAAGAAGGAAGCACAACAACCACAGCCATAGCGGCAGCAAACGCAAAGCACAAAGTAACATGTACAGCCCAAGTTCATGTCATTTCCACGAATTTATCCATAGTTTTTTCTTTCTCAAAAGTAGTCCACAAAGTGTCAACTATTGCTGCCCGTTGTACGCCATGTTTGTTTACTCTAAAGTCGCGTTTGATCACGAGAGATTTTGCGACATTTCCAGTTTTGAGAGTCGGTCCATTTCTTTTTACAGATCCCTGCTACAGCAACGCTGCACACACCGCTGCTGCTGGCAAAGCTTTCCCTCCACCTTTGTAGAAGTCTTTGTGGGGCCATAGCCATAGCATGCTGGTTGGTTAACCCAGGGAGCATCTTAAGAGCGAGGCCTTCAGCACTAAGGAAAACTATATTTCCATTTGGCCATAAATGGTTTAATCTATGACGAGAGAGTTCCTGACTGAGTTTCCACAGTCTGCCTGAATTATTTTAGCATCTTTGAACCTTCTACTGCTTACAATCAAATTAACCAGATGCTCAATATGCCGTATGGTTTATGACTTCTAGTGCAGTGTTTATGGTCAGAATTTCCTCCTTTGCCTACACACGGTCTGACAGGTGTGATTGTGACATGTGGAAAGAGACTCTGCAGACCTGTTTGTGATTGCGCATTTACCATACAAAGACATCCTACCCCACATCTATCAGCATCAAGTCACATATTGCAATGCATGTCAAACGTTTGCAGCGTTTATTTCACAGCCACAAACACACTGACAGTTTGGCTATCTTCAAGTTAAAGCAGAAATTACTGTGGAAGACTACCTGCCACTTTATTCAAATCCAGGGCTCTAACCAAAACACTACATGCAAACACCTAATTTTGCACTCCAACCTTAACTTCATCCCCTTAGGCTATTCAACTAAAAGGATTTCCATGATAGCAGTTTAAGACAGCATGTGTGAATTACCTTGCAAAGGTTGGACTAAAAGTTCTTACACTGGTGTAAGCCAGCCACATGTAATCTCCCTTCTTGTCTTTGTGAGTAAGACTTGGATCCTGATAGAGGAGATGTAATCAAAGTCAGATTGATGGCTGTGTTGTTTGATGGATTGCTGGTTGGTGTAGAGAGAGATACGGCAGATAAATAGAGATGATACAAGCCGGACTCACTGACATCGCCTCCAATTGGATGGTTTGTTACAGAGAGTGTGCTGGACATGAGGAAGACTCTGATGGGTAAAGACCAAGCAGGTGGTTTTGGTATTAAGACAGAGTAAGGTGGTCCTGCTGTGTGCTGCCAACATCTCCCTCCGTCCTCCTCTTTCCTCCTGCCTCTCATCTTTCAACCCTCCACCTGCCGTTCCCACCTTCCCGCTCTCCTTTCCTTTCACTCTGCCTCCTTCTATGTCTGTTAGCCGCTGTAAGGTGACTGTCCTGATGAAATACCCAGAGAGAGACTCCGAGTTGGCTGGTTCAGCATTAAAAAATGTTCAATCTAGTGTGTGTGTCTGTGTGTGTCCACAAATAGTGTACCAGCGCTGACGGATAAGGTGATTAAGAGTACACCTGGGAACCAGAGGAGTGAAAGGACACAAGGATAACACACACACACAAACACACACACTGTGCCCTCCCATAAAGTTTTCTGTGTGGTTTTTTTAAACTAAAGGACGGAGGATTTGTCTTCCATAGCTGCAGCCTTCCTGTTAAAACAAAGTGACTCAAACTCTTCAAAGTGAAAAAGTTTGTAGCTTCAGTATTTCACAGATTGAATCAGTTAAATATTTCTGTTACGCCGGCCTCATCAGCAAACTTCTGGATATCTCTTTGGTATGCACGGATCATGTATCTTGAGCTACATGACGGTTGCCAATGTAATAAATCATCCTTACTTGCTGACATTTGTTATGAATCTGATACGTGACACATAATCATCCAGATGGAAACCTGGCTCCGCAGTGCACATAGGAACACAAACACATGCATTCATGCCGAATACACACATCCACGAACACGTGAACGCAAATCAATATCAATAATTCTATACACCGATCAGCCATAACATCATGACCACCTGACTAATATTGTCTAAGTGATCCACTAGACCTCTGAAGGTGTGCTGAGGTATCTAGCACCAAGACTTTACCAGCAGATCCTTTAAGTCCTGTATGTTGCGAGGTGGGGCCTCAATGGATCAGGCTTGTTTGTCCAGCACATCCCACAGATGCTCGACTGGATTGAGACCTGGGTAATTTGGAGGCCAAGTCAACACCTTGAACTTATTGTCGTGTTCCTCAAACCATCCCACTTCACCTGTCAGTGGTCATAATGTTATGGCTGATCGGTGTAAGTTTATACAAATATTTTAATACCCCTTATAAGTTTTGTTGAACCTATAACACATGGATTAGTGTTTGTATTTGTATAGTTGTCTGGTTTGCGTTGTTGAAAATGAGTGCTGACAGATTCAGAGTCGGTTCCCAGCGCTCTCAGCGTCTTACTGATACACTCAAACTGATAAAAACATCCTTTTATGGAGATCATATTGCCTCTGTATAGTCGTGATTCCAGGCGAAATCAGATCATAAACCTCTGAATAACACCCAGAAGATTGGAGGGGAAAAATCACATTTCTCCACTTCATCCCCTCCATATGTTCTCATTCAGAAATCCATCACACCATCTGATCAGCACCATAAATACAGTCACCTGCTAAATCCTGCAACGCTGCCACCACTCTCAGGTTGCAGTTTGTTTTATGGCCTTTTTCTATGGCAGGCTAATTATTTTAACATGTGTTAAGCTCAGCTGCCAATATATGGATACATATATAGCAGCTGTAGCAGCAGCAGAAGACGAGGGAGGGGTGCAGAAAAGCAATTAATTATGTTTTTGACTCCGTTCAAATGGTGGAATAAATCAGTAGAGAGGATCAAGGTTAAGGGAAAAATCAAGAAGACTCAATCCAAACAGCTCCAGCATATATGTCCCTTTTGAACTCTTGACTGATAAAATTCTGCCTTTTGTGGAGGAATATGTAAAGACGAGTGGCAGCGAGTTAGAGAGGGATGCAGAGAAAATATTGAATAGAAAGATCAGTTCAACGAGAACGTCGTCCGTCGCTCCATCCATTCATCCATCCACCCACAAGGGTTTTTGTGTTCTTAACGCCTTCTCTCTATCCTCCTTCCTTTTGTCCTGCCATCCCGTGTTGTTCTTATTTAAATGTCAGGCTAATTGTCTGCTACTGTGAGCATTTTTTTCCCCTCTTCCAAATGAAAACAGCTGAGCCCTCTCTCAGACGTTCGGTGAAAGAAATGGCAGTGCATTCCATGCTGCTTTGTAATGCTGTCATTTATCACAGCATGTGGACCATTAGTGTGAATCATTTATTGTCTTTGGCGTGCTCGATAAATCCCCCCAACTCTGGCAGGTCTGTATGGAATGAAAGGAAGGTTTAAATATTGTGCTTAGTGATTGAGAGGCTAAGTATGCAACAAAGAAGTCTGTGCGTGAAGCAGCTAAAGCACCTAAAAGCATCATCAGTAGTGAGTGTGTGTTAAAACCTACAACTAGTTAAAACGCAATCAAAGTGTATTTGTATGAGTCTGTGTGTGCTGCCCTGTGCTAACCCTGGGTTGACTCTTTACAGCTAAGTGTTTTTCCTTGTTGTGTACATTTCTGAGGTGAAAGACACTGGGAGAAGTCAGCATATGCATGGCTGACTCTGAGCACAAACTCCATAATTACCATGTCAACGTTGCAGCAGAAAGGAGGTAAAATGAGGTCGCTTTACGATGACATGGCAGCATCTCTTGAACGGCCTTCCTCCATGCTGAATCACAGGATGCTTTTGCAAAATGGCCGCCCACACACGTCCGCTTTCCATTGAGACATTTGTCTTTTGATGATGATTAGTGGTGTGGCTGTTGTGTGTCATGTTTCCAGGGTCGATGTAGTTAGAGAATGAACAACTTCTTAGCATTATGAGCAGTTTAAATGTATAAGCTCGACCTTGAGCACAGAGGCTACCATAGCAAAATGTTTACTTCAATCATTATTCATAGAATCTATATGTTATCCAGAATATATACACTTTATACACTCTACTTCATCCTGTGCTATACTAGTCCTTATGTGTCCTGTCCTTCTCTGTCTCTCTCCTCAGACCTGAAGAAGTCCTTCGAACAGGAACCACTGGGAAAGGAAGTGTCCCTGGAGCAGGAAGTGCTGTTACAGTGTCGCCCTCCGGAGGGCATTCCAGCTGCCGAGGTAAGATGACTTTTAGAGCAGAGTGTGAGAGTGTGAGAGTGACAGAAGATATAGGATGACAGAACGAAGATGACTGATGATAAAAATAAAAAAAACATGTAAAAATAGATGACATCCAGTGAAAACAAGTCACCAAATGTGTCACAAAACTGTCAGTTGACACTTTCTGATATTACCCTGAACTGTGAATGACGGACAGCAGAACAGAGTGGTTGATGTGTGCATTCATGCTTTCACAGTCTGATGTCAGTGGTTGAAGGATGTCCTGAATAAAAATGTATCCTGACCCTTTTGACAAATACTGTTAAGTATCATTGTCAAGTATCCTGAAGTATTCTTGTTAAGTACCCTTAATTATCCTGAAGTATCCTGGTTACATATAATTAAGTATCCTGAAGTATCCTTGTTAAGTATCCTAAAGTATCATCATTAAGTATCCTCATTAAGTATCCTTGTTAAGTATCCTTACTTATTCATGTTAAGTATCCTAAAGTATCCTTGTTAAGTGTCCTAAAGTATCCTTGTTAGGTATCCTAAAGTATCCCTGTTAAGTATCCTCATTAAGTATCCTCGTTAAGTATCCTAATTTATTCTTGTTAAGTATCCTTAAGTATCCCCGTTAAGTATCCTCATTAAGTATCCTCGTGAAGTATCCTCGTTAAGTATCCTAATTTATTATTGTTAAGTATCCTAAAGTATCCTCATTAAGTATCCTCGTTAAGTATCCTAACTTATTCATGTTAAGTATCCTAAAGTATCCTTGTTAGGTATCCTGAAGTATCCTTGTTAAGTATCCTAAAGTATCATCATTAAGTATCCTTGTTAGGTATCCTAATTTATTCTTGTTAAGTATCCTAAAGTGTCCTTGTTAAGTATCCTAAAGTATCCTTGTTAGGTATCCTAAAGTATTCTTGTTAGGTATCCTAAAGTATCCTCGTTAAGTATCCTCGTTAAGGGTCTCTAGTTTAGCTCAGTTGGTAGAGCATGCGCCCCATGTATAGAGGCTGTAGTCTTCAATGCAGTGATAGCAGGTTCAACTCCTGGTCTGCCGACCCATCTGGTGCATGTCGTTCCTCACTCTCTGCTCTCCACATTTCCTGTCTCTCTTCAGCTGTCCGATACAGTGAAGGCAAAAAGCCAAAAAAAAAAATCTTTAAAAAAAATAAAATATCCTTGTTAAGTATCCCAATCGTGCTATGTCTAAAGCAAAAACGGGTATGATTTCATTTTTCAAGTCTTAAATAAGCCAAAACAACCATTTCAAAAGGGATCATCCAAAATTGTTATTGAGTAACTATGTAACTGAGAAGATTAATGAATTGGGCTGAATCACAGTACATTTTTTAACCTTAATTCAAGCAATGATAATGTTGAATAAATGAACAAATTAAAAATGGCTTTTTAATTAATTGACATTGCTCTTGTTTTGAAACATCCATCCAATTTATCTTCTGAAATTATTATATCTCATCGCACACCATCAAGAGTGGTAAGTTGTCACAGTGGGGAATCAGCGAAACAGCCTGAATCCTGTTTTTGAGCGACAGTTGCTTGAAAGCTCCAAAGCAACGAGGCAACTCTGATGCAAAGATCCAAAGTTTAAAGTTAGACTTAAATGTCCCCAGAGAGCCAATTTGAGTTGCAGAAAAAGTTACATGCAGAAATCTCAGCGAGTGCTGAAACTTAGCCTACATTCCTGTGGTATGTTACACTGTTATTGCTCATTCTCTTACTGTACCTGAGCTCTGCAGGAAATAATGAGGGTAATTAATGAACGTGAACTGCCTGCTTTGATTCAGAAGGATTGAAAAACACAGCTTGTTCCTTTTTAGCACAGCTGTGCTGAAAACTGAAGTGAATACACTTTAAATAAAGAAGCTGAGGACTACCTGGTGAAATCGCAACATCATTCTGACCCTTTAAAAGGGAGCTTCACCGCCTTTAATAAGCAAGGACTTTATGAGGTCAGAGGTTACCAGTCATGTTAGTTATTGGAGCAGCTGAGGATTTTAAATGCACACATGAATACAAGCATGGTAAACGCATACACACTTAACACTACCCTCTTCAATGTAAGATTATATTGTGTGCCTGCAGTATATTGTCAGCACATCCACACTTTATTCACTCATCAGATGTGTTGCACAGTAAACATCCACTCAGGGAGAGCCACACGTGTCACCTCAGTCCCCCCAGGCCCTTAACTACAGAGAAGAACGTCATTCACAATTCAGATTGTTCTTTACTCCCCCAGTTTAATCTGGCTGCGCTCCCACCTGAATGGATAAAAAGACATAATTTAATTTAGTCAGTCACCGGGGAAGAGCAGCACGGCACTTGGAGAGGGCTGTGTTACAGGATAAGGAGCCTCTGAATCAGGTTTCACTCTTCAGGTTTTGATAGTCGTTTTCAATTGCACCTAAGTACACAGCTCCCCTGAGGGAAGGAGGGGGGAGACACTGAAAGAGAGGGGGCGAGGGAGGACCAGGATACAAAAAAGAAAAGAGAATAAGAGAGAAGGACGATTGGTGTGAATTAAAGAGTGATCATTTCCTGTCCTTTCACTCGTAGGAATCTGTCATTCTTTAGAGGAAGATCACGCAAATAAGTTGGCAGAATTGTGACTCAGGTTTAACAGACGTTCACACACAAACATGGACGATATTTCTCACTCATTTTCTTTTTCTACCACACAACCACATTCACACTCACGACTGGCTCAGAGACAAATAACGACACTAATGACTCATTACTACTGCGGCCTTGTCTGCTTCTTTAAAACGTTGACACCTGTTTCCACACCTTTGTGCACACAAGCACAAAGGCATAGTTACAAACCACACGCACATGCACACTAACACGGCAACACTGAAAGCTATTTTTCCCACTGTGTTCAATTTGCTACCTTTTCCCTTCCTTTCTCCTGTCATAATGGGATCTCAGGGCAAATGGATTGCTCTGTCTCCCCTGTCTGCTGAAGCTGATTAGAGGGATTTAGGTTTAAAACCTGCTGATGACCTCAGGTTGTAGCCCTCGCTTTCTTTTTTTTCTTTTTTTTTTATCTCTTTTGACTTTCTATTTCTCTTTGTTCTTATCATTCCCGCTCTCTTTGACATTCTCTATGTCCTCTTCCTCCTCTTACACTCCACAAACACAGCAATCTTTTTGTTGTAGTTGTTTTCATTGACAGTTGATGGTGTCCTGCGACCTCTCTTAAAATGTTCTAATATTAGTCGTTGTGGTTGCCGTGTCGACCAGTTGACGACTGTTGTAAAGTTGTCAAAGTGATAGGGTAGTTGCCCCGATACGCGATACCTACATCGTAATGCCCAGCTGGCATCACGTGGCTGTCAACATGCCGCCAAAGCCTTGACTCCATAAACACACACACACACACAAATTACATTTATATTCCCACAGCATCTTTACACACACACACACACACACACATACACACACACACACACACACACACACACACACACTAAAGCATGGCAGGAGTTACACTCAGAGACAGATTAGCTGGGGATCATTTTAACTGCCGCACAACTGTTAGCCTTGAGAGGTCGAGGTCAAACCAATCTGAGATTGCAAAGAAAAAGTCGGCCATTATTTCCTTTTCACTTTCCTCAGACGGCTCTGCTCCTGTCATCAGTCAGTCTCGTCTTCATGTGTTCTTTTTTCTCTCTTTCAATCTTAAGCTCCAAAGAGACACAATTTGAGGCATTGTGAAATCCTTGAGAAGCATCTAAATCTCTTTAGACTGTGATAGAAAGCCTTTAAAAGCTGAAGGAAAGCTGTTGGATTCAGCAGGGAGGGTTCAGCAGTTCAACAGGAGAGGCTCTTTGGACGCAGATGGTGAAACTTGCAACAGCACAATGTTCACTTTCGATGAAAAATGTTCCCGGTCTGATTTGACCTCTTTCTAGTTTGGTTGATATTTTTTGGTTAACTTTTTATATTTATCAAATAGTTTTCTGGCCCGAGGTATTTTCCATTAAAGTTTCTCAAAAAGCTCCACTGAAAACACGCAGCGTACTGAAAATTTCATCTGAGCTGCAGTTAACTTGTGAATTTTTTACTGATAACATAGTGAGGTTCATTAGGACACCAAGGCCACAGAATAAGTCAGCAGTCTGACAGCAAAAACACATTTTTATCTTGAAACCCAAAGAGTAGGAGTGACCCCATAGGCCAGGCAAAGCCAGCAGACAGCGCATAACAGGTGGGGTTATGGATTTGTGTTAGTGTGTGTGTGTGTGTCTATGAGAATATTTGTCTATGTGCCTGTCTGCGTCTGTCTCTGTGTGTGAGTGATTGCCCCAGCTGCAGTGAAATAAACACATCAGTGTGTGGTGACAGGCCCTCCACGTGTCTACCCCTAACACACACACTAACACACACACACAAACGCACACAGCTTTAGACAGTAACTGGATACGCGTCTGGAGCCTGGTCAAGCTCCTGTCACATTCTTAACCTCTCAATCCACACCCTAAATAAGGGCAAGTTATTCTCTTGGATAATGGTTTATGATGAACCGATACGTTTTGTTGTATGGGTTGTATAGGTAGATTGTCCTCTTTCATATTAGAAGACTGAGACGAACATTTTTTAATTCACACTGAAATCTTAAACGCTTTTAAAATGTTGTTCTGATGTTTTCCAGGTTGTAACTTGTATTTGTATTTAACAATCGTTAAACATCGAGCCATTTTTCAAAGTTAAACAACATGACTGATAACCCATTCGCTACAGTTAGACAACAGCTAATGTAAGCCTTCAACTACTTCCCATTAGCTAAGAATGTGTGCCCTTTCCTTTTGTGTTTTTTAACATTATGAAAGTAAAACAATGTGTTTGATCACCTAGTAGCTCCTTTTAGACAAGAGCTAATGTAAGCCTTCAGCTACCTACTAGCTAACCTAGCATTAGCTAAGGATTTTACGCCATATACCTGTACGCCTGTATCTTGTTACATTCATGCAATATGTTTGATAACCCATAAGCTACCATTTGCATTCAACTACTTCCTAGCTTAGCCTACATAACATTAACTAAGGATTTTACACCATTGCTTTTGTATTTTGTTACATCATGAGAGTAATGCAATTGATGAGCTACCATGGGCCAACAGCCAAAGTTAACATTCTTCTACTTCCTAGCTAACATACCATTAGCTAGGAATGTCTGCCTTTCCTTTTGTATCTTTTAACATTATGAAGGTAAAACAATGTATCTGATCACCAATTAGCAACCATTAGACAACAGCTAAAGTTAGCATTCCACTACTTCCTAGCTAACATAACATTAGCTTGGAATTTACGCGTTTCCTTATGTATGTTCTCACACTATAAAAACAGTAGGCTATCAGACTCTTGCTAACATTACAGAAACATTAGCTTGTAATTGGCTGGATGCTAAGGTTAGCTTTTATCTTAATATGGGCTAGCTAATATGTTGTGTTAACACAAAATATTGCCCCTGGATCACTGGATTTTCACTTTAGCTGATTAACAGGGACAAAAAAGGTCAAATGAAAATGACTTGTTAGATAATACATTTTTATGACTTACAACCTGGAAAACACTAGTATGATACTATAACAGCATTTGAGCTCCTTACCCTGAGCATGATGACAGGAAAACAGACGCTAAAATACATGAAACAGTAGCATTTCAATGTTAGATACATGTTTAGCTGTAAGCTCTTGGGTTGGTGTTACGTAGTTGTTCACAACAAACAAGACAAAAGTCTACACACAAGCTAATCCACACACTCCTTTGGCCTTTAACCAACCTCCCAGTGGCCCTCTATGTCATTTTTTGTGAATGACTTTCTGTCTCAACCAGCGTGGAAAAAGTGTGGACACATGCATTTGTGTAATTACCCGTGTGTGTGTGTGTGTGTGTGTTTGTTTGGGTGTGTCTCAGTGTGCATGAATGACTCTTTGTGATGTAAATCACAGCAGACTTTTCTGTCAGAAGGCATCAGTGGTGTGGTGTGGCCAAACCCCTAACGGCTACCTCACTCTCACACTCGTACAGTATACTGTACACAGACGCAGTAGATTTCACTCCCTGGAGTCACCCTGGAGTGTGAATGTGTCATGTGATGACGTTTGCTAGCAGAATCTCTGGAGGTTATAACATCAATGCCGGTGGAGTGCTTTAAATGGACAGTAAAGGTGACAGTGCGAATTAAACTGTCTAACAAATAAGACATACCCTCTTTCTGTGGCCAGAGATAGAAGCAGATATATTGAATTCCTTTAGCTTTTAAGTGCTTTCAGATCTCACTGGAGCTTAATGTTCCCCTCTGCTTTAGAACAAGATATATTAAATACCACAAGATGAACTATTTGCATCTGAATACATCTTAAACACGTACTTAGCCTGAATATACGGCCAATCCGTGCATCAAAAGCTCTGTCAATGGATTTAAAGCTGGAAGATGTTTTTAAACCAGGGAATAAATAACACCAGCAGACGTCATGAATGTGAATTTTTAGACGCGTGTATTTCTGAATAAATAGAATTGAATGAACCAGAAGGGATCAGAGCGGTCTATAGATGTACAGCAGTGGCTCTTTCCTTAGCTTTAGAAAATGTGTGACAACCGCACCATAAGAATTAAAGTCCTTGTCTATCTGTCCCTTCTCCCAAGAAACACATGTGTGTTTCTACACCTGTGTGAGTATGTGTGTGTGTGTTCCTGTGCACAAAAAACAATTTCTGTAATGCTGCATCCCCGATAGATCCTCACCTTAATCCTCTTTGAGCGAGCATAGTAAGCCCCACGGCTCATCTCCCATCACATTTTACCTTGATCCTCAACCTCTGTCAGAAATCATCACGGTAATCCAGAGATTAGTCAGCAATCTTTTTTTATTCTGACTGCCGGGGTGAATTATTGAAACGGTGTTAAGATTATTAAAACGCTGTTGCGGTGGACTATCGCTGAGGAGTAATTTACAAATGGAGCAGAGGAGGTAGAGCGGCTCATGTGTTGTTTTGGTAATACATGCGTTGTGGTTAGCTGGTGGTGATGCAGACAGGGATTATGATCATTATCTAATGACGCGTGTACTCGCACACATGAATGGACACACACTTTACAGTATGCTTTATCTCCTTCACTCCTACTGTACATCAGTGCCGTCTTTTAAAATCACTTTGTATTTCAGGAGCCTTAAGAGGCTTTTCATCCTGTAATACGCCATGTCAGTAAATTTCAGGCATTAGTCAGATCCCACTCCAAAGCTAGCAGACTGTGTAAAACTGGAAATGGGTATCTGTCATTGCAGAATCTGTGTGTGAATTAGTAGACTTCCTGGATGTTTTATTATGATGACTCTCCCACTCTCTCTCTCTCTCTCTCTCTCTCTCTCTCTCTCTCTCTCTCTCTCTGGCTGCCTTTCTACAGTCCAAAAAAATAAGTGCTGCATGTTTTCTCACCTAAGGTCTGTTCCGTTCCAATCACCGGTTCTGTCTAGACTGAGACACTGAAATATTGATTGACTGCAAAATATTTGTGCACAAAAAAATTCTCTTTTTCTTTTGCCATCCTTTTGCATTTAAAGTGCATGCACAGTTTTCAGATTACAACAGGAACGCTCTTAACTCCCATGTTGGTCTTGGCTCTCTCATAAGTGGCTGCTATTTCAGCGACAGTTACTGCAGGCACTAACTGTACATTCGGCCATCGTCTAGGCCATTTAAGGAAACTATCAATCAGCATCCAAAGACAGAAGGTTCTCATTACGTTCAGTCACCCTGTGTTTTGTTTCTTTCCTGACGACTCAACCTTCTCTCCTCGGAATGGACAGGAAGTACGCGGGCCGGTGGTCATGTGAAGTTTAAGTTCTCTGTGGTTTGAGGTTTGAGTCTTTTTGAAACATGGACTTTGTTCTTTGTGTGTGCGGTATGTGAATTGATGAGTGGGTGCTTGAGTCAGAAGCATAAGGTAGGAGATAATGAAGGCAAACACCTTCTCTCTCCCCCTTTAATTCTATATGCAGAGGCGTCTGTCTGCGTTTGCATTTTATGTCTTCCTGGCAGTGACATGTATAGTTTTTTAATTTCCTTGTGTTGAAATTCTGACCCTTAACTCGGGTTTAAATGGATGCTTATGTTACGGTTTGCTCTGGTTTTCTTTGAACCTCGCAAAGCTTCAAAACTCTACGCTACTGTTCTGTGTCTGTTCCTCTTGTGGTCATTTTGCACTTTGTCTCTCCCCGTCACCATCGGCGTCTCTCAGTCTTCCCCGTGCACCCTGTCTTTTTCTGACATAGTTCTCGGACGAAGCTGCGGATTGGCGATGACATGACAGTGTAGGGTGCGCTGCATCGTCAGGCAGCTAGCCGTGGCGCCCTCGGCAGTCCTGACAGTGTTGTCACGGATGGATGAACACGCTGGTTTGACACAGGTTGTGAGAGTGTCAAATAAGAAAAAACTCTGTTCTGTCCTGTCAAGTTTTAGAAGTTGTTGGACCTTGTAAGTCTTTTAGGAACACAAAAAACTTGGAAGTTGTGCAACATTACAAAAGGTTTCAGTATCATCATAATACAATAACTATATTAGAATCGTATTTATGAAACAATTTAGCAGCTAAAAATAGATCTTGGTTCTTCTGCTGGCAGTAGTTGTGATATAATTTTAAAGGCTTAACTACGAGAGCAATTGGGATAGTAAATTCCTCATTTGGGAGCAAGATTGAAAAAGTTTAATAAGCCGGGCTTTGAATAATTGCTACAAATTAATTGGTTTTCACTTACATCACTATTCAGTTAAGTAGTCTGCAGCGAGTTACCAAAGGAGGTCATTGTCAGTGCAATTAATATTTCTCATAACTTCTAGCGTGTTGATAACGAGGCATTATCAGATGATGACCGCAGCGTCTATGTGGAGCAGAGAGCGTCTTTGTAATGGAATGTGATCTCCCACCATCTGATTGTAGAGTCCATTACGGCTCATGAGCAGTCCTCTCCTTAATGCGATGCACAATACGTTTGAAATCAAACATTTCTGCTGAGTATTAACCACAATACTGCTTACACCCTGGAATTGTATTGAATCATTAGCTTATCAAACACTCTGCCAAGAAGCTCTTGGCACTATTGATGCTTTGCTGATTTCAGAAGCATAAGTCTTTCAAAGGAAGACGTGCTGTGGGCTACTTCAGAGTGACCTTGCAGAGGCCGATGTACAGCACTTAAGAGGTAAGATGCTCCTTCAGTTCTTTAGGGAGCCGTAAAGAGAGAAAATGCTGATCGTGATGGCATCCGGCTGTCTTTTTGTCAGTGCAAACTGTAAAGTCGCTGCTGCTGTTTGATGCACACTGAGCAGGCTTTGTGGAATTTACCAATGTGGGTCAATTATTCTGCTGAGAAAGATGTTTTTAATGGCTTTAGCATTTAGCTTCATATGGTGAAATTGTATCTATATCTGTTACTATACACTGTGTGTAAAAGTGCATGGCAGCAAAAGGCCCAATGTTTTTTCCAACGCAATTATCAAAAAGAAACTCTGCAGATTTCCAACGAGGGATATTCACCTCTTATGGATGAGGTTAGGCAACAAACATTCTTAGTTGTACGTTTGGAAGTAGCAATGCCATTGCTTATACATTAAAAAAAACAACATTAGTTGCTAAACTGAGTGGAGAAATTCCCTCAGATCTCTGGTGTTGAAGTCAGCAGTGCTGCACACCCATTCATCAACCCACCCTCTGTCCCCTTCCAACATAAAGGACTCTAAATCCCCTGCATTTGCACTGAAATTTGGCACTAGCCATAAATCATATTTTCCAGTTTGAATGTAGCTGAAAAAGGATGTTTTTTTTCCTCCAAAATACACTTCCCAGCCAGCACACCAGCTATTTGTGTCCTTTAATATAGTATGTCACTTTCATTGCTTGTTTACCAGGCTCGTACTTTACACCGTACATCCTTTAACAAAATGCAACACTAGCAAACAGGGAGGTCTCCCATAGTTCAGCTGACCCGGCTAATAAAGCAAAGCTGATTTTGTTATTGGGCGGTTTTAATAACACTGGAGAGCTGGAGAGTCAATTAAAAAGGATTAGCATGGCCCCAATCAGCTCAGAGCCTCTTCATGCTTTAATGATTATGGAGTGTCATCAGTACTCCTACACTGTACACTGAAGCCGCTCTGACATGCACACACACGCATGTAAAAACACCCGCTTAAGTGCCTGCACACATACACAGCTCTGTAGTATAATGAAGCGAGCGGGTTGGCTTTGCAGTCATAACACATGCATGCATGCACTCACACATTTTATTTTATCCCATCATTTTAATGTGCACAAAAGCATCCTTTCTTTTTCTAAATTCTAAAGTCCCAAGCATGTTTTTAAAAGTAAGAATGAAACGACTTAACTATATTTATGTATTTGTACGGAGAGAAAAAAATAAAGGAAGCATCCTGTCAGTTTGTTTTCATTCACACATTGTTCAAATATTGTGGTTTAAACATGAACCTGTTTGTGAGGACTGACACCACTGGTGGGCAAGTGAGAATGAACAGGATAACACGGGTTTTGATTTGTGTCTTCTGATTCATACCTTAAATAATAAACCACAAACATGCATCCTTTCTCAATAAAAAAGACTCAGACTGAGCTTGATAAATAAAAGGAAGGATTTTGATCAACACGTTAAGTCATTAACCCGTTCATGGTTTCTTGTGGTTGTAAACGTGCATAGTGGGCGGGGACTATGCAGATTCTGGAATTTTTAATGAGGGAGAATTTTTACAAGGTAGTTAAACATATTTTGGAGAAAAAAACATCAGGCACAATTTATTTTTTGAAGCAGAGCATTTTATGTCTTAAAACATGACTAGAGCTGGTCTTTTAAGAAACATTGCCAAACTAAAATCTGTCTCAACAAGCCGAAATGCTTTTGTTTCCTCCCGGCTCGACTACTGCAACTCCCTTTTCACCTGCCTCAGTAAGTCCTCCCTCGACCGTCTGCAAGGCTGTTGACTAGTTCTAACAGGTCCACTCACAATACACCCGTCTTATTTTCCCTACATTGGCTTCCAATTAAATTCAGGATTCACTTTAAGGTCCTTGTTTTAATTTATAAAGCCCTGAATGATCAGGAATCTGTGTACATCTCTGGCCTGCTCCATCCCTACATCACCTGTAGATCCCTCAAGTCTTCTGACCAGGGTCTACAGGGTCTAAACAAAGAGTGCCTTTGAAGTTGTGGCTCCAACACTTTGGAACTCTTCCTGTGCAAATACGCTCCGCAGTTTCCACTGACGCTTTTAAAAAGCAACATAATACACACCTTTTTAAATTGGCTTTTGATCGACACACGTTATTTTGCACATTTGTAGTTTTTCTCTGTTGATTTGTATTACTATTATTGTAATATTTTGTGAAGCACTTTGCTCTGTGAAAGGAGCTGTACCAAATAAACTTCACTTAGTTCAAACTTTACTTACATCTTTGCTGTTGAACCTGAGAGTGTAAAAGGTCTTCTCAGGACAAACCTCCTTTTATCTACTGGGAAATAAGTCAGTAATAAGAAAGGGAACTAAAGTATAAATTATTTTGACCATTAAAGAATCCAAATAGAAAAGCAGACACTCCTGGTCGGATTGAATTAATGTTGTTGCTTTAGACCCATTTTCCAATTTCCTCGGCTCACGTGCAATACCCAAAAAAAACAAAACACTTCTGCTCAGATTACCGAGCAATAAGTGTCTGCATGGAAAGTCTAAAAACGAAGCAAATTTAGATTCTCTCCAGAAGAAAATTCCTCCATAGATGAGTCACACAGTGCAGGTGTTTTTAAGGTCATAATGCTGAAACACTTAAAATGCTCTTTAGCAGACAGTCTCCTGCCGTTTCTTCTGCCTCCCGTTGCTCTGACTTTATCACCGCTGTTTCTTTCTTTGAATCTTTCACCTTTCCTTCCTCCTCCCTCTCCATCATCTGCAGTTTCCATCAGTGATGTTAAAGTACTTAGTGCACTGGAGGGTTCTGCTGCAAATGCAAAAAACATCACTGTCCAGAGATACAAAGAAAGCAACAGAGACAGTCATACAGAGGGGCTTCAACACTTTTGCTGCACTGACCCGTAACCATGCACAGGGCTGTTCTATAATTTAACAAGCTGTCAATCATTTCAACACTGGCTCACAGCAACCGGGGAAGTCAGTTAGGCAACACATCGGCTTTGAAATACTCCAGGAAACTTTATAGAAACTCAGTAAAGGACTCACTGTGTCTGCTCAACGTCAAGCATTAAAGTGATTAGTATTTGAGTTGTATTTATTGTAGTTCTAATGTAATAGAACACGTTTTTTAATGTGGATTTAACTGGGATTTTTCTGTTATGATGCACTTTAATTTCTTGTACATTCAAATGCTGTTACAACTCACAGGAGCTGAGGGGAAGTGCACCCAAATGCAGGCACAGAAAACAAGCAGGCAGGCAGGTAGGTACAAAAATAAGAGCGATATTTAATGACGACACAAAGAGGCTTACAGAGTCGGGGTATGGCAGGCAGGCAGGAGAAATGAAACAGATCCAGGGACATAATGAGAACAAGCAGGCGAGGATTGAACGGCATGGAAAACACAATGAACTGGCAAACTATGAAAACTGGCTGGCTTAATGCTGCGGAGCTGACGAAGGAAATGTACTGCAGGAGTGAGGGTAGGAGAGTCCGGGCTGGTGATAGGAGAAGGTGGACATGTGAAACTAATGAGAGCGTGGCGGACAATAGCTGCGTCCCAATTCAGGGGCCACATCCTTTAACGGGAGTATTTGAAGGCCGATTGCGTCACAACCAGGCGTCGGAGGCTGTCCCATTTCGAAGGGATGCGGCCGACAAATGCGTCCTCCTTTTACCGGGCATCCTGTGCAGCCCAGTGTATCCCGAGATTCACTGTGTGCTACTTCAAACAAGATGGCGGACTGTCAAGTAGCCGAGTAATACACGTTTAAATGTACAAGTTTTTGTTTTTAACTCAGTCAAATAGCTAGTGATACACGAAAGGGGCTTTGAAACTTAGCCAGCTAGCTACCTGTTACTAAGTGACAGGAGCAGCACTTTGGGACACAAGGGTAAAGGCGGGAACAGCTGGTGACACAAACAGGAAATCCTCCGTAGACCAGATCGTCTCATTTCAGTTCGGCCTTCGCGGTCTAAACAGGTTACGAATTACGCATCTTTCGTCACTTGCGTCTTTTAGGATTAGCTAATCAAACAGGAGGGAATCACACAAAGGCAGGAAGTAACACAAGGCATGACACACATGGGCCAAGAGCTTACAAAACAAAACAGGAAACACTAAAAAACTCAGGACTGTGACTAGGAGGATAAGAAAACACAAGTTGGGTGACGCCAGTTATGCTAGCTAGTTAGCCAGCTAGCTACCTCTTCCTAGTTGATAGGAGCAGCGAATTGGGACACAGCTTATCAAATGGGAGGGAAATGCACAAAAGTAGAAAGTCAAACAAAGACATGACACACATGGGGGAAGAACTTAATAAAACAGGAAACACTGAAAATCAAACTCCAGACTGTGACAAATACTGGCTGAATCCATGAATTATTTTAGAAATACCAAAAGTTCTTCACTATGCTTAAAAAATGTAGGACTAAAACAACCAATTATCCACTGTAGAGCGTTCTTTTTCTGCATATTCTTACGTCTTATGTATTTTACTCATCTCTCCTGATATCTATGTGCAGATATTACCTTAAGACGTCCAGGGCTCGCAGATCAGACAAGAACACAAAGTACAGCAGCTACAATAAAGCACGAGAGTGAGAACTGGTTGAATCTTTAAATGTCCTCACTGTACGTTCTTCTGTCACTCTTTTAAAATGTCTCGTGTTTGAACTTTTCCCCGGTGATATCGGAAGGTGTTGATTCTGAGTCTGGCTGTTACTAGGTCAGCGTCTGTTTGGGGAGGCGTCCCCCTGACGTGCCTGAGCTGTTGAGTGGATTTGGATGTTTTTAGTCTCCCTCTAATGATTTGAGCCCAGGGTCTCATTTCAACTTTCCATCCCCAAACACTCTCACCCCAAACTGGCATATCTGTGTTTTTTCCCCCTCCTCCCTTCAGCTACCAGCGCTGCTATCACGGTCCCCATGCATTTTTATCCCAACAGCTCTGAGTGCTTTTCTATTTACTCAGTTTGTTTGTTCATTTCTTTATTTATTTTTCTGTCTCTTTCAATTTCCTGTTTTCATTCTTTCCTGTCATCACTCTTTGGTTCCCAAACTCGCTAAGCAATGACTTGTAGTTTTTAATTTTGACTATGTGGAAAGACATGATTTCATAATATTTCCTCACGCAAATAAATAAATCATTTGGTGATGCCTTCACTGATAACATTTGGAAGCTTTCAATGCGAATGAAAATAGATTATAGGAGATTATGGTAGATAAATAAACTCTTTTTATGTATTTTTGGGGCCATTTATGCTCTTTATTTAGAGAGAGACGACAGTGGATAGTGTTGGAAAAAGGGGAGGAGAGAGTGGGGTCGACACGTGGCAGAGGGCTGGGGCTGGGAGTCGAACCCAGGGCTGCTGCATCGTGGACTGCAGTCTCTGTATATGGGACACGCAATTTAACTGCTGAGCTCAACCAATGCTCTTAAATAGACTATTTTATAAGGACAATGGTTATTTGCTGTAAAAATGCTTACTAGTTATTTACACCAACTTGATTTACCGTAGCCTTGGAAAAAACCATGGTGCAAGCTGATATTCGTTTTGCTCTGGGAGATATATGTCATCCCCCCGCCGTCCAGACAGATTCTCATCCAGCCTCATTCAGGTTGGGCCAATCAAAACTGACAGAGGAGCGTCTTTGAGGCATTTTCATGAACATCCAAGATGGCTGCTGCCAATATTGAACATTCTGAATTTGCTATTGTTCTGTAGCTATTGTATTGTATTAGCTGTTTATTATGTTGAATTAAAAGCCATACTAGTCGGATGTTGGAGCTAGCCACTTATCGCTACATCACACGCTCTTCATTGATGTGTACGCCTATTTCCTGAAACTACATTTGTTGTCAAGCAAATGTGATCAAAAACATTGATTGATTGATTTTTTTTTCACCTGGCTATGTTACTTTATTGAACTGTCCTTCATGTAATAGGGAAATTCCAATTCACTCAAAGAACTCTTCAGTAATAAACGTCACCATGCATTTCCACTCCTCACGCCTGTCTCTCTGTCTTGCGTGACACATGACACATTCTTCCAAGTCCCCGGCCTCCTCCTGTGCCTCCTCCTCTTTTCGCACACCTCTTCCCCCCATTTTCTCACCAATCACCTGCACCATGTCTCAGAAGTGCAGCCCATCCATCAGTCCATCTCTGTGACGGCTCGTTCTCTGATGCGAGAGAGATGGCTTTGGAAAAGCAGTTGCTGGAGTTACTGGTGGTGTTTTTTTTCTTCACACTTGCACACCTCTTATTTTGACACAAGGACCCCTGGGTAAAATATAACCCTCCTCTCTTTCCCTAACTCTCTAACTCCCTCTTTCCCCTGCATTCCTCACAGAACTTTTACTTTCTTTCCCGTGTTTTCCCAAGTGTTGGGGCTAATGGATTACCCCGCTATATCTTCCCCATCTACTCCCTTTTCTCTCCATTCAGCACCCCAGTCTTTTCCCCTCCCCCGTCATCCTTCTTTCCCTAATTGTTGACGTTGCATAGAAATTCCAAATTGCCTCGTCTCCGCCTCAGCCTCCCTTACCTCCTCATTACCTTTTCATTTGTCCTTTCCTCCCTCTCCACGGGCTCCCTTCCTCTGCCGCTTCCTCTTCCTATTTGTTGACATTGTCGGGTTAGCTTTAATGGATCACCCACAGATATCTCCTGCTAGCCTGCACTCCCTGTTTCCTCATCCTCCTCCACCATAATCACCGCCCCTCTAACTCTCTCTCTATCTCTCTCTTGCTCTTTCACCGTCGCTGTGGAAATACCTTTTCTCCATCCGGCCTTCTCTTCAGATCGTTCCCCATCCATCTTTCCCGCTCTCTGTCTCTCCACTCCTGAATGTTGACATGAGAGGGTGAGTCTAATAGATCACTGTGAAGCATCTGCACCTGTGTTAAATCTCAGAGGAAGCACTGTGTGTGTATGTGTGTGTGTGCGCATTCATGTGTGTGTATGTGAGCACCCTAGAGAAGCCAATGCAGGCTTTCTGTTCAGCACATCTGTGACCTCCTTTAGTGCTGAGCCACTTCCTTGTTCTCCTCTCCGCTCTCTTCCTCTCCTTCATCTCACCTGGTTCCACTTGTTCTTCCCTTACCCTCCTCTCCCTCTGCACCTCCTCTTTCTCTCTCCATCATTTATAAGCTTGCATTGCAGAGAGGGAACCATTAACTTTGTCGCTGTATTTTCAGGGACACTCTGTGGTTACAAGTTATTTCAGTTCCTAAAGAGCACATGTGCTGAATCTTGCGAAACAAATGCGGCTCTGTGACATAAAACAAAGATATTAAGAGTCACATGTAAAACCATACTCATGTATCATAAGGTTTGTGCCATGCATCATTCAGTGGAAGTGTACCAAGGTGCAGTGGAGTAGTAGGTTATAAATAGGCCTCTGTAGGCCCGTCCCAGTCCTACTGGGTGTCCTCCAGTGTCCCAGTTCTGTCTGTGCGGGACACCTTGGAGAGCACGCTGCTATTCCTCACACTCTGCTGCACATCGGGGATTCTGTCTTTATATACATGATTCTTCCTCCGTGCCCAACTACATTTCAATTCCTTTAGGTACACCACTCTTTAAAGAACATTCACATAGTCCTAGTTCCTCTCATGTACAAGACCTCAGAGGATTCTCTTCTATTGCCCGCACATTGAATTAAGTTTTGCAGTAACAGTTGGTTACACAGTGTAAGGTATATCAATCCTTCTATTTAACTAAGCAGTGTAAGAGTATTACCTGAACATATTTCTCCCATGTGAGTTTGAGGTAAGCTCACCGAGCCAAAGTGAAATCTATTAGCTTTATCCCACAATTAAAGGTATGTTATGGTATAATGTTTAGAACAACTGTAAATCCTGTTCGTCTGCCTTTGAATCAAAGCCTGTTTGTCTGAGGGTTGTCATGATACCAGAATTTCAAACTTACTTTAACTATACGATACTTGTTCAAATAAAGGCGATACTCAATTCTTGTTTCGTTACCACGGCAACAAAAATAGAAGTCCTAGGAACAAAAAATGAGGTCATTTTCTTGTTTTAAGTTTCCAACCTTCACACAGTGCTGCTACAGAAAAAAGCCACTAAACACATACCAGCTCATTTGACATAATGTAAAGTAATGAAAGGCTTAATGAGCAGGATTTTTCATATTGAAATCTGCCCTCTTACGGCCAATCAGACAGAGCGCGTTTTGCAGGCTGTAAAACACGAGGCGCGCTGCGCTGCCTTTTTTGTTGAAGCCTACGGTTTAAAAAAAGCGCAGCTCGCTGCCTTTTTTTCTTCTGTTGTTAAAACAACCACCGAATCATAGCTGGCATTAACCTAACTGTTATATTGTAAACTGACAGATGGCCCGCCTCTCCTTTCATCCGATTGAACAATGAGAAAAAACAGCCATGACGTTGGGCTCTTTTCTGTTTTTTTTGCTCTGCAACGCAAAAGCAGCATGCACAGAGCGTCCCTCTCATTGAAAACAACAACAAAAAAGCCGCCCTCTGCTGCTAAAACGCGTTCTGTCTGATCGGGCCCTGAATCATCATAATCCAGTAGAAGCGTGAGCTTGTGTCTGTGTCTGCAGAAGATCTGCCCTCCGTCTGTGTTTCTATTCTTCTTATTATTCTGCTGTTTGAGACAATTCCGTCCATCGCTGGGCAGTGATGTGGAGCTCAGCCAACATCCCGCAGGTCAGGACTAAATGAAAACGTGGCTGTCTCTCTGCTCTGCTCTCTGTCTGTCTGCAACAGGCACTATTGTAACTCTTGCATCTTTATAAGACGTGAAAGCGACTTCACAAAACCTCTTTATTTGCCGTTCTGTGAATGAGAACAGTCCGCTGTGACTTTGCTGTATAACAGCTCCATGTGTGACGGAGGGCGGAGCAGACAGACACATACAGTCGGCAGGATGACGTGACTTAGGCCTATAAAAACTAAATCCTGTACCGTCCTGTGGGGTTGCACGGAGGTGTAGGCGTGTTAGTTTTTTGTTTAGAGCGAAACCGCTGTGAAGCCATCAGAAATGAAGTCTTGTTTCTCTGTCTCACTGCTACATTAACGTTAATGACGCTCGATCGCTTCACTTCCTGTCTGTCGCTTGACCACAGTAGCTCTCTCTCTTTTGCTGGTGGCAGCTTTGGGTTGAAAATCTGACTGCAGATCTGTTGCTTTTTTAAAGCTTCGGTACCTTTCAGTACTATCAAAAATAAAAATAACGAAGATTGTATCATTTAAAACACACGGTTTCGAAAAGTATTGAACATTTTGACAACCCGAGTTTGTCTTGTCCAAAGCGTAGGAGCTCGATTAAGATAAAATGTTCCTGATTGATTTTTGGAAGGATGAATAAAAAAATGTTCTGTGAAATCTGAAACCGAACTTTTAACTGCTTTTGTATCAAAGGTGTCTTTTATACCATTAGTGTGGGACGGACATGACGGTGACCCAGTTATGTCAGTGTTGTTAATTGGGTCTTTATGTCACTCGCCTGGATCTACTTAATTAAGCTGTCAGAGCCTCAGAAATCCCAAGTTGGCACGCACACACATAGGCGCACACACGCCCACATCCACACCTCACCCACTCGTCCTGTATATGTATTGTGACCTTAAGTTAACCTGCACAATCTGGCCGGTCTGCCCAGTCCTGGCATGTATTGTATTGTGGAGGGCTCGGTGGCTGCAGTAAATTCCCCACAGTGGCAGTGGGCAGCAGGATCGTCCTAATCACCTCCCAAGTGGAGCGAGGATGCAGACAGGAACAGCAGGACATATGGCCAATTAAGACCGGGATGTGAAACGGCACAGATAGAGTGTAGGTGACTGAAAATCACACTTCATTCAATCAATGTAATTCACTGCCAAGGTTATTATTAACACTATGTATAGACACAGACACTGTTCTCTTATTTAGCCTGGATACTCGTCTGTTTCTTTCTGTTTGCCCAGACAGTTTGTTCAGTTTTCTTTTGTCCATATGTCTCTTTGTATAATACGTCCCTGCTGTTTTTCTGTTTCATTTCCGTGTGCCTGACTTTTGTCTGAGCGATGGGCCCTCATCAGTCGTTCTTGCTCTTTATTATGCTCCTAAATCAAGTTTCTCAGAAAGTCACAGCTCCTTGATCGCAGCCCAGCTGGAGTCTGTTTGCCCCTGCCTCTTTGTGTGCTTTTCTCAGAGATGACAATCTTAGGAGTAAATTTGGTGGGCACATGTTCAACTTGTTATTTTAGTGAAGAAAAATCTGTAACTTGGAAGTGGAAGAGACTAAAACTGGAACAGAGAGGAAGATGGGTTTAGTTTGACTGAGAGCAAAGGATGACTAACAGGAGAGCAGGTGGCAGTGGGAGTATGGTCATTGAAGTTGAGAGGACAATTATTCCAGAGGTTGTGTTGGCACTAAAGTGTATCCATTTGTGTTTGTTATAATGCCACAAATTGGCAGGTATAGAGATGCCATAAAGTGAAGTGAGCAGCGGTGCGGAGGAAGGACGGCGAACACAACAAACGGATACATTATCGCTTTTCTGCAAACTGTCTTTGCATCAACTTGTGTTCCAAATCAATGGTTGCTACTTTTGCACAATTTCAGTACATCAGAGCTAATGTTAGTGAGCTGTAACAAGCAGATTGCTTACTTCATTCTGTAGAAGGGGCTGAATGAAAGTTCCTGTCAGTATAAACAAAACGTTTAACGTTTCTGAGATAATTCACTGAAACCGCCACATCCTCTCAGTCTGAATAGAAATGAGAACAAGAAAACACAAGAAACTTTGAAAGTGTTTCTGGTGCCTTCATTGATGTACTGTTACTTTCATATCACTATCCAAAGGGAGTGAAGATGTGGGAGGGAGTTTATATTTACTGCTGAACTAGGGATGCACGATATTGGATTTTTTGCCGATGTCCGATATGCCGATATTTTACAACTCATTTAGCCGATTACCGATATCGATATTTTTTTCCTGCACACCTAATTGCAGAGATCATCAACTCTCTTCTGTATTGGAATTAGCGTACAGTATAATGGTGATACTCTTATCACATTTGATACAACGGTCGGAGTGACGGGTCTTGAGAATCAAGTTTGTAGTGTTGAAAGACTTTGCCTTGGCTCCTCCTCGCATCACCGAAGCTGAGCAGTCATTGCAAATAGCAGTTTTGCGATCTATTTCGGACACTTTGAAAAACTTCCACACCACGGACATTTTGGCTTCTAACTCAAGCTGCAGGTAGACACACGTGACGTCATCACGCTGCACCGCGCAGGTCTTCTTCGCGCCGGGGACATTGCGCCGAGGTCGGGCATTTAATCAAGTATGCAGCAGCGGCCGATAATGATAACGTGCTGATAATATCATGCATCCCCATGCTGAACCTAGCCTGCACACTACTGTTCAAATATGGGGAAACCAAGTTCGCAAAATAACCATATAATAAAATCACACCTTAAAAGATGATTCCTAAAGCTTTGCTGGCACTTGAGAGCTGTTGATGAGGAAGAGATGAGAACCACTATGACCTTTGAGCTTTCTGTCATGAGAGGGTTTGGACCTGGGCGTGCTTTCTGGGCAGCAGCTATCAGTGGCATCCGTGGTATGGATGTAGGTCCATGTGGTCTGCCCGTGCCGCCATGAATGTAGAATTATAGGTCACGTCCTGGATTTTTCTATTTTTTTTAAGGTAATTTTTTGTGCCTTTTTTTTAATGCCTTTATTTAAAGAGAGTGGATAATGACAGAAACAGGGAAAGACAGTGGGGAATGACTTGCTGCAAAGGGCCCGAGGGTGTGAGTAGGACTCTAGCCTCTGTACACGGGCCGCCGATGTAACCGCTGAGCTACACCGACGCCCACAATCTGGATGGTTTCATTTGGTACACGCAGACTCTGATTTCACTTTAACTGCTAAATTTATTTGATGCTGAGGGACGCTGTTTAAAACAAACAGATTTTCACCATGATGGTTACTCTCCTTTTGCTCATCTTATCAAAACGAGCTAATTGTTTTGTCTAAAGCGCACACACACAGAGTCACACACACACACACACACACACACACACACACACACACTCTCTCCTCACCATATTCATGTGCGCTGTTGGATTAAATTTCTATTAGCTTTCCTCGATTGAGTTTGAAGATTGTTGATTAGCCAGTAATGGCCTTTGTTACTGCACTAATGAATAGCTTGATTACTATTCTACTTAGCCACACATCAGGCGGCGTGTGTGTGTGTGTGTGTGTGTGTGTGTGTGTGTGTGTGTGTGTAGGTGTGTGTGTGTGTAGAGGTGTGTGTGGTATCTGTTGGTAATATCCTCTGATAAACGTACGTAGACGGTTTTAGCCGGTCGTCTGAGTTTGTGTCAGGAAAGCTGATGGCAGCAGAAGAGAAAGATAGATGTTCTGCTCTGCCAACACTCGTCTCTCTCTCTCTGTCTCTCTCTCCTCCCTCGCTCTGTCTGAGTCTGTCTCTCAATCCGTCCTCTCCCACCTGCTCTTTGTTACTCCAGACACTCTTCTTTTGTCTCCTTTCTTACTTCCTCCGTCCCCTCCACCTCTTTGTCTCCCTCTGACCCTCTTAGCTGCACTCTTCCTGCTTTAATGTCCTCCCTCTCTCCTCCCCTCTTTATCTCTCGCCCCGGTTTACTTTCTGCTGACTGGGCTGACCGGGCTCTAGAGAACTGGGTTGGCATGTTGCGTTTTAGCCTTGTGTGAGTGTGTGTGGTTGTGTTAGTATGTCCGTGTGAGCGTACGTGCATGTGTGAGCGTTTGATAATGGAAACAAGCATGCCAATTATGGTGATGGCTCTCTAGATGCCAGTCAGAGCCAATAATAATGAGGGTGGCACATCTGGCAGTGGTGTGGTCATGTGTGTGTGTGTGTGTGTGTGTGTGTGTGTGTGTGTGTGTGTGTGTGTGTGTGTGCTGAGGGGAGGCAGGGGGTGTGTGTGATGGGGTGTTATGACTGGGATTATTTAGCTGGAGTAATGCTTCACATGGGAGCTGACACGCACATCTTCAAAACGTCTTCACGGAGTGAAACAAGTCAGGAGGTAGATTTGAATTGGAAATAAAAAGCAGTTAATGTCACATAAGTTCATTTAAAAGAGTGTAAGTGTGAATGTTTGCCTAAAGCAGAGGCATAATCAGCTGTAGTGTTGGACTCTGGGCGTGAGGTCAAGTTTGCCTTGCTTTCCACCCAGTGGCATTCGATACACTGAGATTCAGCACTGAATGCACAAACAGTTGCCTCACTCATGGCGTTCATGCAAATCCAAGCATAGTGTTTGCTCGGTTCAACTTGAAATTCACCAACAATATTTAGCTTTTAAAGGGTCATAAAGTAGAACCAGAAATAAAGCAACTTTTTATCAAAGGAACTTCTTTTAAAACACTCCTACTTCTGAACGAGACCAGACCGAATGTTTCCCCTCCAATATCAGCATGTAGTAGAAAACAAAGCCTGAGTTATGTTTTTGTGCCGTGTTAAGATTTGGAAAAGATAGCAGTTTTTGATTAAAATACTAAAAAGTGAAATATCGCCAAAGCGTGAGACACATGTTCACCTTATCAACAGACTGGGACCGGCCTGCAGAGACCTATTTATCAAATCAGACACAAGCAGCAACCTCCGATGTAGTGACTAAGAGGCTAAAAATGCAGCTAGGAGGCTAAGTGGGGCTGTTACTGTTGAGTGTCCAGACACAAAACATCCAATACAAAGTCCAGATGTGTTTATTAAACTAAACTGTCAACCGATAATACAGAAAGCAGACTTTAACGTGGCGTGACGGTCGACAGAAAACATCAGAGCCTAACTCACCCTCTAAATACAGGTGAAAGCATACCCAGGTGCCAATCACAGATGTGATTTTACCATAAAAGGACTGCGACAAAACAAATACTAATCAACATAGGATTAAAGCACATTATGGCTCCGACAGCCGGTGTTGAAAAGTGAAGCCAAGGCGGAAGTGCAAACAACTGCAGTTCCTCGAGAGGCCACTTGAGGCTCCAGAAGCCAAGAAATAACATTACAGCAGATGGGAAAATGCCTTCTTTTACAGCAGGAGTAAACATGTTTACAGCCTGGTGAAGATGTACGGGGGGTGATTTTTTTTTATAACTCATTTGTCTAAGTTATATCAACCCTTAAATATATAGGGGTGTGGTCACTTAAGTGACAGGTGGATACTGTTAGCTGTCAACACAGACACACAGTCACTGAAATTAATTTTGCTGTGTTCCTGTTGTTGGAGCCTTTAGAGGATTTTTTCATGCAAAATATCTTACCGCTTGCTCCGCTACTTCTTTAGTCTGATGAATAAACACCTGCAGTCAGTCACTATCCCAACTAGACTCTCACTCTGTGGGAAACATTAAGTTAAACTAGCTTATGAATTAGGCACAGGCACAGACTGCTAAGCTTTGTTTAACCTCTGCAGCACCCTCTCATCCAAATGTGGTCACTTCTGGCTTCAGAAAACCAACATGGCGTTGGCCATTTCCCAAACTCGAGGCTTTATTTACGCAGTCGAGAAACCAATGTGTGACGTTGAGATGGCTCCGTCCATTATTTATACTATGATCAGACACTATCTTAAACATTGACCATGAAGTACAAACACATAAAACTTCTAGCGCTGAAGCAAATGTTGCTAATGGACATGATGCAGCCAGCTATTATATTTCCTGTGCGGCATATTTGGCAAAACAAACTAGATGTATAATCTCCAGGAAACCGGGTTCCCTTGGTGGATATTAAATTAAGGAGGAGAAATTTGTGCATGATACTCAGATGCAGTATTTTATTTTTAGTTTGATGAATCATTGTTTCGGGACATCTTGCCACCCTCCGGCTAATTCCTCCTCGGTATGATTCAGACTCAGATTTGCCAAAATGAACGCTAAAAATAAAACCAACAGAATCTGAGGTATGAATGTGCAGAAGAATACAAATCAAACTTGCACTGAATGAGCTCAAACGTGTTTCTCTAAAGTCCCTCTCACTTTTTGTTCTCGTCTGTCTCGTCCCTTCTGACGTCCAACGCCTCGGCCTCTGCTTGCCTTGAATTAAAGTGACAGAGCCTGCCGGAGCGGCTGGTGTGGTGGGGGGTGTGGGATTATTAAAAACATGGACGAACACTCCGTCTCCGCCCACATGGAGGTAGAGTAATCACTACAGGAGCTCTTTAACCCACTCATCTGTGGGTCTTATAGGGATCCAGATAATATAGCTAATCAAGGGGATAATCCTTAGTGACGAACGCATTAACACTTCAGTGATTCATTGGCTTACACACACACACACACACACACACACACACACACACACACACACCCACACACACACGCAGGCTTGATTCCGCCGCCTGTCTTTGATTGCAGATTGCATTGTTACTGGTCTGTTTTGTGTTTCGTCACATTCTCGTGTGTTTGTGCTCTTACTTTGAAAAATTAATGCTGTGATTCAGAGGCTGATTCTATCCTCAACACCCTGTATCTCTGCGCTCTTATCAGCTCCCATATGAGCCTCTTTGTAGTGGCTCTACAAAGCGTGTCATATTTTAGCATTTGTCATAGATATTCTGCGCTTTGTTATCTCGCTTCTTGCTCTGTGGTCTGCCATTTGTTTTGCTTTTGCAAGATTTACACTGCGCTCCTCTTTGTGACACTGCACCGCTGTGATGTCGCTGCTCTCGGATGCACGATATGCGGCAGAGCTTTGCGTTTCAAAACATTTTGTGCCGCTTTTTCAGAGTGCAACAAAAGGGGAATATATATCTCTATATCTAGGCCTACTTTTATCTTTCACAGCATGCGACCGAGCCTTTGTTCCACTGCCAGAGAGAGATGCATATCTTTATAGATTGTGCCATACATTACGCTATGCTGTCTGCTTGATATTGCACAATATAAGACATTTGTCCTTAAGACGGGGGTAAGAAAACATATGGTCACATTTGCATATTTCAGCTGATCACTTCACTGGAGCAGTATTCAAACAGAACAGAGGAAATACAAGTGTTTTATGTACAACGTTTGACACATACCTGTAGCCAAATGAAAATCTCCATCACAGGGTAAAGCAGAGTGTGTAATTGATCAAACAAAGTCTTTATCCCTTTGAAAAAATGCTATTTGATTTCTTTGTCTGAAGAAAAAAATTAAATCATTTTACAGTTGAAACACAGGGCAAGAGTGTGCACATGCTACTGTGTCAAAGGTGTGATCACACACTGTGTGTATGTGTGATTGTGCCGTGTATAATTCCTTTATTTCATATATAGACACCATGGCTATAAACCAAAGCCTGGTGCTGTTCTCTGTGTGTTCTCGTGTGTGTAGCGGCGTGTGGATAAAGGAGAGAGACAGGTGATGTGGGGGCGAGAGTTAAAATAACAAATACACATTCTCCCCTGGGGTTGGTTTGATCCAATCAGCCTCCCTCTGCCGTTCACACTCACACACCTACAGACGCACACTGTCTCTTACACCAGCTGTGGCTAATGATGCGGTGGCAGTGGCAGTATAGCCACCACATGTGGTCTCTTTGTCTGAGCCCGGCAGAGCACACACATCAGTCTTGCACGCTTCAATCTTCAGGCGTCACCGCAGACGGCGGCTATTCCCAGAGCAAGTTCACAGCTAATGTTAGTGATCTGAAGTACGCATTTAGTGCGGCGATTATTACGACACAAGTTAGACTGATTTATGAGCTGATTGGTTGAACTACTGCTTACATGAATATGTAATCCCTCAATGTCAGTATGTATTGTATGTGTCAGGATGCATCATTAGACATAAAGACCTTTGGTGAGATTACAATAGCAAATGTTTTCTTTTTATGTGTGCTACTTCTTAGCACGGTATTTAGAAGTCCCAACAGTATACATTTCAATACCGTCAAAAATCCAGATGTCAGTACAGAGGGTAACACGTCCACGCAACATCCGTTTACGCAACACTTATTATGGCCAGCATGCCGTGTATTCTGCCGACAGCTGATGACCTCATTATATTATTGGCTACTTTGCAATCGGAGGATGGCTCCGGTGAGTTACAGCTGGAGAGCGCCCTGGAAACTTGAAACAGGCACACGCAGTGACCCCGAGAGTGGAGAGAAAAGAAGAGATCAGCAATTTCATACAATCCTTTGTTGTGTCGCAAAACATGTCCAAGTAACTGCATAAGCATGTCATACATGTGTGACAGCGACTTCCTGCTCCAACCAGCCGCTCTGCTCCGCTTTACAGCACTGTTTATTTTCAAATACCTTCATAACCTTATACCCTGGTATTATGGCAAGAAGGTATTACAGTAGGAAAAAATGGATACTGCCTAAGCCTAATACTTTTGAGTGTTGCAGTAGACATTACCAAAGTAAGCTATAAAAAGATAGAAAGCAGAAGGCTCCCAACTTTTGAAAATGAGGTAGACCTTTTCGACCCATTTGATTTGTTGACACACCGTAGGTTATGTAGTGTTTGGAGGAATGAAAGAAGTAAAGTTAAAGGTATAATAAGTAGGCTTTTTCTTTGCATTTTGTCAACAACACGTTCAAACTGGGCCCCTCCTCCTGGGCTCTTTGTCACCAGAAGCTTACTCTAAATCTCTCTCGTGCGAGAACACGCCCACTCCGCCAAGCTAACACCGATAGCATCACGGTTACCTTTGCGCAAGCATGCTAACCGCCAGTTACCGCTAAGCTAGCATGCTAACCACCGGTTAGCTTGTCCTACCCAGTCTGAGGCACCTACCTGTCCAACAGAAAGAAGGTATGTTTGCCGGTCTCAGTTGGGCCCAGTTGCTAATTTGAACCACTCCCACACTTAGCTATACACTGTGATTGGCTCAGGGAACCACAACAGCTCCCCTCCTGAAAACGTCCCATGCAAAGCAAAGCAACAGAATAGATGCAGAGGGAAGGGTCTCGCAAGGGTCTGCACACACACTCACCAACACACATGTATAGAGGCCCATAAGTGATGATTTATATTATATTCTATTCTATTATATTATAAAATCCTACTTATTATAGCTATACTGGCTAAATCCAACAGTAAAGTTTCAACATGAAGCAAGGATAGAAAAGACTTGTATAAAGATTGCAATAAGACATTCGATAGAAGAGTAAAACGAGGTACACCACATCTCACTTTTTAGTTTTATCACTACTTGCACGCTGTTTCCTGCTATATTGCTATTCCTGCTACAAGCTTATGGTAAACAACACGCTTATGGTAAATGGACTGTACCTATAAAGCACTTTTCTAGTCTTCTTCCGACCACTCAAAGCGCTTTTACACTACATGTCACATTCACCCATTCTCACTCAGATTCACATCTGATGGCCTTCGGGAGCAATTATGGGTTCAGCGTCTTGCCCAAGGACATTTTGACATGTGACTATAGCAGTCAGGGATCGAACCCTCAACCTTCCGATTGAGAGACGACTGAATCTACCACTGAGCCACAGCCGCCCCTATAAATCTACCCTTTTTTAAACCCTCACACACACTAACACACACTAACACACACACTATCTCTCCATCTCTCAGTCTCTCAAATGTTCAAGCGTGCACTTGTAGAATTGCATACATTCCAAAATACACTCATTACCCACTTCATCACTTAAGACTCCCAGTTCACTTCAAACGTTCGCTCATCTGAGAAGTTGTGATGATGCGGTAAATTACGAGTGTTATTATGAGTGTTTCAAGAGGCTGCAGAGGTGCTGTTACATCACCACCAACATGACACTTGATTTAGTGAAAGCTGCTTTAGACGATGATGATGCTGCTGCACCGATTTTATGTGAAATTGTGAAGAATGGCCACAGTCGCAGTATTTCCCAAGTAATATTTGCACCATTACATCAATTTTCCAGGACTTTCCTCTGTGCTGCAGTGTAAGCTTCTGTCACCAAACCATCCCACCAGAGAAGTTCAAGTGATACAGGCTGAACCTTATAAAGAGGAAACAGAATATATGATATAATCCATTTCTATTAACATTAACCAGCCAGAGAGTTGTCTGCAGTCAGGACAAACTTTGGCTCCCTCAGGGCTCAAAGTGTAGCTTAAAGTGGAATTTTATTTTGGATCACTTTCATTTCTCAACAAACTCATTCAGTTTCACTTGTTTTATCTTTCAGCCTCCAATGTTCCATCCCCCCCGGGAAGTCCGTTCAGTGCCAGCGCACAAATGTTTTATCATAGTTGTTATTTGCTTTTTATGTCTTTTGTTGTATTTATTTGCAAGTATTGCAATTCTGTGTTTATGTACCATTTATAGTTTGTGGTTTTTGTTTGCAAGATGTCACATTTGCAAACTTGGAACGAGATAAATATATATAATTAAGCCACTGACTTGTTTGAAGCTTGTTTGCAAACCAGGTGATTAAACTTTACTTTCTAACTTCAGCATAATTTTGAACGTTAATACATGAGGTATTTGCATGATGTGTATGTATAGTGCTGTTTCAATCTTAGTACACTGCTTTAAAAGTTTCCTCTTCACATAAAATCTCATTAACTTCTGAAATGCTTTTTGAGAGAAAGCAGGATGTTCCTCATACAGAACAATATTTGCTTCAGGTGCCTCTTTATTACAAGTGCTGAAAGGACAAAGGAACAAGGTGTTCTGACTTTAATACAGCACGCTATCATGGATTAAAGAAAGCGAAGCAGGTTCAGAACATAGCGTGTAGGCGGATATCTCACCGATAACTTATCTGCATATGTCTAAAATCTAAGCTGCAAGATCACCTTTGTAAAGGTAGAGGACGCAGGCCATCCAGACGAGGCAATGAGGCTCAGAGGTCTTGGAAATTGTTCGACGAACTTGGCCCAAGCTCCCCTTACTCACAAAGAACATGTGCTGGCTTAAAAGAGACCAATAGAAGAAGAGCAAGTGGTTATGTAATCGAGGCTCTGGATGGAAGCATCCACCTCTCAGTGCCCGCACTCACTGGGCCTCATTCACAATTCTGTGCTTAAACCGTGCAGACGAAAGCTTGACGCACAAATCTGGGATTCATCAATATGTTCTTACTTGAGTTTGTTCGTACTTAAACATATTAATTGAAAAGAAACCTTTAATAGACAACAACAATTGTGAATTTACTAACGCATTGACCAAATGAAATTGTTTATTCTAATTAATTAACTGTTGCAGTGAGCATTGCTATTTTCGTTTTTTTTGTTTTTTCCGGACTGACTTGACTTGTTAATTACAAAACAAGACTTTAAATTCTGAAGTGAATGACCTTTAGGAGACCGTTCTTCCTTAATATCACTTTCACCCTCAATGCGTGGACAAATTCCACATATGAATTATTACAGTCCTTGTCCTCCACCTGTTTCCTTCCTTTTTTTAGCGTCCACCTTGATGTCGAACCACTTTTTAACCTGAGCCACGGCCCGAACCTCAGGACGCACAAGCCCAAGCTTCATTATTTTTCAACATCGTGACTCCTGACAAACTTAAACACGCTTCAGGAAAGTGTGATTTTTTATTGCGTCCACCTCTGACACAATTGCATCAATTTCCGCTGTGCTGAAATTCTTTTGGGTTTTTTTTCACTTTGGGGCCCTCTCTTTTTCTCTTTTAACTTGACTTCACCTCACCGCTCTCTTCCTGATACGCCGAGCGGATGTCCTCGTATAGAGAAATGTGGACGTGGTAGTAGATTGCAGACTGCAACATACGCATGGTGGTGAGAACAAAATTGGCCGGTTCGCACGTGCCATGAATCCGACGGTGAATTTGCGTATGCACTTACTTTGTGCGCAGTTTCTAAGCATTTATATTAGTGAATGAGGCCCATTGAGTGTTAAGATGTCCCAAATTAACAGGGACAAAATTCCAACACCTTGTGCAGCTTTTCATCAATCTCACCTGAAATCTGTTGCACATTTTATCCCAGACGTTGGCCATAAAGATCCTGTAATGATTGTTCTAAGCAGTCAAGACAATTCACAAACAGATAAGGGCCTACATGATGCCTGTCTGTCAAAGTAAGACCTAGACTTGGTCAAGAATCGACTAGAATAGTCACAGTACTGTATCCAGACACTGTTGTGCATCAGAGACGGGGCGCCCTTCTCTCTCTGAACCCTGCCCTGATGTTTTTCCATGTAAATGAGAGGCACTGTGGTGTCTCATGGGTAAACAGTTATGTAATCTGACAGATGACCTTAGAACAAATACAATGTATTATCTCTATTCCAGTTTGGTTATTTACCTATTCTGAGCATGAACACATATAAATCCATGAAACACGCACTGCATTTGCTTTGATTTGTTGCAAAGCGCCTTCACCCTTTTCAGCTCTAACAGTACACGGATAAACTCCTTGTCTGTGTATATATATGTTTTTGTTTGTTCGTCTGCGCCTTTCCTCCGATCTAACCTTTACTTTGTAATAGAAACTGAAAGGTCACACAGCGTCTCACTTAAGATTGAGAATTCAGAACCACAGCAAGCCCCGTGGCCAAAGAGCAATACCAAATCTCTAAAGATCAGAGAGAGAAGCAGGTGGAATAACTGTGAGAGGAGACTGACAGCTGAGCCTGAGCTGGCCGTAAAGTGAAGAATAACACTGAGTTTCCTCCTTTCTGCATCTGAGATTTCCATTTCCTAATGCAAGGGGAGGGGGAAATTAAACAACGTGAATTCAACAACGCACCTCCAACATTTATGTGGCTGCCATAAAGCCCGGACAGGTTGAATTATGAGGGTTTGCACTAGTAAATACAGCACTCAGGAAATGTGATTAGGCTCATAAATAGGATAGTTTCCCGCTGGCCCACACTTCACCTAAAGTACCTTCTGAAAGCACATGTTTGGGACATTTTCCTCCTTTTCTACACTGCCACCCTGGAGTTCCACATTGTGAAGGGTCCAGATGATATCTGATTTCTTCCTGTAGGTTCATTTTTTACCATTACTATTGTTTTATCATCCTACCCAGTGTATTTAAGCAATATCACACAAGCGGTATCACAGCCGTGCTGATATTCAGTGACAACATCATGACCTTGAGTGTGACAGTGCTTTTATACAACAGTTATACAAATGTAGCAATAAACAACTGATTATATTTTGTTCCACCAGCTCAACTAGCTCCACAACTGAACTGAAACTGATCTGTTGCCAAGCAACCCAAACATTCTCCTGCACTCTTGCTACTTTGTTTGTGTCTTTACATTACCATAGAGCAGTTACTTTTTATGATGTACATTTGACAGTATCAATTTATCATCAACCAATGAAATGAGAGTCTGCCGTGTGATTCAGAGGTACCAGCTCGATAAATGTAGACATACAAGGTCTCCTGTAACGTTAATTAACAGTATTCAGAACACCTGGTTCAGGCGGAGTGATACACAGAGTGAAAAGTCCCAGTGATGTTGTTCTCTATAGCTGTGCCCCAATTCAGGGGCTGCAGCCTTCGAAGGCCGTATTTGAAGTCAGATTGCGTCACAGCGACACGGCGAAGGCTGTCCCAATTCAAAGGCTACTTCAGATGCAGCTGACAAACGTGTCTTCCTTTTCCCGGGCCGCGAAGGATCCATCGGGTGCATCCTTCGCGGCCCAACGTATCACGAGATGCATTGCGCACCAATTCAAACGAAATGGCGAAATTGAGGAACAGACTTTTAAATGTAAAAGTTTTTGGTTTGAACTCAATCGAACAGCTTGCGTTACACATGAAAAAAAAAATGGGTCCTTGAAACAAATTCTCTTTAAAATAATACTACATGACGTTAGTTATGCTAGCTAGTGAGCCTGCTAGCTACCAGTTGCTTGGAGCGTCGTTGGGTGACACAAAGATAATGGCGGGAACAGCCGATGACGCAAACGGTCAATGCAGGCTATGAACGCCGCATCCTCTGTAGACCACCTCCTTTGAAGGCTGCAGCCCCTGGATTGGGACGCAGTTTATATCAGCACATTAAATGGTTTTGCCTCTTCTTACTTACTTACTTACTTACTTACTTACTTACAGGATGATCCATGGAAAATACCAAGATAGTCTTGGTAGTCAACACTGAGCCTCCTCCCCTTCACATATTCATTTACTTGGACAAATCTTCAAAGCCTTTCTGTGTGGATAAATTGAAAAACAAGATTAGAACAGCATCCTATTATAAGACTTTCCCTCCATTCTTTATTTTTTCATCTGGAGAGGTTGAAAAAACAAGATTATATTGCACCCCAAACTTGATTATTTTAGGTTTTTGTATTCACAGATGGACTTAGATGAACATTACTTTCAAAACTTCATTTAATTTTTTGATTCATTTTTGTGTGATCATATGATTTCCCTCAGCTTGCAAGATCTAATTTATCAGCAAAAAGATCAGAACAGTTTCTTTGGGTTCATTTCTTTTAGGCTTCATGGCAGGATAAAACTTTTCCACTACAAACTAAATTCATTGTAGTCATCTTTTCTTAGAGAAACCTTTATACTGACCGTGTTCCTCTTCTCTGTGTCTCCCAGGTGGAGTGGTTGAAGAATGAAGAGATAATAGACCCGGCGGAGGACAGAAACTTCTACATCACCATCGACCACAACCTGATCATCAAACAGGCGCGTCTGTCTGACACGGCCAACTACACTTGTGTGGCTAAGAACATAGTGGCCAAGAGACGGAGCACCACAGCCACTGTTATTGTCTATGGTAAGTCGGCATGCTTATAAAGGGCCAGATTTTCAGCCTCAGTCCTATCATGCTATTATGGGGAGCTAATGCCATTATGGTAGGAAAAAATGCAGTTTCACTCTGTGCCTTTGGAGGACGCTATCTGCTTCTCCAATAGGCCCTGGAAAACCTCCCCCAGACTACGTAAAACGTGTCGTTTTAGGCCAGGGAGCTCGCTAAACTACACTTCCTCAATCTAGGAGGCCCACCTCCGATGTCATGTCTCGTTCAACATCGTCAGCTTTGAAATGTAGACTCAAAGATTTTTTCGAGGATCCACTGGTATGTTCTTGTTGTATTTTCGGATTCTGTACCGCTCTGAGCCATTGCCTGCAGCGCTTATTGTCCTTGACTGAAAACAGTAGTATTTCACTCCAGCATCTCTTGCTGGGCCGTTCCTTTCAGAGGGAGGGGCGCAATGCACGCTGGGTGTTGTAGGAATGTAGAATGGGAGAAACTAGCTGTTTGTACAACTTTCTCCACAGCTATGGCGCCAATTTCAGATGTTATTGCTTCTATTGATTACACAGAACACCAGCTTTGACTGACAGTGGCTTTTTCCAGGGGAGAATTGCTCCTCTAAATTTGAGTGTACACGGCACATTACGTTGCTGAAAACCCAAAGTAATCTGATTTCGGTTATCTATATTTTTTGTGTCTATTAAATTACTGATATGACGCCTTTTTAAAAGCTAGCTGCAGATAGCTAACAATGTCCATGATCGGTCAGGCCAGCCCCATCTGTCACATGGAATGAGCTCTATGCTACCCTGCCAGAACTCTCTCTTTGTTATAGGCCTGAGATTCCCACATGACCTTTGACCTCATCCAATTAAAACCCACCAACCACGCCTTCAGTTTTAAATTAGAACACTTGGGCTTTCCAAATGTCTGCGCGCTCAGCCAAGACTCCCACCTCCAACAAATGAATGTGCAGCATATGGCACCATAACAGCTGTGAAAAACAACAAACTTTGAATAGCTCTGTTCTAAATGGCGTTAGTTTGTTTTCCAGACAATGCTCCTTTCTCTCTGTTTTTTTTTCTTTACTAAAACTGAGAAGAAAGGAAAGTAAAAAAAAAAAGCTTGTCTCACTTTCTTTTTTTTTTTTCGTTTTACCAAATGCCAGCCTGACGCAAGAGGACAGGAAGCATTTTGAGGAAAAACAATGTATCGCACAACACTCTCTCACGCACACACAGAGTGTTTCTCCCAAATCTAACACTGAGTCTATTCACTAGGAGGAGTGTTTCAATCAAAAATAACAGTACGCGCGCGTGTGTGTGTTCAATACAGACAGCAAGAGATGGAGTGGTTTGACACTGATGTATCCTTACAGAAATAGATTGTTCAATCTGCGGTTCAATCTTCTTGGCTCCACAAGGGCCCGGCTGACACTGTTGACAAGGTGAAATGGTAGCGGAAAAAACAGAGGAGTGTACGGGGGAAAAAATGGAGCAGTTATAGATAGGAGAGACAGGAGAAGAGAGTGGGAGAGAGCAGGTGAGTGAAGAAGAGATGACAAAGGTGACTGTGCCCCGACTTTACCGGATTGGGCGTTAGGGAAGGAGTGGGCACCGTCCACTGGGCTGAGACAGAGCTGTCGAGACGCAGCAGAGGAATTTCAACCCACTGCACCGCTCCTCATGTCAGCTCGCCCTCTCTTTGTCCTTGTGACTCATTCTAACTTTATACCTGATTCTTTTAAGTTTCTGTCTGTCACTCAACTACCCTTATCTTTGTCTGCTGCCACATTTGTCCAATGAAAAACAACCATAATACAAAATAATGAAGCAGAAGTGAAAATGTGACAGGATGACGGGAAATCTTGCAGCAGTACAGCAAATAAGACACACAGAGGGACACAAAGAGAACAGATGCACACTGACAATGAAAACTCGCATGGTGGTTGTGGCCGCTGAGGATCCAGAGAACTCAGATTCCTCTTTTATAATAGTTATTTTTCCTCTCCCTGCGCTCTCTCCAACAAGGGTTCAGGGTTAAGTAATTTGCGAGCAGCATGGCAGCATGTGAACACAGTGGGAAAATTGTGCTCCAGTAGCAGCGGGGTAATCGAAAAGTGTTTGTGTGTGTGTGTATGTGGTTTTGATGTGCAGGAAGATCCAGCTGTTCCCACTCAACGTCACCATCACAGCCTCCTGGCATCTGCAAAACACACACTGACTCTATTAAGACACGTAGTTCAATTGAATCAAACAACACAGATTTCACATTAAAGGTGGCGTCTCTGTGATAGAAAAGGATGTTAATACACTCTGTGGCATTTTATCACTTCACAACTGACCTGATTTGTAGAAACATTCCAAAACGTGAGGCTTCCTAAAAGACAGATGTTGTTCAATGTGATTAAGAGTTATAAACAAGAACATTAATTAAAAAAAGTTAAAATACTCCCAATTAAAGGAATGAAATGTTTCTTTGAGATGTCTCATTAAAGCCTGCATATATGAATGTATTGATTAAAGATATAATCTTCATGATTTCACTTCCGTTCTCTTTGGCGGCACCTCATGGCGAGGAGCACACTTCACGGTTCGCTCCCTTTGCTCCGGTTGTAACTCTTGATTTTCCTCGCTGACGGTCACTTTCCTTTTCAGACTGTTTGCCTTCATCTGAGCGTCCAATTTGTTTCTTTTTCTTTGGATTTTCACTTATTGTTGAAGTTGTATCTGTAGTCATCCATCGTTTGTTCAGCCATAGTAGATTACTGTTTACTCGCAACACTTGTAGAGTCCGGAAAAGCAGCCGCTTAGCTCCGCCTACCCTCTCTGGCAGACCAACCACTTCTGGGTGATGGAAAACGCGTCACTAACTGGGCGCCACTTGTGATTTTTTTCTACGATGTCGCCACAGACACCCAGTCTGTAATAACACTATATACTGCGAATGCAAAGGCTTTCATCAGTGGGTCATAGACTCAGTCACCATTGTTTTACCTCATTCAGCGATAGATAGTGACTTAAATCTTAGAGATTATATCTTTAAGTTATTGATCTCTGTTTCCACAGTGAACGGTGGTTGGTCGACATGGACAGAGTGGTCGGTGTGCAACAGCCGATGTGGGCGGGGCTTCCAGAAACGAACCCGCAGCTGCACTAACCCCGCCCCTCTCAATGGAGGACTGCCGTGTGATGGAGTGGCCATACAGAAGCTGCCCTGTACCTCGCTGTGCACAGGTAAGCTTGATTTATTTTTAGTGCACTCATCTGTATCTACTTTACTGTATCATTTACCTCTTGGTGCTCTTTCACTCTGTGATCCAAAGTTCCTTCTTGCTGTGTCCTGACCTTTTCTTCCGCTACATTCTTTTTATATACTTTCCGCCCTATTTGTACTTTACTAAACGGGGTTTTGGACCAAACTCAGGACATTATCCGTGGTTTCATTTATTTTCGTTCTCACCCCTGTGTCTCTCCTCTCCCCCTGCAGTGGACGGCGTGTGGACAGACTGGAGCAAGTGGTCGGCCTGCGGGACGGAGTGTACCCAGTGGAGGAGGAGAGAGTGTAACAACCCGGCACCTAAAAACGGAGGAAAGGACTGCGAGGGGCTGGTGCTCCAGTCTCAGAACTGTACAGATGGACTCTGCATGCAAAGTGAGTTATTGATGTGTCTCTTCTTGAGTCACTGCAATGTGTCATACATCATATCTAAGCATGACAAATGAATATGCCCATCGCACAAATGCCCTGCAGTGACCCCAGAGTAAGGCGGGTCATTGGGGAGGTGATGCATCGCCAACATGGTTCTGCTGAGGTGTTAAACCCTGCAGAGAGGCAGTTATTCATAATATTGGATATGTAAAAATCAATGCAAAAGTTGTCTTATTCATCTTTCATCCAGCTAGTTTATGTTTTGTCTCTCTTATGGAGAAGTTTTCTGTTCCAATCTTTCACATTTATCCTCCCATCATCTCCCTCTGCTCTCCATCTGCATCCTCTGCCACGTGTTACATTCAGTCTCTTACTTTTCCTCTTCCTCTTAGTGGTTTAATGCCTTCCTCCAGGCTACACCTGCTCCTCTCCCTCCTTCTAATACAGAGATTTTCCCTTCCCCACGCATCTCCTTTATTCTTCTGAGCGCACAGTGGATACATTATGGGAGGGGTTCTTAATGTCATCATGATTAAGCTTGCCTTTTTCCACCTTCTTGCCCATTACTCAAGTCAAAAGCACCTGCCTTATAGGAAAAGTAATGATAGATAATGATGTGGAACAATCATCCGAAATCCCTTCACAATTTGGCGATTTTTGACACCAGGAAAAAAAAAAGTGCGGTCAATTACAAAGCCGCCTGGAAACACCGGCTGACTCATATCGGCACAAATATAGCAGCAGCACTTTTTCCAAGGTGGAGGCAATTATATTTGTTGACTTGTAGGAATAGTGCTAGTTGCTCCCTGTGCTCAGAGTAATTGGTAGACCAGCGTCTGTGAAAAGAGAGAGAGAGAGGCCTGTCAGAGGGGAGAGAAAAGGTAAAAACAGAAGAACAGACCTTTTTGAAACAGGTCCATAAACCCACTCGTGTTTGTAATTATGCCATTAATTCTCATTAGGCTTTCCTTTAATACAGCATGGCAGCTATAGAGAGGGGTTTTTTCTTAATGGCAGGATGCCTTTTTAGAAATCAAATTATCTCTTTGTTTGTTTAAAGCAGGTCCATAAAAAAAGGGATCCTGTAAGGAACACTTTTCAAAGTTAAAGTTAAATTTAACCTGATTATGCAATACAAACACTGTGTGTAAAACTTATTTCAAACTCATTGCAGCCTGTCACAAACAATTATGGATCGGTAACAGAAGTAAAGTTGAATATGATCTCACATTAGAAATTTATACCACCTTATTTATATAAATTGTATCTTGACCTTTATTCTACCCGGATGTGTCTCATAAAAAAGTTATTTTTTTCCAAAGAGACGCTCCAAATCACACATATTCAACCAACCAGTGTGAATAATTAAGTCCCTTACAATACAAAAACACTTTGGGCCCTTTAAGGCAGGGTTCACGCTACAGGAAAGTGATTTGGGGTTAGGGCTAGTCCCTATTTATTTGAGATTGTCTTGGCAGATTTTCCTGTGGTGTGAGGCATGTAGATCTGCTCGGAAGAACGTCGTGGTCGCACCGATTTCAAATTGTAAATATTAAAAATATTTATGATCTGATATCCGAGCATACACTCTGTAGACTGTCACGTGGAATCAAATGATAGCCAATCAGGAAGCGAGCTGACTGAAGAAGGAAGCACACCTCGCGCTGTAACATGTACAGCCCATGTTCACACCGTCTTCACGACTTCATCCATCGTTTTTTCTTTGTGAATTTTCCGTAAAAGTTGTCCAAAAGCTATCATCACTAATTCTTCCTGCCCATCATTGTTTGTTTACTCTAAGGTCTCATTTGACCGCAAGAGAGTTGTGACTTGGTTGTTGGTGAATGTTAGTGTTTGGTGTGCTGTTGTGGTCATAACACTACAGGAACAAAACTGTTCAATTTATCATTATTTGTCGTCATGTGTGGAGTCTCTCACATTTTCAACATGTGTTAAGATTTAAAAATCTTTTAGTGATGGCAAGCCGTAAAAGAGACTTTTGAATGTTTTTGTAATGGTGTTATTATTTTGAGGTGTTATCTTTCATGGGCTGCTACAATTCTTAGATATGACTCTAGTTTTATCTGTCTGTCTTAAACTAAGTGTTATTGCTGCCTAATGTGGCGTAGGCACTCCAAAGCATTAGATTTTAAGTCTCAGTGAGGCATTTCTAGTCAAATTAAGGTTATATAAATGACATAGTAAGAACAACACAGTCGGGAGCTCTCTTCATGAGAAATGACTTCATCAGAGAACACAAAGCGTCTCCTCTGTGCAGCCTGAGGGGAGTGTACAGTACAGTAGGACTGGTCGGTGTCATGAGCGATGGAATAATATGAAATAATCCTTCAAAGAGCCTCTCCTGCAGCCACATTATTGACAGAACTTACAGTATATGCAGAGCCCCGGCCACACTGACGCAGTGTATAATGTGTCTGTGGTCCATCAGAAGGATTCCCTGAGGCCGCCGAGGATCGGCCCCACGATCTGGGATAAAACCAGGAGAGGTATAGATTTAGGCTCATTTCCCCTGATTGATTTTCTGTCTTTAAAATAACTCCACAGACGTGGTTTTATGTCGGCACTAATGTTTCAGCTGTTTCCTGTAGCATTTACAGGAATCCATGAAGTGTGTGTGTGTGTGTGTTTGGCAGTGTGTGCAGTTAGAGGGGATTTCTGCATGCGCAGGGTTTTAGAGGTAGAGTCGATTTGAAAGGCTGGGAGTGATTCCTTTATGATTCTTGTATTTGGTTTATGAATGATGGGTCTTTTAAAGTGTGGTCTTTACGCAGAGAACGGTTCATTGTGTGTGTATCCATTATAGGCAGTTAGAATAACATAGGTGCAACGGTAAAGCACAATAAGATCGCTTTCCCATTGGTCAAAAAACCCACTAACACCCGGCTTTTCTGCTTAACGGGAAAGGCTACATTCAGACCCGGGTCAAATGACTCTGCAGTAGACCCGGGTAATTATCGCCAAGGCTCCGATCGGCATTGATGGGAACATAAAACCCGGGGTTGACGCGCTAATCTCCGCCCCCTTTCCGGCGCAATGCAACTCCTTGTCGTCTCAGCTACAAATTCTGCCCGTCCCAGTCCGAGCAGCGCTCGAACATCGGTCCAAATTTGTCGGCGCTGAGTTTGATAAACAGACTGAATGAGTAATAGATACAATAAAGACCTAACCACCGTAACATCTTCATTGTTTACTAACCCTGTCTCCGGCGTGTTTGTGACGTCAGACGGGGACGCAGCTGAAAAGAGACAGACAGGAGTATACTTCACTGGCAATGGGAAAAGAGACAATCAGTATCTATAAGCAGGTCTTCCCGGGTCTGAAAAACCTGCATCAACACGCAAAATTTAGGTGGGAGAGGGGTATAATGTTCCCTGTTCAGTGTAGGAAACGGATAAAAACAGGTGCAGATATAAACTCCAATTTAAGTTCTTTATTTTTTATATTAAAAATAAGATCCTTTAGACTCTATTTAATGAAAACCCAACTATAAATGTACAACAGTGTTAAATTGGAGGCTTTAAAAGTAATAATGTTGCGGGCTTCGTGGTTGTGAATGAGCTGATAACACTGTCATTGTAAAAGCAGAGTTAATGTTTCAGATAGAGCTCTGTAATTGACTTTGTGCTCAAAAAGCACTTCACACTACTCTCCCTCTTTCTCCCTTCCTCGCTCTTCCTCCTCCAACACCTCCCGCCTCTCCGTTCATCTCCACCACCGTCTCGCGCTGCCCTTTTTCTAAAGTTGTCCTGTTAAATCCTGAGAGGTAGAAATCCATTTGACCTCACTCCTGCCCCGCGTGGAGTGCCGCCTCGCTTTTATGTTTACGTGTTTATCTGGGAGTTATATCAGCCGTGTGAGTCCGTCTATGTGTGTGCGTGTGTGTGTCTTCTCGTGACAGAAGTTGCAGGCCTTCCAGGGTTTTTCTTTTTTTTAAAGAGTTGTTTGTGTTGTTTTATATCTTCTGGCCTGTTGACATTTTTCTGACACATCGATCAGAATTCTTGGAAGAGATTCACTCAGATTTTCACTGTGTCATCCTGCAGAGCATGACATTTCACTCACTATCTATTCTGTGTGTGTGTGTGTGTACGTGTGTGTGTGTGTGTGCTACATAACAGTACCACCAGAGCAAATAAAATCTGCTGTGTGGTCTCTAAAACCCCAGTAATCACTGGAGATACCGGCTGTTATGTAACTACAGTGTTTGGACAGAACATTGAATGCTGTTTGTGATGTATTAAATAGAACGATCAGCAGGTACTGCAGAGCATCAAACAAACCCTCTCCCCACTGAAAGCTCCACTCGTCCCTCTTTGTTTCTTCTCATTGTTGACTCTAATCGCTTCATTTAATCGTATTGTTTCCTCTGCTGCACGTTAGCCTATTTTCTGCTCCTTTTAAAAATATTTTCTCCTCATCTGTGCCATCTTTTCTGAACACAACACTCTCACTAAATCATTGATGCTTCGTTTCTCTGCCGTCATGTTTTCATATTAATCGGAACAATTGTGCTCTAATTGAATCTTGTTAAGTCTGTCATGGCATGTTGCTTCTACTATCAACGTATTCAGACATTAATCAGCATTACATTTGTTAGACGCACTCATTTTCTAACTCATTTGATACAAGAATCCAACAAAACAATGCTAATTCATGCTAATTAGCACCTTGAAATATGTAGTGACGTCCCATCATGCTTTAGTGTCACTGTATGTTAAGATCTGCACATCACCCCGGTTAACCTCGTCAGTTTTTTGCCTGTCGTTGCTAAATCAGTGTCTTGTACGTCCAGCTGCTTTTGCAAGAAGCTTTTAAGCGCACCATGTTGCCGTGTTGCCTTTATCAATTATACACCAGCGCTTCAATTATACATCAGTACATCAGCGGTTCATCCGTGTCATAGACCGTCTGTCTGCCACCACTAAGTGGTCCACTCAGCATGACACAGCAGGAACGGTCCTACTGATGCTAGGGTTTCTCAAATGTACTTGTGTTTTCTATCAGGGGTTTTAATAAGCCTTAAAACGATATGAAGGACAACTAAACTTAAAGTAGGACGGCAGGAGAGACAAAGAGCAGACCTTTGCATGTGACGGCATTTTGTGAGTCCTGTCATGTCTGTCCCATTTTATTTGACTTGTTTGTTTGATTTTGATTGTTGTGTTCCTCTCCCTTCCTCCATCCATCCCACCATCCCCTCCTCTTCCCGTCCCAAGGTTCATTTTTTCAGAAGTCCACTGAGCCCAAAGAAAAGAGTGATTTGGGAATCCCATGTAAGTTGATGTTTTATGTTTTATCATCATCCATTTTCCTTTTTTCTCATCCTCATCTGAGTTTTTCTTTCTTTGACTGATCGTTGACATTCTGCTCATGCTTTGTGTTTTATTGTTACATGTCATTCTGAGCTGCTTGATGGGAGTTTTGCTCTCGTCTCATCATCTGTTCTCTTGATGTGCGATCTCTTTGCTGTGCCGATCAAACAGAAGTCTTTGCGAAGTGGCGTCAGTAGTTCTTCAACTTTTCTCAGCTTTCAGACGAAGGAATTCATGACAGATTAATCAGCTGGCTGCATGATGGAAATAAGAGAGTGCAAGGCCTATATACTCTCACGTAATTATTTATGGTGACTGTAGGTCTACATATATCAAGCTGTATTTGAACAATTCCTTTACCATCCTCTGTGTATTAAAGAATAACAGTCTGACATACCATGGCTTTTTAGTGCATCTTCCTTTAACTAAGCTGTGGAATACAAAAAGGAATGCCAGTTCTATTTGTAAGACATAAAATTAAGCAAAAATAATGGAAATATCACAATCTTAAAGAGGCGGTATTACACTGTGTCACATGTCAAGGCATATATATAATGGTACAATGTTCGATGTCCGTACTAAATGTGGGTGAAGTAATCCCCAGGCTTCTCAGGCTGATTTTGTGACGTCACAAAGTGATGCCTCAGCAGGTTTCAGAGAGCTGGCCAATCAGAAGAAAGTGGGCTTGTAGGGGCGGGGTTTCTTAAAGGGACAGAGCTGACTGAGTCGTTTCAGGCAGAAGCTGTATGAGGGCCTGCACAGAGCACCAGTGTGACAAAATTGAGTTATTTTTAACTGTAAATGATGCTAAGCTACTCCACAGGTATCACAGGGTGAAATATGAAGCTTGAAATTAGCATAATACCCCCCCTTTAACTTTGCAGGTTATGCCTAGAAGCACTGTTAACCTTCTGTTGCACATTACATCCTATTCTAAGATTATGTTTTATGTATCGTCTTGCATAAGAGCCCTGCTACATCACATAATCACTCTTCCATCATTTAAATGTAGTGCAGAGTCCCACAGTGGAGTCAGGCCCTGACCAACTTGGTGCCCTAGTCAAGATTTCAGCTGGTGGTTGTTGTTGATGTAGAGAGTCACGTCTCAGAATCAGACACTTTGATTGGCTCCAGTACATGCCATCAGCCTGTGTTTTATTCAATGATACAGTTAAGCGAAAATGAGTACCAGAGCAAAGCGAGACAACAGAGAGACACGAGAGAGAAGAGAGAAGTTCTCCGAAGTTTAGTTTTTATATAAAAAGAAAAAAAGAAATGGCAAAAACAAGAAGTATAATACAGCTGAGGCTTTGCAGTTGATTTTTGACGGAGGAGATGTGCACGGAAAATCCGACGACTCTGCGCCCGATATGGAAATGACTCTGTCCAAAAGAATGGGCATAACTCATGAACAGCAGGAGCTAGAAGCTTCAGATCACTTCTAGAACAATCCTAACACACGTGTGCAATTTTCAGTCAAGTTTTTTTCCCCCAATCATATGGTTTGCAGTGTTTTTAATAAAATATGTAACAGTTAATTTTTTTCTTTTTTAGCTGATATCCCCTACTATAATGCAGTGAACTTTTTATTGAGTTACATATACAGTTAGCTGAGGTGCTGATTCTGCGGATGTGTGATGATACTGTAAAAAATGACAACTTTATGAGGCGGCGGTGCGGCGCCCCCTATGGATGGATGTGCCCTTAGCATTTGCCTATACTGTCCACGCCACGGGCCGGCCCTGCTTGACAATAAATGCAGCACAGTGAGCAGTGACAGATTCCTTTAATTAGCCTGATTCTCTCGGTCTTCCTGTCTGAAAGCAGAGAATCGATTCAGCAGCAGTTTACTGGATTCACAATTTGTGAGTTTGTTGCAGCTGTGGTCATTTTGGAGAGGAGCCAGCCAGCCTTGGATCGCTGCCAGAGTGGGCAATTTGCCTTTAGTTCAGAACACTAGCTTTGTGTTTACAAGCGTGTTGCCTGTGCAGCCCGATCCAACTACAGACAGTGACAAAAGAAGGTGAAATTTGGATTTGATTGTACTAATTTGACCCCATTCTCTTTGAAGTATTAGCCGAGTGAAGTGATAGATACGTCATATCAGCCCGGTGCTAATTCATCATTTGTATGTGAGGAAAATTATTAACACGAAGGTACAAGATCACCTGGCAAGGGCACCACTTCTGTGAGAGGTATGAAAGTGTCTTAATAAGTATTATAAAGGGTGAGAGGGTGTAAAAATTACATTCAGCAATTCCCCTTTCTTCTTATCCTCTCCTCCCTCACTTTCTCCCTCTCTTCCCTTTCATCTCTGTCACTGTTCCCGTCTGCTTCTCAAAGTGACATAATGAGCGAGATTCACTGCAAACTGTGATGATGACAGAAATTGAGAGGTGCAGGAAGGAGAGGACCTCTGCCATTTATTAGAACCAGGCTTTTTTTCTCCCCCCTCATTGCGGGAGCTCTCGTTTTATCTTCAAAGCCATCCATGAGCATCTGTGATGTGTTTAATGACTCTCGTTTAGAGTCTGCCGAACCAGATAGAGACAAGATAGAGACGCTCATTGTTCATTTAACAGATTGTCTGTTTTTAATATTCAAAAATACAGTCAGTGACATGAGTATTAGGAGGTTGCATGAGACTCACTTATCACCAGACTGAAACATATTTATTCTTTTTTTAGAAAAATTTTTGACAATCTGAATAATACGAGCATATTTCTTCAATCTTAGCACTTTCCCTTATATCTATCCTTTATACACTGAACAAAAATATAAACGCAACACTTTTTGCTCCCATTTTTCGTGAGCTGAACTCAAAGATCTAAGACTTTTTCTACGAACACAAAAGGCCTATTTATCTCAAATATTGTTCAAAAATTTGTCTAAATCTGTGTTAGTGAGCACTTCTCCTTTGCCGAGATAATCCATCCACCTCACAGGTGTGGCATATCAAGATGCTGATTAGACAGCATGATTATTGCACAGGTGTGCCTTAGGCTGGCCGCAATAAAAGGCCACTCTAAAAGGTGCAGTTTTAACACACAGCACAATGCCACAGATGTCGCAAGTTTTGAGGGAGCGTGCAATTAGCATGCTGACTGCAGGAATGTCCACCAGAGCTGTTGCCCGTGAATTGAATGTTCATTTCTCTACCATAAGCCGTCTCCAAAGGCGTTTCAGAGAATTTGGCAGTACATTCAACCGGCCTCACAGTCGCAGACCACGTGTCATTGACCATGCGTCATGTCACGCTCGCTGACCAGATGTTAGTTGAAGAAGCAGCATGGAAGATCTCTAATGTGCTATTGCAAAACCACAGGTTTTCTGTTTATAGGCTAACTGCTTCTAAGCTAATATTCCCAAACCCAAAAAGATAAACCTTTAGGCTTAAACTCAGCTTGACCCAACAAGGTGTGTGGGTCACTCACGCTTACGTTACATGTCACATGAAGTGTCTGTCTGCCATTGTGGTCACACTGCCATCTTCTTCCTATGTGAAGAAAAGGTGCCATTAACCATATTCACACAGCGGCCATTTTCCTCTGACATCACGCTCAGGGTGGGAAGCTCAAATGCTGTTGTAATGTTGTAATGTTGCACCGCTGTGTTCCATAAATTGCTTCTCAGTTGATCACCAACCGAAAAGACAATGAACAGAGAAAAGCCAGAGGGATATCTGGCCATGTTTTAAGCTAACACATTAGCTACAGTAAGACAACAGCTAATGTTATCTTTCCGCCACTTCCTAGCTTAAATTAACCAGGACGTGTTACACAACACAACAGGAAAGGCAACTCGTAGCGTTAGCTAGTATAATGTAAGCTAAGAATCTACATCCTAGCTAACGCTATGTTGCAATATTGAATGCTAAAGTTCACTGTTCTCTTGCAGTACAATGTTACAATTTAATTTAGCAGACGCTTTTGTCCAAAGCGCGTACATCTGAGAGTTAATACAACACAAGCAACAATCAAAACAGACAAGCGCGATCGGAAACAGACAGGCAGTGCACAGGGTGTTTTCTTTGTTTGTTTGGTTTTAGTGTTTTTTGTAATCAGCATCCACAAGGTCTGTATAGTCATCATCATCATCATCATCATCATCATCATCATCATCATCATCCTAATCAACATCAACAACATCCTCGATGTCATCATCATCAATAGCATCAATATTATTAAGTGCAGAGGCGTTCGAGTACAGTAGCTAACTTAAAATATGTCCCTTTGTCCCTTCAGATTCTACACAACAAACCTGCATGATAACTATCACTTCTTTTCTTTTGCATCCATCATTTGTTAGCTTAGTTGTCTCTGTTTTGAGAGTGTGACACGGCTGTTTGTGTTGCAGAGCAGCTTGGCTCGAGGCGATGAGAGGGTGGGAGGTGGCTGAGCTGTAGAGGTGTGTGGAGGGAGACGGCTTCTGCCAGAGTTTTGATGTGATTCATATTTGTGCTCGGCAGACACTGAAGCAGAATGTTCCTTTCAGCTGGCTGAAACGAATCAAATTGAGCAGCTTGTATTCAGTCCATTCATTAAAAAGCTTCAATTCCACCAAATAAAATGTTTTCATAATAGTTATAGAAATACACCTTCTGGCTTTTCCATAGTTGATATTTTAACATTTCTCCATCCCCGCTGCAGAGAATAAGGATGGACACATTTACAAATGACTGCTCACATTCACTCTCCGACTCACTCTCATCCGTCCATCCCTGCCAGTAACTTAGAGCGGATGTGTCTGCCAGGAGTGCAGCACGGGTGGTGTTTGCATGTTTGTGCCAAGCGAGATCAAAAAGGCAGTTGAATGAGCTTCAAGTAGTGATTGTCCACAGCTCCGCTTTGGATGCAGATCACAGGGAAGATAGAGACGAGCTAAGCTGAGTTATCCTTGTTTCCCCCCTTCTTTAAATCCTCTCCTCGGCAGATTGGATGGACTCTAAGAATGACAAAAAGCTCAGCCAATCGATAGACAGCGATCCATGCCGACGGAGGCTGAGCCGGGGCTTCTGCTCTGCTAGATCATGTGTGTCATCAACTGAGTGTTAGAAAGGGTGTGTGTGTGTGTAAATGTGAAATTCTCTCATTCCAACTAGTTTATTTGTCTCACATATTGGCACACACTTGCAGTTAGAGACTCTACTGGACCAAATTCCCAGGGCTCCTCTTTAATTTTCCAGATAAGTAAAGTTTTGCCAATTACAATGCCCATTATTATTGGACACAGTGCGGCACAGCATCAGTCAGCCCACACAAACACAAACTACCAGTAGCTAAGTCACTCACTTAGCCTGAAATCCAAACAAACTGAATTTGGCGTGCACAGTGAACACTGGCAGAATAATGTCGGTGTTGCAACAGAAAAACCATTTGGCTTCAAACACACGCAGGCAACAAAACACACCATTCACTCTCGCTCTGGTCGGGTAACAATGTTTTGCAAAAGTTTGACAAATTGCAATCAGTTCTCGCCGTGAAAACAAGGAAAGATGGCAACTTGTCAGAAGTATGACTAATTTTCCACCTTCACTGAGCACACCATACCACCGCACGGTCGAAGGCCAAATCCTGAGATTTGTCAAACCACCATGGATGCAAAATGAATTTGCAATTTGTTTTTAGATAATGATCTCAGTCCATCAACATGTCAAAAAAAAGATCATTTTTTCTTTCGAGTCTCGACAGTAGTACACACACACACACACACACACACACACCACAAGCATGTTTATTGGCTTGCACCTCGCTGAACTTTTCCATGTGTTGTCTTTTCACAACTGCAAATTAAAATAGTAAACCAACTCAAACCTAAGATCAGGTGCAACCAATCGCCATCCGGTTAAAGGGCCAGTTCGCCCATTTTCAGTCCTATCATGCTATTATGGGGAGCTAATGTCATTATGGTAGAAAAAAAACGCAATTTTGCTCTGTGCCTTCGGAGGACGCTATCCGCTTCTCCAACCGGTCCTGGAAAACCTCCACCAGTCTACGTAAAGCGTGTCATCTGGAGGAGGACAGGGAGCTTGCTAAACTACACTTCCTCAATCTAGGACGCCCGCCTCCGATGTCATGTCAATCGTCAGGTTTGAAATGTAGACTGCAGACCCGAAGATTTTTTAGGCGATCCACCGGTATATTCTTGTCGTATTTCAGATTCTTTACCGCTCTGAGCTGTTGCCTGCAGCAATCAATGTCCTTGACTGGAAAACGGTAGTATTTCACTCCAGCCTCTCTCGCTGGGCCGTTCCTTTCAGAGGGCGGGGCGCAATGCACGCTGGGTGTTGTAGGAATGTAGAATGGGTGAAACCACAAGCTGTTTGTACAACTTTCTTCACAGCTATGGCGCCAGTTTAAATTATTATTGCTTCTATCGACTACAGAGAACACCAGCTTTGACTGACAGTGGCTTTTTTCCAGGCGTGAACTGCTCCTTTAAAGCTACTGTGAGGAATCACAATCATTTTGTGTTAATCTTGGCGAGCCCTGTGGAAAAAGCAGTACTTATTAACTTTTTGCTGATCCTGTCCAGTACATGTGTCGTATTCGCGAATGAAAAGAAATTCTCCTGCTGTCTGTTGACAGTCAAACGTAAAACTCACTGTGAATGTTTTCTGCAGAAAATGTAAATAAAGGCACTTCCTGTCTGGGGGCTGTGAATCGTTTCGGCCTGGGGGCAGAAGTTACGGGTTTCATTTGTTGGTCATATCAAGGCATCAGTATTCACTTCAGTCTGTTTGGTAACCCGCTAAAGTATCCTCACAGGAGCTTTAACTTGTGCATCCAACGGGCTGTTCTTGTCTGTTATTCAAACAGACACAACGCCCAAATAAGTCTGTTTGAACTCCAGCCTGTAAGACTAAAATCTGGAAAAGTCCTCAGGGGGTCGATACTCACGGGGCTCAGTTTGTGATGGAAACAAATTCAGTTGCTACATGAAAAAAGACTTTAATTATCTGAATCTCAGCTGATATGTTGTTAAAACTACGATAGACAGTTACTTATGGGAGTAAGGATGTTCTTCAAAGGGCAGTCTGACACACACATGCGCACACACACAAACACAGCACTTCTCCATGTCAGTTGTCTGCAAATTGTCTAGATTGGCCTCCAGTGGATCAATACGATCATTCCCAGCATCCTTTCTCATGCAGCACGTGTACACGAGTTATTCTCCCTTTCTTCCCTGCATGTGATTGTTATTATGTGTTATAGTGTGTTGTGACCTTTGAAGAAGAACATCCTATAGAGAGCTGTCGGGTTGTACCAGTTGGAACATCAAACATGTATCGTGTATTCACTTCCTTCCCGGCGTGTTCCACTGGAAGTCACATATTTTTAATCTAAATCCAATTTAGCCGGGCTCGCGGGTGAGCGCCTCGGACATGAGACTGCTCGTCAGGTACAAAGGAGTGACGGCCTGGGTGGGAGATATAGTCGACTTGTGGATAAAGTTAATATGGATGTGAGCATGTCTGCCCATGAGTGTCAGTGCTCGCATGAGTGCTCCTAGAAATGAACATAGGTGTGTATCATTCAGTACTTAGTCAGCCTGGGATCCTTCCTCATTCTATCGCTGCACATTTTGTCATTCCGGCTTCACAGAGCACAGCCTCGGGCCACGCTTAGATACACTCAGAGGTCCAAACACATTATTCATTCATCGGGGCTCGGTCAAAGAGCTCACCCACGTTCCGTCCCGTTTTCAGCCCCCATCTTGTCAGGAAAAGACAGGCTGTTATGCAAGGCTGTCAGACAATAAAAGAACATCAGAATGTAAAGAAAAGGCAGCTTTAAAACCAAAGCTCAACTTTTGTTTTTACAGAGAGGCTCAATAAAGAAGAAGAAGACATATACACACAGAGGAGTTGAGTTCTGGAGAAAAGTTACTGTCAATTTGTGACATTTTCTTTCAATTCCAAACTGCCATTGGGCAAGTTAGAGAGATAATGAAGACATCTTTGAGACGGAGCTCAGATGACGAGTCAGTCCATGAAGGAAATTCTTCGGTATGTTTATACAGCAAAGAACTTTTAGGGTGCTTTTAGGGTGGTTTAGTTCAGCGGTTAAATCGGCAGTCCTCGATGCGGTGTCAACTCCCACGTGTCATCCGCCATGCTCTCTTCCCCTGTTTCCAACACTATCCCCTCTCCTCTCACGTAATAAAGCCATAAAGGTACATACATTGTACAGTAGGATCCAATGTGAGGTATGTTACTTCAGATAAATTTTGCTTATAAGGTAAAAGTGACAATGTGAATTTATGCGAGAAAATGAATAAGACAAGAGGAAGAAGTGCAGACAACATTTGGTATCCTGCTGTTCTATGTAGGTTACTGAGGCAGGTAGACGCTCTAATGGGACATGATGTTTCATTCATCTACAAATCAAACAGATGGAGACGGAGCGTGTCGGAGAGAGAGGCGTGAGTTATGGAGGGAGAGGAAGAGCTGAGAGAGATGGGATATAAACTGATAGACAGTGAAGTAAGGACTTTAAAGCCCACTGGTATATAATACGTCACACTCTGTACACACACGCACATTTATATCCAGAACAGTAGCCTAGTTAACGTATCCAAAGTGTCCCAAAACACCATAGAAGCTTTAGTTTAGAAGTAAAATTTTTATGTCTTCCTGACACTTTTCTGAAGTTTTAGACCTTCAAGTTAAAGTAGAAGCAAGATAAAGATTCCCTAAATAGATGAGGGCGATGATGATGATCATAATTAAGATCAGAGAGTTGGTATTAAAGGGGATTATCCAATTCTATTCCCCCCTGGCAAGAGCAAAGGACCTTGATAACAGGGCAACTCTGCGCTGCAGTGCAGTCGGGACACTTGGGATTTCACGGCAATCGTTTTAACATCATCAAAAGGAAATTGGTGAATGCGTTCGACAAAACCCATAGGGGACGAGCAGTGGAGAATTAAAGGTGGTCTCTAAGTTTGAGTTGAGTTGAGTTAAATGAGATGAGCAGATATCTGGCAGCGATGTGAGTCGCTATAACAAACCGCCATGGTGTCGTAAATCTTTGTGAAAAGAGTGCAAACTCTTAAACACGCAGCGGGGGCCGTAAACATGACTTATATGAATGTTTCACTTCCTCTCTCACGATCCGATTTATGTGACACACTGACCGTGGCTTTTTGACACATTCAAAGTTGAACCAGAGATCAACAATAGGCAGGTGAGACAAAGCTAGTGAAAGATCCGCCGTTTAGTTTAAAGGTATGTGTGTGAGCAGACCCTTGTGAGACCCTTCCCTCTGCATCTATTCTGTTGTTTTGCTTTGCACGGGCGCTGTTGTGGTTCCCTGAGCCAATCACAGCGTATAGCTGAGTGTGGGAGTGGTTCAAATTAGCAACTGGGCCCCATTCAGACCAGCAAACATGGTGAAAAAACAATAAAGAGTTGGCCTTCTTTCTGTTGGACAGGTAGGTGCCTCAAACAGGGTAGATAAGCTAACCGGCAGTTAGCATGCTAGCGCAAAGGTAACCGTGATGTAACCGTCGGTGTTAGCTCGGCGGGGTGGGCGTGTTCTCGCACTGGAGAGTGAGAGTGAGCTTCTGGTGAGGAAGAGCCCAGGAGGAGGGGCCCAGTTTGAATGTGTTGTTGACAAAATGCAAGAAAAAATCCTGCTTATTATCCCTTTAAGAGTTTTTAACCCATTCTACTACTACTACTACTACTAAAAATAAAACTCCTGCACCTGCATTTCAAAGAGCAAAGATGTTTGCAAACAAGTGTCTGGTTATGGCCTTTGTTCTCTCCCCCTGAATGTGTGTGTGTGTGTGTGTGTGTGTGTGTGTCTGAGATTTTGCGTGTGTATGTGTGCATGTGTTTTTGTGTGTGTATGTTTGTGTGTAAGTGTGTTTACTAGTGGTTGAGGCACCTCAAAGGGCTTTGGCTAATCAGACTACACTCATTCCTATGGGCCCATTAGCCATTAGCATGTATCCTTGAAATACATTGAAGTGAATGGAAGCCCTGTTGGAAACGCCTGGTTTTGAAGTTACATTTCTCTTCATTTCGTCCTAAAAGTTGATTGGAAAATACTTTTTAGGATTAATTCTTACTTGAGTCTATCTGGTCGTTAAGTGTATGAGAGATTTTGAACATGTCATCTCAGGAACCTGTATTTCCAGTGGGTTTTTTGTAAAAAAAAAACAAAAAAAACCCAAAAACGGACTACCCTTGTGTCTATCAACCAAAAATAGTATGTTACAGAAATGGCTGTATCTCAAAAACTACAAGGAGTTAAATCAAATGCTTGGTATAATTGTATTCAGAACAACTTAAATTGCAATAATATAGAAATAGTTGATAGTCATTAACGGGTTAACAATTAAGTTTAAGAGTGGATCTAACAATAATTGTTTTTGTTAAATAATTTGCCAGACATTTACTCATTATTCTATTTATTCAGTATTATCATTTCATACTTTAATCTAAAATGCTGAAAACGATTAAAAAAACTCATCACAATTTCCCAAAAGTTGATTCTTGTAGACATTTGTGATGAATAAAAATACTAAAACACTTCCTGGTTCGAATCCTGGTTCAGGCGCAGTGGGCCTTTCTGTGGAGCATGTTGACCTCGTGCATGTGTGCGTTCCTTCTGGGTACTCTGGCTTCTTCCCACAGTCCAAAGACATTAGTTAAAACTGTGGCTACTTCTCTAAATATTGTGTCACAAGGGCTGACATGAAGCATAATGTTTCAGTTTCTAGGAAACAGTCTCCATGAACATTTGCTTCCTCGCAGTCTCAGAGTTAATAATCAGAGACATGCTTTTCCCTCATGTGCTCGGCCCCCTAGAGACACTAGAAGTGGATCATAGCTCCCTCTAGTGGTAAACGAGTAACTAACACCATCAGGGCTGACCCCTCTGCTGAAAATGTGTTTAGGCATATGGGAGCGTCCGTGTTTGTGTGCCTCATCAAAGGATCCTTTCATGCATAATCAAGTTCATACTTTCTGGACTTGTTCTGATGCGACAACAGCAAATCCTTCAGCAAATGACTCAGGCAGTTTGCAGCTAAAAGCCTGTTATCAGCCTCTTAACTTTAAGGGCGGATTAAAGGGAGCGTTCCTATACTTTTCTGTCTTCTTCTTAATAGCTGCAGACAAATCCCCTCCTACCAGCTACAGAGGACATGATTATATGAGCAGCGCTTTAAGTGTGAGGCTTCGCCAAAAATTTTCACAGGCGCTTTCATGTGAAATATGTAGGTTTGTTTGTTTGGCTGCTTTGATGTTCAAGTGCATTTCTTCTTCTGCTGCTGCCCTGCTTTCTTCTTCTTTGCTGTTATCACCTCTCTTGAATCTCTCCTTTCCTTTCTCTCCATTCATCTCCTCTCCTTTCCTTTCCGTCCTCTCCATTCATCTCCTCTCCTTTCCTTTCTCTCCTTTTATTTGCTCTCCTTTCCTTTCCTTCCTTTCACTCCTCTCATTTCCTTTCCTTTCTCTCCTTTCCTTTCTCTGCTTCCATGTCCTCTCCTTTCCTGCCTTTCACTCCTCTCATTTCCTTTCCTTTCTCTCCTCTCTTTTTGTTTCCTTTCTCTCCTCTCCTTTTCTTTCCTTTCTCTCATTTCATCTCCTCTCCTGTCCTTTCTCTCCTTTCCTTCCTTTCACTCCTCTCATTTCCTTTCCTTTCTCTCCTTTCCTTTCTCTGCTTCCATGTCCTCTCCTTTCATGCCTTTCACTCCTCTCATTTCCTTTCCTTTCTCTCCTCTCTTTTTCTTTCCTTTCTCTCCTCTCCTTTTCTTTCCTTTCTCTACTTTCATCTCCTCTCCTGTCCTTTCTCTCCTTTCCTTCCTTTCACTCCTCTCATTTACTTTCCTTTCTTTCCATTTATCCCCTCTCATTTCCTTTCTCTCCTTTCATTTCTTCTCCTTTCCTATCCTTCATTTCACTCCTCTCATTTCCTTTCCCTCCTCTCCTCTCCTTTTCTTTCCTTTCTCTCCTCTCCTCTCCTTTTCTTTCCTTTCTCTCCTTTCCTTCCTCTCACTCCTCTCATTTACTTTCCTGTCTTTCCATTCATCCCCTCTCCTTTCCCTTATCTCTCATTTCCTTTCCTTTCCTTTCTGTCCTTTCATCTCCTTTCCTTCGCTCACCTTTCTTTCCTCTTTTTACTTGCTTCCTGCTTCATCTGCATTCTCCTCTCATCTCATCCACCAACCTTTCTCCTCTCTCCATTCTCCTCTTTTCAGTCCTCATCTGCTTGCGTGTCCTCTTCTCTCCGTTCCTCTCCACTTATTGGCTTCCCCTCCTATTACTTCCTCATCAGTCCTCCCTTGTGCTCTTAACTTGTCCACTCTTCCTCTCCTCATTTCTTCTTCCCTCCCTCGTGCTTGAGCATGGCTCGTGCTTTTTATCATCCACCTCCCCCATCAGTTAAATTTTCCTTACTCTCCTGTGCTTTAAAACATGGATCATGAATGAAATTCCTCCATTGTTCTGACTGAAACGCTGTAAAGTCTCAGGCAGATTGAAAAAGGATGTTAGAACTCTCGTGAAATAATTAACAGCCATATTAAGTTTTAAGAGTCGGAGCCGCTCTCCTTTTTTTTCCTGAAAGGTATCTCTGTCTTTCTGTGCCTCAGTCTAGACACATTATCATATTACAACAGCTGGAGGCCTGTTGGAGAGTTTCATTTAAAATTAAACCTATAGAGATTGTCCTTTGAGTCTCATAGGCGGTCTGAGGCAGGAGGGAAATGTTGGACACGAATTAAGAATGAAGAGAGCCGTAGAGAGTTAATTTGATCACCTTGCTGTGTCCTAAGAACGTTGATGTAGCCGTTTATTGACACTTTTCTGTCTGATATACGTGTAAACCTTCATGTTTAATATTATCTGTATTTCTCTTTCTGTTTTCTGTCACTCCAGCTGCTCCGAGTACAGACGACGTGGCTCTCTACGTGGGCATAGTCATCGCCGTGATCATGTGCCTGGTCATCTCCGTCATCGTGGCGCTCTTTGTCTACCGCAAGACCCACCGGGACTTCGACTCAGACATCATCGACACGTCTGCGCTGAACGGAGGCTTCCAGTCTGTTAATATCAAAACAGCCAGATCAGGTAAGGACTGTTACAGAGAAGAACATTTAAGTTTGACAGCTCTCTTTGGTTGAAACTTTCAAGCCTGTTTCACCTGTAAGATATCTTCTTGTTCCGGGTTCCTGGAGTACAAAGAGGGACAGAGTGAGAAGTAAGACCACAGGAGGATTACCAAGAGCTGTAAAGTTACTTGTTAAATAGTATATGTAAGATTTCTTGTGATGAATAAAAGATAAAAGCAAAACTCTGTTAGGACTTGACGCACTGTGACGGGTTACAAAACAGACTCTGTCTGAGCTCCAAAGCAAACTAAACCATCAGGAGGAAAGCTATTATAGTTATTTTTAATGCATGCCACTGCTGTCATTGTTAGCGGTACTTTAGCTAGCCTAATAAAAGCAGGAGAAGATTTCAAGTAAAAAAGATCAGACTTCAAGCTTTCTGCCAAAATCGACAAAAAAAAAAGAAAGTTCCTCATACTTTGCTTTCATGAAATAAAATATTGTAGCATTGCGGGGGAGTTAGGCGGTTGGAGGAAAAACGAGGAAAAGGCGACGTGCGTTGCTAGCTCAACAGAGCCCAGATTTATTTCCTTGCTGCAGTCACAGCTAACCCAAGGTTGAGGTGGCTCCGGAAAAACAACAAACAGGTTAACTAACTGCTTTTCTCTCTGAGCTCTCGCTCGTTTAACATCAGTCTTATTCTTCCCAGAACACCAAACCCCCCTTAAAAATAGCTTTATCACACTAACCTCCTCTTCCCTCCCCCGGAACTACTTCTCGGCCAATTACCCGCTACGGTGGACACCTCCCTCATTAAACAACTGCAAAACAGCAGCTAATAAAACAGTAACTTCTACCCAGCGTCACAATATAATACTTATGTAATACAAGCCAGAAGAGATGGAGGGATCGTCTTCATGTTCTTCAGAGTGAAAAGCCACATAGATGCTCTGAAAGCAAGCAGGAGGGTCAGAGGTCAGCAACAAAACAGCCCCCCACCTATGAACACTTGATGTTAAGGGGCGACGTGACAGCAAGTATCATCCTCTTTCATACGCTGGCTCACAGACAGGACTAGATATTTAATAAGTCTCTTAAATCCTGGCCTTACATAATGTGCACAGTCATAGATAAATAGATAAATAGCTGGAAGGACAGGTGCATCATTTGAAAGCTTGATACAGAATAACAGATGTGACCGTGCCTTGTACCTGGCTGCTGCTTCTACTTTCATGCAGGTATAATTTCATTCCCCTCCTCGGCCTCCAGCTGTCAATCTCCGCTCGTCGAGATTCATCTCTGTCTGTACCGGAGACCACTGTCTTCCATCAAGAAGTCATCCTTCTCCTCCGTCTCACTCTTTCTTTCCCTCCCCATCACATTTCCTGTTTATCAGCATCCTCTTCTCTTCATCTCCATCTCCGTCTTTCCCCCCCTCGCCGTGTCTCCCGTCTCTCTACCGCAGCCGACGCGCCCTCCCTGTTTGTCTTCCTGTTAAAGTGGAGCCATCTTTCACTCCCGCCTGTCTGTGCTGTTATGTCTTGCTCTCTGTCTTTGGGAAATGGATAAGACAACAAGAAGCGCGCCGCCACAGACGCTTGTAAACACGTGTGCATGCATTCGATGGCTTACTGGAAATGCTGGGCTTAGACGGGAAATGCGGATGAATCGAGGAAGAGTCAACTGATGCCATGAACTTGCTAGAGGAAACCATATTTATTGAATATATGGCACACAAACTCTTGGCTTAAAAATTGTTAAAATCAATATACTTGGCAAAAATGCTCTGAAATGCCTCCATGTTGGCCGTAGGCATGTGCGCAAACAGACGTGCATTCATCAAATCACACATTTGAGTTATATCCTGTTAGTACCACTTACAGTGGTTTAGGACAACACAGGTGCTTATTATGGCACCCATTATACCTGAGAGTATCTGGGTAACAAAAGATGGCATTTTTTTAAAGCCGTTAGAACTGCAACACTGATTGTGTGTTAATAAGTTAAGTGAGATCTGCAAATTACAAATCTGTGCACCTTTAAAAACCTTAAATCGATCTATGTATTTACGTGGTCAGGTGAGGGGGCACGTTTAAAATTCAAACCGTGCTGTACAGTTAATAACAGGAAAGTGAGGTCGGGACGGATGCAACGCAAATTGGTAAACAGTGAGCGAAAATAATTGTAAGTGTGTGCGCAAAGGTGTGAAAGGTGTGCGCGTCCGTGTGTGTACAAGGGTGAACGCCTTTGCAGAGCGGAGATTGTGTGACATTTTATCAGGAAGGCATTAGGATGCGTGTCACTCTGCGTTGAGGGACCATCTTCGATTACTATTAATGAAGAATTATGTCCCTGCATCTCTCGCTCTCTCTTCATCCCACCCTGCCCTCTCTCTCTCTCTCTCTCTCTCTCTCTCTCTCTCTCTCTCTCTCTCTCTCTCTCCTCTCTCTCTCTCTGTGGCTTCCGTTAGCTGTTAATTAAATTTCAGCAGGGATGATTTGGCAGGAATACCCGCTGGCTTTAAGGCTAAACAGCCTGGTGATAGAGAGCGGAAGAGAGTGATAGCTGACAGATGTGTGTGTGTGTGTGTGTGTGTTTTTGGGTGTGTTGGTGGGGGGTGATAATGAGGAATTTTAAAATTAGAATAGATGGACTCGTGCAGGGAACGACAGGATTTCAGGCTCTGTGCCCAAAAAAATAGAGCCTGGTGCAAACAAATCTGGAATAGTTCTCAGTAGGTAACTGGCCTTCCTGTGCTCCCAAACCCAATTAAATCTTGGATATTTCTTGGACTGGGTTTGTGTTTGGAGAGAGCTGTTTATGCAGAAGTACACTTTGGTGTTTTCCGTCCTTTAGAGTAAGTTGTGCTAAACTAAAAAAGGGTTACAGACATAAGTGTGTACAAAAGTGCGTGAGCTTGTCTTCTTATTGGGGGGCTTGGAGCATTCCCTCGGTTATCTTTGGTAAATGAAATATCCATGTATGATTTACTGAGTGTTGATATTGCCAAATGTATTATTAATACAATCAGTAGCGCACTGCTGCAGCATCTTTCCAATTACCTAGAAGGGAGTGATGCGAACATCCTAACAGATACAATAAACTGCAGTCCACAGTCATGTTAATGTGTTGCATTACTAATACTATTGTTGCAAAGGGTTCTTAAACTTTTTGATTACAATTTATTTTCAAAAAACCCACTTCTGTACTTAAGTCAGCAAGGTGCCAAAAAATGGGATGGAAGGAGGGCGCCGCATTGCCACAAAAATTATCATTTTGTAAACAGTTCTTGAACGCTGCGCGCCCCTGGATTATCAATCTGTGCCTCTCAGCAATCACCATGTTCCTGCAGTTGCCCCCAGGTTTACACTGACCTTTCCATGATCAGCACAGATTATAATCTCGGAGATTTGTCCCCACAGACTCCATACATGCACAGTGTGTGGTGTGTTGTGTCTATGAGTCAGTACAGCATAGTGCTATTGGTATGCAAGACATGTTTGTAGATGACATTGTATATGTGTTTTTGTGTGTGTATGTGTAAGTGGGGTGCTTGAGTGCTTACCTGCAGTACATGAACAATGTCAAGCCTCTGCCGTTAGCATAACCTGTGAAAACTTGAGAAAGATCAGGCAGACTGTAACTCATATAATCCTTACCTCAGTTCAGATCTTTAAATCTGCCAACTCTACAGAGTAGACGATTAAAAGAATCTGTCTGATATCAGGCTAGTAGATTCCACTCAGTAGCCTCATATCACACCTGACCTAGCAAGCGCTGTTGAGTTGTATTAAGTACCTATGGGTGCTGTAGCTTCAAAATGATTGGCTGGATAACATGGGTTTATCTGTTAGTTTGTTTAAAGCGAGACTATGTAAGTAAAGAATTGGGTATTTTCCTTCTTACAAATGAAAAATGAAGTTTTGCTGCTACAGCTTCATTTAAAGAATTGCAGCTAATGCATCTTTTGAAAGATGCCGTGCAACTGCCTTAAAGACTTATTCACAGACTTTAAATACTTTTGCTCCTGTTACAAAACATTTTAACATATCACAGAGAGACATGATGATGTCTTTAAATCAACTGACTCAAGAGCAACTCTGAAAAATGAGATACATTCAACATGGCATATCCTGTAGCTAATGGCCACTGTTAGCATGAATTACATAGCATTGCCATAGCTACTCTGCTAATGCTCAGTGACAGAGTGACATTTTGAAATTGTAGATATTTCCCAACTGTCTTCCTTGTTCTATTCAAGTAAACAAAATATACTTACATAACAATATACACTATGATATTCGGATAACGTCTGTACCAAGACTGCTTTTACATAACAACAGTTCCAGTTAATTGAAGTCAACAGATCTGTCTTAACAGTTTGAACTGTAAATTAACTCTGCCGTGTTTTGTGTCAAATGTGCACCACAGGGTTTGTCAGTCACATTTGCAGTGTCACATTGTGAGCATTTCAAAAATAGACAGTGATGTGATTAAAGTGTGGAAGATTCTCTGATTTTCGGGGTGAAAAGTTTAAAGGAAGACATGAAGCTTTCATCTTCCATTATTATTCAGTCAAGGTTCTGAGATAAGGTTTAAGGGTCTGTGTTTTTGTGTCTCATGCAGTCATGCGTAAGTCGTTGATCCGGGTCGTGCCCCTGTGTACTGCATCACAACACAGAAACATCACCTTTTTTAAGGCAGCCATGTTTTGCAGTTCATACCACCGATTACATAAAGTATATTCTTTATCTCCTTTTTTATCCCTCCAGCTGATCTTCTCACAGCTCCTCCCGACTTAACCAATGCAGCTGCTATGTACCGCGGTCCGGTGTATGCCCTCCACGATGTCTCAGATAAAATCCCAATGACCAACTCTCCCCTCCTGGACCCTCTGCCCAACTTGAAGATCAAAGTCTACAACTCTTCTGGTCTGGTCACACCACAGGATGACCTCGGGGGAGACTTCACATCCAAACTGTCTCCTAAGGTAATATGACATATGTATCCCACCATCTAATGTCAGTATCTTTCATCAATTGCTCTGATTCTGGGCAGAATTCTGATATATTTCCTACAGCATTAGTATACATGCAGCTCAGTGCCCTACTTTCCTCCCTCTGCTCTGTCAACTGCATGGCATGCATAAAGGAGTCAGTTGTCACAAATACAGATGAAACCACTCCTTTCATCACGGCACCTGTCCTGAGGCAGTACGAGAGCTGCACCTGCTGTTTTTCAACACATCTGAGGCACTGTTTTGATGGTTTATATGTCATTATGGTTGTTTTTTAATTCTGACCTTTTGAACCTCTGCTGTGTCAAATGAGCGACCCCGCCTCGCTAATATCATCTCGTTTTTTTGCGCATCTATTTTGTTTTCAGTCTGGTGTCTGTCTTGAGCACATTGAAGCGAGTTCTTGTCAGCTGTGTGTGAAGTTGAGGTAGACTGCTGAATGTTAAATCCTTATTTTGCATCTCACAGTGGACATTTTTGACAAGGAAATGCAAAGCAGGTCATATTTTACCACTTACCCTAAGGTGCTTTCACAGGGCTACTGTAAATGCGCCCTCTCCTCACAGATTGTCAGCTCAGCCCTATGGCAGCGCTCCCAGGCAGATGCAGATTTCCCCCCGTAGGGTTTTAGTTAATAGTTACCAAGAAAACATAAGGAAGAAAAATATCTTAATGAAAGCAGAAAAGTTAGAGAAGGAAAGGGAACAGATTGCTCTTTCAATGCCCTAATCATCCAGGCAAAAATAAAACTACAATGACCTTTAAACCCAGAGGTTATCCTTGCACAGTGAAACTTGTTTTGACCTCCAAGAACTTTCGGTTTCATTAGAATACATTTACACAGTATTTACATCAGTTATTCGAGAGGAAGTTTGTCCTTCAGACCACGCTACATTGATTTCCAGCACATGTTCACTCCTTTCAGCCTCCGTAAAGCGTGGATGAAGCTCGCTTTTATGCATAAGGGTACATATGATTACTAGGATCAATGCCTGCCCACGTGAGAAGTCTTATAAGGAAAAAAGTAACTCTAATGTTACAGTGAAAACTCGTGACTACAATGCTACAAAAATACAGTTTTTTATCATCATTTCAGACTTCAAGTTGATCCGATATCTGCTGAAAAGCGTCGTACCGTCTGGAAGGACATGTGTTATGTAGTGCCCTGAATAGAGGTAGAACAGAATATCGATATCGCAATATATCGTCGTCCCGACTGGTGGGATACAATTATCGTATCGCTGGTGCCAAATATCGATATTTTAATTTAAATAAAAATCTGCACTCTAAACAGATCTCCCTGCCAGCTTGAGTCAACGCGTCATTGTTTATCTCAGTTTGTGCAAACGTCATTTTGTGTTCTTCACTTAATTGTGATGTATCATTATATGATTGTCTTACAATACATAAATTATCGCACAATCGCGATACGTGATTTTATCGCATCGAGTATTGTATCGTGAGTAATCTTTGTCGTCTTGTCATTCCCCAGGTAACTCAGTCTCTGTTGGATAACAGCGACACCATGAACTTTCGCAACCAGAGCTTGGCCCGAACACGAGACCCTTCCTGTACCGCTCACGGATCCTTCAACAACCAGGGAGGACACCTCATCGTACCCAACTCTGGTAAACTTTCCGAACACACCCAACAGACTCCTTCACACTCCTAATCATAAACTGGGTGTCTACAGATGATGCAGCAGCCATTGGAGATTTTTGTACTGTGCTCTGAAAGGACAAAAAGCACCAAACATTTCCTGGATAACCACCTTTGTATTGGGTTGATCACACGATGATGTCTTTCATTTAATGGTAAAATAAAAGTTTGAATTTCCAACAACTTTTTATTATAAAAAGTGAAACCGTTACCAAAATTCAGACAGAAACTTTATAGATTTGAGCATCAGTACGTTTCCTGTGCTGAAAGTTGACCACAGAAAGTGAGTGTATTGAGCTGTAGTCAACATAATGCAGACACTAGCCTTGGGATGTTCCAGCTACCTAGTTTTAGACGAGATAAAACTTTCAGTAGACTCATGTTAGGATTTAAAAGCAGTGGGCAGAGCAAAATAATGAATAATGTAGCCTGCTGATAGGAAGCAGCTCTTAGAAGCTATAAAACATTGCAGCACAATTCACTTGATGATATATTCAAGAGGAAGTCTTACATGGGTTTCCTTTAAAAAAATATGATTCAATAGTTAATCATAATAATAAAGTGATAATGGGTTGGACATTCAATAATTCAGGTGTTCATTATTTAATGAATAAATCCAGAAATGATCTCATTATTTCTGCTTCCTGCCGCCTGCAGGTGTGAGCTTGTTGGTTCCAGCGGGCGCCGTTCCTCAGGGCCGGGTGTATGAGATGTATGTGACTGTGCACAGGAAGGACAGCTTGAAGTAAGTTTTCTCTCCCTCCGTCGCTCCTTTTTTCTCATCATCTCTGCGTCTCCCTCCGTGATGTTTTTGTTCTCCTTGTTTTTCTTTGTCTGTACCTGTCGGTCTTTCTCCTGGGCAGCGGCTCCTCAGACTTGTTTGTATGGTTGCGTGGGGAGGCTTTCACAGTGTGACACGGGCTTAGGATGCACAGCAAGGGATGACTCATTATTATTTATAGTGTATCTTTGCACTCCTTCTCTTAGTGATTCATTCAGCAGAGGTCAGTTGATGCTACAGATTTTCTATATTAGCGCCTGAATTAACATTCTTCAGTAGCAGAGTTGAGCAGATTATTGCGGAACATCAACACGGTAATAATCAGCTACTTAGCCGTATAATCTGTAAAGTAATCCACAGAATTTACATCGTTAATCTATGTTTACCAAATGAAATACTCAGTGTGATGTAGAGCCCCTAAAACCCTGTATTTTAAGATGTGTGAAACTAACGTCAACATATTTTTCACTTCATTTCATAGATCCATAAAACAAACTCCAAGCTTTTGACAGCCGAAGCAAAGAGTTCACTGTTTCCGCAGTAACTAACAGATTAGTGGTTATTTGGGATTACAGTAATCCTGTTACATGTACTATAAGCCTTAATTCCCAAACCCTGTGCACAAGCAAGGTGAGGCTCGCTCTCTGTGGGAGAACATTTCGATATTCCAGATGTTGTCTAATAGGGTGAAACCCCCAAATACCTGCAGCGTGTGGATGTATGTGCATGCAAATGGAAAGCAATCTCAAAATGCATATATTTGTTTTCAGACTGTTAAGATTTAAAAGGAAAAGTCAGGATTTAATTTGCTGGTTTTCTCTGCTTTGGCTCTCAGTAAATGAAATGATGTCAAATAATGTCTGTGCTGGCAAATGTGTTCAAATAATGTTCTTGCTTTCTTTTATAAAAAGGTCTTAAAGTAGTGAGCGCTGCAAACTAAATTGTAATCCCGTTCATTGCACTTCAGCAGGGGCAGCATAATGTTGGTATCTCTAAAACTGTCTCTAAAAAACCCTAAAAGTGTCTCGGAGGCTGGAGACCACATGGGGAAGCTTAAGAAATCTGTTCTTCAATAATTTAGCTGAACTAACTCTTTCAAACCTCTGTATGACCTCACTTTCAGGACACTTGTTCACATATTTTTTCTCCCATGCATCCTTTGTAGCTTCTCCCTGATCGATAGCAGTCAATAAGAATTATCCCCCCTGCAGTGTGCTACAGTATTTCTAAGAGTCAAACCTCTTCTCTGTCCTCTGTCTTCATCTCAGTCAATACCTGGCTGGCAAAACTCACATAGCTACATTGACTTCCCTCTGCAACACTTGCCGAGCCAGAATCATGTGGTTTAGCTGATTAGGATGTAACCCTCAGGTGTCCGTTTCCCAGCATGCACAACTTAAAACATCTATTCACTCGATTTGTGTGATAAAAGATACATAACAACACAAACTGTTAGCGCTGTAATTTATTAAGCGTTGACCCCCCCGCATTAGGAGAGTCAGAGGGTGCTGTTACAGTTTGAATAATGTTGTTTGCATGTGTTAGCTTCGCCCGCTCATGTGAACTCTTCACGAGTCAATAATGAGCTCCAGCAGCTGGATCGATCATACTGCTCTGGATTAGTGCCCCCTGACACAAGGTGAGCAGAAAAAAATCACTGTTAAAATTTAAATCCATCTGCTCTGACTGTACGGGCTGCTGCTAAGTCAATAAAAATCTGCAACATGAGTGAGGAATTATGGATTACACAGGAGAGCACGGGAGCTTTCATACGCATGTTTACTGTTGTTTAGACTTTTAATTTACTCATGAGGAAGGCTTATAAATAATAAATACTCATAGAGTTTTTGGCTTTTTGCCTTTAATTGATATGAGAGCTGAAGAGAGGCAGGAAATGTGGGGAGTAGAGAGTGAGGGATGACATGCACCGAATGATCGGCAGACCGGGAGTCGAGCCTGCAGTCAGTGCTTTGAGGACTGTAGCCTCTGAACATGGCGCGCCCGCTCTACTGAGTTAAACCAGCACCCCATAGAGTTCCCTTTTTATAATTAAACATCCACTATTTTTTTTATATATTTATTTTATTTGAAAAGGGGACTATATACAATAATAAACATGGGTGTAACCCTTTGGTGTATTGTCCCAAAGTTAACGTAAAGCTAATTTTCAGTTTTATTTGCAGTTCAGGGTCATAGTTAAAACATCCGTAGTAACAAAATATAGCTCTAAACAAACTAGACAACGACACAAGACTTGAATATAAAGTTAGAGAAACAAGCACATGTCAGACTAATTAAAGAGAGGACATGGGATTAATAAAGACAGTGGCTTCAGATTTGAGCAGCTTTTAGCAGATTTTGCAGTTTGAATATAAAGCTGTAGTTGGAAGCACAACTCTTTTTGTCCACTGGCCGGGTGTTTCACTAAGTTTTGGCTTTCACAGAGAGAGTTTACTGCCAAAAAGAGTACAATCTCTTCTTGAAGATATTGTGGACTTAATAGACTCAAAGTTCTCGAAGCTCAGAAAATAATACTTCTTCCGTAAAGCCATGACGCCGAACTAAAATGTCTGCATTTATAATCCTGTATGTAACATACATAAATTATCAAGTGCTTGGAGTTTCCAATACTTGAGTTTGCTGTGAAAAGAAGCAGAGTCTGTGACCATGAGCTGTGAGCTTCTGACTCCAGCTGAGGCCCCACTGACTCCACTAATCATCCTCTGATTGAATCTGTGCTGCCCCGCTCTGATCTGTTTTGTTGTCTGATTGTCTCTTCTACAGCACTCTGAGCTCGTCTGTCTCACTCTAACATCCCACCTGTCTCCTTTATTATTACCATATCTGAACGTTACGACTAAATAAGCGACACCGCAAGTGAAATCAATACCGCTCTCTGCAGTTGATGCTGTCACCGATGTGTGGCAGGTCACAGTGCCGCCCTCCTGTCGCTCCATTCTAAAGAATCATTTCAGCTCGGTGTTATCTGTGTTTTCCAGACCCCCGGTCGAGGACATCCAGACCGTGCTGAGCCCGGTGGTGAGTTGTGGGCCTCCCGGAGCCCTGCTGACCAGACCAGTGATCCTCACCATCCACCACTGTGCTGACAACGTGCAGGAAGACTGGCTGATACAGCTGAAGAACCAACTGGCCATGGGAGAGTGGGAGGTGAGCGCGTCTTTTGTGTTTGTGTGTCATAAGTATGTTGGATTCCACATTTTAACCTCCAGGGTAATCTGCTCCAAAAAATAGTGATCAACATTTATTCAAAGACGCACAGATACAAAAAACATGTAACTAATTAATCACACAGTCATGGCACAGTATGACTCACACGGCGCATGTATGCACACATACTTTCTCGTCCTCGCCCAGAAGAATAGCCTGCGTTATGTATTCACACATGTGGTGAGAGAGGGAGAGGAAAGGAGGAATAAAAGGAGAGAAAATTCAGTAAACATAAAGTGCCTACAGGCGAGTAGACGAGCAGGGGGTTGAAGACTCCTATCAGAAGCAATTTGTTATGCTCCTGCCGTCGTCCCCTTCTCTCATCTTTCTTCTTATGTTTCCATCCCTCCTTTTTCTCTTCCCTTCTCTCTCTCCTTCCCTCCTCCCATGTCTCTCAGCGTGAAGTCTCTACCTCAGCAATCTGTTGTGGTGTGCGTGTGTATGTCTGTTTCTGTATCAGCGTGTGTGTGTGTGTGGGGGGGGGGGGGTGTTGTGCGTGGGTGTGGGTGATAAGGCTGTCTTGCAGCATCACTGTGTCTACAAGCCCTCCGTATGCTGTCTTCTGTTGCTTATCACAGCTCAACACAATGTCCCTGCACAATTAGCCATGCATAAGATTCTGTGTGTGTATGTGTGAGCGAGAGAGAGAAAGAGAGAGACAGACGGAAAGGGTTGGGTGCAGAGTGGGTAAAGACGAGGAAAAATGAAAAGTGGAATTTCATCAGGAAGTCGATTTGTTTTCCTCTTATTGCAGTAGAACATCCATTTCCCATCTGAAAGTTTTCCCCAAAAACAGGCAGAGGGAGGTAATTGAATTCCCCTCACATCAGGGGGGAGCAGCCACGGCTGTGATTACCAGTAATAACAGATTCATACCATATTGCTTCCCTACCTCTTAGTATTGATTTGGCTGGCTCATCTGCAGGAACACAACTCCACATGAACTGTGATTCAGAGCTCAATATGTGGATCACACATGTACCTATAGAGCCGATCTTTGCCTGCATCCACACACGCGATTACTCACGGTCACGCACGCAAACACAGATACGTGCACGACTAATTAAAGGTTGAGCACCTATATAAGAAGAGCGGAGTGTGCCTGAGCATCCCCGCTGAACCCGGAGAGACGTATGGATTTTAACTCAGGCTGTGACACAGAGCTGCACAAAGATATGAGCAACATCCAGCAGATGATCACAGAGGGATTGGACACACTTCACACGCAACAGCACCAAAAGTGTTATCTCCTAATGGACACCTTCATTTGCTTGCAGAAGTCATATGTACAAGCAGACACGCATTAACATTTCAATCAAGAGAACGCGAACAGAGGAGGCCACAGTGTGGAGAATCGAATCTCATGTAGCTGTTTCCAAGAGGAATTAAAAGACTAACACAAAAGTTTATTGTCTTATTTAAATAATCTGATTTGCAGTTTGGCTTTCCTCTGCTCTACAACGACTTCTTTATAGTTAGCACAGCTTGTCACACATCAGTGGTGTTTACCGCAGCAGAGGAATGCATCCGTTAGAAAACACAACCTGCTTACTCACAGTCTGTTTGCATTAGTGGGAATGCTTCCAAATGCAGGTCCAGTCGGGTTATGTTAACAGAAAGAGTGTGGCTTAATGCCTGTAAATTCACAAAAACAGCCAGCATTCAAATAAGGCTCAGGTATCACTAAAAAGCAGTCCGTACAAACAAATAAAAGCCTGGAAGTAAATAAAAGGAAAAGAAAAACAGAATAATCTACACGTCCACAGTTTGTCATCCATCATCTCAATCATATGGTGTTATTTAAACAGAAATTCTGTTGTAATACACTATTTCTTTAAAACTAATTCTACATATTTTTGTTCTTTCAAAATAAAAGTCCTGTGGTAATGGACGGGAATTATGCTCCTAAACCCCTGGATGGTATTTTATTGTGAAACAAACGAGGGAAATGCTGAGTGTGCTTTGAAAACATCAAATCATCTATGCAAAGAGGTGTAAATAAAAAGAATAGTTCGCCTACTTAAAAGTATAGAGATGTCCTCTAACCCGCCCATCACAGATCCAGCTTTACACTCGTAAGTCTAAAATATGTGTGTGTGTGTTTGCATATTATTCTTTCAGGATGTGGTCGTAGTGGGAGAGGAGAACTTCACCACGCCCTGCTACGTGCAGATGGACTCGGAGGCGTGTCACATCCTAACAGAGACACTGGGGACGTACTGCCTGGTGGGACAGTCAGTCTGCAAGGCAGCCGCCAAGAGGCTCAACCTGGCCGTGTTCGGACCCGTCTCCTGCACAACTTTGGACTATCACATCAGGGTCTACTGTCTGGATGACACACAGGATGCACTCAAGGTGAAGTACTGAAACTGAATCAGCCCCCAGAATTATTTTGTTAACTTGCTTTTTCACTGTATTCACATGGAGGCCATCTTCCCCTGACGTCACGCTCAGGATGGGGAGTTCAAATGTTGTTGTAATGTCATCCTACTGAGGTTGTTTGTCGAATAATTGGAGGGAAATCTGACAAATTGTAATTGTTTAACTGCGTCTTTGTTAATAAGCAGCAGGACAGTGAAAATCTGGTGAAACCTCAGGACATAGCTTATGTCAAGTTAAATTATGTAGCTAAAGAGCTAAACATTAATGCTAACTTTACACAGCTAAAGTTAGCATCAAAGTGCTTTTTAGCTAACATTAACATTAGCTCAGAATTTATTCCTATCCTATAACGTAACATTATCAAACGATATTCTTAGCATGTAGCAACGTCCTAGCTAACATTAGCCAGGAAATGGTTGAATGCTAACATTAGCTGTTGTCTAATCTCTATTAACAGGTTCTACATAGAAATGTAGGCAGGGACGTGGATTTAAGGATTTGTACTAAACTTTTAGTCCGAGTAATATTGACCAATCACGTATCAGCAGGCTGCGGCATACGCAGGAAAAACAGTCCGTGAGGAGAGCAAAACCAGGCGGAACGTAATCCGCGGTAATGACATCCCAGCTCCCATCAGTGGCTATCTGACTATCTAACAATTTAGCTTCTTATTAATCTCTATAAACAGACATCTGCATGTAAGTTCAGCGAACAATCTGTTGTAAATCTAAAATTAGAAATAAATTCCCTTGACGCTGTGTCATGAAAGCCGTTTAACGTTGAGGTTTCCCGACTTCCTCGAATGCTTCAGAAATGATCCATCTGACCTCCGTTCAACAAACGAGCATTTTAAAGTAGTTCTCTTCTCCTCCTGAGGACAGACCTGACAAAGCTTCATTTTGACTTGTTACTAATCTGCATCATGATGTTGAAATTTCAGCAAAGGTAAGATCTGTTAACTAAAGAAAATCACAAGAAAACGGGTTATTTTTCTGTAAACAATGCAGCACGCAGAAGAGGAAGTTGGAAGTTGTTTATGCTAACCGCTGGCTACACGCCCGGCACATTCACTGTTGTCCCCAAAGCCTATATCGTCGTCACACTATAGCCGATGGGATCTGAGCTTGGCTGGTGTCTGACCAGAAATCCACCATCCATTGTCTTTTGTCTTTTGTTGTTCGACAACATTTACATGTCTACCAACTCTGAGTGTGACATCAGAGAAACATGGCCACCTTGTGAATATGGCCTATAGAATGAACCTATAAGTGCTCACACAAAAGGACATACAATACAGTATGTATCCTCAGTGAAGTTTTTCCAGTGTCCTGAATAACAGTGCAGGTAAGGAAGAGGTGTGTGGTATTTTTGGCTGAGTTCTTTATTGTGTTCTGCAGTCCTGTGAGGGCTTTTGTTCTCTCTTTGACCACCCGTGCTTTAACTGCTCATTTGCATTTGAAATACAACATATAATAGTTTGAATAAAAGAGATTTTTGGGAATCATAAATAGAAGTTTCTTTCACCTTTAGTCTTTCTGGAAATGAGCTGAGAAGCTGTAAACAAAACAGGGTCAAGCAATGTCAAAATAACGATGCTTTAGAATTCAAACAGACCCGGAGCACTGGAGGGACCATCTGATACGGGAGATTAACGCTGCTAATTTATGCGAGCGATGATAAGTCAAGTGTCAGCGTGGCACACGGCCATGCGCGCGCTCACACAAACACAGAGCACACTCGGCTTTATCATTTCAAACAAGCGTTTGCTGCTCGAAAACAAAGTTCAGAGGTGGACTTTTTAATGATGGAGGCTTTGTGTAGTATAATTGATCGGTCGGGGTTTCAAAGGGGAGGTCTCCGCTCTGTATCTACAGTAGAGCTGCAGCGTAGGAAGATGATGGAAGGAGGAATTGATTATTTAGAAAAGGTTGTAGGAGGCATCAGAAGTCATACTGATAACGTATTCCTCCATCAGAAAATAACTGTGTGTGTGTGTGTGTTCATTTGTTCATTTAACTATACTTATGCAGTTCAAAAGCCTGTAAATACGTTGATGTTATCAATATGTGTGTTTATCATTATGCATGCAGTGTGTCTGTAGGGCACAGATAGTTCTCTCTCGGTGTGGGCTTACTTTATATACAGAAGTCAATTTGGAAAGGATGAGCTTAAATCCCCACAGGAGCATGTGTGCAATGTTTTATTAAAACAGCTGCAGCACAGCAAAGTGAAATGTCCTGCTGCTTTTAGGTTCAGGAAATGAGCAAAGATCATCAAATGCATTAAAATCTGTTTTCCATCAACCAGTTTTGATTGAATCTAGGATATTAAATGAAACAAAACATGACATATTGATGAAGATCTTACAGTATCCTTCAAGCTGTGAAGGGAAACGTTTTGACAGTAGTATTGACATGCTCGCAAAAAGGCTGTAAAATACATAATCAGAATTCAGTTGAACTTTCTGGGATTATTCTCAGACGTAATAGGATTCTTTGAGGTCATCTTCCAGAGTCAGTTAAAGTAATTTAATTCTACTGTCGCGCATTTAAGATACGCTTCATTTCCCTCATCTCACAACAGCAGTACTCTGACTACCGGTGCATTATTAATCAAGGTTTTTATTGAGCATCTTAATGTCTCTCCTCAGTTCTGTGCAGTTAGCAGAGCCAAGCTTTGCTTAAATCCAGGGAATAAGAAGATTCATCATGATATCTGGATGAGAGCTGTCATGTGTTTCGTATGTTCTGGTGCTTCAAGGCAACAATCAAGAAGGAATAATCTCCGGTTACTTTGGAATCCTTCAGGCTGAATCACTGGTTCACTGAGCAATATTTAGTAGAAGTAAACCTGAGGAGGACATTTGGAGTGTTTGATGTTCTTTTGTTGTGGTGTTTGGTTGCAGGAGGTTCTTCAGATGGAGACCCAGATGGGAGGGAAGCTTCTGGATGAGCCAAAGACTCTGAACTTTAAAGACAGCACACACAATCTGAGACTGTCGATCCACGACGTGCCACACACACACTGGAAGAGCAAACTCATCGCGAAGTATCAGGTGAGAGGCGCATACACGTACTCTTAAAGACACATTACTGTAGCAAATGTAAGCGTTTATAGTGCTTCTTACATGTAGCCAAACAAGGATAAAGTGTGGTGAGGCTGTGTGTGATCGTTGCCACACTAGCAGCTCGGCTCAGTGTTGTGTGTGTAAAGCTTTGGTCTAGAGTTAAATAGAGTTGAAATCTCATGAATAATAAAAGTTACTAAAAACCAAAGTACTTGCTAAGCACCTCATGAGGATTCAACATTAGCAAAAGATTTTGCAATATGAGAAAACTTTAACCAGTCCGATTCCCTGCTTGACATTTAAACGGTACTTTGTTTACTTTCCAGGAGATCCCTTTCTACCAGGTGTGGAGCAGCAGCCAGAGAACTCTCCACTGCACCTTCACCCTGGAGAGACTGAGCCCGGCCACCACAGAGATCAGCTGCAAGCTGTGTGTGCGGCAGGTGGAAGGAGAGGGACAGATCTTTCAGCTCAGCAACACACTGGAGGAGGTGAGTTATATATATATATATATATATAAATGTAGACACATCTAAACAGACACTCTTTTGTATTGGTTATTGTTGGTATCCGTAAGAAAACTGCAGGTGAAAGTTTTTAACACAGTCACATAGAGAGAGAGCGGTTCCTTTTACATCCTTCCACTGACTTCTTACTTCCTGCTGTAAAGGTCCTAAAGTCACTAAGTTTCTCTCTGTCTGTCAGACAGTCAGGCTTCCTGCCACGCTTCTGTGACTCTGTTCAATCATTCATGCAGGGGCTAAAGGGTCACATAACAGGAGCGGAATAGCTCCTCTTTGATTTTGCTAGCCCATGTAACCAGTCACTGAATGTGTGTGTCTGTGTGTGTGTGTGTTTTTGGTCGAAGGTCAGACAGTACTTTTGGTATGTCACTGCTCTGAATTCTCCCGTGGTGTTCACGGTTCATAGCATCACACTTCAGATTTTTTTAACCCTTGTTTAACCACCAAGTTTGTTTTACTGCACACAGAGGAGTAGTTTTATCAGCAGGCTGAGTTGCACATATTTCTTTAGTCACCCAGCGTTGGTCACTGAGGACATGCGAATGACAGTCGAGGTCTGTAACAGCACACCAAGTGGAGTTTGAGGGGGCGATAGAGATCTTTTTGCTTCGCTTTTAGGGAGCTGACATGTCGTCCATCTTTTTATACAGTCTATGACTACTATACTACATACTACATGGTATATACTGCATACTGCGTTCTGCGGTAGTATGTAATATGGAGGAGCTTTTGAAATTCATTTTGCAGTATGCTACGCTGGGCAGAAGTAAACAATAACCGCTGCTTCTTTAGCTAAAGCGCCGCTGTGACTTTCCAGCGCTTTGCATTGTGGGATACAGTAGGCGAGGTAGACTGGTCGGATGCATACTGGAGATTATCAGTACGACATCCGGGGTTTTTTGGCATACTGCACATTTAGCTTTTGTCTGCATACTGCATACTACATGTTGGCCAAATCAGTACGTACTGCTAGTATAGTATGGCATTTCAGAGCTCATCATAGTTTCACCCCTTTTATATCACCACTTTTCTTGGCAGCACTTTTATATCAAGATTATCGGACTACAACATTTTAAAGGCCAATTCATACAATAATATTTGGCTTTGAAAGAAGCTGGTAATGGTTTATTTGTAAATAATCATTTCATTACCTAAAAGTAAAAGTGTAAGTAACATTTTCTGTAAAATTGAATAAATAAGTTGTTTTTGTTTTGTAGTTCTGACAAAGATGTGAACTGATTTACAGCTGAGGAATAAACGAGTTCAGGTGGAAAGAATTTGTAATTACAAAGTTGAACTTTCTCAAACTTTTCGGTTCTTCAGATGCTACTTATCATCCCGAACACACACCATTACCAATTTACTTTGAAATGTCTGTGATACACTAATATTGGCTGATGTCTGGAGGTACAATCATCCTCCAGCCCAAAGCTGACATTTCTGTTTACAGATGCAGACGAGCTTCTTTTATTGTTGACTTTAACTGAAGAAGCAGCCGGAACATGCTGCTGCACTGAATTTATATAAAGTCATAAATGTGATTAGTAAACATTTGATGGTTTTCTGCCAAGTCTAATGGGCTCAGACAACTTAGGGAACAAAGTACTGAATGACTCATCGGTTCTTATCGACAACTTGTCTTTCAAGTGTCGATCTAATCAAAGAATGTTGGGCTTTGTGTCTTTTCAAATTAAACTTTCCTACAGTGAGGGAAAGCATATTACCCCATCCTGCATTTATCTTGCTCTTCCTATTGTGATTTTTACTTTATTTTGCCATTCGAAAACAAACAGCCTCTTAAAGGGGCGGGTGGCAAAGCCGTGGTTGCGCAACAAGTACACATTAAAGATTAGCGCTTCTGTTTGTGCGATGACAGTATAGTCACAACAATAAATATTTTTTAAGCGATCAGTTGTAATCCATTTTAAATAGGCGATACCTATTCTTACAAAATAATGACTATGATTACACGAGAAGTGTGGCAGGGACGGTAATTAGAGCTGAATAGCTCAAGCAATATTCTCTTTGTGTGTGTGTTAAATAAAAACATAGACCCTGGAGCGGCCTGCTGTGTCCTGCACGCCGAACAATGGAAAGTGAAATCAGTTTAAAGCATTTATTATATCATCTGAGAATCACAAATGTCCCTTTGTATCAATCAGTCAGTCTCCGGCAGCAGAGAGCTTTCTGCTGTAAATTGGGGCTAAGTAGACGCAGTAAATAGTAATCACTCACATCAACAGTGGCAGTTGTTGTTTCCCTCTGCCAAGCCACATTCATTAGGCCGCTGCCTCCTTTCAGCGCAGGAGTGGCAGATTAATGGGATGAAAGTTTCGAAAGAGACAAGAGATCGACAGCGAGAGGAGGGAGAGAGAGCTTAGACGCTAGATCTTTGTGTTCGCTTCACTCTCGTATTAATTAAGAGATGTTTCTCTAATTGGTCACACCGAAGACGAGCAGCAGAGAGACACGGCTGAGTCTTTGCCAGATGGACCGACATGGTGACGTTTTTGAGGTAGAAATATTTGCCAGCATAGCAGCATTCTCACAGATATGTCCATGTATTTCCACGTCTCTACTGCAGAAGTAGTTGTACTTTACACAACCAATAACTGTATATATAGATGGACAACACGTCTCTATCTGCTCTCATTGTACAAAATTGAAGCCAAAATAGCCCCTGTGACGTGTGCTGCCATCTTGCACTGAGACAGAGCTGCGCAGTAGAGATCGGCAGGTGGAGCCGTTGTAGCCACTTCCGCAAACCAAAACACACACTTAACTAAAGTTAAAACAGCAAGGATCCTGCACGCCGGCGTGTTTAACAGCAGAACAGCTTCTTGTGTTGGTGACTGTAGTGATAGTTTTAGTCATGTCTCCTCTCGTCGTTCCTCCTCTACTCTGATAATCAGGAACAGATCGGCTGCAGGAGCCGCATTTGTCAACAGAGCTGTCAATCATCCTTTTTACAGCATCAAATAACTAATTTAAACTAAACTTGTCTGAAAAATGAAATGATGATGTAAATCAACATGATGAGAACTAACTACCATGTATTTGGCGTGTATTTAGATTTTATAGTTTGACTCATGTCCCATCTGTTAACATGGAGGAGGCGGGCTTTATGAGCTATACTGCAGCCAGTCAGCAGGGGGCGCTCAAAATGTTTTGGCTTCACTTTTAGGGAGCTGTCATGTCGACCATCTTTTTTATACAGTCTATGTACACAACTTAATAAATCACCTTAACATCGTTGGTTTCTTTCTGTTTGTCCAGGAGGTCCAGTGCATAGACACGTCCCTGATGGACCCTGCCAGCAACATCACAACCTTAGTCGGGCCCAACGCCTTCCGCATCCCTCTATCCATCAGACAGAAGCTGTGCGGCAGTCTAGATGCACCGCAGACAAGAGGCAACGACTGGAGGATGCTGGCCCACAAACTCAACCTTGACAGGTGACACAAACACACACACACACACACACACACACACACACACTCTTTATAAGAATGTATTTCCTGTATGCTTCCAGCAGGCGTTTTGCATGGTTTGCTTTATCATTTAGCCAGAAAAACTCTTCTCAAATAGGATGGCAGCTCTTCAAGGTGGCCTGTCTCGCCTCTTAGACAACATAGGACATACTTGTCGATATTTGTGGATTTAAAAATAACTTTTGCAAGATTAAATCAGTGCATCTTTTTTAATCGATTACTTACTTTATCTCCTAAGAGATACAACAGCAGATGCAACTGCTATAAATGTGTTTTCCGACTCAATTTCAACACATTTTATTATTTTGAACGCATCCCTGTAGAGTTTTGAGTAAAATGCGGTCCTGCTGGTCTCCCATGCACCTAAACGGTAAAGATACATTAGTCTATTTGCATCTGACTCACAGGTAAGCATCCTTAGCATCTCTATCCCCAGATGTTTGTCTCTCTGATTCAGTCTGCAGCTTACCAGCAGCCGCCGAGACAGAAGCAGACACTGAGAGGATAATTGGGCACAAGTGCACCTCATTGTCCCGACGGGCAGCCAGCTCATGATGCAGTTTGTTAATGTGGGCATCGAATATTCCCGATCTGCGGGTGAAAAAAGGACGCCTAGCCAAATTGTTGTTTAGTTCCACATTTCCGCTAAAAGCTGCTCTTCAGAAGGAGCACGGTAAAATGATCCAACAAGGAAGAACCATCTTTTATCCTCACCGCTCCTGTATCCGCTGCGTCACGTCTGTTTGACTTCAAAGTGTGACTCAGAGCCATCTCCCCCCCACATAACTTTCAGACTGACTTTATATAAACAGTGAACACTGAGGTGTACACTTCCACAGACACACAAAGGTAGAATTGTTAACGTTTTGGTCCTTTGTGTGTGAATTTCCACACTTTTCTTTATCAGTTTTTCAGTGCAAACATTAAAAGTTGGATCTCAGCTATTGAGTTCACTGAACAGCAGATTGCCCCTTATCACATCCTGCACGCAGATGGAGGCTGAGACGCAGAAGGAGAAACAGAGTCATAAAAATAGCTTATTAGAAGTTGTTAGTGAGAGAAAATATGGGAAAAAGAGGAGAAACTTCAGGTGTAGAGACAGAGATGAGTGTGCTAACAGTACAATCACAGGATTTACAGAGGAACACAGAGGCTCTCTTTATCCACACAACTCGACTCTGATGGTTTTTCCTCTAAAGCAGCACTCGTACCGTTGTCACAGATGGCTCAGCGTCAGACTTGTTGTGGACTTGACTCTCAGCAGCTATAAAAACCGGTCTGCCTGTGAGCTTGTTGGCACTTTCCGTCCTGTGGAGTCGTTTCATTATATGTCGTGTTGTAGTCAGAACTTAACCAAGGATTTTTCTCTATTATGTGTTTCCTATTCATTTTTTGTTGCCATATTGTCAGGCAAGTGCTTTACATTTATATAAGATTTTTGTTTATAAGTCAAGACAAATGGTATAACTCAGTGTTCTAGACGTCTACCAATAAAGACAAAGGCCTCCTTCACACATGCACCACACTCCTGAAAACGCACATATTGTGCGGGAGGGCTGTATGTGTGAACTCAATTTGCCAAATCTGCTCACCCCAATTTTATGCAGATTTTTTTCCTGTCAGCCCCCTGGTAAAAATTCAGTGTGAAGTTGGGGTGGTGAGCTGATGAGTGAACGCAGCAGGTAATGTTCTGAGAACATTACCGGCAAGCCAGCGGGCACAGCGGTGATATCAGTCAGGTTGAGCTGAGATTCGCTGCTTCGTACTCTTTACTGCTTGCCTTGGTTGTTCAGTATAATGTTTGCTTCTCTTGTATAAATGTCCTTATAGTATAGTGTAGTGATATTATAGGATAAGACTCCTCCTCCTTTAGGTAAGGGCACCCCCAACCACCTAAACCAAAACCAGTGTTTTGATTTGTCTGTCACAGACAACCTCCCGCTTTGTGAGACACATGTTAGACAATTCTGGAAGATTTCAAGACCTGAATGTCCTGAAATTGTCTATAAAATGTTCATATGTGAAAGGGGCTAAAGACACACAAAAATGGGGCGACGCCTGCAAGCTAGTTCAGGCAGGCAACATGAGCACTGATTTCACTTTCCCTACCTCTGCTCTGTCATTGCCACCGCTGCCCTGAACCAGTACTGCGCTCATACTTTCAGCCCCACCACCACCCCAGCATCCACCTGTGGGCTCCAGCTAGTTTAAGTTTAGTTTAGGGTTTAAGATATTATCTCATCACTCCTAAAATTTCTACATGTAAAAATAAATCTGTGAGGAGTGATGGGGTCGGAGCCGAGGCGCCAAACACAAGCTGTGTTCTGCTGCTGTGATAAACATTTTCAACTGTTACAAACACGAGTTGGCTGACTGAGAGTCGAGATATATTATACAGTCTAATAATAAAAACATCAGAATGCCAGTGAAATAAAACTGACCCTGATCCTCTCCCTGATCTCTGCAGATACCTGAACTACTTTGCCACCAAGTCCAGTCCGACAGGTGTGATCCTGGACCTGTGGGAGGCACAGCACTTCCCTGACGGAGACCTAAACGAACTGGCCGCTGTGCTGGAAGAGATGGGACGCCATGACGGCAGCCTCGCCTCCATGACAGCGGAACACTGACGAAGAAACGCGTGGTTACCCTGACAATGACAGAACTCTGGAGACGATTACACGAGAATTCTCTACGGTTGATGCTGCAGCGAGAGCAGCGGTCGACATGGTTACACGCAGAACGAGGAGCACTCGAGCTGCTGTTGGAACTATGTGTGTATCTGTGTGTGTTTATTCGAGCAGTGTCGTTTGTGGCCCGAAGGAGAGAAAACCCAACTTACAACACAAACCGAGCCTATCAGGAAGAAACGAAACACACACACGCGCTTAAAAAAAAAGACCTTGTCTGGTGTAACGCCAGTCGTTCTCCTGCTGTTACTTTATACTGAACAAAGCAGAAGAAGCAAACAGAGGTACCGACCTTGAAAACCTCTGTAGGAATGGAAGAGAATGATGGAGGGAGGGAAGCTAAACTGATTACGGAGGAGTGGAAGAAGGTAGAGCGAGGAAAACGAAAGAGAGTAAGTCTTTTGTTAGACAAGAGTAAACAGAGGGAGAAGCTAAACTGATTACAAAAGGCAGGGAGGACGTAAACGTAAGATGATGGAAGGAGCCGCAGGTGATGATCTGTAAGAACAGGATGGAAAACAGATAATGAGAGAGGGGAGATAAAGATGTAATCCCTCTCTCCTCCTGTGAGCCCTGGCTGTACGTGTTTGCCGGTACAGTTTGTTGTCTTTATATTCGTTTCCTAGGGAACGCTCTATGTATTCTGCTGTCCATATGTGTGGATCATTTCCTGCTAACAGAGTTTGCTACACAGTCAATCAAAGGGTCCTGTCCAGAAACAAGCCCATGTCAACGGGTTTCTTTTTTTTGCGTGACATCATGTTACAATGTTACAATTTCATTTAGCAGACGCTTTCGTCCAAAGCGACGTACATCTGAGAGTTAATACAACACAAGCAACCATCAAGGCAGGATTATGCATTAAGTTTGTGGCTTCAGAATGCATGAAGATATTGAATCGTCCAGGTCACAGGAGAGCTAAACGTATTAAGTCAAAGGCAGCTGAGCTTGTGGTCCACTTGCCTTTAATTGTAACTCCTCTAAAGATTCTAATCCAAAGGTGATTACAGTCCTGATGGATGCAACCCTTTAATGAAAACAAACACAAATTTCACATGTTAAAGGGCCAGTTCGCCGATTTTCAACCTCATTCCTATCATGCTATTATGGGGAGCTATCCGCTTCTCCATTGGGCCCTGGAAAACCTCCACCTGACTACGTAAAAACCAGCTAAACTTCCTCAATCTGTAGGCTGCAGACCTGAAGACTTTTTAGATGATCAACCGGTATATTCTCTCCGAGTCATTGCCTGCAGCGAAACGGTAGTATTTCACTCCAGTATTTCGCTGAGCCGTCCCTTTCAGAGGGAGGGGAGCAATGCACGCTGGGTGTTGTAGGAATGTAGAATGGGCAAAACCACGAGCTGTTTGTACAACTTTCTACACAGCTATGGCGCCAATTTCTAATATTATTGCTTCTATCGATTACAGAGAACACCAGCTTTGACTGACAGTGGCTTTTTCCAGGGGAGAATTGCTCCTTTAAATAAGCAGCATGAACACATGTTAAATAGGTGGAACACATGAATTTGCACATGGGAAATGTAGTTTTGGAAGCGGTTTGTGCAAATTTAAATTTTTCCTCATTTTGCATTGTGTTCTCCATGTGGGATCTTCTGTGATTCATGCGGTATTTCTGTAAGGAAAAAAACAAAACTTAATTTGATTTTGCCATTTTTAATAGCGTATGGTGACAAACCAGTGAAAATGTCTGTTTTGAGGTATATTTACGATTGCACTTATGATAAACAGATAAATGAGGCAAAGACTCTGTCCTCTATTCAGGCTCACGCCCAGTAAAATACTAACAAACAATAACATGTTTGTTGGAGGAGGAGGAGGAGTCATTATTTTGTCACTTGTAATTATTTTTACTCCAGCAAACCGCTAAACCACAAACAGTCGTTAAGCATTGAAACAATGATCTGCAAGCTACAACATGTTAATCAAAAATCCAGTGCTAACATGCCGTCTGCAGTGGTGCCGCCTACAGAGGAGCTGTTTGGTGGGAAGCTCCCATGGCTGCCACGTTTAGTGAAACCACAACCTTCAGGTGTCTCCAGGTGTTTATCTGATGGAGAGACAAGGCTTGTGTCTGGACAGGATCCACGTCAGAGAAAAGGGAAAGGAAAAAAAAGGGATGAACTAGAAGTGAAAATACAGGTATTTTAAATACACTAATATACACAGTATTATGTGATAGTGAATTAAAAACAGCTGGTATCATTCATTACCGCTAAATGTACCCAGAATGCAGATTTTATCTGTCATATTTTAATTTACTAAAATATATATATATATAGCCTACATAAATATATATATATATATAACTGTCATACGTTCTGTGTTCCATCACCACAGACTGTCAGTCGTGTTATCTGCCACGTGTGTTGTCATTTATGATCACGTGTGACTTCGCTGGTCACTTACGCCATCCAGTGGCTTTTGAAGAAAAACAGCATTTACTTTTTTTTGTATCGTCTGAAACGTGTAAATACATGATTATTATGTTCATTTGAATGACCTTGTATTAGCATAATACTTTTGTTCAGTGGTCATTGTTGTCTTATATACATTAATATAATTTGTTTTTTTCATGTTGATGTTTTTTTTTGGTGTGTCGGGGTTAAAATCTGTAACATATCAGTTAGTTGCCCTTTTTTAAAAACAACGTCCCGTCAGCAGCTAACATTCCAGCTCATGGTGTCTTTGTCGATAAAGTTGCGATTCAGAGCTTCAAAACACCGACTGAAGGGGCTCGTGTAAAATCAAGTGTAATATATTTGTCTTTTGCAGAATAACATTGTGAACCAAGGCTGGCTTTCAAATGTTTGCATTGACTCAGGTTGACGGTGTCTGATGAAAAGGTGCAACTCCATCAAGCCAGCTGTGAGGACAGAAAAAACAGCCTTATTCTTAGTTCCTTCTGAGTAGTTGTCAGATGCCCCAGGGGACTTGAACTCACCATGTAAAGGGCAACAGGGACATTCAGTTTAAAAGGGAATACATGTAAAATATTCTTAAACTGGAGTTGAGATATTCTGAACTGTGGAGAGAAGTCATATGAAACTGAACATCACGTGTAGAGAAGCTGAGGAGGATACTGGAAGAAACTCAACAAGGCTGAGAAACAAAGGAGTTAACACCGGTACAAAAGGTCAGAGCTTTCCTCCTCGTGACACATTTCATCTTGCGGTTGCCCACACAGGAGGAAACCGTGAGATATTGATTTCTCGCATCGATTTCTCTTTCTTTGTTCGGTCGGTCGGTCGGTAATACGCGAGTTAAAATCCGACCTCTTGTATCGATGCAAAACAGCGACTTGGGGGCCTCAAAAGTGCGGACGTGTTGATGTCTGACAGCCTTGTTAACCAAATTTAGAAAAGGTGTATTGCTAAATGACGGAGTGGATGTTTTGTATGCTTTCAAATGCAACTGCTGATGTCAGATGAGAGGAAATCAAAAGGGAAGACTTGTGTACATTTTGAGGATAAAAGCCTAGAACATCAAGCCATTAATTCAGTTTGTTTCAGAATAAAAGATGAACCCAAAGGTCATGACAATATCTTTCACACACAGTGATCATAAACACCTCTTATCGCTCAAATGCAGGAGAAAAGATTTTCATCAAGTGTTTGCAAGGACACACGTGATCCTTGTGTCAGTCTGCAGTTTACCAGCAGGATAGACTGAGAGTTTTCATACGAGGAGCGCACACGCAGGCCTCCAGAAGGTGATCCTTCGTCATGTGAAAATGAAGAACGTAGTGTTAAGATATCAAAGTATGTACAAATATTTTCTATGCGCAGTATGTACAGTTGTGTACTGTCAGCTATATTTGGCAAATTTGAGACTATAAAAAAGAGCAGTACAGTTAGATACTAGTTTGTATGTTTCAAGTTTTTTATTTAAGTTCCTTTCCTTCTTTGTGAAAGCGGTGTCTACTATGCAAACTTGGCATTGGTTATCATGATAGAAGTCTATAACTAGAGCTGTAAGTGCTTGTAAGTGCATTTTTATTTTACTATCAGGGGTGATTTGATTTGATTAGTGCGGGGTAGTGTTGGTCCATTTTAGCTGATTCTGGCACGCTTCATGATTCTTGCTCAACTCGCTGAACGCTCGCCTCTCTATCTCCTCTAATTGTTTTCTGTACAAAGTGTAAGAAAGAATTTTTAAGACAATTAATAAATTATATTTATAAGCAACGCTGAAAATTAGCTGGCTCTTTGGTGGCTTTTTTCACTGACCTCCTTTATTGCATTTTCACATGTTCTACTTTCACAGGTCAGAGCTGCACCTTGTTAAACACGATTAGATATGCATGGTTTGTAATCCTTTCTTTCTTCTGTGAAATTCGTATTTACAGGTTCTACACTCGATACCCAGTTGGAAAAAAAGTAGCCTGAAGAGGAAACAGAAGATCCTCGCGGTGTCTCTGTTTAACATGCTGTGTGCTCAGCAGCACCGGTGGCTCGTAATGAGGCATGCCTCCTTTTTAAAAAGGAGAAAATATGGAGAGCATGCCTTAACATTAAGAGGCACTGCCAAGAGACTTGTTAGTATGCACCTCGCTCAGCCGGCACAAACTGTGCGTCAGCCATGTGGGTGAGTGGAACACTTTATCTGGGGAGTGGGCAGCCTTTATACGGGATGAAAGACGAGTACAGTAGGTACGGATTAAATTAGGCTCGAGAGGGGAAAAAAGGGCATTTAAAACACAACATCTCCGCCACACCTTCAACACTGATGGAACAATATTTTAGTTAAGTCTATCATGGACTTAAAAATGAATGGATTAGTACCATTTGAGTAAAATCTTAACTGGTACCAATTTGATGGCAGACCATGAAGGAAGACGTCTGCAAACTGTGATAATGAAAGGTTTCTAGATTTACCTCGAGAACCATTTCATACTGAGGATTATACCTGACTGCTGCTACGTGACCATTTGAATTGGTTGAGAAAGTCGCCTGATAGGAGCCAGCTGATGAGTTTTTTAATGACTCTGCTGCCATTTGATTCCAGTGTGAAAGCTGCAGACGGATTACTATGCTGAGACAGTTCAACGTTTACTTTAATGTATGAGGCGGTGCGGTGGACCCTGTGATGTCCACACGGCCAATCTCATGGTCTGATCTAACTCTGGCATCGATTTCAACATTTAATATAGATCACTGCATCAGGCAAGAAGTTACACCTACAGTTAGAGTACAAGAGTTCCCGATTGCCTTGGCAGACTTCCCCTCCTGTAATAGCCGTGGAGCACCAATGGATGGCAGCGTCCTGCCTCACTGGCTCCATTGCCGTAACGCTGCCCCCTCTCCTCATGCAGGTTCTACTTATTGGAGGGTGAGGAAACAAAGCAGTATGTAGAGTTTGTTTGGACATATAAACTTTATTTTTCCACATATAGTATTAAAGAGTTTTTACATGGAAAAAACACAACTGTTAGCAACTTTCATAAGGCATCACAACTCAGAAATACAGGTAAACCTCTTCTTCTTCTTCAGTGTCTACAAATGTAACCAGAGTAAACAGAACCTTTAAAGCCTCAAAATACACTTTTTCTTCTGTCGTATGGTGTCAGTCATTGGAACCAAAAGCAGTCATTTTGAAGAGTGACAAACGTGTTCAATCCAATTACAACATAAAGGCAGTAGTGGGGTGACAGTGTTTGAGAGGAGGTGTCATGCTGCAATAAAGCACATCCTTTCTGTTCTATCAGTCGGACCTTCATCTACAGGTAGGGTAGCTTTCACAGAAAGCAGTAGTATATTATTCCACTCACTGGTCAGTAGCTTGTTTGTGAAGCTGTGAAGCTACAGTGCCAAACTCAGTCTCTTTCCCAACAGGAACAGGAAGCAGGCTTGTACTCGTCTGGAAATGGAAATGTCAAGCCACACAGAGCCTGACTGTATCTGATGAATTTACGTTACCATAGTCCTGAATTTGTTTTCAAAGGGAGGGTTGGATTGTTCGTGATGATCTTGCCCCCTGTCCATCCTCAGGAAAAAGGATTGTGTGGCATGGACCAGCGCCAGTGTGATAGTCAATGCCCTCTCTATGTGTGTAAACACACACCTGGCAGCGCTCGCTCACAGCTTGATGTCCTGTGATTCTGACATCTTTGCAAGTGTCTTTTTGACCCGTAGGGCTGTGAGGCGGCAGGCGGGGCTGTGGGCCCAGCACTCTGTCATCAGCTTCCCCATCTGTCTCAAACACTGAGGAGATACAGGTTTACGTTAGGATGGTCAAAATGTTGTGTGATTGGACATGTTTAGTAAACATATTTCGATGTGTGTTACCTCATCGCTGGTCCATCGGTTAGGAAAGGATGGTCGTAGTCTTTTGATGCAGACCACCTCCCTCATGTCTTCATACGACGGGTCTGTGGGAACTAACTCATGGTACGGCAGCTGGTACTCTTCAAGGATCCCTGAGGAGAGGATACATGCTGTTTTAAAAATCCATACTGCACTGCCAGCAAAAAAAGTTTAGTACATTTTTTTTGGCAGTCTGGCTTTTAGAAAGTGTTTGAGTCTAAAAAAGAAAATCCTAAAAATGTTGGTTACCTCCTGAGACACAACGTCGAGCGATCTCCCAGAGAATGAGCCCAAAGCTGTACATGTCGGCCATGATGTACGACTGAAAATGACTTCTGTTCAGAGTCTCGTCCAGAACCTCTGGAGGCATGTAGCGCTTTGTGCCCACTCTGGTGTTGGGAGGGATGTCCACCTCATTCGTGTCACTGTAGAGTTAGAGATAAAAGAAACAATGTTAAATGGAGGATAATCAGCTTTTTCATAACTAAATCCTGGAAATAGTACAACTTCAAAATACTTAAAGTGATAATCTGGAAGATTTGCATGTAAATAAATGTCTGTTAAGTCACTATCTATCACCGAATGAGGTAACACAATGGTGATTAACACTGATGAAAGCCGCTGCATTTGCAGTATTACAGACTTGGAGCCCAGTGCACCAGCTGGGCGTAAAAAAAATAAGCTTATCTCTTACGACCGACTTCTTAATTGGAATTCACACCAAGAGTGCACCAAGCCTACAGTAACTGACACCGGTCGTAGCTGTGGCTGGTCTTATGATGCGCGTCCACGTGAACATTCGAATAGCGGTGACTGTTACCAAGCAACATGTCTCCACTCGCTAACTTCTCTCTTCAAATGATCGACAGAAGATTTGGATTACAGAACAGAAGTAAAAATTAATTTGTACGGATAGTGAAATGAGGAAACATAAATAATCAAGCATGCCGTTGTCCGATGTACATTGTTCATGTCTCCCTCTGTGTACGGAGAGGCCCTACTGGCACAAAATCTGAGCTGAGGGGAGAATCTTTTTCGATCAACTTACTGTCCGATCACAGATGACTCTCTCTCGTTTTAACACCATTGTAGTTATCCTGTTATACAACAAGATGCACTGCCACTGTATTTTTCTTTTATGTTTTGTGACTGTTATTTTAACCGTTTGTTTTACCATGGATTTAAGTCTGACTTTCTAAACTTATGCCTGCTCCATCCTGGGCGTAAAAGATACACCCGGGTGCAAGACAAACGGGGCTCAAGTCTAACTGGTGCACAGGGCGTTATTTAAAGTCCGTTGTAACCTTCAGCTCTAAGTCGGACGTAAGGTTACGACCAGGTGTACGCCCAGCTGGCGCTCGGCTCTGGGTCTCTGGTGCAACTTTCGCAGAAAAAAATCACAAGCTGCGCCCAGTTAGTGACGAGTTTTCAATCACCCAGCAGTGGTTGGTCTGCCAGAGAGGGTAGGCAGAGCTAAGCAGCTGCTTTTCCGGTCTCTGCAAGTGTTGCGAGTAAACACTAATCTACTATGGCTGAACAAACAAAGAAAAAATGGATGACTACAGATACAACTTCAAAAATAAGTGAAAATCCAAAGAAAAAGAAATAAATTCGACGCTCAGATGAAGCAAACAGTCTAAAAAGGAAAGTGACCGTCAGCGAGGAAAATCAAGAGTTGAAACTGCAGCCAACCGTGGACGTCACACATGCGACACTGTCTGGATATCTGGAAAGTGTGCTCCCGCAATTATCGTTTATTGTCATAGGTGCCGCCAAAGAGAACGAAACCGAGATCTCCGTGATTATAACTCTAAATTCAGAGTAAAAAAAGAGTCAAATGAAGAGTTAAAAGTCTCATGATGCAGAAACCCTGACACACTCACCTGATAAACTTGACTGCCAGTCCCAGGTCAGCTATGCAGCAGGTCCCGTTTCTTTTCACCAGTATGTTCTTGCTCTTCAGATCCCTGTGGGCGATGGCGGGTTTCCCCTGGGTGCCAAAGATCTCGGTGTGAAGGTGACAAAGGCCGGACACAGAGGAGTAGGCCAGTCGCAGCATGGCTTTATTGTCCAGAGTGGTTGATTTGAGGTAGTCGTACAAAGAGCCGTTTTCGTGGTAGTCTGTGATCAGGTAGAGCTGTGTCCAGGAGCCCGTTCCTTTAATATCAGCAGCTATAAAACCTGTGAATGGAGGAGAGAAGGGGTTACAGTAAGGTCAAGGAACCAGTTTTCTCTCTGTAAATCTCCTGTCGCTGCCTGAATTTCAGCTCCATAATCAAAGCAGACTTTAGAAAACAACACAGAGTTTAGAAGTATTATGCAGCGCAGCATCTAGTTTGTCTTCTAGTTTACTGGCAAGTGATCTTTTGCCCCACGACTTAATTACTATGCATCTTGTGCTGTTTAATTATGCAAGCTCTGGTCTTCAGTCTGTTGTTGTCTACTTTATAATTGTGTTCGTTGTGGTGCTCGGTCTCCTGGCTGTAATTGATCTGTTTTGGCACCGGGTGCAGTGTGGTGCAGCATAGTTAAGAAGAAGCCAAACTCAGTCAACTTTTTATTGTCAGTATTACTTAAATCTAGCAGCGATCAATACGTGAATCCATCCGTTAACAGTAATATAGTTTTGTTTAGGGTCACTGCTACTATAACAGCTGTCCCTCTAAAGACTCCAAATCAGGAACAAGCTAGGGTGAGGCGTGGAGGAAGTAAAACATGAATGAGGCAAGCAGAAACCAGTCTCACCCAGTATGTTCTCATGTCTCATTAGGACGGTCTGGTAGATCTCCGTCTCTCTGAACCAGCTGGCCTCCTCCGTGGTGAAGAAAACTTTAACAGCCACCTTTTCCCCTCTCCACCTGCCCATCCACACCTCCCCATACCTCCCCTTGCCTATCTGCTTCACCATCTGGATCTGCTTGGCTATCGTTCTCTGCACCTGAGTGGGAGAAGAAGATGGAAAGGGGTTAGGCTTCCTGTGAGACGAGCCGTTATTGTTTCAGAAGCTTTTTGCTACTTATAGTTTAGATTGTAATCCCAAAATCAAAGTTAAGTGACATTTAGTTAGATAAAAGAGTTAAATCAAGAAGAGTGTAAAAACCTAACATTCAAAGTCTCCTTAAGTGGATCAAAACATTCACCTATCTCATAGTTGGCATCAAAAATACACCAAATACATTCTTCATAAAAAAATACATGAGAGGAAATCTAATGATCCTCGCTGTGTATGGGATTTATGGAGCATCTTTTTAACAGGTGTTAAACTGCAATACATATATCTCACCAATAGAGGGAGCCCTGAGCCTGAGCCAGAGCTCTGTGACTGCTCGATCAGGTCCTTCAGAGACTCTCCGGGGGGAATGTAGGTATCATCCTGCTCCAGACCGATACTGTACCGAGGACGGGACTCCTGCCGCTTATACCTGCACAGACACACGATTAAATCAGCATGCACCTTTACAGGAGGCAACAAAACACAAAGCCGCATGAGATCCATAGAGTGTTGCTCTAAACTGTCCAAAAGGTGTGAATGACTTTGGATTTATGTGCGTCTGATGGTCACATTTACCTGAAGTAGCAGAAGACAATAATGACGGCCAGGATAATGCTGCACACGGTGACTGAGATCAACAGGGCCATGTGGTGGATCTTTCCGTCTACATAGACTAGAGAGGGGAGCAGGAAGAGGTGAAACAAAGGGATGAAGAGGGAGAAGAAAGAGCGGCGGGATAAAGGTCAAAAAAGACATGTCAGAATTAAATCAGTCTCATTGGTCTTTTCCACTCTTTTTCTCAACGATCCACAATAATGCACTAAACAAGCAATAACGGGGCATTCTTGAAGACGTGCTGCAACATATTTTCTGCTTAAGAAAATGAACCTGAACCCAACAAAGAAAAGGGAAAAGACCTCTGATATCTGTAATACAAAGAGGGAAGGAAATAGAGAAAATGATCCCAAGAAATCAGTCATCCTTACAAGTGACTTGAAAGAACTGCTGTAAAGTAAATCAAGTACAAATCATATTTCACTCATCAATTTTTCATTTTCTTCTGGCACACACTCTTCTCCCTGCGGGCCCCAGTCAACAGCGAGAGGAAGCCCTCGGTATAGTCGATGAATTCTCTTCCTGATCCTCGCTGATAAGGTTTCAGATTGATGACTGTGCCCCCGGTGTCTGCTGCGGCTCGTGATTTCCCTGGGAATCTAGTTTTACCGTCTCTCCAATACACAAAAGGACTCTCGCACTCACACACCGAGGATACTGTTGTACACAGCAGAGACCTCGGTGTTCTCCTGACACACAGCAGCTATGGCGAGCTGCAGGGCAGTTTGACAGCAACGCTCCCACTTTATCAGCCTTTGACTCCTTGACAATGTCATGTATCTCTATCTCTGAATCCTGTGTGCTAACACTGTCAGTCACAGTTCTTGGCTCTGTCTGTGTCACTGTCACTGTCACCTGCCAACTTCTAAACCTTTCTTATGTTTCATGTGGGGGACAGATCTGCGGAGGGATGAGAGGAGGAAAAGGAACTTACGAGGTGGTTTGAGTGGTGGCAGTGTGGGGTGCAGGTTTTTGTTGCAGTAATCCTGGTCTGTGCAGCACTCCAGAGATCTCCTCTGACGTGAGTTCCCCGTGTCCTGAAGGACAGAAAAAATGCTATTTTAAAACTTCCTGGATCCTCATCTTTTTTAAGAACAACTAGCTTCTCTGTATTGAGAGTAAGAAGTAGTTTCTTTTTACACTTTCTGTGTTCAGTTGCTGATAAAATCTGGATTTAAACTGTTAACTGATAAAGACCCCTCCAATTCGCGTCAGGGTCCGGCTGAAGGGGTTCCTCCGTTATAACAACCTGCTCACTGTACATTATCACGTTTATTACACGCCTTTTTACTTATGAAATCAATTATTTGAGACAATATATTGATTCTGAAATGTTTTATTATCCGTTTTCCGTTTAAATATAGTCCGTTACACTCACAGTGAGAGCTGCGTCCAACGGTTACTGAGGTTTTCTCGTCACTGTCAGAGTCTGTTGACATTGACGTGGTCTTTAAACACCGCCGTATCCTGTACCGTGTTTGGTTTAATGTTTACTTCATGTGCCGTCTTCAGTTTTGTAGATCTCTCTGTTGTAGCCGAAAGTGTTTGTATCGGTTAACCTTTGTTGATTTCTCTCCGCTGTTTTGTCTCTTTTCTTTTTTTCCCCTCTGTAAACAGACGTCAAATTTACCGGACTTCTTTCGGCGGATTGATATGATTACTGTTGGTCCTCCCGATTGTGTGATTAGAGCCGCATCCCTAGCAACAGTCTGTTCTTCATAGCAACGGTCTGTTATTGAGAAATTTCTCTGTTATTGAGAAATAACAGACCTTGGAATGCTGTAAATAACCAATCAGAATCAAGTATTTAACACAGCTGTGTAACACACTTTTAAAACGATTCGATGGTCACGTCATCATTTGTGGGGATGTGCTTCTTTTCTCTGTTTTGTGTCAGAGTGTATTGGAAATCTTTGGATGTATTTGGCTGCTGGAACAAAACAGGGTTTTGAAGATGATACTTTTATATCAGATGCAAAAGGGAGAGTTACATGGATTGTATTGTTTCATCTACTCACCCTGCACTGAAATTCTGATCCAACCAGCCCAAGGCAACCTGCAGACAGGACCGGTACCCCTCCCTCCTCCTCCACCATGGTGAAACAGTAACCATCCGTCCTGCAAAACAAGGTTAAGCACCATAAGTAAAACAAACACTAAAGTAATGGCATAAAACACATATCATCATAAACTCCACCTGCATGCATAATTATAATAATATGTACTGTTTGGGTTCCAATCCCTTCCATGACTGTGCATGTGAATTATGCACACGCACAAGCTTCCCACAGTACCTGCAGGTGTTATTGGTTGAATCTTCGGGACAGTGGTGATAACAGTGACACCACAGCAGTCTCTGGGAGGATGAAGCGGGAGCTGTGCTGCCACTCGCCTCCTTCCCGCTCTCTACGGCCTCCTTATTGGATGCTCTCAGCAGCATACTGTCCAATATATTCCCTATAAAAACCAAATGAGGAAGAAGGAAACATTTAGTTTGGAGAGAGACAGAAAAAACATGCTGAAATCATATTCATGAATTATAGAGAATACATTTTTACAGGGTAAAGAGTGCAAACACTGCAGGGGTCATGGTTTGCATTATTAATGCAATCATATGTACAGACTCGTGCTGCTGAGGGTACCTGCAAAAAAACCAGCCGGACTTACGAAGCTTCATGCATAATAAAAGCCATGAGGGGGAAAAAAAGTTATATTGAGATTAGGAAAAAAATGTTTCACGTCGGGAAGAGCAACAGTATTTCATGTATTTAATATTGAATGATACATGCTCCAACATACTCAAAAAAGAAGAGCATGTGTGCTGTTTAGAGCCAATGCTCAATACAAGGCGTGCTCCTTTGATACACTCATGCACACTTGTTAAATGAACACACCCTTTGCAATAAGGTGCTATTACACCCTTTGCTCTGATGGCCTGCTGCAGCACTGCAGACACCTCCTGCTACTGCTACATCATAAGAAGTGTGTACGACTTTCAAATGTTAATTGTGAGTCAGTCTTTCTGTTGCGTCTTTGATTGGAAGTTAATTATGTTCTTTGGCACCTGCATTATGATGCGTCAATGCATGTGTTTATACTACTGTGCTTCTGCAGTCGCCTCCGCTAGTGCATTTTAAAAGCCCAGCCTCCACTTCTGCATCCACCTGCAGATTTGTAAGCTCCCCTGGGGGACAACTTTAATATCTTCCCTCTGCAGTTCGCTCTGCTGTGCTGGTGTATGCTTGCAGGGAGTGTCGAGGCCGGAGCCAAGACAGCAAATATAATATCTGTGCATACTCTGTATTCACATGATAAATCTATTCCACATGAGCTGGCAGACTGAACCAAACGTAATCTAACTTACAATATTGAAAAGAAATTGAATCCACAAAAGAAAAAGAAAATGGAAGAAGAAAATTCAAGAAACAAAAAAAGAGACTTTTTGAGCTAACTTTGAGCTGGAACACCTGACACTGTGAAATGTGTTCTTTATACTCGTACAGCTGATACAGCTCTACGGACTAGAACAGAGCTTTTGTATTCCCTTCTTATCCCATTTCAAAAGAGCACCTGTTTGTCACTTGAGGGAAAAAAAAAAGGATCACGGAAGTGTCTTTCCTTCATGGCTTTTAAGATTTTCATTCATTCCAGCATGATCATTGAGACCAGATGCCTAACAGCTGCACGCAGAGAGAGAGAGAGAGAGAGAGTCCTTCCTCTCTGAAATAAACTGCTCGCAGATACAGAATCTGCCCTCTGAGCCGACTCCTCTTTCCCCGTCTCGTTCTTCAGTTCTGTTTTTTTCATGAGCAAATGATTCTCTCGAAGATTGTGAATCAATACAGACAGTATTTGAGACAGGGCACAGTCAGAATGAAAGGGCCAATGTTACTTGTATTTCTCACTGCACGTGCTAACAGTCCTCAAAGTGAAATAGTGATATACAGTAAAGCAGAAAAGATTAAGATAACCTTCTGAGACATTTATAGCACAAAAACTGCATTGAGTTTTCTGTAGGTCAGAAACTATGTTACATTTTTCAGGGTTAGGAACAAACGGGTGTGTACAGAAAGGAATGTGTTGTGTGTTGAGGCTAGAACATAAAAACCAACATGGGAAACGCAAACTTCTGGTTGCTTTTCAAGGGTTTTCATTTTCTTGGTGCAGGAGGTAAAATTGTATTTACCTCAAGGGCAACAAAAGAATTTCAGCACATAGCTTTTCTGATTCACACACTTTTGATGACTACTGATATGTGAAGGGCAGAATTTTTCTTACCGCGCTGAAACACTAACGCCTCCTCACGGTTCAGTGGTTACCCGTGTGCTGCGTGCTGTGGTTCCATGCGCAAATACTACTGCTGACCTTTCTTGGACACACGTATGTTCAGTTTTACTTATTATTTTACTCCCTTGGGATCAACAGAGAAGTGTCTCACTGCTGCATCTCCTGATTTTTGTTCTGCAAACTTGCAACCTGACAGCATTCAGCTCCTACTGTTTTCTCCGTGCTGCCACGACGACCTGTTAATGTGACGTGTGCCATTTGAGTGAAGGGGGAAAAAAACGGTGCTTCACTGCTAATATTGGACCTTTAATTTTTATTAAGTTTCATTTTATTTTAGTTTCAGTTCATTTATTGAACCTGGGATTTTAAGTAGTCAAGCTAGAAGTGATGACGTCCACTCTGCGGTTGGCGTCACATAACCGCAGCATTGTGGTCATGCGGTTACCGTCACACCCCTAGACTATGGTGTCTTTCTGATCTTGACACACAAGTGGGCTAGCCAGCTATCAATCCTAATAAGACATGGTGCAAGTGTTGGCCACTTTCAAAACACCCCAAACTCTGGTATTTACTGATGATTTTTTTTTTTCTCCCTCTATTTAACATTCTTAGAGCATGTGGTCAATCCTGGAAAAATGCCTCGAGTGAAACTGTACATTAGTTTTTGTTACGTTATGCCTGAGCAAGTCTTCCTGGAAATAATATCACTTCAGTACAATAACTTCAGGATCTATAATGTATTTGGAATATTTTTTTAAAGAGCTGTGCCGTAAGAAATTAAGGCAAAGGACCATTTAAAAATGTAAACGTGTTGTTCAGCTGTATTGTCTTTGATCTAATATTCTGTTATGAAACATATCTTCAAAGCTAACAAGCTAGCATGATCCTTGTTTTGCTCTTATCCGTAGTGGGCGTGGCTAACGACAGACAAGGTGCATTTCACAGTCAAAGACTTAACTGCACATAAAGAGCCTCACTTCTGAATAACAAATTGGACGAGATGGAAACTTTAAAAAGGTGCTGTATATATTTTCAGGGTGGTTACACGCTGTCAGTCAAACGTCAGATAATGGGTGGTATCTTCTCTTTCATCTGAGCTCAGCTGTCTGTCACAGAGCTTCAAAGAATTCCCTCTAGGGGACGAACGCTTAGAGCTCCCTAATGCACTCAGACATACACACACGCATTAGTACACACATTAGCTAAAATATGTATGTGTGCACGTGTGCAGCAAAAATGTCTCTTGATTTATCTCACTGTCACACGTACTTTGTGTGTTTTTGTTAAAATGCTGCACGTGTTTGTTTGATGACTAGAAGAAGTTACAACTTTTAGTGAGGCTGAAAGAAAGTAACATTTACATCTGAAGCTGTTGCAAAGATTGTAGCATGTTAATTATTTTCTGATGTAATACTCTGATTCTTTTACTTTGTGTTACAATCAAGGACAAAACAATTAACGCTGGCTGTGCTCATTTGTTTCACGTTGAAGGAGGAACATGTAAGTGCACCAACGAAGAAGAAGCCTTTCATCCTTTCATCACTAAGGAAGTGTGTGGAGTATTAAAAGTATACATGTACAGAAGTCGTTCCTAATCCTAACAGACAAATATTAATTCACTCCTGTAGCTTCATAATATGTTGTTTCTGAGGTTCTTCTTTTACACAAGGGAAACCGTGAACGGAAAAATAACTTTGGCAAATTCTTTCAAACGAGCATCGTCGTCTGTAATCAAGCACTTCCCTCTCTAAATGTCTCTCTTGTACACACTGATAATGTGTTGACAATGCTGCGAGAGAGGGACGGTGGGGTTTAAAGGGGTCACATTAACAATTGACCGATTTGAGAGAAAGGGAGCGAGGAAGAGTAGGAGGGGGAGAAGAAAGGGGGATTAACAAACGAGAAGTGACAGAGCTGCGGGGAACTGGTGGGCAGTTTAGCAGCACACAGAGGGGACAGAGCAGAGGCCACTGGCCTTTTCCACCCTTTCTCTCACTCTGCCTCTCCCCTCCCTCCATCACCTCCTCCTCCATCCCGCTCCCTAATGCTCACTCACTTTGTGTCTCACTCCATGCCAGCCTCTCTCTCCCTCGTTTTTCTTTGTCCTGTATCTTTTTCTATAGCCCCTTTCCCTTTTCTTCCAACGTTTAAGCTCACTCGTGCCGTTTCCTCTGTGTATTTTTTCTCCTTTACTTTATTTTCTCCCTCAAGGCTTCCTCACATCTTCCACTTTCTTTGCCCCGTCCTCCCTGCGTGAGTCCGCTGGATAGTCATGTGAGGTGCTGCTGTGCTGTTGACAAAACACAAAGCCTTTCACATCCATCCTGCACCTGGGATGCCTGGCTACTGCTTTGAGTGTGTGTGTGTGCGTGTGCGTGTGCGTGCGTGTGCGTGTGACAAAGACAGTGGGAGAGAGATAACAAGGAGGGGGAGACAAAAAAAAGGAAGAACTGAGCAGAAGTTTAAGTCACTAATGCTCCTTGCACGAAACTTAATGTGTCGTCTACATTCCACTTATACTTTTGGATTACTGTAAAATTCGGTGTATAAGACGCAATTTTAATACTTTGCTTTTCATCTGAAAAGTGGGCTGCGTCCTATACACCGGTGTGACCAATATACCAGTATAAAATGCAGTGAGGTATGTTATTGTGTTACAGTATTTTACCCAGACGATGGCGCTCTAATCTAGCTAAAGTTGTCAGATGTTAAGTTAAAACTGTTTCTGGGTCCAACCTGCTACAGCTCCTATTCACAACATGCCGCAGTGCTGTGTTGTGTTTTCCTCGCTGTTTTAAGCTCGATAGTTGCTAACGCTTCGTCACAGACATGCATCGTCATGATCGACATTGAAGCCACCACCCTCACAACAATCAACGTTACCGTATGCGGCCAGCTACCGCTAGCTAGCTAGCAGGATTGAAAACTCGACTTGGTGAAAACAGATGGTAGGCTGTAATTTGTGTGTTTTGAATGCGTTTTAAATTAAAATATATTGAAATAGTGTTGAAATAACTTGTATACGCGTTTTTATTCATAAATAGCTATAGACAACTTTTTGTCCTCTGGGATCCCCCCAAAAACAAACTGCGTGTAATATTCTGGAGCGATTTATATTCCAGATTTTACAGTGTGTGATTTAAAACCAGCAAAAACTGCATGAATTCATGGCACAAAATGTTAATCATAGAAGTTTTATCTGACATTTTAAAGTGTTTTAAGCCCACATTATTTTGACACTATGATATATTAGCAGTGGATTATATCCTCCTTAAACTGGTACACTTGCTGCTTCGTCATGCTTCTATTTTCTTCTTGAATCTCTCATCTTTCTGCGCCTTAGTGCTCGACCTCTGACTACTTTGGATGCAGAGTCTGCTGAATGTTTCATTTGTCCTGAGGTCATGTGCATGTTTTCTATGAGCCTGTCCCATCTGTCTGGGGGAGGGAGCGTGACCAAGGTCAAATATTTAGCCTGTTTAGAAAGCAAGAAGGCTCTGACCCTGCATGTTCCTCAGCTCTTATCTTTAAGAAAAAATATTGCCTCTGTGAAGACATAAATGTGGTGTAAAATGGCACACACATCATCAACAGCTTCATAGTGAGATTTTGCGAGTATAGTGTGTTAATGGATGGACACATGTAAGAGAATATGAGAGTAAACATGAAGTTTGGCCTTGGCAGTGAGGTGCAAACCCTGCTAAAACAGGCACTGACCAATGGGGCTCCAGTCCAAACCTCACTAAGTACCACTAATGTCAAAACACGCTGAAAGTCAAACCCTTTGTGCTCTGAAACCGCTCGGATTTCCAGGCACTTCACTGACACTGTAATTGTTTCAAGCTCTTTCACTAAAACTGCCTTTCAGATACCACTATGAGCTTTCAGGTCTCCCCCCCTATAGGCAGTTTTTGGGGCTCCATGGCAGGATATAGGGGCCACTGTAAACACACAATTAACAACCGTGGCCCCACAAACCCCCAAAAGCTGAAAGGCCTCTTTTGAACAAATGCCGCTCTGTGGTAACTGAAGAACGAAAAGAAAAAGAAGAGATATTTTGGGTGGAAAGAGGGCGAGGGATATTGTGCATGAGATAGAGAGATGAAGATCTGGAGGAAGATAGACAGAAAGACAGAAACAGAGAGAGAGAAACATATTCATTAGTTATCCTGACTGTGTCAAACAAGGCCTACCAGAAAAGCCTTTTCAGCGAGCCCGTGTAAACACTCCCCGCCTCCCCCTTCCACTTAAGACACACTCATTTGACAACGCGGCTCCCTTCCTGCCCCCTTCTTCCCTCTAAGTAGTAGTTCATCTTCTGCTGTTTGACAGTGCCGTCGGTGCACGGAAGAAACATAGAAGGTAGAAGGCTTTTTTTCCCCCCTGAAGTTTCTGCCTTCACATGCTTTCAGTGTACGCTCTTATCTCCATGTTCTTCTTCCTGTCAGTGCTGAGATGAGCCGAGCCATCCCACATGTGCAGGAATGTCTTAATGAACGACACTTTGTGATCTGGAGGCTGGAGGCTGGGAAGCTGACGTTGTCTCTCTCTGAGTGTTTTGGCTAAACTGACCTTAAAATTCAAATATATTTTGGCCTGAAAACCTGTGACTAAGCTCTCTCTCACACGTGTTCGAATGTAGTTGCTTTTTTGACTTTAACTTAAGGTATAGGTGCAACTGAGCAAACCTTCTCTGTGCCTCGCTCATAGGCACACATATATGAAACTATAAGGATTCAGAATCAGTATCAGAAATACTTTATTAATCCCTGGGGGTAAATTCGGTTTTCGCTTGTGTGCCTGTGAGTGAGGCAGTATATATGGCTTTTTTTGAGACCAGGAGAAAGTTATGCATCACTACTTTTTCAATACCTTTGTCTTGTAAAGCTTTCAAGAGAAGCCCACTCTGACGTTCCCCCCCCATGCCTCTCCATCTTTCTTTTTCCACATTTCACACCTTTCTGCATGCACTATCCAAAGAGTAATACTTAGTAAAGATGCTAGTTCAAGCACAAGTAGACATTAGGGAAGAGAATCACAGTGTAACTTACGATACAATAAGATATAGTTACGATACGATACGGTACGATGCGATACGATACGATACGATACGATACGATAATGTACGGTACAGTACAGTACAGTGTGGTACAGTGTGATATGATACGATACGATATGATATAAGATATGATACATGTTACGATACGGTAAAATACGATGCGAGACTGTACAGTGCGATACGGTATGGTACAATGCGTTAAGATTCGATTCGATGCGATTCGATACGATACGATACGATACAATATGGTACGGTACGATATGATAAGATTCGATGCGATTCGATGCGATTCGATACGATACGATACGATACGATATGGTACGGTACGCTGCAATATGATACGGCGTGATATGATATGATACGATACAATACGATACAATACGGTACGATACAAAGGAAGTAACTGGTAAAATAGAGGGTGGGAACCACCGGGTAACTCAAGGATAACATATTGATGTGCGATAGTCGACCCACGATAACAGTAACATCACGATACAGCGATTTTGCAATAAATGATATATCGAAGACGATCATATAATGATACATCCCGATATCTGATTAACTTCTTCAGCCAGTTCATTTCCGTTTCCGTTACCCTCGTTCATGTCATAAGCGCTACCGTGAGAGTTAATGAAGCTGTGACGTAGTGAGTCAAAATCACAGGGAGATCTGTGTAGAGCGCTGTATAAATGAAAACATAGACTTTTGGTGCCAGCATATCGATAACTGTATTGCACGAGTCAGGATGACGATATATTGCTGTATTGATATTTTGTCTCACCCCTAGTAGACATACTGTAAAAGAACTGGTTTAAGTACTTCTAATGCAAGAAGCAATATGGCAACTGATATTGTATTTGATTAAATGATTCACTTAATTTCAAAAAACGAAAAAAAAATGATGGTAACATATCTGAAAACTATCTATCCAAAAACCAAACTGAGACTATGACCAAGTAGAAAACGACCAAAGACAGAAGTGAGGTCATCTGTCTGAGACAGAAAGCAGCTTTTAAGATGTTTCTCGAGCACAAACAGAAGAATAGAACTATTGAAAGAGAAGATTATATATATATATATATATATTATATATGGAAGATATTTGCGCTGCATTCAACCCTTCTGTCCTCCAACACAACAACATCATCAACAGCTCTTCAAACATTCCTTCATTATGTCACACTGGTGAATGATGCAGTAATGAGCCTCTGCCAGTCTCTGGTTATACAGCTGTCATCTGCCAGCTTTATGCTGCGACCAGTGGGGTGTGTGTGAGTGTGTGTGTGTGTGTGTGCGTCCCCTTTCATTGGGATGAGTGACAGGTACACAAGGATACCGGAACTGTGAGTCCATTCCAGAAGACCCTCATCGTCCCCTCGGAGTACAAGGAAATGATGAAACGGCCCTTTAAGGAGGTGTGAGAGAGTAGAGCAAAGAAAAGGGAGAAAGGATACCAGCTGGCCTCTTCATCAAAAGCTCCTTTGCTCCTTCTCATGGCCATCTGTGGGCTCCTACTCATAACAAAACACATCATTTCACAGGCAGCGGGCATCCGGCTGGATCAGTGGGCTGTAAGTATGATGCCACTGGTGCAAAGCTGGTTGATGAAGTTTGTCCTGATTAGACTGAAGGCCACCACCTCAAACAGATTAGACATAAATGCACTGAAGTTTGGGGAAATGTTGGTACCCTGTGAATATATTTGCAACTCATAAAGCAAATTTAACTGACATCCATCTGAGTACTTATTGATCAAATGTAACCACAAGAATTGCTGACTGATATATTGTAGAATGACATACTTCAGAGATCAAATGTTAAAGTTAAACAGCGTCAGTATAGAAGGATGGAAAATGTCCTCCTACATCTCTTTTCAAATCATTCCTGTTGAAGACGAATGGAGCTCAAAGAAGCAAAGGTGATCTCTCACAGAGCCGTCGGAGCAGCTGCTTTTTTCCACCATGAGACAGATGTGTTCATGTCACGAAGGAATGCTTTACCATACGTATTATATACAGTCACGCCGCATATACAGTGCCTGACACCTCTGACGAAGCTGAAACATAATCTAGAATAAACATTTATAGAGATATAAATATTTGGTAGAAAGAAGATGAAAGTTGTCCCTCAGAAACGGGTTGGGAGCTTTCTTGTTTACATGTCAACAAATCATCCACCAAGCAGGTTTAATTAAAGCAGTGAGTTCTTTTATCTTGCTCCGATGGGTTCATTATATTTACTTGAGTATCCCAGCTACAAATATTTTGTTCTAAGAATGTTCTGAGAATGTTATGTGCAATGATTTCAATAGAAGTGAGAATGTTAAAATCACATTTCAGGAATGTTTTATAAATCACGTTGTGATAGTTCAGGCCGTACGAACATCCTGAAAAGATCCTCAGAATGTTGCAGTCAGCATGTTCTACCTTTGTTTTTATGTCACATTGAGCAAATGTTTAATAAAAGGCATTCTGAAATCCCAGGCCTCAATAACATCCTGAACATATCTTCACAATGTTGCAGTTAAAAAGTTTTGTCTTAGTTCAAGTTTTAACGTTACAAGAACTTTATTTGAAATGATAAACATCCTTAAAACGTTCTTTGAATATTAGATTAAAAGTTTTTCTTTCAAATATAATTAGAACTTGTAGGTCATGTTAGCCAATGTTATGGGAACGTTCCCTGCTAGCTGGGATGGCAGAAAAATACCAAAAGATGTACATACATAAACACTCATCATCGCAATTACTGCAATCTAATGAACAGTTGGTGAACTTTTATCGTAGCTGTGGGTCAAAGTATCGATACGGCGATATATCGTCGTCCGGACTCATGCAATACAACTATCGTCAGACACAATATATGATTGTCTTTCAATGTATCAATTATCGCAGAATCGCTGTATCGTGATATTATCGTTACAGTGGGCTAAGTATTGCGTATCGTATATTATCGTTATAGTGAGCTAAGTATCGCGCATCATATCATTAGTTACCCTGCGGTATCCACCCCTGTTTTACCGGTTACTTCCATTGGTGTTCCTCAGAGAGTCCTTCTCCCACCGCGCGAAAACCGGACCAACTATTTCTAACCAGATATTACGCAGCCTTAAACATGTGGTTTTTAATGCTAACTCGTGCCCCCCAAAGAAGCCCTTAAACTGAGAATGTGATCAAGTGACGCAGACTTGAAACCAAACTTGGGTGTGCTCTTTGTCAAATCTTGAAAATGTTTATGTACAATTTTCTACAGCCGATTTTAAATCCTAACAAGAACTAAATGTCTCAGAAATAAAACCATAATAAACGATCAAAGCCTCTGATAGCGGCCCGGCCAGCTGGCTGACTGTAACATATTGCGTAATATCATTACACACTTTTATACTGTATAATCAAAAAGTGGTTTTTTTGTCTGAATACAGCATACTCAGTCCATGATGCACTCCCATCATACAGTGATAAGTAGCATTAGGTTACAAAACACACACCCTGATAGTTAGTTGAACGTTGGCAGCTATTAATACCATAGTGGATATGCTATTCCCGTGATATCATCATGTGACTCATTGTTCCATCATGGTGGTATGAACAAACCGTGCCTATAAACTGATAAACAATAGACACACACTCGCCAAGGTGATGGTCGGCCATGGCAAATATAACATCCCAAGATTAGAAATCCACACAGACACCCACAGTGTGCATAAAACGGAGCAATTACACACACACACACACTCGCACAGGCTGAGGGTGGTTTCGGGAATTGGAGAATGACAACAGATACTTAGCATTTTCTGGGAGATACAATCCTTCACCGAAGGAACTAGGGAGGTTAAAGTCTTGTCATATGATGTAACTTTTCTTGTGTGCATTTGTGTGTGTCATACTTATGAGTCAGAAGACATTAGAGATAAACTGTTGGAGAGAACCATTTTTGTTACACGCAGTGTCTGTGTAGTGAGTTTCTTTTCTAAATGACTTGACCTTGACAGATTCAACTGATTTCCTCTTTCTGATTCAGTGCTGTGGTTTCATTGTCTCACACATAAACAACCATAAGATCTAAAAAAAATGTGTACAAAATTGTTTATTTCATACTGAAACTGGCAGGTTGAGAATTTGTCCCACTTCAAACACACGTAAATGGCGTGATTGTTTTTTAAATAAACACTACAAGTGACCCAAACCTTACGTACATGAGAGGCATTGTAGAGAAGGAGAGGGAAACTATTTATGCAGTCTGAACATGAAGTTATAAATCTAAATGTAGATTTCGCCCTGAAGCAACCTAAAAAGCTGAACGAATCAATGAGCAAACTGCACTTTCCAAATATTCAACTCACAAGTTTGACTTTGTTCAGTTGGTATGCTCACGAACAGCTTCTTCACGGCAGCTGCTCAGACCGAGGTAATAGTTTGATTAAGTTTTGGTTCACATTAACCCAAAATACACAGTAACCGAGGTCAAGCTGTTTTGGTGCTCAGGGTACTTTCTGAAACATGAGTGGAGGCAGACAGACTGATATGAGATAACAAGACCTACAACTAATGTTGTTAGCTGCTCCCTTAGTGAATTTATAGAGCACTTTGACACTTGCAGTAAATTTTAATAATAACATGAAAGATGTTTTTTTTCTGTTGGCTCCAACTGTATCATTATAGAATTATAAAATCTGTTCTAAATATAAAGTTGAGTTTGACTTTATACCCTGTTACCACCTGGTCTGCGGTGGCCAGCCACTTAAAACATCTATCTTTAGCGTCACAATTTCCCTACAGTTTAGGGTTATACCAAACTACAGCCTCACTATAACAACTAGGCAACTAAAGCCCCTTCCACACATGCACTGCACTCCTGAGAATTTTCCCGACATTGTCCTGACGGGCTGCATGTGCGAACGAAAAGGGCTGGAAATTTCACCCCCTGATTTTTTGCTGTCTTTTTCTTGCCATGCTCCTAGTAAAATATCCGCAAGACGTTGGGGTGAGCCGATGTGAGAACGTGGCAGGTATTAGTCGGACACGTTCGCAGCGAGCCAGTGGGCTGGGTGATGGCGTTTATGTCATGCCAAACCAGAAGAGCGGAACATAACAGGATGAATAATAGCATCAAAGGTTGAAGGAGATGGATTATTTACAAGACGACAGAAGCAAAGATGTCCGCAAATCCCACCGTGAGGGGCAACTCTAGAAAATTTCAGGGGCAGACTGTCCTGGAATATTCTGGAAATTGTCAGGAGTGCATGTATGAAAGGGGCTTAAGAGACTTGGTGGTCATTCTTTCTATGTACACTTCTGCTCCACATATCTTCCATCATCCAACTCCCTCCGCCCACAGCCTCGTTCACTGCTGCCATTTAAAGTTAATCAAAATATAAACATTGTGTTGAATGTCGAGAGTCAGCCTCAGAAATATCACTTAAACAAAGCCACAACAACAACCACAAATGTTCCTAATCGTTGCTGTGAACTGTTCCAACCTTGACGAGGCCATCCTGACTGGGACGTATCGTGGTGTCCCGCTGCACTTCTAACACACATGTCAAACACACACACACGCATCCAACGAGTGTGTAATAAGATACCAGATACTATCATTTCTCTTTCTGGATGAATTTCTAGGGGCCATCAAAACACTGTCAGTAAGAAAAACCTCACACACACACACACACACTGACACCATGACTTACACACACAATCATCGTCACACAGGACCAACAGCCTCTGACAACGATTGTTTAAACTGAATGATAAATGAACGAAACCTGAATTTGAGACGTCTGACGCTTACAATGAGAACAAATCTGTGTGTAGGTGAGGTGTGCCTCGCTGTCTGCCTGTGGGAGTGGAGAGAGTGTTGTGTGTGTGTGTATGTGCGTGTGTGTGTGTAGAGGGAGAGCTGATGGTGTTAACATTACAGCTGCCATGTGTTTATTTCCCAGAGTTCTGGTCTGTGGCGTCTCAGTCATCTCCACGGGCTTAAAAAAGTCACTTTCCATCCATTACAGCCTGTGTGTGTGTGTGTGTGTGTGTGTGTGTGTGTGTGTGTGTGTGTGTGTGTGTGTGTGCGCGTGTGTATGTGTACAGTGCGTGTTAGGATATTAATGTATTCCCATTAATGTGTGGATAATGTGTGGAATGTGGACATTAGTGTGTATTTGTGTAACATCTATGACAAAAACACATCTCTACAAGTGTGTGTGTGTGTGTGTGTGTGTGTGTGTGTGTGTGTGGTGTGTCCCTGCTTAATGTATGTGTGTATGTGTGTGTGTGTGTGTGTGTGTTTGTGTAAGTATGTGTGTTTACAGTTGTATGCGTCCTTCTGTCTCCTCCGTGTGATTAGCTTCCCATTAACTTAGTCGCCTATCGCCCATCAGTGGCTCCAGGCCTCCTCTGTATTATCTCAGTGGACAAACATGCTGTCGGCTAGGCGCTACACACGCACACACATACGTACAGTATACACACATTCAGCATCCACTCCCATCTGAACAGCCATGATAGCATATGATGATCGTTAAATACCAGAGAATTTATTCATGTTTCACTCTCACATGCAGATTCACTGGCTCCCTGTCTTTGCTCTACTGTCCTGTTATTAACTAATTCAGAAATACCCGTGGAAAGGTCATGGGGTCATGAGGTGATTCACTTGGGGATCGCACAAAACAGTAGTTTGTATATACTTCTCAGTCCTCTTCCCTACATGGATGCACGTCTCTTCCTTCATCCTCTGCCTGTCTTGACTCCCAACACTCGCACGACAAAAACAATGTCCTGCTCCTCTCTGCCTTCCCGTCACCCATCCTCATCCACAAAAAATAGTTCCAGGGGGCTGCGAGCGGGTGGGGAGGTGGGTATTATGGTGAGGGGGGAGTGCGAGTGCATGGAAAACCCTAAGCCTTTATAGTCCCAGTGCAGTGTGGCTGTGACAGCCAGCTTTGCTCTGCTTGTGCTCCGCTTCACCTGTTATCTGTCCATCATGGTATTGTGTTGTTCTGAGTTGGACAGAGAGTGCAAGAGAGATCAAGGCCGCACTTCACAACAATACAAACCACAATTTAACTGTAAAGGAACAACATCTTGTTGTAGCAAAGCTGTTCTAGAACGACCAGCCGCACATAGGACAATAACATTACTGCAAACAACGACAGCACATTGTAGCTTACAGCATATCTTCAGGTAATTTATGTAAACTAAATAACGGTTATAGCTTCTCAAGTAATGGAGTATATTGATCAGGCATACTAAAACCCCTTCCCCACCAAAATTAGCGCATTGGAGCAAGTTTTTCAGACCCGAGAAGACCCGCTTATAAATGCCGATTGTCTCTTTTCCCATTGCCAGTGGAGTATACTCCTGCCGGTCTCTTTTCTGCTGCGTCACCGTCTGACGTGACGAACGCGCCGGAAACAGGGTTAGTAAACAGTGAAGATGTTACGGTGGTTGCGTCTTTATCGTATCTATTACTCATTCAGTCTGTTTATTAACTCGCCGCCGACAAATGTAAAGATGTTCGAGCGCTGCTCGGACGGAGACAGAATTTGTAGCTGAGATGACAAGGAGTCGCAGACGTTATCGACGGAGCATAGCATCGCGCCGGAAAGGGGGCGGAGATTAGCGTGTCAACACAGGTTTTGTGTTCCCATCAATGCCGATCAGAGCTGAGGCGATAATTACCTTTTTGATCCGGGTCTGAATTCCGATTGTAGCATTTCCCTCTCAGCAAAAGGCCAGGTGTTTAAGGCTTAGGCTTAAGGGGTTCAAACACAAAATAAAGATGGAAATCAATTTTTGCACTTTTTGTTTTAATAATGAACAAATCTATGTTGTTCAAATGTTTCTATTTCATGCTCAATGTAGATGCTGAATTGATTTCGCATGTCTTAAAAATGACCAAACTAGCACAATGACAAATACAGACTCCTTAAAACAAAGCTTTATTCTCTGTACTGGAAAAACTCTGCCTCTCTCTCTCACACACTCAAACACACTTGTATTACTTCCCTCTGCTCCAGCTGTGTCTTAAGAAGTCACGGCCAGACCGGTAATCTGACTGGGATAGAAGTTACTGGATCTGTATCCATTACAGGATGTAATACCCCTCAGTCCAAACTCTTTTCTCTTCCATACACCTTCCACCTTTTAGAGGTCATTTCAGCGAGGTTCAAGATCACCTTTTTTCTCTCAAACGCACCACAAGATCTGCGTCAATCATGGCATATTAAAGACTCGTATATATGTCCTTACTATGTCACCGAACCACCATTTCTTCAGCTTGTTAACCCTCACCTTTTAAGACTTAAAGGGCAGACCGTGTGCTGCAGAGAAGACTTCAGACACCACGCAGAGCAAATAAAAAGGCAGAATCTAAAGGTGTGAGTTTACCTCAGGACACCGACAATTTGTTCTCAATCAGCGGCAGCAACACCTTACCTCTGTGTTTGAGCTTTACAGCCGGCGGATCAGTGCGTCTAATGAGGTATCAGTTTACAGCGAGGGAACTCAACACATCCTGTTAGGAAGCTTTGAGGAGCAGAAAGCAGCTACCAGCAGTTTGGTACAGTGAGTCAGCTCACACGCCTCCTGCTCCTCTTTCCTCCAAACGGGCCTTTTTAGAAGCGTCTCAGTCAGCTTTTCACACGTAGGAGAGTTTTGTCAATGACTTCCTGAGAAGTGATGCATCTATGAATCTCTATGAGACTCTGAATGGAATCCTTTTGAGGTGATGAGATGCATCTATTTCATTAAAAAGGTGCAAATTATAGGGAGTGAATCCTGTCTTGTCTTGTACCTGTACAGCTTATTGAGTTTCTCTTCAGATCAGGAGCCTCTGTAACCCCGCAGGAACACAGCTTTGAGGAAATATGCCCTCCTGTGAGGTATAAATCTCTCAGCGTAACCTGAAATCATGGAGCAGGTGCTCACTGACTCACACACAGAGAGAAGAGGATGAAGCACCAGATTTTGACACCAACTTCATGCAACTAAAAACAGCCCTCTGTTAATAATGAGCTGAAGAGTGGCACAGCTCTTTCTCAGCACTGTGTAAAAAAAAAACCCAGCATGTGTGAAGCTGTTATTTTGGCCTAAAACCGGGTGGGCGTTTTTATGCTGCTAAAACAAAAGCTAAAATTCTGCAGAGAGCGACACAGTCTCATTAGTGGGCAGTGACAAAAGCAAAGCAACTGGCAGAGCTTTGACTGTGAAAACTGATACAGCGGTGCTTATTTCCACCAAGGACAATGAAATGTAAGCTATCACGCTCGCTCCTCGCTTCCCAGAACTCACGGTGAAGGCTGCAGTCTGGCGTAGGTGGAAGGTCACAGAAGATCTCTGCATGTGTGTGTGTGTGATTTATAAAGTTTGCATAAGTGTGCGCATTTCCCTATGCTCTCATTTCTCCTTGAAGAATAATGAACACGCTGTCCTTTACAAGTCAAGAGTAGACGCGCTGTAGGGCAGACCGTGACCTTCATGCAGACACAACACTGTAGCTGTCCTCTGCCCGTCTGTAAAGACTCCGCGTCACCTGTGGCTATCGGAGCGGGAAACACAAGCTGATGCTGAAATGTAGAATGGATTCTCTCTCTCTCTCTCTACCTGCTCCATCTTTTTCTCAAACAGTTAATTAGGAAACAAATATTTGCCCGTTGAGTCACATCTGAAGCCACAGCCAGGACAATCAATCATCTGTATGCCAACCAATGACTGAGCCCGTAAACGCTCCAATCAATCTTCTATGTGTCAACAAATGAATCAGGTGATCGCCTGCAGGCCTCAGGCAGATGCTATCTGAATACATTTTGAACTATGTGGAAGTGCTCGAGCACACCTGACCCACTTTATAACGGCGGGCCTTTTTCCGATTTTAAGATCTGGGCGTTTTTCGGAGGCCGAGCCTGGTAAGAAACAGAGAGCATAGTGCAAGAAAAAAACCTAATAATGCATTCACAATCTGGTAATTTTGGCGATGCTCTTATTTAGGGAATCATGGCGACAGATTTGCAGATTAAAAATCATCATTTCTATTTTTACAGAGTCACAAACTGCCCTTTTGGAGAAGTATGTCTCACTGGCAGCGATTGCAGCAATACAAAGTGTTAAATTAGAAGCTTAAAATAACTAATGTGATATGTACTTTATATTGAACAGCAGACAAAGTGTGAATATCTCTCGGAGCGTAACACAAACAAGAAAAAAAAAACTTGGTCGGCGTCCAACTTTACGTCAGATTTCACATATGTCTTCTTCCTTGGCAGCTGTTCTGCAGCTTCCCTGACAGACCAGTCGCTGTTACTGAGAGCAGAAACACTCACAGTTACACTGTTTGTGTACTCTTACGAACACTGAAATTCTTTATGACATTTAAGGAGTCTGTTATTCCTACAAAGGCGAAGCTTTGAAGGATAAAATAGCTTCTGCAATCAAAGAGAGTCAATGTAAAGAAGAAGCATGTAAAGCCCAGCGTGGACTCCATAGGAAAGCTGGCGGGGTCTGTGACAATGACAGGAAAGATGGACGAGAAAGAGGGGATGACACGCAGCCAGAGGTCACAGGACGACCTCAGCACATAGCACGCTGAGTATGAGCTATGAGCCTGCGCTGGCTTCACGTCAGGGCTCCCAGCTGAAACAATCTTCAATGACTTTAAATAGACACAGTCACAAGAAACACTGCACACGCCTGGATTCTGAACTTAACAGCACTCACATCTTTTAAATTACAACTTTATGAATATTATATTATTACAGCACTGACGTGCGATGGTTAATCCTACATGCGGGGAGAGCAGCAGAAGCAGAGTGTCAAACCACAATGACACACATCGCAGCACTAAACATAACAGACTATTAAATCTGACACGTTCTCTCTGCAACACCTCGCCAATCACACTTCAGATACCAAACATGGTCACAGACAAAGCGGCTGATGCGGCTAACGGGAACAATGTAGCTACATGACAATACATCCCTGTCAGAAAACAGCACATACACTATGACTGAGGATAAGTAGCTGCATTTTAGTAAAAGATAAAGAACTTTAGGAGAAGTTTGAAGTGGACAAAGTGGTCAGATAATCAATAAATTGGCTTATAAGAAAGCTTCAAGGGATTGTTGTTGATCCAGCGTATTGATATGATATGAAAATCTGACTTGTCTCAGATTCACTCAGATTTTTGAAGATAAATTGAAAAGGATCGTAAAACCATCTCATGTGGGGCTTTTTAAAGCTGCTGGCCTCGATCAAATCCAACACATGCTGCAGTGATTCACATTAATCAGAACATGTAACATCAAAAACATGAACGATTCCCTGGTGAAGGATGCAAAGCAAGCACATGCAGATCATAAGTTTATAGCTGGGGAGCTGATTTCGCTGCACCGATTTCAGCTGCAACTTTTAAAACTAACACACACGTATCACTGAATTTATAAAGTCAAATCTGAGAGTAAGTAAAGAGAACAAAAACTGTTTTTTTTAAAGTGTAAAAAAGGAAAATCTATCACATTTCTGCTGAGTTGCATCAGAGCAACTCCTTTGCAAAGCTGAGCAAAAACAGCAACAACGCTGAGTGTATCTGTCAGGAGAGAAAGTTTGCACTGACTCACCGTGTGCTTGTGCGTGAAGAGAAAACAGTCCGAGCAGCAGCAGAGGGCTCCGGCTCCAGAGACAGACAGACACACAGCGCTGCAGCCTTCCTCCCTGCACGGGCATGGTAGACTCTGCCGCTCCGCTCCTCTCTGCTCCTCTCTTCAATACGCTCCCCACGACAGGATCCGCCACTCACACACTTGCCTCTCCCTCCCGAGTGTGTGTATGTGTGTGTGAGAGAGAGAGAGAGAGAGAGAGAGAAAGAGAGAGGGGTGGAGGGAGGGGGGAGTACAGGGCATGCAAGCAAGCTCCTGTATGTGTGCGAGTGTGTGTCTTCTCTACCGCAACGTGAGAAAGTCCACACCACACAAAACACTTGGGCAGCGGCGGCAGCAGCAGCAGTTGATTGTCCTCCAGCCCGGTCTGACAGTAGCAGCCCAGCTGAGAGAGAGAGGAGAGAGAGAGAGAGAGGAGAGAGAGAGAGAGAGAGAGAGAGGGAGAAGGGGGCAAAAGGGGGAGTTTACTTCACTTGCCTAGTAGGGAGGGCTGACCCGCACACGCACACACACGCACACACACACACACACACACACACACACACACACACACATAGGGAGGGAGGACATGGGTGGAAAGAAAACGGGGGCAGGGAGCAGACAGGAGCAAGATGGGGTTTAGAGAAAAGTAGGAGGAGGGTGAGGAGGATATTGAAAACAAGCAGCAGGATCTGCGGGATTGAGAGTTTTAAACGGCTTACAGATAACTGTTTGCACTTTTTCATTTGCAGCAGGAGCTCTTTGAACAGGGTGGATGTGAATAAATGTCTGGTTAAAGGTATACATCGACTATAAAGACAAAAACAACTCGAAAGAATGACGACAGTCACATCATCTGTTACATTATTGGATGGGTGGGTATGGGGTTATGATTGGGGTATGATTTGTACATGCGTGGCCTTATCGGTGAATATTGCACTGATGTGTGTCCTGCAAATGTATCTGAACTTCTTTTTCAGAATAAAAGCACCACTGTGAGCAACATTCTTTAAAAGAAAACTACCTGCTTGTGACCCGAGCAGCCAGTTAATCACGAGTAATGGTTCTATAAATGTCTAAATTTGTCATGTAACATTGTTTTGCATAGACATGCACACATTTTTAAGGCGTATGCATCACGTCTGTGTTCTTCTGCCTGCTCCCAGTCAGTGGTCGCTGTTTTGAATACGTCAGTGTGTACAGGAGTCAGTCTCTTCTCATCAAAGCAACCAGTCAAAACACATTTTGGTTCCGGATAAACCACAACAAAGCAGGTTTAAAGACAAAAAAATAACACACATGGACTGAGAAAAACACCTCTTCACACAGCACTGTGCTGTTAACCACTCAGGTAGCCGGCTGAGACACTTTAAAGGAGCTGTTAGAGATGACATCACCCTTGCCTGCAGCTTTTATACTAATAAATAAATGGGTTGAGACACTCTAATAGACCATTTCCTCTTCAGAGCTATCCCGTTGCCTGTGAGGCATTAACTGTAGAGAAACTGTGTGTGTGTGTGTGTGTGTGTGTGTGTGTGCTGACGCACTGGAAGCACTGCAGACTTGAAACAGCACTACAGCAGCAGATATTCTGTCCCCCCGACACAAAATGCTGATTTCTCTTTAGGGGTTAAATAGACGGGGCAAACACTTTTTGTTTTCATGTTAATCTGTGTCGTTTGTTGCCGCCGCTGTTCTTCTCACTTCTTTTCTTTCTCACACTCGTTCATGTTGTTCATTAGCGACAGACAATAGGCGGCCTGGCTCCCTCGCTCCTCGATGAGAGGAAAAATCACTTCATAAATAAACAGTCCTGCCCTATTCTTCCTCTGTCTCCCCACATGCCCTCCTCTCTGAAGCCCCATTCCCACACCGACCTCAGCCCGCAGCGACTGACCGTCCTGTCGGTACTGCGGCGCGGGGAGACAACGTGTCTGTGTCGGCTTTCTGAAGTTACCCTGATAGTTTTTAATCATAAGAGCTGGTGTTAAGAGGATTTCAAACTAAAATGTGTGATGGATCAGTAACCACCAACTTTATCTCATGGGCCATGTATTGACAAATAAATAGTGAAGCACTGTAAATCCTCTCTATGGGTGTTTTGGTGACGCTTAACATGTTAGCATATTAGCCAAATGGACAAGGCGTCATTTTATTGTGAAAATAATAGTGTACTGCATGATTTACACACTCTGTCCTTACTTTAAAATCTGTTTGCCTCTTTGAACGATGGAAAAATGACATGAAAGAAAAGTGTATCTTTGAAAATGTGGAGCTTTTTTCCACATCTAACGTTTCTTATCTCTCACACAGCTTTCTCTTTTATCACCCCGAGTCTGTTCAACTTTGTTGTAATTCTCAAACTAAACTCTGCTGCCCTCCCCCGCCCCCTCCTCTCCTGCCTCCCTCTCCTCTTCCTGCTCCCCTCCTCCAGTGAACCAGAATGCCATTTCAAGCATGTCTAACCACGGGAAGCCTTTTAAAAACTGTGACAGCATTTGCCCCCAGTCCCCACTTGTTGTGTGCGTTAGTGTGTGTGTGTCTGAGTGCGTGCATGTGTGTGTGTGAATAATGACCGTCCATAGCTTTGCTTAAAGACAGGTTATCATATGCGGATTTAAACACTTTAAGTTAATGTAGTCTGTTGTCTGCTCCCCTCAAACACACACACACATGCATACGCACACACTTGCTATTCTTCTACAGTGTCACCCTCATGCTGGGCCTGTGATAAACGGCTGTGACGGTCAGAAGCGAAGGATGAGCAGCGAATCTGAAAGAGAAAGAAGAGTAAAGAAAAGGCTGCTGACAGGAAAAACAAAAGGAGAGATCAGGGAAGAATGATGGTTTGAAGGAAAGATTTCAGGAGAGTTGAGATGATAAATGGAGTATGGCGACCTTTTAGGGAGGGGAGATAAACGAGGAAGGAGAGAGGAGGATGGGAAGAGGAGGACAGCAGGGATTGGAAAGCTGTAAAAGGAGAATTCAATAAATAAAAACGCAAAATCTTGCAAAAGTTGCTCAGGCAATAAAACTAAAGAAAACAGCTCTGTTTTTATCCGCCTGCTTCTGTCTTCATATGCTAATGTATCCAAACTCCCTTTACACATTCAGATGATGCGTCTCAGTCAGAGCTCGGGGTCAATATGCTCTCTACTCAGCAGTCGCTCTCTCATCACTTTCGACAGGCTGTCATAAACCAACAGCTTCACATGTCAGCAGCTTTCAGCGTCAACACGATAAAGACAGTCTGTCAGAATGCTGAACGCTCTCAGGGGTGTAGAAATGTAAGAGATGAGACGTAACAAAAGGACTTTCTGATCTCTGAATAAAGAATGCAGATGAGGTAAATAACCAGTTGAAAGGCTCAGACAAAGATTCCTGTCTTACTTGCGAGGGGAAAACCATGGATCTGCAAACCTGCAGACTTGGATTTTTTCAGTTAAACAAATTAAATTAAATTAGAGTAAAAAATTAAGCGTTTTAAATTCAGTTAAATTCAATTTAGTTTTAATTAAATTAATTGTTGAGAAAATATTCACAAACAAAAAGAAACAGACATAGAGAATAATCTACTCTTGGTTAACGGGACGGTGATTTTTCACAATCACTTATGTTTTCGGGAGTTGGGGAGAGCTACTGCAAATGTGAAAAAAACTTGTATTAAGCTCAGAGAGAGCTGGGTTCAGTCTGATAATTTGCCTCAGGTGACATCACTTGAGTCAGCACTAATTTGGGTTGAAGATTACTGGTTTGTAAATGGGTCAAGTTGCCTTGTGGGTTTGAAGACACCAGGCTTTAATAAAGAAAAGGGGTGCATGGAATAAAAAAACAGCATCTGTTTCTACTGCTTCAACTTTAACTTTATTGTCCCTAAGGCCGGAGATATACTCATGAACATAATTTCTGACATACTTGTCTACGCGTGTAACCAGATGATACCTCTAGGGGGCACACCAGAGAGCTCAGGCTGTATGCAACTACAGTATGATCGGGATTTTAAATGACAAACATGGCGACACTCGAGAATGTTACTATTACACAAGCTCTGACATCACGGCAGAAAGAGCGACAGCCTTTGTGTGTTCGATGGACGGACCACACCATCGGCACCGTCCCGCTTCTCCAACATTTTCCTCCGTGCATGGACGTAACGGTCCCGGACTTGTTTCCACTTAGTTTTGCAGATTTTCGAGTCGACTTCTAAAATGGAACTGTCTCCAGCTGTGTTGACAGGCATGTTTGTCACCATGCAGTGACACATCGTACAGGTGTGGGTAATGCTGCTCTGTTGACCCTGTCACATCGCCTCTGCCTTTTACACTCCCCCTACCGTTCATGTGCATACTGCATCTCGAGTATGTGTAGTGTTAATTTTTGAGTACATGCAAAGCTGAGAAGGACACGCACGTGAACGCGTAGTTAAAAGTAAGCATATCTCCGGTTTAAGGGGACATTCGTTTTGCAGCCAAGTCAAAACACATAGGGACAAAGGCAGAGCAACTCATGTCCAGAAAACATGGAAGACGACATGGATTCATCAAGTGAATCCATGAATCTTGACTATGTTTAACCGTCCCTAAAACCATCAAGAGATTCAATGGGAAACTAATTGGCATCAATTTAGATGCTCAATGCCAAAATGGTAAAATACTCTAAGACAGAAGACACCTGGTTTTCATTGGACAGGAACACTTGAATGTAACATGGCAGGACTTTTTCTCCTCGGCGTCGGCACTTTGATAGCATTCGTATTTTTCCAAGGAAACCACACAGCAGATCTTTGTGGTTACATGCACTCACAATCCCAATTACATGTAAATGAACGCGGCATATTGTGGCTTCACATTCAGACATATTTGCTATTCAAATACATCGTCTCAGCTTAGAGATTTCCATCTGTGCCGGAGGATTTAAAGACCACCTTACCTCTTCCTGGTTCGCTTTTAGAAGCGTTTATCCCTTCATTTGATGCGTGAACCCACTAACAGACAGGGGATTAAGTACATTTTAGAGAAACACCTCTGTGGCACAGCACCACATCTGCTAATCCCCATCTATTCACTTCAGCGTGTCTTTAAACTAACAAGCAGTTTAACATAATCTGCTTTAAGCCTGTCCATTCACTCCTATTCACTGGTGCATTTACATAGCAATCCTTTCTGCCTGAATGCTCCGTGGAGAGAGAGACACACAAAGAGGGAAGGAGAGAACATATGCATGCTCGTAGATGTGAGAGTATTTCTCCCCATCCTGTTACGATCCATTTGTACTCTACACTTCTCGGCCTCGGAAAGCCATGGAGGTGAAGTTAGGAAGGTCTGTTTTGTTTTGGTTCAATAGAAACCTCAGACGGGCCAAAAAATTAAAAGTTTTGTCCTTGGCGTTTTGAAGAGTGTTAAATCTTTTCATCCAAAGTTGCAAAACAACAACTTCAGCGTAGTCCTGTGACTACACGGCCCACAGACAACTTCAGCAACTCCTGTCACAAACACACCCACCACCAGAGAATCGATGAGAGGTATGAGTAAAACGAGGGATAACACACAGCGAGGAGAGACAAGATGATGAAGCAGCGAAAGAGGAGTCTGTCACGTCCACCTCTGACCTCAACACTGATTTGTTCTTCGCTGACCTTTAACCTTTGGAGAAAATCCCTCCTCACCACTGCTAGAGAATCCTTCCTGACAAACAAGTCAGGAGGAACGTCAAGGGTGAAAAACAGGAGGAAAAACAGCGGATTAGAAAGACTCATTCTCACCTAGCTTGGACATTCGCAGGTTCGAGCTTTCTGTATAGAAACAGGAGTAACTTTCCTTCCCACAGGGCGTCAATTCACCCAACAAACACGCACTGTTTTTTTTTACACACAAAATATTTTTTTTGAGAAAATGCTGCATCATTCTTGAAATACACAAAGTAAGAAAATGTTGTGCCTTTACACTGCCGGTTCAAGGCGGGATTATTACGCCTCTGTTACGCCTCGTCTTTTATGTAAAACGCACGAGGCAGAATGGTGGGGCGAGGTCGCTCAGCCTCTGAGCCGACATCGGAGGCAGTAACAGAGGTGAAGCAGCGTCAGTGTAAACGTGGAGCATTGATTTCAACACTTCTCAAACTGTCTAACTGTCTGCTCGATGCCAAATTGGTAAAATATTGTAAGAAAGACGATACCTGGTTTTCACAGGATAGAAACACTTTATTGTAACATGGCATATTAAGGCACAATTAATATATGAATTAATCTGTGGTTCCAAGCACTCAGAGGCGGAATGGTGGGGCGAAGTGGTTCCATCTCTGAGCCAGGATCAGAGGTAGTAACAGTAACGCCGGAACGCTATGTAAAAACACTGGGGCGGCTTTAAACTGACGTTGCTTGGTTTAATGTAAAATGGTAAAGGCGGCTTAACAGCGGAGCTTCGTTAAGGCGCTGTGGCAGAGCCGCAACGTAAAAAGGGCTAGTCATGAGGCGTGATGTGACGCCCAAAATGCTTCGAGAAAACATTTTGTGGTTCATGCAACATCCTAAATCCAAACATGTGTCCTTCATACACTGCCTGGCCAAAAGAAAAGACACACAAATCCTAATATTTCTTTGGACCGCCTTTAGCTTTGATTACGGCTTCGCCATGGTTTCATTTTGATAAGCTTATGCAATGTCACAACATTTAGCTGCATTAATTTTTCGCCTAGATCTTGTATTGATGATGGGAGAGTCGGTCCGATGCGTAAAAGTCTTCTCCAGCACATCCCAAAGGTGCCCAATGGGGTTAAGGTCTGGACTCTGTGGTGGCCAATCGATGTGTGAAAATGATGTCTCATGCTTCCTGAACCACTCTTCACAATTTGAGCCTGATGACTCGTGGCAAAGAGTCACATCTGTTCCACGACCACAGGATATGTCTTCCAACATGGTTGTTTAAGAAATGAGATGTTAGGGTTAAATACCTTGTTGCCAGCTGAAACATATTAATCACTGCAGTCGCTTTGCAATGGAAGGCTCTTACCTATTTGCTTAGTTAAATCCAGGTGGTGACTTTTTTGTATATAGTGGAATACACACTAATATGTACGTAACATGTATGGCCTCCAAGGCCTCCTTGAATCTAATAAAAATAAAAATATGGGAAAATAATGCTAAATTAATTAATTTTCTTTGCTTTCCTTGTGTTTTTTATTGCTCAGAAACACACACGCTCATATACAATCACATAGCAGCACACCAGCTCCTTTAAGAGGGCTTGAACACACACCTCTCTGGGATGTGTAACAGGGAAAACCAACTTTGCCAATGAAACATGAGCTTTCATTTGAAGTTGCGACTAGTATCTCTCTCTCACACACACACACGCACACATACACACTGAGGTAGGTGTCAAACCATTTAAAGTTAATGAAGGCCTAATGATAGACTGGGAATGGCTTTTACAGCTTGTTATTGTCATTGTGAAACCACTCACTGTATCGCTTTACTGCTGCTATAAAATCATCGACAGGGATAGGTGTGGTTAGGGCGAGGTACAACAACACTGAGTATCAGACAGCCGACTCTGTAATCATGATATCATAAATGTGTCAATTATTCTTAATTGCTTTACTGTACATTTGAAATGGATGACTGAGTTCTCCCTAAAGCCATTTGGCGAATACAGTGTTTTCTATAGGGTTTCAATGGGACTGCTATCCTGTTTCTTAGCTCCGAGGCACACAGATGGTAAAGTAAAACAGATTATTAAAGGCTCGGATTTACTCTGAATATCTGTAGTGTCATAAATAAATCATGAGTCGGATTATATGAAATCAAACGCAGTCACTTCAAGAGATTCGCAGCTTGATTGATGGGACAGTGATGAGAAAAAAGCACGGCCCTCGAGTCTGGAAGCAGCCGTGCTCACGTGGCCCCCTGTGGTGTAGAGAGTTGGGGTTGTTAAAGAAGTTAGTGATGCTCCAAAAGGGTGGAATGTTAAAAATGCCCCGTTGATGTTAAAAAGGAAAAGTCTGCAGAAGACAGAAGAGTCGTGTAGCAGCTTCTTCCTGAGTGGGAGCTGAAAGAGAGAGCAGAGATGTCCCACCTGCTCTGTGGGATCTCTGCCTGCTCACTTTTTCTGATTCGGAAATCTGACAACAAAATAACGGAGGATCACGATCGGCAGACACCTACTTGCATTTTTTTTTTTGTACACCCACAATGATGGGCACCCGCCTGCGTTTCCATCTGTCACACAACAAATGAGAGACACAGCTCTGACAGGAGTTCTCTGTAGATTTGGTGGATGCGGTTTATGTGGTTTTGTGTTGTGTGTGCTGCGGATCTGATTCCTAACATCGTCTAAATGAACTGTGCATCCCGTGCTTTTTTAATGGAGAAACTCTACTGTGTATTAGAGGTGGGGCAAAATATCGATACAGCAATATATCATGCGATACAAGTACCGTTAGGCACGTACATTGCATCATCTCTTTACGTCAAATTCTGTGAAATTGACACCAAATTGCAGCGAATAAAGACATTAATCCTGCACTTTACCTTTAAAGAGGCATTTTCTATTCTTCAGATATGATGCATATGATTGTCTTGTATCAATTATCGTGATATTATCGCAATCACGTGCCACATATCGTGAGTAACCCTGCGATTCCCAACCTTACTGTAAATGGCACATCCATCATTCTGCTCTTGACTTACGTTTTTTGTACTTTTTTCACACAAAACATTTGCTTCATGTTTTACAAACAAAGCTTAAAAGGTGCAGACGTTCTATTACAAATGAAATGTTGCAACTAGAGCTACTTAGCTAGTTTCCGTTATCTTGAAGAGATGGTTTGGGGATGAGAAGAGAAGAGGAGAGAAGAAAAAGATTAGCAATACTTACTTCTTTAACTGAAATCACAATTGCCTCTATAGACATTATAAGTCGAAATATTACAGTGTGAGTAGCACAAGCATCTTATACTGTTCTGTGAATATAAACCAATAAGCAGGGATTTGATTGGCAGCAGGACAATCTCTTTATGTCACTTGGACAGCTCATTTACCCTCCCTCCCCACCCTTCCTATCTCTCTCTCTCAATTGTTTTTTGGGATTTGCAGCATCCAGGTGGAAAATCCATAATTCCAGATTAATCCAGAAAAATCCCATCCCTGAATTCAGTGTTTGATACGTGACAATACAACACAGGGGATTGCTGTCAGTATGGAGACAGTGAACAAGGAAGCTTAACATTTCTAAACTGAGTGACATCAAAAAGTTCAGCAGGAGTTCAAATCAGATGCGGAGGAGGCTCATGCCTGTCATGAGGCTACATTATTGCACAAATCAAGTGTTGTTGAGCTGCGACAGTTTGGGGCAAGTTGCCTTTGAGTATTGTCAGACAGCTACACAGTAAAATATCTGTGTGATCTAAACCATCTTCATGTCTACTTCTCCTCTGTCGTTTCTGATGCCGGAGGCCGCTGGACACTCACTTGCAAGCACGAGTTTCTTGTGATTCTAATGAACCATTTAAACTAACTGTGTTTTGGCCTGAAGAGGTGCCGAGGACCACCTAAAGTGGGAGCTTACGCTAATAAAAGAGCTACACATGTTCCCGTGGCCAATGACAACTGTTCCTCCAGCCAGGAATAGCAGAGCCCAATAAAACGGCTCTGTCTCTATTCACTGCTGCTTTCTCCTGCTCCCATTCTCTGTCTCACACACTCACACACACTCACACACACACCTGCCAAACACAATGCACAATTTATAAGTCCTACTCATGCCTGCTGAGTGCTGTGTGTTAGAATTAGTTATATTATCACTTGATATGTGTATGGCTTTAAAACACAACAGTTCTGACTGAAAGGAAACGACTGACTGCAGAGTACGATGGCTGTGACGCTCCAGCAGAGAACCTGAAAACAGATGCAGACTGAGGATCAGACAGGTGAAGGTGAGGTAATCATTAAAGTGGACTGACAGAAGAAGACACAAAGAAGAACGATAAAAAAAACCCAGAGATACTGAAGACAAAAGAAGAAAATAAACTGGAGCAGAATGGAGCAAGAGGAGAGAGAGGAGAAGAGAATTATAAAGAGAAGAAAATGAAAAAGAAGAGGAGAGAAAAAATGGAAGAGAAGAGAAAAGAAAGGACACAATGAAAGAGAAGAAGCTGGAGGAGAAAAGAAGAGCAGAGAAACGGATAAAGAAGAAAAGGACAAAAGAATGGAAAAGAGGAATTTGAAAAAAGAAGAGAAGAGAAAAGAAATGACAGAATGGAAGAAATGAAACTGGAAGAGAAGAGGTCAGGAGAAGAAAAGAGAAGAGAAAAGCAGAAAATGAACAGAGGACAGAGGAGAAAGAAGAGAGGAAAATAAAAAAGAAGAGGAGAGAAGAAACTGTATGAGAAAAGAAGAAAAGCGAAGCCAAGAAAAAAGAAGAAGAGAAAATAAAAGAACAAAATCTAAGAAGAGAGAAGAAAAGAGAAGACAATCACAGAGATGGGAGAAGAGAAAACAGAAAAGGAGAGAAGAGAGGAAAAGAGAATGGAAGAGAAGAAAAGAAAAAGAAGAAAAAAGAAAAGAAAACAAGGGAAGAAAAGAGAAAAGAAGAGCATAAAGAAGAAAGATAATAACAAAAAGAAGAGAAGAGGGGATTGGAAACTGGATGAGAAGAGAATGGAAGAGAGGAAAATAGAAAAGAAGAGAGGAGAAGAGAAAGAAGAGAGGCCCTGTTACGCTGGCTGTTTAGGGCCAAACAGAGCAAGGTGACACCCGGGGCAGGGGGCTGACCTACAAACCGCCGGTAACCCCCACACCTGCATGAACACACGGACACACACGCATACAAAGACACGAACATGGAGCCAGACACTCACACACACACCAACTTATTCACACATCATCGCCCACAACACCAGCTCCTCTCGACCTGCCAACAGGCCACCATTTGACCGGCGGATTATACCATCTGTTAGCAAAAACACTGGTGCTTTGTGATTGTTCTCCTCATAGACTTTACCAAACAATCAGACACAAACTGCCAGGCACACAAAACTGTGTTTTTATTGAACACTTCAAAGCAGAGCGATGTGAGAGAGGTTAGAGGAGACGGCCCGGATGAAGGGAGGGAAGATGTATGAGATTTGATTAAAACAGGCACAGGGGGAAAGGAGGAGAAAGAGGAAGAGAGAGAGGAGACAGTGAGAGCGATGTAAATCAAGTTAGTTATGTATGTTAGTATAATTCTTTTAAATAAAGCACTATAACTAAAATGAAAAATCTAATTTAAGTAGAATTTTTGTTCGCAGTGATGAATGAAGCCATGCAGTGAATGCTTACATGATGGGAGAATATACGCATATTAATCACCTGTGTTGGGCAGCAACACTTTTCATGTTACAGTAACATTATCACTTTTTTCAGTCATCGAAAATTGCAGTAATTACATCACAGTCTCAAACCTGTAATATTCATATTTGAAGGTTGACTTGTTGGCTGACATGAGTTAGTGGAGTGTTTTGATTTGTTAAAGGGTCTGAGCTGAGCATGAAAACAATGACTTTTATTACACCGCTGTGTTAAATATTTGATTCTGATTGGTTAATCACGGCATTCCGAGGTCTGCTATTTCTCGATAGCAGACCGTTGCTATGAAGAACAGACCGTTGCTAGGGATTCAGCTCTAATCAATCTGGAAGACGAACAGTAATCATATCAATCCGCCAAAAGAAGTCCAGTAAATTTGACGTCGGTCTGTTTACAGAGGGAAATAAAAGAAAAGAAACAAAAGAAACAAAAACAAAAACAGCGGAGAGAAAGCAATAAAGGTTAAAAGATGCAAAAACTGAAGGGTACGACAGAGAGATTTACATAACTAAAGTCGGCACGTGAAGTAAACATTAAAGGGAACACAGTACAGAGGAACATTCTGCAATAGCAACCTGCTCACTATACATTATCCCTTACTTATACAACAGTTAGTGCTGACCAAGTAATCTGATTGGACAAGAGGCATTCCATGAGTGATGAGAGAACATCACTGGGACTTTTCACTCTGTGTATCACTCCGCCTCAGCCATGTATTCTGAATGCTGTTAATTAACGTTACAGCAGACCGTGTATGTCTATCACTGGTTGTCGATGAATTAAAACATACACATACATGATAAAAAACAGCTGATCTGTGGTAACCTGTAGATGCAGGTGAATGTTTGGGTTGCTTGGCAACAAGGTCCAGTTTCAGTTAAGTTGTGGACTAGTTGAGTTGGAGGTGGAGAAAAAAATAATCGACTTCTTCTTATCTAACTTTGCATTTGTGTAACTGTTGTATAAAAGCAATATCACACTCAAGGTCGTGAGGTTGTACTGAATATCGGCACTGCTGTGATTATCTGCGATCGAATCACAGCTGTGATGATATTCAGTACAACATCACTTCCCCTCATGTGATATTGCTTAAATATAAAACTACCATACTGATGAGTAATTAGTGAAGTACTGTAATTACTTTTTCTTGGCATAATGAGTATTTAATCAGCGTTTTGTTGTATCTTGCCAATGTCGTTAGCACAGGAACACAGTGTCCAACAGTATAGTTCGGTGCATCTCTGCTGACCTCCAACAGAATGTACAGCCGAAGTTTCTGATGTTAACAGGGCCGGACAGGAAGGAGGGACAACGGGACACAGGGAGGGAGGACAGAGCTGGGCAGGAGTTGAGTCGGACGGGGGGAGGTGATGGGAGCAAAGCGGGGTGTCGGAAGGGTGGCGGGGGGGCATGAGGGTCTGCTAGGGGTGAGTGGCGCAGTGGGATAAGAGCGTGGGGAGTTCATGCCCCCGCCAGGCCCTTTTCGCACTGCATAAACAAAGAGATTACAGTGAGAAGGGGCTCCGCCGCTAACAAGCAGGGGCACCACACACACACACATTTAAACATGGACACACACAGACACAGTCACATTCATATAGGATCATACACACACACACGCACACACCCATATAAAGACATAAATGCACGTACACACTCAAGAGAAAACCACCGTGCACACCCAAACACACCACAATACAACAAATACAATAAACTGACACACACAACTAACAAGAAGCATCACAACATAGTGGCGCCACCTGTCTCCTCTTCAGCAATTAATGAGCTCCCGGCTCCCGGGATGCTACAACGAGGTGGCAATTAGCAGGGAAAAGAAAGGGGGAGTCATGAAATGAGGGGGAAAAACAGACGACGGGAGGGGGGTAAAGGGGTTAGGAGAAGAGAGAGATGAATAAGAGAGAAAATAAAGGGATGGAAAAATAAAGAGGATATAAAGGCCAATGATTTAAAATAACATTTGAACAGGATGCGACAGAAAGGAATCCCTATTAACCCACAAGAACTTTGTTCTATAAAGTTGAAATACTGAACAATTTTAGTACTTTTTTTTACTTTCTGTTATAGTTTGCAGTCATACCATTCAAAGCGTTAGTTTTGACATGTCACAAAAAGAAAGGAGTGCACCAAAGGATTTTCTTTTGCACAGATAATATGAGACGTTTTGTTCATTTGCTGTAAACGTAAATGAGTGAGCAATATAAGTAAAAGTTGCACAAAAGGAACACAAGTGTAGGTGAAAACAAACTGTGATGAAAATGAAGGAGTAGTTAAGGTTAGGGTCAGGTTCGATAAGGCTGCACATCTGGTTAAGGTATGTTTTGGTAAGGCTTTAGACATTAAAGAGGGGGCATTATGCTCAGCAGGCTGATGTGAACACCGGGTTTCAGACAGTTTTTTAGTGATGTCACAAAGTGCAGCCTCAGCAAGCTTGGGAGAGCTGGCCAATCAGAAGAAAGTAGGCTTGAAGTGGCGGGGTTTCTAAAAGGGGCAGAGCTGACTGAGTCGTTTCAGGCAGAGGCTGTAAGAGGGCCTGCACAGAGCACCAGTGTGGGGAAAATTAGGAGTTTTTTTAACTGTAAATTATGCTAAGCTACTCCACAGGCATCACTGAGTTGAATGTAAAGCTTGAAATTAGCATAATACCCCCCCTTTAAACATGAGAAGGGAAATCCACCACGGTTGTTAGAGTACCAATCCACCTGCACATTTAGACTTTGTACACAAAGGCAACTATTTAGCAATGCTTTTATGTTAAGATAACAGTAGAATAGATCCAGAGAACGTGCAAAGAGCAGGTTAATGCTGATGTACAGTCATCAAATTAAAGAGCAGCATTCTGTTTACATTTTGTTTCCGTCTCCTGTTTGTATTTTTTCACCGTCTATCATGAGACTCCTTCTCTTTCCTTCTGTCATCCAGTCAATCTTTGTTTCCTGTTTCTCTCTCTTAAATACATACACACACAGAAACACACACACACATTCTTTTGTTTGCCACCTGATAACAGGCAGTCATTCATACCGCCTCTCGACCCCGGTGACCCCTGAACCCTGAGCCCTAAATACGGAACAAGAACTGAGAGACTGGTCACGCATTTGCTGACAGAGGTTGCTCATGCAGACACACAAAGCGCACAAAAGCCGCGGAGAAGGAAACCAGACGACACTCATGACGAAGTACCGCAGATATTATTTTTACACGCCCTATTGCAGACTCTTCAGGATTAAAGGCAACATTGGAAGCTCACACACAGCTACCCACACACACCCCTCGTGTGTTGCATGATAAGACAAGACAGAAGCAGACCCACAAAGTAGACACTCATTCGTACGTCCCCACTCCATCCAACCTTCACCATGTCCACACACACACACACACACACGGGGCAGGTGTGGGGTCAGTGTTAGGGTCAGTGGCCTCGGTCCAGCTCCCAAATATAGAGCTTCCACTATTCAGAGATCCTTAAGTTCACTGCAGGTTCTCGTATGACCACCATGAAACCTTTATGTGCGGATAGAAACAGACATACCGCACACACAAAACATACATTCATTCATGTGTACACTCACACGGACTCACACGCCCCATTTCAACTATTCACACTCATGCACCGCATACATACATGTAAAAATGCATGTGGAGTAAAACACATTTACCGGCGGAGGTAAAGACGATCAGTTTGCAGCCTCCAAGCGCAACAAATGGGCACACACACGCGCGTATTGGCATGTTTGTACGTGTCAAAGCCGTTAGCTTGAAGAGCAAAGGTCATCCACGGGGTCAGAGTGTCAGTCTTAGGTTTCAGCTATAGAAGAGGTCCTCTGTTACACACTGAATGGACACTGTGAATGTTGCCATCAGAGAGAGAGAGAGAGAGAGAGGAGTATGGTGGGAGTCGGGAAAGAAACAGAAGGAGAGAAACATGTTGGTATGGGTGATGGGATGGGGGAGGGTGAGAGAGGAAGTGGGCATTTGTGTTTTCAGATAGCAGGATGATAGAGATCTTAATGACGTGTTAGGGTAGCAGAGTGTGTAATGCTGTGTGTGTATGTGTGTGCGCATTTGTTGTCTTCTGGCAGCGTGAGTATGTGTCTGCACTGCTTCTGCAAACGCATGTAGTATTTAAATTTACACTGTTATAAATGTGAATATTGATGATATTATAAGCTGGGTTTATCCATCAGTCAAACTACAAGGAATTAAAGATAATATGAATATCAGTTTCCCTTTGAAATATGCCTTCTGCAGGAGCAAGGAACTCAAAGTAGATGTAAAAATATCACTAAAATTAGCACACGTAACATAACACATGTTGAGGCAAACTCACATTTAACATTTAAATTGCTAAAAGGGGTCAAAGAGACATCAAATGGAAGCACAGAATCCTAATGAGCAACAAATGGCTGCAGAAAAGCATCTGATCCGAACATCAATCGCACGTCTGTTTAACAAATGGAGAGACAGCTTTTTAAGTCATGTGCACATGAATAACACTGACTGAGCTTCGCAGCTCTTAATTAGCTCAACATGATTTTAATTAGGCTGTTGTTTACGCAGCAAGAATAAAGGCTTCACATTAAATCAATTTATTAAAAAACAGAAAAATGCTGCTATCAGGAAATGTGCTGCGATCGAGGAAAACATGGAAGACATCAGTAGCTGGGTTTACATGCACACTGTTTTGTCATTCTGCTTGAATTCATTGAAGATTTTGGGTCACCTGTTTACATGGGGTGGGATCCATTACAATGTGCCAACGCATTTAATCTGAACAACTGTGACATGCGCACATCATGCATTCGGTTTATATCAGATCAAGGTGGAGATCTATCGTCTGTTCAGCACAGCAGTTGTTGTGTTGCTGTTAAGCCCTCAACAGCGTGACACCAACATAACTGCCGCCAGCACATCAGCCGTATCTAGCCGTCCAATTATATTAAGGTCTTTAATGTTTGAATTGCTCTCTGAGGTTGTCCAGTTTAACTTGGAGGCCGCCTCTTGTGAAACGTACATCACCACTCATTTACATCAAGATGGAGGGCATGTGCAGAAGAACACAGTCCGGATCGTTTGTACAATGTTTCATTTGATGGGTGTATGAAAAGGTTTGAAGCACCCCTCTGCAACTGATTGGGCCTTTTTAGTCTGAGGTGTTTATATGGAGCATTTTTTGGTTTGGGCTTTTAAAACGCTTATAATCGGAATATTAGGCTCCATGTAAACCCAGCTAGTGTTACTCACTCACTTTCAGTGCGCAAAGTACAGCAACACATTCACACACACACACACACACACAGCTAGTGTTAAAACCCAAATCTAATTTCCCTCTGACTGGAAGCACACGCCTGAGCAAAAGCTTTCCAACGCACGATCTAATTTGTGTGTGTGAGTGTATACAGGAAAGTATGCATGCAGAGATTGAGTGTCGCACTGTGCTGTTTGTCATGATTTCAAGGACATTGTAGTATAAATCAGGAGCATGGAGAGATGTCCTCACAATATATGCAGCGCTCTCTTTAATTAAACATTGTGCTGGTTAATTAAAAGCACTCGCATGTCTCATGTTCAGTTTATTTGTCTAAAACTGAAGCGGTCTTAAAGTGTTATTTAAGCACATGACGTACACACATGGTTTTGAACCATAAATGTGTATAAACACATCATTGTATGTTCTTAATAAACTGTGTCGCTTGAGGTAATCAAGGTCAAGGGTAGGCGAGTTAAATTAGTCAAAGTAACAACAGCAGCTCGAGTCTTTCAGTGTAACTCAATCTTGTGATTACTCCCCGAGGAGCACAAAAAGACCACTGATGTGTGTGTGTGCGTGTGTGTGTGTGTGTACTGAGGATAAAATAAAGCATCTGTGCCGATGAGATGTGTCCTTCATGTAGAGCTGCTGGAATTTTGGCCAATGCACGGCTCATTTACAGCATTTTCTAAACCTAAACTTCCATCACATACGAAGGTTGGGCGAAAACTCATGGAACCAGATAATCCAAATAACCCCTGTTGACAAATTGCAGCCTCTTCTTTAACCACCCCCCTTTAAATGTTTAAAAATTACCTGCCCTAATTGTCGTCTTTATTACAGAACACTCTGGCGTCACTTCTTATAGCTGCTACACACTTGTGGCATCCCACTGGTTTAGAAGTGAAAGGTTTTTATTGTGAAGGAACAACAGAATGTGTGCCAAGTTGCCAGATTTTTGATGTAAAAGTAAAAGCCCATTAAAAATGTGGACAGACTAGCAGCCTGTGTGTGCATGTTTGTGTGTTTGTGTGTACAGCGGCTGAGGTATCTCGTGAACATTATTGGTTATTCTAGAAGATCGGCCTGTGACATTTAATAACAAGCTCCCGTCTCCTAATCTAAAATGCCCGGAGCTCTCCAGGTACGCTGGTGCGGCTCAGTATCAGGTGCAGAGAACAGATGAGCCTCTGAACTAGTAAAGCACAGCAGCAACACATACACAAACACACGCATGCATGCGAGCACTCATTCGGCTCGACCTCAGCCTTCAACAATGCCACATTTGTCTAACAGCTGATCTCAGTATGATAAGAGATAAAAGTATATTAGGCAGGACACCCACCCCCACACACACACACACATACACACACACACACACAATCATGTCTTCAGATGGTTATCGTATTTACATAATCATTAGTTGTGGATGAGACTCTGTCACGATCTGTGTGCTGTTCCTGCTGGTATTAGAGGCAATTACTGTTTGAGATAAGGCGGCGTGCACGCACACACACACACCAAGCATATATGTGTGCATACAGACTCACGCACTAAAGAGACCAAAGCTACAGTAAAGACACACAACACAACAACTTATCAGTGTTACAAAACTCTAACTTTGACACGGACAGATGCAAACACACACACACACACTCAAAGAGACACAATCCGACCCCTCCGCCCCTCCCCATGGCTTGGAGAAATTACTGCCACCTGAAGCGGAACCCTGTCCATCATGCAGAGGCCCCCCAAAGCCCCACAGGTGTCCTTTAACATGTCCAAAGGTCCCCCTCCTCCCCCCCTTCGGCTCTGCATGTGGCTATTCATCTGGCTGCAGAGGAGGACATCAAAACAAAACACATCCCCGGGGGGAAGAGCTCCCGGCTCAACGTGCACATGAATTACTCCGCGGTGAAGACACAGCTGGTGCTTCCAAAACCTGTGACGAGACAATCGCACCGTTAAATGTAGATCTCACAGAATGAATGTTAATGGAGTTCTTTGGAGGGGACCGTTTTCTACTTTATTAGTATTCATGTTGCATCCTTGTTGCTTTTTAAGGTGTGCCGCACACATTGACTTTGGTTCTTTTCCTGTAGTTCACATGCCCTTTTGTTCTGCTTCTCCACTTGTGAGGTTTTTTTCATCCTGACCAGACTTGCAAAGAGAAAGATGAACGCAGTGAGTTACAGGAGACAGGTGGAAAACACTCCAAACCACAAAGACACAACTATTTGTTTCTGAACCATATTAAAGCTGGCTGCGGTTTAAAGAATTGTCGCTAAACAGAACAGTGTTTGTTTAAAACAGAGAGAAATGGAGCAATTACCAATTCTCGCTGAACGGCATTCAAGTGAAAAGCACTGCAGAAGTGGCCAAATCCAGTCACTCCACATTAACAGGGAGACGCTGACAACATAATATACATGGCAACAAATAAATGCTTTCCATTGTAGCCCGCAGTTCATCTTTCTCCACAGTGGAAACACACAGAGGGATTTTTATTTTAATGGCAAAGACAAATTTTGGGATATTTTATGGAAAACAAAGAAAGAGAGTGACTGACATTTCAAAATAAAAGCGTTAAAGACAGCGGTGAAGATATTTTACAGAGACAAACAAAGAGACACAGGTAGTCAGACAGACGGGCAAAGGCAGGCGTGTCGGCAGCCACAGACAGACAGACACACCGACAGCGAGACAGTCAGACTTTTAGAATAAACACCAGAGCTCTCAGAGTCGCCCAGGAAGAAATTCTTTACTTTGATGTCAAGCCATGTGACCTCGCAGCAGTCTGAGGAATTGGAGCACCGTCCAAACAAACGTCAACACGGCTAACACCCTCAAGGTCACAGTGTGTGCGTGTTTGTGTTTGCGTGTGTGTGGATGAATGCTTGCCGGTGTGTAATGTGTGTTGATGAGGATGTGAGCCCCCAAACAAACCAGTCATATATTTACTTATATTATTTTTTCCTCTTTACTCTTAATGTCGGGAAGATTTACGAGACACATCACTGGTTCAGTTGCCAGTATTTTTCTGACCTGCCTGCTTCGAAATCATTTCAGTTCCTTTATATATTTAATGGTTTTTAGCTTTTCAAGTGCCGTAAATATTCCGATGATCAATTCCTTATTGTGAGAAATCTACATGTGATAGCAGTTCAAACAGAATTCATGCTTTTCACCAGGATAGTTTTGATTATATTTGGATTATTTGTGAAATGCAGTTTTCCACTTTCTTAATGAGAGATGAGAAGATGATACTGCTCTAATATCATCAAATATGATGGTTGTGTTGCATTGTGGGCAATGTAGGCATCATGCCTTTTTATATGAAAGAATGACACATGAAAAAAAGCAATCATCTTCAGTTCTGCCGCAAAATAGCGAATACCGTAAAATCTGGAATATAAGACGCAGTCTGTTTTTGGGGGTATCGCAGAGGGAAAAAGGTTTTCTATGGCTATTTATTAATAAAAATGTGTATACAAGTTATTTCAACACTATTTCAATTTATTTTAATTTAAAACACATTCAAAACAGGCACAAATTACAGTTTTCCATGTCGAGTTTGCAATCCTGCTAGCTAGCGGTGCTGTAGCTAGCGGTAGCTGGCAGCCTACGGTATCACGCAATCATGGCGGTGCGTGTCCGTGACGAAGCGTTAGCAACAATCAAGTTAGATTGGAAAACAGCACTGAGGCATATTGTAAATAGGAGACGTTGTGGCTGCTCGGCCCTGCAAACAGTTTAATGTGGAGATGCGACGTCACCACTTAACAACAGGATAGCGAAATTGTCTGGGTAAAATGCCGTAACACAAAAACATACCTCTCTGCATTATACACTGGTATGGTTGCACCAGTATATAGGACGCAGCCCACTTTTTAGATGAGAAGAAATGTATTAAAAGTGCGTCTTATACTCAGAAAAATGCGGTACATTTGTTTTTTAACTATACAAAAGTGTTACATTTGTGAGGTACTTAAGATGAGAACAATTTTTCACTATGGCTTCACAAGTACTTCCTCAGAGAGAAGGTTCCAGATGAAGAAGAGTCTCTAAATAAAGGCAGCATTTTAATCATTGATAAGCATCTGCAGAGGCCCAACATTATCTGACATCAAACAGTAATGTTGTCCTGTTTCTCTCCTCATCATGAAAAGAGTTACTCAGAGATGAACCCCACAGCAGCTCTCCTCTGTACCGACATCTTGTGGCAGTTTGGAACCAATGAGTCCATTGTCATGTCAGTACTTGGGAAAGCTTATTATCTTATGTGAACATCTTCCAAACCAAGAAACTCCACTTGTGTGTGTTTCCCCCTCACTTCATCATTCTTCCTGTTTCACCTCATCACAGCTGACTGACAACAGAGACAACACTGCTCCACTTTGAATACAATCCTTGCTTTGCTGGTAAACAGTGGTGTCCCATGTCAGCAGTTTATTTAGGAGTCTGTTCTAACCCAAACAGGGATTACGACAAAGCCCGCTGCTGCCTCTTTTAGACCACTAAGTACTTTCTGCTGCTGCTGCTGCTGCTGCTGCTGAAGGCTAGTAGGCCACTGAAGTGTACTGGCAGCTGTTTTGGTTGTATGAAAGAAAAGAGACGGAGAGAGAGTGAGGAAAACGCTTGGCGGTAAGAGCAACTGTGAGCACAGAAAAAAGTGTCATCACAGCAGCTCGCACACAGCGACGAGTGAGCAGCACTTTAGATCTGCTGATAAAACCTTGGCTTGAGTGAGTGAGCGGAACTCTATAATGTATTTACTGCATGCTTTAGAGTCAGTAAAAGCTTAACTACTGTACTTTCACTAGTTTTATAACGCTGCAAAGTGTCAAGAAAAAAACACCCCAAACGAAATTACACAACTTTAACTTCCTGTTGAATTCATTCGATTGCAACAGGGAGAAGAAAACTATAAGTATGGTGCCCCCTTGGGGACAAACAACGAGCATCCTCAGTCACTGCTGGATCAACAAACTCTTTGGCAGCTTTATTCTTGTAAATAGTGTTTTGCTGTGATATGTAAATGTATTATAAATGCCTTGTTAAATGTTTTGTATTTTACTCATGCTGGTAAATTTAAGACATCAGTTTTTAAAATCCGCTGCTCAAATTTATCAGCACTCAAATACCGATGTGCTGCACGCTCTGGAAACCCTTTTTTCAGCCAAAGCCTGCAATGGAAATGCACGTACTTTATAACATCTCTCAGGACAAATAACAGGAGAGCATTTATGCACAATGTGGCTGGTATCTACAACAAATTCACAACAGAGTAAGATGTCACGGAAAAGCACCAGGAAGCCTCTCTTTTTTTCATTTACAAGTTCATGACCTCACCTAAAGCTACTTCGTTTACACTTTTACACACGCACATACACTCGCACAGCCTCTGCACTCTGCAGTGTGTAGAGCACAGTCATGTTGAAAGATGCTGTTGCCAGCACACCTGTGTGTGCACGAGTGTTTGTATGTGTGTGCGTACATGAAAACACGCTCTCATGTTTCAGCGGTAATGGCCCTGCTGAAACATGTGTCTCCCACTCAAAGGTTCCAGGCTGCTGTTTCATACAGGCGCCACACAGGAGGGTTTCCTCATGCAACTGGGGAGTCAGGCTGCGGCGGATGACCTAAAGAGTACGGGTGATGTAGCACCTAAAGGAAGCTGTGTTTTACAGGTTTGTGTGCGGCGGAGTTGTTCATATTCTGATCTACATGTGACACATATTGCATGTGGACAAAATCAGCCAGGACACCATATGTTTAAGTTTCACCCACTGAGAACCTGTCCTTCACCTCACTCTGCGACCATCTGCTCAATATATTCCAGACTGCTGGCTGAAGTGTGGTCCTCATTTAAAACATCCATATGCAAATGTAAACAGCACCTGCATCCCCTGACTGAAGGGCCCGCTGCTCTCAAGGGAACAAATATGCACTGGTGGAGAATACACTGACGCAGATATCAGTTCTGCTGTGGACCGCATTTCCTGCTGCTCATGCAAGGATGTTCACTTCACTGTGAACGTTTGTCCTTTGGCCCTACCTTGTGTGAGAAATAAGTCTGGGAGGGTATCTTGTGATGGCTGCCACAGTGCTAACATCTGACAAAAGTAAAATTAGAATATCACAAGTGTAGCTGGATATTTGGTTTAAAAGGAGGGCGGTTAGGAAGTGTGTTCAAGCACCGAGTCCATGAATGCTGTGGGTGCATTCATACGTGTCTCCAGGCTTTGTTCTGTGGCCGACACTCGGTTTCATAGAAAGCATGTGATTATCAATCAAAGATGTACTGAAATGCTTTTACATCCCTCATTCAGCTCATGGTACATTTAAATGTTACAACCCTTCTCTGTTGCCATATTGTCCATACAGCTGGTTTAATAATGCTTATAGATACTTGATGTCCTTTTGGCCCCTGAGTTTAAGTGCAGGCTAAGGTTACAGATCGCTGACCCAAAGAACACATTTATATTTTGCAAACAAGCAGTGTTCACAGCTGTGTGGCTCCATTCCTAAAGGATGTACACAAAGTGCTCTTATGTGTGTGCAGTCATGGACGATATACGTTAGAGAGATGGGAACAAGTAGCCTAAAACACTGATGATACTGCCTACTTTTACAGCTCCAGTTAAGTGTTTAGGACAAGTCAAATATACAGTGATTTATGAAGGCTACCGTGTCACTGTTTATGTGGCTCTTGGCAAGTTTGGATTTCAGAGAAACACGCAACATGAGACTGACTCCTTTCATTGCTTTTTCTGGGGTGTATACTCTAGCTGCGTATTGGGGCTATTTTGGTTAGCACGGTTAGCTGTAAAATCTAATATTTGCTGAGAAAGTATTAAGATGGTTCAAGCGCTTCAGGGCCTGTCTTCCTTAACATGTTTTTTGTGCTGGCAGCGGCTATTTCCTATAAAAAACCAATGCAGGTTAGCGTTTTCAGCTGGGTTTTTTGTCCCTGCGCTCACAGTTGAAAATAATGAAACTTTTGGAACACCGCTGCGCTTGTCAATGTCACTTCTCCCTCACAGACCAATCAAAATCAAGAAGGGGCGGGCTTTCCGATATAAACTTTATCAACAACAATGGCAGAGGAAAAGCTTATACTTTTGTTTTTTTGAGGGTCAGATTTCCAGGTGTGGAGCGGCTGCTAACGCCAGGGCACGATTCTTTTACATCGTTTTTACGTTTACTTCTTAAAATGTTCTTGAATAAAAGCAAATATGAAACATATAGAGCGATGTACAATAGACTTATCAGTCACTACCAAAGGAAGCGGGAGTGCCGCCAGACAACTTTCGTAACCTAGCAACAGTGAGAAGCACTCTGAACGCAAAAAACACCCTTACTGCTCTACCCCACGGGATCCTTGTCCGCGGCGTTAAGTGTGCGTCGCCACCTCCGGAGTTGATCCCGCCCACTCTGGTCAATGTTTGTGTTTCCACGCCGGTCCTACGGCAGGACCGGCGTGTCCCAGAAGCGTCTCTCCGCTCTGCTCCGCTAAAGATACACGCCAAGTCTATTATTGACGGAGGCCGCTTCTAGCACGTGTCAATGATATTTCATATCATTTCAAAATAAAACACCATGTACAGACTCATGTTTTTAAGTAGTTTTTAATAAGTAGTGTACTCAGCCACGGTAGAAGCAAAAACATCACGGAATGATATCCAAATGAGCAGATAAATAACCTCGGAGGTGCAAACTGAACTGTTGTTTGTGTGTTGCTCTGTTTAAACATTGATGTTATCGCGTGATTTCGCAAATCTCGGGCGATAATGTCGTTCTCCCGCAATCCGGTGATCTCGCGAATCCAGCTGCTTGGACTGCACTGCGGTCCGGAAAAGCCTCCTGCGGGGTAGGGTGCGCGCCGTCTGACAGACCAGAACCGCGGCGGACACGGATCCTGTGAGGTCCAGGCCTCAGCGAACGAAGGCCCTTAGTTTTCTCTTTATTGATTCTCTTGACTTCAATAATGGATGACACTGATTATCTGATGTAACATTATCAAATCCTATGAATCTATATAATTTTTTACTGACTGGACTGATTGACTGAATGATTAGTTTTGGTCTTACCTGTAAATGAGGTTTGACGTAAGCTGAGTTTCACATAGACGGTGATGGCCACACAGCTCTGCAGGACCTGCGTGCACACACACCAAACACAAGAAAACACAGTAAGAAAACATAAAAGACCCTCGAGTACAGCTAGTGTAAAAGATTTATGATTGTTACATAAAGAATTTTATACAATCACAGAGCAGTCGTCCTCTGAGGGCCACCTGTATACTGGAGTTTAAGTTACTGTGAACACCTGTTATGTCTCAAAGTTACAATAAGGACCGCTTCAGACGTATCTAACAGCATCAAACGAGCACGTTTCTACAAATTCATGCAGTATAACTAAGAGTAAGCTTTTCTTTACGCCGAGCAGCTTGTGTTTGTTTTGATTTTATTTGATGTATCAAGTTAACTGAAACATAAATCAAGTCACAAAAAGAGGCACATATACGTCGTCTCTTAATCATTGTTTTCTGTAGTTCAGACTAACAGGCCGTATGCCAGGGATTGTACATTTTAATAGGACGTGTGATTTGAGGGTCAGGTCGTTCCGATTCCCACCTGCAGAGCTGGAAAATTAAACTCAAATAAAAATTCTCTACATAAACACGACACTCTGGGCGGGTCCATTTCTTCATCTCTAAGAAAAACACAGCCTCCAAAACACTGTAACTCACACTGGATTCATTTCACACAGCGTTTCTTTTTATTGCCACCCAATAAACCACTCAGGCCTTATGCATGCATGTGTGAGCGAGTGTGTGTGTGGTTTTGTGTGTCCGCCTGTGGCCTTTTTCTGCACGTGTTATCCTCCACGGTCCGAACCAGCGTTTAGACAAAGAGGTCGATTCATAGAAGGTGTTAAAAAGGCCGGATTGTCCATAAATCAAAGCTGGACAAACTTTAATACATCCCGCTCACACAACTGGTGGAAAAAGAAATTAAAATTACAACATTTTACTGAAATAAAGGTGCCATTCAGTTAGTGACAAAGAGAATGACATGCCTTGTGGTAATAACTGAGGGTCAAAAAATTCCAGAATAATACTTCGTTTAGCTCACAGTGCTGCAGTAAACTAAAACTGTGTTTGAATAGCTGTGACTGAGCACAAGCCTCATCCACACTGAAATCAATGTATGTGTGTTTGTATAGAGCTTGTTCAAGATAATGAAGGAGAAACATCATTACGTTTATATGAACTTATAAGCAAGGCCTTGTCTTTACTGTAAGAAGAGGAGCTGAATCGATTAATCAAACTCATCTTCTTGGCAGCTGCTCTGTAGACAGAGAGCATCTGTTTTAAAACAGGCTGAACGAACACTGGTTGTGGCAGCAATGAATATCAAAGTAAAGATGATTAAAACTGGGGACAATGTTTGTATAAGCCAGAGGGATGACACCGACTAGGCTCCAATCTGATGGAGAAGCTCAAAAGTCAGTCCTTGTTTACGCGACGATGTTGTGAAACAAAATAATCTTTATCTGTTTGACCTGAACAGCGAAGGGGCAAACAAACCCATTATATAGGCAAGTATGAGCACTCTTTCAAACAGAAGCACCAGAACATGAAAGAGAAAAACCCTGTCACAACATTAATATTGATAACCCGAGGGTGTTTTAAACCCTGAGGTATCCACCTCATCTCACCTGCAAGCCAACAACCAGTCATTTTACCAACCGAGCGAAATATGCTCAGTCTACCTCTCGTCTGATCTGAGGTATGCGGGAAGCTGAAAATGCCACTGCAGGTGTCGGTTTACTCTCCAGCCTTCAGGTATCAAAAGCAGGCGTGTCATGGCGAGAGCCAGGCGGTGTGCCAGACACTTGGTTTGTTTCTAAAAAGGATCAGTGAGGCGGATTACCGCCTAAATCCCTTCTTTCACTGAGTTCCTACAAACTGTCATTTCTCTCTTGGCTTCACAATAGCCAATGAAAACAGTGACAGGTAGGGTGACTGCAGGAAAGAAGTAGCCCACGGAGATGTAGGGAGACGCACAAAACATTACCTGCGCGCGATGTCTTGTGCAGTGTTCTTCTATTAAAGCACTGCATGTGTTTGGTTGTGACACTAATTCTTATTTATGTGAAAGTTTGCATTTGTGAGTTTGCACTATAATAAGAAGCAAAATGTTACCAATCAAATGTTAATTCAATCTCAACGGCCCGAGCAGTTTCCTCTAAAATGAACAGGCTGCAAAATCAACAACTGGTGCAAAAGTCTAAAACATATACAACGACAGCAACACGCTGCAAATGAAAATAAAGTACTACAAAAAGCAGAAACACACAATGCACCAAACGTGCTGCAAATACAGAGACAACGCAAAGTCAAAAACACACAAACCCAGAAAACACATGCAAAAGGAAAACGCCGCAAATCCAGCCATCACAACGGAAGTGCTCCAGGCCTGTAGGGGGCGCTCGGTGGAAGAGTGAAGAGCAAGAGCTAAGTGTTGCTTTCTCAGTTTGCCGTGCAGCTAGCGGTACTATTAACTGCACGGCTAGCTGAGATCCTTAGCCAACAGAAGCTACACACAAAAGCATTGTTTTTGATGTTAATGCATTTGTTTATGCTTTTTTCCAGCACGTTTTTTCCCCCATGTACAGCGTGTATCTGTTGTTTTGTTTTTCACTTATGTATGTGTTTTTTAATATGCATCGTTTCTAAACTTGCAGCCTGTTTCTTCTCATGGAAACTGTTTGGGCCATTGCAGCCTGATTGCCCTTATCGCCTACCGTACATTGAAGCTAGGACTTTGCACATTTAAATCTCAAAGGTTGTAAAAAATGTGGGTGTGAAATAAATGTACAAATTAGCCCAATACAGATGTGTGAAGAATGGTACACCCATTCATGAAAGGAGGAGGATAAAGAATTGAAATTGGTTGCGTTCTTTGGGCATTATTTTCAATTTCATTATATAGAAATAACAGATAAAAATGGCCGACATGACCAAAGGTCATGCTAAAAAATACACCCATAATCCACATATTTTAAGTGCCACCCACAGGGTGCTGAGCCACAATACTGGAGCAAATTTTTCCGATCTATATGGGTATGAACTCTTTAGCTGCAGCCCTGTGCAGACTTATTTTTGGGTGAGTGTGATCTATTTGTCCTGCTGAAATAAATCCCATATATGGAGGCAGAGGGGGTGTCCACACACTTTCCCATGCACTCCCATTTTAAGCCAGTGCATCTATAACAGTGCGATCAATAAACGCCCACTGCCAAATCTCAGCCCATTCTAAAAACCGACATGCCACCCACCCTTCACCATCTCCACGGCTGTCCGCTGAAACAGTGCAGCCATACAGGTTCGACTAAATCCTAGAAAACCATTAAAAGAAAACACATGATCAAATTCATGTGAGTCTGTAAATAGCCAAATGTCTGAACAGAAGATTGATTCATACTTTCGGGTAATGTGGCAATCACTCAGCGAGCCCGGCCTTTTAGCCTGCACACTCACACAGCACACGGCTCTGAGGCACTTCTGTTAGACGGGCTCACACACACACACACGCAGAAGAACACACGCATGCACCCCACCCACATGGTAAAAAGTGCTCAGCAGCGATCATTTTAAAACATGTATGTCTACCTGGCAGAGCGCCTGATGCCCGGGGCCCAGGCCCTCCGATGTGAAACCCACACACACACTGTGTTTGAGACAAAAATCTCAAATCTAAACCAACATTGATCCAAACCTAAATAAAGCCGGACTGAAGGACTGCAGTGTAGCATAGCATGTGAAACAGGTTACATTAAATAGGTGATGTACTACAAGCCGGTTCTGCTTTTTACACTTTCTTCCTCCGTCTTTATAAACTCACATTCATATAAAGCCCACATTTCACAGCCTGCAGCAGCAGCTCTGTAATTGTATTTACATTGACCTGGTTGGATTCAATTACAATGATAACCATCCTGCTCATTTACAGGCCATACCTCCCCCCTTCACAAACAGAGGCTGCTACTTTCAAATACAATTTCACAACTGGACATTTACATGTTACAAAGACAGAAAGGGAAAAGGCAGAAAATGGTAAAGGTAAATAATTGGGAGAAGGGAATTAAATGTGTCCAAGTCCTGGAAAAGACCAGAAAGAGACTGTTAGTGAAGAGACTTTATTAATCTCTGAGGGGAAATTAAATGTCACTCTGTTCTTATAAACATACTACACACACATAGGCCCAAATACACACATGCACAAACAAAACCCTATGGACAGGCATTGATGGAGAGATGTCAGAGAGAGGGGGCTGCACATGGACATGCGCCCCAAGCAGTTGGGGGATTCGGTGCCTTGCTCAAGGACAACCTTGACAGTGCCTAGGAAAGGAGCTGGCACCTCTCCAGCTACCAGTCCCAATTCATTACTGGGTCCGTACCAGGACTTGAACTGGCCACCCTCCGGTTCCCAAGTCCCTACAGACTGAGAGAGACAGAGCTACCGTCCATCCAAAAATCACTATTATTACAGGTTTAGACCAAACCATCATTTACAAGGGGGGGAAAACATCAGCAACGTCAATAACAAATGTATTATTCTCGGGAGGACAGGATAGGAGGTACTTTATTAATCCTGCTCATTTGAATAAAATTAGAAGATTAGAGAAAGTCTGACAACAAAGGGTTAAATGTTATTGACAATAGAAAGAAGACTCCTGAGAAAGAACAGGGAGTGAGACTGAACTGATACTGTAATCATTAAAACAAGCAGCACAGTTCGTGTCATCCAACTACAGTAGGAAACAAAGCTCACACACAGATCTGCATGTCAACTTGAAATTGCATAGTGTGTGTGTACGCGTACACACTCGCAGCTTCATTCAAAATTCAAAGAGTCACGGAAGTGGAACAAAATGTCAAGGATGTTCATCTTTTTATTTTAGATTGCCTAATGAAAAACACTCCCAGGGTCTATTTATGAGACAATGGCAATATCAACGCCAGCAGCACAAAACAGGGGGTTTTAATTCTCTCAGGCCAACTCCTGCCAACTCCAATAAAACCCAGGCAGCCGTACTTTGCATGAAGCCTGACCTCAGCGGAACTTTTCCCCTTTTGCTCAAACCTTTTCGATGCAATATAGATACAGTGTTTCCAGCACAGATGGTAGATGTTATCTCTGAAAAGGGAACTTTATAAAATTCAACCTCTGTTTCCCATTTAGTGTCACTGCTCCAAACGCTGCAGTTGGTGTACGTGTCTGTTTGTAGCTTTAGCTCTCTATAAAGATGTTGTTAGTGAAAATATCCCTGTTTATTCTGCTACCTGATGACAGTCCGCAGGAGGACTCACCGAAAGAGCATCCTGTCAGTCACAGCGTGCGCAGACCACCCTGCAGGCTCCACCTGCCAGGAGACGTTGCCTGCGTTTGCAGAAGTTTGACTGACATGCTGACGTTGGTTGCTGGTGTGATGTGTTTCCCCAGAAAACACCCCCGGAGGTGTGAAGTACAGTATGGAGTCATGAACAGGTTAGAGCTGTGTGTGTGTATGTGTGTGACGGTCAGTGCAGTGTGAATTTTAGGAGGTGTGTGAGATACAGAGCAGCATTTTAAAGGATGTGACTCATTACTGGCTCTATAGACCCCTCAGTGTGGACCTTCTGTACCGAGAGACTCAAAACAAGGAACAAATCTATTTACCTGCCAGGTTACCGAATCTTTTCCGCCTGTTCGCTCTGGAACATTTTTTCACCTCATCACGTCGAGGCTGAAATGTGTTGTTCAAAAAGAACCTGCGTAGTTCACCAGGTTAAGACTGTGCTTTTTGGACTTTAAGGTGTCCTGTTACATTAAATGAGCTGTGACGACGCCCCCTTAATTGTAAAACAAGTTTGATGGATGCTCCACGTTTGGAGGATCAAAGATGGCCGAAACCTGAAGCACATCAACAAATATCCAACCAGTCTGTAAATCTGATATCCCTCCTCTTTTTGGCGTCTCTTCCCTCCTTTTATTACACAAAAACAACAGACGGACTCCGACACATAGCTGAGGGGACCCTCCGTGTAATCACATGCTCCTCCTGAGCAGATCTGGGGAATTAATCTCTCGTGTCTTAAATCAGTGACGAGGTGAAATGTTTGTCAACTGTACCTGCAGTTCAGAGAGTTCACGTTGTTCTCCCTGAGTGTGGGCACGTTTTAGCAGCCGACGTTATGTAAGAAATGTACGACTGAAATCAATTCATATATCTGATGTAAAAAATGACATTAAATACGACCCAAACATTTTAAAAGTTGCCTCTTTGGTTAGAAACAGAAGTTACGCCATGCTGCTGCAGAGCCCTTCCATGCAGTGGACCCACTCACTGCTGTCATAGAACATTCAATATGCGAGGCCCTCCCTACCTGCCCCGCAGTCTGACTAAAGCCCAAAGAATGTGCAGAAGGAGAGCAGAAGAGAGACAAGAAAATCAAGTTATCTGACACTCCGAAATTGGAATTACAAGAAATCACAACGACGAACCAGAAGAAAATGATGTTTTTGTTCTCTGCTGTGATGCGTTTGCTGTACTTCCACGGTGCAGTGTAACAGCAGCTATGTTTAGATGTGCCTTATAATGTTGTTAAGGCCAGTAATTAAGTAAAGCCTAACTCCGATTAATTGGTTTACATGGTTTAGTGAAGGTATAACACTGTCCCTTTCAGTGTTTTAATTAGAATGAAAAAATGTGCCAGTACGCTAAATCAGCAAACTGCCTGTCCCATGCACGTGTTGTTCCTATAGGGAGAGGGTTTTCTGTATTATTAGATACATTGAAGGCTTATAGGTGTTTTAAAAGGATAGAACTATATATAAAGTCGATTCATAGTTTCACATATAGTAATCTGCAAAGCTGAATTTTGTTAAGTGGAAAAATGCTTTTTAGATTGAGTGTTATTTCCTCCCAAATGTAATTATTTAATTGATCTGATGAATTAGGGACAATTTTATATTCAACCAAGGCACAAAACACAAGGTCACAAAAACAGACATATCATAGTATTTATGGCGGGCTTTTTTAGCACCTATTGCTGTGGTTAATTGAGGTTGATGCCTGACATGAAACTGTTTTAGTTACAGAAATAACCTCAGAGATTTTCATGTAAATAAATGTCTGTTAAGTCACTATCAATCACCGAATGAGGTAACACAACGGTGATTGAGCCTATGGCCCACTGATGAAAGCCTTTACATTTGCAGTATTACAGACTGGGTGTCTGGTGTAACAGTTAGTGATTTCCATCACCCAGCAGTGGTTGGTCTGCCAGAGAGGTTAGTCGGAGCTAAGCGGCTGCTTTCCCGGTCTCTGCAAGTGTTGTGAGTAAACAGTAATCTACTATGGCTGAACAAACAAAGAAAAAGACTACAGATACAACTTCAAAAATAAGTGAAAATCCAAAGAAACAGAAACAAATTTGAAAGCAAACAGTCTAAAAAGGAAAGCGACTGTCAGCGAGGAAAATCAAGAGTTACAACCGGAGCCAAATGTGGACGTCACACATGCAACACTGTTTATACATCTGGGAAGTGTGCTCCTGCAATTACCATTTATCGCTATAGGTGCCGCCAAAGAGAACGAAACTGAGATCTTTGAGATTACAACTTTAAAATAACTCCAACTTACGTACTGTGCTTACACTGGGGTTGTCAAAATGTCCCATACTTCGATACTCTTCAATACCATGTGTTTCAAAACGATACAATCTCAGTTAGTTTTACGTTTAATAGTGCCAAAAAGTAGCGAAGCTTTAAAAAAACAACAGATCTACAGTCAGACTTTCAACCCAAAGCTGCCGCCAGCAAAAGAGAGAGAGCAGGTGTGGTCGAGTGACATCGACAGGAAGTGAAGAGAGCGACCTCCGTTAATGTCAATAAAGCAGTAAAACACAGAAATTAGACATTATTTTCTGATTGTTTCACAGCGGTTACACTCTAAACAACAAATTAACACACCTCCTTACAACCGTAGGAAGGTACGGGGCTTTGCCTTTATAGGCCGAAGTTGCTTCTCTTCCTGCCGACTGTGTGCGTCTCTGATCTGCCCTCTGTCACACCTGGAGCGACAGCAACGTCACAGCGGACTGTTCTCATTCACAGAACAGCAAATTTAGACGTTTTGGGAAGTTCCTTTCATATCTTATAAAGAGGCAAAAGTTACAATAGTGTCTGTTGCAGACAGACAGAGAGCAGAGCAGAGAGACAGCCATGTCACCTTGGCGCTCCGCTTTCATTTAGTCCCGACCTGCAGACTGCTAGTTGAGCTTCATACCACTGCCCAGGCCAGAAATGTCCCAAACACTTCTACTGGATTATTACAAACAAGAAAATTACCTCACTTTTTGTTCCTAGGACTTCTATTTTTAGTGCTGTGGTATTGAAACAGGTATCAAGTAACGTTTTTTTTAGTAGTAAGGTTGTTTTTAGATTGCAGATGGATGGAAGGATGGATGGCCTGTCTAAATAAAAAGCAGACAGCAGACACACAAGCAGACTGAAAACAACATAGAGAGGTAACAAGAGGGGCACAGTAAAGAACAGAAACATGTAAAACTAATTCATTCCGGATGAAAACCAATCTTGAAGGAGAGCCACTTCACCTTGAGAACGCCTTGTGGCAACAAAACCGTCCACAGCCTCCAGATTAGCCTTAATTTCCTGCAGCTGAAGGCTTGGCCATGGCACAGCTCAAACAAGTTTTCATTGCTTAATTGCATATATTTGCAAAGGGTCAGGAAAAGGTTTTGAATCTGGAATGACAGTAGCATCCATGCCAGCATAGACGTGAAGAAGACAAACAAATTTCACTGTGTTTGGTGTATTTCAGAGTGGATAAGTATCATGTGCAAAGTTAAGGAATCTTCTAATAAATCTTAAGGACATCGTAAGTGTAAGCAGATTACCGTAGATGTTTCCAATGAGATAAAAAAAAGAACATTGTAGTGCAAACGGTACGACACAGAAACGTACCCAAACATATGTAACTCTTCCCACTTCTTGGAAGTACAGTAAAGAGAAATGTGTGAGTGTTTTAACACGGGCTATTTCAGTCAATCTGTTAAAGCATTCATTGTTTTACCAGCTGCATGTTGAATATTCCATTTATATTTTATTTGACATTCTTCACCCACCTCTGTTGAGTTTAAGTTCACCCAGCACAGCCTCTCATATTTGTCTGTGCCAGTCGGAGCTTATTAAATCCGAAAACTGAATATAAACTTTGGTCGAATGGATTGTTTTACTGTTTTATGAGTGTGTGCCTCATTTCTAAGCCTTTTTTTTTTGCACGATTGTGAAGTGACAAGATGTCAAACAACATATGTAGCTGAGTCAAGTTCCTGGCACCAGAGCCTTTTACAGTTTGGGAGCAATAACATCTCTGGCAAAGGGAAATTATTCCCACTGTAGGAGCCAAGTACGAACTGGAGTTAGTGATCAAGGACACCAACGGGGTAATTCTCCTTTAACACCAACGCTCGCTGGTCCAAACATGTTTCTCAACACTTCGACTCATTTACACAAAACCTCATGACGAATAATAGTCAACGCCAGTGGGTTACGTAAAGTCTAACTTAAACCTACACGTATCAATTAATGTATATTTTGAAGACATGTCATAATTAGATGGTGAGTCTGCTTTGTTCTGCCAATCACTGGACAAGTGTGAAACCTTTTACACAAAATACAACCCACATCTGATGCAGCTAAAGTGTTGGCGTAAAAGGCGAATATATCTGGATAGAAGTGCAATAACAAGTGTCTCTTTCCCCTTTTTCTTTATGCGATGAAATTATGACTCATTTCAACCCGAAATCATCCAAAAACACAAACTTTTAAACATTTCTAGAGTCTCTGAAAACATTAGCCTGTCATATAAAATCTACTGGCTCACCACTAATTCTCCATCATTTGCTCCCTACTTTCCATCTCACACATTTTCAGACAACAAAGGACAGCCTCGTTTGGGTTGGATTTTCCCCCCTTCTTTTTCCCCTCCAGGCCGCCGCAGGCCTCGTAAATGGCTCCAGACGTGAGGACTCTGTCCACCATCTGACAATGATTAGGACACGGCCTCGATGAATACAAGTAGAGCCTGCACACTCAATTGCTGCAACACACCTTTATATATAAACTAAACATGCCACCCACAAGTTTCTAGATTCAGACAATCGGCGCTGGAGTGATGAAGTTTGATGTACTTTTTTCGCACCACTTGGAGCGACATCTATTTTTTACAGTGTAGAAATGCAAACAAAGTGGAGAGGTGTGCCCAGATGATTGGGTTTAAGTCGACGCATGCTGTGTAAAAAGTTGTAGACTGGTAAATACATTTCTAAGAACATATTAGCATGCTTTGTCATCCATTTACAGCAGCCATATCATTTCTCTTTCTCTGTCCATCTGTCTTTCCTCCATTCTTTTCCTTTCTTCCTTCCTTCTCACATACCCAAACACTAGGTCTCTCTCTTTCCCTCTCCTCCACCCAGACATCTGATAGTGATTAGAGCGCAGCCTCAGAAACACGACTCACTTAACTCTCCGCTATTAAGTGACTTGGTACCACTGACATAATTTGTTCATCTGCACATAGAATTAACCGACACACACACACACACACACAGATCCCTTAAAGACAGTCGATGAGGCGCATGAACACACACACATCAATGTAAGCTCTCCCTCCTTCCACCCTTATGCCCCCATTTCAAGCAAGACCCTCATCCTGTCCACCACCTCCCCTCCCTCCATCTGCAGTCCCCTGGAACAGAACAGTCACGGCTGTGTGCACCGTTGATTAGCTAGAACCTGAACCCAGTGGCAACAGTGGAAAGCTCAGTGTTCGTTATTGTGTTTCCTTTCGAGAGAGGGAGTCGCTGACAACTTGGAGTTCCCCGTCCTATTACCTTATCTTTAACTAATGTAGGCCTGACATTTAGGCAACTTTCTTTGTTACTAAGATACGCTTTCTTTAACACAACTGTCAGCAGGATTCAATGGCCGAGAGCAGAGATGACCGGAGTTGAAAGAAGAAAGAAGAGAAGAACTTCAGAGAAAGAGCATGTGTGGATGTGTACAGTGGCCTGGGGTTGTAATTGTGGTATGTTGTGCGGTGAACTTGTGTGCATGCAGGCCATGGTTAGTGTGTGTGTGTATGTGTGCATGAAGTTATTTGTTATGGCTAATTCCTTAATCCCACAACATGTGCTTGAAACCTGCAACAGATGCCTCAGAGGAAAATTGGCACACACACACACACACACACACACACACACACACACAGCAGAAATCACAATGCACTGCTATCATTACTATTAATCCCTGTTCACTGATCCTGCTGCAGCCGCTCATGTTGGAACATGAGAGCTCTATAGGAACAGGGTTTAGAGGACACACAAAGAATTATTTGCCCTTGTCGAGCAGTAAGCTTTGGAAAAGATACTGTGGTATGTTTAAGAGTGGTTGTGACAAATCCGCCCATTTTTATTCGGCTTAATGAAATCTTTAAATAGACGAGAATCCTTACAGCGAATTATCAGACAAACGTACTGATGCCTGCCGACCTCCTGATCACTGTCTGCTTCTCGGTCTGCTGCTGATATAACTAAGCTAGCTGGCAGCTTTACAGTGATTCATAGTGGTTAATCTTTTTCTATAACATGTGAGTAGAAATGAAAGACACAATGCAACACATCACTGTCAGTATGTATGAAAACATCCAGTTACCAATTTCTAGCATTCAAAATATAATGAAGTTAGCTAAAGATTGGTGAGATCTAACTAAAGACATATAAGAAGTTAATTAAGCCCCCTTGTTGTCACCCACTGGTTTATGGACTGCCGTTTTAAAGCCTCGAGTTTGGCTGTCGCCATCTTGGTTTTTTAGGACACCACATTTGGTCGCTCACCAACATCTCCAGTGCGAGAGATGTCTAGCCGTCTTCTCTGATGGGACAAGCCAGAAGGTCTCACTCCAATGAAAAGATTAGCACAAGTAAATGGATGCAACCCTGAACGAGCTAATAAGCCAGGAATAGTGTGTAGACACCAATACCTGCTAATTAGTGCCAACATGTGAAAAAATAAAATACCAAAATTCCAGGTACTGAGGAAAACTAGAGTTAGGACAATTAACATGTTATCTGTCTGATATTTGCATTAAGAATTCCACCACCACAAACACAGCCAAGAAGTTCAGTGGAATGGATCGGCTGAGGTGACACCTAGCAGACGGCTAGTAGCACCCTGCATGTCACTCGAGATGTTACACCCCAAAGTATGCATGATTTTAACTCTTAATATAATTCAAGTGGGTGAGCTATATAGAATAAAAAATGTGTTTTGTACAGACTGACATGTGTTTGGTTCGGCTGTCAAGTTGTGCATTTTAACATTGGGCTCTATGGGGATCGACTCGCTTTAGGAGCTAGCTTCAAGTGGCCTTTAGAGGAACGATATCAGTCCCATATCATGTGTCATCTGCTACTGAATGCAGAGTAGAAAGGTATTAACTTTATGCCTTTGAGCATAAAGCGTTGCAGCGATGTAGGAGTGTCGGGAAAGTGCGGGGCTTCTTTTCTTTTTTTCAAACAGGAAGCTGAGTGGACATGGTTCAAGGGTTTCTACTTGTAAAAACATCGCTCCCAGCATATCACATTGAATATAAAACCTGTGAGCATGTGGTGCAAGTTCGTGTGTACCCACCCACACACACACACACACACCTGTTTGGTTATGAACGTGAACCCGGAGATGCTGGTACCACACATGTGAGGGTGTTTTTTTGTGTGCAGGAGAATATCCTGTATGAATGTTTGTGTAAAGGGAGGTAAACAATCACACAAAGAGGGAGAGAGTAAAAGTTTACTCAGCATAAATAAATAACGAACCTTTTCATGGAAGAAATCTTGATGAGTGATACTTCCTGCACAAAGTCTTAATGTGGTGGCAATGTGTCCAATCACTGTGCGTGTGTGTGATGCTTCATATGTAGTCATCTGCTTGATGCTGTTTGGCTGAAACCTACAGGGGCCTGTTAGGGACATCTGGTCTCTCTTGGACTCTGAATTTGGATCTCGATGTCCCCCTGATCTGGTGAAGCTGATTTGGTGTTTGGCATCAGGTCATTGACTTTCTTTTTTATGTTTTATATCACATAATAACATCTGCAGAGAGCAGGCATCCTCCTACAGTATCTGGCATGATGTAATCTATACATTTTATGATCCCTAACCGAGAATCTACTCCCTGTTATTTGCCTGCAATTAAACACATCCATTGTCTCTAAAGAAACTATATCAGACTAGTTCATAAATATCCTGTTCATGATCATCTCACCAGCAGATGTCAGTGATCAACAGATCCCCCTCTGGCTGCATTTCAATGAACTGATTCAATAATCATTACAGTGTTGCTCAGGACAAAACACAAAGACTCCCAGAGGCCTTCTTCACATCGTAATTGCTTTGTGAGATGGATATGTATAAATCCACCGGATGTGTAAGTGAAGAAACAGGCCCCCTCGAGATTTGATTTCACATGCATCAGATTCAGTATCTAAGGGGCCAAATTGGATTTGGTTCCAATCGGATTTAATTACTCTGGAATAATGACTTTGGAAAACACATTGACGAGGCCATCATGAATTTATGCCTCGTGGGAAGGTGGTGTCTGCACCGGCAATGTGGACAGCCGGCAGCACATCGATGATGTGACACAGAACAGTTCATGTGCAGCAGCAGATGGAGGAGAGAGAGACAGACAGGGAGACAGAATAACAGCGACTAGTGGTTTCTGAGTTTGATTATACACATTATGGCCCATCCTCTGCCAAAGACACATCTGCACAAATCAAAGAAAGCCATTTATCATTCCAGTCCTAAATGCACGCCTGTGGACGGCATGTCAGTGAAGGATGACGGAGGTGAAAGAGAGAAAGGCAGACACAAGACAAAGAAGCGACGACAGAGAGGTGCAGAATATTCCCTTGACCTTGAACAGCTACGATTTATTTTTCCACTTAATTATACTCTTTCCTCCACTTTGCCTCTGCCAGTTTGACCGACTGGCTGCGAGACACTTAACAAGTCTGTGTACCTCATGTTCACCTTCACGCTGGACGCCTAAATACAAAAGGTTGGTCAAAATAAAAGGTGCATAAGGCGGTCAGAAGTCTCAAGTGAGACTTGAGCAAATCTCAGAACTGCTCATGTGTTCTACCCAGCCCATCTTTTAAAACGGGAAGTCAGGGTTTTCCATCACTCAATTTGACCTTTGACCTCTCAGACATTCTGAGAGAATTAATTACTGGCAAGGCCAACACTTGAAGTATTTTTCTCTGTCTCTCTGTGACAAAAGAAACTGACATGTGATACCGCTCTCTATCATGTGTGACTCATGTGAGCCTAGGTTACCAAGTCTTTCCATATTATATTGAAACATACCTTCAAGACTGATAGCCAGGCCAACAGCTCTGTATGTAACCTCACATCTAAAAGTTTTTAGTAGTGAGGGGATGTCTAGACCAAGAGGTGAGGGCACTTCCTGGAACATTGACACTTGCTCATAGGCAAATATTTCTCTTCTTTTTGATGGAATGGCACCTCAAAAGGAGGCACCGTGAAAATTGGGGGTCTCGGGGTTTGGAGGGCAGGAGGGATGAAATTGTCCCAAAGTGGATCCAGATGTTATCTTTCCCTCCACAGTCCTCTTTTTTTCTGAAGTCCCGCACTCATCACTCCATCATTTCTTTTCTTTTTTTTCCCTTTTCCTTTGAGTGAACAACAGGCCCTGTGATTACTCGAGGAGGGAATGAGCCAAACAAAACACAAGAAGACAGAGTTGGGGTCTACCAAATAAAGAACAGCCTCATAGTTCAAAGCCAGACTGTATGCGGGTTAAAGCACCCCTAGGGCTCAACTGGTTTATGTTTGTGATCCGGGCTGTTCTTATCAACGATACACAGGTTTTTTCTTTCATCATCAATACATGTATATTGTAATATATATCAGGATATATAACACCAAAAACTAGTTGGTGATTGGAGACAATGACAGATGTAAACGGTTTAAAAAAGGGTGCAGAGACCAAAACAACAAAGAGTAAGGAAACTAACGGGGAGTGGCTGAGCTGTTTGACCTGTGTGACTGGTAGAGTGGTGAGAAAAAAACAGCCAAATAATGAGACCAGAAGCTGGCTGGTAGCATGTTTTAACATTCGCCCTGTGGGTCACAGGCCTCAACTGATTCTGTCGGCTATTACCCGGGCTTATAAATCATCATTTAAACATGTTTTATACTATTGAGCTATGCTCCTATCAGTACAAGACCACAAAGTTCGTCATAGTAATTTGCTGATTACTATGATCTCCCTTTGGGTCCTGGAACTGTCAGAGGGCTGGAACATTTCAAGTATTGTTTCTAAAAGGTGCTGATGCCAAATCATTCAAAGGAAAAAAGAAGGGGAACACCGAGGGAGGAGTGTCTGAACTGTGCGCCCTGTGTGAATTATAGAGCACTGGGACAGAATAACTCCATCATGAGATCAGGAGAGGTTGTGTGTTTGAATGTCCACCCTGAGGGTGAGCAGGAGCGTAATGGAGCTGAAGATTAGGATAATGGGACTGTGGGGCAGCAAGATCTGGCTCTGAAATGATAAGACAGACGTGAAGATAAATGCATGCTACCTGTATTATACCCCCTATACACTAACGCAATTACACACAAATTTAGTCACTCTCTCCCATTAGCTATAATGCAGCAAATGCAAATTCTCTGCTCATCACAGACACAATTATCATAATCGTCATAACACCTGTGCCTACTTCATGTATGAACACTCACATTAACACATGACTTACATGCAGGCACTTCTGCCTTTGACCAAAAAGAAAGAAATCTGAACTTTATCATCTTACCTGCCTGTAGAAACAAATTCACACATGCACACTACTGCAGCTTCCGTGAGTCCTCATTAGTTTAGCTCTCTCTTAAGCACACATCTCAGGATAGTCCATCACACTAAACTGGAAAATTCAAGTACGCTGCTCCCTCTGCTTTAAATCAACTGCAAAGTTATTTTAATCTTCTGGTTTAACTAGACGCATTTTAAAGTCTTGGCCAGGACACTCTTGAAAAAGCAATTATTAATCTAACTGAGACTCTACTTCTGGTTAAAAAAAGGTTAAATAAAAAAACTATATAAGGCTGTAACTCATAACGCACAGTATGAGTAGCGTGTGTGATGTGCAGTAGAAAATATGTTTGGGTTTTGTGCCAATGCTTGTCTCATTGCATACTTGTTTGATCATATCAAAAGCCACACAGACAATAGATCATAATTTCAAACGTAAAAAAAGGTCAAATGTTTAACTCATCCCAGCTTCAGAGGACAACAGAGGGAAACCCGATGGGATCCATGTGTGTGAAGACAAAGATCTCACTCACACATAACTGTAGGATAGAGGAAATATAAAAGGATATTCATGTTTGAATTTCTTGAGCTTCTGACGGCTGACAGAGCCTTTTGTCAAGGTAAAGTACACAATGTTGAGAAGCTCACAGCACTGAGAGATTAGGAGGAATGGTATTTACCTTAAGGAAAATGTGAGTGAGGAAAATAATAATTCACCTGCCCACATCTGCCCTCCATAAATCTGGACAAATCCAACCCGACTTCTGCTAACATGTGAGAGCCAGAGAGCCCGTCTGTCTGGCAGACAGTGGAGTTCTTTCTTGGCCTCAAGTGTCGCCTTAAATGTTGTCTTCTGTTATCCAACCTTGGCTGTTTGTCTTGTGATAAACACAGAGCGTCTGAACATTTGAATAAAGCTGACTCACCCACATTGTGTGTGGTTTTGTACAATTCATATTCAAAATGAAAAAGTATTTGTCCCTTATGCATGGATACATATAATGTAACTAACCATTACATTGGGAGTGAAGCATGTTTCCAATTTTATTCCTGTTCTTTAACTTCTTCCTGTACAGCCGAGGCTGGCAGAAATCTTGCAGCAACATGCGTCATTGTCAACAGTATGACATGGACAACGTAAACTAAAACACTACGATAATCACTATTTCAAGATCAGAAAAACTGCACTGTGATTGTACTATTGCTAACTGGCACAACTGGTACAGTTTGCATCCCATAAGACTTGGCGAGCACTACAGTGTAGAAAATAATGAATTAGTGAACAAGCAACATCCATGTACAACTAACACAATCAATACAAATTCTGTTACAATTACTAAGTTTTTGGACTTGCCTTTAACCTTTATGTACTTTCAGTCCACCCATTTCATTAGCTGCCATATTTGCTTTCTTGGGTCTCAGTTTGAACCAGCTTAATCCTCCATCAAGTAAGTGTCCAAACTCTCAAAAAAACTTGTTACGACTGCCAAAGTACAAAACTGTGTAGCCACATCTAAAGAAATGTGGGTTTTCCATGCTGATTAAGAAAGGGACCTGACCAAGATCATATTGGGACTTTTTATGGTCACAACTCTTACAGCTCAAGTTTCCAGCACTGTTTCAAAATGAAGGCAACATAAATAGGCAAGTGGCAAGTTTCTATAAATCACATTGACACTGTAATTAAGAAAGAGAGGTATATCTTCGAGAAGAAGGCCTCAGGCTCTGGGCTCTTATCTCTTTTTGATTGTAATCAACTCCATCTCTGACCTGAGGAAATTGGATATTAGAGAAACTGTCGTCAGGTTCATGTGAACAATTGCATACTCTTTTCCACACCTTTGCTTTGATGTCTTGCTTATCGTTCTGCATTGTATAATGCATTTCTTTAGATTGGTTTACCTGCCAGAAATACAGTGATAGGTTTCAAGTGCTTAAGGCATTTACATTTTTCTAAGTAAGATTCCTCTGAGGTGATTAATGAGAGGCAGTGGGAACTGGCAGGCAGTCAACACACTATATCAGATGATGATACTGTTAATTGTTTTGTTTTTGTTCTAACTGAAAGGTGTTTCTCATTTTCACTTCGACCTCACTTTGAATAAACTAAACAGAATCTACGTGACTTTATAGACTGAATGTTCTTCCATAGGGCCATTGTGTATGTAAATCTTCCCCTTTGACTATATTCTATCAGCCTTTTCCTCTGTGCTCCACTTATCTTCTCTCCAGACAGACAGAAATTGAGTTTGTTTTTCAGCAAATCTGCTATTCTTGGCCCACAGATTAGGCTCGAGTGGTGTGATCTAAATTTTCAGTGTCAGGCACTTTGTCTCACATCACGAGGTGTCTGAAGCTGTTAAGTGTTTCAACTACCCTCACTCCTTCTCTCTTACACACACACACAAACACAAACACAAGAAAGAAAATGAGGGAAGTTTTCTGTTTACAGCTGCTATGTGAAACTCAATTACACAGCCAATTGAGAATGTGGCTGTTTCACAGATTTGCGTGATGTGGTCCTGACCTAAATAAGATTGCTGCTCCAAGTGAAGCCTCAACAACTGCATGCACTTACAAGATTGACAAACAAGAAAAACATTACACACATACTCACACACACACACTCACATCTGGACCTCTGCTTTTCTCATTCATTTTTGCTGAGTGTTTTCCTGCATGGGTCCCTGGTGTTTCTGCCCCCAGACCCCTCAGATGAGGTGAGGTAAGATTCTGGAGCCACGGTATTATGCCATCTGGATATACATTTATACATGCATACCACTCATATGCACACATACGCACACTTACAGATATACTCTTGTCATAACCCACACTGACAAACACCTGGACCTGGTTACTGGACTCGGAGGGAGAGTTGAATACTGTGTGCATGCCTGTGTGTATATAAGTGGGGTCTATGGGGAATACTGGGCTGTAGGTTACTCAGCGCTGGAGGCTGTGTTGAGGTTCATTTTATTTTTCCTATGCTTTCCAAGCCCTTGAAGAAAGCGGCTCATTTTATCAAGTCTCAAAAACTAAAAGGTCATTGCTACTACAATATCCTTTCCTCCATATGCAAAAAAAGCTATACAAAGGAAGTCAACAGAGTAAAGTGATTGGAGGACTGCTGGAAATATGGGATTATAGGAGGTGTCAGTGTTAATATCTTTACAGAACTCATAAGAAAGCACTGGATGTATACCTTTCATGTAAACGTTTTCTTGTAACTAGGTTTCTCTACAAATTATTCATTCAAAATAGTTGGATGAAAGTTTTGGGAAGTTAAAGTGTTCCAAATGTCAGCAGTAGTCAAGGGTTGCAATGTGTGACGTTACATCTTTAACTGAGTAACACATCCAGCTGTTGTTCTCCAAATCTGCAAAAACTGGTGAAAAAGATTCACATTTTGTCATCCTTGTAAACTAGTCATCACATTAATCATGTGAGTCATTTAAAAAACTTTCTTTGTATCCCTGATGATGTAGTTTTATCAGCAACAAGTCTTTCTTTGGCATCAAAGCATAAAAGAGTTTTAGTTTTATGTTTATGTCTAGTTAGCAATGCTGTTCTTATGTTGTACCAAACAGCACATACTTACTTTACCCCCACATTCACAAAAAACAACAGACATCTTGGCCCCCAAAAATTAATCACTACATGAAAACAGATCTTAAGAGTTATACTAGCTCCCTTTTGAGACATTTTCCAGATGCATACAATAGCATCATGTTTCACTATGCCCTAAAATGTGAATGTTTATAAGAGACAAAAAACATATGTTCGGTTGTCTGAGCTAATGACAAATGTTGTGGTCCTAGAATATTAACTGTATTTTAGTATTAGTAGGCTATACTTTCTTGCTAGATAAGACAGAGTGGGTGTGCGGATACTCAAGTTCAGTTTTAGCTAAGCACTAATTGTAGATATTAGCTGGAAACAAGGTCACACCTGAAGGCAAACATGACTCTGCGCTAAAAAAAAAAAAAAAAGACGCTGGTATCAAGATATGGCCAAACTTTACGAACTCTTTTCTCTTAAACTTTTCTCTCTTATTAACATAAGTGTCGCAGCATCTACGCAGCAAGCTAACTTTACTCTGTCTCGAGCAGCCTCCTGTAAACAAGCCAATCGCACGTGCAGCACACTGTCAACACCTAGCAAACAACAACGGGCAACGCCTGTCAAACTTTCCAAGGTGATGGCACACAGTTGCGAAAAGAAACACACTGGACACGTATACGCAACGAAAACTGTACGCCTCTAATTTAAGCTTACTCACCTTTGGATACTTTCTTGTTCAATGGAGAGGAAAAGTTGTCCTCGGTACTCCGGGTGCAGATGCGAGTCGGTCTGTCTCCTCGCTAGAGTTGTAGCTTTTCTCCCTCTGAACCTCTCTCTCTCTCTCTCTCCCTCGCCCTCTGCACTCGCGCGCGCAGCCACACACACACACACACACACGCACACACAGGGTAACACGTTCGTTTCTGCACCTCTAAAATTCACTCGGCGGTATGAGGGGTGATTAATGCCACGGATCAAGGCGTGTATTTGCTGAGAGAGGTGACTGAGGGAAGTCATACTGTGAATGGATTCCACGAGCCACGCTCCTTCTTCGTGTCTAATAAAGATGAATTAATAAAAAATACCCAGGTGACTGTGTTTATCACTAATAATAATTAATTAGTATGGAAGTCAAAGAAAACACAATGGGCAAAAAGGTCTTCTGTGTTAAGAGAAGAATTGTTGTTTCTTTGGTAATCACTGTATTAGACTGAAACTTAAAGCATTTCATAGCCTTTCTCAAGTTATTTGTGGGTTATCGATTCAATAATCTATGACTGATGATGGATATTGTGTCTTCATCTACTCTCATTATACAAATTTTAAACCAAAATACCCGGGCCCTGCCATCTTTGGCTGGTTACATTTTTAGGAGCCAAAGACTGCACAGGAGAGATATGCTGGTGGAGCTGCGGTCACGATGTCCCGCCCTTTCTGCTAACCAAAATACATTATCTTGTACCGAAAAAAACATGAAGATCCCGCACGTCAGCATATTTAACGGCAGAACAGCTTCTCGTGGAAAGTTTAAAGTTCAATGTTTTCCTACCACATACGGCTCCTTCTGCAGCTCTCCTGTCTCACAGTATCCACTTCACCTCTCTCTATCTATCTATCTCTGACTCCTTTGACCTTTCTCAGCGTGGTGGAGACACGCGTTAAAATCTGAATTTCACACTGCTTAGGTCGGACTCGTCTGTACTGCCATGTGCTTTCTCAAGTAATAATACAGGAAGTTTAATATGCTAAGATAGTGTTACACTGACAGAAAAGAAAGCAAACAGAGAAACAAAGGATATTTCTCTTGGGGGTTTAAAAGCTCATCATTTATTAGACAACTCAGGTCACTTTTAATAGTTCTTTAAGTGCCAACTAATCATCAAGTAACAATGTATACCACGGTACACAGTACAAACCCACTTATGTCCCATACAGTAAAATTGTTAAGTAAAATAAAAATAATGTTTTGTTTCAATTTGTTCTGGTGTTTGGAAAACAAAACAAAAAAGACCACATATACCCCTCAGCCATAATGAAAAGTAAATATCAAATCAATACATTTGGATGGTAGGTCAACTCAGATACTAAAAACACTGAAGAAACTATCCCCCATACATTCCCTGCACAGCTCACTGTAAAGCAAAATCCCAGTGGCCCAAACAATTAAACACATATCATCAGATAAGACATGTCTCCCCTCTATAAACAAAATAAAATATACAGTTTACTACACAAGGATTATAGTTTCCATGTTTGACCTTCCTTACTGCAGGCCAGGCCAGAAAAAGCTACTCACTGTTATGAAGCCTATGGAGGACAGAATCTGCCAGAAATTAATGGAATAATTGTTCAACATAATCCAAATTTATAGTACTGCATACGTGTACATATAATGGGCATTACTATGTTGTTATGTATGTTTAAATTGTTACGTATATTAATATATTTAATTTTATATTTAGGGCCACATCTGTCCTCCTCAAGTGCTTCACTGTTCCACATTCATATTATTAAATGTGACCTTTTGTTTTGAAACCAATAACATTTTTGACAATGTTTGTCTTTTTATGTGACAGATAAAATAAAACAAATTACATAATCAAATTTAAAATACAAAAAGAGTTCATATAACTCCAAACACTGATCAAAGGCAACAGCTTTTACAAACTGAAAAGTATGACTTGAAATCCTTCAATACACATCCAGATATTTTGATTGCTGTATATAATCTAGTTTTGCCATATTTCTACAGCAAAGAACAAAAAAATAAAATATAATAAATTTGAAACAGACAATTTAATGGCTTATGTTCTTTTGAACATGTCTAAGTAGCAGCTGGTCAGACTGGTAAAATTAGATTACAGCCACACCAACATTAACACAAACACAAATAAAAGCCTGCTTAAAAAGTAATTGTCCAACATCCTTTTCTCTTTGTTTTAATATAGTATGCATATGACTATATATTTTCACACAACTCTGGCTCTGTCAAATAAGTGTTGTGTGATTTAATACATTACCAAGTTCAACTCTAGATTAAGAAATAAAGACTAGGATCCTAAACTCATATATTATTACATTTCTGCCTTGGTAGTTCACATAAACTGCCCCATTTGGTAGTAAAACTATTACTTTTTGATGCTTGAGGTAATAAAATCCAGAAAATCAGGAAAAATTATCTTTTTAAAGTAAATATAGAAAACATCACATGTTTTAAGATGGATTAAATTTAGCATACATGGCAGTGTTCCCCTTATCCTGACCTGCAAGAGCCACCACTATGCCTGTACGAGTATTGCTTGAGTTCTACTGTTGTTTGAACGTACTACTATTAACAGGGCTCCCATGCCTCCAACAAAAAAAAAAGGTATGTCTAGAAAATTGTGAGAGAATTCTCAGGATTCATATTTTCAGTGTGTGAGCATGTTTCTTGCAAAGAGGCTTGTCTCTCTTGGAGAAGAAGGTCTGACCTTCCAGGGTGGTGCAGCACACCTGAGGAAAACAACCACACAAGCACAGAAAGGTTACATAACTAGAGTTGTCAAGACTCACACACAGACCCTCATTTTGCAGGCATGCGGGTCAGATGTGAACGAGTATCTCGGTTGATTACACAGTGAATATATTGTGAAGTCTTCACTTACAGCACAGACAAAGCAGGTGTCATGCCAGGTGTAACCAAGGGCCTCCAGGAACTTGTCTCCAGCCTCGATGGGGAATTCACAGCCATGGCATCCAGTCCCAAACAAGTTGTAGAAGTCTTTTTTGTGGAGAAAGCAACATGTCATACGTTAAACGAACAACATAATGGCAAGACCCAATCATATTGTAGTAGGTGACACAGAAGGTGTGGTAGATAAACTGCATGCAGGAGAGGGCAAAGGGTTTTCATTACACCTTAACATTCTTTCTTATATAAAAGCCATTTCTTTTAAATAACTTCTCTTGACTTTTCATTCACTGACTTTTGTGTGTTTAGTCTGCTAGTCTGAGATATCATTCATTAGCACTATCCAATGTCAATTCTTCCAACCAGAACATTGTTCAGAGTCTTCTTCACTCACTAACCTTGTTCACAAAAGGGTTCTCCATCCTCCAGGTGGAAGGTGTTGTTTCTGATTGGCTGCTGACAGGAAGCGCAGAGAAAGCAGTACACATGCCACGTCTGTTTGAGGGCATTTATCACCTCCTAGGTACAAATGAGAACATTGTGGTTAGTTTGAGGCATCATACAGTTAGAAGCACTTTCAGGTTGGAGGAGTACAGTGACTTTTTAAGAGATGCTAGCATGTTACCTGGTTTGTTGGGGGCAATATTTGTAACACAGTTGTACATGTTATTTGTCAACAAATTCTAGTAACCATAGCTTTTTAAAGTTTGATTAAGTCAGTCATTGCAATTATGTTAACATTCAGTAAAAGCCGAAATAAAATTATTCAGAAAAGGACAATACTGAGTAAAAACATTTGCATACTAAGGTAAAGTGGTTCTGGATCATTGTCTTGATTTGTCTACATGAAATGAGAGTGCTGTTCTTGAGAATGTGGTGTAAATAGTTCAATTTCTTGGGGCACAAAAACTGAAGTTGGATTTTCAGAAGCTTGCAGGATTTGAAGCATAATATAGCAAGTAGAGCTATTTGGTAGAATCCCTTGGTCCAGTTCAGCAAAGATGTTAGATAAGATGGTAATTGCCCAGTAAGGCATGAAGATGGACATAACAGTCAGTTATTAAAGAAACAATATTATTACTATAAATTGTGAATAAGACAGGACCCAGAATTGATCCTTGTGGAACACCAATTTTTAGTGGTTAAAAATCTGCTTGTATATTTTCAGCTTAAATCTGTTTTACACAAATGCACAGCCTTTCCTACAGTCTATTCTGATGTCAAATTTAAATATGACATTTTTTCTTATGGGGCCACATGACCCGGCTTAAAACAGACAAACTGCTTTCTTTCCCACCCTTAAACTGTGAGAACAGGACCGGACAGGGAATCAATGGAAAGTTGGTGGGCCGGAGTAAAATGAAGGATTAGAGGAGAGGGAGTGAGAAAACAGGTTAATAAGAAGCAGTAAGCTGGTTGAAGATGTGTGAGAAATAGAGGGTTGAAAGGGATTGAGGCTAAAGAGGTTAGAACACGTGAGGGATGAATGTCAGAGTGGTGGCCAGAGCAGAGATCTCCGCTTCCTGGCACTCGGGGTTCATGCTACACCTGCGGGCTCTGGGCCTCTAAGCCTAATTCTTCTAACACCAGAACATGCAGCACATTCCCGAGTTTCAGAGGTGGTCACTATAGAAGTTTACTAAACCTAGAGCTCGCCTACATTGGTTGTCTGTGTTTGCATCTTGTATGCATGTTTGAGGTCAGAAGTTAAAGTGTGGCTCAAATGCAGCAAACTTTTAACTGGGGACATTGACATTGTGTCAATTTTATGCCCCTTACTATTCAGTTTCAAATTTAAAACAACAACAAGTAGCTGAGATAATCTGAATACAGTGTAATATTTTTCCTGGCTTGGCAGCAATTAATGTATATTACAGGCTTAAAGCAGACGTATCAACATTAAAAGCAAGCAATGTCGGTGAAAGATAACATTTGGGTTACATGTGTCAGCGGCTAGACAAGAATGGAGGCACAAAGGAACGTATGAGGAAACAGATCCCATAGTAGTGGAGCCTTGTAGGCACATAAATTACTTATATGGCCAATTTTAGTTAGGCCAAACACTTAATTTTAACACTGTTTGAAATGTAGGGAGTTTTATTAATGTCTTTAAGTGAAAATTATCTCATTTTCCAAGGCTGGAGCTGCTACATGTAATCATGTTCATACATTGTTGGCTGTTATACACATTTATGAATCCAATTGCTCACTTAACCTTCAGCTGGAAAATAGTGAACAGTATGTAGCTGCTGAAAGCGAGTCTTTCATAGAAAAATCTTTTTTTCCTAAGCATTAAAACTGAGTGAGTTATTGTTGAAAAAGTGCAAAAAACAATACAAAACAGAAGACGTACAAGCCTTAAACATTCAGACATTGGTATGTGTGTTGGGTTTGCACTGAATGCCATTGGGGAGGACTATCGCCTTTGGTCTCCAAACAACAGGTGGTGGATTTTACAAAACAACAGCCACACACACAATGTCAAGGCCAGCTGTACTGAGTGAAAAAGGCCAACTTCACACACTGAGGATGGCATCCTTCCCTTTAACGTAGTGTAAGTTGTCATCTTCATAATCCTTTGCATTGCAGAAAATCGAATGCATACAAAGTATAATACAGTGCATTCTAAGAAATATCACAAAACAGAGCTGCTCTTACCGCTGTACACAAACACACACACACACACATATCCGAATGCTCAATTCCACTTCACACCAACTCACCCCCAGAATCTTGGCCTGGCAGCGGCTGCATGTTGGAGCGAAGAACTCCTCATAGCAGTGTTCACAGTAAACAAATCCTTGTTCTTCCACAAAGCCTGTATCTGCCAGGGATGTACGGCAGTGAGCACAGTTAAATTCCTCCTTATGCCATGATTTGCCCATTGCTACCAGAAAGGGCCCTCTGAAAAATAACAAAGGAGAGACAAAAGCACAACAGGAAATGAACAACTCATTGCCACGTCTACAAGGAGGATCTGAAGGGCAAATTGGCAAACAATGACTAACGAAATGATTGAATAATAACGTGTTTCTCAATTCTGCTCAACTTCTACGTGTTTTCTTATTGTAACTAAGCATATGAATTTAAGTTTTCCCAGGAGAATAATTATATTCAACAACTCTAATTTCATTTCTCATATCTTCTGGTATATTTTTCAAATGTTCAGTGATTGTACTCATAACATTTACATGTTTTGTACAATTTAGTCTTCAAACAAATTAAGTCTATGTACAATGTGATGTATGGAATGTATGTTTCATACAATTAACCCTAAAAACTGAAAACAAAAAACAAGCAATATTTTAAAGGACATGTACAGTAGGAGTCAAAAGCCATTAGATACAATAATGTATCTATACTATAAGTTATTCTTTGTTAACTATATTTTGGAATAGGAAATGTCCGATAGTCAAAATTGCTGGTTTTAAGTGATGAGTGCTAAAGTCCAAAGTATCTAAAAGGTTGAGACCTGTCAGAGTGTAGCTTTTCTTCTTTATAGGAGCAGTGTGTAGGATTTAGTGGCATCTAGGGGTGATGTTGTAGATTGCAACCAGCTGATAACCTCTCAGCCTACCCTTCAAATTGTGAAGGTGAAACTTGCTAACCTCACGAAAAGGCAAAAAGCTGTCAATAGAATCAGTGTTTGGTTTGTCCACCCTGGGCTGTAGAAAGATGGCTGAGAAACCTGGCAGTAATTACACACTCATGAAAACTGCTTATAAATATTTAATCCATTTCTGCCAATAGGTTCCAGATTTGTTTTGATTACATTTCTATCAACTAATCATTCATTGTTTCAGTAATAATTCCTTTCAGGTCACTAAGTGTTGTTTAAGCTACATTTTATAAATCAAGTGCGTCTCTCAAGTTCTACTGTGACCATCACCCTCTGCTTACCCTCATTCGGCACCTTGGCTCTGTCCCCTGGTGATAAAGTTAAGTGGGGAAACAACAGAGAATAATTTACTCTACACAATAGCTGTGCTTATCTGAGCTTTCTCTGATAAAGGCCCAAGATTGGCATCCATTAGCATGTGAGCTATTCTATCCTTGGTGCTATGTAATGTAAGGAGACACAAGTTGGACGATAAACCTCGGGTTATGGCATGTCAGCTACTGGACTAGAAGAGAGGAGGTAGACTGGAGGAAAGAAGAGGAAGGAGCCATAGTGATAGGCTACTGTCTGTACGTATACAAGGGGGAAAGAGAAGACAAAACCTGTATTAAAATTTTAGTACAAAATGTTTTAAAAGAATCCTTTCAAAAAGTGAAAAAAATATTGTCTTTCACGTTTTTTTCATCAGTGCATCTACTACATCTAGTTTGACCTATGGAAGTGCAACTAAATCCCCCCTACCCTTATCTACACTACAGTCAGATCTTTGTTCTACAGTTTCTACACTTCTACAGTTTCATATACAGATTATTTACCTGTGATGGTTTCAAGTTAATTATTTGAAGTGGCTTACTGGAATACTGAATAATTAAGAAGACGTATTTTCCTTTACTAACTTCATTTGCTTGAGTACAAAAGTATGTCTGTGCAGCCAGGTAGAAGAGATTGCACCTTTTTTGATTATCCATATACAGGCAGTATTCAAGTATGATGTGATGGAACTAAACATCTTGCGTGTGCACTGTTTTCTTTCTTAGTTGCTGCCATAGAACTGAGATGACACCGGTGAAAGTTACAAATGATCTCCTTATTGCTGACACACGACGTCTCTCTTTTGTTCTGTTAGATCTTTGTGTTGCATTTGACACAACTGACCATCATATCCTGTTCCAGGGAGTAGAAAAACTAGAAAAATGCATTAAGCTGGTTTGAATCCCATTTATCAGATAGATCCAAGTTTTTCTAGTTAATGATAAGTCCAACGTGCATGGCAAAGTTAGTCATGGAGATCCCCAAGGTTCAGTGCTTGGACCATTTCCATTCACCTTATATATGCTTCTTCTAGGTAATATAATCAGGAAGAACTCAAAACACGTCATTGTTATGCAGATGATACCATTGAAGCCATATCAAATCAATAAGTTAACTAAACTTGAAGCATGCCTTGAGGACATAAAGACCTGGATGACCAGCAATTTTCAACACCTAAGAGATATATATTTTCTAATGATATAACTGCCCTAGATGTTATCACCCTGGCATCCAGCAACAACATCAGGAATCCGGGAGTTATATCTGATCAGGGTATGTCTCTCAACTCCCAGATAAAATAATTCAAGGTCAGCTTTTTTCATACAAAAATCCATACAGACAGTTCCTACAGGGAACTATTCTTAACTTTATCTTATTGGACACCATATTTGACCCTCACCTGATGACCATGTTGCAGTGGGCACACATGGGTGTGCGAGTTCCAGCAGGGATGTGTTCTGCCATCTGGACCAGTGTGTCCTCATCTTTAGGGTGTGGCTGAGGTAAAGGTCGGGCTGGGACAGGACCCCTCGGGACACTGGCACTTCCATTACCCTTCATACCAAAAGACGGAGTGATCAAACCAGTCTGTCGACCAAATCCTGCAGTGGATGGAAGAGTGACAAAAACTATTTTGGTTCACTTGGAAAAACCAACAGATGGAAAACAATAAGGAGTGCTTATTGCATGACAAAAGATGTGTATGCATGTGCGCGTCTGTGTTTTCTTCCCAGGTGTTTAAGTTATTTAACCTCTACCCTCTCTGCCTATACACACAGCAGGTGTCATGGGGCGCATGCAGCTGGCCGACTACTGCTGTCACAACCGTGGATTCACCACATCAATCTTCCCAGAATCTTTCACTCCACACATGACCAAACCATAGACTGTATAAAAAGATGGACGACACGACAGCTCCCTAAAAGTGAAGCCAAAACATTTCGGGCGCCCCCTGCTGACTGGCTGCAGTATAGGTGATAAAGCCCGCCTCCTCCATGTTAACAGATGGGACATGAGTCAAACTATAAAATCAAAATACACGTCAAATACATCTTCTCAAACATGGTTTCTGTCATTATAGTTAGTTATTATCGTGCTGATTTACGTCCAAGTGTTCATTTTTCTGACAAGTTTATTTTTAATTAGTTATTTGTTGCTGTCAAATTGATGATTGAGTGTGATTGAGAAGTTAAGTGTGTGTCTGGGTTAGCGGAAGTGGCTACGGCCGCTTCACTCGCCGATCTCTACCGCGCAGTCTCTGGCTCCATATGATGTCACCATCGCAAGATGGCAGCGCTTACTATGGGGGGTATTTTGGCATCAATTTCGTACAATGGGAGCAGATGGAGACGCATTGTCCTTCTATATATACAGTCATTAGACCAAACACACACACGCACACGCACACACAGACCACCAAGACATTCCCTTAGCTAAAGCCCAGACACCTGGCTAAACATGTAGCCTGGCCTTTGATCTCCATACTGTGGAATGAGATGTGTGTGCATGGTCAGGCAAGGTCTACTTCAGGGGCCTGGCATAACCAATACATGTCATGTTTAAATATGTGTGGGTTTGAATAGAGAAAGGGGGTGCAGTAGTGTGCATGTGTGCTCAAATTTGTTTTACAATTGGCGCTTGCAACAAGGTGGTGGTTGAAGGCCTGGGTTTCTTAACTGCAGCTCAGGATTCAAATGAGTCAGTTGCTACTTGGGTGCTATAAGGCTAGTATAGTATTCACGAGCGTGGGTCCCCAGGTGAGTGACTACATTTATGATTTTTGCTGAGTGGTACTTACATCAGGGGAGAGGAGAGACCATATGCTTACAGAAAGGAAGGGGTAGTAGTTGAAGCATGGGCTAGTTATTTCATTGAAAATATTCACAAATAAAAAATGGACAATTAGGCAATTATTTATTTTTTTGCTATGGACATGAGAAACAGCCGGATGGCCAGAAAAGACGCTCAATCTTAGAATCTTTGGGCCGAGTGCAGATGGGACACGGACATTATACTGCAGCTCTGTGGCTTTCCTTTTAAAACTTTATTCGTAACTCCCGACAGGTCCCCTTCGGTAAATATTATCTTTCTAACTGAGTAGAGCTGCTGCACGTGTGAGTGAGCAAGGCGCCACAGGCAGAGCGGGGCCTTCTCGCCTGCTTAATGGGCTTCCACGGAGGAAAAAGACGAGAAAAGAAAAAAGAAAGTCTGCAATGACCTATTTCACAACATATGTCACGCTTCAGCCATGGAAAATAAGCCTCTCTCCCTTTCCTAACTGGCTGCAACAACATTGAATCCAACAGCAGTAAATCAGTTTTACACTATGCCATGATTTGGAATATTTTATGTAGGAGAAAAACACTTTTTAACTGAAGGGGGGGGAATACATTAATCAATCAAAATGCTTACTTCAAAGACGATTTAGTTAAATTCCTAAATGAGACTTTATTTCAAGGAATCTATTTAGGGGACTTTACATTCTGGGCATGCATGTGCACACCGTGACTTATGCTAAGAAAACAGTTCAGGCAGTCTGATTATACTCCACTAGTTAATTTTGGGAAGACATACCACAACATGCCTACGGTAAAAGCAACTCACACACAGGCATACAGATAGACTTTGTTGGATTTGGCAGCGGTGCTATTCCACTGATTTCATGCAGCAATTGGCTAATGAATAAAATGTATTTTAGTCGCTGAAAAACACGTCTTATACACTGTATTTCTTCTGTTCACAAAGGCGGTCATGTTATTTCAGTCAGTTTATAGGAGACATGCCAATTGTGGCTTGATCCCAGGTCCATGAATCATGTTTTATACATCGCATTCATCAGTTCTCATTATGAATGTGCAGAAAGAGCAAATAAAAAAGCTAGAGGGGATGTGCTGCTCTCATGTGTTGACAGGACACACACAGTGTTTACCCTGGGTTGTTGCAGGTCCTTTGATCATGGTCTTGACAACTGCTGTCCCATGACTGTTGAGTTCTGGCTCTTCTGCCTCCTCACTGTGTGGAGAGACAAGATGGAAACACAAATGATATTTAAATCAGTTCATTTGTTTTTTGTATTGAATTCATTAAAGTGATAATCTCGAAGTTCTTAGTTTTGTTCTAATTGGCGGCACCTTATGGCGATAAAAGGCAATTGCGGGAGCAAACTTCCCAGATAGGGATAGACCGTCGCTTTCCTTTTTAGACAGTTTGCCTTCATCTGAGTCGAATTTGTTTATTTTCTTTGGATTTTCACTTATTTTTGAAGTTGTATCTGTAGTCATCGATCTTTCCTTTGTTTGTTCAGCCATAGTAGATTACTGTTTACTCGCAACACATGCAGAGACCGGAAAAGCAGCCGCTTAGCTCCGCCTACCCTCTCTGGCAGACCAACCACTGCTGGGTGATGGAAAACGCGTCACTAACTGGGCGCCGCTTGTAATTTTTTCCGTGAATTTCGCCAGACACCCTGTCCATAATAACACTATATACTGCAAATGCAAAGGCTTTCATCAGTGGGCCATAGGCTCAATCACCATTGTGTTACCTCATTCAGCGATAGATAGTGACTTAACAGATATTTATTTACATGAAAATCTTCAAGATTATTACTTTAAATTAAAACATGCCAAATTAACTCTTAAGTTCTGTATTTTATGTGTGTTAATTTATTTGGCATCTACAAAGTTGTCGACCTCAGTTGAATATCTTTGAAAATCCACTGTGCTCATATCCACTAGAAAAGAGAAGACAAGAAGAACGACAGGAAAAACTTTGTGCACAGAGTAATTTTTCAAGTTCCTGTCAAAATACAGAACGACAGACTCCAGACCACCTACCTGCTGACAGAGCAGAGACAAATATGGTACCAACCAAAACACAGCCTGCAGCTACAGCCAAAACAGTACAGTGCTCGACTTCATGCCTCCCTTCCTACTTGTGAGTACAGTATGCACAATTATGTTGCCCTTGTGGCTCTGTCATAGCAGAACAGAGTCCAGGCCACCAGGCTGATGATGGACAGGAGACAAGAAGGTTCACAGAGCACTAATAACGCAGCACAACGGTATGAAACCTATGCCAGAATATCATTTCAGATGACTTAAGAGAGAGTAATTGACATCAGTGGAGAGAAATACAGCATGGTGTAATGACCAAAAGGGCCCATTCCAGATGTACTGTTGACAGCTGCAAGACTAGCAGAGCTAATGATGGACGGGACACAAAATTCTTAGTATTGAGTTTGACCACTTTCATTTATGTAATAATTTTTACATTAAATATTGCATATACAGGTGAAACATGTTGCCACTTCCCTTTATGTACCAAATGTCCCCTCTGAAGTCGCAGAGTATGGGTTTAAATGCTGCATTAAGGTGGTGAAGAGACAGGTTGAATTAGTCCCAATGGCAACATCGGCGGTCCGTTTTCATGAGCCCAAAAGAAATAAAAACTCAATTTCACATTTGGGTCAAAGGCTGAGTCATTTTAAGAGAGAGTGCAATAAAACACAGTGGTGATCACATCAAACGCTGCCAGAACACTAATTCAAGTGACGACATAGAGAGAATGACCTCACAGGAACAGGGGTATTTCTCAGCTGTCTCCACTTGTGTACAGTTTGTATTCACTGAACAGTGCGGTGGCTCAGGGAGACACATTCTGTCTGCTAAGGAATGTAAACATGCAGTACCGTTCATTGCAGGACAGAACTTGTCTCTGAGAATAACTTTATCCAGTTGTTCAAAGTGTTATGCTCTTATTGTTTGATCTACAAGTTGGGGAAAACTTGATTCTTTTCAGGCGCTGGTTTAGCTCAGCAGTTGAATCGTGCACCCCATATAGGGGCCGAGGTGTAGTCGAACCCTCGGCCCCTTGCCACGTGTCATCTCCACTTCTCTTCCCTTGTTTCCAACACTATTCACTTTCCTCTCTCTCTCTGAATAATGGCAAGAAAAAAAGCCCCCCCCAAAAAACATGATTCTTGTTTCTGGAAAATGTTTGTGGTTTTCTTTTATACTTTTTTATCTGGCAAATGTCAGTTCTCTTTGTATGGTTGTACATAAATTACAAGTGGCTATTGGACATCCAAAATCATGAACAATCTTTTATACTGACCACATAGATCAGTGGTTCCCAACCTTTTTCCTTGGAGCCCCTCCTGCTTGTATCTAAGAAAGGCTGAGCCCCCTGAGCCCACACACAACAAAACAGCAAAGTGATTTATTCCAAATCTTTATTAGCAAAAATCAACCCCCATCAGCCTCTTTGTCGTTCTAGTTATCTTTAGTTATTATAATAAACACCCCTTTTAGTTACATTTAAATATGTGGATGTATGCATTTCTGCATGCATATCTGTGTGCATACATATGTCTATGTACTTATGAATATATTTTTTTCATAGTTGAACAGACTTTTGATTATCAAATAAGTGCTTTTTTAAATGATTTTATTTAACGTGCAAATCTTATCTTGACAAGCTCAGTGCAGACAAAGCCTCGCGCACCCCCAGTGATCTTTGGCGCCCCCCTAAGGGGGAACCACTCATATAGATACACAAAAAAAACGTACCCAAAAACAGCAAGGTAATATATCTCCCCCAAAAAAGTTATCTGGTTTAATTGGACTAAGTTTACTTTGACTAAATCATTAAGTCACAGAAAAAAACGCTTGCAGATTTGGTTCTTTCAAAGGGATGCCAGAACTTATCCAGCGATCGTGATGGAAGGGTGCAAAACATCTTCCTCTTCAGTGACCGAAGGCCTTCAAAATCTCCACTGCCTTTTATAATGATGCAAAATGAATTACCTCTTTACAACTAAGTGTGTGTGTGTGTGTGTGTGTGTGTGTGTGTGTGTGTGTGTGTTTTAAGTATGTGCACCAGCTGAGGAGCTTGGGTGGGCCAACAATCTCTTCCCAGACGTATTCCACCCATAATGCACATTTGTAGCCAACGCCAACAGTTGGATCACTGCTGTCCCCCCCCTTGTGCCTGGCTGTTAGGGGACTCATGGGAGACACGTGTTATGGCAACTGCAGTCATAGCTACGACGAGTTGTGGCCGTATGTTTGGTGTGAGTGGGACAGACAGAAGAGAGAGATAGAGTCGGATTGAGAGACGCTATGAGAGGCGAGCTGACGGGCATGGAGAGAGAGATAGAGGAAGAATGTTGCACTGCCTCTGCCCTGATATTCATGTGCACACACTTCATTTCAGCACAACATAAAATGCTCCCTAGAAAGCAGGGGCATCAATGGTTTACCACCCAGTGCTAGTACTAAACTATGTCGCTGCAAAGTAGTTGTGGGATATGTGGTCACTCAGAAGAACAGGAGGGGAAAGCAGACTTGACGTTTACCTAAAGACATAGACAGCATTGACCGGAGAGGAGAAGAGAGGGTCTCCCTCTTTGGTGGCTGACTGATGCCAGGACACCCTTCGGCATGAGAAGAAAACATGTCACAAAAATAAGGAAAAAGGCTTTGAATCAACTTCACCAAGTGACAGAGATAGATGGTTAGATAGGTGATAAAAAAACCAGCAGCAGATGTACATTTGAATCTAAACTACAAAGATAAATGGTTAGAGAGGTGCATGATTGATATTCACACTACAACAAACACACAAGCTACAGTGCAAAGACAGGGATTGTGATAAATGCACCCAGTGGGTTGTTGTGTTAGCATTGATTCCAGCTAATCTGCCTTTAGCCGACAGTCCTAATCTAAGTACTCTCTATAGGAAAGAGACTGTCAGACTGCACAGCATCTGTCTTGATTCTCATTATCTGCTTATCATTTAGAACCCCAGGAGTCTGACAGGAAGACACTGTGCACATTAACTTCTTAAGGTACACTAAGAGAGAACGCTAAAGACCAACAGTGACAACTAGCTGTGATTTAATAAGAACTATTTTTGCAGACTATTTAAAAAGCAGGTAGTTGGGCAGACAATTGAATTGAGGGAAGAAAGAGAGGCAGGTTGAAATTAATCAAACTTCCCTTGAGTCATGTTTCGTCCCCGTTTAGTTTTGTATTTAATATATTTTAGTGTCAAGCTATCTTTTCCTATTTTATCTTGGCATTTGCCCTACCTCTTGTGTCTGCTGCTTTACTACCTGTCTTTGAGTGTTTTCCTGCTTGTGTGCCCCACCCTGATTGTTTTCACCTGTTCCTTGATTACTCTCACCTGTGCCTGATTACCCTCTCCTCCCCAGCGTATTTAGTCTCTGGCTAGATATCATACTAATCATAAGTGTGACATAAAGAGTATAGTGCATTCCAAATTCATAGTATGTGATTTTGAAATGCCCGGCTGTAAACTAAATCAGCAACAAATTGTGAGTACAAGACGGGAGCTCACTGGTCATATTCAACCACTCTGAAAAGCAGTGCGGTTCTCCAGACTGTACGATGGTGTAGCTCGGGCCGGGGATGTCTGGCGTCAGCTGGAAACAAGAGGCGTACAAATGTAAGTAACTTTACTGCAATACGATGTATTTGTGGTCAAATGATATTCAAATGACGACGTAGATGTATAGTAATGACCGCATGTATATTCGTCGTTGAATTGTAAGGCCTATGGGCGTGCTAGCTTTTTAGCCTGTTTGTAGTAATCGAGCACAGAGGTTAGCGAGGTCACCGTAATTATGGCTATATAACTAAGCAATCTACAAATACAGCGCCCAGCTTTAAATGTGGATCTGTGATGAGTAACTGAGTTATAACGTGATGTTTCAGGAAGAGAGTTAAAATGATTTTGACTTCACCGGTAGTCGTAATGCTGCTTTGAGGGATAAAAATAAGTTGTATAGTTCCATAGTTGAGTGAGGTTAATTATTGTATGTGCAGGGTACATCTTGTGACCTGTAAAGTGTTGTAATAAAGGGATCATTGCAATGACCACAACATTTATTTTACTGACACTTTCTCTGTTTCATTTTAGTCAAAATTCAACCCTTAGCCCACTCCTTTTGTGTATGTGTTCCTCTTGGCTCTACCAGTTTTCCCTTTTTCACTGTGCTCTCTAAAACCTTTTTTTTTTATATTTCGTACCTGCTCCCCATGGACTCTAACCGTAGCCTTTTGTTCTTCCTTTTTGTGTTAAAATAGTAGTTCAAGTCTGCTACGATCTCCTCTCCCTTATGTTTAAAACCTTAACTTGACACCCTGGTCGTGGCAGAGTAATTATACGGTCAGCATGTCACTAGCACGGCCCACAGACTGGTTACTTTTCTTTACCTTTTAAACGGACACTTGCTAAAATGTTGTTAAATGTAATAAGTAGATAAGGAACTACCCTGGAAAAAGAGCAGGAAAGGCCTCATCCTTATCAGGCCATTAAGCTACTCCCCTCTGTGAGACTAAAGGACCATCTATTTAAATTATCTGAGCGAACAAGCTAACAACATGCATTCTCATTAGCTATGCTAATTGGCTAACAACAGGTGACAAGTAGAGCAGGAAACAAGATGCTCCCCAGTCCTTCATTCATTACGGCCAATTACAGCACAGCTCGTTAATATTCTCCACCAATCAGGCCAATTACATGGGGACCTAATTGTATTCCGCAGGACTGTGATTGGTTGATTGATGGAGGCCCCGCTGTGTTGATTCAATAGTAGCCAGTTAGAGTGCTGACCATCTGGACGTACTGCGCCACGTATGAACCTGGTTAACTGATATGATAATTAAAGAGGCACAGGAGGGAGGAGGGAGAGAGGGAAACATTTATCATGTTTTTATCTGTTTTCTCTTCCCTGGTTTGTCTCTATATTCTACAGCTTTTCACATTATAACAAAGCAACCTAGAAATGTACACTTATGTGTCACTATCTTTAAAAGAGGCTCTGTTCCACATCTTTGCATCTCGTCTGCAGTCTATTTTCCACATTGTACTCTGCCTATAAATGACAGTTCTTGTTTGCTGGTATTAAGTGATAATGAGGCACATTTCACTCCCCCAACTGTTTACATATGTAAAGCAACCCCTCGTGTGCTGTATCTCCAACATGAACTTGTATTATGCATCTCATAAATGTGCTGTATGGTTTTAGCTTTGAACAAATGGTCCATTAACATAGCTGACTGCTGTCCAGCAGCTCTCTCCACCACACAACAGATGGTCTATAATTCAGTCCTGTGATATTCTTTGGATCGCATTCAACGCTCACACACTATACCGTCCATGCATGTGCATTCACACACACACACACACGCAATAACAAAGACATCCATCCATCCAGACACCCACTCAAACTCTCTCACACACTTTTCATACTTCACGGTCTAAATGTGTACAGTTGTGCCCACTAGCCAATGACTGATCTGTGTGAGAAGCTGCCAAGTCGTTTCACAGTGACCACAGAATGTCATAGTTGGTGTGAGTTGTCTCCACTGAGACATACGGAGCGTGTCTTTTGGTGCTGGCATGGTCGGACCAAGCTCGACTTTTTCACGGCCACGGACACGGTCAGTGGAATCAAGTGCTGTTTAAACTGTGGGTTATAAATAGGCACACTGTACTTCTAACACTGTCTTTTGGTATAATATAATATAACTACAATATACTGTATCTTGTGATTCGCTAGTTAGTTGAAAAGCAAGATTATTGTGAAGCCACATGCATCACATCACATTAATAGAAAACGTTTTTTTTACATGTTAAATTATTTGCCAGGTGGATTATTATATTATGCTCACTCTCCACTTGAGTAAGACCTGGACAAAACTGGATGTAAAAAATGTAAAACCAAATAATACCAACATAAAAATCAACGCTTGTGTCAAAAAAACTATCAAGCAGTTAGGATAATTTTCAGTTATCTAGTGTTGTCCAGGTCTGCCCTCTCTACCTCTTGTTCTTGGGCAGGTGCAGCTCGCTGACGCTACAACGCTTCTTCTTCTTCCTCAAGCGTAGCGGCGGAGCTTGAGTGATTGGAGTGATGAGAAGGGCGTCCAATAAGGACTGAGAAATAGACATCTCAGGAGGCCGAGGGCTGCTCTGATAAGTTGTTCTGACGAGGTGATGACACATTGAGGAAGAGGGGAGGCAGAGGATGGGAGGGAAATTAAGCGGGAACCAAGATGGCGCGGGAGACATCATCAAAGGATAGAAAGAAAAAAAGAATAAGGTTTGAGAAGTTGTCAGTTTCAAGGTAGAGATTGTTGGTAGGGAAGAGCTTAAGGATGTTCAAGACACACACACACACACACAGGACACTTACTGCTGTAGACTATGGTTATCAGCGTGTGTGTTTTGTGTGGGCTGTTTGGGGGCACTGGGGGTGAGAGGAGGGGGGCAGGGTGCCGCTCTGGGCAGGAAGTCCAGAGGATTTGACAAGAGCTCTCTCCTGTGTACAAATACACAAATACACACACCTACATACTGTATACACCAATACACCACACAGTAAGACAATGACATACATTTGATCATCTAATACTTTGATGCATTGGAAAAATTGTTCTGTAAACTTTCATGCCTCTAAAGATGAAAAAATACTGAAAAAATGAAATTGTTTCAGTGTTTTTAAAGGTGAACTAATTTTAGTTCCTGCAGCATTGAATCAAACTCACACTGTACCTTACAGGTTTGGTAGAAATTGCATGATGATGTGCTGACTTATGAGAGAGATGATTATTGACGTGGACCTGAAAGCTGTGAGGACAGATGGAGGACAGACATCACAGATTGTACAGATAGTTGAAGCAATTTAATGACCTGTCAGTGAAAAGTTTTCTTCATGAGCATCAAGTATTGAAATTGTTGTGCAGCACCTGTGTTGGGGAGAAAGGTCAGGCTGAGCGTGCGCTGTCTTCTGAAACTCTGGAGTTTGGGGATAAAACTCGTCATCAGCATCATGAGAAGTCAAAGGGCCACTGGACTCGAACTTATCTGAGCCTGCGCTGCCCTCTAGTGGTGTCTGAAGGGAATTGCTAGAACATGGCAAGGGAAATGATATTGATTTAAGCTTTTATGCATTTTAGGTGGACACTGTGAACTCTATTAATTCATCCCAAACTCAATGTACCTTTCAGCTGTGTGCAGTTGAAAGCTTGGTGGCTCTGTAACGGCACTATCTGAAGCAGCCGGACTATGAACAGGCAAATGATCACAGGAAGACGCCTCAGGTGCTTTGTTTTGAACATCTGTGCAATCACTTCCATGAGGCACGTAAAGTCCTTGAGCAGGTATTACACTAAAAACAGGTACACAGGATGCTGGAGCGTGGGTACCAACAGCATTCTGTCGAAGAAAATGTGGGATGTTGGCTGGCAGGAACACTGCATCATTCGGCCTTTGGGTGTGAAATGATGCCATTTGGCTTGGTGTTGAGGTTGAGTATTGTAAAGGCACCAGCATCGGAGCTAAAGGATAGTTCATGTTGGACAAATGGCAAAACATGTCCACAGAACTTGAATACGGTACGGGAAAGGCTACCAACTGCAGGGGCGCTGCGGACGACAGATTGTTCGTTTCTAAGAGGCAGCCACGTTCGGAAGTAAGGACGTTGTTGTGGATTGTTCCGTCCTCTTCTGGCTGTTGTTGGTGTGTGATCATGTGATCAGATGTGGGTGTGGCTTCTTCTCCATTCAGCGCACTCACGACTTGGCTAGAGGATTGATGTGCATGATATCTGTCGCTGGTAGGTAACAGATAGCAGAACATTATAGTATTTAGATCATAATATCGAGGCTTTGTTGCATTTTAACTTTTGTTTTAGTCAAGGAAAAAATTGTAAAATTAGTGTGACAGCTGCAAAATTCACATTGCATTACGTGTTTATATTTAACACTTGTTAACATAGAAGTGGTGAGTTAGTTCCTGTGGTTAAGTTAAGGCTTTAACAGGAGTGTTGTTTTATTGAACTACTGTGCTGTGGGACTATTTACTGTGACAGGTGAAGGGGTGAAATCAAGTGTGATTTGTTGGGTTTAGTTGCTGATTTATACCTGACCTCCCCACAGTTTGTCTCAGATTCACTGAGACAAGTAGAAGAGAAAGGACTGAAGGAGCTAAGGAAGTAGGGGACAAAGGAAGGGAGGAAGGAAGGAGACAGAAAAGGAAACAAGAAAAATGGAAATCACTTTATTAGCTACAATAGAATAAAAGTTTCAAACTCAAAACACAGAAGTGATTATAGGCACTCGATTTCTAGGTATTTCAAAATGCAACACAACTGCAAAATAGTAGTTTGCATGATCTAAAGTAAGTAAACACGGGGATGACATAAATGTAAAGGCACTGGATAAATATTTTACAAGGCAACGGCTTCAATAACACCTTTGCATTACAAGCCATTTATAGTATTATACATTCACCTTCAAAGCTAAATCACTTTCATTGCAGAGAGCCTTCCTTACTTGCATATAACTTCCTAATGCACCAAGCACTGATCCATCTCAGCAGCATAGCATACGAGCCATTGGTTAAAATATACATTACGTACATGCATAACAAGATGAAATCTCTCACCATATTTCCGGACAGGATGTTTATAAAAATAGTGACCATAGCAGATAAAACAGATGTAAACAAGCCATTCAAACTTTTAAATAGGTTTGAAGTATGTATGTTCAATAACAGGATTATACAGAACCATGTGTTATATTAGGTGCACCGCAAAAATAAAAACAGTCTATTTAACTCTCACGCAGACTTTAGCCAGATTTGCAATTTTGAATTATCTCAGAAAACAGACTCGTTTGAAAAACCACCTTCCCCCTCCTCTCACATCTGCATGACAGAAGACAAGGCAACTGGAACAAGTATAGTAATGTGGTGCAGATGTAAATAAAAGGACTAACGGGTTTATCAGACCCAGTTTCCTTCTCATTAGTGGTACGCAGACTTTCAGTAAAGTCGGGTGCCTGTCTATAAATTTGAATCTCTGTGTATCACTATGTATGTAGTCCCGTGTGTACACATTTACATAGGTACAATTATTCATAAAATGTTGTCCTTCCAACTCCCAGCAGGCATCCTCTGCTGCTTGCCTTTCCTTATAACCTTGAGACCTGATGCACATACAACATGCAGCATGTGAAATCAGAATACGTCCTGCATGTGCTGTAAGGAAGACAATATGAGATAAGAAGAGATGCACATCAAGAGCTGTGTTCAGACTGCTTGATAAGCTTTAATTGAAAAATCTGGATAACTTGTCTTCCATATTTGTTGTTTGGAAAAGTTATGCCACGCAAAACCACACAAGGACTATTTTCCTCTATTTACCATCCAAATTGATGGTTGTCAGTGTGAAAACACCTCCTTTTACATAGAGTGTACACTGTGTACACAGAAAGGAGCATAAGAGACCCAAATCCATGCAGAAAGATGTGAAAGTGGACACACACTCCTCAACAAAAGAGTGTTTATGCATCTACAGTTTAACTCCAGGGATGGATTCAGTGTAGCAGCAGTGAGTAGGCAACACTAAACTAAAGGTATGAATGAGGCCATAATGAAACATAAAGTAAAAGTAAATGTCCACGCGCACACACACACACACACGCACACGCACACACACACACACACACACACACACACACACACACACACACACACACACACACGCACACGCACACGCACACACAGGACACAGAGCGACTCCAACAGTTTCTTTGTATGCTACAACTCCAGTATTCTTTGCTTGAGTTCATTTATTGACATCAGTCCACAACCTTTTATCCCCTCAACAGTCATATAGACGACCACCTACAGAAGTCAAACTGATACAATACACACATATACAGGTAGACAAGCAAACCCATAAGACGCACACACACACACACACACACACACACACACACACACACACAGTCTACTGGACATTGAGGGTGCGAGCAGACACTCCGTGGTGCCAGTCTCTCAGCTCGCCGTACTTGGGGCCGACTACCAACCGAGTGGTGGTCCTGTTCCCTCTGCCATCACAGGAAGAGACAGAAAGAAGAGAAAAACACACCAAAAGAGAGAGAAAAGATTTAGGAGAAGTACAGACGTTGCCCTTCAGTGAGATACACAGCGAGCCAGGCCACAAGGAAAGCTGCTTGCACAAACAAGAAGCTGATGATACACAGGGAAGCTCATGATGTGGTTGAGATGGGCAGTTAAGCAGTCATCATCAGAAAATGACAGAAATCAATACAGAAGGAGAGGGAAAGTAAACACAGTAAACTCCGAGTCTGAATGGACTGAAATGATGAATTAATTCAACCATGAAGCCACACAGCAACCACACAGACGACAGGAATGTCTGCACGTCAACACCAGTGATCACACACACACACAGCGATCACCACAAACCACTGAGAGCGATGGACAGCCAACAGATCACATCACACTGACAACAGCAGCACAGTTCAGCCATGATTGTCAATAACACAATCATGGGTCGCACGACATGCAGCACGCCAAGGCCGTCAAAGTCGACCATTAAAATGCACAAACGAATGCCACGCTCTGATTGGTAAACACAGTTTAACATCCAGCGATCTGACAGGGGATCTGCTTTCTCCACTTTTGGAGGGACAAGAAGGGAGATTCTCTGCAGTGCACAGAGGTCTGGTGTTTGACTTAACATGAGCTATTCTCTACTGTCTAGACACAAAGAGCCCACTTTCATGAATAAACCTGCCAGACGTGCCACAGAGATCTGAAGTCTGATTCTCCATTTCTCCATAAATTCCTTTATACGTTACATTTACCCCATGGAATGGACTTTCTTTTTTATATATATACAGTATATATTATTTTTGTGGCTTTTTGCCTTTATTCGATAAGCCAGCTGAAGAAAGGAAATATGGGGTGTAGAGAGTGGGGGATAACCAAATGATCAGCAGACCTGTAGTCGAGCCTGCGATCAGCGCGTCGAGGGCTGTAGCCTCTATACACGGGACGCCTGCTCTACCAACTGAGCGAAACCAGCGCCCCTGGAAAGAGCTGTCTGATATACAGTATGTATTTTTTCTTTACACAATGCAACAAACCAAACAGATGATAGGGAGCCTGGCGCTATTAAAACAACACTCAGCTTTTTGATGCCGTGCACTTACTTTGTCTTCTTGGCAGCTTCCTCTGCTTGAGCTACAAGGGACAGAACAGAAACAATAATGAGTCTATGTGGTCTGAATATTTTACATGTCATACAATTTAAATGTTTATGCCTTGAAGAAGGTCTCTGACCAAAAGCTTGCAAATTAAATACGATTTCAAAACTTAAAACACAGAAAATTAAAACACAGTTGTACTCAGCTTTTGATTTGGAAAACAATATGCTATCCAGCGAGCATGTCAGGTGCAGTGTGAGTCACTAACGTACCGTGCTCGGTGCCGGTGATCTGAGCCAGGATCCTGAAGGATCTGGACTGGGTGGTGCCGGTGCGAGGGCGCCAGTCCTCTGTGTCCTCCATTATGCGCTTCCTGCTGGCATCAGCATGAGTGGGCACATGGTAAAAATGGATGTCTGTCTCCACCACGTGTTTCCTGGGAACTCTGGAAGGACAGGACGGATGACATCAGCAAAACTAGTTTCAATTTCACATGCTCCCTTTCATGATTGATCAAAGTAACAGAGAGAAGAGATGAAGGCTGACGTAATCTCCTCTGATCTATTACCAACTATTAGGCTGTAAGAAGCACTCTGTCAGCATCTGTTGATCTGTGATGAATGTTTAGTCTTTTTAGGAGGTTAATTTCAAACTTAGATACAGTACATGTTTTAATATGAGGTTTTTTTAGTCAGTGGAATGGTGTTTAACGGCACGGACTGTAGGTTACATGAGATGGCAATGTGAAACACTGTAAAAATAAGAATCTACAATTTGTGCTGATTAGACGAGGAAACACCACAATCTGTTAAATACAGCTGAACTCGAGGTATAAACCAGTCTGATACCTTGGTGGCGGGGGCTTTCTTTAAAAAGCAACAACAGAGAAAAACAGGGCAGAGGAAATCAGAAACACAGGAAGGACATAACAGCAACATTCATAAATACACACTGATATTATCTAACAATAACACTTACTTCAAAATACTTTGAGGTCCACTACAGGGACGTAAAGTAGAAGAAGAGATAGAGATACAAGCATAAGCAATTCATTACATTCTAAAATGCATCAAAGGAAATGTTATCAAGCAGACAGTAGAGAAGAGATGGAGGAAAGTTAGAATAAAAACACTTCAACTCTAAAAGCATGCAAAACAGACATTTGATCACATCAACAGGAGGACAAACGAGCTGCAAACACAAGACAGTTCTATCTTCAACCCCCAGGTGGTGCTGCTGAGCTACCTGGATTTCCATTCATTCATAATTTGTTGTGTTTGGAACGTAATACTGAGTGGAATAGAAGAATTGTAATGGAAAATATGCACCTCTGTCGGGGTGCAGCATAATACTGATTTGACGTGTGGTTTGTGTGACTGCATGAACGGTACACGTGTGTGTGTACCCGCCAGCTTCCTCGGCAACACTGTGCTGACAGGCCTTTCACTAATTGGCCGTCAATAAATCAGCTCTTAGGACAAACACACACACAAACACACAGAGGGGCATTGAAGACTTTTCAGGCTCTGCTGTCAATAAATCACCTATAAATACACCCGCACACCGACACACTCACCTAGCACATTGAATAGTCTGATTTATGAAGGTCTTTCAACACGTTCCTGTCACAGCAGCAGCTATGTGGGTGTGGGAGCGCTGACAGCTCTGTGTGAGCCTGGTCACACACGTACAGTTACACTGGAATATCAGTAGTTGAGGTAAAAATATAGTGTGGCTTACGTGTGCTGCGTCACATATAATGCATGAGCTTCATTTTACGCATCTGCGCTGCAGTTATTGCATGACATAACGTTAAAATAAGGTAACTAAACTCTGTAAAATGTTCTGCAGGAAAATCATAAGCAAATGCATGCAGACGCCATGATAAGAGAGACACACAAAGAGGTGGATGAAAAGAGTCAAACACATGCTTCAGAGACTAACTTTGTGACTTTAGGAGCTGCGCCAGTCTGCAAAGCAGAAAAACAGGGAGTAAAAGGAAGAGAGGAAGATAGAGAACACTGATATACATATGTGCAAATTATTGCCGTTTTACAATCAACAACATTAGAACTGTTGTTAAAATTCCCCTCTGAAACGAACCATATAATTCATTACAGCATGCAAACATGCAAGCAAGATGCAAGGACAGGCGCACATGCCGTCTCATAGTGTCACCTGAGAAACAGAAAACATTGACTGGATCAACTGATTCAGAAAGAAAGAAACTAGTGCTAATTTTACAGAGATAGGGCGTGATGTGTTTTTGGAGAGCAAATGTTATATAGTGTTAATGGGTTTCATAATCAATGAGGTTGAACTTGTTATTTGACCTCTGCTTTCGGGGGAAATTGACGACTGTAATAGTGGAACACTCTGTGGCTTAAAGAATAAAAAAAGACGATGAAAGTGGTAAAAAGAACATTCTGTTTATTGGAAGAAACCATGTAAAAGCCTTATAAACAGACAGATCCAGATAGCTTCAATAAAGTTTGCCATTAAATGTCGTCCGTAGCACTTAGGGGAGGCTACGTACCCAAATAAAATGCAGCTTGTGTGTCTGTGCGTGTGTGTGTGTGTGTGCGGCTGTATAGTGTCAGACTGCATTGAGCAGATCACTGGTGTCTGCTGAATCTCACAGAAAGAAAAACTAAAGGACCTTTTGTCAGAGCAAAAGAGAGCTCAGAGAGAGTATAAACAAAGAGTGATTGGAGAAATTATGAGTCACAAAATGACTAAATTCAGCCTACTTTGTATCTTCACTGGAATAAATCAAAAACATTCATGGATACGCACTTGTTTTGAGGGAAATCACAAAAGGAATGACTGAAAAAAATAGTGAGATAAAGGTGGTGAAAAGGCACGGTTTAAGTGTAAATCTACATGGATTCAAGGCTGAAAGCTTTTATTGACGGATAGATTTGCTATGAGAGCAAAGAGAATACCACGCAGCTTCAGTTACCAACACAAGCTATATATACACAGCTTAGTCACAGCATCACAGCGAAGTTACACTCACTATGCCTGTGGAGAGGGCAGAGTGGGGTTGAGACAGAAAATAAGAGAAGGGGGGATTATGAAAAGAAGATGGGAATGGGCAGCTTGGATGGCAGGGGAAGAATTAAACACGTTAAATTAAAATTTAAAGTTGAAGGAGGACAGGTTTAGAAAGTCAGAGGCCAGAGTCAAGTTTATCTTCAAGTGCCAGGAACCGCTAATGTGTTTTAAATGTCCTGCTGCCTTCAGACACACAACCTCAGTACGAAATACAACGAAAGAGGTCTCCTTTCAGTAAGTGACGCATGTTTTTATAGAATATCATGAATTATCCAGATAAAATGAAGTCAAAAGATAACAAAAATGCACTAAAAAAGTGAGTGGGTGAGTGAGTGCTATCTAATGTGTTTCTCTTTCACTTTCTCTTCTTTAATCTTTTCTGGAACTTAATGTAAACCGTTTTTTTTACCCTTTCAACGTAACTTGATTTTTGCTCTGCTACATTATTTGAACAGTAACGCAAAAGCCCATTAAACATCCCTTAAAGGGCCAGTTTTCCAATACCAGACTATTAAATGTTACTCAGTACAATTCCTCTTCTCAAGGTCCTACTGTAAACAAATAGCGCTCCAACCCACTCACATATCTGTTTGCCTAACATAAAACAGAGCACAAACATCTGAAAGCTTTTCTGTTTAATCACTATTTTTGGAAAAAGAAGCCAGCAGCAGCAACACTGAGTCACTTCACCACCATAATAAACACTCACAAACAGAGGCATCAATATTAGGCCTGCCGTGCTAACTGAAACCATGGATATGAATCGAGTATGGTATTCTGTTTTTCTTGTGTAAACAAACTGATTCGATGTTGGAGAACTTTGAAAAAGACTTCCAAATAACCAAACTTTAAAATAGGCTTTGAAAAAACATTATGTAACTTCGTTAATCGCAACATAGGAATAATTGTTTTGTAAACTATATAATTTTCCAGCTTAAACAGAAACTAACAAACAGACAAACAGAATGTAAACTGTAGGTAATTTCAATTTTCAGCTACTCTTTGTTGATCTAAAAGCCAACAAACAGCATCTTACAAGTGTTGTTGACACAAATGCAGGAAAGTTATCTGAAAAAAAACTTCTTTCTAAAATTGTACAAATCTGTTCAAATCACAGCCAAAAGTAACACACACTAGGGGTCTTTATGGGTCTACCGGAACCCAAGAACCCAGGACCCAGATGGGTTTGGGTCCACCTATTAGGTGGTCAAATGGGTCCGGTTCGGGACTCGTTCTATAATCCTCGGTTCCAGGTCTGTTCAACATTATGTGTAATACCCGAGTGGATCCAGGAAGACCCGCCGGCCGTGATTACAAAGGGTTCATGATTAAAGTGCTTCGTGCGTCTGTGTGTGTATTTTAACTTGCAACAATGGGTCATTCGCATGAGAACGTGAGGTAAATAAAGTGGAAAAAAACGGAAGAAAGAGCAACAACGAGTTGACGTGTCATGTGGCTGCAGGTTCAGAGAAAGGTTGAAGCCAAAGCCGGTAATGCTGATGTTGACAAAAAAAGCTAAAAGAAAATGGCCCCAGTTTCGGGCCCCAGCTTTCAAGTAATAGACGGGTGTCTCGGTTCTGCACGGGTCCAGGTTCCAGCTCTCAAATAATAGACAGGTCCGGTTCGGTTCTGGGTTGCAAAATTACGGGTCTCTTAGGGTTCGGGCACAAAATTTTGTACCCGTGAAAACCTCAAACACACACAAGGAAAGTGTATAGTAGACACTGGACTGTTAAAGGAGCGTGTCGCGACCATTTAGAATATGGAAATGAATCAAGACGGAAAAAGTAGGAGGTGGACAAAGTACAGAGACTTGATTCAGTTTGACTGGCTGGACAGAACTCCACTCACCCATTAAACTGCAAAGGCAAGGCTCCGCCCTGATTCTCCAGCAGGCCCCGCCTCTGCCCCATGGCCACCTCACATGCGTTCTCATTCGAGTAGAGGTTGATTGGCGTGTTATACACTGATGGCTGGGGCGGAACAAGGACAGGAGGGGAGGGAGGGGAGGAGGAAGAGGATGGGTAAGAGACGGGAGGTGGAGGAGGAGGAAAAGGATGACTGCTGTGGGAGGAGGCAGGAGTGAAGGCAGAGGATGGGGATGGGATGAAGGGAGCAAAAGGGGCCTGTGAAGGAGGGAAGTCGCTCTCTGTTCCGCAGACCCCGTAAGGTCTGGGGGCCTTGTTGTAGGGGACGGTGGAGGGGCTGAAGGAGTGAGGATTGGGTGGTGGTGGTGGATGGGTGAGGGCTACTGGTTTTATGATGTCTGATCTGTCGTCCTACCGGCATGAGAGAAGAGCGTGCAAATACAAACAAAAACAAATCACAGCACAGCACACACACTATACTGATGCCTCTCAGAGGAGTTTTTAACATAAGTCCCTTTAATTGAATTTGATTTCATTTAACAATAGCTTTAAAATCAATTACTTTAATTATTTTTTTCTGGGATAAAGAAGCATCAGTATAAGCAACTGTTATTAAAACTGAAAAAATACATGAAGCAAACATTAGAAAAAACAAAAAATTCAACAAAAATCACGACAACTGTGATTTTCATGCAGCAAAAATGTGTGCATGGCATCGTTTCAGAGGTTGCAGTAACTACGGATAGCTACATAAGGCACACCATAGTACCCCAGGTGAGTTACTTTTTTCTAAAGGTGTCATAATGAAGTCGTTTTTTTTTGTCCTGTTCATGGTAACTTCAGCATTGGTTGATTACAAAGGCATTTGATTGTTGATATGAACAAAACTAATGTTTCACCTGGTGTGCCTGTACTTAATTAAACTGAAATGATTTTCTCGTATCCATAAAAATAAATGCTGTGCACTTGGGAGTAGGCTATATGATTTTCTGTTATTTCAGTGACATGCCGTTACCGTACCTTTGGTGCCACAGGAGGAGGTTTGGGAACACTTGAGGCCCTGCAGGAAGGAAAGAGAAAGTACATTAGTAAAAGGTATAATAAGTAGGATTTTTTCTTGCATTTTGTCAACAACACATTCAAATTGGGCCCCTCCTCCTGGGCTCTTCGTCACCAGAAGGTCACTCTCACTGTCTCGTGTGAGAACATGCCCACCCCGCCGAGCTAACACCGACAGCATCACGGTTACCTTTGCGCTAGCATGCTAACCGTCGGTTAGCTTGTTCTACCCGGTTAGAGGCACCTATCTGTCCAACAGAAAAGAGGCCAACTCTGCATCGCTCTGTCGCCATGTTCGCCCGGTCTGAATGGGGCCCAGTTGCTAATTTGAACCACTCCCACACTCACCTATACGCTGTGATTGGCTCAGGGAACCACAACAGCGCCCCTCCTGAAAACGTCCCGTAAAAAGCAAAGCAACAGAAAAGATGCAGAGGGAAGGGTCTCACAAGGGTCTGCACACACACTCACCAACACACATGTATAGAGGCCCATAAGTGATGATTTATATTATATTATATTTGTAAAAGTCTATATTTTATGTTTCTAGGAAAACCTTAAAAAGGTCTGTTTTTGATATCTGAAAATGTATTCTTATTATATATATAAGTGGCTGTTAGTGAACACCCTGTGGTAAAATAGCACCAACGTTTCAAACCCATGATGTCTGATATTTATAGAGCCCTTCAAAACTAATAAGGCTCTTCTATAAAATTTTCAGATCCTATTGTGGTCAAAAGAAACTGTGGTTATGGTGAATTATGATTAAACCTGATCTCTTTGCGGTTTCTGTCAGCAGCTATCACAGAACCCAGAAGAGGTTGACTGTGTCTGTGTGAGTCAGACGGTGAAACTTGAGTTACAAGGGCTGAAAATCATGGCCTTTTTCAATGTACGTGTGCTTTTGAACGCAGCTGTTTTAAGTCTATAAAGGCTTCTATCAATCTGATACTCTTGGTGTTTGACGCCACATTGACTAATGAGCTCCCTGAAGGTCACTTAAAAGACATGTTTGTATTTACAGTTACATTTACTCCAGAGTGATAACAGCTTAGCAATTTATCTTAATATAAATTTTTATTGATATAATATTTCATCTGATTACAATGAGACGAAAGATGTTAAAGATTTACTCAATAACAGTTACACACGTGGAGGAAATAAATGTAATTCACTGCATTGCAACTTCATTGTGCATGATATGACGGGAACAAAATACACGAGTTCACATAAATTAAAGGTCAGACAAACAGTAGAGTAACTGAAGACGCGTGAATGTCAGCAGCCCCGCATTCCTTTAAGAGCAGCCTTTCTAGAAACTTCCTGAGGGAGGTTCATGTCCTTCACCTCAGTAAATTTGAACCGACAGTCTTGTAGTAGCTAGAAACACATCAAGCTACAGATACAGCTACTCATAGGCTTGGCCTTTTCCTCTCTGTCTCGTGTTGCTCAGTAGTTTTCGTTTGCCAACAGTGTCCTTTGATCGTCATTGTGTTCCCTCCACATGAGATGTGAGGATCTAAAAAGATATTAACACCAAAAGGAGAAGGATATCATGCAATGAAATTCTACTGCCTGAACAGCTCAGGGAAATCGCCTAAATGACCCTGAAGGGAGCATCCCAGGTTGTTTACAACCCCCAACAAGCTTGACCGATAAAATACTCTCAGACATGGATGGTTGAACAGGGTTATGGTTTGATAATCATAGTAAACAAGGAAGAATAATTATGTATGCTGCCTTAAAAGTAAGTCAACAAAACCAAGAGGAAGAAGACCCCCTTAGCAACTCCACAAGTATCAAAGACATTCTTAACATCACTTGAGATTATACTTTGTACATATTGTTTTGGTCTGTGTGAGCTGTATGCCTTCCCTGTGGCTTTTCCTTGACACACTATAATGTCAAGTTGCAGAGCAACACCTAGGTATTCATTGGCATCTAAGCTGACAGCTATGATCTCACCTAAACACCAATGGCATGAACTTTGAGAGGCACATACTGAAGAGTAGGATGGGTAACAAGTAGGTATTTCAAATACGCTTAACATTCATGTGTGCTGTAGCCTCGAATACACTGAAGCTATAACTGGAAACACCAACATGGAAGTGTGTTGCGGGGGCATCTCCTAGCATGTGGAGTGAATAAGAACCAGAGTTTAATTTTACTTAGAGGCTTTTAAACCCTGTCCCCGGTATGGCTCTCTAAGGGCTCCGCTCATATACAACTGATAGAACTTTTTCTGTCTAGCTTAACAGCTCAACCTCAACCCCTGCAAATCTCTCACGTGGCGTTCCTCAAGGCTCAGTCATGGGTCCCCTCCTATTTTGTATCTATACGTTTCTGATAGACCAAAATAATTGTTAGTTTAGTTTAGTTTTTTATAGTTTTTTAAAAGTGCTCTTATACAGTATACATATAGGTTGAGCTTGACCTTAAAGGAGCCACTTTAAATGTAGCAAAATGGACTCATGTTTCCCGGCATGTGTTACGACCTTGAGAGAACTCATGAGCTAGTTCTTCCTGAAACCGAAGTTGTTGCCTCTGACAACTAAGCCATTTTAAAAAAGTATTTCTGCTGTCCCAGATGTAGTTTGAATATTGCCAGATAATGTCACCAGAATACGAGGCTCCTGATTGGCACTAGTGCCCCTTATAGCAGAGGAACAACAGGACCTATACTGTATCAAACACTTTGCAGCAGGAATGTTTCTCCATAGCTCAAATGTGTGAGGGTCAGAGAGTAAGTGGATGCAATGAAGACATTGACAGTGTGACAATGACAAACATGACATTTAAAAAGTCTACCTCTTGCACACCACATGGAAACATTTGCTGGGCTGTTCATGTACGTGTATGTTCTTTGTCCGTGTGGAGACCCACCAGGAGTTTGACTTGATTTAGAGTTTAAGAGCAGCTGGTGTTTCTGTACTCTGCATGTTGCATGTCAACTGTCAGGATCTACGTGTCTGCTTCCTTTCCTCTGTTTTATGTTCGTGGAAGTTTAATATAATATAGTGATTGGTCTGATTGGGGAACTTTGAGTCTGTGTTTCCCCAGCGATTATTTGTGGTGACAGCCATTATGGTTTAGCTTTGATACCCTACCACATCCAAGTGCATGATGTGGTTACGGTGGTGTGCTTAAGTCATTTATGGTAATATTTATTCTACTTCTCTTTGAATGCTGGTCATTAGGGTTTGCATGCACATAAATATTTGGTGTTTTCTTGGCTTCCTTCATCTGATTCCTTTTACTAAATCATTATTTTTTAGAGATACATAACGTTGTAAAAAAAGACTGGCAGCCTGCTTCGTTACATTTTCTCTGTTCTGTTTCCACTTTCTTCAACAATTTGTATTTTTGGATACAGTGAATGAACAAAACAGCAGGACATTTTACAAAATTATACCATTCAGCCATGCAATAAATGTTGTTGAGTTTTGGAGCTGTATGTTCATATTTGAGCCGATTATCTGTGGTGTTGTATTTTATTGTGGCATGGACTTGTTATTTTCTGTCACTCTTCTTTATCTCTTTGCCATTATTGTAGTGCGTGAGCATCATTAAAGACAACAAGAGCTAAACTGTTCAATAAAATTCATGATTTCCTTGTCAAATACTCTCCAACTGCATATTCTGTTTTTATTGCCTCCATATGTCACTTTTATGCTGCTTTAAGTCACTTTACAGTTTTTCCCACATTAATGCACTACAATAAATTGACCTGTCACTGAGAGGAGGATGCCATCTCTTTTTCATCTCCTCTCAAATCATCCGTGCCCTCATGGGTGTTATATGTTCTTAGTTGCGCATTTGCCTTTAATCTCTGCGGTCTATTCTTACTCGAGTGAGATCATTGACCGATGTTTCCAGGGCTGTGCCCTGACATGCCGACAGCTTTACCGGCAAGCAACCAGCCAAACTGAATCAATGAGAGATTGTTGCCTGTGTGTGAGGGTGATTTTATGTCTGAAAAGGGGGGGCGGGTCAAAACGTAAGAGTGTATTAGGTGGAGGTCACACTGACCAGGTACTGATCATAACACCAGAGGAAGCACAGACTCACAAACAACATAAACACCTGAAGGAATTTTACCAGAGGACGTTATTCAGTCAATGTCTTTGAGTGACCTCTCATAACATGAGACTGTTTTACATTTTCCAACAGTTAACTTGAATACAAAGAAATTCTACACACACAGAGACTCACACTACGTGCATGCATACATGAAGCTCCATGCATGATTTGCCTGTCAGTCTCATTAAAACAGTCACAGACACATCATCTGTATGTCAGCATAAAGCAGCTTTTAAATGAGGTGTGTTGCCATTTGAATGACAGAATTATTGGAAGTAGTGAATGGACAAAGGCCAGTTCACATACACCCACACAAACACATTCACACACACACACTATGGTAAATAATGAAGAGGGGTGACCATGATTCAGGCATGACGGGTCGGCCCAGGAAATATTACTGAGGTAGAGCAATAACAGACAACAAGTACAAGTACAGTATACACACTTTTCAGCATCTGCACCTGCAAATAAGCTTTACACATTCACACGTGGAAACAAGAGCTGAACTGTGGTCCTGTCTGCCTCAAATCCACCATGCTCTTATCCTAGATTTACACCTAATTTGTCTTGGTGAGACACTTTTTGGCAGTTCCAGCATGTTTTTGTGGTAACTTATGCATTCCTGCCAAGAGCAGAAGTGAATGATTTTATACATCTGAAGTCAATACACTCCAAGTCAATGTTGAACAAATCAATGCAAGGTTTGAAAAGGTGTTCCTGATATCTGTCATTAAGGAAATACTTCAAATTCGCCTTTTTCTTCCCAGTTTTAGGATGCATAAAAATGGCATAATGATGAAATATAAAGTGTGGAGGAGACAAGATAATTCAGTGACTATGTCTTTGTGCGTCTCCGAATCCATATGTGATCAATTATGCAACTCCGGTAGGATCAAACTTGTCTTTTCTCGCTCAAGGGATTCAGCAACAGATTCAGTATGGAACACTTCCTCCCTCACTGTGCAAATCTGGGATTTTAACAGCTTGGTAATTTACATACAGGCAGTGACCCAGTGCACCTAAATGGACTTTTACCTCTTTTTTCCTTTTTATTCCATCTCTATACTTTTTTTTTTTTACCCATGTCTGTTGTGTTTTAATAATGTCCCTTCTCCTCTTCTTCCTTACTCCTTCCAGCCCCTTCATGCCCCTTTTTTCTCTCTCCCGGGAATGAGGTCACTGTCTTATAAACAAAGGTGATCATGATTATTGAAACAAGGCCCTCTAAAGTGTATGCAGTCGTCATTCTTGATGGGGAGGGTGGACACGTACTCTACGCTCATCTATTTATTTCTTTTTCTGTGCCCTATTAGGAGAAAGTAGACCGACCAACTTGTCTTGGTGGAAAGAATGCCAGGGAACTAAGCAAGAACAGGATGGCTTACTTGGCCGGATCACTGCCACAATGTACAGTGAGTGAGTTTGTATGTAGTAAATGGTGTCTTGCCCAAGGACACATCTACAGAAGTCAGAGAACGAACCACCAACCTTTTGATTGAGAGGCAACCAACTCTGCCACTGAGCCAAAGCTACCAGAGTATATGTAGTTGTGTAGGAAGGGGGAGTCTGTATGGGTATGGTGAAGTTATGAGTAGATACTTAAAGATGATGAGGGACGAAAGACTATAACCCCTGATTTCATGAGCTTGTGTAACATTTGTTTTGCTATTTTAAGACCAATGCGTGAGTTTATCTAGAACTGGCCTTTAAATAGATTTGGAAGCTGAGTCAACTGGTTGTTATCAGTTCTCACACTGTACTGTGGGTCTGTGTGTGTGCGTACGTGTGTGTGTGTGTGAGTGTGTGAGATCCCAGAGTTAAAGCCATGCAATAATGTAATTTAAGGTTTGGTGTCCCCATATGTAACCTCTGAGCAGGAGTCCTCATGTTGTAGCAAAAACAAGTACGTGTGTGTTCCTCTGTTATCCACTACCTCCCAACACTATCTCCACAGAGGCCTCGACAGGCCTTTCAGCTGACTATGACATCACATGAGATCCTGAAAGAGGCTTTGACGCTGACCAGACCAAAGGAACAAGATACGTTAAAAGTAGAGCTGTTTCACTACTAAAAACATCACTCAGTTAAATCAACTTTGAGGAAAGCGCGTTTGAACAATCACAGCCACAGAAACTAGAAGAAAACCTCAACATTGTTGATTTTAAGCTATTGTTTTAATGATTGTGTTTCTGTTTCTTCTCTTTCAAGGCAAGCTTTACATCATGTAGGCCTCGTTAGACGTGAGGGGTTACATTACATACTTGCTGTAAATGTTTGTGCTTCTTCGTCCAGTGCCTCAGATCAATATGGCGAGACAAAAAGCCCGAGGGCACGAATCCACTGTGGTTCTCTTGAAAGAGGCTGTCACGTTTCTAGCCAGCTGTTGTCTGGTTATTTGATGGGGAACAATTGTTGCTCTCAATACAGACTTCACATGACCTAGAAGTGTATTGAAGGTTTAAAGATTGCTATTCTGTTACCTTAAATGTACATAAAGACACATTTTGTATCATTTTACTTTATTCTGTGAAGATCCCTGAAAATAATCAGGAGACTTGATCTAAAAAAGCAGAAAATGTCCTTTTTTGAACTTACAGAAAGTGCCTGAAGCGTATGTGTTCCCTTCGGTAACATAGCAACAAACAAGAACATTTTTATAGGAGCTCACTTTCTAACAACACACACATGCGGTGCGGTGCGGTGGTACCCTAAGGAGTCTTAAAAGTAGACCATGAGAGGAAACAGGCCCATTAGGTTGAACCCCACCAGGGCAGGAGAAAGGAGGCAATGTCTCCAACAGCCTGCAGGTCAACAGTACTGCATCAAGATTTCTGTTACTTATACTTGGCTCTCAAAAAAAGCTCAAAAGGATGCTATACATATTTAACTGGGTTTGGAAGACCTGAAGTCCATTTAACAGTACATAAAATGGGTGGAAAAGCCATGCATTTGAGTTTGAAAGCTGTAAAGTCTTGTATAAATGTAAACAATGTACAGAAATTATACGACACAGAAGAAAAAGAGTAACTGCTGTAACACACGCATACAGTGGTGCACCAAACTTCACATAATTCATGGTAATAAAACGGATGAGCAGTCTGGGTACTTTCACAGCATGTAATTCTTCTTAGATGTTTTCCGAAGAACATAAAAAGTAATTTTATGTAGCATTTCATTCATGCAAATACATGTCTTTTAAAAGAGGCTGGACAGATGCTTTCTTTTTATGTGGACCCATAATGCAACTGCTCAGTTTAACCGTAGTGCCTATGGTAAGTATAGGAGTTGGTGCGTCTGACTGCACCGTCTCTAGAGTCAAGGGGCTGTAAAACAGTAGATGGGAGGATTGGAGTGCCGTGTTGTCTTTTGAAATCTAATTTAAACTTTTACAGCTTTGTTTCTCAGCAGACTGACCGAGACGTTAAAAAGAAATGTATATATAAACAGAGGAGGTCTCATGAAGGCGCTAACAAAGACGCACAGGCACAGGAATAGGAAAGACACACAGGCGATTGCATGCAGTCACACACCACACAAATAGCCAAACATTAGAAACATATTTTTCTTGCAAAACTGGGTTTGTTTATTGAATTTTTAAATCATAGTTGATGGCGCTTGACCCACAAATGCCTCCTCATACCTCTGTGAACACTCCATGGAAACTCATTTGAACGTTGACATCATCGTTGAAAAGATTTAAAGTGAAAATGAATTCACTAATGACTCCGTTGGCTGTATTTGGAGCGTCGCCAGCCATTTTGCAAATTTCCACACTTCATCGACAGTCATCGCATAACTGAGCTTTCATTCTCACTGCAGGTGACTGACAAACACAATATGACAATCTTGACTAGAACCATTCAACAGGAGTAGAAGCGAAACACCAGACTGACCCCCGGAGCAAACCTGGGTTTATCAAAGTCATGTCAGTGCTGTCAAACGTATTTAAAGTCCATCCTGAAGTGTTTTACTGAAAGTACTCAACACAGGCTGTACCAGCCAAAGCCCTGGTGAGATTTCATGAGTCTCAGATGGAGACTGCATTGTTTCGAGTGTGGGTTCCTGGTAGAAGGAGTTTAGGAATCTCTGCCTTGGAGGCAAAGCCAGTACATGCTGGGGCTCCATAAGGGAAACCAAGGGTACAGGGGGGCCCAAAGTGGAAGAGGACAACCACATAATTCAAGGGGGCCCCAAATGGGATAAATTAAAGCAGAGATTCAAGATTAATGTGCCTTTGGTGCTGCGATTTGTAAGATATCCAGCGCTGAATTATGGTCTCAAGCTATGTACTACATCAACACTTTGTGTATTCAGCACACGGACAAACCCTTGAAATATTGACGCATATGATAATATCTAAGATGTATTTTAACCTCGGTTTATTGCTGTCTACTTTACAGTTTCTTTTTCAACACAAAGTACATCAAACAGAAGAACGAAAGACAAGACAGAGAGACAGTCCACAGGCTGGGTCCAGAACTTTGACAGCCTGCCCGTCAAAATGATCCACAGCTGGACCAGGAAGTGTTTTCCATATTCAACATCTGGTCTTAGGTCTGTTAAGAGGGTTACGGATATCAAAGTGCTTCAGTATGACTCGCAGAGATTCACTCACAAAGATGCAGGATTTACTGGCTTTGCTATTGTTCATTCAGTGTCCAGCTTTCTTTTTCTGTTTGTCCATTTCTTCTTCTCTCGCTCTTCTTGGTTCTTTCATTAACACGCAAACACCCACACAAGCGCACCTCTTGTTGTTCTCTGAGTGACACCAAGAGTCACGTGTCTCATAAACCAAAGCGACACCGATACTACAGAGATGATAAAATGATCCTGGCAATGACACTGAACAAATATCTGAAGTTGTGGAATTCCTTGAACCTCTTGTTTCCACTATAAAACCACAGCATTTTCAACGGATTAATTTGAAGAGCATAACGGTGGGAAAAAGGTCAGGGATATTGAGAGAGCTGAGGTACACAAGTAACAAAGTAACACAGAGACATTTTTCTGTCCCCAAAAGACACACGGACGTCTCCAGAGCACACACAGTCCTTAGGATTACACTCTCTGCCAGGGTTGACGATAGTGTCATCCGATAATGTAATTGAATCAAAGTACAAATATAGACGCAGTGCGTCATTTGGCTGAATTTAAACATATCCTGGCCAATCTGAACTGATAACACAGAAGACTAAATGTGAGAACTGCAAGAGAAGATGGCAAATGTGTCTGGTGCATAAGTGTATTGTGTTTCAAAACATGTTGATTGCAATTTATTATAGAGTCATTTGTAACTATAATTAGAAGTTTATTTTGATTGGAACAAATGTGCTGAGTGCACAGTTCATGTTCTGACATGCTCCCCTCGCTTATGGTAGTCAGAGCCTGTGAAATGTGACTTCTTGTTTTTCTGCTCTAATGAGTCCAGATGATTCTTCACACAGTTCCAGCTGCCCGTTTGGGTATCATTCAACAATGCTGGCTGGCCTAAAGACGAGTGCTCTTGGCTTACACTAAGATATATTTGGCGAATAGCAGAGAAGAATTAAAAAAGCAGAGACAGATGATCTTTACACACTGTTCTTGGCCTCAGAATATGTGTGGGCTACCTTCGCAGACCCCTAAGGTTCTTGGGATTTGTATTTTCTTTGGCAAAAACAACAGACTAGCGAAAGACAGGCAGAGACAGGTGTGTCTAGCTGTTGCTGCATTCTCCTGGTGTTAGGATATTACTAGCCACGCCAAAGATGATGGCTTTTGGTTTTAGATGATCTTTGGCAAATACTACAGACCAGTGAAAGACAGAGACAGGTGAGCCCAGTTTAGCACTCTTGGCTTTGAAACATCTTTGGCAAACATCAGAGCCGACTAAGTGACAATAGCAGCTGCGCGGAGAGAGTCTATGAGCACAGAGGCTTTTCATAGGGCGGTGGATTTCTGCAGCTACAGCTCAGAACTATCTGGTCAACATTACAGTACACTTGTCATACTGGGTTTAGTTTAGTTGGGCCTCTACTGTTCGAGTTACATTTGCCTCCAGACGAATGCATCACATTTCTCTGATCAAGCACAGAGTTGATGGTAATATCCTCTTAGGAAAGGAAAGGGAGTGCCCTGGTGGCCTTTGGGTTAAGGCTGCAGCAGATTATTCCTTTTGATGAAGCCATTAAACGCCATAAAACAACACATTTGTAGACCTTACAACATAATAGTAATGTAAATCAGACCTCTAACATGAGATTCCCCAACCTCCCCCATCTTGAAGGTCGTGGATGCTCCTCTTCCTCTTTGAAATTCATCAAATAGATTTAGTTGTAGTCGTGTCTAAAATAACACAAAAAGAAAGTGACCAAATATATTACCTCAAAAAAAGTTACTTTCACCTCTGGCATTAATGTAGGTATTTTTTTGAAGGCGCAGTCCCTTCAGTCTTTTGTAAATAGGTAATCCAATTATCTCTCTCCTTCGAAGCCAGGCTCCTTCAAACACGCTGTTCTTGTTACGCCTGGGTCAGTTCCAAGGAAGCATACCGTCCATTCTGGGTTGCTTTCAAAGTTCAAGCTTTAAACAGGCAGTGGATCATTCGACTAAAGTATCAGTCTCGCCTGCAAACAGGTAACTGACACACAACCCCGATACATCAAAGTGAGGATAATCACATTAGAAACAAGAATTCTATTATGGGACACACAACGATCAGCTCCTAAATTTACATTTGAATAATTAAAAATAATGACATGGACCTCTGTGCTCAAAGCATTGGCCATGCTAATATATCAGTGGTGTACTCTGCAGCAGCAGGGCAAAAGTAAACCAGCATTTCGAGTGCTTGTGCATGTGTGAGTGACACTGTTTATTGGGCACGTGGCTGTGCACTGCCATCAGCATATGCACGTACAACCCAGGGATCTTGTTGTCCCTCTTTGGAGAACACAATGTAAACAAAATGAAAACGTATCCCCCGACCCTACATAAACTTCCCTCACCCGACCCCTTGTCCAGCACCAAGAGCCAACTTCCAGACTCAAAATAACCCAAGCAGCTGCCACGAGATCTGTGCATGTGTGCTTTCCTGTGTGTGTACGTGTGCACGTCTTTGTTGAAACCTAAAGGTGTTCCATACCTCTTTCACCTCCTACAATATGCTTTGCATGTTACAAGTGAAGGTAAATTTATGTGTGTGCAAGACACAGAGTGCTGAGGCAAGCTACACTTCCTTTCTAACTAATATGTGTGTGTTTGTGCGTGTGAACGGGGGTCCGTAAATCAGTGCGACTGCATCGAACCACCACCACAGTGCTGCAGTTCACCGTTAAAGCACGCGCACAAGAGATCTAAAATCTGGTTTTGTTTACTGGGGACTTATTATGGCCTGTCATTGTGGCTTTCTACATGAGTACATAAGACTCTACTATTATAAATGTGACAAATCCACCATTGATGCCCCAAGCCACAATGAATAGGCTTGACAATCACTGTAATTATCCTGTTTAAGGTTCTTTCAACAGGGTGAGATCTCCACTCAGATAAAAAGGAAGTGGAACCAATTAGCTCAGCACAACACAAAAGCTGCTTCCAAACCTTCCTCTGTCGCGTGACCGCTCAAATCATGCATTCACTTGCAGTGTTCTGTGAGATGCCTAGGTATATGCGGGTGAGTGCATTCGGTCAACTGTTTTTCAGTTTGTGCCTTTTAAGTTTGTTAAACGCATCAAGAGCATGAGATGGTGCCTTTACAAGTGAAAAACACTCTACACACAGGCCCATTAAACAGTCAAATGGGCTTCGAAAAGACTTTACTGTGGGGAATTAAGCATTTAGCCAGACACTGGCAGTTGGAGTGCATAACAGTGAAATACAAAGGTGGTTTTGTTGCGGCATAGAGTGATTGGTTGAAATGAACAGTTTAATACTTTGGTGTACCTCTAAAAAGAATAATTACATCGCTGAAGAGGCTAATTTAAGTGTTGAAACTTTGTGATTGCATTTCACTAGTGGGACTGCTTCAGAGCAAAGGAATGGCACTGAGGAAAGGTCATTGTAGGTATGTAATGTCTCAGAAACTTCTAGGTGTTAACCCTTGTTTGCTCTCTTAGCTCTCACTTCAATCCCTTAAAGGTATAATAAGTAGGATTTTTCCTTGCATTTTGTCAACAACACATTCGAACTGGGCTCCTCCTCCTGGGCTCTTCATCACCAGAAGCTCACTCTCACTTTCTTGTGCGAGAACACACCCACCCCGCCGAGCTAACACCGACAGCATCACAGTTACCTTTGTGCTAGCATGCTAACCACCGGTCACCTTGTCCTACCCGGTTTGTTGCACCTACCTGTCCAACAGAAAGAAGGCCAACTCTGCATCGCTCTTTCACCATGTTCGTCGGTCTGAACGGGGCCCAGTTGCTAATTTGAACCACTCCCACACTCACCTATACGCTGTGATTGACTCAGGGAACCACAACAGCACCCCTCCTGAAAACGCTCCGTACAAAGCAAAACAACAGAATAGATGCAGAGGGAAGGGTCTCACAAGGGTCTGCACACACACTCACCAACACACATGTATAGAGGCCCATAAGTGATGATTTATATTATATTTGTAAAAGTCTATATTTTATTGTTCCAGGAAAATCCTACTTATTATAGCTTTAAACTTAACTTCAGCTCTAATCCCTTTTTTCCACCTTCTTTATCCCTTTTCTGTCGTCTCTACTGTCCCCTTCCTTGTACAACTTCTCTCCACAGGTCTTTGGTCATCTTTTCAACCAAAACTGAGGTAGTCCACCATGAAAACACATCTAAACTGGCTGTTTCTTTAACCTCTCTTGCCCTGCGAACCTCATTGTTCTCTGTTGCCCCCTCGCTGATGAAATGCTCAAGAACAATCCTGTCTCCTAGAACAGTAACATTTTACAACTTTGTTTTTCTCAAATATTTGATGGGAAATGTAAATGACGCATAGATAATGTTCTGTTTTTGTGGAAAGTACTACAATACTGCGTGTCAGTGGGAGTTGGATGGGGGGAATGATGGGAGCACAGGCACCGGAGACTGAGGTTTCTGATCCCACTGTTAAAAGTTTAAAAAAAAGATTGCATAAATATAACCATAAAAAAATGAAGTGTATGAGTATGTATATTTGGAATCAAGTTAATTGATAGTGCATTTTTATTTTGCAGTTTAGAAGTATATTAACATAATTTCTGAAGACACAGTTGTCCATTGTCATCCATCTGTTCTTGCTAGAAAAAACTGAGGAGGTTCAATGTATATAAAAAACCTGACAGTGCCAACCAGCCCTTTGACATGTTTTTCTGTGTCCATTGTGTGTGGGAGTTATGAACACATGTGCTCCACATGTGTCTGATAGCTCCCTCACAGTAAAACAGTCTGTCTTTAGTACGAGATATAAGCCGTTTTTCTTCGCCTCATCAAACGTAAATTCAGTTTGACACGGAAGATTAAAACGGAAAAATTATCCAATGAAAAAAGTTTCCCAGAAACTCTCCTGCATTTTTTCGACAGCTGTGCAAAAGGAATCACAGTTAAACTTTATTGGTATCTATGAATCTAAACATGGAGCAGTGATGTTTTAACATTCTCGCCTGGTGCCATCAAGCAGGCCGATCCAGCGTTTACAGAAACTGCAGATGTCAAGCAAGCTGATCAAAAACCACCGGCCTTGGAGAATCCATCTCTATCATTGTTTATATGTTTCTCTTTCATCTCGGCAACATGATGTTACTTCCATTTGGCTTCTTCTAGTTTTTTTGGTCCATCCTTCCCTTTCCTGTTCCTGCTTCTTTCAACAAACTCACTATCTTAGCACTCCTTCTCAGAAAGATGTAAAAGGTGCAAAGGTCACAAAGCAAAAGTTTGTGTTTTAAGAGCTATTATTAACTTAACAATATAGAGTGCATTCCTAGACAGTAAAACAACACACCCTTAAGATAAGTAACCAGTCACGTCACCATGACTATTCCCTCACTGCTATTCCGCTCATGTTGTAAAGAAAGACCAAGCCCCCCAATACAACTTATATTACAGATGCTGTGAATAAAAGAGGCTCAGGCGATATAAAACTATCATCAAAACCAATAAATGCATACTGGTGATACTGATCTTGAAGGCATCTCATCACTTAGCCGATAAAGTGACAGGCTTACAACCACTTAATTCAATTTACACACTTCATTCCCAGACAGTAGATGCTGAAGTCAAATATAGTTTAGCTATAGATGCCAGGATGTACACAAGAATGTTCAATGGTCAAACTGAGACCGAAGTGAAGCAAGACAGATGAAAGCTTCTAAAAGTACTTTTGTGATCCTTTAAGTTAAAAAGATCAATAAAAGAATCAAAGAGGGGTCATTCCTGGGTGAATGATAAAAAAACAGCCTTTGATGTACTTGAAGTAAAAAATCATTAAACGGGAATCAGTCGACTTCCAAAACAGCCATTGTTTGTAAACAGAAATCAAAGATGTCTTTAATCTGCTGCTCATCAAAGTAATTCTTCTTTGTCTGAATCGTGCACAGATCTCTTGACACCGCTAAGAGCAGCTCAAATTGGCTGATCAGAGCTTTGAAGAATGGAAACACTGATTTTGTTTTGGCACCTGTTATCGCTCCTCTTATTCAGATCTTGACAATTAACGCTGCTTTATGTTTTCCACTGTAGAAAAAAAGGAAAGTCTCACAGACAGCGAAATGAATGGTAGTGTGTGATGGTTACTCTGGTTACCTTGGTATTTGCATTCATGAATTTATCTGGATTTACTCTTCAGTGAATAAATCCTGTTTTTCTTCCAGTGTTTTTGCTAGGCGGAGTGTGAGGTCAGTGCCAGAAACATTTGGCGCTCTTTACATCGGCCCTGTCATCCTTAAAAAATAATTGTAGCTGGGAAGAATTCATCTTTATGTCAGTCTAAATTTGCTTTATATGAAAACTATATTTCACAGTTTTTCCGTTTCTTGTCCTTCACACATCTGCTGTCCATCTCTTCTCCCCATCATCCCTTTATTTGGAAAAGGAATAACAACCTGTCTCCTTTTTAAATATACACACACACAGACACCACATGCATTAACATTTCTCTGTGTCTTCTCAGTGTTATCATTCCTTTTGCTATCTGACCCGGTGACAAACACAATCTAAATGTGCAGGCAGGATGGAAAAACTAAAAGAGACGCGAGTGACGCCTATAAAAACTGAACAGAAACAAGGGACTAGATTGGTTCTTTCCATTACGCATTTAAACCCATTAAAGTCCAGATGTTGACCTAGGCATGACACTCTTAGGATATACAGTATGTCTAACTCGCAGTGCCAATGAATGCCAAGAAACAAACAGAAAGAAACCTTGAAACTCTTATTTCTTATAGTAAATGGGTTCTGGAGAATGTGAAGGGATTACTGTCAATCTTCTGGACCCAAAAGTGTTCAACTAAAGCAGAAGCTGGAGCCAGCTGTCCCCAACATGGCTGCCTGCTCGCACAGCCTTAATGATATAATACTGCCACTTAATGAAACAAGCCGTTCCATGTGTTTCCAATAGCGCATGAATCAAGCCTTCAAGGGCTGATGTCTGCCACAGAAACAGAGTGATGAAGCACAGATAATCCTTTAACTGGTCCGCCTAACAAGCACACCCTTACATAACAGTTGTTCTGTACACTGGTAATTGGCGGCTCTTTTGGTTATTTAATGAAGTAATTTTGGATGTAACTACAGTTAAAAACATTAACAATGAAAGGATAAATGAGTGTCAAAGGAATAGAACAATTTGGGAAATATTTCATCAAAGAAGATAAGAACAATACTATCATAAACTACATAAATCCACCGGCCCCGTACCTCTAAAACTCTCTGAAACACGCTTGTTTAATCTGTAAAAAGAAACCATAGCAGTATTTTAATGCTGGACTATTTCTTGGTTTGGCACGGTGCTATTCTAGAGTGCTTTGAAACTTTGGTCAAAGCCAGGCTAGATGCTTCATTGGGTCTCTTGCTTTTATGCTAAGCTTAGCTAATCATCTCCTTGCTGTAGCCATAATTCATAATACAGAGAGACAAGAATGATCCTGATGCTCTTTTTTAAATCTTGTCAAGAAAGTGATATTAATGTCCAACTACATGAAAAAAGAATAATGTGTCAGTCATAATAATCAATTAGCTGGTTATAGTCTCGCTGAGTGCCCAGGTCATCAAAAGTTTGATAAAGCACAGAGACTTTGAATCAAATAGTCGTGTCATATACATGGAAGTATTGTAAGTATATGTTCTGCTACATAAACCATGAGCCCTTGCTTGGATCTGTTGAAAACTTGTAAGAATCAAAAGGTAAGGAGCGTTAACAGTGAGGTTGAAACAGCTTTAAGGTTTGAATCAATTCACTACTTCTGTTCTCTGCAAAAACAATTTCAGTTTAAGCGCTTGACTGACGGGCTGTATATCTTCCATATCGTTGTCAGCCAAACTTATTGACCTTCTCTTGTACAAAAAACATCCATCACTCTAGAAGTCCAGCTCTGACATGTAAATCACCTTCAGCCAAGCGTTATTCCGAGACCTGCTTCACTCAGTATAAAAAAACAGTTTCATCATGGGTCTGTCTTTTACAGGAACCAGCACCCTGACCTTCAGTTAGTGTAAGCTCTGTGGTATTGCAGCCTGTGTTCTCTGCCACTCGACCAAAAACAAACATCTTCACTCTGTCATCATTTGGACATAGATTAGAGGACATGCTCAGTTAGCCTCAAATGAGGGGAGGGCTGAATGTGAAATCCAGACATGCAGAGGCAGAGACGCATTTAAACACGCACAACAACACACAGAAAAAAAGACGACCCTGAGCTTTTTTTTATTACGTTAGCAATTTGGATTTTATAAACAGCAAAATCTGTTCATTTTACCTTTGTCCTGTCAACTGTTAATGTGCTCCGTCTTTCGTTATCTCACAGTGTTCAAATAAAAACACGCACATGCCTACAGGGACAAGTTCTGCCAAAGAACCAGACAATTCAAACCACATGAGAACCAATTTAAAACCACACACACACACTCACACACACACAGGCACAGTAAGACAACTGCTTGTGATAAATCTCCTCCACTGTACAACAGGATTCCACCACATAGTGAGGAGTAGGCCTTGGGGGAAGAGGGTGGTCCACATGTGTGATGCTCTCGCTGTGATTGCAGTTATTCCTATGTACTTCAGGGAATGGGAAATCATGCAGAACTAATGGTGTTGCTGTGCGTTAGAGAGAAGATTAACTCCTACAACAACAGTGAACATCTGCCTGTGTGCGTGGTGTCTGGGGTTGAAAGGGGAACCATGAACTGTAAATTTGGTGCAGAGATGGGTTGTTTGGAAGCTTTTCAAAGGGAGTTTTATGGATCCTGTGTCCTCATAGACAAAGAGATAAATGGCTTCCCACTCTCGTTCACATTATAAAAAGAATGACTCGGTTTCTGTTTTATAACTACACACATGTACACTGAGTGTTAGCTCATTGCTTACTTCTGCAGGGTGAGGCTGAGGTTGCCAGAGCAGCTCTTGATCTTGTTCTGGGCCTCCAGGTGGTTCATGCCCTCCGTGGCGATGCCGTCAATAGACAGAACCAGGTCTCCGACAGCAATACCGCCTTTAGCCGCCTTCCCACCATCTGTCAGCTGCAAAAGACAGGCACCAAAAACAACTTCAGTTATATATATACTACATCACAGTCAGATTTGTTAAACAGGAGGGTGGGTCAAGGTGAAGTGAAAAGTACGGGTTCCCTCTTTATGTATCACAAGATTCATGGGTTCATTCCTTTACAGAAGCTTTTGGCCAAAGCTAATGAAAGACCTTGTTGTCATCACATGAGGGAGGATCTACTGTACATTCACTGATGCATGTCTAATAGCAGGAGCCTTCTTTTTCGAGCTACCTTTGTTTCTTCTTTATGACCTGCTGTCATACTGGGCCTTCAACTTGTTAAGAGGAAAGAGAAGAGTTCAAAACGTCACTTAACCACAGCATGCGCGAGAAAAAAAGCGCGCAGCCATAATGTAATCCATCCATTTTGTTCCGCTTATCTGGATTGTGGTGGCAGCAGGCTTAGCAAATTAGCCCAGACTTCCTGGCAATGTTTTCTAGCTTCTCTGGGGTATTCCTAGGGGTTCTCAGGCCGGGTGGGGTATATTACCCCTCCAGCGAGCTCTGGATCTACCCCAGGGTCTCCTCTCAGTTGGATGTGCCTGGAAAAACCTCTAAAGGGAGGCGCCCAGGAGGCATCCTAATCGATGCGTAGGAGTCTATTCTGAGCCTCTTCTGGATGTCTGCGCTCCTTACCCTGTTTGTAAGGCTGAGCCCATACACCCTGTGGAAGAAACTCAATGAGCGCTTGTATCCACAATCTCAGTTTCGGTCACTACCCAAAGCTCTTGAACCTAGGTGAGGGTTGCAACGTAGATTGACTGGTAAATTGAAAGCAGCCCCTTCAGCACAACAGTTCGGTACAACACTCGCATTACCATTGATGCTGCACCAACCCGTCTGTCAACCTCAGGATCCATGTTACAATAATTTATGAGAAAGACCCCGAGATACTTAAACTCCTTTGCTCGAGGCCCAAACTTTCTCCCAACCCAGCCCGAGCAATGAACCATTTTCCAGCAGAAAACTATGGCCTTCATCTCAACCACTTCACACCCGGCTGCAAGCTGCCCCAGTGCCTGCCAGAGGTCGCAGTCTGTGAATCCAACAGAACCACATCATCTGCAAAAAGCATGATATTCTGATGTCCCCAAATCCTGACACTCTCCTCCCCCTGGCTGAGCCTTGAGATCCTGTCCATGAAAAGCCCAAATAGAATCAGTGATAAGTGACTGACCTGGTAGAGGCCAACACCCACCGGAATCCCACCTGTCAGAGGCTGAATTGAACCCAGGACCGAAGGAGTCAACTTTGATCGACAGGGTGAGCTCTCTACCAGCCAAGATTCTATTTATCACATGTATAAAAACTGATAATGCCTCATAAGGACCTTATTTAGAGTTTAGAGCACATTTCAACATCAGCCATGGACAAAGGAGGAGTTTTGTAATGAAAAAAATGACATTGAGCTCGACACATAATTTACCATTCCAATAAAGATTGAGTAAAGCAAATCTAGCCTCAGTAAAAAGCAATTATGCCATTATACTCAGCATAGCACACAGTTAAAAAGGTGAAAAATAGCTAATGGGGCACTACATGCTGTAGACATATAACAGTTTAATTGGTTTTGAGAAAACAATTACAAGCCAGACAAATATTAGAGCGTACGCATCGTAAATTACGCAAGCACTCAGTTCCTGTTGTCACTGCTGTTCATTGTGTTTCATGATTTCTTTCAAGCGCTTTAAAAATCTGCATCCAAACTCAGTTTAACGCTGCATTTCCGCTCTGGAGGAAGCTGTTTAATTTGAAACAGATTCAAGCCGCACAAAAGAACTGTGTTAAACTGCTGAGCTGGTATTTAATACCCACCCTGCTGTTCAACATGGCTCCAACATGCACAAACGGTGTACTGTATCAATTATGTGCTCGTCAGTAACATTACATCTATAACTATAATCATATCACTTTAACATTGTCCATTTCCTTAATTGATGTTGTTGTCCATCCATTTGTGAGCAATGCTGAACATATTAAAAACGAGTGTTGGACAACAGTTGCCAGGCAACTTACCAATAAACAGGAACATGAGCGGTCCCTAGCCTGCAGCCAAATATAATAATATAATTGTGTTTTTTATTGAGTACATTTTACTCAGGTTGGTCAAATTAATTTAAACGATTAAAGAAACAGTGACACAAATAAGTAAAATGTAAAAATAACATTTTGTTAACCGCAAACATAAATATCATGTAATGAGACTTTTTGGTTTGTTTCTGGTTGACAATTTAAACTTTATTAGTTTGGTTAATGTAGTTTTTATTGCTGCCCTTAACTCAGAGTGGCCGTTGCCAACAGACAGGGCAAAGCACTGCGGCAGCATGTGTCATATAAACCAGACTCGTTCTTATCAGCAGGCTGAGGGAGGACAGTGACAAATTTGGAAATGTGCGTAGGATGTTTCACTCTGTGTCTCTTGCCTTTTTCCAATGACGCCAAAGCACAAGACCAATGCGAAGGCATCGTTACATCAACATGACACTCACTGATATCATTTATTTTTGCAAACCAATACCAGAGTAAGCAATCGAGTAAACTATTTGGTTTTGTGTGTTTGTTGTATCATTAATTTAATGAAAAAGATATTTTTAAAGTGCTTAGAGAACAAAAGCAGCTGGCAGCTGTGATTCTGACCATTCTTGGTCACACAGACGGTCCCGCGTATGTCCAAAGGGGGAGTGAGGTCATTTGTTTCTTTTGACACTATGAAAAAGGACCACACAGACCCACACATGCACACAGACCACTTCTGTGCTTGTCCTAGCTATGAAGTGGCTCTTAGCCGCCACACTCCGAGCGTAGCTGCACTGAATTTGGAAGAAAATGTGTTTTGGCTGAATAAGAAGTGACAGTCAAGGTTGAGAGGGTGTAATGTAGGTTTAGTGATCTTTAGCGTGTTACGTCCATTTCCTCTATCTTTGTCTCTCAGTCACACAAAGACAGACAGACACAGGCCGGGCTAATAAAAGAGGCTCTGCAACCCGGATTAGCTTTAAGGCTCTGCGGCCCCAACCTTTTATAGTCATATTAGCCCAACACACGCAACATCACTCACCACCCCTCACAACCACCGAGGGCAGGAAGAAAAGACAGTAATGAGGGATCGACTTGACACTGATTAAAATTGCATGGATGGAAAGAAGGGAGAAACAGAGGAGAAGGAGAAAAAATGCTACTGGGCACTCTGAATATGTGGGCTTGTTACCCTGTGTACATCTTGACCTCTTTCAAGTGGTGTGTTTCTGCTAACCACTCTGGCACTGTTATGGACCAAACGCTCACCACAAAATGTTCAATTACATGTTTTCCCCCAATTAGTGCTCCCTTCTTACCTCGTACACACACACAGACAGACACGCATTGACTCATGAAACATTGCTCTGCCTCTTGCTTGCATCAAAATAACTATGAGAGTGTTTAATCTGTGTCTCTTAACTCTATACATTTCTATTTCATCAGGAGAAATAAATCATTCATTGGTTCATGCTCGGAGAAAATCTGTTTCCAAACACAAACATTTGTGTTCAATCACAATGATTAAAAAGATTCCAAGTAGTCTCAATTTTCATATCAAAGAGAGAGCAACAAATCATTGAGAAAATCAGAAACAGAAATCTAAATAATCCCTCTATGCTACAGGCGAAACGCTTCCACTTTCCCAGGGTATTTGATTAATGGCTCTGTTGCTTCGACCGCAACAAAAAACAGCAGCTTTAACGCGCATAACCAGACACATATAGAACATATGTGTCCGTTCATGCTGTTCATTCAAGCACACTCTCTGACAGCGGCTGAGCTCAGCTCCAAATGTGCAGGGACATCCGTTAACGCTCGACTGTGACTTGTATTAATAACCCCTGCAGGAATCTGGCCTCTGATGAACGACCAACAGTGACTTAAACAGATTAGAGACGTAAATATACAAACATGGGGATTTTTAATTTCGAAAGAAAACAGAAACTGTGGATGAAAAGTGCTGCTTGTAAAAACAAAGTCACAGAGAATGTGTGACTGTGATCAGCCTGTTTTCAGCTGTTGTTTTCTGCTAACTAGGTTGGTTATTAGGCAAAAAAAAAAGCCCATACCTTGTTAACTCATTCATCCAAAAGTCAAAGAAGGGACCCCTTATTCAAAAGAATGAGAAAAACACATACAGCGTGTTAAAGCCTTCACAGATGATATCGCCATTACGCTTCCAGCAACATTAGTTTTCAACACATTTTGTGTCTGATTTAAGTGCTCTGAAAAAAAACAAAAAACGGTGGTTTCTACACACAGCACTGAAGCCCTGCTGGAGTGCTGAAACATTGTCTGGTTTGAACATACACTGACCAGCCTGAGTGCTTTGAACAATGCCTGCTTTCAGCGTGCAGAGTGTCAGAGATGACAGGCAGATGGTTCACATCACGCTATGATTGAAACACTGAACGCAGGAGACACGAATACATAGATTGTTCCTTGTTGCTCGAACATCCACAATATCTGGCATGGCATCCAGTAGCTTATCCTTTGATGAGAAATGGTCCTATTGTTTTATTTAAATCCCAATTAAAAAGAGAAAATTGCTCAAACAACCCTTGCGCAAACTTTTTCTGCTCCTCGAGTATGAGTATTAAAATTAAAAGCATGCAGGAAAACAGCTACGTGCGCTGATCTCCAAGCAACAAAGTAAACAGAAAAATAACAACAAAAGTTATAACAAGAAGCACGGGGAGAGTTTAGGAGGTGTGAAACAGAGTGGAAGAAATAAAAAAGTGAGAATCTTGACGGCGGTACGGACACATGGATGGAAAAAGTTAGCAGAGAGAAAGGGGAAGATTAAAAGGCAGGGGCACACGTCACCTCAACCTAGCTGTGTGATCCATCAGTAGCACGTAGTAAACTGTGTTAGCCAACATTTCATTTACGACTCATGCTCCTGAATGATCATGCAGTCATGACAGCAGCATCATGGAAATACCTGAAATGGGATCTCCATCTTTTGGCTGTGTTTTGATTCTGGCAGATTGATAGCTTGAGGGTTAAAAGTTAAGCTATTTAAGATCAAATGAAGGAATCTAAAGCCAATTGCTTTACAATGCATAGACATTTACAATCCATACATATCCAAAAGCCCTACCAAGGGTTGTCTTATATCAGAGGAACAGTATTTACAGTATGAGTATGTCAAACATGGAACTACATTGTAAAGAGGGGAACGAGAAAAGAGTACAGACTCTAGTGTATATTCTTTATAGAAAGCGCGCCAACAGGGAAATACAATCAATATAATGTTAAAGGCACTTTTTCAAATGGCCTCAGCCCACAAGTTGATCTCTCTAAATGATTAAACATTCCTGTAACAGTATCGCATATCGCATGTTTGCACATGTGCATGCATGTACGCCCCTACACACACAGTTTCAATCTAATGAAAGCATCTGAAAACAACTGCTTCTCCCCCTAAAGCCGCGTGCGCATCGGTGTCTAATAATCACTGCATGACTTGTGTGTTAATGCATGAGACCATAATAAGAAAAAGCCATAGCCTATCGGACTGAGTTTCCTGAGATATCTCACTGTGGGTACAGCTGCCAAACCCACAAACAACACATTGTACGCATTGTACATATTAAACATATTAAACGTAAAGCTTTGCACATGAGATTGAGAATCAGGCCAAGAGATCTGCCATACTTACAAGAAGCCTCCCATTCAGGCATAATCTCCTGATATTACTATACCCACAGAGACATAAAAACCCAACTGCACTCTTACGTGGTTTTACTAATAATGCTAATGTTCAACAGGGTGCTGTAAATTTAACATCTAATGTCTATTTGAAATTCTATCACAGACACAATATGTATGAACTACACCTGTCCTGGTGAGTTTTCTTGTGATAAAAGTTTAACTTTGCATTCATTGTTACTCACCAAAACGCATACTGTGCATCCATCCTCTTAAAAATGTCTAAGATGTATTTCCTTCTCGGTACAAAACATTCATGCAGTGACGATTCATTGAAATAAGGCAGGTTTCAAAGCCTTGTTTACCTCCATGTCAATCTCTATTTACAGGCAGGGACGTGGATTTCCAGGAAGGCAAGTGTTCTGGTTTCTGTTTGAACTACGCTTGTAGTCCGAGTAACATTGACCAATCACGTATCAGCAGGCTGAGGTGTACGCAGGAAAAACAGTCCGTGAGGAGATCAAAAGCAGGCGGAACGTAATCCGTTGTAATGGCTGACGACGATTTAGCTTCTCATAATCTCTATAAACAGACATCTGCATGTAAGTTCAGCTAACAAACTGTTCTAGACCTAAAATTTAACTTTAGATGAATTCAATTGAGGCTGTGTCACGAAAGCCGCTCAGCGTTCAGATTTCCCGACTTCCTCGAATGCATCGGATCGATCCGACCTCCGTTCAACAAACGAGCATTTTAAAAGCTTTCTTCTCCTCTCGAGGACAGACCTGACAAAGCTTGAATTTTTACTTCTAACAAATCTGCATCATGATGTCGAAATTTCGGCATAGGTTAGACCCGTTAATACCTAGTAAATCACAAGAGAATGGTCTCTTTCAGTAACAATGCAGCACACTGAAAGGAAATCTTGAGATTGCCTCTGTGTTAACCTGCTAGCACTCTTCTTCTTTACTGATTTTGCAGGGAAGTTGCAGCATGTCTTGGCACTTTACTGCCACCTGTAGTTCAGTCTAATTGTGTAATTGGCAGGGAGGTGCATATGGCATTAACAGGGAACCATTCATAACAACATTGCTCCATGGCGGTAAAAAGGGTTAAAAAAGTTGCGTTGGTTGACAAGGAAAGGGTACATTAAAAAAATCTATGAGTTGAAACAGCATTCAAGTTATGAGGACTTTCCTGATACATGCTTATTTACATGGAAATGTAGTAAGGGATTATGTATGTAACAGGGGGCTATATTGTAACAAAAAAATACACCAGATCAGCGTCAACAAATCCACGTCATTATTTTGTCTTGTAAAAGCGAATGGCTCCTTGCTAAAACTAGAGGTGAACAAGCCAGCATTCACAGCCAGACTCAATGATGTGATTGTCATGGTGCTGGGGGACTCAGCATTGGCAGAGCTCGGGAACACACATCCAGGAACACAGCCACATGAACACAAGACTGGATTGTTCTTATTCCATATGAACGCACTGTAAGCTACTCGTGCGTCATCAGCGGCATGCACTTTCAGACGCGGTAATAAATCCAAAATAGGGGTTTGAAGTTACAGGTTATGTCATGTTTGACTTGCTTATAATAACTGGAATGCTACAGCCAACTTGCCCAAAAACATTTCAATGGGTTAAAGCAAAAATGATGTCCAATGTTCTGAAGATATTATGTGAAGCTTAGAACTCAGTGTTCTTTAATAAACCAAATTCATCCAGCTCTGGCATTTGAAACTTCTTCTATACAACTTAAAAGTGAGTTGAATGCAACTCGTTTTTGATTCCTCCTGTACCCTGAGATATTGGCATCTGTAGATGCCAGAACTACAATAATTCTGAGGCCTAAACCACACACAAAAAAACATTTTTTAAAGTTTGTTTAAGCTTGTTGAAATTTAGCCTGGTGGTGTTCTGGTCATAGGCATCAGTCATCAGGGCCTAGACTCCACTGCACCATGTCCAAACAAAGCATTATTTAAAAGTAAAAGAGGAAAGAAGATAGCCCCTGCTGTTAGACCAAAAGATTTATTTCCCCTCTCCTGAACTCTTTACCCACAGCCATTTAAGTTTTATTCAGTCAACCAATACAATTACAAATAAACAAGATACCAGCTGTAAGGCCAGTGTCCTGGGAGGAAGGCAGAGCAGACACTAGAGGACTTAGCAGCTACTGTGGAAAATGCATTAGAGCTGCATTAAACAATAGGGCATTCAAACCATTCATCGTGAATTTACTGCCGGCTGAGCAGGTCTGTCAGGGTCATAAAAGTTTTCTGGCCTCAAATAATTCTGTTCATTCATGTTACACTAAAATAGCATAATTGAAAAAGCTTGTGTGTTCAAATTCAGAAGGACATTGTGCAGTTATGTTGTGTGTCAAATGTTTTTTATTTCAATGTCTTTTAGTATGTGCTTCAATCAAGCACTACAAAGGAGCTTAAAGCTATAATAAGGAGGATTTTCCTAGAAAAATAAACTATACACTTCTACAAGTATAATAGAAATCATCACTTATGGGCCTCTATACATGTGTGTTGGTGAGAGTGTGTGTGCAGACCCTTGTGAGACCCTTCCCTCTGCATCTATTCTGTTTTGCTTTGCACGGGACGTTTTCAGGAGGGGCGCTGTCGTGGTTCCCTGAGCCAATCACAGCGTATAGGTGAGAGTGGGAGTGGTTCAAATTAGCAACTGGGCCCCATTCAGACCGGCGAACATGGTTGGCCTTCTTACTGTTGGACAGGTAGGTGCCTCAAACCGGGTAGGACAAGCTAACCAGCGGTTAGCATGCTAGCGCAGCGGTAAGCGGCAGTTAGCATGCTTGTGCTAAGGTAACCGTGATGCTGTCGGTGTTAGCTCGGCGGGGTGGGCATGTTCTCGCACAAGAGACTGAGAGTGCGCTTCTGGTGACGAAGAGCCCAGGAGGAGGGGCCCAGTTTGAATGTGTAGAAGGAAAAATTCTACTTATCCCTTTAGCTAAAGTATATTATCACTCAGCAATACTTGAGCAATAAGCTGAACAAGGCCAACTGAGAGTATTTCAATGTGTGATTTCCATTTCAACATGGGTCATGCATTGGCATGTGTGGCACTGATAAGGCTTTTTACAACAGATTAGTCAGTCCATTGCCGGTGAAGACAGAAGTGCCTTTTGTAAGGCCACCAGTAGGAACACATAACTGTCAACATGCAAAATGGAGGGATCAATATTTCACAAAAAGTAGTCGCCCTCTTTTCTTCCGACTCATCACTGGCATAATGGTGCAAACCAACCTCACAAGTGCCTAAAAATAGCTCAGAGTCATAAAAGAATAACATCACAGAAGAGCCAAAATAACTCAATGCCAAATCTGAAACTGCAACGTCAAATTGAACAAATTTTGCCGACTGAAAGATTAATTGTGGAGTGCTGTGTGAACCCCAAAAAGTCTAGTCTGTTACACTTTCCAAATAAAACAAGTCTACATCAACAGGCACACACACATACGTACTGACAGATTGATTTGTGGGAGAGGAAATGATAAATGTTGATTCTGGCTCTGGGGCTGTTTTTCTAAGATAGATAGATACTCAGAGGGACGCATGGGACTTGTTTGATTAAGATAGATTAAGTACTATTAACTCCTATGGAGAAGCCGTCAACTGGCTGTGGAAGTGTGGTACAAAAGGTTAAGGCACGACGTTTGCAACATTACCGCTTTGAGACCTTGATGCAATGTGAGTTAAAGGTAAGTTCTGTAAGAGGAAGAAATTGGACGGGGGGAGGAAAGACAGAGAGCAGGTTTTAAATAGAGCCATCACTGTGGTCGGTTGTTATCATCGCCTGTTGAAAAGCATCACTGGGGAGGTAAAGGGAGCCACCCCTGATGCTGTTCCAGGAATTGCGTTCTACCTCCGAAAGGTTTTAATATAGATTAGGTGTCCATTCATCTTGCTGTAGTCACAGTACGAACATAATGACGCGTGATTGCCAGTTCTTTAAAACCTGTTTTTATCCTTGAAAATGAAGGATTTAATCGGTGATGACATTCAGATGAATTGAAATGGATTTAAGCAAAGAAAAGAACAAAAGAAAATTCAAATGCACTTTAAAAAATGACCTTTGAGACCTAAAATTTGCTGATGCGTTTTACATATCCATGTTTGATTCAAACAACATTGAATGAAAGCAATACAATGAGTTCCGACTAAAAAAAAACAGTCTAGATTACATATTCTGGCATTATTTAGCTGTTTCTAACCAGTCAAATAAAGTCTAGATCCAGAGACAGATCTTAAACCAGTTTGCGAGGAGCGAGTACAGCCATGGGAGGCGACCTGTGAAATGATGCATCTATTCTTAGAAGCCTAATGCACATGCTCCCCTGGGCCGCCTTCCCTTAAATTATTTTAGCAGTGGATCCTGTAAGTGGGCTGCGCTCGGAAAACGTTGAAATATTGATTCACTGTGCTGTAAATTTAACTGAATGGTAGACGGCTCTCTTCTGTCTCCACACGTGAGAGGCCTTGTTCTTGAGAACGCTTTGATCCTGAAAACAAGTAAATGGATTTCACAATAAATGGGTTTAATGGGTATTAACGGTAACTTGGTTGCTCCTGCAGGCTGTTTTCTGCTCACTATTTCCAGCAGTGTTTCGATTATGGTTGCTTCACTCAAAGGTAATAATGTAGCATCATTAAGACACCAAGCTACAGCCATCATTCTCTTTAAGTCTATCAACAGCTGCTCGTCCCTGAGCATCAGTGGGCATATTAGCACAGATGTAAGGTACACATTTCTATTTCATGCTGTACATCCATGTGTGACTGTGTACAGAATAATTTGGAACATGTTTAAGGTACTACAGGCTATAAATATACATACTAGGAGAACCGAACAACCCTTCTCTTTCACACTGTCGGCTTTTACTATAATTTTTTCTTCTGCAAATATCCCCTTTTATGGACAATGTTTAACTGGTATGCAGTGGTTAAAAGTTTCATTGGCACTTTGAGAAGCAACACTGTCAATCTTGGCTCGTAATGAAACTTTTTTCATATCGTAAAAAAAGAAAAAGAAGTTGTGAGAACAACAGCACTCGCTGGGCAGAGAGTTCAGGACGTGCAGTTGAGGTTACAACTGCTTGACCCCATGATACAATATTATTATACTGCTGCTATAACTCGTGCCTTAGAGAGAACATACAGTATGTTCATGTATGTATAGAGCTTAGCAACAGCAGCTGTGAGGGTGAGTGTGGTTTGGCAGCAGTGGTGTGTTCTCTAATAGCCCTTATTCTATACCTCCTTAGAACCAGCCTTGTGGTCAGACTGGCACATAGCAACATATGTGTGTGTGTGTTTGTGTGTGTTTCTGTTGTGTGTGCCAGTGTGTATGGGCAGTTGGTCGGTGATTAGCGGTCAGTAGCACTGCCCTTCATCACCATAAAATGGATTTAATAGGTGGTGTAAGATGTAGGTTTGGTTTGATTCTTGTATCTAGACACAAGTATATTGTTTGCTAGGAGTGAGTCATATATTATGTAAGATTTAACAGCCACAGACCAATGAAATAGAGACGAACATGGTTACAGACGTAGAAGGAGGGGGAGAAAAACAAATAGGAAGCCAGGAGGGGATGAAGGTATGATAAAAATGAAAGGGGCAGAGAGGCAGATCTAGATAGATGACCTGTTGAGTGACATCATGTGTTTGTGTCAAAAAGACTGGCTGTCATCAGTCCTTAAGTCACCATTAGTCTTCGTCTGCAATGTTTAGATTCCTTCAAATGCACAGCATATCAGTATCACCGTACGACCATGCTCCCACTCTCCTCCAATGTTAATCTACATGTCTGTCTTCTCAGAGCAGTGTTAATTACGTCAACGAAAAGTACGTGGATAAGTGTTCGTCAACGACTTTTTTTCATGACGAAGACGAAAGGTTGATGAGCTAAAAATAGATCTTTGACGACACATATGTTTTGTTTTCTTCAACGAAAACTAAAACAGACACTTAAAGAGACGGAGAGATGCCCTGTGGCTACAAATTAGGAGAAAGAATCGATGAGAGAGAGTCCAGGTTAGATTATCCAAGGTAAGGCATCTGGATATTACCCAAGTAAAAGTGTTGAAATGGTGCTTTACAGATTCAAACACTTGGTAAACCCTGTCACTTTGATACCAATTTCTAATAGGCTACCTGTATAAGGCTAATCAATCAGTTGACTAAAAGGAAAGACTAAAATGTGATGATGTTTTATTGACTAGAACTAGACTAAAAGTATAAAGGGTAAAAATGACTAAAATGTGACTTAAACTAAAAAGCAAAACCCAAAGTTAAATCATATCCATTCTACACTCAGTTTATGTCATTCCAAACAGAAACAATGCCTTTCTGTTTCACAAAATTGCAATATTTTTTTTAAAAAATGGAAAAAGAAAATATATCTTAGGCCTCCAGAAACTGCCGCAGAAAATACTGGTTTGATACAACTGGTCATTTATCACCAGGGACAATATCAAGTTTAGATTTTTACACTCAAAAAGTGGGTGTGTCAGCACTTCAACAAGGTGTACATTAATGTTAATCAGTTGGGCATTGGAAATAATATAAGTCCCATGTTTTATTCTTGTGTCACTATAATTAATTTAAGAGGACTTTGTAGCTGATATACTTAGATGTGACTTATTCCTTAAACTGGAATTATTAAAAAAATACTTCATATTATCCAGTTACTACTTCATGGTCTTAAACAGTGTTGGGGGTAACGTGTTACAAAGTAATCCGTCAGAGAAGTCGGAATACTTTAAAGAGTAACGTAATGTTACGTAGCGTAACATAACGTGTTAGTTTTCCTTTTATTGCAACAAAAAAAAAGAAAATCCCTGAAGCACTGTTTATGTTTCCCTCCTACTTCTTTGCAGGTAGCTGCGTACCAGCAGAAGGTAAACACAGTTGTGTCAGTGCGTATGCGTAGCTAGCTAGCTCATTCAACTAGCGAGCTGGCAGAGAGGACAGAATTTTCTTCTTGGAAATATTCCCATTATTTTTGATTTTTTTTTGGCGAAAGGAACACAAACAATGTCACTGTGAAGTGTAAGTTGTGCCTGGACAATAAGTGCTCGTCAGCTGCAAAGAGCTCTACTTGAAATTTGAAGACGCATCTGCAGCTAAACACAGCTCCACAACACTGGTGGGACTAAGAGCCTGTGTTGTATTGTTGTCATAGAAACAGCTGTGCCTAATAATGTATGCCTCTGCCCAGTTCACTGTCACACTGTTGGCATAATAAAGAGCTGTAAAGGTTATATTGTGTCTGTTACTCCTGTTATTAGGCTGCAGAGCTACAGATTATGGGCTGTAAACGAGGCTATGCAATGACGGTGGAGTCAATTCATTCAAAGGTAAATGTACAGTAGGCTACACGCCGTCCTGACATTATAACCAACGTGTAATGAGCAAAAGTAAAAACTTTAATGGCAGTAATCTTGTAACATAATGAGTAACTTTTAAAAGTAACGTTACCCAGCACTGGTCTTAAACAGGCCAAAGAAACATCTACTACATCTGCACCCAAAACAGCACCTTTACTGATTCATACTCCTGCCAACTTCTTGAAACCTCAAACCACATAACTGTTAATGTGATACTGCAGTAAAGATCAGCGAAGGCTGCTTGGAAATTAAAGTTTATTTATCCTGAACGTCTCTTGGAGTAAGAAAATCTTTACTGACCACCGTCAACATGTATTTCCATTTATCATTTTTCTCTGTTCATGCAGGATTTAGTTAGAAAGTTTTTCTCATAATTGATTTCAGATGTGACAGCTTCCACATGTCAAAATCCATGATAGTGTATACTGAGTCTCTTTGGTGTAATTTTAGCTTGTCTGTTTTTCTTTCTGATTCCTTTTTCTGTTTCTGTCTTCTGTCCATCATTCGTTGTCTCTCAGTTACTCAAATAGTGTCCTCCATAGTTTTGAGTCCATACACACACACTCCCATACACAAACACACACACACACACACAAACACAGAACTGTGGTAAAAATACACATGGCATCAGTTAGTGGGAAAAGTATCACATCCAAAGTAATAACACAAACATGGCAACCCAAAGCGGCCCCAAGGGGGATTGGCACAGAACCTGGCAAGCCATCCATCATCAGTCTCATGTTGCTGTTAGCCTGTACACTGCCAGTGTTAGTGATTTGTGTGAATGCGGCCGTACTCTATGTGTGAACGTGGGTGCAGAGTGTGCGTGTGCCTCACACTGGATTTCGTGTGCCTGCCAATGAAGCTGCATCATCCCGGCAAAAACGGAACAGAAGCCTGAGCAAACTTAGAAAAAGGATTACCGTGTGTCAGGATCGGACTTTAGTTAAGGTGATGAGGGGAGCTGTGTTTGTGTGAACTTTTAATGTGTGAATGAACAGCAGAGTGAAAGGGCAACTAAAGGTAACAATGAAGGCCGAGAAACCAAGGGACCATCAAGTTACTTGTTCTCGCAGAGGGACTGAAGCCAAGGATTCTGCGCCAGAACTCTTGATTGCTGCACTTTCACTGCAGACAGTGAAGTGGAATGCAAAGAGAGCGAGGGAAGGTTTCCTGTGTGGTCAATACATGACAGATGGCACATGAGTCAGTCGAGCTATCTAAACTGTGGTGGTGGTGGGGGCTTGAGTTAAGGAGACACTAGAAACAGGGAGAGGTGGTGAAAAGACCACCAGAAAGAGAGGAAGGAAGGAAGCTTTGGAATCAGTCTTCATCTTATAAATTACTTATCAGCCATATGGCATTGCAGGGATGCCATTCTATAGCTGTATGTGATGAGTGAGTGTTTTTGCTTGTGTGTGTGTGTGTGGAGGAAAAACAGGGTGCTGGAGTGGAAATATCATGTGTTTGTGTCTTACCCTGGAGATAGCGAGGGGCATGTTGAAGTCCTTCCCCCCCTGCAGCCTGAAGCCCCAGGGGGCGGGGCCTGAGAGAGTGACGCTGTAGTTGCTGCTCATGGTCGCCTTGATGATGTAAAACGCGCCGGGTATTGATTTTTACAGAGAAGTGATGATGCTGAGGGCAGGGAGAAATGTTGCAGGTCAGGCGATGACAATGATGTCACTGGGTTTTGCTGATGGGTCAGAAATTTCAGGTCAGATGTTGCTCCGAGATCTGAGGGGAGATATGGAGGAGAAGCATACGTTAGATTTGTTGTTGTATGGCTATATAAGACAAAGGAAGTGATGGGACATGTGTGGTTATTGGCTTGAGGGTGGATGTGTTCAAATGAGGATGAGGGGTCAAGAGGACAATGCAGAGGGAGGAGAGGAGAGGAGAAGCGCCAGCGAAAAGCAAATTAGGAAAATATGTGTTATAAAATCAAACATTGTAGTAACAGACAGTTTAAGTTAACAAATCAAAAAAACTATATACCACATGGATTTTTATGGAAGAAAAAAATGGTTACAGGCTTATTTTACAACTGGCTCATAAGCAGGTGAAGATATAAACAGATACTCATGCAGAAAAATAAAAGGATAGTTACAGCTAGCATGAATATAATTACAGCACATTACTAATTATAACTGATTATGAGAAAGGAAAGGCTGTACCTGTTTAATGGTTATTCCAGAGAGGAGAATAATTCCTTCACAAGCAGGTAGACAATGTAATCCCTAGTTTCCCCTGGACTATCCCCTTCCCTGCCAACACACTGTGTGTGTGTGAGAGCGCTGCAGAGGGATGCAATGCTCTTATATACCCGCTAATGACAGAGGGGAGGGGAAAGGTGGAGGAGGGGGAGTGAGGAACGGGGAGGCGAGAGGAAGAACGGCTAGAGGTTAGGTTGGGAGGAGAGAGGGAGGAGAAAGAGGAGGGGAATGGCCCATGGGTGGAGTGAGTGGAACACAGAAGAGGAGGAGAAATCAAGGAGATGATATGAAGGGGGAGATTAGGGGATGGGAGGAGACATCCCTCAGAAAAAAAATGAGGGGGGGCAGGAAAGGGGGGTGACAGCGGGGGATTAAGGAAAAGAGTGTGGGAGCACTGCACACAGAGAAAATGACAAGGGGAGGGAGGGGAGGCAGGGCACGGTTTATCTTTCATCCGGATATTTTGGGAACATGGACTCAGTGCTGCAGGCTTTTGATTTAAGGTGGAACGAGCCGTAACCAGATCATGACCCGAGGACACGTCCCGAAGGCCTCACAAAGGTTACCTTTAGGTGACACACTGGGGTGAAAGCTCAGTATCACCGTGTTCAGCTCCTGTGATATGTTTCACTACTGCTGCACTGTGCTCATTTCTGAACAGAGATGTTTTATTTGACGAACGTAAGCAATCTAGAGACTCATTGCAGCACCATCATTTCCATCTTGCTTATTTCTCAGTTTCTTCATGATTTAAGTCCTGACAGCTGGCAAGTCTTCTCCCTCTGCACTTGTGCACTGGCTTCCTTCCATTCTCCTTTTCTTGGCCAGACGGATCAATATTGACTTTGTATTAAGAGTGATATAGTAGTGGCTCAATTAAACCCTCATCCTAATACTTTCTTGGCCCTGACCACCACACGCACCACACGCACACACACACACACACACACACACAGCATGTCTTGCCAGTTCATAGCTGGGTTAATTAAAGTTCTAGTTATAACTGCTGAGTTCACAGTCGAAGTACAACTGTTAGTGAGAAACATATATATCTAAGAGGAGCTGGAAAGTCGAAGCTTGTTGGAGAAGCTGGACATGAACATAGAGGAGAGAAAAGTCTGGACGATCTTTGGAAAAAGAAAAATGCAGAGCGTAAAAGTGCTCCAAAGACTGATTTGCAGGGACTACAGGGGGAGGAAACAGGATCTTATTTGACCTTTGCATCATGAAGCAAGCTGAATACTATTTTAAAATCGCCTCTCACACTTTTAATAAGATAACATCATAAAGATTAAGGCTAGAAGATGAAACAATCACATATAAACACAGTATGCTCATCATTAGCCTTTTAATAAAGGTTACCACACAGTGTGTCTAAAGACGCTTTCCCACTGGTCAAAAAACCGGCTAACACCCGGCTTTTTTGCTTCATGGGAAAGGTTACAATCGCATTCAAACCCGGGTCAAATGTCTCTGCAGTAGACCCGAGTAAATATCGCCTCGGCTTTGATCGGCATTGGTGGGAACCCAAAAACCGCTGTCAACATGTTAAGCTCCGCCCCCTCCCGGCGCGATGCTATGCTCCGTCTATAACTTTTGCAACTCCTTGAAATCTCAGCTACAAATTCTGCCTATCTCCGTCACAAACGAACATCTTTACAAATAATAGTAGGCGCATTTGTGACGTCAGACGGTGACGCAGCAGAAAAGAGACCGACAGGAGTATACTCCACTGGCAACGGGAAAAGAGACAATCAGCATCTATACGTGGGTCTTCCCGGGTCTGAAAAACCTGCATCATCGCGTTGGGAAAAGGGTATATCACAGACAACACATGCTTAGCAGAGCAGGTGCTGGAAGGAGCAGAGGTGGTAGAGTCATTAACCCTGTGACTGCTGCAGAGCTTTGGGGGTAACTTAAATTTTACAACAAAGCAAGTTTAAAAAGCACAATGTTTATTCTGATCCATAGCACAGATGGATGCTCATTCCTTTTGTAGAAAAGGATCAAACACATGTTTATACAGGGCGATGACATGGATGATGAGTGAGCCCTGGTTAGCCTTGTTTGATGCTGTGCTGAACACCAGACTGCCCTGTAGAAACCAGCTTAATGCCAGCAGTCCCTGTTGTTACATTAATGAAAAACACTGCACACCAGTTTATCACTGTTGTTCACATGTTGTATCCTGCAACAACAGTTACTTCCCGCTCTGTTTCTGGTAAGATTGCACATATAACACCGTACGCTCAGGGGTATCCAAGGTGAACAGGAACAACAGGAAATCAGGAGTGGACGGACAGAGTAAGACAGAGAGAGAGGATGGTGAAAGGTTAGGTTGATTATAACTATTGGGTCCCGTGGCAAGTTATTTGAGGTATGGCTAATATTTTTAAATACCGGGTCATCGGTGGGAACTAGGGCTGGGCGATATGGCCAAAACCCTATATCACAATTTAGGATTTTTCATATCTCCATAATGATACATATCACGACATATCATGTTTTCTGGTAATTTAATTAGTCCATATGAAATAACCACATGGCAAAGCCTGTTTTTGGACAGTCCTGAGTGAATTAAATACTTTAATGCACATTAATATCCATGTTAATAAACAACGCCTCCCTCTATGGTCTGCTCCAGGTTCAGCCGCTGGTTTTGTTACATCACGATAGACACGATACGGATAAACTATATATATTGTCATATTGCCCAGCCCTAGTGGAGACCATTCAAGTTAAGGTCACAGGAAACCATCAGTGACTGTGCAAAAGTCATCCACCACTCTGACTCTTACTACTCACAGAACTAGGTTGACCTGTTTCTATAGAGTACATCGTGCACTGCAGATGATGCTATCTCACAGGATCATGGACTTCAAGAGAACTGCCCCTGAAAAATAGTTTTTGAAGGTGTATTTAAATATGAAAAAGTTCTGGTAGGACAGGATTTAAAGGTGACCCCTAATGTCACAGTCCCGTGTGACAAGTAGGCTGGTTTTGAGTCTCATGGAGATACAATTTCTAAAATATGGGCCCCACAAGTGTATTTCAATTTTTGAAGACATTTGATAAATTGTTTTTATTGTCAAAAATGGCCAATGGCCGAAAACTGTAACAGACAGAACAAAGGAGATATGTGGGCCAGAGGATAATGATATCAAACACCAACAATAGAGAGTGTGCAATAGCACAAAACCTCAGACACTCTGCCAGTCCTTTGTTCTGTCAAATGGTCTGTTCCAGTCCCCATATGCTCACCTCTCCACATGCTTAATGATCACAGCTTAGCAGCCTCCAGCCAAACACACACATGTACAGAGCAGCTCCACCCCTTCACGGTATGTTAATCTGCCCCTCTGAATGACATTTAATGCATCATCCATGTGAGTAAAAGGGGAACACCCGCCCCCTATTCTGCCAGCTGCCCCGCACACACACACACACACACACACACACACACACACCGACCTGGAGGGTCACAGCATGCGTACAAACTCTCTCGTGTATAATTTGTATGTTTAAGGTCAAGCATGAAGGCAACAGCTGTGGTCTGAAAAGCATTAATTCTAAATTATGCTGAAATACGGGTTTGATCGTTTGATAAACTTTTCTTGTGTACTGTGACTCAAAATGTACTTAAATATTATGTAACAAGGAGGATGGTTCTAGCTTGCAAGATCATAACAAAGCAAAGGCGAGAAATTAAATAACCTTTCTTAGAGGACCTTAGGAAGGCAAATTTGTTTAGCGGGATATAAGATTGAAAATTGTAGATATCACGTTCAGTTAGACGGATGAGCAGAGGGCGAACAAAATGATTTGGTAGGCAATACTTTCACTCACAGGTGTAAACACACTCGTCTACAGGAATACAAATGTGTGTAAGGTTGTTTATATTAGGGAGAGTATTTGTCTGGCAGCCATCTAATCAGTCTGACCCCTCCAGACTGATATAAGCCGAACTAATCCCGCAAACCATCTCTGTAAATACCGCACAGTAAGGGGTGGGCTTAGTACAGTAGTCTTTTTCTCGCCCAAGATTTTGTATTTTATTTCTCTCCAAGTGCCCGTTACTGCTTAAAATATTATCTATCATAAAAAAACAGAGTAAGCTGATTCTGGCCATATGTATGATTTCAAACCAGGGGTACCTTATTTACTCACTGCTAGTTTACAAGTTAGCATAACAGCTTATAGTGATAGATAAACATTTTAATACTTTAAATGATTAGCTAAGAGTAATGGCCAAACATAGACTGTATAAAAAGATGGACGACTTGACAGCTCCCTAAAAGTGAAGCCAAAACCTCTCTATCGCCCCCTGCTGACTCGCTGCAGTATAGGTCATAAAGCCCGCCTCCTCCATGTTAACAGATGGGACATGAGTCAAACTATAAAATCAAAATACACGTCACATAATTTTTTCTCAATCATGGTTTCTGTCATTATAGTTAGTTCTTATCATGCTGATTTCCGTCCACGTGTTCATTTTTAAGTTTATTTTTAATTGGTAATTTAATGCTGTTAAAAGGATGATTGACAGCTCTGTTGACAAATACGGCTCCTGCAGCCGATCTGTTCTGGATTAGCAGAGTAGAGGAGGAACGATGAGAGGAAACGTAACTAAAACAATCACTACAGTCGTTGAAGTTTCCATACCTGTGAACGTCTGCTTCAGATCAACACAAGAAGCTGTTCTGCTGGTAAATACGTCGGCGTGCAGGATCCTTGTTGTTTTTTCGCTAAGTTAAGTGTGTGTTTTGGTTAGTGGAAGTGGTTTGCGCAGCCTCTGGCTCCAAATGACGTCACCATCGCAAGATAGCAGCGCCTATCACAGGGGCTATTTTGGCTTCACTTTCGTACAATGAGAGCAGATAGAGGTGTGTCGTCCATTTATATATACAGTCGTCGGTTCAAATTATAAGATCGAAGTAAAGGATAAACAGTTGAAAAGGGGAGCTAAAGTAATGGATGAAAAGTTGTAATAGTGAGTTAAAGTATAACAACTGTCTATAACAATTATAAATGTTAAAATATTTAGTCAGAGTAATTAGTTGAAATATTTAGCTGAACAAGTGGAAAAATAGTTCTTACTTAAGTAATTGTTGAACAGCTGTAACATTAAGCTTAACCAGGAAGGCTGGAACACATAATACAGGGTAAACAGACTTAGATAAAGAGGGGAAGACAAGACTGCATCCACTGGTGACACAACTCAGGCACAACAATCTCACGCGGAAGTGTTGAACATGTAGGAAAGGATAACATTAAATTCCACTGAAATCTCACACGAGACCTTAGTTGTTGCAGGAAGACGGAGAGAGGAGTGAGAGAAGACGAAGACAAAGGGGAGAGAGCATCTTCAGCCATGACAATCTTTTAGATAGCACTGAGCAACACTTTCTGTACTCCAACACAGCAAACGGCACTTCTCCCACTGCTCCCTCCCTGAATACTGGATCGATTTCATTAATTGTTGCCTCCACTGGTCACTTACACACAAACACATGGGAAAATAGGGTTGAAAAATCCCGAAGTTATCCTTTAAGTGAAAATTTAGCAGGAATGTTTGGATACCTCAGGCCAAAGATGTGCTTTGTCTTGACTTTATGCAAAAAACATAACTTTTTTTCTTGGTCGTGAATGACCACAATTTAGTGTGGCTACCTTTGGGGAATGGTACAGCAAAATCCCCCCAAACCCCACAACTTATTGGTAAGATTCACAAACTGTTCAAATAAATACTGAAAGCATGCCTGGAATCTAGAGAAGAGCCTTTTATCAGAACGCTGAATCTCCTCTGTGAGCTCAGTCACTGTTTATAACTGCCTGCGTCCACAGTGGAAAATATTCCTCCCTGTTTGCCAGCCAACCAGGCAGACAGAGATAGACAGACAAGCACACCGGGAGACAGACAGCTCAGCCCGAGCGATTGTCCTTCCTAAGAAAGATAAACTGAGAAAAATCTGGCTTCAGCCGCACAGAGACATGAACACACAGGTGCGCACACACACACACACACACACACACACACACACACACACACACACACACACACACACAAACACAAACACACACTTAGTCACAGACCACAGTTGTACACATTAAGTGCTTAATGTTTCAGTCAAGTCTGGGTCAACCAAAGAGAGGAATTTTAAAAGCCAAGTGTTATGTTTCCTTTGAGACATACAGTAAACTCATTTGGACTATCCACATCCAAGACCTTTAAGATCAGCTGCTCTTAATCGTTCCTCCACTCCCTATTTGGAAGCAAAGTGATAAACACTCAAGTCACTGACCTCAGGCATAAATCTACTTTTTTACACAATCAATCATAATCTAATGAGCAGATTGCCATGCTCCCCAGAGAATGAGCTGGGGAGAAACTTTCCATTAAGAGCCCAGTAACCAGCAAGGCAGCAAGATAAGCAAAGCAATCAGAATCCTATTTAAACTGTGAATCTTGGAACACTAGCAGGTCTTTATCATAATGGTCTGTGGGTTAGGGTTATATGTAAACTCACCGGCCACTTTATTAGGTACACCTGAAAAATCGAATGCAGTTTAGTGAAGTTTAGTTTCTGTTGACTGAGGCCGTAGTTTGAGTTGGTGTTGTGCTGAACTAAATTATACTGAGATGTGTCTCTCCCTATTTACATACATGAGGGGGCCAGAGTATTAGAAACACCTCTGAATATAACGCAGCTCAGTACAGCCCCACCACCAGTTATGATCTTGCTGCTGAAATATCATTGAATTAACACCTCTACGACAGCTCAGAAAAAGGCCTGTACATTACAGGCAACATAAAAGCTTATCTTGAGCTGGTGTATTGGATTACATTAGGTTTTTCAGGTGTACCTAATGAAGTGGGCAGTGAGTATATGTGTGTATGTATATGTTTTTAACTTGTACTGTTAAGACACTAGTGCTGCCCTCAGTCGGCTACCAATAATTGGGTTTGGGTATCTGCTGATACTGAATGTCAATTAAAGCTCCTGTGAGGAGTTTTTCGCTGGTTATGAAACAGACTGAAATTATTTTTGATTACTCTCTATGACCTACAAAATCAAACCAGACCATCAGCAATAAGATTGATTATTTCTATATAGTTATTTTTAATGCCTGAAACTGCTGGTGGGGGGTAGGTGTCATACGAAGCGATTAACTGCACGCTGCCTTTGTTTACATTTTCCAGGACAAAATTTAAAGTGAGTGATACATATTACTGTTAAAGAAAGCAGGATGACATTTTTTGTTAAAAACCACCACTTAAGTGTGTACAGGACAAAATCAGCAAAGAGGTAAGAGGTACGGCTTTGTCCACAGGGGGCGCCAATTATTAACACAAACCAAAAGTTCCTCACAGGAGCTTTAAGCTCTCTCCGCAATGTGTCAAAGTTTGTAAAAGACTTGACTTGTCTTGTTTTTTTTATATCCATTTGTGACCTCAAAAGTACTTGTAAGTCAATCGATTGCTCTGATCTTTGCATTTTTTTAAGTTAAATAGATCGGCCCATTACTGGCCCCTATTTTCACTCATACCTGATCCACCTGTATGAGTCAATATTGGAGGTAAACTATTAAGGTATGAAGGTAATGACTCAAGTCATTGGTCAAGGGGACTGAGGGAAGTATCCTCCTATTATGTTTTTATTCTTTGAAAATATTGTATTGAATAAAAATTCAACTAAATAGGTCCTTTCTTCCTGTCGTCATTCGTACAGGAAACTGTACAGGTTATGAAACGGTTACCTAAAACTTAAAGGCTCTTTTTTGTGTGTGTGTTTGTGTGTAAACTAATCGTTGAAACAACATACCAAGCACAGTACATATAGAAAAAAACGTATCATTATCAAAAGAAATTTGTGTTCTTTAGAGTTTGGAAATGTTATTCAATCTGGAGTGACCAAAAGTAATTTTCCCTCTGACAGCTCATACTGGCCTCTATTATCAGCTGTAACAAGTGCTGGTCATATCAAACACACACTTGTGTGTGATAGTGCCTACAGTCTTCCTGCTTGACAGCTTCATTCAGACTGCACTCATTATATCAGGCTCAGTGTCATAACACTGTCTTTGGTGGGTGATGAATTATACATGGATGGTGTGCTTCCAATTCTTGTAAATGTGTGCCTTTAAACCCTGAAACACACACTACATTTTTGGAAGCTTGTAGAGTTATGGGCCTTTCCAATGCTTTACTCCTCTCTATAGAGAGGAGTCGTTGTGTTGACTGCTGAAAATTAAGGGTGAAATGAACACAAGCTTTAAAAAGAAGGTGAAGTAGAGCAGATATGACCACAGGACGTGAAGAAGAAAGTGATTCAACTGAACTTCATCCTTTGTTTAATCAATCGTTGTAGGCTGTTTGTAGAGTGTGTGTGTGTGTGTGTGTGTGTGTGTGTGCACTTGCACCATTGCAACACTATTATCTGTGACCACAGGCAGAGCTTACTTTCAACAGGGTCTCAAGGGAAGATCTAAGCATCTGCTCTTTTCAGTACAGACTAAAGTAATTTTTCCTTGTTAAATTTCTCGCAAATTACTTATGTACAAATTATCTTCTCTCTTTCTGTCCTAATGTTTTTGTCTTTTATTTTATCTTTTAGGTTCAATGACAACCATTAATTTTTGATGTTGTTACAATTTCACAAAATATGACTCACCTAAGTTTTATCAAACAATAAAATGTGTAATGTTAGAAATCACTAACCATTTTTTGTAATAATTTAAAAATTATTCAAGTCATTATTTTTAAATTACATTTTGACCTCTTTATGTTTCTCCAGTTCAAATTAGGAGCAGCCTTGGTTTCACTGCACATGCCCATGAACCCCTGTATGGTGATATTACTTCTTCCTCTCTGGTATACACACCTACACCAGCTCTTACAAAAAGCCTCAGTATAATGATTTTAGGATTAAAACACCCTGTTTTGTTACTGGGCAGATGTTGAGTTAATGTGACAGTTTGCTGTTTTTCTTAACATTTCTTTTCAAAAGACAAGCAAGCAAGAAAGACCACATTTCAAAAGGCCCCATTGACCACATTGTGTAAACTCGACCTTTAGAAATGATTCTCTACACCCCTCTAGTGGTTATTAGCATTATATGTGAGATGCCCATATTCATTCACACTACCATTCAATATAGCATGGTATAGTAGGGCTACTATGTTCCAGGAATTGTGACAGGTATTGTGACTTATAAACATCAGAAAACAAAAATGTAATTGATGAAATAATTAAAAGCTCCCTCTGATGGCCATCAAGGGACAGGGGCTCGGTCTACTGAGCTAACAGGATGACCTTTTTTGAGGAGATTGTTTGGCATCTTGAATCTTATTGCAGAATTGAAACGCTACATGAATGTACCGGAAAGCAGCGATGTTGACTTGAGACTTGGCGACTTGGACTCGAGTCGACTCATCTTGTGTCTGAAATTACATGAATGAATTTGGAGAACACACTCACTCAGATCACTGGCAACATCACTGCAGCATTCACAAGAAACAGGAATAGTACAAGTATGTTCTTTATATGGGTAGGAATCATTTGAGGGAACAGTAGAGCTTTTGTTACAAATCACAGCGTCCACAAAGTGAGCAAGACAAATTCAAAGTCACCAAAGAGAAGAAAAAAAACGAATCATTTGATCAACAGCCTAATTTGTTCCATTACCACGTCTGCCAACGAAAACCTCGGCGAGGTCCACACTGCCTAACTACCACAAGACAAGAATCTTTATACTGTATACTTGAAAAGTTATACTTATTTTAAATACTTTCACCCTCTCAGCCTCGAGTTAATGCTTTGCTGTCCTGCCTGAGAGTTGTTTTAGCAATTCATTTGTGATATTAGAACTCATGAAGACAAATAAAGATGGATACATTACCGTTTGTCCTCTTTTGTTGTCAGTTACAAAACATTATTTCAGTCGTTGTCTTCTTTTAAATAACATGCAAGTGTCCACTCTTCAGTCTCCAGCAGAGATTCCATAAAGTTGCCAACAGTTGTCAAATCAAAACTTTGAAATTTAGCTTGAATATCTATTTTAAGAATTTTCCCAGCTAGCAGGGAACGTTCCCATAACATTGGCTAACTTTACCTACAAGTTCTAATTACGTTTGAAAAAAAACTTTTTAATCTAATATTCAAAGAACGTTTTTCATTTCAAATAAAGTTCTTGTAACGTTCAAACTTAATCTAAGACAAAATGTTTTAACTGCAACATTGTGAAGATATTTTCAGGATGTTATTGAGGCCTGGGATGTCAGAACACCTTTTATAAAACGTTTGCTCAATGTGACATAAAAACAAAGGTAGAACATGCTGACTGCAACCGTCTGAGGATCTTTTCAGGATGTTCGTACGGCCTGAACTATCACAACGTGATTTATAAAACGTTCCTGAAATGTGATTTGTTAACAACAGAATTTCTCACTGCAACGTTCTCCTATTATTTAAAGGGACATTCTGGGAACCAAATAAAAACTTCCCGCTCGAAACATTACCAGAACATCGCACGTAACATTCTCAGAACGTTCTTAGAACAAAAAATGTCCAGCTGGGTTGTCTGTCAGGTTTGGGCCAAAAGCTCATGAAAAAAAAATGTTGTTACACTTTCCATATTTGAGAGACCTAAGAGAAATATGCTGCCCCTCAGGGAAACCCTGTCCCTGCCAAAGTCTGACAACCACTGCATACCAGCACCGGTACTTATTGTTACAACTTTTCTATCCACTTTTTGCTCTGCATTTCAGTTATCTTAACATCAGGTTGGCATAACTTTGACTTTCAAGCTGAGTCATCATGCTCAGAAACAGACAGTGAATAATTATTGTTAGTGGATGAATGCTAGAGAAACGTGTGGTGTGCTCTGTGGTCTCAATGTATAATAAACAACAAAGCTTCAGAGGAAAAGAGTACGAGGGTCATTATTGTACAGCTGATCAAGAGAGTAGCTCCACCGCCTCAAAGACTTCTGAGGAGAAGTTCATGCTGACAAAAACATTTTTCTCCATCGCCTCGACGCTGTCCTCTAAGCAGACACTGTCCTGCTTGATGAGGCTGCTTTCAGACGTGGGACTGATGACGATGATGCGTGGGACACCCTGAGGCGACCTGGAATCAGCGGACGATATCTTTCCAACACTCAGGGAATCGAAAGAGTCACTCTTGGGGCAGCTCTGCCTTTTAATGATGCTGCGTTTCTCCTCCCCTGCATGTGAAACCTCATTAGTCAGACTCCGGCTGCGCCTCCTGGCAAGAACTAGCAGGGGGACAGTGGCAATGGTGAGAGAGGTGGAAACCAGTTCATGGTCACAGGTGCTCGATGGATCACACATGGTAGACGGATGCTGGCAATGTGAGGACAAAAAAAACGTACAAACACAATTTTACACAAGAACATGAAGCATGAGAGCATGCAGGCAAATAAAAGTAGCGTTATGCAAACGTGAACACACTACAGTTTCTACAGGACCATTAACCTTTGAGCTGATTCACACTTTCTCTCACCTTCTCCACTGCTTGGGTCTTGTCGGTGTTTCGTGATCGCTTCTTGTAGGACCTGCCTCTGACAGACTGATTGTACGACGACATGCTTCTGAAGGAATCACATGACTTCCTTCCCAAAGACTCCATCTCTACATCTCTTAACACCTGCAGGACAAACAACTAATGTGAACAGAACTTAAAGTAAAAGTTAATCATTCTAGTAAAAACTATGTAACTTAAAATATGTCGAGAAACAAAAGCAACAGAACGATTTCTTTTCGTCATTTCATCAGTCGCATACGGTGATGTTGCTTAGGCAGATTTAATGTTTAGGGACAAACGTTTTTTATTTACTGGGGGTCAATATCAGCCATCTTGTAGAGCAACAAAAGAGATTAGAAACATTACCATTGCAGTCGAGTTTGAGGAACTGCTTATGAAGTGAGTCCTTGATGCTGTTGACTGTCTGCTGATGATGGAGTCCCGGAAAGAGGACTCACTTATGGAGGAGGAGGTGCATTCCTTTCGAGGAGTGGGAGACAGAAACGACAGGCAGGGAAACTTCTCTGCCAGAGTCATCCTATTAACAACAGCAGACAAACAGTTTAAGTGTTTTTACTTTCTCATGTGGATATGACCTCTGATACAAGACGCAGTCTAAGAGAGAATAGAGAGATTATAGCAGTAGAGGGTGAGGCAGTAGCAAAACAAAAATAAAGTCACACTGATTGATCATTTACCTGTATTTGTTGTGTATGATAGCATAGATGAATGGATTGTAGATGGCGGAGGCTTTTGCTATAATGGCAGGGACGGCCTTGGAGTATGGGGACAAGATGTTTGCATGCCTGCATGAGACAGAACAAGAGAAATTAATTGTTTATTTTAAAGGGCCCATTCGTCCAATTTCAACCTCAGTCCTATCATGCTATTACGGGGAGCTAATGCCATTGTGGTAGGAAAAAAATGCAATTTTGCTCTGTGCCTTTGGAGGACGCTATCAGCATTCTCAAATGAGACTAAGTAAAATGCATCATCTGGTGGAGGCCTGGGAGCCTGCTAAACTTCCTCAATGGGACGCCGCCTCCGATGTCATGTCTCGTTCAAAATCGTCAGGTTTGAAATGTAGACTGCAGACCCAAAGATTTTATAGACGATCCACCGGTATATTCTCATCATATTTAAGATTCTGTACTGCTCTGAGCCATTGCCTGCAGCAAAACGGTAGTATTTCACTCCAGCGTCTCTCGCTGGGCCGTTCCTTTCAGAGGGAGGGGCGCAATGCACGCTGGGGGTTGTAGGAATCTAGAATGGGCGAAACCACGAGCTGTTTGTACAACTTCCTCCACAGCTATGGTGCCAATTTCAAATATTATTGCTTCCAGCTTTGACTGACAGTGGCTTTTTCCAGGAGTGAACTGCTCCTTTAAGCTTGAAAACTACATGCCCATCACAACTCAGAGTTCCTGTCATGGTATTATATTTCATCCAAAATGAAGGGTTAGATCTGTCCAGGGATTAGCCAAAAATGTGCCAGCTGCAACAGATGGGTGGTTAAGTCCATCTGATCATGTGAGCTTGTGTGTGTGTGTGTGTGTGTGTGTGTGTGTGTGTGCGGCTACCTTTGACCTGTGAATGAGTCAGCTAAAAGATGCAATTTCAATGTTACATAACTACATCCCTCCCCACTGTATCCCATGAGAAACGAGGTTTAGTGAATGTTGTGATAAGTCAGATGGAGCAGAGGAGTTACAGTATGAGCAACTTCACCATCTGTTGTATGTCACTGACACAAACATTATGTAATGAGGCGGGAGATTTGGGGAGATTTTTATCCAGATTTTCAGCGTGGAACATGGCCTTTCCCCCCGTAATCCTGGAACTATAAAACTGGTATCATCAATGAATGCAAATGTATTTATCATTAATTTATTTTTGGAATCGTGCAGGAAAAATGAAAGTCAATCAGCAGTACAGCAATGCATTCAGTTTCCTGCTGATTGACAATGTGTTCCTTTATCCACAGTTGAAGAAGCATTATGTTTACTAAAATATGTGTATGGGTGGCACTGTGCTACAGTGGTTAGCACTGCTGCATCACAGCAAGAAGGACCAGTGCAGCACCACTACTCTGCGCATGCTCACACGGTCAAGCTCAATTTCTTCAGTGTGCGCAGCGTCAGCCAGTTTGTGTCCACAAATGCTTAAAAACAACCACCGGGAATAAACAAACTGCCCATTCCTCCATTGCAAACTATGGCGTACACTACAAAGACCGTTAAACCGAGGAAGACAAAAAAGGAAAAGCAAGCTAAAAAGAAAGACTTGGACGAGACAGAAACAAAACCAGAGTAAAACATTGGAGCGGCATTTCCGAGGTGGAGAGAGCTACGGGATCTGAAAGGATAAAATAAGCGATGCTGAGTTCGACAGTTCTGCTCGACAGGTAATTACCTCAGCTTCATTTCTGCTCTATTTGTTTTACATTGCTAAGATGTCTGCGGTTACTGTGACGCTGTGTTACATTGGTGTTGCAGTCAGGCTAATGTTAGCTTATTTGGCTGCTGTTTAGCGTTGTTTCATGGCGGAGTGGCTGAAAATATCTCTGTGAAATGCCCAGGCAGTGTGACTGTTTGGACTTTCTCCTGATAGTTCTGTGTGCCTGTGCTCTCGCAGCTAAATGTTCTCAACATCAGTGTGTTTTTTTCCACAGTCTCTGTTAGCAAACTAAGTGCTGCTGGTTTTGCTAAATAGAATATGCTGTAGATTACCGTTCCTCTGGTTTGATGTGTACCTGCTCCGATAGTGCTGGTGGTGTAATACAACGGCTGCGGTTTTTACCGGTGTGTCTGCCATATTGTATACCCGGCTTCTTCAGTTGCCGTGGTTACTAGCCTGCGCGCGCATGACAGCCTCCTCTGCGGGGAGGGCTTTGGAGGCAGGACTGAGCTCCGCGGAGAGAGAGGGGGAGGGACCTGGAGGTTGTAATCTTTCAAATTCTGAAGCGAAGTCCGCTCTGTTCTCCATCTTACCTACTGCAGCTTTAACTTGTGCCTCTAAAATTGCCTGTAGGTGTGAATGTGAACATAAAAGGTCGTCTGTCTCTATGTGACAGCCCTGTGATTGACTGACCAGGGTGTACCCCGCCTCTCGCCCTGCTGGGATTGGCTCCAGCCCCCTGCAACGGATATCCTTCACAGGATAGGAGGTAAAGAGGAATAGAGGAAAATGTATATGCAATTCTACGAAACCGTTACTCTGTTTATAGTATCTACATCAGCTGTACCTTCTTGTTTGGTATGTTGACATTACACTGTGCGTGAAGAGTATCTCCCGTAGCACTGAAGAGTCTTTCAGAGGGTACAGAAAGTCTGTGCTCAGAGTGAGAGGCAAAATGTGCATGTGACGCCTTTCATACTGTGATGGCCACCTTACCTGGTGAGCCCATGATCTGCGTGTTGTCGTTTAATAGTGTAAATGAATTGTTTTTCTCCGTGTAAGTTTTCAAGAATTCAATGTATAAAAACTTTTACGCAATTGCAATAAAACTTTTACAGCACAAAAAAAGTTCTTATATGACATAAGCCTTACCCGGACCAGGAAATCATCGTGACGCAGGCGTACGGAGACCAGGAGAGGACAAAAACCACAATGACGACAAAAGCAATCTTTGCCAACTTCCACTCGCTCTTGATGGACTTCTGCTGGATCAGAGTGGATTTCCTCACCTGAGTGCCCAGACGCTCTACTTCCCTGTCGGTGGTGCAGGAGGAATATAAAAGATAGAGGTGGAATTAAAAAATAAAATCCAGGTTATTTGTGTGAAACTAGAATAAAGCAGATCAAACTGAATTAATTTCTGGATTTTTGAAGTCTTGGAGTGCGAATCCAACTTGTATATTTGATGCATCTCCCCTAACGTAAGCAGTAAGCAGTGGACATGTACTGCTCTCTAACAGAAGAGTTATCGTACCTGCTCGTCTTCCTTATGGCCAGAAACATGAAAATATAGCAGTAAAAAATGATTCCTAGTGGAATGAAGAAAACAAAACAGCATAGCATCATCGTGTAGCTCCTGTTGGCCAAGCTGTACGTGACGTAATCCCATGTACATGATGTCATCAGGCCCTCTGGGATGTAGGAGCCTGAAGCAAAAGAACATCAAAACTTCAAGTAAGACATCAATGGTTCCGTATGCTGTTTGACATCTGATTTTACTTTTGCTTTGATGTAACATCTTTGGAGGAGTGCTTTAAGATCACAGGTGAACTGAATCAATGGAGGTGAGTTACATTATACCCTAAATAAAGTTTTCTACAGCCATGAGCCAAAAGAAGGTCATTTGCCTGTTGCCTTGCTCTGTGGCAAGTAAAGAAGGACAATTAGAAAACTTACTCCAGCCGACTAAAGGCGCCAGACTCCAAGCCAAAGAGTAAAGCCACACCATGAGGATGGCCAGCGTGGTTCGGCGCTTTGAGCTCCAGTGTATGGCCCGCAGAGGCTTGGTTATGACCAGGTAGCGGTCGATAGAGATGGCCAGCAGGTTTATCATGGAGGCGATGCCAAACAAGGCTCCACAGAATGCATACATCTTACAGCCTAGAGGAAAGACACACACGTGCAAACATTTAAACAACTCAACATTGGCAAAATACCACACATATAAGTATTCCTTTGATACAAGTATGATTACACATACAGTACATTGTATTAGAAAACAAAGAAGAGTCTTACCCATCTCTCCAAACGCCCATTCCTTGTAGAGACAGTTGATGAAGAAGATGGGGGACTGTGTGAAAGCCATGAGGAAGTCACTGACTGCCAGGTTCATGATGAAGTAGTTAGGCAGGCTACGCAGCTTCTTGTTACTACACACACACACACACACACACACACACACACACACACACACACACACACCGGGAAAGAAAGGGAAGTTTGAACCGAATAAACATTTTTGCCCTTCACTTGCTTTGATTAGTCAAAATCCAAGCCTGTGATTGGTTTGTTTTCTCAGTGAAAGTTGCAAGACATTTTGTTTTAATTATTGATGAATCAGTGAGGTTTCTGTTGGATGAGCATTTTATATACTGGTGAAATAATGATCTTAGCCAGTACATGACTAGGTTTACAGCCAATCAATAATAACATCCTGTAAAAGATTCTTTAAAGGGCCAGTTCGCCAATTTTCAACCTCAGTCCTGTCATGCTATTATGGGGAGCTAATGCCATTATGGTAGAGAAACAAATGCAATTTTGCTCTGTGCCTTTGGAGGACGCTCTCCGCTTCTCCAACGGGGCCTGGAAAACCTCCACCAGTCTACGTAAAACGCGTCATCTCTCAAGGGCCAGGGAGCTCGCTAAACTACACTTCCTCAATTTAGGACGCCCGCCTCTGATGTCATGTCTCGTTCAGAATCATCAGGTTTGAAATGTAGACTGCAGACCTGAAGATTTTTTAGATGATCCACCAGTATATTCTCGTCGTATTTCGGATCCTATATGCTCTGAGCCATTGCCCGCAACGAAACGGTAGTATTTAACTCCAGCGTCTCTCGCTGGGCCGTTCCTTTTAGAGGAAGTGGCGCAATGCATGCTGGGTGTTGTAGGAATGGGAGAAACCACGAGCTGTTTGTACAACTTTCTCTACAGCTATGGCGCCAATTTCAAATATTATAGCTTCTATCGATGACAGAGAACACCAGCTTTGACTGACAGTGGCTTTTTCCAGGGGCGAACTGCTCCTTTAAAGACATTTTGTCTATGATGCTAGAAAGCTAACTGAACTACCTAGCCACCAGTTTTCACCTTGGTTGTGTGTTGTACTAAATGTCTGTCGATTTTGAGGAAGATGTCTATTGTTGTACTATCAGTAATACAAATACCTGATGAAATGATCCTGATCTTAATAAGGGGAAGAAATAAGGTTATTATAGTTCAGTTACACTTGTATGTCTCTTTGATTGTATAACTTAATAAACAAAGTACTGGTAAATCGTCAGCATTAATCAGATATAAGCTGAACTGATCAACTCTGTGTGACCTGCATTCATAGCTTGATTAAGCAGTGTATTGACCCGCGCTGTCTGCCTCAGCAGCTCTTCATTGATTGAACTCTTTGTATATCTTCTGAATAAAAAGACGCTGCTTCCTGGTTGAACACCAAACAATCCTATGCCTGAGAAGATGTTTGTGTGTTGTCACATCACTGCTGGTGTGTGTGTGTGTGTGTGTGTGGCTGAATGAGTGCAGGCCTGTGCATATCAATACAGCATTTACTGCATTCCTAGAAAATCATCATATTGGGTGTAATCTCCATCGAAACATCATTATATCACTCTCCCTCTCTCTCGCCGTGTGCATTTGTGTGTGATTGAATTTTCTTGGAACTCATAACATCATGTGCATGTCTGATTCAGTAAACACACATTATGAGCACAACACAATAGAGAAACCAATCTAATCCATCTACGGGGATGGACAGATGGAATACAAAAGCTCTTGACAATTCCCAGAAAACACACACACACACACACGGACGCACACACATCTGTCTCTGACCCACTTTCTGTGAAACAGTTACAACAGTCAAAGAGGTCAATGGTCGTGCAAATTACAAAACGTAAAACACACAAACACACACTCCTGTTTTGAATTGTCGAAGTGAGTTTAGTAAATGTCACTCATCTTACAGAATGACGCTCAGTGTTAAAAGTCTTTTGACATCACCTGTTGCATATGACTCTAAATGGACTGAATTTCACAACTTGTTTGAACTGGATACCTAAGTTTGAATAGTTCTCTGTCCTCTGTATAGATAATAATTCATTATTGTGCTCTAAAAGAGTCCTCTTCTGCCTCCTCCTTCAGGGGTCCCTCACCTGTACCAGAGTATTTCTAGTTGTCTGAATGATCTCACACAAACAATTTCCCACGTATGAGAAAACTGCACAAGTTACCTCTTCCAGCCTTTAAACCAGGTGACGAAAAAGGTTTGGTGATAATGTTTTTGGTGTTGTAATACTCATTTTGACCACGTGAGACTGGACTATACCACTACGGTCATGGTTCTCAACTGGTGGATTGGGACCCAAAAGTGGGTCACAGAGCTGTTTTCAGTGGGTCGCGGATGTGTGCTGAAAAAGTGGCAAAAAGTCTATGCTGCGCTTTTATTTTGAAGGGCATGGGTTTCCTATGATGTGCGTGCAGTAGTAGTGTAGTTTATTCACACTCCATGTATCCACTGATTGGGTAAACCCTACAGTAGTTGCATTTATGTTGCACTTTTTAGTTTACTTCTGTTCTGCTAATTGAATGAATTGTAGAAGGAAGATTTTCCTTGCACTGTTACCTGCTGGTCAGGTATCTGCCTTAGGTCCAAACTGCACCTTTTTTCATTAAATCAATTTAAGTGGTTGACAATGTTCAGAAATGTGGGTCACGATTTGTCATTAAGGAGGTGGTGATGGGTCCTGAGGTTAGACCAGTTATCTGCTGAATAGATCCCAAAGCAATTATTTACTTCATGGAGAGACTGGATTTCTCTACCTACTTTAAACACAAGACACTGGAACAATAAGTTCATTTTTTCTCATTACTTTTTCTTTTAACATCTCCAGTCATTTCAGTTCCTGCCCTTCTGTCTCCTGGTTCCTTGATCATCAGCACCTGTGCTTCTCGTTATGTTCATATGCTCCTTTATTTTCGCTCCTCATGTGCAAGATTGACTTTCCTCTTCACGACATCTCTTTCCAGCTGCTTGATAGATTTGTTATCCACATTTTTAAACTTAACCTGGTGTCTTGATATTTGAATTTCTTCCTGATCCTACACCTGACATAACCTAACTTTCAAAGTTGCCATGCAAGTGGCAATGTTTTTTGTGTGCGTGTTTTTCATGTACAAAGGACAATCTACACGTCTAGCCTACTTGTTATTTCCAGTTTGTGCGACTATAAAACCTTGGATAAGAGACAGGGGGATTACTATGTCACTGTATAATGACTCTTTGAGATCAGCGCTGACTTGCACAGCAGTAACAAAGATCTGGTTGGTGGTAAATTAGGAACACAGCCTCTGATTGGTCAATAGACTCAACACAAGGCACCAGGAGGTGAATAAGTGGACAGTTTTTAACACGGAAACATGGATAAATAATCACAAAAATACATTAATTATTGGATTTAATATTATGGAGTCACTAAAGGCTCCATAAAGACGGCCTCAAACTACATTGAAACGTGTTCACATCGGAGCCCTTTATAAAACTTTAAACTTTATCTGCCGTTATTTCTCCCCTCAGTGTGACTTGGTGTCATGAGTAAAGAAAAAACAGATAATGGATCAATGAGTCAGGCAGACCGACAGTATTATGTTTAGACCAGCAAAGAAGAATTGATTTCTGGTCATTTATTAGCCTATGATAGCAAACGATAACAGTGCAGTGGCGGGGGAGAATTTAATGTTAGTGCTGCACTGAATAAAGCAGTCCTTGTGCTTTAGCTGAACATTTCTCTGTCGTGTGTTGTTCCTGAGGTTATTAACGAGAGCTGAATTAAATGCAAACGTCGCGTCCTCTCCGACACAAACACAACATAAAGCAGAATGAATAAAGCAGCTTCATGTCTAAGGGTCTTTATCAGGGTCTCTCCAATACTCTAAAGCCGACACAAGTGAGAGAGATGTGTCAAACTAATCTTCATACAAAATCATTATGAATTCCTAGATATGGTTTTTAATTCGCAGCTTGACTGTCAAACTACTAACTAAAAGTAATCTTTCATGTATTTTCTAAACCAGACAATACTTTATGGATTGGGATCATATCACGTCCGTACAGGGTTAATAGTATCAGCTGTTATTTTTTAAGTCTTACACTGGTGTGGGGTCAGTGCTTGGAGTCAGCTGTCCAATCCAAAGTTACATTTATTATCGCATTAAATTATTACATATGGATAACGCACACATAGAAGCCGTGTTACGGCCTTCTTGTGTTCTGATGGCATTTAAAAGTGCAAAATTAATTTAGGTGTAAACTGACAATAAACTAATACTGTGTCATTTTATATTTTTTTGCACCTTCACACATATTTACTCCTCGTACATGGTGCTTTAAATCAGCACTCAAGGATTTGGGGCAGATTTGCTTGTAATGAATACTATTCTACTTTATCTTCATGCAACTGTGTTAATCTTCTGTCCATGAAATCCTTTGGAGCGTAAAAGACATGACACACACTGACCCTCATTCTGCGTAAAAACCTTAAACACTTTTGCGTCCTAAATCAGAAATAGAAATCCTTTTCTGACACTCCAAGCCATCAAAAAGAAACACGCACCTGCACACAGTTTTTTTTTGTATTGTAAGATTGTCCCCATCTTTCTGTCTCTCTGAACGATAATAACATCTCTTGGGTCTCTGATTACAGAGGGACCAGCACTAAAAAAAAAAGAAAGGGCTTGTGCAGTTGGATGAAACTTTGCTTTTGACTGCTCAGATTTAAATACACTAAAAAAACACAGACATGAACAATGATTTAAAGTACAAAATCTGGAGAAATAACTCAACACTCAAACCCACCTATAGAAGGCGAACATAACCAGCGCGTTGCCAGTGATGCCCAGCAGCCCAATGACAAAGACGAACAGGGCAACAATGTAGTGAGCATGGTCAGGCACATCCACCTTGTTGAAGAAGCTGCTCTGGGTGTGTGCTTTCTCAGGCTCCATGCTCTCAGTGGACCACATGGTTCAAATACCTCATCTGAACTGACAGCCTGGCAGGATCCAGCAGGTGTAGCAGTTTGTAATCCTCATTGTTTTGCATGCGGGCTTCCATAGTAATTTAATTTGCACAAGCGATGCGCAGTGGTATTTCTTCAGATAGCGCTACATTAAATCATTTGATCACGATTCCCTTTAGTGATCATCTTCGGGAGCAGACAGCCCGCTTGCTCTTCACATCATAATTCATCCAGTCTATTTACTAAATATGAAGAACTTGGCGATCTCCACTTTGTGATGAAACGTCAAATCAAATCCACATTTACTTCCACGTGTTTACTTGTAGAAAAAAACAAAATCATTTAAAGTATTGTGTACAAAACTATATATCGAAGTTTCTTTTACTTCTTCCTATATTGTGAGATTCCAGACGACGTCCACAGCGTAGATGTCCAGAACGTGCTTTAGAAGCAGCAGTTCAACAAGTCCCACCTGTAGCGTCCAAATATTTCCCGCTGGATACTTCGGTTATTGAGTTGATATTCTCCAGTGAATTAAATCCCACACTCCTTGCACACTGTCACTCTCTGTCCGCTCAATGTTTGCCTGCAGCCTCTTCACCCGTCACACCAGCTGTGCACCCAGCTCTGAATCAGTGGCCTGTCTCTGATTATCTTGCCAACTAGCGACTCCTGACATCATCTCATCACTCTCTCTCTCCCTCACTGCCCCATGTTGCTCTGTGTGGCTCTCTTATCCCTGCTCCCCCCCTGTCCTACTCTCTCTCTGCTTCCTCCCCTCCCAGCCCTACCCTTCCATGTAATATGGCCCAGCCCTGAGCTTTAACCCTTTAACTACCACATTCTTACATAACAGAGTTGATGTTCTCCAACACAACCAGCATTAACAGTGATTTCAGCTCAAATGTGCATCAGACTTTGTAAGCCGGACATGCACACAATGGTGACTGAGTCTGTGCAACCTCTTGCATGTGTGCGAGCACTCATGCATGTTGCACTCAAGGACAACACGCACAGACTTTTTAAGATCACTCATGGAGAAGGAAACTAATTGGTCTTACCACTCCCAACTTACACAGCTGATTTAACCACAGCTATGACTCGACATGCAAACTATTCTACATGTGTACCTTTCTTTTTGTTTCCTCTGGTACAAGGGCATTGAAAAACTCCAAAGACAAAATATTATACTGCAGTTATGAATGAGTTTAATCCATGCACCAACTATAGAAAATAAGTAGCTGTGATGGTGTCAAATGTTCATATTTATACGTAGACTGAAGCCTCTACGAGTAACAGTTTACTCTGTAACAACTGAGATCAGCACAGGGGGCGTACTGTCTTTCATAAGAACACTTCTAATTTGCTTTGGTGCTTATTCCAGCATACATTTTGGAGAACAGTGACAAGATAATCATTCTTTGCTTTTTATGGTGCTGGACATGTTGGTGAGAAGAGATGAAGGGCAAAGAGGGAGGTGAAGAATGCAGAGCTTACACAGAGATGTCAACTAAGCCCCTACAGCAAAGGGATAGCCTTAATCTGCACACTGTGCATGCATGTGGATCAGTGTTTGATCTGCCTGGAATAAGACTTTATATGAAAATCTACATCTTTGTGTGTGTCACACAGTATTTGTATGTTTGTTTGCCTGCGTTCATGGATGTCCATATGTGCATGCCTACGTATCTGTAAGTATGCAGTACATTATACAGCGCGCAGCGCAGATGTTTTTAGGGATTACTGTTGTAGGGCTCAGCTGGCCTTGATGACCTAATGACAGTGTTTATGTTTTTACTGTATGTCAGCACAGCAGGAAACACAACATGGCTTATTTTGCTATTTCAACAGCCACATTTTTATTGTACCGCACAGCAGTGCAGGCGCATGCTGTCGCCTCACAGCTAGAAGGTTCATGGTTAAAATCCTGTGGCGGTCCTGTCTGTGCATGCGTGGCTTCCTCCCACAGGCCAAAGACATGCTCGTCAGATTAACTGGTGACTCTAAAGCTGTGTCCCAATCCAGGGGCTGCAGCCTTTGACACTGAGATTGCGTCATAGAAGCGCGTTGAAGGCTGTCCCAATTCGAAGGCTCCTTCAGATGCGAACATTTCCCGGGCCGCGACAGAGGACGTAGCTCGACGTATCGAGCCTATCGCATCCCGAGATGCATTGCGCACTAATTTAAATGAAATGGCGGACTTTTACACGGCCGAGGAATACACTTTAAATTGTGAATGTTTTTGGTTTCAACTTAAACGAATAGCTAGAAATACAAATGCTTAAGAAAACAAAAGGGCAGTTGAAACAAATTATTTTTAAAATAACAGGTTAACTTACTCGACGTTAGTTATGCTTGCTAGTTGGCCCGCTAGCTACCTGTTGCTAGGTGTTTGGTGATAAAAGGGAAGACCAGACCGTCTCATTTCAGCTTTAACGGTTTGCACAGGCTATAAATGGAGCATCCTCCGTGGACCGCCTCCTTCGAAGGCTGCAGCCCGCGGATTGGGACACAGCTTAAATTGCCCGTAGGTGTGAATGTAAAAGGTTGTCGGCATCTTTCTGAAGATCTAATAGACCTGATTGCTGACAATGTGAAAGCAACTCAGTTACAACTTACCATTTAAAATATTTCAGCTTGACTAAACAGTCTAATCTACTTGTGATAGTAACATATTTATTTAGGATTGAGCATGAAGTGTTTTACTTTGCCCTGCGAGTTCAGGTTTATCGTGCGTGTGATCTTCAGAGTGCCAATTTGGATAACTGACCTTGTCTGATGGAAAAACAAATCAGTGGTGTTGTATTCATGGAGCATGATCTGCACAAAGGAGGTCAGTATTCCACAAGTCAATGAGTCAATTACTATTGAACCAGCTGGTAGCAGTGGTGTTTAAGTCTAGAGCTTGAATCCCCTGTTTAAAGATATATCTGACTTTGGGCGCACAGTGGAAAGAGACTAATTATTATTGAGTGGTGCTGGCCCCATGACCAGGGCAGCGCTCTCTGGCACATGAGTCAAAGAGCGATCAATACTTTTGACAAAGGGGGAAACAAGTTACTCTACAGAGTTGTAAAAGAAATATTAAGTTTTGGCAAAAGTGCCAAAAACTGGCAGGTCCGTGACTGGCCACTTGAGGCTGGCCTCTAAAGCGAGTAAATATCAATAAAGGCCCATACTGAAATGGCCATTATTACAGCAGAAATAAACACGTTTATAGCCTGGTAGTAAACAGTTTTAAACTTCATAGCTTATTTCACCATTTATAACTCAACTGTTTAACTAATAGTAAGTTAAAAATAATGCTCAAGGGGCTAAATTACAGCTGCAGGCTCTCTGCTGAGTCATTTCAGCTAATTCAGTCACCAAACTTGACATCTTAGCGATGTTTGTGTTGCTGTTTTATTTTGGGGAATTTGTCATGCAGACACAAAAATGATATGGCTTACTGTGCGGTTACGCAGATGACACTTGTTTTTGGATACTGAACTGGAGGGGATGAAAGAATTGAGTGTTCTTAAAGTGGTAATCTCGAGGATCTCAGTTTCGTTTGCTTTGGCGGCACATATGGCGATAAACGGTAATTACAGGAGCACACTTCCCAGATATCCAGACAGTGTCGCATGTGTGACGTCCACAGTTGGCTCCAGTTCTAACGGTGGTCTTCATCTGAGGGTCAAATTTGTGTTTTTTTCTTTGGATTTTCACTTATTTTTGAAGTTGTATCTGTAGCGATCGATCTTTTCTTTGTTTGTTCAGCCATAGTAGATTACTGTTTACTCGCAACACTCGCAGAGAACGGAAAAGCAGCCGCTTAGCTCCGCCTACCCTCTCTGGCAGACCAACCACTGCTGGGTGATGGAAAACGCGTCACTAACTGGGTGCGGCTTAGGATTTTTTCTGCGAAAGACGCACCAGGCACCGAGTCCATAATAACACTATATACTGCAAATGCAAAGGCTTTCATCAGTGGGCCATAGGCTCAATCACCATTGTGTTAACCCTAACCTCATTCGGCTATAGAATTCCTTATTTACATGAAAACCTGGAGATTATCACTTCAAAGCAGTAGGGCTGTTCCTTGTTTTACTGTCTCTGTGCTTATGTGATTTATTATAAGGCATTGATGTTCTGCACCTGTGTTTTTGTGCTGTCGATTGTGTTACTGTATTGATGGGCAGTTTGTCCCCATAAAAAAGTTGCAAATAAAATCTGTAAATATATTTTCACTTTGCTAAATTAAAAGTAGACAGATATCTTCGTTCAGGCTTCCAGTTTGAAGCACAGATGTTATAAGGTGCGGCGGAATGATGAGCAGCAAAATGGGTGTCAAACAGGAAATGTTGTAAGTGGTATAGAGCTTTAAATCTCACATGCAATGCATGTCTTAAGCCTCTTTAGTGTCTGCCCAGGTTTCTGTTCACCGACATGATGGGAATCTAGGTTATAGATCAAATCATGTGGAAAAAACAGGTCATAACGTGCTCTTTGATAAGTGGAATGAATTTCAGTCAATAACGAATCCACCACAGTACTCCTCCCCACCTCGCTCCATCAGGCTCTCGCTCTCTCTTTGCCTCGCTCTTTCCATCTCTCTTAATTAAAGGACAATTAGTTTTATGATTTTGAGAGGTGATGGATTAACTTGGCATCAGAGAGAAAAAACACACGACAGAATACATCTGCATATGAAAGGAAGCCTCCTCTAAATGTCCTATTTTTTCTTTTTTCTAAGTGTCATTTATTTTATAACTTTGCATGTATTTTGTAGATGTGTTGAAATGCTTTTAATGGCTGCTCATGTTAAGTGCCCCAGTTCCAGTCTTGTCCATAAAAGCTATATAGTGCATGACACATTTTAATGTCTATGGTGAGTAAATATAGGTATAAGTACATTCATCTTCAGTATGATATTAAATATTATTGCATTTTAAATCCCAAAACCTGCTTCTATCTACTCTTGTTTGGACTACAATTATTGTCCAAAACGCAGCAGCCAGACAAATAAAGACATCACAACAGATTGTAGAGAATATTTAATTTCACGCCAGCATCTGAAACATCAGGAAACATGTTATGAGGACAAGCAGAGGTTTTTCTTCAGCCATCCCAGCACTTGCCCCAGTGATGGCCAGACTGATATCTTCTGGTTTGCCTTACAAAAGAAAAGAAAACATCATCGCAAAAGCTTCTCTCTCTGAATGTATTTTTCATTTGTCACCCTGCTGTACCTACCTCTGGTCAGAACGGTGGACTTCACACCAATCCAGTAGACCGCTCGCTGCTGAGCTACTGCGGCCCTGAAAGGTGTTATGAGAAGGCAGAAGAGAGAGCATAAAATAAATACTTCTCTTCTCCATGTGGGAACAAATTGAAAATAGACTGTAGTGTTAAAGACAAAATATGTTGCTTTACATGAAGTAGATTGGGCTTGCAGAGTCAGGTGGTATCCAGCTGTATACAGTGGTGTTGCCCTTCACGTTGGTGTTGGAATGAGTGACTGCACCTTGTGGATTCCCTGCACACTGGAAACATAAAACATCCACACTCCTCAGAAACTGTTAAAATGTTGCTTAATCACATAAACATGGTGACATAAGACCATTACAAAAAACAGGAAGTTAGCAGTAAAATGTGTGCTGTTCTCTATTTGTCTTCGTTTAGGTATTAAAATTGTAACTTCCACAATCAAAAGTAACTCAGGAGGAATTCATTTCAGACTCACCTGAAGAAACCTGGTGTCTGGGGGAGGGAGCTGCCAGCTTCCCTGAGCATAAGGGCTGTCGAATGTCCGAGCTTCCAGGAGCACACCTCTGTAGTCCGGACCGCTGATAGTCACTGCAGGGAAACACATCAAAACAGCTTGTTTCATACTGATCTCATTTGACACTATTAAAAAAAATCACAAGTGAATTGATCAGACAACAGACAGCTTTGTTAAAATATGGCCTCTGAATTTAATACTTTTTTTATCGGATGTATAAATCTAGATCTGATCAACATTTGCAAGTCGGGTAGGGTGAAAAGAGTAAACACCTCCTGCTTCACAAACAGAGGCATATACAAACATACATATACTGAGTGCTTAAAAGAACGTTGAGCGAAAACCGTGTTTTGTTGTAAGTCAAATCTCTCAGAACCAGATCAATTAAAACAATACGTTCTGTAGCATCTGAAACTTGCAGGACCAACAAAGCTCAAACGAAAGATACTCCTTTTTACCATAGTGAACTGTAGAAACAATCACTTACATTGGATCTACAAAAGCCTCTTTTTATATGTAAAGTGTAATTTTTGTAATAAAACGTTCACCTCACCTGTGATGGGCTGTCCCGGCTGATACGTCCTGGTGTTGGTGAGAATGGTGTAGGGTCGTGGATAATACTGAGGCTGCACCCCAGAGTGGCGAGGCATCATATCCTCACAGGCACCCGTGGGAGCACCGGTGGGGTAGCCACGGACACAACCGATCACTTTAAGCAGAATGAAACAAGGTAACAACAGCTCCATCATGCTGAACGAAAAGCTGCTCCACTGGAGAGGAAGTGTTAAACAAGTGGTGAGACTGAAATGCACAGAGCTGAGCAAAGAGACTTTTGAAAACTGCTGCTGCTGAGTTACAAAACCAAATAATTTGAAAGGTCTCGGGTCCAATCACTGTGCATTCATGTGCCGCAGCACATGATAGAATAATCTGGTGATATTTATGCATCTAAAGGCAGAACAAAGATAAATTTACATCCCTCATTTTGGCCAAGTGAGGTTAGCAAACACTTTCAGGGAAAATCACATGATCAGCTCTTTACGCACAATGAGGGACTAAGAACCAGTGAAAACTAAATTAGTCCAATTAAAACTTAAAAACTGTGGATTTATTAGAATTCACTTCCACTGGAGTCATGTTGTGAGGGTTATTTTAAGGAGAAGAACGATTACAGCAAGTTGACTGTTTGAAAGTTTATATTGGCAGCAGACTATCAACTTTGTACTTGTCTTGGGATTAACACCATAACTAAAAGCTATATTGCTCTTTTATGCTCAACAGACACCCAGCCAACCACCTAGTGAGCAGTTGTAGGGTAAAAAGGACATTATCTCAGAGCATTATGCCAAGTTGGTTATTGATAGGTAGATCTATGGGGAGTGATTTAGCTTATCCAGGCACGTGTCGGATTGTCGCGTCTACTGCTGCGCATCACTCAAGTTTTTTCGTCCGCAGCACGATGTCGCGACACGTGACGCTTCACCTGACACTGTGGTAGAGTTGGTCGTCTTTCAATCGGAAGGTCGGAGGTTCGATCCCTCAGTCTACATGTCAAAGTTTCCTTGGGCAAGACACTGAACCCCAAGTTGCTCCCGGTGGCATAGCCAACGGGTGTGAATGTGATAACTGATTGACAGTTGGGCACTTTACGTAGCAGCCTCTGCCATCAGTGTGTGAATGGGTGAATGTGACATGTAGTGTAAAAGCAGCTTTGAGTGGTCGCGAAGACCAGAAAAGTGTTACATAAGTACAGTCCATTTACTATTTACTTAGAAAATAGAACATTTCTAGTCACGTTAGGCACGTGTCAGGCTGTTGCATCTACTGCTGCGCATCATTGCAGGTTTGTGCCCAGTGCGCAGCACTATGTCGCAACACGTGATGCGTCACCTTACACAAAATAGAACAAAAGCACAAACCTGCAATTAGGCGCAGCAGTAGACGCAACAACCTGACATGTGACTGAAGTGTATGCATTTTGATGTGCTTCACCCCTCATAAATTGAGAGCCTCGCCTTATGGGTCAGCTCCCTCGGCGTCTTGACAGTTCACCACAATGCCCGCATTACTGTGACGCTGCACCAACCATCATTGCATGACTCAGTCTGCAGAGCCCTGTTCATTCACGATCGAAGCAAAATCTCATTTCAGAGCAGACTAAGCATCTTTCCAGTGTCTTATTAAGTATTAGAAGAGGTTTCGAGAGAGGTTTTCTGAATTCATTCACATGTGTAATCTTTGCGCTTAAAGGATTAGTGAGAGCCGCAACGAGACATGATTGTGTCCTTTAAACTTGTGTAATCATTTGTTTCTAAAAAAGGATTTGTTAAATAACAAAAGAAGAAGACGGACATAAAGAATGTGATGTTAAATCTTATGGGGAAAAAATGAACACTCACTTCACAGCATTAATCCAGCATTTTGCTTCTCCTTTCTTGTGACTGTAGAAACTACATTATTTATTTTACATGTAAAAGAACAACTGGTATGAGCTTAACACAGACTAGTCCAGACAGATCCATGTTCTCTGTGGCTTTAAGCAGCTTAAATCTCTCCGGTAAGATGTTTTCTTTCGTCATTTATCAACAAGTATTTCAGTTTAAAAAAGCGCCTTTAAGCATTAAAGCTCATGTGAAACTGTAGGAGCACAGTGTGATACTCTACTTGCTCGGTTGAGTGATAGTGTTTTGTACCAGCTGATACTGAATCATTGATGGGGCTTGCACTTACTAATTAATTTCCAATGCATTGTCACACTGTTCTGTTTTCTGTATCACGCCATATCTTCCACTGTATAAAGGCAAGTGTTGCCATGTTTTGTCAGTGCCTGGCAAGAATCCAGCGAGAAACAAGTAAGTCACAAATTAATTAGAGACTTTTCTAAGGAAGAAAATACGGCGATACATGTTTCACCTTCTGCATTTCTATGTGTTTTCTCAGAATCAACAGGTAAAGTAGGCCAAATCAGTGAAAACAATCAAACTAACTCAAATATCTGTTTGGCAGGTTTGAACAGTTTCCTCCCCTCCTCCCATAGACTCAGTACGTTCTGTAAGGGTGGTGAACATGAGGAATACAAATCCATCAGAACATCACCTTGTTTGGTAACATGGCTACAACAGCTTATGTGAGCCACGACTGAAAAAAAAACGATTTGTCCACAAAGGTCAAACAACTTTTCCTCTTATTTCCAGCCATCTTTTCCATTTAGAGCTCGCCGCTCTCAGAGGCGGCAGAATAACTCTGTAAAGAGAAATCAGAGCCAGTAGGAAGTGAGGTCTATTTCTGTAGTTTAATGTGTCTCTGAATGTAACACACGTTTCCATTTTCAGTTTCAGACCAGTTAAACTGACCTGCCTTAGCATCTGTACATACAGACTGTAATTAATCTGGAATCATCCACATTGTGCATTGTCAGGTATTATCCTTGTTTTGTCGTTTATGTCAGAGTTAAGTTTTCATTCCCTGTTTTATTTTGTCCCTCACCGGCTGTGTTTGAAATGCCGTACTATATACCACATACTGCGTTCAGCGGTAGTATGTAATATGGAGGAGCTTTTCATTTTGCAGTAGGCCACACCAGGTGGAAGTAAATAATAACCGCCCCTTCTTTAGCTATAGGGCCCCCTTCTGTGGAATGCTGCTGCTGTCCGTCATTTCAACCGCCGCTGTGACGTTCCGGCGCTTTGCATTGTGGGATACAGTAGGTGAGGTCGACTGGTCCGATACATACTGGATTTTTTTCCCGAATCAGTACGACATCCAGGCATTTTTGGCATACTGCACATTTTGCTTTTGTTTGTATACTACTATATACTATATTTTGGCCACATCAGTACGTACTACTAGTGTAGTATGGCATTTCGAACACAGCAATGCTTCCCTCTTTGTTTACTTCCTGCCTTTGTGTGTTTTCCCGCTTGTGCCCCTTCCTGATTATTTTCACCTGTTCCTTGATTAGTCACACCTGTGCCTGATTACCCTCACCTAACCAGTCTTCCCCTGTTTCTGTGCCAGTTTGTTTATTAGTAGCTGAAAAAAGCGGGAGAGAAAGCTGAAAATCAAAAACGGCTATATAGAAGGTACATATGGTTTACTTATTGGTTCACATCTATAATAACTGAATACAATGAACTTCGATGTCCCTTTGGCAGCTTAAACATGATAAAATGCCCTTTACGGTCAGTGTTGGGGGCAACACGTAACAAAGTAGCCTAATCTGTTAGAGTACTCGGATAACCATCTTGTTGTAACTAGTAACTTCCGTCGTTACCTCTGCAAGTTAAGTAAGCCATTATGTAGTTACTTTTTCATAAAAGTAAAATGTTACTGGGCCAAAAAAATTGCCGTATTTCCCTTTTCCTTTTGTCGCCACAAAAAAACAAAATCCCAGAAGCTCTGTTTCTGTTTCTCTACTCCTTCTTGGCAGGTACCTGCTTACTAGCGTACGGTAAACACAGCTGTGTCAGTGCACATGCGTAGCTAGCTAATTCAACTAGTGAGATGGCAGAGAGGACAGCATTTACTTTGTGGAAATATTTACATTATTTAGAAATTTTTGGCTAAAGAAAACATCATGACGGTGAAATGTAAGTTGTGTCTGGACGATAAGTGCTCGTCAGCTGCGAAGAGCTCTACGTCAAATTTGAAGAAGAATCTGTAGCTAAACACAGCTCAGCTACACTGGTGGGACTAAGAGCCCCTGTTGTATTGTTGTCATAGAAACAGCTGTGCCTAATACTGTATGCCTCTGCCCAGTTCACTGTCAGATTGTTAGCAGAATAAAGAGCTGTAAAGGTTATATTATGTCTGTTACTCCTGTTATTAGTGAGTTACAGATTATGGGCCGTAAACAAGTCCATGCACACCGTTCTGACAATGTAACCGACATGCGTAAAGAAGGTTTTCATTTTTGGTAACGCAAAAGTAATGTAATGCTTTACTTTTCTCAGTAGGTAACGCAGTAACGTAAAGAGTTACTTTTAAAGTAACGTTACCCAACACTGTTTATGGTTGCCAAATGTGTAGAAAGAAAATGTAATGGTGCCAAATATGCTTCTTTAATGCTCAAAGAGTTGTCCTAAATGGTTAAGTTGTAAATAGTTCCTGATAGTTTTTTGTTGTTTTTACAAGAGATGTAGATGTTATACTTTAAATCCGAGTTACTTGATAGAACAATTGAAATTGTTTGCAGCTGGTGCCTCTTTTTGTTATCCCTCGCCTCTCAGACAGACTTAGTCCTTCAATTGTAAAATGTGTATCTATGATTTCAATGCCATTACTACGAGCTGAAACTAGAGCAGTGTGAGGTGATGTGTTCCTGGTGTATGAAATATGATTTATTTTGGTCGTCAGATCGATATTAATAATCTTAGTGAGAGAAGGATTAGGGTTAGAGTACAGGTTATGCAACTGCTCTAATAACATCATTACAATAAAGAGGAACATACATTATGAATCGATAAAATCACATTAGAACCCATTAGTTATCACACAGGATCCTTATTACCAGAATGAATATGGCAGATTTAGAGCGAAGCTTTCAAAGGTGACCTTTGACCTAAAACTGTGATAAAGTATAGATGACCTCAATATAACTAAACGGTTTTATCTAGATGAGACAGCTAAACACTCCAGTGAATCAGTCACCACTCATCTAAATTCATCTGCATGTGAATGATTGGGATTTCTTTCTAGTTTCAGGCTTAGGAAAATATTGCACCAGTGTGTCATGCTGTCTTGTGTATGTGTCCATGTACGCATGTTTGTGCGTGTCTTTAGTTAATCCGTGAGAGGACAGAACAACAGCGGCAGAACAATCGAATACAATTCAATATTAAATTCCACTGAGCGACACTCAGTCCTCATTTAAATGTGCCATCTGATCATTAGCAATGTGGAAATTAGGCGGCTGGAGTTACCAAGACACGCTGATGTTACTGAGGCTACACAAAGGAGAGATGAGATGTAGGTTAGCTGTTAGCAACTTACATCACAAGGAGCTTTTTAATCATTGACGTGGTTACATTAAAATATGATGGAGCTGTGCGCTGAATTCAAGCCAGACAATGTTCTTCTTTATGTCAAAACTGCAGCTCAACGGTGATCAGAAGATGTATATCACAAGATATGGGCTCTACTGAGTCTGGTGAGATTTCCAAAATGCATTAAGTGTACATAAATTATTAAGTAGCAACCGAAAGCCAAAAAAAGCATGACAGAGATGTTCTGCATTCTGTACAGCCTATTATGTGTGCTCCAACCTCCAAACCAAAATAAGGATCATGAAGGAAAACAAACTGGGTAACATTAGATGTTTTTTAGCTGAAAATAATGCATCAACTGTCCCATTTTAAAACGTAATAGAAAAAGATTCACAGCCATATTGATATAACAAAACAACAACAATATGATCCTTCAGCCTTACTTTGGATTATAAAGACCTTCAAAAAGGTTCAAAATAAGTAAATCAAAGTAATTCAGCATTTCAGATTCAGAGCTGCTGTGTGGGGCTTTCAACAATTCCTCATTCTTTTATGACAAAACAAGGCGGCCGCACACAGGATGACCCAACTGACTGCTCTAGAAATTACAGTTTTCTGATCTATATTACATTTAGGCAACTGAAAGTGCTGGATTAAGGTTAGGATTACTGCTGTGAATCACAGTCTAAGGCTTTAGAGTCTTTTTTCCCCCCTTTTTTCATGTTCTTAATACAGAATATTTATTTTTACAAGAGCCTTAACAGGGGAAAACAGTTCTTTACTTTTGAAAATACAACTGTCAAATGTACCGTGAATAAATATGTGGCTTTATGTTCTTTTGTTGTCGCATTTACAAATCTTTTGATTTCAGCAGAATCATCCCCTTGTCTACATTTATGACTGTTGCTGACCATTCAACCGTTATTCTGTTTCCTTTAGTTTTTTTCAAGCAAAAAACTTCAGTCTTTAGGCAGCTGTTCAACTTATGATGTGACTTGATGTTCTGTAATCTCCACCTCCCTCTTTAAACATAAAAATCCTTCGTAGGTGTGACTGAGGCAGTAACAGCTTTTTATGTTGCAATTCCTAGAAATTTCTATCCATGACTGTTTTGTCAATTCCATGTCAAATCAATTTGTGACAATACGAACATTGAACCGATCAGTGACGCAGACATGGAGAGGACCCAGTGACCACAACAGACAGCTTCTTTTAAATAAACCCATTCCCCCCAAAAATGTAGCAAGTACTACAATTCATCACAAACAATGACAAAACTTTGGTCAGCAAGTTATTTAATTAGCAGGCTAACTATTTAGCACGTATTGCAAGTGTCTAGTCTTTGACAGGCGGCTGTCACAGTGTAACAATTACAAATCAATGTTTCTTGCACGTTGATTAAAAAAACAAAAGAAAAGTAAATGCAGGCAGATTTTTGCAGATCAAATCTATTGTTTCTATTTTGATGGGACTTGATTGCAAACGTGGAAACGTATACTTTCAAGCTCATCTACAATCAACATTTCATCATATAACAAAAGGTAACACCTACATTCATTTCCTTAGGGCCATTTAATAATTATTTTTTTATTATTTAGATTTAAAGGGGGCATATTAAGGCTTGAGTCGTTGTATGTTTCGGGATGTGCACACTCAGCCGCAGCGTTAGCTCAAAGCTCTAAGTGGATCTTCTCCACACACTTGTTCTGACATCACAGATGCTACACCAACATTTTCCTACAATCTATTGTTAACAGCTATTTAACATGTTTCATCAGATGCATACAGTCAACATGTGTTACATATCGTACAGTGGATGACCAGCCTATCTTATCAATCAGAGATTAGACCACATTCAATAACACATGATGTATTTCACTGAATGCACCTCATTTTAAATCTTCTCAGACTTGCCCCCCCTCAATCTCGGTTCCCATCGGCTAAAGTCTGAGACGATATAGCCTCGGTGAACGTGCCGTCGGTAAGCGATAAACAACTTCACATCGAGACTTCTTTTTCCGCGTGCTGCATTGTTACATTGTTTACTTGTTTTTAACGGGTCTTACCTTCGCCGAAATTTCAACATCATGATGCTGATTTGTAAGAAGTAAAAACTGAAGCTTTGTCAGGTCTGTCCTCGAGAGGAGAAGAAAACTTTTAAAATGCTCGATTGTTGAACGGAGGTCGGATCGATCTGATGCATTCGAGGAAGTCGGGAAATCTGAACGCTGAACGGCTTTCGTGACACAGCGCCAAGGGAATTCATCTCAAGTTAAATTTTAGATCTAGGACAGATTGTTAGCTGAACTTACTGCAGATGTCTGTTTATAGAGATTAATAACAAACTAAATCGTCGTCAGATCACGCTGATGGGAGCCGGGATGGCATTACGGCGGCTAACGTTCCGCATGCTTTTGCTCTCCTCACGGACTGTTTTTCTTGCGTACAGCAGCCTGCTGATACGTGATTGGTTAATATTACTCGAACTCAGACGGAAACGTGCCTTCCCGGAAATCCACGTCCCTGCGTACATATTCTACTATGTGGACTATTCTACTGTGTGTAGCATCTGTAAATAGAGATTAGGCCCCCCTAAATGATGTAAAATAACACTTTTTTTATTTTTTATTACTGGATTGAAACTTTGAAACCAGGGATAACTCTCATGTGCAAACCAATCATTTGAATATTGGCTTCACTTTCTGGGGGCCACAACATTTAAATTAAGCAAGAATAATTTAAACTTGCAGAATAAATGGAACATTTGCAGAATGACTATTTTAAAAAGTAAACCTTAGGCGTGGGAAAGCACTATTTCCAATATTGAACCGCTTATATAGAAGAGTAATCTTCTCTTCTAAAAACAAAAGCTCAAAGCTTCTCAACTTGCAGTCCACAGTATGGTGGATTGTGTGATTATAACAGACTGTCACGCACAATGATTTTGGCTGCATCACCGTGTCAACATCAGACTCCCATGTGACTGGGATGTGAGAGTTCCAAACAAAGGAGCATGTAAAATGTAAAGATATAAAGAAGCAAATGTTCTGTGCAGAAAGTATTGCAAGTGTCTAGTCTTTGACAGGCGGCTGTCACAGTGTAACAATTACAAATCAATGTTTCTTGCCGATGATTAAAAAAACAAAAGAAAAGTAAATGCAGGCAGATTTTTCAGATCAAATCTATTGTTGTTTCTATTTTGATGGGACTTAATTGCAAATGTGGAAACGTATACTTTCAAGCTCAACTACAATCAACATTTCATCATATAACAAAGGGTAACACCTACATTCATTTCCTTAGGGCCATTTTATAACTATGTTTTATTATTTAGATTTAACGGGGCATATTAAGGCTTGAGTCGTTGTATGTTTCGGGATGTGCACACTCAGCCGCAGCGTTAGCTCAAAGCTCTAAGTGGATCTTCTCCACACACTTGTTCTGACATCACAGATGCTACACCAACATTTTCCTACAATCTATTGTTAACAGCTATTTAACATGTTTCATCAGATGCATACAGTCAACATGTGTTACATATCGTACAGTGGATGACCAGCCAATCTAATCAATCGGAGATTAGACCACATTCAGTAACACATGATGTATTTCACTGAATGCACCTCATTTTAAATCTTCTCAGACTTGGCCCTACCTCAATCTCGGTCCCCAGTTCTCACGGACTGTTTTTCTTGCGTACAGCAGCCTGCTGATACGTGATTGGTTAATATTGCTTGAACTCAAACGGAAACCAGAACACGTGCCTTCCCGGAAATCCGCGTCCCTGCGTACATATTCTACTATGTGGACTATTCTACTGTGTGTAGAATCTGTAAATAGAGATTAGGCCCCCCTAAATGATGTAAACTAACACTTTTTTTTTTACTGGATTTTAGCTCAAACTTGAAACCAGGGGTAGCTCTCATGTGCAAACCAATCATTTGAATATTGGCTTCACTTTCTGGGGGCCACAACATTTAAATTAAGCAAGAATAATTTCAACTTGCAGAATAAACGGAACATTTGCAGAATGTCTATTTTAAAAAGGAAACCTTAGGCGTGGGAAAGCACTATTTCCAATATTGAACCGCTTATATAGAAGAGTAATCTTCTCTTCTAAAAACAAAAGCTCAAAGCTTCTCAACTTGCAGTCCACAGTATGGTGGATTGTGTGATTATAACAGACTGTCACGCACAAGGATTTTGGCTGCTTCACCGTGTCAACATCAGACTCCCATGTGACTGGGATGTGAGAGTTCCAAACAAAGGAGCATGTAAAATGTAAAGATATAAAGAAGCAAATGTTCTGTGCGGCTGGCATCTTCACCTTTCAAAACTATTAACCTTTAAAGTAACCTGAATCAGACTTTAAAAAAAAAAGAGGTCTACAGACTGATAGAACATCACAAACAAGAATACAAAAGCCACACAAACAAAAACAGAAATCTTCTAGAGCCCAAAGGTTAATCCTCTACAAAGACATTTATGTGTGCTAGCTGCATCTAGGTCAGGTTCATGAAACACTTGTGATAGCTGTTATTCCCTTGGATCGATTGGTTCTTCCAGCAATCAAATACGGATTTACAGTAGAAAAATAAAGATGCGTTGGAATCATCCCATGAAAACAAATGTCCTTCGAATGGTTCTTCAAACACCCTCATTACCCACAATGCTTTGCTTTTTCTCTGCTTTCACAGAGTGCTTGTACTTTTTTACATCTCTTCTTGTCATTTTTGCTGTTTTCATATGTCGATGGAGTTTTCCAGAACAATTCGTCGAGTTGTTAATGTGAGCCTAAAACTTTCAGCTCAGCCGGTTGGAGCTGTTTTAAAAAAACCGGAGCCACTTAAATGGTCCTTCGACTCAAAATAACGACGTTGTTCCAGGTTGAGTAAATACCATCAGCCGTTTATTGAGGGATCCAAATAGATGTTTCAGTTCTCACTCATTTGGTGCTGGTGAGTCACTTTTAAAGCTGGTTCAGGTCCAGTTGAAAACAGACCATTTATTGAAGACATACTCTAGTTGGAGCAGGTGTTGATGTTCTTGCCATCAGCAGCGTCCTCCACCAGGGCTAAGTGATAATCAGTGGAGAGAGTGAAGTGCGACACGCAGCCCACCAGGCCTCCGATGTACTGTCTGTTTGTGTGAAGAGCTATCTCCTTCATGCCACCTTCAGGGAGGGAATATAGAAAAAGCAGATTATAAAGAAGTGCAGACATTAACATTATTGTTTGATCCTCGGTATATATACAAGTCTCTAAGGGATTATGAGATGTGAGCTCCACCTACCAACATATAAGGGGCCGTTGATATTGAGTTGTCTCATCTTCCCAAGTGACCGGCCTGTTTTTGCTCCATAGTCATCCACTGTGAGCTTCCCCGACTGGCCATCCCTGAAGAGAAACAAGATAAAAGTGAACTTATTCATAGACAATAGAAACATTGTAAAGATTCTGTTATGTAGTATTTGGAGTGGAACATTTTCTTTCTCTTTAATTCAATATTTTTGCTTCCCTTAAGTTATTAAAGAAACTAAATTTTGAGCCCTTTAAAGGACATTCTTGTTTTCTTTTTCATTCCCCACATGGACTGAAAGTTATTGAATTTAGCTCAATGATTTGACTTTTATGGCCTGCAAATAACGGTTTTGATTCTGCAGTCATTCATCTCCATGGCTGGGCCTGTCTGCTTTTAAACTGCAGTGTACCAAGCACAGGCTGAACAACACATTTTCAGATTGGCAGGTTTGAGACGTCACAAACCTAAGGAGTCAATCCTGTTAATGGACGGGGTGACGCTATGTATATCATTATATGTAACCTATGGCAACCACTTTGGCGATGAGCGAGCCAGCTGTAACCGTTAAATTTTTCAAACTCACTACTTACTACTCACGCTAATGTAACTAATTACTACATTTCAAGCTAGCTAAGTTTCAGTGAGTTGCCACTAAACGATGGCAGAGACGTGTTTTGTTTTCGCGACAGAGAGGGCAGTTGTAAATGTGCATAGTGGGCGGGGACTATGCAGAGTTGGGAGGGAGAAGGAGGAGAAGCCTAGGGAGGATTTTTAGGATTTAGGATTTATTAATTAAAGCAGAGCATTTTATATGTCTTAAAACATGACTGGAGCTGGTCAGCTGGATCAGCTGGATATCTAAGTAGGTAAGAGTCTGCTTACATGTTCACCATATTATCCTTATATGTCAGCTGGTTTTGCTGCCTCCAACTGGACAATAAAATAAACTGATGAAGCTCTAATACCTGAGATGTAAAGTCAAGGTGAAGTAAAACATGGCCAACAGTATGTGATGACTGCTTTAGGTCTGTTGGATTTAACAGCTTACCTCACAGCTTTGACTCGGTGCCACTTTCCATCACTGAAGGTCCCGTTGACAGCAATGTTAGCAGCACCACTGCCCAGGTTGTAACTAAAACAATATAGAAACACATACCAGAAGTTTAGCTTGTTAGTTTATTGTGTTTGCATTTGTTTAGAACTGACCAGATTAACACTGCTTCTTGTCCAGGTCATGTTCAGACTCTGCCTTTTGGTTTTCATGTTTTCTCTCATGCTATCTGCCCTTTCTCTTATCACCTTTAGAGTTAGAGAAAGTTATGAATGCTCTTTTATACTCAAGACTTGATTATTGCCACTCCCTTTACTTTGGCATCAACCAAGCCTCTATACACTACTTTTTAAAAGCACTCTGGAAATAGATTTGACCTTTACCTTGACCTTTTCTCTCTTGCTCCTGTTTTGGACAAGTTGGAAGCAGGATTTTTGGGACCCTTTATAATGCAGATATTTCAGTAAGAATCATACTCGGTTTCATACTGTTCCTCAGGATTGGTACAAACAGGTAAACAAATATTGTGGAACAAATTAACCAATGCCCCAATGTCTCTTACCAAGTTTAGTATGTGTACAGATGGAGGCAGTATGTCTGCTTCGGGCATATCGTAGACCACTCTATACTGCACACTTGTGGGCAACACAATTAATCAAGCTTACATACGACTTTTATAGCTCATAATGATCCCATTGGAATATAACTTAATAGACCAAGCTGGTGTAGTACAAGTAAAATGTTTTTGGCAGTATGAGTCAACACTTTCCAACTGTTCAACACCTGAACATGCAGGTCTGCTGAAACGCTTTTAAATCAAGCCTGAAGACTCACCTGTTCACAGCTGCCTTTTACTATTTTAATACTTTTATTTTAATGACTATTGTAATTATTTATATCTGCACTGTAGCTTTTACCCTTATTTTTTATTTTATTTTATTTTTATATTTTCACTTCTATTTTAGTTGTTTTTATTTTATCTTCACTTTGCTTTTTAATGTCCTGTGTTATGATGTGTTTCTTTGCTTTTGTTGTTCTGTGTGAAGCACTTTGAATTGTCTTGTTGCTGAAATGTGCCATATAAATAAACTTGCCTTGCCTTGCCTTGAATGATTCAGAAACTCAAATCATCCTTTTTTATCAAATATAAGTTTCCTACACGCTAACAGTCCCAGCTGTAATTTTTTTTTCTTTTAAGCTGGGATTTTTTTATTGTGTTTTTTAATGCAATTATTATTTGAATCCCCTGCTTTCATTTTAACGCTGCGTCTGAAATAAACTTTGATTTAAACTGAGATACCTGAAGATCAATGCACCATCCTGAAGCCCCATGGACAGGAAGTCACTGTTGGGTCTCATTGGACTGTCTCCTCGCCATAGCAACAGGCCATCCTTTGCTGTGCTCTTAAAACGCATGAAAAGGTTGGTCCTGGACCCAGACACCCTGAAAAGAAGACAAATATACTTGAACACATATAACAGGCTTGATTGGTACGATGAAAGAAACAATCGGATTAAACTTGATTGATTGATGGGATTGAAACTGAACAGATCGTGGGGAGAAAACAAAAAACCCTGGCTTTGTTTCACCACCCACCTTTTCAGGATGTCTCTGTTGTCATAAGTGAGGTAACTCCGGCCAATGAACTGTGGGATCTCAATGGCTTCAGTCACAGCTGGGCGGAGAAAACATTGTATTTACTTCGAATCATCACAAGGTGGCAGCATCAACATGTACCTACTGACTCAGACGGAGTTAGACGACTAAAACAGATTCTGTGAGAGGTAATGTATAAGGGGAGAGAAGACTGTGTTTTTAAAGGTAAAGTTAGCTTAAATAAATGTGTGCAGTAAATCCACTAGTTAAAATCATAGAAGAAAACTTACTGTTCAGACAGTAATTCCCACACTCTGTTCAGTGAAAGCATTAAAACACAGAAGGCATAGATAGGCTTAAGGGATTATCTTGTGCAATATATCATTTTACATTACATTACATGATGAGAGGAAAACACATTTAATCCCTGAGGAGAAGTAAGATTATGCCACAAGGTTAAAGACATATAATACACACACATAGAAACATAGCTATGATGAATTTGCCTTCTACTAAATGTACAAATCCTGTTTGCTTTGTTAATGTATATTTTGTTTATTCCACAATATACAGACATTACAAAAACTTATTTTATTCCAAGTCATTAAAAGCACAGAACATCAGGGCAAAGCATCAGAAGAAGACAACATACATGCACAGTACGTTACAATGCTAACAAACAAGCCGGCTCTGTACAGACAGAAATGCATGCTGACCTTTCTGGCAGTGCCTCCCATCGTACCCTAGGGGGCAGTCACACTCATAACTGTCCCACTTTGGCCTGCAGGTCCCTCCATTGGCACAGGGACTTTCCACACACGGGTGAGCTGAGTTGGCTACATTAACCCCACCAGCAGAGCCGGTTGTTATCGGGATGGTGCGGTCATTGAGAATTAGCTGGAGGGGTAAGAAAAGCAACAGATGGAAACGAGAAGAGAGAGAGGAGGTATGGAAATTCAGCCCCTGCTGTGAAGATAATATATGGATCATGTTTTTTATGTGGCTTACCTTCTGAATAATTCCAGTGAAGGGCTTCTTTACACCTGCTGTCCTCTTGGTTTTCTCATACTGCGGTACTCCACCGATGTACAGAGGTGAACTGCAGTTGATCTGAGTGAAAGCTCCCTGAAGAGTAAAAACATATCATTTAAGTGTGTTAAAGCTCCTGTGAGGAACTTTTGGTTTGCATGGATGTTGGCGCCCCCTGTGGACAAAGCCGTACCTCTTATCTCTTTGCTGATTTTGTCCTGTACATGGTTAAATGGTGGTTTGTAAAAATCTCACCCTGCTTTCTTTAACAGTCATATGTATCACTCACATAAATTTCTGCCCTGGAAAATGTAAACAAAGGCAGCGTGCAGTTAATCGCTTCGTCTGACACCTACTCCCCGACAGCATTCAGGCATTAAAATAACTCTATAGAAATAATCCATCTTGTCGCTGATGGTCTGGTTTGCTATCTGAATTAAATTCAGTCTGTTTCATAACCAGAGAAAAATACTCACAGGAGCTTTAAGAAAATAAATAATCAACATATTACAGTAGAAAATGCTCCTTTACAAGCATATTGGTGAACCTGACCTTTTTCTCAGGACGCAGGTGTTTGCTTAAAGGCGTGTACATGCAGGGCTGACATTTAACAAGACATTCAATTTGGCAAATGTTACTTAACTGCCAAAAAGATGAACATAACAGTAAGTCAAGAATCTGTCACTGTGGGTTTGTTGTAAAGTTTTTCTGCCCCCTTGTGGTCAAACATCACACAACACAGCTTTAAGCAACACAGTAGTGACATACCTCAGCGATTCCTTCTATCGGCCTCTGGCTGTCCACCTGAAGGATTCCACTCTTTGCTGTGCGAGACACCCTCAGCTCATGCCATGTGTCCAGACTGATCTGCTCCTCACTCCTGCAACACAGATCATCACATACAACATCTGCCATCTTGAATATAATAGTAGCAATGAGAAAGTGAAGCAGACTCGGAACATCTATTTAGTACCTTATTGTGGCTCCTCCAGAGCCGCAGTCAAATCTGAACTCGACATATCGGTCCACCAGGCTGATAGCCAGGAAGTCTCCGCTGCCTGCGTCATCACTGTACAGCAGTGTCCCGTCAGGCATGGACGGCCGAAACGTCAGCTCAAACTCCATGAACGACAGATAACTCTGAGAGGACTGAGGCCACGGGATGACAGCATATGAAAACACCGTCTCATTAAAGAGAGGTGAGGCCAGCGAGAAACCTGAAGAGTAAAGTAATGAGATGATGAAGATCAGAGGAAGTAAAGAAAAAGGACATGGGGAAGAAGAAGAGGGAGTTATATCGCTCCAGAAAGCTGGTCCGATGTGCAAGCAATCCTACTACCTCTATAAAATGAATAATAATCTTCATTTCAACCAATTTTTCTCCATATTGCACTTAACAACTCTGCAATCTATGAAAGCCATCAGGTAAGAAGAAGGGCTTTGACTCTCCGCTCTTGCAGTGATCCAAACCTCCTCTTGTAAACGACATAAGATTGTGTTTTTTTATGTAGGTGCAAGAAAATGGAGACTCACTCTCTTCACAAAGCGCTCCCTTGAAGCCGAGCGGACAGAGGCAGATGTAGCTGTCAGCACGGTTTGCAAAGCAGACTCCTCCATTGGCGCAGCTGACCAGGTCGCACACACTGTCGCTGCACTCACCTGGAACACAGTGTCAAAATACGATGTGTTTAAGGCGGCTTAATCGATATAGATAATCGGACAGCTATTGTTTTCTTTAAAAAAATATATATACAGTTTCAGTGCTTGTGTGATTGCCAGGATAATTTAAATACTTAGTCCAAAACAAGTTGTTTCCTACAGAGAAGTCACTGTTAATCTGCTACTAAGCTTTTTATCGAAGTACCTTTAACCTTAGAACCAGTGCATTATGGGTAACATAGATAAGAATTATTCAGGTATGTCCGTGGCATCAACCAAAGTAAAACAACACTTATTACACAATCACACAGCACTGTATGTTGGATGCTTCCTCACCTATGTCAGCTCCGCTCAGAGCTCTGCCCAGAGGCCAGGGTCTGATGTCAGTGGCCTTGTTGTTGATGGTCAGACTCTGAATGCAGCCAACAAAACCACGATTTGTTCCTGTCGCTCTGACCAGCCAATAGGCACTCGGGGTTCCACCCACATACAGCGGGGAGCGGAAAGTGATCTTAGTGTACTGGCCCTGAAACAGAGAGGAGAACAAGTGTGCCTAAAAACACTGAGATACTGTTCTACTGCCTGAATGGACTGAGAGAGAGAACACTCAACAAAGTCTCATGCTGTTCTCTTAAACTTTTTGTATTTAGATTTTTAAATAAGTCTACATTATTATGAGTCCAAACTTCAGTGCTTATCACCTGTATGTGTTAGTGTTACCTGTGAGCGTCCAGATATGGGCGTGTCGTTGTCCATACGCAGCCAGCCGCTCATGCCGTCTCTAAAGACGGTGACTGTGTGCCACTGACCAATGACTATACGACTCTCACTGATTATTTGAGCTGCTCCTGTACCACAGTTAAACCTGAGGGACAAGACATCAAATATCCAGCTGTTATATACTGTACAATACGTTTACATCGTCAAACGCTGCAAGAAGAACAAAGACAAAGTATCCTTAACTTAGATTACTCAGTACCCTCCTTTTATCCTACTATATTTAGAAACAGTTTTTTCAAATTATTTCTTATATTTTTTTTCTATTTGTTTGTTATAAACTTTACTTAATATATTTTAAAGATATACTGTTTGTGGCTGCACCATCAAATTAAAGAAAATCAGTATTATAGATGTAAATACATCAACCATCAGTTTTTGCAAGTAGCCTAACATTTATATTTTCTTTATTCAGAATTCATCAAACACAGATTTTTGTTAAAAACACGTCTTACATAACCAAGTTTCTTTTGACCAAGGTTATGCAAAAAGGTAATTGAACTTAAAGGGGACATATTTTAGCTATGCAATCAATTTTCTTTTTTTCTGATGTGTTTGTGATTCACGTTGGTAAAGTTTGTTTCGTTTTAAAAATGGTATACATATTTTAATTATGTTTCAGAGCCTCTCCTTCCTCCTGAAACGAACAAGCTGTTTTGCCATTCAAAGGTTTGACCTTAACCACGATTGGCTGACAGTATTTGGAGTGACCGCGTAGCCCCCCCCCCACGTGTGCGATCCCACGTGATGGAGCGGCTGCACTGCACTGTCACTCCAAAGTTGTAGAAAACATGGCTGCTCTAGGATCGGTTATTCGGCCTTATATGTACGAGCCGGAATCACCAGCAGGTATCAGAATGGTAAGTTGAAATCTTGACAATGACTTGACTACAAGCTAGTGCGAGAGTGAGTGAACACCCAAAAATATGAAACCCCATGCAAAATATGAGAGTATCCATTCAAAAGATATGGTCCCTTTAAAAGAGTATAACAAATTATATATTTGCCAAAACTGTGCAGAATCTAAAAACACAAGTGCGTCACAGCTTTCTCTACCTGTAGTGCAGCTTGCCTCGCACCAGAGCCAAAGAGGTGAAGTCTCCGCGGCCGTGTTCGTTCTCCCCGCAGTAAAGCAACAAGCCGTCTTCGGAGTCTGCCTGTACCAGAGAGAAACCGTTTCAAAGCTCTTTTTCTCCTTTTGAAAGCCAAAAATCAGATGTTAAAAAAAGTTTTACCTTGAACTCCAAAGTGATCTGAAAAGTCTGGTAAGAGTTCTTCAGGGGTTCAAAGGTCATGTGAGAGTAGCCATAGAACCTGGGAAAGTTCACTGGTATCACTGCAGAAGAACAAAGATAAGACAGAAGTTGAGAGCGCTACATGCATGTAAGCACAACGTTGAGAGCCTTGTACGCAGCTACACTTCTCTCACCCTCGGAACACGTGTCCCCTCTTCGGCCCAGGTTGCAGTGGCAGCGAGAGCCTCCGCTGTCGAAATCACTGAGGCAGAAGCTGTCTGGAGGGCACACAGTATCATCGCAGGTCAGGTCGTACACGCGGGGTACCTCACCTCTCCAGGGGGACATGGTGGGGGTGGTGGTGGTGGGGGGCAAAGTGCTGCTAAAGTGGATCAGAAAAGAAAGTGCAAAGTCATTGGATTAGCTAGGAAAGACTTTCAAATGCAGTTCTGTAAAGTCTTTATTGCGTTATCAGTTATGTCCTCAGGTTTTTATTTAGATGACATTTCAGAATTGCTCCTTTTCTTTACAGATAATTTTTGTCTCCTTTTTTTTTTTAAGGGAAAGAATCAAACGGCTAAAAGCAAAATGTTAATCACGAGCTGTACAGAACAACCAAAATGGCAGCTTAAATTTATGTGACATTTCACTGCTCTGGTCGAAACTATCATCAAGTAATTATGTGGAAGAGGATAAAAAGTTAAATTCTAAGGTGGCTTTTAGAAGAAAGCAGGAAGTCAAGAGAGGCAGCAATCTAGCAAGCAAAGAGCAAGAGGAGCAGCATTAAAAATAGTTCCTTTGTTGAGGTTAAAAAATCCTTAATAGCCCTGTTTCTTTGTCTCCATGCTGAACATTATAAAGAGAAGGGTGTTAAAAGGTTTCTGAGGTACATCTCACCTGGTTGTGGTAGATGGGGCAGTAGTTGTGGGGACGATGGTGGTGCTGGGCTCTGAGGTGGTCGAGAAAACCAGATCTGAGAAGTCTGGGATTACTGAGGAGGTGGTGGAGGAAGCTGTAGAGGCGGTTACATTGGGCGGGGCGATGGTGTTCATTCTGTAAACAACGTTCCGACCGGACGGTGGACCTGAACGCGAACGCAGCTGTGACTTCCTGTTGTCCTGAGTGATACCTGGGAATGGCTTCAACTAGGAAGAGGAAGAATAGACGACAGAAATGAATTTGTGTTCATCTTCCTTCTACTAAGAAAATTGTTTTGATTCACACCTTTCCTGTCAAACCCACCTCTTCAATAAAGATGTCGTAATCAGAGTCATCGACGTCGAAGCTGTCCTCATCTTTGTTACTTGTATCTGTGATGTAACGCCCGTAATCTCCGCTGCCAACCTCGGATGCACCTGTTCAGAATGAAAAACAGTATATATTTTCATACGCTTTTAATTGTTTTATGTAGGTAATTTAAAAAAAAACATGATGAATGAGGTGAAATGGTTTCAGTATTTAAAAAAGTGGTTGAATGATGAAATAAAGGCAGTAGTAAGTAAATGTGCTACATTCATGTAAACTCTGTCCAACTCTGTCTCCTCACTCAGTTTCCTATTTATGTCATAGCCTGACAATCCCAATGAGTTGATGTCAGCAACGATCCATATATCAATTATGAAATTCCTGAAGTAGCTATTGTTACATTAATGATTCATTAGTTTCACATGTGATTATATTTAAAACATTTTAATTTTAACTTGTACTTTGAAAGCAACTGCAAATGCAGTGTCCCACTTGGTGCTGATATTGCATTTGTAGTATCAACATATAAGCAATATCACATGAGAGGGAGTGATGTTGTACTGATAATCATATCGCAGCAGCTGTGCTGATGTTCAGTATAACATCACGACCTCAAGCGTGATATTGCTTTTATACAACTGTTGCAGAAGCGGCAAATAGAAGTAAACAGAAATAATCCACAACAGATTATTTTTGGCTCCAGCAACTCAACTCGTTCCACCACTTAACTGAAGCTGGACTTTTGTTGCCAAGCAACCCAAACATTCTCCTGCACTGTGCACAGGTTACCACAGATCAGCTGTTTTCTATCACGTACATTTTTCTGTTTGTTTTAATTTATTATCAAGCAGTGAAATGAGAGTCTGCTGTGTGACTCAGAGGTACCAGCTTGATCAGTATAGACACACACTGTCTGCTGTTAACAGTATTCAGAACTCCGGGCTGAGGTGCAGTGATACACAGAGTGAATAGTCCCAGTGATGTTGTACTGGAATGCCTCTTATCCAATCGGAACTAACTGTTGTATAACACATAATATTGTTCAGCAAACTGACTTCATTGATGATATGAACAGTTCACATGAAGGTTCCACAGATGAACGGACAGAAGAATGATGGATGGTTCTTCTTGGGTGGCTGCACTGTGGTTATGATGGTAACATTTCACTGATGATGCATGGACGATCACAGGACACAAACATTAAATAGTAACAGCTTCTGGCCCGTTGGCTCTACCTGTTAGCCTGTACCCATGCCGCCGCACCACGTACTGAAACATGTGTCCTCGATACAGAACAGCAGCTCATAATGAACAAGGACAAAGTCAGACAGTGAATACTGAGAGGATAGCATGAAACCAATATACCTGGAGAATTCTTAATCTTAGCTTACATAACAACATCCTCCCTCTTTTCCCCTTGCTCTCCCCCAACGAACAAAATACTGGAGGCTCAACACAATGTTTGTGGATTAATATTAGACAACATATACAACTATTAAACTGTTTAATTAATCAATTATTTTCGATAAACCTGACTATTAAGCCTGATTGGATGTTAAGATTTTAAGTGGTCCTTAGCAAAGTCTAATAACATTAAATCCTGAATACTGAGCATATAAGGAGGGGGGAAGCCCAAAAAAGCCCTCAGCAAACTAATCTCCTGTTGTGTAACAATCCCCCTCAAACGTTACCAACCGCTATAAACACACACACACACACACACACACACACACACACACACACACACACAGGAACTGTCACAGAGAGAGCGACAAAAAAGTATGTCAGTCAGTCAAGCCCACCCCTGCTGTTCGCTCAAGCAGCGGTGCATTGTGTGAGCGCATGTGTGTGTGTGTGTGTGCGTCCATCAGGGGTGTGCATGGGCAGAGAAGGGGTCTGGCATCCCGTGCTTAATCCTGTCTGATGAGACTGGGACGTAACCCGCTTTTATCCCCTGCTAAGAAACCACGCGTCTCTATCTCTTGGTTTCTGTCCGTCTGTCTCGCTGTGCGTCCGTCTAACTAGCTCATCGTTATCTCGTTTCATGTAACTTTCATCGACACCATCCTTCTTTCTAATTTTATCTCTCGCCCTGTCTGTCTTTCAAGTTCTGTCTCTGTGCCTTGGACCAGTCTAGCAGGACTTAAGGGCACTTAATTTAATCAGAGCCGTTTGACAGCTAGCATCGCGTACAAGCAGAAGCCGCCTGTCCACATGGCTCTCTACTGTCAGCAGTGTGGCCTGTAGGTCACAGAAAAAAAACGGCTTAATGTGATTGTGTCTACATGGCTTTTTAATTTTAGTAGTCACATATAATCATTCTACTACAGCCTCCTGTGCACAAGCATCCACACACACATAAGCAAAACACCACTGCAGGGAAATAGTCTAAATGTCCTTGATCCATTAAGACATTGCTATTTCTGCATGTATGTGTATGTTATTCTGGCACACACCTGTGTGAATACATGTGTGTTTGTGTGCTTTAATATCAATCTGCCCTGACCATCCCCCTCCCCCCATGTACAACCAGCAGCAGACTACATCAAAAATAATAAAGTAAATGACTCTGTTGTTCTATATCTCCATCATCCAAGGCCACTGACACACTGTCAGGGCTGTCCTACATTCAGGCACATACTGTCTGACTGTGTTTCTGTGTTTGAGCGTAAAATAAAGTGATTTTTATTTTCAAAGAAAAGTTAAATGATCTTCATATGATGATTGGAGCCAAAGCAACAGAGCCCAAAAAATAACACACATTTGGAAATGGACACTCAAAATGGCAATATTTTACTATACAATTAAATTAATTATGTGGTATATTTTTTTAACACTTTTATAACAGCAACAATCTGCTTCATCTCCAAACCAAAAATTATTACTTGGATATTATCATTTAGAGCCGTGGTTCTCAACTCGTGGGTCGGGACCCAAAAGTGGGTCGTGGAGATGTTTTCAGTGGGATGTGTGCTTGGAGAAAAAAAAAGTCGATGCTGCGCTTTTATTTTGAAGGACATGGGTTTCCTATGATGCGCGTGCAGTAGTACTGTAGTTTAGTCACACTCCATGTCTTTACTGCTGCAGTTACATTCTTGAAAGTTGATGAGCCCGACAGTAGTTACATTTATGTTGCAGTTTTTAGCATATTTCCCTCTATGTACTGCCACCATTTTGGCTGACTAGTATACCGTTGTGATGTTGACAGACTGTGATGTTTCTTTAAGTGTATTTGAGTGGTTTAAAAAATCTGAAATTTGGGTCACAGTTTGTCATTAAGGAGTTGGTGGTGGGTCCTGAGGCGAGACCAGTTGAGAACCACTGATTTAGAGAACTGACAAGGATCTTGCAGGTGTGGGAGGTATAATATGTTGATATAAAAAAGTGATATGCCCTCTCTGAAAAGTAATGTAATTACTGTAATTAAAAGAATTTGAATGAAAGTATGAAATGCAGTTTCTAAAATGTATTCTCATTGCTCCACAGTGCTGGGAGGAAAATGTGACTGTCTTCATGGTAACACCAGGGTTTATACAGTGCGGTTGGACGAGGTAAATGTTGAGAGGATAACTTTAGTGATGCAAAAAAACAAAACAACAGTTAGCATAGTGTGTTTAGCTCTGTGTGGGTGTGTAGTGTAAACTAAACTGAAGCTGACATTGTTTTGAAATGTGGTTGAAACCAGACTAACGAGGGAGCTGAGGCTAAGCTGTCCTGGCCGTCACATCGCAGCCCGCTGGCTCATCACAGATCAACATTCAGCCTTACCCAGAGTTCGCACGGGGCTGTTGATGTGGCTGGGTGGGCTCGCTCCGTGCACGTTGACAGCCCTGACGACAAACTGGTACTCCGTCTCCGGTAGTAACCCCTTCAAAACCATGGAGTTCGTCTCAATGGGCTCACGGATGTACGTCCACTCTGTGTCCATTTCTGGCCTGGAAACACGAACAGACAAAAGATCTCAGTCTGCTTCTGTTCTCTGATGTTTCTGTCACTAAAAATATGGGACTTTTGTCTTTTTAAAAATAATCATCATTCTGATAACATTGTCAAAGTGTTTGTTTTGAGGACGATGACATGTTTTTGTGAGGAAATTTTGATGAGATCTTTCCATTGATCATGTCCTCCTGCTGTTGCATGTTTTAAAGTAATTGCACAAAGTACAATAACTGGGTATTTCAGCTCTGAATAAATCACAGTCACAGAAATGCAGAACATCTTTTCAAACAAAAGAGCAAGCTATTGATTGAGATGTTTTTCCCTTTTCATTATGGTACTATTTTTGAAGCCCTTGAAGTCTTCAAGCATTACTTTCTGCTCTAATCATGCTGTTGGTTTGAAAGAAAACAGTAAAGTTGAAAAACAACACGGTGAACTCCTGAACTTTATTTTCCTGCCTATCATCTCCAGCTTCCTGCTCGACACGCCATATTTGTGTGCTGATGCTGGGCGCCTGGAGCCACAGCTATCTGTTGAATGGGGTCATCTTCATCACCACTCAATGTCTCTCTTCAGCAAGGCCTCTTTTGATGTGAGCCGAGCAAGATCTGCCTCTGAGATGGCCCCTTTGTGTGCAGAATGCCCCCGCATGCAAAAACAGACACTGCTTCCCGTCTGCTCTGTCACAGTAAGTGACAGTTTGTCTGCCTTCGTCTCTCTCTTTGTCTGACTCTCACTCTGCTCCGTCTCAGGGTGTTAACTCTGCATCATGAAGGGCACCATTTCCTTTTTTAGCTTTACTTTTTTCTTTTATTATTTTAAGTATTATAATGGGGATATTTTTACATGCTATTTGCCTTTTTTTGTGAGTGTGTCTAGCAAATCACCAGAGGACTCCGGACCAATTATTTCCGACCTCAAATTCCTTGACTTTGTAGCCTGAGGACTCGTCTAGACATGGGAGACGCTTTAATAATGTGTTTTGAGAGTGTGTGTCTGTCTGAGGGTGCATATAGTGTTTATGTGTGTGTGAGGATGGACACGACGAGACAGAAAATTAAGTTCTTTCTTTTTTGTGTCCCGGCTGGGAGTAATGGTAACATTAAACAGACCAGCAAAGGCCTCACGAATGTCACTGCAAAAGAGAGGTTTGTGTTCTATATTTCAGTTATGTGATTGTGGACGCAGGGCCGATTGATGCTCACAACTTGCATGAAGATGCTTCATCATTGTGGTGTTTTTATATTATTTTGCCAATAATATTTTGCACTTCTCCATTTTTGTTTGTGATCAAAATGGCTAAAATCATAAGCCATTGGCTGTGTCCGAAACCGCATACTAACGTACTGCCTACTACATACTCAAACAGTATGTACTGCATACTGCCTACTTACCTGACTATGCCGTTCGCATCATACTCAGAGCCGTCTTCTCCGTATCACGTGACTTAATGGTTTACATATGTCCGGTCTGATCTCCGGTCCATCTCCGCCATAGTAGAAGCTGAATAGCCGCAATGCATTTTGGGGCGGTTGAGTACAACCAGTGAGCACCCGTCAAACATCCGGACCGATCTAGTATACATCCGGGCATTTCTCGCATACACAAAATTGCATACTGTGAGATGGGAACGCATGTCATACTCAATTTTACGTCACGGTTAGTATGATTAGTATGATTAGTATGATAGTATGCGGTTTCGGACACACCCTCTGTGTTACTTTATTGACTGTTGTACTCTAGCATCTCCCTTAAACTTACTAATAAAGACTCAAACAGTTAAATAGCCTTTTATATCCTGCATGAACTTGCTCCAGTTCCATTCATTATAAACACATTTATTTGCTTTCTTGCTTAGAGTTGCATGAAAAGACTGATACCACTTATTTGCGCTAAGCTAAGCTAAGCTTAGCATAAAGGCTGGAAGCAGAGGAAATGGCTAGCATGGCTGAACCCAAAGGTTAAAAAACATTCAAAGTGTCCTGCCTCAAGCTTACAAGTGTTCTAGCACCTCCTAGTGGTCGTTTTGTTTGAGCAGGAAGTTACTTCTCTAAACAGGAAGTAGTTTACCCGAAGGCTGCCATTCTTCCCTCATGCAGACACGATTCTCATCTGTTGCCATCCTTTCGTTTAAGCTTGTGAAAGCATCATCTGTAAGTTTCTATGTTATGTTACCCTCATATACTAATCATATTTGTTGATATTTCTGAGGAGAATGCTTTTGTGAACTTTGATGGACATTTATTGTTATTGCTGAGATGTAACATGTGCGCAGAGCTACACTAGCTAAAATAGAATATACCCTGTCGTGAGATTGGTTTATGTAAAGTGAAAGTGCATTATTATAATTAAATTCACATTTATAGTTGGAATATAGAAATGTTTGGCTGTTTAAAATTCATGTAGAATGATGCAGTTAGCCATACTTCTTTCTAATTTCGTGTTTTCCTACAGTTTCACTCTTGATTCATAAATGCATCTTATTAAACGCACAGCTAAGATTATCCCTGACTCTTCTGCATTTATCAGACGGAGTGTGACTTGCTGTTAAATTGTGTTGCCACGTAATGAGAACAGTACACCAAGTATTACCTCTAAGCTCATAAATAAACTTGTTGTAACGAATTTGTTACATTACCACACCAAAACATAAAAGCAACCATGTTTGGTCTTAGAGAGAGTCTCTGCTGGTTGCATGGCAAACTCATGGTGAAGACGTAACCCTCAGGAGTCGCTGCACACAGTCAAGATAGAGTTCCAGTGTACAACACATAAAACCACAACTTGTATTATATTTTAAGTTGTCCACAAACAGACAAACAAGATATGAAGTGTTAGTAAGTTAGCTAGTAGGGCCATTTTCAACCTACAGACAGGGTCAGGCTAGCTGTTTCCCTCTGCTTCCTGTCATTGTGCTAAGCTAAGCTAACAAGCTGCTGCCTCCAGGTACATATTAGTTATCAATCAGACATGAGAGTAGTAATGATTTTTTCATCTAGCCTTATCATCTCATCCACCAGTATGAATGTGATTGAGTTTAATTCCCAAAATATCACACCGTCACTTTAAGATAATACTTCAATGGCCGCCCTGTTATAAAACTCACTTATACTTCTGTGCATGATCCACAGATTTTATTGTCATTGTTTTACATTCTGTATTTTTACAAACCCTTAGAGTCCTGACCAGAGTTAAGGCTTGAGGAACAATGAGAAAGAACAGGAAGCAGATAAAACCAGTCAGTCTGTTTCCCTTCATCACACATCCAGTGGCACAAGAAGCCTCCTCCATAATGCATCAAGCTTCAAGATGCTCGTCACCTGTGAAGTGTCTGTAATGCTGCTTTGATGCTCTTTATATGTACAGTATGTGCATTGTGTGTAGCTGAGTGTGTAGTTATGCATAGTTGTTTTTTTCAGCTAATCAATCAATTATGACTGACCTGATGTAAGCCACGAGGAAGTGAAGGACAGGTGAGCTTCCTTCACTCTCTCCTTGCTGCCATGACAACGCCAGCTCCGTGTCAGATACAGCCATGACAACAGGCTGAGTAGGGGGTGATGGGGGCATGCACATTTCTAATGACACAGAAAGGCATTGAATTTTAACATATTAATGATGCTACAGTAGACATATTATGATCAGCTGTCAAAGGTGATTCCTACTACTCACATATTCTTACCATGTGAAGCAGTGCCGATGTCTCTGGCCATGCTGGGTCGACCCTCCCCTGCCCAACCATACGCTCCGACACTCACTCTGTACTTAGTGTTCACCTTCAGGTTAACAATGTGCACATCCTTGAAGACGGCGTATATGGGAGGGGGGTCAGAGATAGATACATTTTGAAAATAAGCAAGAGCATATTAATGGATGGTTAGAGGAAGGAAAGAAGGAGAAAATATAGGCCTAATGATACTCACAAAGCTTGCTTGGCCATCAAATTGCCCCTTTGAGAAGATAAGAGCAGAGAAATCCATAAATGTTGGAGTTTATTGAGAGGGCGTACATAATTGCAGGTTCAAAATATGGTCAACATCGTGTCAGTTATATAGTCTGAATTCTTATCATCGGATCATCAACCATCAATGATGATCAATTTAGCAAAGATTGTCACTAGATGTCAACCCCCAAGCCGTATTGGTCAAGCTGTCAACGATTTACAAGTATGTGGATTTATTTTCTTTAAAAACTAAAAATAAGTGCACTGCACTAATATTAATATGGGTTCCTACAACAGAAATAAATGGTGTTTTTGTTCAGGACTATTTTTAGCCGAGGATTAATATTTTGGTGCTCCAGTATTAAGGCAGCAGAAAAGTGCACTTGGGGACAAATTTAAAGCCACTAGAAACCCAAAACCTCGACAGCCTTCTAACTAACACCCCTTTTCCCACCGAAATTAGCGGGTTTTTCAGACCCCGGGATTGTCTCTTTTCTCATTGCCAGTGGAGTATCCTGCTTTCGGTCTCTTTTATGCTGCTTCACCGTCTGACGTCACAAACACGCCTGAAACAGGGATAGTTTTGTGTTCCCATCCATGCTGAATGGAGACGAGGTGATAGTTACCCGGGTCTACTGCAGAGTCATTTGACCCAGGTATGAATGCCGATTGTAGCCTTTCCCACTAAGCAAAAAAACCCAGTGTTAGCAGATGTTAGCAGGTTGATTGACCAGTGGGAAAGGGTCCTATGCACATAATAGTAAGTATCAATATTAGAGGCAAGTTCCAATGCTAATTTGAAATGTCATTTAAGTCTTTGTAAATGTTCAGATTAAGGGTGTGTATTGGACGCAGGTATGCTTGGATCTTCATATGAGGAGGAATAAAACATGAGATTGAAGGTACAGACAATACTTGTGATAAATTCATGTTGGTTTTAAACGTTTCATATTATTTGCCACTGTATATAAATAGTTTAGAATGCTGTATTTTCTTCTCAATAATTTTCTTTTCTAGGCAGCACAGCAAGACGTTGTTGGCTTCCACAGCATGAAATTGGAAGTAGGTGGCCGAGTCAAAGTTGGTTGGTGATTATAATGGAGATAGTACATTTTTTAAAAACATGTTCACTACAGATTTCAATGTGACAAACATAAAGCAGTAAAAAGTCAATGTTCTTACAGTAGTGAGCATGTCCAAGCTGAGGGGAACCTCCGTCAGAGATGCTGCACCCACTGGACGGCCATTTTTCATCTCTGTGTAGAAGACCTGTAAAAATACCCACACAGTTAAAGACATTTTAGTAACTAAATTGATATCTATAAAAAAAAAAGATATAGATATTTACATGAAACACTAGAAACATTGCCAAATTCTTTATGTTTCTTACAGCTTCAATAAGAATCTGTTTCAACAGTGTCGGATTTAACAGGCTCTCATAAATGTCACGTTTGTTATGTTGGATTGTGGGAGCCGTTTTTAACCTTTTAGCTCTCATGGTTTACAGACATGGAAGTGACAATTAAACACGGCATCATGCGGAGGAAATACTACGAGGAAACAGGATTATGTGTGAACTTCCAAAGTGATTGGCCAAACGAACGCACATGTTTATCTGTGAGTGGTGGGGAAGCTAGGTAGCTGACTAATCCTCTTAGTGCAGACATATGGTCAAAAGCAGAGCGCACACAGTCATACTGATCCACACTTTGTTAATGGTTGACTCAAAACAAACACAAAAGGAAGGAAGGGAAGATGAGGAAAGGAGAAAAGGAAGGAATCAGGGTGCTGGTATGCATTATGTCTTATTCAGAAATATAGGCAAACAAAATACACGGAAAAATCAGTCCACAACAACAATGCATTCTCAACCTAGATTGCAAATAATTTAATTAGTGCTCATTATGTTCCACCAAAAAAGCCAATCCTTCTTACCTACCTGGAGCACAGCGTACCTGGAGCAAAATTGGCCAGAACTATATAAAGATTTGCGACCACATCTTTCAGAGCTATATTGCCCCTGAAGGGCATAAATTTTGCACTGAAGGAGTCCCACCATAAAAAACATGACAAATGTCAAAATATCAATCTAGCCCTCAAGGCCATCTTGCTGGACAGTGAATTTGACAGGCACTTTAAAAGCAGGAAGAAGGTGGGGGACACCCACGCCAGGGGCTTGCAAGGGGAAATGTGCATCCATTTGGAAACAAAGATTTGATTTATGACATGTCCAAGGAGTTGTTTTTCTTTAAAGAGCTCTTAAAAGGAATATGTAGGGGCGTGTTTTCTGGCCTGCTGTTTGTGCAGCGGAATATTTTCTTCTCTTCGTTTTGAACATGTTTTTTTTTCTTGGTATTGCCTCATTTTTCTTAAGATTTGTGCGTGCTACCTAACAAGAAAGCCATCACACAGACATGGCCGACAAACCAACAAATATTAACTGGATTGTAAATGTCAGTCGTGTACATTTTATTGAGCATCTCATCTGGAAATAAATATAAACAAAAGCTAAAATGTTATATTGCTGCTGACAGCTAACAAATGTAGCTGTCACGCTGAAGGAAACAAATACATACAGCACAAGCAGTACATATCTGTTTGTGGCTACCTTGTATCCAGTGATGGTGCTAACATGTCGCCGGGGCATCTTCCATCGTACGCTGAAGGCGGTGCAGTTTATTGTCTCCAGCTGGATGTCGAGCGGGGGACTCAGGCGATCTGGTTTATGCAAACACACAGAATGACACAATCAATGAGAGAAACAACGTGCAGGAATTACTGTAATTAGGCAGCCATAAGTGATGTTATTTCACATTTTATTGAAAACAGAGACAAACATGTTTTTTATGGAGCTTGTGACCAATATGGAAAAATTCATAAGCATCTCAGCGTCGTGCAACTTTAAGATCAGCATCGATTTTAAACTTATTGGCCTAAAAAGAATTAAGCTACAATGTTCAAATTTCATGTAGCAGACGCTTTTGTCCAAAGCGACGTACATCTGAGAGTTAACACAACACAAGCAACGATCAAGACAAGAGGGAACAGCAAACAGCTTCAAGTGCGATCGGACACTGGTGCCGACACTGGATATTTTCATTTACAGGTGCCCAACTGTAAAAGGTGTTGGTTATAACAAACTCAGTGTTTTGGGTTCTTTCAGCGTGTTGTTTTCAGTTAAGCTTCTCAGCAGCAGCGGGCAGCTTTTTGTCTCCCAAACAACAATGTTTGCACCAAATAAATAAGAAATGAAGTAAGTAATGAAAATTTAAAAATGTTAGTGACGGAGCCGGATAATTCTCTTAGTCATTTTTTGTTTTGGATTCCACCATAGACTGTATAAAAAGATGGACGACATGACAGCTCCCTAAAAGTGAAGCCAAAACATGTCGGGCGCCCCCTGCTTCACTCGCCGATCTCGACTGCGCAGTCTCTGGCTCCATATGACGTCACCATCGCAAGATGGCAGCGCCTATCGCAGGGGCTATTTTGGCATCAATTACGTACAATGGGAGCAGATGGAGGCGCGTTGTCCATCTATATATACAGTCATTGGATTCCACCAACACTAAGATTCACCAGATGACCAAAGACTCAACTCCATGCTGGACCTTTAAAAAAAAAAAAGAAGCTGTTTATAATGTTCAGCATGAAAATACACCAATCTTGTGTGTACATGCTGTTTCCAATACCCCCAAGTGAGCCTCAAATGTGTTTAGGAATGTTTTATAAAAATAAAATTCATTGTTTATTTTAAAAAGCAATTTCAGCATAAGAAAAGTTGCGCTATTAAAAAAAATTATTTGCCGGCCTATTATTTATAATGTCTTTTTCAATAGTTCCAGGAAGAAATGGCTGTTGCAACATTTCTCTAGATAACCAATAATTTCTACAGAGAACCTAGTCTAAACTAAACTAGTTAATTTCACCTTAGCCTTCTCAAAGGTTGTAATAAGGACCATTTGAAATAGCATAACCCGATGACCTTTCTTATGATAGCGACTGACGCTGACCTCGCGTCATTATTTTTATGGTATGAGTTATTCAATCCTCGGTGCTTCTGTGACTCTTCAAGATATTGTGATTGCGCATGCAGGGCCGGAAAACCCTTCAGAGGCCTCTTAAAGAAGAAAGACGTAGATGGAGCTGTAGAGGTATATATCATCCAGAGCCTTGATGACCTACTGTATATGCATTACTTCTCTTTAATAACGAAACAAGAGCAGACGAGGACCCTTACGGCCTCAAAGTCGTACACTTTATGCCGTATAATTTTCACAAACTATGGAGGATTGCTACATCCAGACCATCAAAAAGCTCCTTAAAATGCTGGATAACAACATACATTATTTATCAATGAAGTTATTGTATGTGATAAGAGAGTAGATTCTGATGTGGCCCAATGAAAAATCACATCTAACTATCAGCACCTCATGTTTCTAAGATCTGACCTATGATGGGGTTCAGTTCAGAAGCCAAATGTTAGCCACAGCTGACCTCTCACTGTCAAAGGGACGAAATGACACGTTTCTCTGATATAGACTGACATGAGGATCAAACAAGTTAAAACAGCAAATCAGAGCTCTGTAAATCTCTAACTCAGTGTGACTCCTGTCTTCTGCCTCATGTACAGATCTATCTCCTCCTGAGTCCTAGATATAGATCCTACTCATTGACGTGTTTCCCCAGGTAGCTTTATAGTGACCAATGAGCTGACACAAAAAAACACTGACATCAAACTGGTGTGTGGACTTTTTAAAGACCCCCTCCAGTGAAAATCAAGTGTTTAACCTTGTAAACATCTCCATGTGGTGTCTTTCATGTGCTATCAGGGACAACATCAGCAGTCATCTCCATGGCTGGGCCTGTCTGCTTTTAAACTACTGTGTACCAAGGACAGGCTGAACAACACGTTTTCAGATCGGCAGGTTTGAGACGTCACAAACCTAAGGAGCCAATCCCGTTAATGGACAGGATGACACTGTGCATATCATGATGTGTAACCTATGGCAACCACTTTGGCGATGTGCGAGCCAGCTGTAAAGTCATCATAATTTTTGCAAACTCACTACTGACTACTAACATTAACGTTACTACTAATAATTACTACATTTCAAGCTAGCCAAGTTTCATCAAGTCGCCACTAAACGATGGCAGAGACGTGTTTTGTCTTCTGCTGTAATTCTACAAAAGGAGAAGCGGGGGCGGGGCCTATGCAGATTGGGGAATTTTTAATGAGGGAGAAGGAGGAGATGCCTTGGGAGGATTTACGAGGTAATTAAACGTATTTTGCAGAAAAAAACATATCAGACACAATTTGTTATTTCAAGCAGAACCTTTTAAATGTCTTAAAACATGACTGGAGCTGGTCTTTAATATTGTGGAAGCAAAACTTTCCAATTTCTCCATGACTAGTATAACACCTCATTTGTGGATTTACCATGGACTGTAAGTGTATGTAGCCAACAGGCTGTTACCTAGTGGTTTGTGGACTACTCTAGCCTTGAATTTGGCCTTGGTGCTGTTGCCATCCTGTTTTTTTTTATCCAGAGGTGAAAATATTTGGAAGAGATTTTGGAGTTTGGATGTCCAGGGGTCAAGTTTAGTGACTCAAATTAGCTGAGATGACACCGAGCAGAAAGCTAGCTGCACCCACCTGTTACTCAAAGCGGCCCAAAAAGTCAATTAGACCCCACATTAAAACACACAACTTTACAACAGAATTAAACATGTTTACAACCGCCTGATGCAAAAAACAGTTTGGTGTCTATAGCAAATATTTCCATCCATGATAACTGTATGGGCAGTGAGTTTCTGATATATGAAGGCTTTAAGCTATGCAAATATTGGACATGGCTTGCCGTAGTGTCATAAGTCAATAAAGACTCTTTTTACACGAATCAGTCACTCAGTACCCGCTCTCCCAACACGGCAGGGCACAAAAAAAACACTTTCCCCGCACACAATCATGGGAAAACGAGCGTCACATATCTCACGAAATGACCTGCTTTACTATCAGAAATTGATCACTTAGCTCCAAAAACAATAAGAAGGTCTAGAAGAGCTGCACGATTAGATTTATTCTCCATTTATGTTAGCGGAGTGCTAAACTGGAAGTTAGCCCGATCGGGCAACAGAAGTTTCTATAGTGTGCATGCTCTATGGGTGCTCGGGCCAGTAGGACTCTGGGTAACTGACTCAAGTGGCCCAGCTACAAAGGTTTTAAGTAAATAAAATTGCTTTTACTTTATTTGTATATTAGCACCAATTAGCAGGTATCTGGCTTATGCGCAGGAGGATTGTTTTGGCTATGTAGTTACCTGGTTTGTCCGTGTCCCTCGCGACGAGCTTTCCCGCCCGAGATATGTGTAAGTGAGCTGTGAGTTCAATATGCTCGACAAGCTCCGTAAGCTTTTTGAAGTCTAGCTCCCATTACAAATAGAGTATCATTCAGTGGGAAACACTGTCAAACTATCAAATTAGCTAGCTAACAAATTAGCATCGCACATAGACTGTTCAGTTTTGATAATCTAGGATTTGCTACTCTCAAGCTCCACCCTCTTGTCCAATATGGTGTCTTCCGACTCCATAAAACCAACATGGCACAGCAACTCACTGGTTGACATCACAATGACAACGTCTACTTCTAAAATACAGTCTTTGAAATTTCATTAATTTTGGCCATTTGCAGAGCTGCAGTTTTTGACAGTTTTTTCAAACTCGTGCGGGCTTCATTTTTCACGTGTTCGCGCCATAATCACAACCATATAGGTACTCCCACTATCCCATGTTTACCTCTATAATTATGCCACAACTTTAGAATCCTGGCCATAGTATTATAAAAAGCAATAAAGTCCTTTTAGGGTTGTGGTTGGGGGCAGTTGATGCCAGGTTGGGGCGAGGGGTCAAACTAAAGCAGGACTTTCACAGAGAAGACCAAAGGTCCAACTCCCCTTTGAACCAAAATGTTGGAGTTGTTTCAGTTTCACGTGTAGTGTCAGTGTGTGATGCCTGGCATCATAGGTGCACTTATTTATGAAACCCTCACACGGGTCATTTTAAAGGGTAGAAACAAACGACCTATGGGTAGAGGACGTGTTGCATTGGATACAGTGACCACCCTGAAACCCCACTCCGAGTGGGGTGGTTGTTAATTCCATTTGGGCCGATGCAGACTCTTTTTTTCAAGTTTTTCTTGTCAGTGTTCATAAAAGGTGCTCTTATAACACCTGCCTCCTCCCTCTCATTCTACGTCTTCACTTTCAGAGTCAGTGGTGTAGTAGTGCTGCTCAGTCTACGCCTCGGTCATCCAGGAGTGATGAACCACCAGTGCACATGCTGTTCTGATTTGATCATAGCTTAATCCAAGCGGACATAAAGCTGTCAGATTCCTGCATAAAGGAAGACCACCTTGAGGCGAGACGTCACTCACTCAGTCTTTCCTCAAACTACCAGCTTTATGCTGACGTGATTCACCTGGACATCGAGCCCTGCTGACATTCACCCGTCCTTCAGAATAGGGCCTGAAAACCTCAAAACAAACATAACAAACAAGTACAAATGTCACTGGCAATCATGAAGGCAGAGCTAAAGCCCCCCTCCTTATGACAGTCCTGTCTGTGGTGAGTTTTCTGCGCTGACAGACAGATGTGAAAGTCAGCCCGCTGTAGCCTGTGGGTCCGAGGGGGGGGATGAAAACATCAGACAGTCAGAGAGACTGACGGGGAGCGAAAAAGGAAGTGATGGAAGAGAGAAAGAGGAGGGGAAGAGACTTGGACAGAAGAAGTGTTCAGGGTGGCAGGACATCAAATAAGATAGAGACAAGGAGGGAGAGAGAGGAGACGAGAAATCTGCGTCCAGAGATTTTGTTGCAAAAGCAAACTGCCAAGTTTACAGATTATTATACATATTATTAAAAAAACTATGGTAGCAATGTTTAATGCATGTTTTTTTCCCCTCTTATGAAAGTCGTGCTTAAACTTACCACGATTTAAAGGGTTAAAATAAGAGTTATTGTGGACAGTTTGTAAGTCACTGAATTGGGCTGCTGCTCAACGATTCAAAGCCCCTCACAGAAGACAAGTGGGGATCTGTCTTTGCTTGTAACATGCTGCTCTTTAATGTAGAATGATCACACTCATGTATCCAACAAGTGAGGTCGATATTTACCATAAACTACAGCTTAGGTACTTTTCTAACTAAAGTGTTTAGATATGTGTTCTAATGCTTAAATATAACGTTTCATGTTACAACTCATGTCACGTGACAAAGTTTTAAAGCAGGCTTTATGACACTGCTGTAATCAAACAAATGAAATGAGCACACACACGAATGCTGCCCCAAAATGTCCCACTATGAAGTATTATTATTTGTATTATTGTTGTTGTGAAATGGACTTACCAGATCTGCGAACATTTGATCTTCGTGCGCAGAGGCAAACGCTGGCTGTGCATATGGCAAAGAGAAGTAGGTATAAAAGACTCCTTTCTTTACATGTCGACTCCATGTCTTCTTCTGGTCCAAAGTTTAGACGGTCAAATGTTCATCTTATCACACGTCCAAACGCGCATGCAACTACTACTGTAACTAATCCCTCTGCTGATGAAAGTCTTCTCTGAAAAAAAAGTCGTTTTTCATCCAAATATGGGCTCAAACACCATCCAAAGAGGGACAGAAACTGCCCGAGAGGAAAGGGCAGCTCCGGTTTGACACTGATAAGATTACAGTCTGCAAAAGATCAGTGGGTTGGACACATAGCGCACGGACAGACGGACACTGTGCCTCAACAGGCGCGCGGAAGGAGAGATGGAGAATGGAGAGGGCTGTCCCGGCGGTTCACGCGTAATGCGCAGCGACTGAAACAAACTGAATGGTGGGCACGATCATTTTTACGCATGAATCTCGCTTTCGTGTCACGCCCCGGCCCGCGTCTCAGACAGCAGATGAGATGAGGAGCGGAGTGCAGGAACGTGGGGCCATTTAGAGCTAAGAGGATAATGAGCTTCTAATCCGCGCACTGGACACAGATGGAGAGCGTGTCTTGACGCAGGAGCAGAGGAGCAACAGACACTCCATACAACTATACTGTGTGTGTGTATGTGTGATCACTGTCTGTGCGTGCAACAATGACCAAATGCGGTAAAACAATGGATCCATTAATCAATGCCCCCCAAAACAACCACTGTACTAATTAATCTGTGAGTACAACAACCCAGCTGATTGTGTGTTCTTCAGTGTAGTCTCAAGATGACACTAAAATATGGTCAAGTTTGGGTGGTCTGTGAGTGTGCGCACAATGTGCACGTGCCTGAGTACTTTAGAGCAAGAGCAGTGTTAGCAAGAGCCAAATCACTTCAGAGACATTTCCATATCAAGGAGGGACACAGAAGGAGAGTGGGTACTGGGACAATGCATGCACATTTATCACCAGACTCTATTAACTCTGAAAAAAGGTCACTTTTAAGTAGGTTTATTTGGGAAAATGCGGTTTTATCCATTAAATGTCCCGCACGAATCAGCAGTGCTGTGCACTGTAATTTGCACCAAAGTTTTTCTCTGCAGGGCAACATATTGAACATATTTCACTGTATTAAATTAAGTATATGATAGGTACTATTGCAGAAAAAACCTAACGAGGAGCTGGGAACCAGGTTCATTTGTTCATTTTCAGCCTCCTGTTCATCTACTTAAACTTAATTTCCAGAGCCAGACATATTCTCCCTTCATACAAAATGTAAAATCCAGCAATTACCGCAGCACAGCCATCAATTTGTACAGAATAATTTGAAAATCCTTTTATCTAATTCTGATCCAACATTTTTACCCTGGCCCAAGCTGTCAGCTACTCAAAGTCTTTCAAAGTACACATAGAAAAAGAAAAATCTTTAAGGTCTGCAACACGCAAAACCACCTCCTGCAGAGTGCTCTCCAGTGAAACATGTTCATTAGAGTCATTTTGATGTCTCTATGTGTGCAGTAGCAAAGCTCATACCCCCTGTTCATCATAATCCACCTATTGTTATTTTACAAGCAGCAACCTTATTTTTTACAATCAATGGATTGCAGCTAGATCAACAAATTTGCAGGATCGCTATTAAGGAATCAGCATATGTGGGAAGATTAGTAACAACAAGTTGCAGTGCAGAAATAACAAATGCATGTTGCAGGTCATTTATCAAGTTCATGGTCCAAGCTGTGTAAGATCAAGAGCGAGTCTCCAGCATGCCCTCTCTTCCCCAGAAAGGGTTCACTGGAGCACATCCTGAGTCGATGCCCTACAGCCCACGGAAAGGGCCGCTACAGTTGGCGACAAGACGGGGCGCTCAGATCAGTGGCAGAGGCCATCTCTAAAGCTGTGGCCAACAACAAGCACGTCCACAGTCAGAGGAACATCGCCTTTTTCATCCCTGGAGTGCAGCCACAGACGACATCAGCAGTCTGCTTTCATCAGCGTTCGATTGAGAGCTACGAGTAGACTTGGGCCGGCAGCTCAAGCTTCCAGACCCAATACACCAACTTCATTGAGGCCAGATGTGGTGCTAACATCCGCCACTTCCGAGCAGGTGCTCCTAATAGAGCGGACAGTCGCCCTATGAGGGCCGCATGGAAGGAGAGGCTAATGAGCGCAAGTGGCCTAAGGACTAGGAGCTGGGTGAGCAGCGTCGAAGGAGATGCCGGAAGGCTCGCTGCGAGCCCGTCGAGGTGGGATGGAGAGGCTTTGCTGGTCATTCATCGTGCAAGGTTTACACCACAGGAGCTGCTAAAAGGTGAGCCATGAAGTCCACCAGGCTGCAGAGAGGGCATCCAGGTTGTTTAAGATCAGAAGGTCCAAACCGTGGGTCAATGCTGCTGGGACATAAGCCAGGGCCTGATCAACCCTGGCTGGGTCGCTGACCTCTGGAAACACTGATGACGTCTCCCAATGCATCCTGGGATGTTGTTTTTTTTAACTAAACAAATGTTAAAGGGACCAGAAGTTCCTGACACAATCCTTTTAAACAAAAAAAAAAGTGAATATTTAAAAACGTACATGAAGAACAGGCAACAAGTAGAGACAAAGATCTACCCTTCATGCCTAACGTCAGAGACCACACAGCAGCTGCCCACACGTCTGACGTCTGAAGAGTTCACTGCATTTAACAAAATATTGACATCCATTTCTTCAGTGATTATTTTGTTCTTACTAGTCTGAAATCCATCTCATAACAGCTTCTGTAATAGCTCTCTGTAACAACTCACTTAGAGAATATCACAGCACCAATCATCATCAGAGCCGTTCAGAACCACACGATATCAGTGCGACTGCATGATGAGGAGGTACGCCGAGGATTTCTATTCCACCTGCTTCATCTCTCTCTCCACATCCACATGTGCCACTCGTGTTAACAGCAGAGTCAAACTGTGATCTTCAGCCGCTATCATGAAGCAATCATGAAAGAAAATATTTCACAAACAGCTGGAGCGGTGCACCTCTGCAGAGTCCTCTACAGTCAGACACGGCAGAGAGAGGAGAGTAAAATATCATCTGAAGAGAAAAAGAAGAGCCGAGATAAACCCACTACATCCACATTGATTTTGTCGTTGGTTATATTTTCGACAGGACACGCAAGACACCTTTTCATTCTTTAACAGTTTACAGTTACAGTCATAAATGGTAAATGACTGCAGTTAAATAGCACTCAAAGCTCTTTAACATGTCACATTCACTCTTTCACACACACATGCATACACTGATGGCAGAGGCTGCTATGCAAAGTGCCAATCTCCAATCAGGATTTAACCATCCATACGTCGATGGCTACGCCTTCGGGAGCAATTTGGAGTTCAGCATATTGACCAAGGACACTTGGACAAGTAGACTGCAGGAGCTGGGGATCGAATCTTCTAAATGGGCGATGACTCTCTTCCACTGAGCCACAGCCACCCCTCGTAAAATGTAACTCAGTGTAAAACTTTTCATTTGATCTGGTCTCACTTTTTTTAATTTTACACTCTACTAGGATTTTACTTGTGGATTTCAAATATGTGGTTAAGTTATCAACTAGCTGTTGAAACTCCTTTAAAATTGTACCCAGGATCAGGATTCTTCTGCTGGGGCTTGTGACAAACCGGAAAAATAAAGGCTTCAAGAAGGTGTCATAGGGTGTCATATGTTACACCTACCGTGTCATATGTTACACCTTTCTATTATAGGGTGTCATATGTTACACCTACATTCAATTTGTATTACGGTATTTCCCTGTTTTGATTAAAGTGATTTTTTATATAAACATCGATAAAGTCAATCAAGTTCAGTTGACTTGCAGGTCTCTATTAGAGGATACAAAAATGATACCAGAACTTCCTGTTTGGATTTAACTTAGAAAAAGTCAGATCAGCAGCCTGGACAGAGAACACACCGAGCAGCTCACTGAGGAGAACTTTTATGGACCGTGATAGTGTTACGACCAGAGATGATTATTGCTCAAAGGTTTAAAGAGATGAAGTGGTGACACGGTGACAGTCACTTGAGTACTTGAGTGTGAACTCACTGGTTCCATCTAGTGGACAAACACACTATCCACTACACTCGGTCCATCTATATCTATACTGTTTTGATTTTAACCTTAAAGAAATCCTTCAAACCAACACAGGTTAGCTTCCATGATAGCCTCATCCGAGTAAAGGAATTATCTGTTACCTTTAATTCATCAAAAAACAAGCAAATTAATAAATCAGACTGGTGGTTTAGAAAATTATTTCCCCTTAAATAGAAAAACAACAGCCTGCAGTCAAGGGCATGTGACATGTTTTTTCTAATGTTGTGTTGGGGGGAAACTAATTAGCTTTTTCTCACCACACATGAAAGACCATCAAAGATTTCACAACACACTGATTTCAGTCTTGATTTGCCCCAGCAGTTTTGTCCTTCTCTGCACATTTGTGTGACCTCTTGTGTTAAGATATTTGATACATTTTTATGTTATTACTACATTTAATTTAATAATGAAACATATGACATGTTTTCAGGGTTCAGTTAAGACATTAAGTCATGTTAGTATTTAAACAAGAAATAAAGAAATGTTACATTCAGGTCATATATCCACTGAGGAGCTCTGTAACACATAATAACAGTGGTAAACAGTGCCCACTAGTGGCAGCATTAAAGTCCTGCATACACGTGTGTTAGTGCATTCGAAATCACTTCATGTAATCTTCCGCTGAAGTTCATCAACTAAACTCAGACATTTAGGCAAACACTGCCATCTAGTGGTCAATCATGTCAGACTAATTACCAAGCTGGAGACAAACATGGAGTTAACAGTCTGTTTGTTTAAACGTCATAACAGTTATTGACCCCAAGTTCACATTTCAGAGCTGACTCACAGCTCAGTCGACATCATCCTCTCTAACAGCTCACAGAGTCTGATCACTCTCACCCCGAGGCTCCAGCAGCACTACAGGACATGTGGTGTGAATTACTGTCTGAGCAGCAAAGCAGCTCCCAGAGGAGCTGATATTTACCATGACTTCAATGCTCCTTTAACCATCCACATCTATGAATTGTAATATAATCATCAGCTTCTCTGAGTGCATCTTTTATTTGCAGCCAAATCGAGTTAAGAACGGTTCTTCACTGTTTTGGTTCAACAAACTTTTCCTCTAAAAAGGTGTATGTCTACTACTACACGCACAATGTTAAAGAACATCCAGGTTAGAGTTTTGTTGTTTGCTTATAACTGTGATTTTCTTATTTTAAACAACTTCTATTTCTAAATGTCAATTTGATGTACGTATATCTAAAACAGTAAATGTACTTATGTAGCACTTTTCTAGTCTTTCGACCACATTCACCCTTTCACACACTGATGGCAAAGGCTCTGTGCCAATCTCAAATCAGGATCTATGGACATTCAAATGGACATAGGAGCAATTCTGGTTCAGTGTCCTGCCCAAGGACAAGGATCGAACCCCCAAACGACTCTACCACTGAGCCACAGCTGCCAAATGCAAACTCTTCTGAAATGCGTGAATCCAAAGTGAACTGAACTCACCGTGCTTAAAGTTCACTTTGAGGGCAGATTAGTTTCCTTGTCCCTGAGCTATAATCCCTGCAATAGCAAAGGGAAATTTACAAGCTAGTTGTTGTACATAAGAAAAAGAAGACTACAGTAATGCTAGCAGCTCTGTGAGGCTCCACTGGTTGCTGATGTTTTGCAGCTATATGTGCACCGTTAGGTAGCATGGAAGCATTTGCCAGTCAGCACAAAACTGAAAAAGCTGAGGGGGACTGTAATTACTTTTTCAGGTATGATGTCATAAAATGAGTATTGAAAATGACTATTTTGACCCCCATAGTGGTGCAAGTTAAAAAATTACAAAAGTTATGACAATTCAGTCTGGGCGAGAGACATGATGGATCCAAATTCATGGCAATGGGGCCAAAAGTTTTTAAGACATTTCATTCAAAAACACAAATGTGAAACTCATGATGGTGGCTGATGAAAAGAGAGGATCACCAAAGGATACATCATCTGGAAATATGAATAAAAATGGTGCCAATTCATCATGCAGATCTTAAGATCAAGCCTCAGGCTCAGCGAAAAACAAGCATCTCGTCCTGTGTAAGGTGTAAACGTGTAAATGTAGAAAACAGCACTGACATTATCACAGATCTCCCTGTCGGTGTGGAGAGTCAGGATATTCTTTTTTTCTGCTAATTACAACACCGGCAGCGACGTCCCAAATCAGACGTCCATTCCAGCTGTCAGCTCCTCCCTCCCACAGGACGTCGCGGGGCTGCAGTTTCATGTTGGCCGATAATGACGGGTGAAATGACCTGTGCAATTAGCCCATTTCATGAATGTCAAAGTGAGCCCCTGACAGGTTCAGATCAGCCTCAGATTAGCCCTCATGCCTTGCAAAGAGGGAAGTGGACATCTGTTTGGTGTATTTGCTGCATGCAGGAGTGTAATTGCTAGAGGATGAGGTATTTCCATAGAGCTCAGTGAGAGAGTGAGTGGAAAGGGAAGCCTTACTGAGGGATTAGTAGGGTTACATCTGAAAACACGAGCGGAAGACGACTGTTATTCTGCATGATAAATCTTTGGAGCGTATTTGGATGCTCAAATGGCTTTTGCATGTTCTGCGGAGCGAAGCTATGACAATACAACGAGACAAACATGTGTGCTCGCACTGACATGATCATGATTCATCATGAAACATTACACTTCAAGGGTGCATAGCTGTGCATGTTTACACATTTGCATACACTGTACACATGCATACAGATACAGTATGTGTTTCACATCAGCCCTGTAAATTTAACTACCTCAGAGGAAACAGCTTTTTCACTTCTGCCAGAGAGAGCAGAAAGAAATCTGTTCTTCCTGAAATAGATCAGCAGAACAGTGGTGCATTTTATCCTTATTGAGCACGAGATCTTCTTAAAAGACGTTTCATTGAACAATACAAAGTAAAGACAGGAGATTGAATGTCTCTCAGAAGTTGTAACTCGAGTCCTTGTTGGAAAAAATCCGAACACACTCGATCCTGGTGCCATAAGACCAGCACTGATCAAATTAAATGCATTAAATCTGCTTGTAGAAAAGACTTAAACGCATAAGTGAGTGCAGTGATGCTATAGTGTCTGCTTTGTTCCCTCCATATCTCTCTGAATTGCTTCTTATTCCATGTGGACTTATACTCACATACTTTCACGTGTTATACATTATCATAGATATACGCTATTTGTTCTGCTTTCCCTGAACAAAAAGTCCTAAAACACTACAGCTGTGTGAGCGCAGTTAGTCGTCCTGTGGCGCAGACTAAAGTGAAATAAACAACTTTTAACTGCTCTTGGAAGGAGAGCGCTCGACACGCATGCAGGCACATAAAGGCCTCAGATCACTTTCTGCTCATCTGCACTCTGGTTTCAATCATGAAACAGATTGGCCCACATTTGAGTTCCAACGTTTGAAAAAATTATTAGAGAGACAGAATTTACTTTACGGTCCCATTGATGTAAATTCACTGAAGCAACAATTTCTTTCTGACTCATTAGTGCTGGTTCACAGTCTCTGCTTCTAAACCCTGATTGCAGTTGTCTTATGGATCAGCTACAAGACACATGAGGAGTAAATGCAATCTGTTGTGTGTCTCAGAAATATATTATGTGCCATTTAATACACAAACTTTGTTCAACATTTAAGTATTACTCAATAAAAGTCTATAAATATTTACATGATGTACGAGGAAAGTCGAGGAAAGAAAAAACCTCTGGAGCCAGAGGATCTGGACATGAGGCCTTAAAGCTGCGCCAAAATAAATTTAATTAAAGTGATTTACACCTCAGATTATGCAACCAAAATAATGTTTTCCACTGGCAGAAACATCCAGCTCCTGTAATGGATACCAACGCAAACCCCCCTGATGATAAACGTCATCTGCTCATCACAGCAGTGCAGCTACATTTCACAGTTATAAGTAGCAACACAATCTATTGAGTCTATTCAATCTGTTTTGACTGGCTGATTAGAAACATGTTTCCCATCTGATATGAACCGCACTTGAAAAGGATGGGGAGCGAGGAGTGTTGTTAGTGGAAAGTGTGAAACTTCTCTCTCCCTCTCAGCCATCTGAGTACACACACTGAGCCTCTCTCATAACATGACTCCTCCACCCTCACCAGCTCTGGACCTGGAGTTCAATCATTCATTTGGGCTCCATCTCTCTCTGTGTGTGTAGTCTGCATGGGTGGAGACAGGAAGGAGCAGAGGATGGTCCTTTAGACGTCACTACCACTCCCCATCTCTCCTGTTAGACCTCTGCTAACGGCTCAGTCAGGTTTGATGGTTCAAACGGGATGAACAGGAGTCACTGATTGTGTGCACTGAATGTAAACCTGGTGAAGGACGCTAAACTGGGAGTTATTTGGCCTTTCAGGCGTCGTAGGATCCGTCAGAACTTCAGAGGAAGGTCTTGGCTTTGTTTTTTGCGCGTCTGCCTTTGCTTTGCTGCCTCCTTGGATGTTGCGCCACGCTGCATAGCGTTTGCCAGCTGGCACGCGAGTGCTAACGTTCAGTTAACGGTACGCAGGCAACACTACACCGATCTTGACCCTTTTCAGTGGCAGAAACCCGAGGTGATGACAGCGCCCCACCTTCTTCTTCCAAACTATTAAACGTCTCCAGTATGCCTTCTATTGCGTCTGCCAGATGATACTTGTTGATTCTGCATCGCGCCATGTCCTTCTGCCGGACTGAAGTGGACAATGAAGTTATGGGATAGCCTGACCACTTGTTTGATACTGCTGACTGCCGCCGTGCACGCCAGCTCGCTGCTCCGCTCCAAGTCCAGCAAGAGGAGAGGGCGCGCCGCCGAGGGTCCCCTGGAGCTCCCGCCGGTTCGGATCCGCCTGTCAGTCACTTCCCCGGGCATCAGTCGCGCTCAGGCGGATACAGCGGACTGGGAAGAGACGTTTGCTGGAGGAGAATGTAAGAGCCCGCGGTTTTGTATGGAGCGTCTTACGTGCCAAAAATAACCTCCTTTAGTCATTTGCAGTCTAATGAACATGCTTGCTTTAATTTCTTTTGCTAGTTCAGAAAATATAGAATGTTTTGACTAAATCTAAATGGACATATTTTGATGTGCATAATTTAGTTATAAAACCATTTGCTGTGAAGTCTCCTCTAAGCTTATAAGGCCTGTCACATTTCTTCGTACCTTTCCAACATTGTACAACATCCATATCTGTCAGAAATGATGGTTGTCAATTCAGGATTATTTGTTATTATCAATAATCTAATTATTTCTTAGCTTATCGAATCCTTGTTTAGATTATAAAATGTTATAATGTGAATTAAAACATTTGTGGAGCAAAGTCAAAGTTCTTGTTTTGCCTGACTAACTAAATCTTGCAGTGTTACCAAATCCTATTGACTGAGAAACTTGTATACAATAAATGTTAATATCTCCAGCTTATGTTCAACAAGGCTACATAGTTGCTGCTGTTACTTTAAAGAGACAAGTCCTCTCAAACATACCGCTGTCTGTTGCATGAATAAGAATGGGATCCATTTGTAACTTGGATGAATCAGTCCAAATGGAATTCCTCTGCAGAGAAAAAACAATGTACTATTTCCACATATGTGACATAACAGCTCATGGTCCAGTAGTCAGTTTGAGGTGGTAAAGTGAAACAATATGTGCTGGCCAATATGATATGTCAATGTTACAGTGCCGTTTCTCTTAATGTGTTTCAGACAGCATGGAGGAGCCCCCACAGGAGGAGTTTGAAGACGTGGTGGACTTCATCAAAGTGACCATCAGTCGGATACGCCGCTCCTCTTCCTCCACCGTGTCCTCATCTACCTCCTCGTCCACCACCCTCTCCCCTTCCAAAGAAGACTTGAGCAGCAGGACTCGACTCAGGAGGGAGAGGAAGAAAGGGGCGAGCCAGCAGAGAGGAAGAGCTGGGGCTACAGCGGGGGAGACGGGGAGGAAGGTCAGGGGAGGGAAAGCAAATGGACGACGGCAGGGCTGTGCGCTCAAACAGATCCACCTCAATGTGTCGGACCTCGGTCTGGGCTACCGCTCCAGCGAGGAGATGATATTCAGGTACTGCTCGGGACCCTGCAGGAAGTCTGAGACGAACTACGACAAAATCCTTTACAACCTCGCTCACAACAGGAGGCTTCCTACCAAAGACACGCCCCCTCAGGCCTGCTGCCGGCCAATAGCGTTTGACGACGACCTCTCGTTTCTGGACGATAACCTGGTCTACCACACCGTGAGGAAGCACTCTGCCAGGAAATGTGGTTGTGTGTAGAGAGCGTGAGCTTTGTGTGCTTTTACATTCAATCCAACCTAGACGTAGAGTGTTTTGTCTTCAGATTTTTCTCACTACCAGGAAACTCTCTGGCTTTATGTGTGAGGCCGTGACCGACTAGAGTCCATCAGTAAATGAGTGAATAAGACCAGGAGGTGGTTTCAATACAGTTTTTACCCCAAAGCTACTCATAATGATCCCATGTTCTTCTCTGTCCTTACACCTCACAGTGCTAATGTGTTCTGTCATTGGAATAATGAGACTCACTCTACTACTCTACTGTAGAGCCCACACATTCTACACACATGAAATGTATTTATAAAATCTTGAATTTATTAACTTATTCATATTTATTTTGTTTTTATAAAAGGAATAAACTTTATTTATTACTGTGATGTGATATCTCAGAGTGTGCCAAAGGTTTAAATCAACTAACTTTATGACTTGTTTCCATATGAAAGCTGTAAAAGACTGAGTGCTTTACTTTGCAAAAGGTGTCCTGTGGAGTTATAGGTGCATTTAGAGTTTCTCACCAAACCAATTTTGTGTGTACTGAAGCCTTGTGTGCATGCGCCATTTATCAACATCAGGACCCACCCTTAAAAACATGCCCCCTTAACAGTGCTGCTAGTGGTCGTAACCCCCGAAGGATACCTTTAAATTCTTCAGTTATACCTTAAAGGGATAGTTAGGTCTTTTTTGAAGTGGGGTTGTATGAGGCACTGATCACATCTCGTTGTTTCCATAACATTGTATTTGTTGTCTCTTTTACAAACTGCTGACCTGAACAGCTGATCTGATGCGTAGGTATACAGGGCCGTTGTGCAGAGTAAGACATAGGTAAAGGGCGGTCTGACGTCAAAGGGAAGCGGTGACTAAAATACAGCGCACACTTAAACTAAAATGTTTGTTTAAATGTATGAATTCTTAAAGTGGCTAAAGTATGTGGTACTCCTGACCCCGTCTGCATTAGCTTAGCTTCTGTGTAGGAACTGCGGCCGACTTCTACTTACAGGGGCCGTCATCTACTGTACGCATCTAATACGCGTACTGTTGATAAGCACCTCATACAACACCACTTCAAAAAACCCGAACTATCCCTTTAAAGGTGTAAAGCGCTTTCTTGTAATCTTGATCATTTTTTTGTCACAAAAAGAAGCTTGCTGTCCGAGTATTATTTCCCCCAATTGTTGAGTTGCTATGATTCTTAGCTTGTTACCGTCGCTAACGGTAACGCTAACTTCAGATATCTGAAAATGGCACCAGGAAGCTCTGCAGCACAACTTCTGCTCAGAAACTCCACAGCGCACCTTTAAAGTTGTTCTTCACAGGAAAACTCTCCTCACTGTCTTATGGTTTAAAGTATACAACCATTCTAGTGTCATTTCAATGCATAATTTTAAAACTTAAGGTGAAAAAAGTTACAGAAGAAGGAAAGTTCACACCCTCCTCTCGGATGAATTCCTGTGATAATAACACCAGATATCCTCAGAAACTACAGCTTTATTTTTATACGGTATTCACCTTTAAAAAGTCTAATTTAATTGTTAATAAATGCATTATAAATATAAAGTGTAATGTATTCTGTGTCTAATTACTAACAGATTTATTGTATCCGTATTTTGGATGAGTTTAGTTGTCATTAATTGCCTACCTTAACTCACATGCTACATAAGCTGATGCAGATATTACATAAACTTGACATTGATTTAAAAGGTCCTAAGGGGAAAGATGACCCTTTAAAGGTAACATAAATTCATCTTTGTATTTGTGACACCTTGTGTGAACAATAGAGCGTTAGGGGTGGACCTCTCCTTTCAGTCCTTTGTAACGCATGCAAGGATGAGCAGAATCTGATGTTATCAAATGACAGGAACAGACCTGTAACACAGCAGAGAACAGAGTATTCACACCTACAATGCAGTGCACAAACATAGTATAAGAATAAAAGGAAGGTGACAGGATGGGAGGAAGGGGAGAAAGTCTTACAACATAGAAGAATGAGGAATGGAGTTACGAGTTGAAGTATAAGTGGGAGGACAAGGAGAAGACAGTATGATTAAACGGTGGCAAATATCCAGAGTAGAAAAAGCCGTAGAAGTTGGAGAACATGAGAAGAGAACATACATCTTGCTTAACTGATGTGTGTGGTCGATATCTGATCCAGCCCCTGCTCTCTCACATTTCACAGGACCTTCCTCTGCACGTCTCCTGAGCTGTGAGTCAGTGCTGTCTGCTTTAACGACTGGAGCGCCAAACTGTGCTATAGCCAAGTCCGTCTCTTTCTACACGCAACTCATTATCTCTCTTAAAATGACTGAACCAGTCAAGAGCTGGTCAGACAAGTTTCGAGCTGGTATTAAAAAGGAACTAGAACACAAATGTTGAAGATGTTTGAGTCCTACAAGTTTATCAGTTGTGCACAAAAGAGGAAACCATTAGCGCTAACGGACAGTCAGAGGATAGCGTCATTAGTCAGATGAGTCTTCTGCGCTTTTGTCCGTGGCGTGAGAGGATCATGTAATGAAGGATAAAGTTCCACCTGAGTGTAATACAACACACGTGTCAGCGGTTAAACGGGATGGTGATCCAAAGAGGTGCTAAATACTGACAGGACTGTAGGTGTTGACATGTAACGTTAGATTAAGAATTTCAAAGGGTTGGTCCGTCTAAATACCACGATTATATATATTCATTCTAACCTGTGGTGTCTCACCATACAGATGTCTAATCAATGGAGTTGAATAGAATTTTTGATGGAGGTGAAGATTTAAAATCAATTTCCTGGTGTAACATCCTGTTGCCCTGGAACATCCACACACACCAATGGGAAGTTTTCACAAGGACTTATTTTTAGCGAGGTCTATGGTTTTTCCACAGTAGTCCAGAAAGCACCCACCTCCATTGTGTATATGTGGAAGCAGAAATCTCAGAGGCAGGTACCTCAAAACTTCCATCCATCCATCATACCGCTTTTTCTGTTAAGAGTCGCAGGGGGGGCTGGAGCCTATCCCAGCTGTCATTGGGCAAAAGGCGGGGTACACCCTGGACTGATCGCCAGACAATCACAGGGCTGACACATAAGCTGCATTCATACTGCAGCTAATAGTGTCCCAAATCCCCTATGTGACACAGATCTGATATTTTCGAATCAGTGTGAACAGCAAATAGTTGCATGAATATGTGGTACTAATCCAAAACATGCGACCTGCATGCGACTCGTATTTGAACAATCAAATCAGAAGTGGTCCTCGTTGTCTTGGTTATATGCACATTTCCAGGAAGGATTCTAAAGAAGAAGAAGACGACTTCCTTTTTTCCGCTTGACCATGGAGGACGACGGCACGCAGCAGTGGAGAGACAGCGAAATAGCAGATTTAGTTGTTATTTGGGGAGATGCCTCTATCCAATCGAAACTAGAAGGCTCATACTGCAACCCAAGCGTGTTGGAAAACATTTAGGCAGAAACTTGCTGCTCTTGTCCGTTTTGCCCGTCTCTGATTGAGATGGCGCTTATTTGCACAAAAGTTAATGCACATACAAAGTCCCAACGCTCGAGAGCCATCCATGTTTTACAGGAAATGAATGTCAGCAGACGTGACGTCTTTTGTTATTTTTTGTGCATGTGTGCCTTTTTAAATCTGTTCACATTGATATCCTACCTGTGTCACATTCTAAAATACACATGAACAGTGACCCCAAATCGAGTTGAGCATGAATTCCTGCAGTAGCAATGCAGCCATAGAGACAGAAAACCTTTCACGCTCACATTCACACCTTTGGGCAGTTTAGAGTCACCAAAGAACCTAAAGAGTATGTCTTTGTACAGCAGGAGGAAGCCGGCGGGATCCCACGTATGCACGGGGAGAACACGCAAACTCCACACAGGAAGGCCCAACTCGTCCGAGAGGTTCCACTCCTGGCTGTGAGGCGACAGCGCTGGCCACCGCAGCATCGTGCAGCCTATCTCAAAACTTTGCAAATCAAATCATTTTGTAAAATCTGTTAAATCAATTTTTTAATATGGGTGAACTGGCCCTTTAAAAAGCAAGCATGAAACCCCCGCCGAGTCTTGGTTCAGCATTAAAGCAAAGCTTAAAATGTAAATTCATAAAAGTAACAAGATGAAAGCTTGATATCGATGTTAATAAGGTGGAAGGTTTACATGAATATTTTTCTATATGGGTATTATTACAAGGACGTGCTAGAGCAGCTGAGCAGTCAAAGGCCTTTTGTCGTGATTACTGGGGGTAAAGAGGGCACGTTAAGTTGTCATCTGATGACACTGCTGTTAAAAGTTGACCTCTCACACTCTCAGGAGAACAGTCAGCTTCCTTTGCCTCTCAGACTCTGTGCTCACGATGGTTTCAAGATTTACGCTGTAGAAATTTCACCATGGCAGCTCAAATTCTCATGGTTCAGTTCAAATCAGCGACCAGACTGTTTATAAGAGGAGGCAATTGTGGTCGGAGCCTTGTTCAGTACGATTGAGCCATACTGGCCTGAGAAAAGATACAAACGATAACCGAAATGCAATCATGGTGTCGGAAATGTTGTGGTTCTTCATAAGAGATCTGTCAAACCACAAGACGCTCTTTGTGCCACTGCTCTGAAATCTGTCAGTGTGACTCAGGCTATATGACGAGTCAATTGTAAAGGCAAACCGCAGGAGGAGAAAGGAGCAGCATTACAGATGATGATAACAATACAGCTACCGATTGGAGACATATGACGACAACTCCGCTGATGCTGTCTCCCCCTGTTTCAAAGATCAAAAGAAGCAAAGATCTTCTTATAGTCACACAAATAAAAGCTTTTATTCTGAAATTCTCTAAACCTTTTAAAGATCATAAAACAATATCCATAAGCAGAAGAAATGTTTGGGGTTTTGGCACTCATGTTCTGTTTAATTAGAATAGATTATAAAAAGTCTAAAGAAAAATGATTCTGCGACCTGTCTAGCCCGGAGCCATAGCTTTAGAAACAGAGCCGTGTTGTCACTGGCCTGGCTGCTACACAAAGCAGAAACAGAGGGGATAAACACTGAGCTGTAACCGCACTGCACTGATCATCTTCAACTGGCCTAACGCCAAACCTCCAGTCTGGACCACCATCCTCCGGCTCCCCACTCATCACTATCAGACACACACACAAAGACGCGTGTTATCAGTCATCACTAATGGTGAACTGCAGATTGAATATCAGTGATTCAGTGATCAGCCAGACATGAAGAACAATCGCCACCATCGAAACAATGCATCAGCTATCTGATTTGGCAAATCCTCTCTACATTTTTAAAATGTCTGCTTCTCTGGAAAAGGTTTTACATTTCATTTTTTTGCGGGCTTGGCGGAGACAGTGATAGTGGCGAAAAAACAACAAAAAGAGATCAAAAGAAAAGAAGCACTTTGATATCTTTCTGTAGCTTACAAGTATGATGCAATCGCTTGATATTTTTGATAACTGTGACATAGCCTTATTCTTATGGACTTCAGTTGACTCAAACACAAATAGGCCTTTGGTGGATGCAATATTTTGACACAGTTTTTAGTGCTGCAGAGGGAAACGGCAAAAGGTGTGAATGTAACACAATCACCTGCGTGTTGGTGTGTGAGAGGTGTTAGCTCAGGTGGTTAAATATTCAAGTGCAACCTGAGAATGTGCAATACAGTGTTCTGGCTCAACCTCACACCTGTGGTACTTCAATGTGTGTGCGTGTGTGTTGTCGCAGAAGAAAGGGCCATTTTACATCTTTAATACATTTTGTTGTGTATATTTATAGTGTTAGTTCTCTTGAGTGTTCATTTGTGTTCGAAGCCTTTCGTTTTGAATTTCCTTGCACATATTAGGCGAAGCTGAAGATTTGTAGACTGAGTGAAAGTCTGAATTTTCCATCCATGTCAGTCAGTGCTGTTAGAGCAGAATGATAAGAAACAGCTTACAGACAGACTGGACAGCCGCCCTGCTGGGGTCGAAGCTGTCCGCTCCAATGTGACACACTACATCAAGCAAAGAGGGAACAGCTGAGATGATGTGACGGTTTACTTGAAAGGGGTGTGAACCTGAATGACACCAGCAAAGACACAGAAGCACACGCTTGGCTAGGATAGACGTCAGTAAGATATGTATTCAAAACCTTTTTTTTTTTTTCAACATAGACACTGAAATGAAATACTTGCTTGGGAAATAGACTGATGGATTGCATATAAATTAGAGATTGCAAACAGCACAGCACCATTTTTGCGTGTCAAATTAATTCGTTTTTATTTTTCTGAGAATTGCTTTTCTTGTCTGTTAACACTCTTAACTGTTAACCTGGCTGTCAAGAGATTCAGGCTGTCATCAATTTAGATTTATATTCTCTTTCAGGAATGTTTTTCACAATTGGAGAGAGAGAGTTTCTGTAAAGGTTGTAGCTCAGTCAGCACAGAGAGTGATGGAGTCCTTGAGCAAGTTACTAACCGAAAGCAATGTAGCTACTCAGCAGACCTACAGCTAACCTGAACCAACTGATTTAACTGCTTACATTATGTTAACTAACCGGATCTTTTTAATGGCTCTGAACTGTTTGCTAACCATTATCCAAAATTGGCTGCAATACTGAATTGTTGTGAGTGAGTTGGGAGCACGCACGGAAAGAGGAAAGGCTTTGGATAGGACGCGTGGCAGATATTTTAGAGTGTTTCCTTTAGTACCGCTCCAACCCACTCCCTTTTGCTTTTTCACACCATGACTTCAAAGCCTGCATGAATCACAAATGGGCTGCTATGAACCCAAACTGGAATTTACAAAGCACTCTCCAAAGGAAAATGAGAAGTCTTACAGGTCTACTACTCTTGTAACGCAAACAGATGACGTTAAAGTGGTATGTTTAAAAGCACAGCAACAGCTCTGTGAACACGGAGCAAAATTCTCTTTTCTATGACCTGAACCAACTGTTTCATGTGTTAAACAACGTTACCCAACCTAAACCAACTTTAGCCAACAGTTGAAGTTAGTTAACTAACCTAAAAGTTACAGTTTTAACTGCTAAACTGACCGACTAGCTTACAACAAAACAGTTTTCACGGCTAACATGTTAGCTAACCTGAATCTAGTGTTTTTCAGCAGCTCAACTGAGTGTTAGCTAACCTGAAAGGTTCAGTTTTAATTGCTAAACTAAACTGCTAGCTAACCACAAAACCGTTTTCACTGCGTTCACAGCTCACCTGAGTGTTAGCTAACCTGAACTAAGCTGTACTACTGCTAAATATAACTTTTAGCTAACGCAAACTGTTTTACACCTGTAACAAACTGTTTAAATGTTAAACTGACCACTTGGCTGATCAAACAGTTTTCACTGCTTAACTTTACTGTTAGCTAGCCTGAAAATAACTATTTGAACTGCTAGACTGAACTGTTAGCCAAAGGCTAAACTGTTTGTATTTAAAAACCACAAACTTTGTGAGGTATCCTTCTAAATATCATGGTTTGATTAAAAGCTTTTTTCTCCTGCTGTTTCCAAGGTCAAGAATGAACATTCTACAAACCAAGAGAGACATATTATCTCTGCACAAAGGTTCAGTATCTGGGGGTCAAAATCTACTAAATCTCTAAAAACGTCAGTTGGACTGAACAACATCAAACAGAAACTTTGAACAGCTTTCAAAGCCATAAAATTCTTTTACAAAATAATTAAAATCTCAGGTCTTTTATCATGTTGTGTGCTCCATTCACAGGGAACCATGTGACACTTGACATAAAAAACATGATTTTGGGAGTTACATGACTACACGCTACAGCTGTTCTCTCTGGAGTTATGAAGGTTATAAATGATACAGAATGTACATAGCATACATTGTCAATACATCAGTGTACATTCCTCTCATCGTTTACACACATGGCTGTGCTGCGCTGAGGTACAGAGTGGAACTGCTCTAATCTCCTTTGTAAACACAGTAGTGGTGTGAGTGGTGTGTGTGTGTGTGTGTGTGTGTGTGTGTGTGTGTGGATGTGTGTTTAAGACCACAGGAGGCAAACCAGACCACTAACTCACCATTTATTCTTCCCTCATGAGGATACAGCAGGCCTCCCTTATCCCTTCCTCGCTCCTCACTATCCCTCCATCCTTGTATCTTTCACTACCTCCTTCATCTCTCCGTGCCCTCCGACCTCTTCCTCATGTCCCCCTGCTTTTTGATGTCCCTTTGCTTCATCCATTAATGTCTCCAGGCTTCAGTCCTTCTGTTTTCTAGTTCTCTTTTACCCCCTGTGTATTAAACGCAGGACTTGGCCTTATATCTGCAGCCTCCCGTGTTTGTACGTGTAAATCCACAAGTACCTCTGTGCGTGTGTCTGTGTGTATATTCCCTGGTGTTAAAGGGAGGAACCTCTCGCTTCCTCCATAAACACCTTCGTGGTATGCAAAGGATCTGTAGCGAGGGCTTCTGACTCTTTCACCCTCTGTAACTGCAGTTACGCCTCGTAAATAAGACACATCAAAACTCGTTGAGATGTCTTCAGAGGGTTACTACTCTCGGAAAAAACGGTCGAGATCTTGGCCCAGAATAAAACAATGGAAAAGAAAAGGGGGGGAAAGGGAGGAAAGTATTGATTTACACACTAAAGAAAATTATTCAGGTTTTAGTTCTGATCGACTTGGAGCCGTGACTGGCTGAGTTTTGTAAAATACTTTAAGACTAAGGAATATTTGGGAAAGTAAGCATCCGATGTGCCGATTTGTCATCTATGTCCTATTGTTATATTTCATTTATTTTTTATATTATACTACTACTACTACTGTTATACTCCTTTTACCCTTAATCCTCAGTTTTTCTCTCTGCCATGTTTTTACATTTACATCTTTAGCTATCTTTGGCCATGTTGCTTGGGTTCTTTTGTCTTTGATTAGGAGCCGCATCCCTAGCAACAGTCTGTTCTTCATAACAATGGTCGGCTATCGAGAAATAGCAGACCTTGGAATGCCGTAATTAACCAATCAGAGCCAAGTATTTAACACAGCTGTGTAATAACACATACTAGATCATAGTTGTGACCTTGTTTATGTTTTGTATATTAGAATTTATCGGCAACAAAGGCAAAGTTTTATGATTTCTTTATAAAACTGTCTTTTTTGAAAGAGATGCAGCCCTGTCTGTTTGTATGTGTGTGTGCTCGTTTGCGTCTGAAGATCCCTAATTTGATGTGCATGACTGTGGTAAACACCACATTAAAGAGTTGGCTTGGGTGTCTAACAGAAAACACAACATACACAAATACACAACACAAACAGACAAATATTTACTGTATCTTTATCATCTAACACAAACCACCTCCATTTTACACACTCGAGCCAAATGGGAAAGAACAACGCTGCAGTGTACTAAAAATTGACACACCACCAAACCATATGTGTACACATAAATCAACCATACATCTGGGTGCTAAAATAATATGGGCTTCCCAACCATGGATGCATGACTTCCTCCTTGATAGCTGTGTTTTAGCATCTTTGTCTATTAAGGAAAATGCACAGCATGAAAACAACAAGATAAGGGGTTGTTGCAAGTTAGGACAAAGATTTACACCTCAGTGATATCTAAATATTTGAGCCAAGTGTCACTTTGTATGACCACGTTGTTTTTGCTGCATGAAATAGTGAGCAAAGAAAACAAACAAGAGAGATGTTGCAGAGGAGGCGGGCTCTTAGTAGATGAAAGGAATTACCACCAAATATTGCTGTCATTACCAAATGATCATATAAACATCAGTGTGTAAGATCCCAGAAATACCTACACAAGTATTTACAAGCCTCTGATCCTCTAACAGACATCTGTTTCCCCCCTGAGGTGAATGGACCCTGAAATGGATCCTACTAAGCCAGAAAATGACTCACAGAGCAAAAGCAGGGAGCAAACAGTTCAAACCTCTGACTCACAGACCCTTAATAACCCCTCCATAACCTCTCATAGTCCACAATGACCCCCTCATGCCCCCTCGTAGTGCCTTAATAACCCCCATCCAGACCTGAGTGAGCAGAGACAGGGCTGATGGAAATGTGATATCTCACGCTCAGTTACCCTGTTATTCACCCAAACACATCATCTAGTTCTGACAAAGATCCACATGCATGTGTAATCTGTGAGCGAGCATGCAGGAGCTTAACACGGACATGTCATGTATGTATAAACACTCACACACAGAGACACACACAGTGATTATGTCTGGTAGGTTTTCAGCTACTTTTTACTGTGATCTAATAGAAAGTGGAAGGAGAAGGAAAACAGGGCATGGTAATGTGGCCTTCGATTCATTTAAGTTTTGCCATATGGTTGGACGTGCCCTACAACACAGGGATTACCACAACAGGAAATAAAACATTGACCTCTGTCATGTTTCTGCTGTGCTCTAACCTTTGAGGAACACAGACAGCAATGGAGTGAACTCCAAACTATCTGAGCTAAAAAGAACAATTTTCCTTCACTCTCTTGATGTGACATTTAACTGAATACAACTAAATTAAAAACATCCAAAAGTGCAACATTTATAAAAATGTATATATCTTAAGTTTGCATATCAGAGACCCATGATTATACATTGATTATAACACTTATATACCGGTGTGAGCAATATACCAGTATATAATGCAGAGAGGTATGTTATTGTGTTAATGTATTTTACCCAGACGATGGTGCTATCTGGTTGTTAAGTGTTTACATCACGTCTCCACATTAAACTGTTTCCGGGTCCAAGCCGCCACAATGCCCCAGTGCTGTTTTCCAAACTAACATGATTGTTGCTAATGCTTTGTCACGGACATGCACCGTCATGATCGCCATAGCAGCCGCCCCACCCTCACAACAATCAACGTCACCGTATGCTGTCAGCTACTGCTAGCTACAGCACCGGTGGCTAGCAGGATTGCAAACTCGACATGGTGAAAGCAGATGGTAGGCTGTAATTTGTGTGTGTTTCAAATGAAAATAAACTGAAATAGAGTTAAAATAACTTGTATACAAGCTTTTATTAATAAAGAGAAAACCCTTTTTCCTCGGGGACACCCCAAAAATAGACTGCGTCTGATATTCTGGTGCGATTTATTTTCCAGATTTTATGGTAACCTTAGCTCTGTAATTAACATATAATGTGTCAGTTGTTGAATCGGCAATTTAGTCTTGTCATCATGAGGTTGCAAGGCTCAGAGTCTTGTAAATTTAAAAGTAAATTAACCCGGCGGATGTTACCTACGGAAGCCCTAACTGGACATGTATCCATACATTTTATTTACTCCATTTTCTCCTGATAGCAAATCAAATCGATTCCAGTTGTTTTCTCGAGATCTGGACTCATCTCGAGATAACAAAGCTGGTTTTCTCGTGATAGTGGGATCACTTACGGCAATCTAGAAAACAATAGGCTGGTCACTGATATTACAGACTAGAACACACCATGCTTTTGCCCACACTAATGAGGTGCAACTCTGGGGATATGAGTTATGATCATCTTATGTTACTGTGGTGCAGCGTTGTTATCTCGAGATATCGCAACAAGTCGAAAAACAGCTGGAAATTACTCGTTATCACAGCTAAACTGAGTAAATAAAATGTATGAATGCATGTCCGCTTAGGGCTTCCGTAGTGATTATTGAAAGTGTAATGAAAAGATGTTACAGAAATAAATGTTTTAGCTTAACTCAAAGGAGAGACTAAAGTCAGGATATTTAAGCATGTGGTGTTTTATTTAATTATTTTTATGCGTCTTATTTCAAGCCTGTGTGCACTCTACTTTTGGCATCAACATGAATTTCTTATTTGGGGACAAAAGGGTAAAGAACTTTAGGAAGCATGGTCCTGCCATATTTCGTCTTGATATTAAAATTAGGTGTTAAGCTTTGGTTACACTACAAAAAGTGCTCCAAAAACAATCGTGTGCAAAGGCAAAGTTGTGTCAAAGTCTTTTTTTGTAGCTCTATGGGATCGCAGCATCACTGTGGGACACGTTTCCTGTGGTGTATCCTCCACACTGTGGAGTCTGCAGATAAATTGTCCTGACACAAAAGAATAATGTTTTTGAGAAACTGTTATGTTTCGTGCCTTTGCTGAAATATGAGCGAGCTGAAATGGAAAAACCTGCTGTGTGTAAACTGGTCACTCATTGAGGCTATCATTCAACAAAAGATACCCTGATTACAGCACTTCACACCGAGGCCGAAACACACAGGAAACTGTCAACAGGCGCTGCAGTCACACAGGAAGCTGCCATAACGTCAACACAGCACACTGTCATCAAAAGAACCATAACAAGAAGGAAGCCCTCGGCCTCGCACGAGCTTCGGGAGCAGTGGGAGAGCACGAGGAAAAAGCTGTGGCTCACACACTTGTTATGACAGAAGTAGACACTTCACACTCGTGTTAGACTTGGATAAAGGACGGACTTTTTAAATAACTTTTTTCAGGAGTTTCTTGAGACAATGTTTTGAGAGTACTTTTGTAGTCGAGGAAGCTCGGGGCCGTTTGGACACTCAATGTTTTTAGATGTACTCCAGTGGTTTAGTTTCTTCCTTAAAACTGGGGATCTCTTGCAGAAGCAGTGAAAGCCGTGAAAGTGTCATGAAAGTGTCGTTTATCTGATAGTTTCTGCTTCTATACATGATCTCCGCTGGATGAGGTTTTCCCTGCCTTCTGGGAGGCTGTTCAACCATCTGTATATATGGTGGTGTACTGGTCATAAGCAGAGAAAAGTAGAGAAGTATTTGGATCCATTTCTCACACAGCAATCAAAACCAAGCAACTATATGATATGTTTTTCCTGTACTGTTGCCGTGTTGCTGCAGGCGAGGAATAGAAGATGCTGGCTGACATCTTACTGCTCTGTACTTCCAGAGTCTGCCACAGTTCCTTGTCGATCTGTATGAGAGGACAGCAGTTGAAGTCCAGCATACCACTAAAATTTAGTACAGTCCACAGGGTTGCATGGCAGACAAATGGTCCACAATTGAAAAGATGTTGGCTGATCATACCCCCCTCTAAAATTATAGTGGACGCAGCAAAGATGCTCTGAAAACAAGAGGCACTTCTCAGCTTAGACCAGCTTTCAGGGACCACTTGATTTAAAGGCTAAACAGTAGCAACACATGGGAATTGTTATTGGGGGAGCTATGAGGGGGCTGGACTGTTTATACAAAAACACATAATACTACTACAGGGAAACAGGATGAAATTATCCCAGGTATGATTGGAATGCACGTTACTAAATATTAAACTTAAAGTTGTAATCTGGAAGATACCAGTTTCGTTCTTTTTGGCGGCACCTATGGCGATAAACGGTACTTGCGGGAACACACTTGCCAGACATCCAGACAGTGTTGTACGTGTGGCATCCTCAGTTTTCTCCAGTTTTAACTGTTGATTTTCCTGATGGTTGCTTTCCTTTTTGGACTGTTTGCCTTCATCTGGGCGTCGAATTTGTTTCTTTTTCTTTGGATTTTCACTTATTTTTGAAGTTGTATCTGTAGTCATCGATCTTTTCTTTGTTTGTTCCAGCACTTGTGAAGTCGCCACAGACACCCAGTCTGTAATACTGCAAATGCAAACGCTTTCATCAGTGGGCCGTAAACTTGCAAATCTAATCTTAAAGCATATATTGCCCCTTCTACAGCAGAAAAACAGTAAACTAAACTTAACTAAAACCCAGCCGCTGGGAATCCAATATTGTTTTCAACATTCGCAAAGCATTATATATCCACTCAGACAAGCTAATGTTGTATTATTCTTTCTATCACTGTGATATTGTTATTAATGACTGCGCTGAAGTCAAAATGTTAACAACTGTCTCTCCTGTGCAACAAGAGAGATTTTTCCCCCCAAATCTGAATCTTATTACAACTGTTGCGTCACCATGTCTGTGCGTGTTTGCACCGCAGCTAGCAGAAGTAGATCTTTCTTCTAAATCTGGAGACAATTAGTTGCTGGAACAGAAATAAAAATGCCAGAGCGAGTCATAATGTAGATCTAAGGAAGACAGATTTTAGCTACACACAATGGTGTTTTGACAGGGAGCTGGGAGTAAGAAAATAGCTTTCTCTCTTTATCTTCTCCTCGCTCCCTGACTCCACTTCCCACATCTGTAGAACAGATTACTCCAGTGGCAGATTGGTGAGATTAACCCCCAATAAGACTCCACATTAACACCTTGCCTCTGGTGAAAGCCTCGAGGTGAAGCAACTACACACACTTTTTTTTCCAGGGCACGGAGCAGGGGGGAGGAGAAGCTGAGTTTTAGCTTTGTTTTTAAGATTTTTTTCTCCTTACGTCTCCCTTCTCCCAGAGGCCCACGGGGAGTTAAGCGCAAACACGATCCCAGGAAGAGTTAGGCTTTTGCCCTCGACCTGCTCGTATTGACTTCCCCTGTGTGAGAGCAGGAACATACAGTGTATAAAGAATTCATGGTGCATGTCTTCGGATGCAATGATCCGTGACAAAATAGGGCCATAGAGGCTGAGGGCCACAAGCAACTTAGGAGAACATACACACACACATGCACATAATAATCACGTAACAAACATTGGAACAAGCAAACTAATTACAAACATCAGTTTAAGCAGAAATAAGCACGCAAATCTATGCATGAGCAGACACTCACTTAGGCCTTTATGGATGCCACCTGTCTGTATGGGATCTGATAAACACACCCAGGTCAGCCCTGTTTAGTTGAATTAAGTCTCTGTAGCTGTTAACACATGGTACCAGCCTTTCCTTTGACTTCCTGCACTCACCCCGTCCCCACACACACACACACACACACACACACATGGGGGTTGCCCTTGCTAGTGGTGGAAGTTATCCATCACATTTTTCATTCCCTCTCTCTCCATGGAGCCCCTCACAATCACCTCATCTCTCCTCATCACATCTGCCAAAACATTTCTCTCACGCTCGCAGCGCTGACGCTTTGTCAAACGCTCCTCTTGTAAAAGCATCTTCGACTTTACTGTACCGACACGATGAGGAGTTTTTAGTCAGGCCATCCATTTCCCCAAATCCCAGGATGACACTTCTGCCTCGTTTGCAACACTTTACTGCAGAACATCGTCCATTTGGTAGAAATCACAAGTCTATGATGTGCAGTTATTATTGAAGTTATTTTGTCTTTGTGAAGCACTGAAGGATTTAAACGGATTATTGCTATTATGGAATTATGAACAGCTTTTTTTCTCCAACAATTATTTAGTCTTGAATATGTAATACAATATAAAAACATAATAAAAATATGCTTTGGTGTGAATTATTATTTCTCAGCTCCACAAGTGACCACTTTGAATGTCTTGTTTTGTCTCAACAGTCGATAACTCAGTCATCTCATTTTCCTTTTATAATAATATTAAACAGAGAAAAACAATAAATTCTTGCATTTGAACCAAGTGAATGTCGGTCATTTTTTTGCTGCAAAATTGACTCACAGATGTTTATTAATCATATTCACTGATTTCCGTCAATTGACAAATCAAGAACTCGACTAATTGTTTCAGCTCTAAAGTATTATAAGTATTTTAATTATTATACCCTCATGCTTTTCAACAGTGGAAGGACACTTACTGGGGTTTGACGTATTGTTGCAACAAATTTCTCTCTTCATGTTCGTGCATTAACACACTGAACACTTTATATTAGAAAAGAAAAATACAAACAAAACCAAAAATACAACATGAAAAACAAAACCGTGTTGTTTCTCAGGAAGGATTCTCCCGTAATTGTGGAACTATTGTGAAGTGAATTGAAAACAGACGCACTTGAAGTCGTAAATCAACCCCAGCGTGTCAAACAACAGACATCTTTATTTGACAAAGATCCTCTGAGTCTGTGAACCCTAAAGTTTCGTAACACAGTCTGACGAACCCTGGATCAGGGCCGATATAATATGATACACTCCCACCAGCTAAATAACCGAAGGTATTTAAAGTTTCTGAAATATTTTTTTAACGTTAAGTGAACTTAAACTGTGGTTTGAATTTGCCACAGGGTATCTGGATTGAATGTCTGGACTGAAATGTTGAAAAGGGAAAAGTACTGAAGGCCAAGCAGGGTTCAGTGGAAACAGGTACACTGACTGATCTGCATCATGACGTGGAAAAGCACTGTAGAGAGATGTTTGTGCCCAAACCAACAATGTTGCCGCCGCCAGATGATTATGCAATAAACTCTCCTTCCAGAGGTGCTCCTTAACTAACCACTTTATGCACTAATGAGCCCGCCGGGTTTGTGGGTTTTGGCTAATAGCTGGAGTTGAAATGCTTTAATTGGCTCGGTAAAAATAGCTCATTGAGACACAAATGGAAACTATGCTTGAAATGTACTTGTTAGGCTAAGTTTGCACACACCAGTTTCTGACAGTTAATAAATCCACAGCTTATTGGGTTTGTAGTAAAATCTCAATTGAAGTTGGGTCTAAAATACATCAAGACAGGACCAACCATGTGTGAGCAAACAAATCTAAAGTGTATCAGTTAGTACTAGCAGCATTCCAACAACTGAAGGTGGTGTTTTTCTGCTGTCGATTCCCAATCAACAAAGAAAGAAGGGAAAAATAAGGTGCCACACTGTGCTTATTTCAAAGAAGTAACTAGGTTAAAAACTGTAAGTGAGCAAATTAAAGAGAACATAACAGAAAGTTCACATTAATGTTTTTAGCCAATAAGCAACCTGACTGAGGTTCAGCAACCAGTGGTGTTTGTCGCCCTCTAGTGGCTTCAGCACAACACACCGATCCAATGAGGTACACTACAAGAGTGGAAGGCCCGACAGTACGGACAATATTTGACTAAAATGAATCAAAGTGTTTCATGATGCAAAATCAGCTTTCTCTGCCGTCTTGTTGATGAAGATAAAATAATTTTAAATAGAAATTTGAGGGTTTTAAAGTTTTTTTTAATTTTGCTTACAAATGTTTAATAATAAAAAAAGTGATACAGAATGACTCACAAACATTAAAATCTGAAGTTTGTACCAGATAACTAAAAGAACATGCATGCAGACTTCAAATCTTTATGCAACAACTTTGTATTTACAATGTATCTGTGAGGGCAGGAAAACACTGCTGAGACTAAAATCAGAATAACTTATACACAGAAAACCGACTTGTAGCAAAGGGGTTTTCATCTTTGTTAATCGAAAATTTATAAGCCATGTAAGACATTTCAGAAGCTGTTAATAACAAATGAATGAAAATCTAAATAATTAAGTAAATCGTTTCTTTTTTCAAGGATGGAAAAAATTAAACGGGAAATCCCACACTTCCACAGTCTCTGAAATCACCTCCATCCTGCAGACTTGCAGCCCTCCATCCTTCTGCCTCACTTTATAAAGTGTTTGCCTTGGATACGAAGCTCTTCAGAGTTTCCCGCAGCTTCTGCACAGCAGCCTCATCCTCCTCTACAGCTTTATAGCAGCCACGCTGCACTCTGCTGTGCAGATCATCCAGACACTTCTGTTGTACAGAAATCACAACGGGTTATATTACACATGCAGGTATTAGAACTGTTACTTTTGTATGGAAAGGTTAAATTAAATAACTGCTCCTTTGACTTATCTTCCCTTCTTTCCATTACTCCTCAACCACCAAGGGTCAGACAGTGACTGAAAGAAAGTTACCTCTGTAATTGACAGGTGGTTGGCCGCTGTGGTAAAAACAGATGCAAGGTTGTTGGCTACTGTTCGTCTCTCCTCATTGGTCTCCTGCAGCACCAGGTGGTACCTGAAACAAAGAGTTCATCATTTGGACTGGCATAAACATGGACACTGAGGATGTTACAGCGCACACATGACGCACCACTGAAGTAGGCAGTAAGTTCAAACAGTATTTCCAGGGACATTGATTTTGCCACTTCACAATGCTTTGTTCTGTAGCTGCCATAAAGCAGGATCAAGTGTTCCTTGGGACACAAATATAGATGATACATATGTAACAGTCACTCACTGTTGTTGTGCTGCCTTCAGCTGTTGCACAGCCTCGTCATAACCATAAGTAACCTTCTTCTCAAGGAGCTTACGATGGTTCTCCACTGACTCCATCTCTTCAGCCCAGTCCTGTTCCTCCCTCGCCAGCTCCTACACACACACGCACACACACACAAAGACTACTATTGTTAGTACATTTGATGCAACTGTGCAATTTCTCACCAACATGTTTAAATGTTAAGTCAGTCCTACTTTTCAGCTTATAACGCACACACTACAAATAGCTTGTCTAAATGTGGTACGGATGCAAACTGACCTACATGCAGACTGAACTATATGGACTGTACCTGCATGTCGGAGCCCAATCGTTCATCCAGCTTGCGAATCTGCTCTCTCAGCTGTTTCAGGTCATTGGACTTGTCCAAGATGTTAGAATTCACCTTGAAGGCACAAACACAAACCATTATAAATGTCACACGTACAACCAGGCAAAGTTCAACTACAACTTTTAAACCAAGATGTTCTCTCGTTTTTAAGATCTCAAACTGTGACAGATTTTATACAGGAAAAGAAATTCTACTGTAAGTTTTGTTACCTGTTCACAAGACTCATCCAGACTGAGCTTCATGTTGGCTAATCGACTGTTCTCCTCCTCCACATCACTGACCAGCTTTCTCAGGAGCATCTTCAGCACACAGTAGAAGTAGAAACATTATCAAAATGTATCATCACAGCGCAAAAAGTCTAATTTCCAACAGCCTATAATGGGTTAAGCATTCAAGGTTAATATAAAAGAAAGCATACACAAAACTTTGCCAGAGTACACTATGCTCTTGTACTCATTCAAATGGTTGTATTAACTGGAAGTACCTGTATCTGTGTTTTATGCTGAACCATACCGCCTGGTCCCAATTCAAACGGCCTGAACTCAAAGTCGTGACCACAGGCGTTCTCTGCAGACAGTGGTATCAGCTTCAGTTTCCGGGCCAGCTTGTGGTACTCTGCTAGCTTCAACTCCGCCTGGGATTGAGGATATTAACAGGACAGTACAGAGACAGGAGGGGCAAGAAACCATGTCAAATGTAATGTCATGTATACAACTGGATGAAAGACACCATCTGCTATCCATCTATATTAACTTTAAAGGGGTAGCAAAAAAGCACAACATTCATAAAGTCACTTTCTTCTTAATAGTGAGGGATAAACTGTGACATTTCATATGCTATACTATTGTAACCAAATGTTACTATTTCAGCTCCTCTTTGCATACAATACCTTCTCTTTCACTTTGGCCAGAGCGATCTCCTCATTCCACTTGTGCTGTTCAGCTTCTTCCAGAGACTTGCTCAGGCTGGAGATGGTCTGTTGGAGTTCCCTCTTCTCTCTGTTGATCCTCTCTACGTCAGCTGGAGTGAACTTCTGGTTCTGCAGGAGCTGTTGCAGTTCATCTCGCTCGTGTTTCAAAGACTCCAGGTGACTGACTGCATGAGACGGAGGAAAAAACATGATGTGTGTGGAACAAGATCCAATCCTTAGTTCTGATTGGGGGAAAACACTTTGCAGAGGTGTGCTAATCCAATACTCTTTAGTTTCTAATAAAGAACTATGTCGCTAAGTGTGAGATGTTTTTTGCACTAAATGAACTAGGACCGGGTATCATTAAGATTTTAACAGTATTATTACTCTTGTCGATACTGCTTAACGATCCCGTACTTTAATGGTATTCTTATCAGTTCTTTTTGTTATTTTTCAAGAGAAAAAAGGATTAAGAACAGAATTAAGATTGCTTTATTCTGAAATATAAAATCCTTATTCTCAGCAATGTTTAGAAATAGACTCCAATTTTGTGATGATGGAAATCTAAAACAAAACAAATTAAATAAAAAATTATTTCCTGCAAAAGAAAATACAGCGGCATAGAGCAACAAGGGTGGGGCATGCATGTAGGCTGCCAACGAGAAATACACTACGAGCTCCGGAGTCTAACGGTGCATTTCTCTGCTTGTATATGACGCACTTCAGGCACATGTTTGGACAGATTGCCCGTGTTTCCGCCCTTACAAGCAAAACGATTGTTGCACTTGTGGCAACGAGCATTGTCGGCAATGACTCTGGTGAAGTTTAAACACACTTTTGATCGTTTAGTTCTCTAATGAGCAGGATGTATTGCACACACTGAGTGTGTGAGAGAGAGCTGCACCGCCCCCCTGCACACAGGCTCCGCGAGAGAGATCTCTCTTTGGGATTGGGAATATGCATCTGTGTCTGATTCTTATTGCAAATTAGAAACAGTTGGTGACATTAAATTTGTTAGATAACGGTTTTGTAGCAATAATAAACAGGAAATGTATTTCCTTAATTTCTCCTGCGTCTGACCCCTGTCTGTCCTCAATTACCAAAAGCAGCATCAATAACATCGGGAGCTTATCAATACTCTGGTATTTCATATTTCAGCACCAGGGCCTATTTAATACCGGGTTTTGGTACCAATCCCTAAAATGAACACAAGTAGACCGTAACAGACTGAATGTTTGCACAATGTAAATGCAACAGTGCATTGCCTTAAAACTCTGTGAATTAAGCTCTTGATTGGCTTATTATTCAAAAAATCCTAATGTAGATGTTTTGAACAGGCTGAGAAAGAATCCCAGGAAAGAGTGCTGTTAACTCACAACTAGATGACCTGGTTACAGGAAACACATTATTGCCTGTATTTACCAGTGTTCTCCAGCTCATCTTTCAGTTCTGAAGCTTTGTTCTCCAGGTTGGCTTTAAAGGAGTCCAGGCTACTTCGATAACTCTGGAGTTTCTTGAGGTCCGCCTGCAGCTTCATCCTTTCCATCCTCTTGGTCATCAGACGGTCCTGTTCAGGAGAAAGAGACAAACTGTTATCGGTCTGATTTATGGTTGATCACTTTAGAGATGTTTTTATATTACTGACTAAATTCAGCACAACTGAGTTCACTATGCAACAGCTTTATAATCATAACACCTCCATTCGTCATAGAAATCTCCATTTTGTTTCCTTTTGTTCTGGGTTGTTTGTGTGATGTTCAGTTTTTTGTATTTTCACTTAAGATGAATGCATTACATTAATTGCCCTTATAGTAATTGAGAAATGGTGATGGAAATGTTCTGATCCTTAAGGATTTGAATATATTGGTGAGTGTCAATGTTAAAGTATTCTGACCGTCTGGCTCTCCTTCTCCAGTTGTTCAACCTCCTCACTCAGTATTCTGTGCTTCTCCTCCATCGACATCAGCAGGGCTTCGTCAACGTTATAAAGCTTCTCTGGAAAGACGAACAAAGAGGATTTTTTTAATATCAACATTTTTTAAGGGTCAATTTCTTTTTCTCCTGCACATTAAAAACTTAGTTGAAACAATTAAACAATGAATCTGCACAAATATACTTTGAAATTGACTCATTATTAAAATACATATATATATTTCATAGAGAGATGCTGCGCTCACTGAGTTTATTTAGGAATGATTCATCCTCATCCTCAAAGGTGTCATCGCCCTGCATGAACTTGGAGTATGTCTCAGCTGTGTAGTCCAGGAGGAGCTGCAAGGAAACAGGAGAGGAAGTGAAACAACAGAAAGATCAGGTATACAACAAAGATCATTCATGAATGATAAAATTCAGTGCTTAATTCTGTGACAACTATGACCCTGGTGAAAATACAGAGAGATTAACTGAATGGCTGTATATATCAGTAGGATGAAAAAATAACTGCTTGTAAACAAGTGAAAGTGGTATTGTATTGTTTGATTCCAGCAACACGTGAGAAGTACATGCTCTTGACGTGTCTCTAAATGTTTTTTTAGAAGTAGAGTGCCTCTTAGCGCTGGTTAAAGGAGTCAGAGTACCTTGTTATAGTCAGACCCTTCCTCTAAATTGTCACCGTCTTCAGAGAAGTCACTGAACAGCAGCTCCTGTCGACTCAAACTCCAGTTAATCTGACAGACACAGAGAAAAGCACAGCCCTGGTTAACTTCATCAACTCTCATCAAACAGAAATTACTTTAGTTTATTCTTTCATATCATGTGAATGGACCTGGTTTTAGTCATTAACTCACTGCCTATTACAAAGTGTTTGCTTCTCACCTTGACGTTGTCAATAAGCCACATGAGAGCACCGAGGGCCTGAGGCCAGGTATGGGGAGCTCCAACAGAATACATTGAGCACTTGGAGAGAACAAATGGATACCTTAAAGCAGAAACAAGGAGAAAGATAAATGCAGAGACATTCATCAAAAACTGTTCCTAAACTACAGATGAGGAGCCTTTATGTTGCCTAACTTACATCACATGTCTTATAGTATGATTTGGTTTTGTGAGGTTGCTCTTTCAAAATATTCTCTTTCTGTAATTGTAGTTTTTGATGTTTTAAAATATGCACTTAAAGGAGCATTTGGGCCCTGGAAAAAGCCACTGTCAGTCAAAGCTAGTGTTCTCTGTAATCGATAGAAGCAATATTATTTGAAATTGGCGCCATAGCTGTGGAGAAAGTTGTACAAACAGCTCGTGGTTTCGCCCATTCTACATTCCTACAACACCCAGCGTGTATTGCGCCCCTCCTTCTGAAAGGAACGACCCAGTGAGTGAAATACTACTGGAGTGTATACAGCTGGAGTGAAATACTACCATTTCGCTGTAGGCAATGACTCAGAGCGGTACAGAATCTGAAATACGTCGAGAACATACCGGTGGATCATCTAAAAAATCTTCAGGTCTGCAGTCTACATTTCAAACCTGACGATTTTGAACGAGACATGACATCGGAGGCGGGCATCCAAGATTGAGGAAGTGTAGTTTAGCGAGCTCCCTGGCCTCCACAAGATGACGCATTTTACATAGTCTGTCAGAGGTTTTCCAGGGCCCATTGGAGAAGCGAATAGTGTCCTCAAAAGGCACAGAGCAAAAATGCTTTTTTCCGTATCATATTGGCATTAGCTCCCCATAATAGCATGATAGGACTGGTTGATAGGAGGTTGAAAATCGGTGAACTGGCCCTTTAAGACTGTAGTGATCCTAAATTAAACAATTATGTACAATACAAATTCATACAAAAGATACCTCAGTGATTTTAATATGGCTGGAACCTCCTCCTCAACTTTTGAGTTTGGCATCTCAAAGGTTGGGTCCAGCTGACAGTAGATGAACTCAAACATCTTCACAAACTCCTTTGTAGAGGGAGACTGTAGGGTCTTGGCTACCAGAGTGCCCGGGTAACCCTGCTCTGTCAAGAACTAGAGAGATAAAACATTGATTATCAGGCTGGATAGAACTATGGACTCTCACTCATATTATCCAACACCTTTATGACTTTTGATTAAGCTAAAATTCAATTACACACATCTCGGCAACATCAACAGCATTTGATTTGTGTGAGTTTTACAATACAAATAAACAGCATTAATTAGTAATAATGTGTTTGTACCTCATGCAGCTGTCTGATACATTGCTGAACGAAGGATTTATCATGCAGAGGCCTGGCATCTTTGATCTTCTCACTTCCACCAAACCCTGACATGATGCTGTTGCGTGGCATGCTGGCTCCACTAGTCCTGTTGTCAAAACATTAACATAACACCCTAATTTTGTAAACTCAAAAAAAAAAAAAAAACATATTTCATATATACGGCAATGTGGAAATCTATTCCTGGATAAGCAAAAGACACACTCATTACTGGGTAAGGTAATTTAGATAGAATTCACCTTTTTATTTACACATATTCACACAATTTACCTACAGTTTGCATCTACACTCTCTCTATATATATTTTAGTTACTAACTTTATTCAGTCTTAATACTACTGTAATCTTAGGTACGAACAAGGTTAGATTTTGTTGATGAAGAATAATGTAATGCGTTTTTTACACTGTTGAAATATCATTCACATACCGGCCACCGAAGAAGCTGGTCCGCCTCTCAGAGGTCACAGACTGAGGTTTGGGTATGTTGAGCTTTCCAAACGAAGGCTGTTTACTGCAGAGACAGGAAAGTGTGAATAAAGTGATATCTTACACTTGGTAATTCATGCACACGCTTTCTAACCAATTCTTGATTTTTCCCCTTACCAAAAACAAATAGAAGTCTATATATGGAAGGCTTCTAAATTGATCGTGCCTTGGTTTTTCTGTCCCAGTTTGTTCTGTGACTACCAATATGTAGTTGAATCTAATAACTCTCAATGTAATATTTTGGATACTATTCCTTATTATAAGTAGTTCGTTAGTAAAGTACTCATTTCTACGTTTACTAACTTAAGTCTTTAATTTATCCTGTGGGTGTGGTTCACATTTGGTAATAACCACCATACATATTTCAGGAAAAGAGTGGATTCTGGATGTGGTATATAAGAAAGCCTTATATAAGCTCAATAACTATGTTGTCTAAAGTTATTATCAACCAACCTCTGGGGCGTTGTATACACCATGCTCGTCCTGTTGTTGTCTTGCACTCGCATCGGCAGCTCCGACTGCCTGCCTGTTGCTCGACTCATCCTTCCGCTGGATAAAAGTTACAATGAAAAGAAGCAGATGCCGTTCATCACTGATATTATTCTATTTCACAAAGTCCCCAAAATATATGATATATATTTGTGCGATAATATCGGCTATATTTCGAGAGTAGCTATGCCAACAGCAAGCTAACGTTAACTTTAAAGCAGTAACGTTAGCTTAGCTAGTTAACTGGCGATGTTGTAAAATCAGTCAGTAATCCAAAAGGACAGAAACTAAAAACAGTGACTCACATTCAAGCTAACTCTTTAAATCGGCGGTACAATTCACCTAACTTTACAAGTACAGTGGTTAAGAACGTTTGTATCAAACGTCAATAAGCTAGCGTTAGCTAACTGTGGCCAGTGTTTAGAGAAAATAACGTCAACTTTGAAAGTCACAAATCCAACACTATGCTCAGAATGTTGTTTGCAGCCTTATTAGCAACGCAACAACACGTTAAGTAATATTCTTGTTATAAATTAATACATACCGCTCCATATTGCGTTGATGCGAAGCTAATGTTTACAAAATGAATCGAACATCCAAACGGACAAAATTGTAAACCCCGCCAAAACAATACAAACTGCCGGATGGCGATGACGTCATCACAGTACGGCGAGCCGTTTGGTCCAGACTTCGAAACGCTTCTTTCATATAATACGTGTCCCCAGCGTTATCTCACACCCAAGTAAAACTACATCAAGAGCAGTCTAATCTCAAACTTCTCTTTAGCACGTGAGATCTCTTTACTAGCATTTGAAAATTGTAAAGACCATCTAAAAAACAATGGCCAAGGGGGTAAATGTGTTAATTACACAAATTGAATTATTCAAGCGCTGGATAAATCCATTGACTGTATAAATAAGGATAAATCCAAGAATAAATTACAGTATTTTCTACCGGGCTTCTTCTAAGTGTAATAATTATAAATGTGTCTTACATGTTTGTCACAATAGATCATACTCTTTTAAGTAATAAACACAGCTGGTACAAAAAACATCCAATAAATCCATAGTGACATATGCAGTTACTAATATTTTGTCTTCTGTATTGCTGTAGACTGATTCCCCAAAGCACATATTATAACCCTAAAGAAAATAGTAGTGATAGTATATTCAAATACTATACAAACAACAAAACCACAAATTATATCCATGTCTTTGGATGAGTTTGTTTCTTAATTTTCACAGAAAAGAATAAAAATGTTTTTTTATCTGGTATGATTTAGTTGGCTCTCTAATGTGTAAATAATCAACCCTCTTCATCCTTTAAGGCCTGTCTGTTTTTTTTAGCAGTAACCAGGTGCTATACTTTTCTCCATTTGCTGAATGAAAAGATCAGATTAACACTTTGAGCAGACAAGTGACAAAGAGAAGTAGAAAATTTATTGCAGTATTTGTTCCACTGAAAGGGTGTGAATCCCCTTTCCTCTTATTACTAGGGTGACCTAATACAACAAAATCTACATTTACAAAATATCCTCCTGCAATAGGCCACATATACTGCATGCGTAGTTCGAAATAGAATAAATTATGTTCAGAGGACTCTGCCATTGTACAGCATGGACAAATAAAAGTGAACAAAAATAAAAATTCTTTTTTTTTTTTTCTTTTTTCTTATTTTCCTTCAAATATCTAAAAGCTAAAAGGAAAAACCATCAGGGTGCTAGTAGTATAATAAACTCCAAAAACACTTTAATAAGAACATCAAAAAGACTAATTTCCAACATTCACTTAAGGTTTTATTCTTTTTTTACAGCTTTTTTGTCTTCAGAGATATAAACATTTTAGTTTTTCGTCGTGTTAAACTATTATACAGTGGGAGTAGAAATGAGCGACTAGAATCTGCTGCACAACAGCGAAGGAGCTCCCACAACAATGTTGACAAAACATTTCCCTCCAGGTCTCTTTTCTGATAGCCTTTTTAAGGGATAATTTGGGTGAATTATTCCTTTAATGCCTTCTGGATTCTATCCTCTGCACTTGTACACAAACAAAACATGAGCAGTCCCTCTATAATATAAGTCTTATGTTTTGTGTCATTTTCATTTTTGCAAGAATAACTCATGTAAAAGTATGTAGTGTCAAATATTCTTGCTCTCTTGTGTTTTCTTACAAAATTGAGGAAGGAGAGGAGGAGGGTAGGAATCCAGTGAAGTTTGGCTGTGTCGTTGGAGGTGGCAGGTTGAGGAGGAGGAGTAGGAGCAAGGAAGAGAAGGATTTGATAAAGTAGAAATGGAACAGGGGGACCAAAAAAAAAATAAATGAAAAGAAAAGAAAAAAAAAACACCACACAGGAGCCATTAGCTAGCTCCTCCTTCCCGTGCTGCATACAGTGAGCGTAAAGTCTGTACTACTTTGTTGCTCAGTTTGTGGTTGCTGGTCAAGGCAATCTTCTTGTAAATGATGTCCGACTCCTTAATAGTGTCCACCCAAGGCACCAGTTTGCGGCCATCGCGTTTCTTGGCCTCTGCCCAGGGCCCCGAGTAGGAGCCGGCCATCCAGTGGATGCTGTAGCCGTTGGAGGTCCTCTGCATGACTCGAGCGATTTGCGGCCGGTCTTTGTATTTGGGGCAGCAGAGGGCGATCACATCCATAGCATCCACCGTCTCACTCATGCGGCCGGGGTCCGAGGAGTCACCTGCTCGCCTTGACTTTCGAGAGGACTGCAATAAAGACAGAAGAGCAAAGGTTTAAGTATTTTCCCCTCACAATCATTCAGTTGTCTTTTATGAATATTGTTGTGTGTATCTATCTGTCTCACCCCTGGAATCCTTTCGTCGCCTTCACTATCATCGTCATCCGTCTCTGGTCCTGCCTGATTCCGTGGACTGGGTCCCGACATGGGGCCTGGGCCTCCCAGTAGGGCATTTATGGCTTTGTTTCTGATGTTAGCACTGGCAGACGCTTCTCCCTCTTCATCCTCCTCGTCTGGGTCCAGATGTTCCATCAGAACCTTGAACTGTGTGGAGTAAAAAGACGAGTTTTTAACACCAGCTATTGGGAAGATGCCACTTGATGACCCCGTACAGGTGTGTGAACTTTGACAATCACACGAATTTGATTCATTCCTTTATACCATGTTTCTTCATATATTATGAAAGGTCATGGGGCATGACTGAGGAAACGTTTCTCATAACAGAGGGTTGTAATTAACGGCTATTGAGTTAAACTCTCTCAGTAAATAGGTCATGCTGCAGAGTAAATGCTCTTTGCTATGCTTGCGGCAGGATTCAGAATGCTATAAAAAAGGTGTACTTGGTCAGAAAATAGAGTGAAAAAGTTTACTGGGATTAACAGAGACTATTTGTCAGACTAGATAATTAGGAATTACAGCTAGACTTCTGAGCAGGCCTTAGCATTCATGTGAAGCTGCCTATCAAGTTGGATGATACAAGGCAGTTTAACTTGAGCAGATACAATATAAATAAAAGACTGGGTCACACTGTCAAGTGCTTGGGTGAGCGTAGTGGTTAAAGGCAGGCTAAAGGTAAGTTAGCTCCGGGTTAGAGAATGATGTCGGCAGTCATAGGGCTCGGTATATTTTCTAACAGCACAGTTGGGCCTCCTGATAGGTCAAATCATCCTTCAACATGAATGCTGGGCTTTGATCGGGATACTCTCCCAACAGTTTGGACATTTAGCTGTGTATTGATAACTTTCTATAAAGACTTGACAGAAAAAAATACAACCCAAACACCAATGAAAGATTAAGTTGCAGTCTGTGATGTGAATACAACACTGGCTTTGAATCAAAGTGTGATCAAGCATCATTACTTACATCTAGGTACTGTCTGACTATCCTCTTCTTGACGTCATTCGTCAGTGAGGCGTGAGCCATGTTGATGGCGATGAAGTCGATGGTTTGTCGTGGGTGGAAGTGAACATTGTTTTTTCTGTTCACTGCCTTATCGTACACCTTGGCTGACTCTGTTGGAGAGTACTTCTGAATTTTGCTGTTGAGGGACAAAATAGGTTAAGAGTTAGAAAGGTCATGGAAATCCCCACCAGGTCTGAATTTCTCAAACTAATGCAAACCACGAAACTGAGATATATTCTCTTAGATTGGGATGCTGATAGGTGATTATCGTTAACCACTGCTTCCCTTCAGCTGTTTTCCCCCCACACACACCTCTGTTTTACACAGTCGTCTAAATAACAATTCTTCTGGTTTGTGATGCTGTTCTCACAACAGGGGAGTGGCCTGTGTACAAGCCTTGTTGTTAATGACAGCGTATCAAAACACATCTGCACCAACCAGATGGACTAAAAATCTTTTAAAATAGTAGCATAAGTAGGTCTACATTAAACATAAGACCCGGCACATAAATCAATGCATTTACAGGAGGGACGTGCCAGCAGATCACTCTCCCTCTCTCTCTCTCTTTCTATCTCTCGCTCTCTGTTTCTCTAAAGGACCTGTGTGGGGACCCTGCTCACAACAGGTACATACCCATTTTAGATAGTGTCCAGAAATAAAGGTAATGTAGATTTTACCTGTCAGAGAATCCGTATTGGTTCTTCAGATGTTGTTTGAGCACCAGAAGCAACAGGATGCCCTGAACAGCATTAGCAAAGTCCAAGAGACCCGAGGGATTGTCTGGGAGAAGCCTCATTACTTTTTCTACATCCTCCAAATCCAAATCATCCAGATCTGACTCCGACTCCGAGCTGTCTGCGACAGGTTTTCTGGATTTCTTAGGCCGCCGTACCACATCCTCATCATCATCATTGCTGTTGCCGTTTTCTTCGTCACTCCTTGGCGAATCGCAGTTCATCTTTTCCTCTTCATCCTCCCCATCTGACGTGTGTTTCCATTCCTTCTTTACCTTCTTCTCCTTGCGCCTCGGCTCCTTTAGCAGCAGCTTGATGAGAGACATCGAAAAGAAAATTCCTAAAAATCTGACATACACCCCAAAAAAGAATTTTATCTGCAAGCTACTTTGAAATAGCTATCCTACCTCTTTGAAGGTTTGCAACAAGTTGCTGCCAGAAACAGACAGGGTGATGTCGATGTGGTGCATGATGAAGAGAGGCTCCTCCTGGCTCTGGTACGGGAAGCAGGCGAGGTTATCTGCTATAAACAGCAGCATGTTTACTTCTGACTTCTGCAGAAAGAAAGCAGGAAAAGAGGGGATTAGGGGTCAATGCCTGAAACAAATGCATATTGCAGTGTTCCCTTATTCACTATTCATACATGGTAAAAATTGTTACATATGCAAGGCAGTAAGATAATGGAATCTAACATATATTTCATCTGCACAGTGTTTCTAGTCTCTTGATAAAAGGTGTTCATTTCAGATCAGTGGTGTTGTCTGTGTCCCTAAGAGTCGAATAAAACACTCACAATTCTTGCCAAGACACACTGCTGGCAAGCATGAGTTGGTTTCCACTTGGCATTAAGTTAATGAGGCAACCCCACTCGACACCGAGCAGTGCCAAGTGACAGTGTGAAGATGAGCACAGGTTTACTCACAGAACTGTCATCGAAGAGGTTCAGCAGCGAGATGAGGAAAGCCCTCCGATGCTGCCGGTTCCCCCTGATCATAGTGAAGAGGTGGGAGCAGAGTGCCGAGTGCGTCTCGTCCTGTCTGAATCCTCTGATGATGGTCTTACGAGACGACTCGATGGCCTGCTGCAAATTGTATGACATCTTCATCCCAGCGACGGCCTTCATCTGTGAAAGAATATGTTGGTAGAGGAGTGTTACAAACGTAGCATTTCAGACAACTGCTGGGACAGCTGCTGCCTTCAGAACGTGTTAAAATTCATGTTGAGTCTTTTTCTGGCAAACAAGGTTCCCTCTACATTCTGAAAAAAAGAGTAATTGGTTATTAAACACCAACTCACATGGATGAATCCTGTGTACTTCTTGTCGATCTCAACCAGCTGCTGGTCAGCTTTGTTCCTCATGCTTGCCTCGGGGTCTGTTCCCATTGCAATGAGGTAGGGTACACACTACACAGACGAGACAAAAGGGATGTAACATTCACATGCATATGCTTACAGCTCCATTTATCAAAATACATACGGTTACATAGAAGTAAATGCAGGTTTTCAAGGACAAGGAGAGATGTTTAAATGTGACTCTATTATCTCTCAGTAACTGGAAGTGAGTTGGTTTGAGGTTCTGGCTCTTGTATCTTACCTGTACAGGATGGATGAGACCCTGGTTGAGTGTGAGAGCTATGACGTTGAGAGCAAAGTGCCGTACACTGGACTGCGTGTGGAAGAACGCCTCCAACACCTGTTTCAGATAAAGCTGCATAATGGAGCTGCTCATCCCTGAAGAGATGTCACCCATCTCCTTCAGATCCTCCTGTTTGGACAGTTTTTTCCCTGCAATGACACAAAATAATTATGCATAATTGAGGCAAGAACTTTAACAGGCCATTGTTGATAATGTCATCAACAGATTTCGTATATGATCAGAGGATGTGACACTGGAGTGCTGAATCAAAAAGCTGTTTTACTACAACAAAGCCTCACTTACATTCTCTGTCTGCTTCCTGCATCCGCGTGTCCTCCTCCTGAAGGTACGTCTGGAGGTTTTTGAGGATCTGGATTTTGAGGTTGATGGAGGAGGCGCTGTCAGCCAGGATGCCGTTGTACAAGGACTTCACCTCAGGCACAAACATCTGGCTGGGATGCATGATCACGAGGAAGCCTACATAACAAACAGCAAAGACATGTAAGAAAAAGTGAACTACACCGTCTCTGTCTACATCATCCCCAGATGCTGGGGCTAAACATTGTGTTTGGTATTGTGTTGAGCACATCTCTGTCCTTATCAAAGCTGTCCTGACTCTAAAGGTCAATCACTCAGCGACAAACCATCAGACATTCAGTGATTTGCACAAATATAATGGTGACCTTTTACATGAATTAAACCCAATAATGATTAAAATGGTGTTCTTGCCTAAACCGATGATGGCTTTGGTCTTGACCTCCTCGTCCTCATGTTTGGTGAAGTAGAGCAGAAGCTCGAGAACTTTCTCCTTGATAACAACCTGTAATAAACACACACAGACACAAGGTTGTGAGTAGGTGCACATTTAACCTTTACATATAGCAGTAGTTAAGCTAATAGTTATAGTTCATATAAAAATAAAAATCACTTGCATTTCCCACCTTGTTGGTGCCCTTGAACTCCTCCAGATCAAAGTCAAAGTGTCGGGCCAGAGCACCCACAGTGAAGAGCGAGCGCAGCAGGAAAGGCTTGTTTGCTACCAATGTCGTGCTGTTAGGATCCTCGTGATGCTGAATCTTCAGCTTGTTAAGTGCACCTAAAAACAAAAAGAACTTAAAGTGATTCCTAAGTAGGTCAAGATTATTGGTGTGTCCCATTTTCCCTGTCCTTTGCAGTTATGTTTTTCCTCTCATGCTGGTAACTACACAGCCCCTCTTTTACAAGGACATGGGGATAAACTGCCTTTGTGGATGTGTCTGGAAAGTTTGAAACACAAGTAATATTTCCTCACTGGGAAGGTGGTAAAGTAAAAAAGTTGAAAGCTTAACGTTGATATTTTCCTGCAGAAATAGAGCATACAAGGTCAAAGTTTCTAAGTTTATCTCACCATAGAATCTGTTGAAGCAAGCCCAGACAAACTTGTAGTTGTGTGTGACTTTGTTCACAACAGCTCCAAGACAGCTCACACAGTGCTGGACCACCTAGAGACAGCAAGGAAAGCCATAATGTTATTTCTAAAGCAACATGAATTTCTTTAACAGAGCAAATCTGGTTCTACATTAGTACATCTTAAACACATTTCTAAAAGGTCACTGCCGCGTACCGTCATGCCGTATTTGATGATGAGCTTCATGAGGTCTTCCTCGATTGTGGCGAGGAAGGTTTCACTGGGGTGCTCCATCAGAGGTACCACCAGCTCCAAGATCTTCGCCACATTACAGATGACCATGAAGTCATTGGCAGTCTGCAGGAGAACAAATATAGAACTATTTTTACTAGGGAAGTCCTGAAATTAGTTACAAAAATGAGCACTGTGTTTTCACTGCTCAGTAGAATGCCGATGCAAAGGATCATTCATTGTGCAATAACTAAATAGATTTAGTAAACACAACTTACGTTACACTTTGTGGTCAGGTAGGGTTGCATGGTCATGGCATGTTTGACCATGAGCTGGGCCCTGATCTTGCTGAACAAGTACAAGGTGGTGATACACGCCACCAGCCGTGTTGAGTTCACACCCTTGTTCTCTACAGAGGAGAGACAAAATAAAAGTTAAAGCAAAAACAGACCTTTATATGTCTTATTCCATCACTACGCAGGACTGATTAACTCAAGTAATAGCATACACAGCGGTTTAAAAGAAAATTAACTGCTGCATTAAAACACATTTTAACTTAAATGACAAGCTTGCATACCTGCAAGAGACTCCTCGTACTTGAGGATGTGCTCTACCAGATTGTCAACCAGCTGAACACAGGCCTTTTTGGCTGGCTTATACGATGCATCCTCTTCAGACTTAAGAAGCTGCAGAAAGATGTTTTGTTTTAAAAAGGTTTTAAACACTGATTTAATCTGCATCAGGTGAAGCCGGGATGCAAAATCAAACACTTACATTTTGAAGAAGCTGCTCAAACCAGTCATAGCCAGTGTCTCGACACGCTGCAACCTGAAGGATGCAGACAGACATGAGGATTAAAAACACTGGCCAAACTTCATGAGACAAAAATGACACAGGGTGAATATTGATGACAGATTTAGAATTTTAGTTTTATTCATTTATTTTTTAACAGATAAAACTAACTGATAAGTTTGTGAAACCTACCACATCAGTGATGTTGAGGATCTTTCTTGTCATGGTCTCTTTGTCGTGGGCGGGAGTTGGAGTAAACCACAACTTCTGGAATGTCTCATTCACCAATTTCTATTAAGAGCAATTTCACTTGTCAATAGTTTCAATCTTAACTTTGTACACATTTGTCAAATTCATGCACATATTTTAGGGAAGAGATTTATAAAAAAAAAAAAAAAAAAAAAAAAAAAAAAGGTAGAATAATAATGATAAAAGAAAACTAAAACCGTGCAGAGAAAAATGTGGTATTGATCCATACCTTGATGCCTTCTTCATCATTGACCCTGCGGATCATCCTCACACACATCTCAGTAATCTTACTGAAGGTCGGCTGCTCCAGACAGATGTCTCTGAGGATCTTGATCACCCGTTTTCTTACGCTGATACCAGTGTCCTGTGAACCAAAGCAATTCATGAAAGGTTAAAAAAAAAAAAACTTCTGGAAGCATTACATCAAAAAGCATCTGCATGGGGTGCAGTAAACGTGTTCCAACAATAGGTGGCAGCATGACACAGTAATGAAGAGTGAACTCCTCATGAACCCTCCTGAACATTTCCATGACAACGGGCACAACAATTACAATGCCTTCATTGCTCAGTTGTTGAGTACAAAGCATGTGTGTTGGACTGCCTACAATATTGTTAATTTTTATATTCACAGCCGTCACAATGATCTGTGTGCTGCTATTGAACTGGCTCCTTATTTAATTATTTCAAGCATAAACAAGCAAACTTGAAATACCCCAAAATGACTCAGTGCCTGCGGTGCTTTTCCATGTAGACCTGACATAAATGGCAGTAACATCCCAGCAGAAGAAGCGGCTCTGTTCATTACATTTGCATATGTGTTAAACAGGTGCATGCAACAGCAGCTGCATTTACACACTCCTTTTGAATGGAAACAGTTTACAGAAAACGTTTGGTAACAGTGCAAAACATATTGTGATTGATAGGGAGGAAAGTTGTTTCTCCACAGGTGACAATGTCTAAGTTGAAAAATGAACAGACCATAAGTCATACCATGACATAATTGCAAATGAGGTTCCTCTTTTTAGTCAATAGTCTATGCACGCATCGGGTGATGGTTACCTCTCACAACACAGTAATTGCCTACATCATGGCTTATGTAAAACTTACCAGTATCCTCTCTATGAGCATGTCGTAGTACTGCTCAGTGAGTTGGGGTCTGCTGAGCACAAATTTGCCCAGCAGCTCCACAGCTGCCTCTCTCACACTCGTGGAGTTGTCCATCAAACGACCATGGACGCCACGCTGCATGTCAGACTGCAGAAGAGGAGAAGAACGTATCAGTACAAACACAGGGAGAAAAAGACTCAATGATAACCAGCGTACACAAAAAATATCACTGGATAAAAAAAAAATGTCTATGCAGATCGTCACATACCCTTGCCAGTATGCTGGGGTCAACAGCCACAACCTCAGACAGACATTTCATGGCTTTTGTCCTGACAGCGATGGCACTTTCCCCAAGGACTCGCAAGATCTATTAAAAAAAAAGATACACACACACGTTGAACTCATCTTTTCTTCAGTTCAACAGTTTATCAGAGAATATCACATGAACAACATGGTATGAAAGATCTACAGATTATATTATTGAGCTGTTTTGACAAATTAAAAAGACAATAATATTCTAATCTTACCTGTGTTAAATAAATATCAAAGCTCTGGGCGAACGGCCTCATAGAGGCCAAATAACGCACAATCAGACAGGAGTCTTCATAGTCCACAGTGTCAGAGTTCATTCTGGAGAGACGAGAAAGAGGAAGAATTATATACAGCTACACAGTCAAACAACTTGAGACTTTAACAGTCTGTTGCCACAAAGAAGACACAGACACGACAGTCCGATCATGAAAGGTGAGAATAATCAAATGAGTTAGTAATGAGTACGTTGCTGAGACAGTCACACATCCTTACTTCAGTGTGGCGAAATGAGACGGCGTGGTCTTGATGATGTTGCGAAGGAACTTCTTGCGCCTCTCAGCACGCTGCATAATTTCACCCGTGGTCTCCATCTCCTTGGCATGTTGTGGTCCGTCCGATGAGTCGTCGTCCTTTGAATTCTGGGTCCGCATGGACTTCTCGGCCTCTGTGGTGGCGTCCCGAAACCACTGGGCGATGTAGAACTTTCTAGCAAACTAGAGAACAAAAAAGACTCACTGTCAGGTTCAGCTTAAATCAAAGACTGGCTAAATTAAATGCACACATAATATTGCCTTGCAGTATTACTAAAGTAAAAAGGTGACGAGGATTGTTTAGTAGGTAGAGCAGATCACAGCATGATTTATGGATTAAACTATAGGAATGGGCTTCTATATGTGGCTAAATGACCCATTTAAAAGTAATAAACTAAAAGTTTACTTTACCATGAACATACATTTCAGACGTTTAAAACTCCAACAGTGTTTGAAGTCAGCCTCATGTAAACTCACCACCAGTGAGGCGTCTGTCTCAGCGTTCTCTTCCAAGTAGTCCAGTAGAGCCTTCTGTAGCTGCTGGGTCTCATCGCTCCCTGGAGCCTATTTAATCAGAAAGAAAGGTCACAAAAGTCAAACACAAGTAAATTGCATGACACACTTTCTGCCATCCGACTTGTATTTGTCACAGTAAACATAGCCTTATGAGTTCGAGGGAAATAAAGGTCATTAACTATGGAGTTTCTTCTCTACCTCTTGTAGGATTCGATCAATCGATCTCTGGTCCATCTTGCTGGTGACTGCGTCCTTCCTCAGACGAGCAGCCACTGTGCCCAGGTAGTCTAGAGATGCTACTCTCAGAGCCATCTCTGTCTGCTTGTTACTGAACTGGTGAACCTGATGGGGACAGAAAAGGAAAGAAAGAACGTAAGGGAAGATGTGAGCAAGAAATGCACTGATGTGACATAGTTATCACGATACCCCATATTCTATCCCTGTATTAGTTAATCAAGAATAAATCCAAAGCCCAAAACTAGCATTATAGACAAGTCTTAAGGAAATGTACTTTAATGCTTAAAATGCAAAGAATAAGTACAAATTATGAGTGTAACCCTCCGAAATCCTCGTCTCTGTGTGAAAATAATCTTCTGTCTAAGGATGGTAAAGCTGTCCTCTGCAATAAATCGGGACCTTCTTTTCTCTGAAACACTTGAGCACAAATTGTTGTATCTGCAGTTATAATGAAGAGCTCTGTCATACTAACCAGTAGTCGACCAAGCAGACTGAGCAGCAGCTCTGCAGCCGGCCACTCTGGTTTGTTTACTGTCGAGAGCAGATCCTGGACAAAGTTCTCAAACAGCGGCCGGTAATCTTCTTCTCCCTGCTTGCTGCCACACCTGAGGGAGGGGAGAGAGGGAGAAAGGGAATGAAGGCAAGGGAGTGATAACAGTAACAAAGGGACTAGGGCTGCTTGATTAATGCTTAATTGTAATCAAATTTTAATCTCAATTACGATTTGGGCTTCCAACAATTATTTAAAAAAAAAAAAAAAAAGGTGTTATATATACTCCGTTTCGCAATGACGCTCTCGTTTTGTCCTGTGATATTAATCCAGTGCACCCCTTTCCCTCAGCAGTGACATTTTCCCCGCCCACACTCACTCGCCAGGCTCGCAGGCTGTCGTGGCATGTAGTTCAGTCGGAGCCAAGATGACGGAGAGAGAGACTTTGATAAGTAATTCCGTTGTTTGAAAACACTTCGGTTTCAAAGAGTCGGACGAGGAGCAGCAACAAATACTGTGCAAGATTTGTTGCACGGTGGTGTCTGCACCACAAAGTAACATGACCAATTTGTTTAATCACCTGAAGTTTAATCACAGAGTCGCCTATGACAGCCACGTACTGACAACAACAAACATCCGCAACAATTCTACAACTATTTTTTCTTTCATTAATACCGTCTATAAATATTACTTTGACATTAGGCGTTAAGGGGTTAGATCAGTACATGGCTGTCCGAGGCTTAACCCGGCACATACGGCTACACTTTCACCACAAGACGGTCTGGCTTGTTACGCACGACAGGGATGAGAGTGTTTGTTATCTTGATGAGCTGCTCTTGCTCGCTTACTCCAGGGAGGAAGCTTCGTTATAAACGGTTAAACATGTATCACATCTATCAAGCCTCAACTTCACAATAAACTGGTGGGACAAGCCCCCTCCCCATCCAGCTCATCATCTGTCGGCTATGTGACAGAATTGAAGTCCGTCAGGATGAGAGCGAAGCTCTGTGCAGCCGAGGGTGGAGGTGCAATCAGACACAAAACAAGAGCACATTGCACGGAGAAGAAAGACTTTATGGACGTGTTTGTGCTTGATTATCATTAATACAATATGATTTGGGAATCGGACCTTGAGACAGTGCAGAGCAGAAAGCGAAGCAATTCATGCGCAATTCATGGTGCTATTAGTGGCTGCAATCCATACTCAGTGTATTCATATGAACAGCAGCTCATACCGTTTTCACAACATTTTACACTTCCAACAGACAACAAACTTCACACCGCAAGTTCCCACAGACGTGGCCTATGACCAGTTCTTAGTTTATAATTGACAGAGCAGTGAGGCTACATTCCAGTGAGGAGCAGATGCGCCGACATCCACGTGCACTCAATGTCACACCAGAGGGGCTCCGTTATAATTCATTTATTCATTTTCAGTTGAATAATGTTAAGATAATAAGTTCAAGAGAATACACTGTGAAAGACCTTTCTTTTAAAGAAAAAAGTAAAATAAATGGTTGTTGTTTCAAAGTCAATGACTAATCGTTTTCAGTGATCTCAATTATTGACCGTAATAATGGTAATTACCTTTTTTGCCATAATCGAGCAGCCCTAAAAGGGACCATAATAAGGTGCCAAGGGCCACCAATGCCTCTACATTTTTCCGTGGCATTAGTCTGCGTGATATGCATGTAAATCATCATGCACTGAAGTGACAGAACAGCTTTAGTAGGATACAACTTTGTAACGCACATAGCATATTTGAAAGCATTTCAAAAAGGAATGGTAATTACTTTTTGAGGAAGACTGAGAGGAAGTTTTGTGCTGTTCTCATTGCCGTCTCATAAGAGTTGGTTATTAGAACATCTTGATCCACCTACAAAAAGGAAGAAAAGAAAACTTGTCAGCAAATTAAACGTCTATGTGTTAGTATAAATTGTCATTTTGCTTACACATATGGTCGTTTTGTGTGTCGGATTCTCTCCTACCTTGTCACACTCTTCAAAAATGTCCTTGTCATTGGGGAGGTGGACCACACACTGGATCAGCTGCAGCACCAGAGCTGTAACCATCTGGATGTACATCGGCTCTCCGTCCTTGTCTGAGCTGTTCAACCTAAAGACACAAGAGATCAGGAGGATACAGGGTTAAGGAACACATTTATACATCGGGCAACCTTTCACTCTGCCTCAATCAAGCTTCTTATTTGATGGTTTATCCCTGCAACACTTAATGGCTATAGATCAGTTGGAATTCATTTAAAAACAAATTACCGGAAATTCCTGAGGGAGCGTTTGCTGGTGGGCAGTCTGGCTAAAGATGTAAAGATCTCCTCCAGGATCAGCTGCCGATGCTTCTCATAACGTGAGAACACCTGGAGGTAGGAAGTAAAAGGCTGTTAGTCTCTACCATGACAGTTTTGTAGAACAGCTAAAAGACATGCAAGGACGGAGTGACCCAAAAAGATGCAGCAACTTTACATAAACACTGAGTTGAAGTAGATTTTTTGCGAGAAAAAACAAAGACTTACTGCTGTTACTAGTTTAATGGCGCACAGCTGCAGCTCACTGACATTCTCCACAAAGAACGGCGTGATCCCCATAGAAGAAACCTGAGGGAGAGAATGGCCTGAATCTTCGTCTGATACACTGGTAACTGCAGCCTAGCATTGTTTGAAAGCATGTATGGATTTTACCTGGAGGATGGTGGTGTCTGTCAGCAGCTGGATTTCAAGGAGCTCAGAGATGTTGCTGACAATGTCGCACACTTTGTTGTACAACATGATAATCACACGCTGCTTATGTGTGGAGCATTTAGCACGCTTTGCCTTGGAGCTCAACAGGCCACCTAGATGGACAAGATCAGCCCCGTTAAATCTTTCTCTTCAAGAATTTTTGATCATGAACCAGAATTTAACATGCTAACAAACACTTTCCATTTTTGTTAGTGAAATTAATTTAACTTATTACTTGGCAGGGACTCCTTTTTAGTGGCAGGGTTGTAAATCATAACAGTTTTAGACATTATCTAAATATATGTTCTCTTCTGCTGTGAAGTTTAGTTTATTGCAGCTAAAGCTCTATGCTTCAGCCCATAGCAGAGGTATGAAGTAAGAGTACCGTAATATTTGGTGTATAAGACGCACTTTTAATTCATTTTTTTCCATCTAATAATTGGGCTGCGTCCTATATACCAGTGTGACCAATATACCAGTATAAAATACAGATGTATGTTATTGTGTTACGGTATTTTGCCCAGATGATGTCGTTATACGGTAATTAAAGCGGTGACGTCACCACATTAAACCGTTTAACCGCTACAACGTCTGCTATTTACAAGAGTGTTTTAAGCGAGGAAAACTAACTTGATTGTTGCTAACGCTTCATCACGGACATGCACTGCCATGATCGCCGTTGCATCCGCCTCCCTCACAACAATCAACGTTACCGTAGGCTGCCAGCTACTGCTAGCTACAGCACCGCTAGCTAGCAGGACTGCAAACTTGACATGGCGAAAACAAATGGGAGGCTGTAATTTGTGGGTTTAAAATGTGTTTTAAATGCCAATAAACTAAAATAGTTTTGAAATAATACAAGTTATTTCAAAACTATTTTTATTATTTATTTATCCTATTTAACATGTTTTTATTAATAAATAGCTGTACATTTTTCCCTCTGGAATACCCCAAAAAACAGACTGCGTCTTATATTCCAGATCTTACGGTAAGTATTACCATGATTCTAAAAGATTCTCACACAATTAACCAAAACTCATCAATTTAGTTTTACTCTGACAGCTCAAAGCCCATGCTCCTACAAAATTCAAATAATCAAGCGTTATATAAAGCAGTATTTTTAATCCTCACCTCCATGTGGGTCCACTCTGTATACTGGGTCGTACTGTGGATACAGTGTGTTCTGAAGATGGAACTTGGTGTATTGTAGCACCCGCTCTATGACGTCCTCTATGTAGACAGCCTTCGGCATGTGCGTTGAGGTCATGATGTTAAGAGCTGTTAGACAGGCGTCTGCTGACTTTGTGACTCTCTCCATTATCAGGTCTCTCCAAAGTTTCTCTTCATCTTCAGCGTCGTGGTCCTGAGGTTAGAGAGGAAAAGAGTGCAAATTACATTTACAGAAATAAAACTCTACCTGAAGGCTGAAGGAATATAGTCATTCAAGCTAAGAAACCTTTTGCAGCATTTTACCGGTGCATATTATGCTGCCAGTGACAGTACATCTGGATATTTGTACATGGATTCTATATGGATTTATGCAGAATTAACATTTTAACACAAAGTGAGGAGGGAAGGGAGCTCACATGGTTCATTAGGGTGGAGAGCTTGGAACCATCCTGGATATTCTTTTCCAGTATGTTCAGCAGCTTCACCAGCTTGTCTGATGGGATCTAAAACAACAGAGACCATTATTTAGACGGGAATCTGAATCAGCATTACAACAGTCCAACTTAACACCAATATACTATACATTACCCTGCTGGAGATTCCCATGGCCTTAATCTTGGCAGACTCGCTGCCCAGCTCATTCAACTGGTGTTTACCAAGCAGCAGTTCCTGAGGTATCTCATCATCATCAGCTGTGAAAAACACACAACAGAAGATGACATTAAATCACAATTCAATAAAGCAGAGTTTCTGCTTCCATAAAAACCAACCACAGTGGCAGCTTGACAGCTGGTCAGCGCTGATATTTACCCATGGTAGTAAAATCCACGTCCTCCAGATTCTCCAATATGTTGTCAATGCTCGCCAAGAACCTCTTGAATGTGGACGAGTCCATCAGCTCCTCTTGGGTCAACTTGGGCTCATAGGCTTTTCGTTTCTTTTGCTTTTCCTTCATCTTCATTTTTCTGGCAACTGAGTGAGAGAAAGTTCATCATTCATGCGTGCCACATACCAAACACAGTTTTGTATTTTAAGCTTTTTCCTGAGTCCTCTATTTCGATTAGTACCAATAACCTCCAAAATCTCAAGTGGAATTACATTAAACTGTGAAGACCAAATTTTATGCAAAAGAACAAGCATGAATACCGACCTTCACTCATGCTGGGTGGTGGTGAGTCTTCCTCTGAGGAGTCTCGGTAACGGCTCCCTGAGCCCCGTCTGCTGTCCCGCTGCCCACTTTTTCGATGTTCCCCTGAACCACGGCGCTCTCTTTCTTCAAAGTCCCAGGCCCGGTCTTTGTCTCGTCGCTGCCTCTTCTTTGCAGCTGTAGATAAGAGACATTAATAAATTAAGCTCTGAAATCTAAAATAAACCTGTTACACCAAATAACACTACATTTTTATGCCGACAAGAATCAAATCATTTCACTCACACTCTCCGTTTGCGTCATATTCGTCATCCGAGCTGACCTCGGCATATTTGGGCTTCTCGTTTACAGTGCTTCGTTTTCTCTTGTTCATCTTTACCCGCTCACACAGGGGCATGGTCGACTCGATCTCTGCCAGCAGCTCTGGGGGCAGCTCCTTCAGGACTGCTGGGTCCATACCACCTGCAAATCCAACAGTAGCATTTACAGGTTATTTTAAAAGGTAAATTTCCTTTTTATAGTGCGCTGAAAACACAGCACGAGACAGTACAGCATGAGTGAAAAAGGGAAAGGAAAAAAGTGCTTCCAGTTTCAGAGTTGATTTGTTCTTACTTTTGCCAGACTTCCCTGAGGAGATCCTGTTCTTTCCAGACTTGCTGTGCCGGATGATCCTCTGGATCTGGTCGACAGAGAGCTTTTTTACAAGCACTACAGGCTTGGGCCTCTTCTCAAAGTCCTGCACCAAACCCAGCCTCTCCAGCTTGACCTTGGGCTGGCCCCACACTTGACTTTCAGTTGAACCACTGCCATCCGTATCACGTTTGATCTGAAAACAAAAGAATATATAAAAAGGAGTCAGAAAAGCCCGCTGAGATTTTAAAGATTTAGGTCTTCAAAAAGGCTTCAAAGAATCCACACTTTAAAGTTTTGGACAGAAAAAAAAAATGAGCTTGGTTCACAGAAAAGAAAAATCAAGTTAGATAATCAAATGTAAACAATGGATCAAACTGATTGACATGAGATTAGTGATTCTGATTGTTAGTTTCCAGTATAGTTATGATTACAAAGACTTAAAGGAATACTCCACTGTTTTTAAAAAAATATCTCCATAGCTTAAATTTTAGCTGTGGTGACCTTTACATTTACTGTCAACACTACAGTGCCGAGGCAACAACTCCACCCAAAAGTCGGTTGGGGTTGTTTCGACATGCCAACTGTGACAATATATTAGCAGTCCAAAATGTCTGTCAGAGTAGAACACTGCTGACAAAGACACAATACATACATCGTTCAGAAAACTGTCAAAAAAACAAAACAAAAAAAAAACTACATGTGCAACATGTTAATTGTTTAGGCTACAACAGTGTGAGATACTTGCAACCATTCCTAACGAGACAAAAGAATAACTAAAAAGCCATGAAAATGTCAATGATCAGGACAATTCAGTGCACTGACAATGTTTATCAAGTAGTCGTTTCAGCACTAATCAGGAGTTTATGGTTTTGGATTTTTGGCGCCTTTGTAAATGTTACAGTGAAATCTTACATTGTGGATAAAATGTATCAGGATGTAATTTAATCCACTGGATTCCAGCATGGGGAAGTCATACCTCCTTAGTCCATGACAACTAGCTTTTCCACAGCAAGATTTCCTACACACTTCAGTTGATGACATATACTTTTACAACTTCATCAAATCATTGCCTCGTCCTAGATGATAAAGACTACTGTAGTTTCATTTGATTCCCCCCGTCCTATGACCGTAGCCCCATAACTGATCAGTTGGAGACACTTTCCATTGTTCAGACGCTGCACAGCATGTTTAGTCCTACCAGGACAACTAGGGTCAGGTGTGGGTCAGTAACTATAAACTTTGATTGCTACTATAAATGGCTAGATGTGTATTCTTGTTCGCTTGGGTGCAAAAACTGACCACCAAACATTAGCTGTTAGCACGGCAAAGTAATACGTCACCGCACAGTTCTGCAGCAGGGGCATGGAACTGCATTTGGCTGGGGGTTGGGTCTCTGAACACTGCATTGACAATAGATATTGTTTGCAAGGATAAAACAAATAGAAGCTTTTTCATTCAATATTTTCTAGCTGCACGATGTTGATAGTGAGAGTTTCTGTAGATCATTTCCCACATGAAACATCCAAGGAACAGCAGTGGAGCATTTCTTTTAAGTTACTTGCTTTTGTTTACACACAGGACTAAAAACATATTAAAACAAAATAATTTCTTCTACTTTTCACAGATGGTAAGGAGTCGGTTAATGTGTTTTAAGACCAGTCCCAGGAATAAACAAAAGGCTTACTAACAGAAAACAAAAACAAAACAAGAGTGAGCAGTGGTGTGATTTGATTTTGTGAGATTGCAGGCAGTGACAGTTGAATGATTGGTAGGTGGGTAGATATTTGGTTTGGGTCGGCCCAGATCACCTTAGGGATCTGGAAGTTCTTCAGTGCGCCACTATGGCCTCCCAGGAGATGAGCAGGGAAAGAATCTGGAAGTTTAGCACCAGAAGCAGACGAGGCCGGTTTGGAACCATCTTGCCTATTGCCGCTCCGACCAGGGTCTCCAGAGGAAGAAGACCGGAAGCCAGACCTATCTCGATCACTTCGACAGCGCGAGTCGGGGGAGCGTCGGTCTCGACTACCAGTCTCGCTCCGATGCCTCCTATCTCTATCAGATTCTCTGTCCCTGTCTCGTCCGTGGTCCCCTCGGTTCGATGACTTCGGCGCGTCTCCCCGTCTGTCTGAGGACTTCTCGTCATGTCGGTGCTTCGATGAATCCCGACCCTCTCTCCTGTCATGTTTATCCACCCTGTTTTTAATGACTTCCGGCCGTCCATCTGGTTTCAACCGCAAAGCAGTGTCAGAACCTTCCACTGCAGCCGGCCCACTAGCTGGTTCTTCAGGCCAGCGTTGGGCCTCAAGGGCAGGAATAGGGGCAGCCAGACAGGGGTCGAGCTGGCCATCAGCTCGTCCCGCCTGCTGGAGGTCGATGCTCACCATGAGGGGAGGGCGGCTGGCACCGTTTCCAGCTGCGGTGGCCTCTTGTGGGGTCAGTTTGCCAGCATTGCCCCCTCCTGTTGATCCACTGCCCGGGGCACCTGTGGGTCCACCTGGTCCTCCTGCACCTGGCTCCAGCGGGAAAGAGTCCTGTTTTCTCTTCTTCAGAGGCTTATCTGTGAAGAGAGATGAGAAGATAAGTTTTAACTATTCGCTAGACAATTATCCCTTTACTGCTATTTAGTGATATCTTACACACCTTTATCTTGAACCTCCTTCGAGCACTTCTCACTAGCCGCCTCTCGTTCTATCCTTTCGATTTCAGCGATGGCATCCAGCTCTGCCTCATCGTAAGGGGAACTGGGAGGCTGGAGACCGCTGGCACCACCCGCTTGCATCTGCTGCTGTAGCCGTACTCCCAGATTTTGCTGGAGAACAGGCACCTGCTGAAAGCCCAGTTCTCCCTCCATGTTGTCAGAGTTCTGGTCCATTCCCGGCACACCCTCACCTGAGATAGAGAAAATACTTTAACATGGTTGTATTTAAAAAGGCTGATAGTTTCCAGTACTCCAAGGGTTCTTACTGACTTAATTAATTAGGGTTGAAACTGCAGGATAAAGTATACAGCATAATATAGTAATGGGATCTGGTTAATATTAAGCTGATCTAGAATATTTACTTACCTGGTGTATCGGACTCATTAGACTTGACCCTGGACAACTTGAGGGTTAGTTTTGTCGAGTCCTTGTTTGGAGAGCTTACAATATCGTACATATCTTTCTCCTCTTTCACCGCTGGGGCTTTCTTCCTCTGCTGGAGCTGCTGTTTCTGGTCAGGTCCTCCATCCCTTGGTGAGGGCGCATAGGGAGGCGGCGACTGCAGAATAAGCGGAGGACGAGAACCTGCTGTGAGGAAGCAAGAGAGAAGAATGTTATCCTCGGAGGCCACGTAAAAAGAAGGATGACGTGATGACAACTGTTGGTCCTGTCTCTACAGCTAAATAGCCGCTAAGGCTATTCAAACTTTTCTGATGCTGTAAAATTCAAATAATGTAAATTACAGAGACGAAAGCAGCTTTTCGCGAAATAAAAAAAGGTCATGCAGGGTGTATGCACTGTAGTGCCTCTTTTCTTTTAAGTGTCCTTACGTTTGGGCGTTCCTTCACTCCCTGCTGGAGAGCAACCAGACTGTGGAGACCTCAGAGGGAAAGAAGGATTCCTCATGGTGGAGTCACCCTCCTGGACAACGCACAGACAACACAGATGTAAGATACCAGGCAACTGCTCACTAGACTCGCAACCTAGCATTTGCTGCAAAATGTCCAATTTTGGTCAAACTGTCGCCAAAAAAGGGAGCAACCACTCCTGTGTGGGTATCTCTCCATTATAGTAACTCAACTTATCAGGAGACAGAAAGTAATGTATTCTGACAATGATGCCTGAAACACAATATTTGTTGTTTCTACCGCTGCTTAATGTCTTCCACTTTCTCTTTGGCATCCTCCCTCAAGGGGGGAAATTGAGAGATTCAACCTCAAAACCAGTGCCAATTTAGAAAATTACCAGTTGAACGTCCACACAGAGGATAAATCTGGAGGGAAAAAATCCATAATGAATCTAAAATGCACCCAACTGAAACCACACGCATACAGTATGTGGCTCAACAGGTTTTCTGTAGCTGGTTACTTACCATTACATAACCAACACAAGAGATGAAACTAGGATTATTTTTTCTCTGTAGCCTTCAGTGGTGTGTACAACCATTAACCAAATTCTATTGCAAAACAGATATTTATGATTTTAGCTGCACGTTTTTTCCAAATCTGAATTCTCACTGGCAGATTAAGTTTGCATGCAGTGACATCATATGCATGCCCTCCACGTGCTGCACAGAGTTTGTTTTGCCCTATAATACATATCTTCCAAAACATACCTAAAGAATTGTCACGTTTAAAAAATAGTCCCAACGACTGTTCCTTCAGAACAAGGTAAAAGGTATACATTCTAAACTGTGTCAATCCTACCTCGTTGCTCAGTCGGTGTACAATGTTCAGGTAGTCCTCAGTGCCGTGTCTTTCCGAGTGGTGGTTGGCAGCGTTTGCCATCTGCCCCGATACTTTGCCCTCATGGATGTTTCGTATACCGCCTGGAACCATGGGACTTGCCACAGAAACTGCGAGATAAAAAAGAAAGAAGTTATGAAAGAGGTCATTTGTTTAATCATCCATTAATGAGCAGTGTTTCCAACACGTAGACTTTCCTTGGGCAGGCTGCCATGGTATATTAACGTTCACTGAAGAATATTTGTCCAGAGATTTTAGTCTTTTTCTGGGTTTTTTCTTATCAGCCTGTGTGATCTATGCCAGTTAACACTGATTATTTTGTTTACAGTCTCAACTCGCTCTACCCCATGTGTACCTGTTGTGAGTAGTGACGACACACATGCTTTGCACAGAAACACACAAAGAGAGAGACAGCCCTGGTTTTTTAATATTAACCCACATATGCTGTTGTTTAAAAGCTTTTAAAGGAGATTCAGGTATATTTTTTTTTTACATATTTTAATTAAACTAAAATACCCCCACACTGATGATGTTATAATAACAATGGTGATCATGACAAAAATAATAAAATGTCTCCCTATACTGAAGATGCATAGAAAAATTGCTTATACAAAAAATATACACATTTACTGAAACAAGGATTATTGGAAAAATGTTTGCTTCAACTGCTTAAATTTGGCTTCAAAGCCAGGTTTCATAAACCCAAACAAAACTATGAAAGACGTAGAATATGTAATTAGACTGAATTTGCATGTTTTATTTTGTCTGTAAAGTGAAAACTTATTTTGGCTTTTAGCTGTTAACTTGATTTGGAAGCAGATGTCTGGTAAATCACTGCATGAAAAAATAAAACCTGTTCATCCAGTTATTGTTCAGATATTCTAGCAGAGAACTTGGAGTGTATAATTTAATGCAGCTGAGGAGGCACTCTAAATACAAAGCATCAACAGTTCAGCCAATTAGATTTAATTGTAGGAGCCCTATTGTCACAGTTGATATAAAATTGATTGTTCGATCTATTTATGTTTGGAGGGCATGAATTTTCTAGCCAAAGACCTGCCTATGTACACTAAACCATTATATCATAATATCCTTTAAAAACATCAGTCATGTTAAATATGCTGTCATCACTTAATAACAATAATAATAACAATTTTAGACTGTAAGATTCCCCAGTGAATAAACTGTTGTAATAAAAATGTAAACAATAAAACCACAAACCAACAATACACTTAATTTTTGAAAGATTAAATCAATCATACATAAAAGTTAGCTTATTTTTTTAAACTTATACAGCAATGCCAATGACATTAACATCTAAGCCACAAAGTCAAACTGGCCTACTAAAGCTATGTATTCAATAACAAACAATTAAATTTAACCATATATTACACAATGTTATTGTTAAATGCTATTCAGTATGGAACAACAGAATTGGGCCTTCTACAAAAAGAAGTATCCGTATTATTAAAACCCATTCAGTAAATCCCCATTCAAACATATGAATCAAAAGGGACACAAAAGCTGCTGTCAGTCTAAAAACAACCATTATGGCAATGAATCAATGGCTCACTTCAACAACAACTTTGCAAGGACAACAACATGATGTCCACAAAAACTAAAGTTGCTAATTACATTCAACCAACAATACAACACCAGCATGCCCGCGAGCAACAGCAGCCTCAGCCTTGCTCTGCTGCATTTTTTTTCAGCCTGACGCTCAGCTCAAATAATAACAGCTGATTATCCAAGACAGGCAAATCACTGTCAAATCTATACCGTTACATCTTCTGCACTTGTATTTTGGGATGCAATTTTTTACTTTTGGAAACGAAGAGAGTTTGCAATTCAATCGAAGACAGAGACTTAAAAACCAAAGTGTTATAGCCTGTAGATCTTCAAGACCCCTAACTATGTCTAGTGCAATGGTAGCAGAAAAAAACAACACATTTTGCAAAGCTGTTGCCAAGGGTCACAGAAAAACGTGTGCAACAACTGCAGCCGTTTATCACACAGTAAAACTTGGATTTATAAAGATAAGTTTGAAAAAGGTCAAAACATTTCCGCCCTCTCATGCATGAATTTGAGACATGCAACAGGCACACACACTCTCTCTCTCTCACCTTGTTGTATCTGTTGGTGTTGATTATAGCTGGGTGGTTGTTGGTGGGGATACTGCTGCTGTATATAACCCGGGGCAGGGCTCTGTGGAGTGTAAGGACTGGGTACTGGGCTGTTCTGTTGAATATACCGACTACTCGAACCAGTCTGGGGCGACACAAACCGGCTGCACATGGCGGAGGAGAGAACACACAGATAGACAGTTAGCAAGCATGTAGAATGAAGCTGCATGTTTAACCATAGGAAAACAAATATAACTCAACGACAAAATATTTGTATTGTTGTGTAATTAATCTATAATACTTCATATAAAACACAGAAAATCATCCATAAAACTAGATAAAGATATCAATATAGTGATGTAATTAAATTATTGAGGTTTTTAGTGTCATGAGACATTAGAGTCAGCAGCTGTACTCACCTCTGTGGATTGGGAGAAATTGCAGTCGGCTGGAAGTTAGCAGGCTGGGCAGGGCTATGCATGGAATTTTGGGTGATTTTGTACGGCGGTACCATCGGCTGCTGCATAACATCTGTTCAGAAATTAAACAATACAGGATATTAGTTTATTAATAGCAACACAAAACTTCTCTTTATGATTCTATGCTTTCATATCATTACTAGCAGATAGGTATCTCCGTACTTTTCTCCCTGAAGATGCCAGGGTTCCTGGCCAGCATGGTCTGCAGCAGCAGTGGTGCGTCTCCCTCTGGCTCATCGCTACCCAGGTTGTCCTTCAGCTCTCTGAAACACATGATAAACAATTTCAGTCAAAATACATTAACGCCTTGAAACCCCTTTTATTAATGCACTAAACAGGAATTTATCTACTTCTGTGCACTGAAACAAAAGTAACGCCTTTCAAGTTGAATGTCAAATAATAATAAAAAACAAAAATCTCTTGACTTGTTACTTTTAAAAATGTAGACAATTGTTATTACACACTCACATGTGCTCTGTGGACACCTGGTTGAGGCCATGGGCTAGCTGGGAGGCCAGATTCTCATCCCGACAGCCCAGTAGGCAGGTAACTTCCTCTGCGATCCTTCCATTGTAAAGGAGGCTCTTAGTGGTGGTGGCCGGGAGAGGGGAAGGGAGGGGCAGCTGGTTCAACACTGAGAGGAGAAGACAGATGATGGAGAGGACAGAGATGGGGAGGTTCCAAAACAAAAGAAGAGAGGAACAGGCAGGGCAAAGACAAGAGTGAGAAACAGCAGACATGTGGTAGTAGAAAAGAACAGAGAATAAGGTAGACAAAGCAGGAACCACAACATGAAATCACAATTGCTAATTTACATCTGTCCACACAGAATATTTCAGCTTGGCATTTCATACTGGAAACAGAGCTTGAACAAAAACTGTGACTGTGTGTTGGAACATGGCTGTGTGTCACTCACAGTCTGTGAGGCTAGCGATCCCAGCAAGAGTGGTAATGGGAACATGAGGCATATCCCCATTCATGCTGAAGGTGGGGGTGGGGGAGTGTGTTGATACACAGGTAGATCAGGGGGTCGATGGACGACACCCGTCCTCACATCTCCTGACACCTGGGACAGAGAAAGGTTGGGGAGAGAGCATGAGTGACGGACAGGAGAGGGATCAAGAAGAAAGGAACGAGTTGGTGGAGGAGAAAAAGCATTGATTGAAGAATGATGGTGAAAGAGGCAGAGGTAGGACAAAAATGAACAGAAGTGAAAATGATGATGAAACAATCTAAAACAATCAGACATGTGGAATTAAAATCACAGCGAAGGAAGAAACATGCTGTGTATACTGCCTTGTCCGCCCTGACGCTGATATTATGTTTTATATTTTGTGAGGCAAAAAGGGTACCTGCCGCATCATCTGTTTGCCACAAATAAAAGTCTTATTTGATCTTGTTAATCAACATAAACTGCCATGTTCTTTCCTCCATATTTAAGCAGGTTCTCTCCTTTTTGACGCTTATATATAGTACATTGTTATTCATTACAATAAATGTGTTATTATACTGGTAAAAAACCACAAGCAGCAACCTTGAAATGTTTGTGATTTATGCTATACTTTTTGAGAAGGCCATCCTTCAATTTCCATTTACTGACTGATGCTTATTTTGAGTCATTTAAATGCTGCATCACATTACTTAGATTTTCCTTATAGCAGATACACAACATACAGTAGCAATCGCAAAAACAGAAAGTAATGCATTCTCTGCAGGGAAAATATATTGTACACAACCAAACAATATTAACATTACAGTGTTTTAAAAGCTTTGCTTATTAGAAAAAAATATAAATTGGGCTTTGTTGGAAAAGGCATCTTGTTACTCATCTCATACATGAGTAACGATAGCGATACTTGTACGCATACTCTTACTTACGTAACAGAATTGAAATTATTTGAATAATACAACACCTTATTGTACTTCACTGAATGAGCCTTGGCAACACAGTAGATACTATAGCATGTGTTTGAACCAGCAGTCCTCTATTTTCTCTTCTCAACTTGATTTTTTAAAATTTTTACAATCTTTACAGGGCCATTACATTGTACTGAATATGAGTCTTTATGTTAAGACTACCAGAGAGGTCTATTCCCTTTCATTAATTTAAAAGCATAGGGCTCTTTGCTCGCAGCTTATTATAAAAGAGCTGCACAAATGAGGCCCTATGTAGCACTTAATTTGTCTTAAATCCCTTTGCTTGTTAGGTGTCCTTGACCTCTCAAGCAAGACTATACAGGAGGTCAAAGAAAAGCAGAGGGAAAGGCCAACTGCAATTTTCAGAATATCTAACACAGCTCACACTTTATGGATAACCTAATAACTATAACAAGCCAAAAGAAAGACAGTGCACGTCTCTCGTTAACTACATTACAGTCCATGACACAAAAATTATAATCTGTGTGTTAAAATATATTGTCGACATCAAATCAAAAACATTCAGTACATGCACTAGCATGAAATCCCTCTGAACATGCTATTTACATAAGAGCTTGCCTCAATTAATCAATTATTACTAATAATGAAAAGTCAATAATATTATCATTCATTCAAACCTTTTCGAAGAATTCTGTGCAGTCTCGGGTGGACTCACTGACATTTCAGATAAAAAGTCCTACTCCTTATATCTGTAGAAAGAGAACAGGGCCCTGCATCAGACTTTGTGACATAAAACTGCATTTTCTCATATTAGATAAGAAGCTCTGTACAGCATTGAACAAAAAAGATAGAGCACAATAATATTTACTATCTCATGTGCATTTTACATTTGCATTGTCCAACTCATTACTGCTATACAATCTTCAAACCAAGAATGCAACAGTATGCAGCTCTGTAGACCCTATGTGAAATACTTTTTAATTACTTCTAGGGAAATGCAACACTTGTTTAGCAACTTCTGCAAACTACTGATACCAAGCAAACCTGTAAACACAATGTTGCAACCAGACCTGAGTGGAAACCGATCACCGAGTTCAAATCGTAAATAGGAGGAACAGATATGGAACTGTTACGGAGGATCAACAGATGGATATTGTAAACATTACATTAGCAAACTGTAACGTTAGCATGCTCCGTCTATGTGCTCTTCCTCTATACGCAGGGGCTTGGCTGACAGCTGTGAGACTGACAGGCAGGAGGCAGCACAAAGGAACAGATGCACTGTGATGGTGGCGGCAGTAGTGGGGGGCTGCATCCTCTAGTAGCCAACAGCCACCGTATGCATCCTGCAAACTGCAGAACGCAAACAAACTATATTTGATGTGATAAAAAGCTAAAATATCCAAGACGCTGCTCACACCAAAAACGTGTCTATCAAACTCTGACAGTAAAGTGAGTACAGTGAGGGAAACGTAGCCTGTGCTCAGTCAGTCGTCAGTCAAAACATTTCAAAACAGGATAGCAACCAAAACTAACATTAGCCCTGCCAACGGCTCCAGCAAACTAACGCACAACGTTAGCATTCAAATTACACAAACTGATGGGAAACAAACAATTAACTAAGGTATAACTGACATTGGTAAATAGCTAAATGTTTATTTTACTCCGCTGAATTACCAGCTGCAGCCCGCTACTTGCGAACAAACCAACAACGTTACAAGAAGTTGACTGCCTGAATGTTTCGAGCTAACCGCGCAGCTAATGCTACCACCACAGAGAGCAGTTATAATCACAAACGCTACATACCTATCATTCGCTAACAACAATAGTCGTGTTTTAATAGCTAGCTAGTTAGGCTAACTAGCTCTAACTGTTGTTGGTTAGCTGCAAACGCTGCTCTCCGTTCAAATAAGGGGACGGCAATTCAAATAGTACAAGGAAGCGCTAATCGGGGGTTAATGGATGTTAGTCAATTTGCCTTGAGCTCGGCAAAACGCGATGGGTATGTGTGTGTGGTTGTAAATGCAACGGCACAGATTCTAATTCCGTGGCAACGGCCCAATCCTCGAGCTCGACAGATGACATCCAGTTGAGGCCGTGCGCCTCGGTGGAGCAAAAACACACCTAGCTAGCTTGGCTGGCTAGGTCGCTAGCTTCCGTTACCTCCCGGTCAACGATTAACGACGCCGTAGGTGGTCTTGCAGCAGAAGATTTTTTTATGTTATTTTTAATAATCTCATTTACAAAGTTTAGTTCCTAAAGAAAGATAGGTGATAATATTTACCTTCGGATGTTGCGTTCAAAGGGAGGGGAATGTTTTAGCTTGGTTTGTGTCCGTGTCCGTATCTCTAGCTCCCCCTTTCTTCTCTCTCGCAGCTCCTCCAGAAGGAACTCGACTGGCTGCCAGCTAGCTGCTGAGCTAGCTTGCTAGCTATCAACAATAATCCGGGTCGGACTGATTCGTTCTTCTTCCGTCACACAAGGGTGAATGTTTCAACCTACATTCATGGGGAAACATTCGTTCTTCGGAGTTTCAGTCGGTCTGCGCCGACATAAACAATGCGTGCAGCCAATTTCGACAATAAATGAGAAATATGACGATTGTTGCGATCATCAAGAGGCTCTCCTCTCGTAGAACAAAATGCCGACCGGAAGTTCTGCCGTCTGACTGACCAAAGATCTCAGGAGTGACTCCCTCCATCGGCGCCAAACAAAATGCCATGCGACATGTCGAGCTCGAGCCGCTAGAGAGAGCTGTAATACAAGTTTACATCCTCTGGTCCTCTGTTATTGTAACTATCAAATGTACATTCTGGTTTAGCGTTTGAAAAAAAAGTGTAAATAAAGACATTATTTACACAGTGGTGGAAAAAACGCTCAATTCTTTGACTTAGGTAAAACTAACCATATTACAGTGCAAAACTAATAGTATTAGTATTTGCATCAAAATGTACTTAAAGAGCAAAACAGTAAAAGTACGTAGCATACATAATAATGTTTATTGCATTATTGACTTAATAATTATTAATATTAATATTAATATGTGCGTTGCTTAGAAAGTGCAGTTTGCGTCTTACTATTTACTGGGAAGTAGCATGTGAATTTCATCAAGACCTCTGTAATGTTTTATCTTCATCCATGATGATATATAATCACTTATTAGTTGATTAATGGTTTTAATTTAAAGTCAAAATGTGCAAAGTATCTAGTAACTCAAGGTAAAAAATAAAATATTTCCCTTCGACTTCCAGTTGTGTACAAATAAAGTGGCATCATAGTGAAATAATAATTTATTATTATTATTATTATTATTAATTAATCTAAATATTTATTTATTATTAAATATGGTCACCTACAGTAGGCTACTTAAGCAAATTAGTTCTTAGTAACTTTAAACCACTGAATACACAAAACATTAGGCCTGAATTTCCTGGTGTTGAAAAAGCACTTGAAAAGAACAGATATAACTCCTCCACTGTATGCATTTTTGTCTTGTCTGGAGATGTTCATTAGGCATTAAAAGCCGGCCTCTGCTATGTTATTTTGTGAAGAGTTTAATGTAAGTTTGAGTGCACGTTTATAGTTTATAAAGTTTATAAAAGTTTATAAAATATCTCGAAATGTTCTTAAAGAAAGACAAATCGGCAATATGTAGACTACCTATGTGCTTAGAAAAAAAAAATGGATATCTTGACTTTTCTGTCTTGTTGCACAGCTCTCAAATAAGGAACATTTTCCAAATTCACAGACAGTTTTTTTTTTTCTGGCAGTGAAAAGTGTTTTAAAGGAGATCAGATCGCTGTTTGACCTGAAGGTGTCAGCACTGGCATTAGACAAACACAGGAAAACAAGAAGTGATCTTTCCTCCAGTACCAAAAATCTCATGGTGTTACCTCAACAAGGAAACCTCCTCCATCTACACACTTATCTGTTCAGTATTGTTCAGCATCCTACATCCAAGTTGGCAGCTCTTAAGTATGAATATGGGAAGTTCCCAGGGAGCTGCTCTGTAATGCCAATAAACAGGTGTGTTAAAGTCAAACAAGAACATCTACTCATTAACACATTGGCTTTGTTTAGAAGTGGTACCTCATATGACAAAAATGACAAATACAACACCACTGATTTATTTGTTTTATTCCAAAAAGATCCATGCAAGATAAAACTACAACAATTATTCCGTCGTGTGTGTTTTTGTTCTGACATATTCATGAGAGAAAAAGTCAGATCAAGAAAAAAAAATGCAAAGACAGCAACTGTAAACAAAGGAACTAATCCACTTCCTCGAGTGTTTAAAGGAAAACATTTGGTCCTCTAAATCAGCCAGTTCTGCGTTTTTAAAAGGAACTAGAGGGATTGTTAGTTTGATCATTAGCTTCGATAACAGCATGGTTACAGCATCTTTACATACGCAATCCTCAAGTAACCCTTTACAATTTAAATCTACAATTAATGTACACATTTATCTACATTTCTCTATACAAGTACAGTATATTCAGATGAATCTTCTATACAAAGCAACTTCTATGTATAATATTACACTTGTTATGTATAGCTCAAATGCTAAACATCACCTACAGATTCAAGCAAACTCAAATAAAAGATGGGGAATAAAGTGAAATCTTTAGGTTACTAGCATAACCCTGGTTCTCTGAGTCAATGTTTCACATTCAGTCCATTCCAATGTGATAGATATGAAACAAATGCTATGGAAGAGAACTCATTTACAACATGCATCCATATTAAATCAGATGAATTAGTGTTAGATTTTACTATCTAAAGACAACTGAACTGAAAAAATATACTTGCCTATATTCTATCAGAAAATGATATATTTCTAATCACAATTTTACCTTTTTTATATATAAAAAAAACTTCTTCTGAAATGTTAATGTTACAACCAAATCTTTTTTAGTTTCACGCCCATGTTAGAGGGCCTCCTTTTAAAACAGCAGTGTATTATTGTGCATGTTAACGATATTTTTGGGTATGGGTCGGTGTGATTTAACAAAATCATTCAGAAATTTGGAAGATGTATTTGGTGCCCGTCTTTTGGTTGAAATGTAATTAATGAAAATGCTACTTCAATGAGATTTATAGCAAATGTATATGTTAGCTACGGGAAGGCTGAATGCTTTTGGTTTGCCAGTCTAAATGATTGTTATGATTGATTTGTAACAAAAAACAATTAAGGCTTGACTGTTGCCAAAGTGTTCTGACATCTTTGTTTGCCCTTTAACAGCACTTATTGGTTTGTACAGTCCGGAGACAAAAGTATGTCCGTCTAAAGCTAAATGACATCATTCATTCATCCAGTTGAAGTCTGTACACAAAATCATAGAAAATAAAGCCACCGATGTCTATACAGAAGTTTGTAAATTCACAGCCCTTTTTCTCCCAAAGAAGGTGGCCTGGCCATAACACCCAGCACATTTCACATCAGTCTCCACACAGATTTTACACTTACGCATCTTTCTTATGCAACACCACTCTAAGAAAAAACAGCAACAACTTTAAAGCCAGAAAAAGCCTGTGCAATTATGGGCTGTAATCGGCTGCTGTGTTAAGACTCACGGCAATACTGGCCTCTAGTGGATGAGATCAGTCATCACAGTTCCGAGTGGCATTAGATATGGCCTGCAGGCCACAGACCACCAGGCTCTTGAGTAATTCATTCTTAATTGTAAACAGCTGCCAACCTTTGGCAGATACAAAGAGTACGTTTAGGAAGCATCGTAGCACAAACTCGAAAACTAGAAAAAAAAAAGAAACTAGAAAAACAAAGCAACATTGAACCATTTCAAGTCTGCAGTGTGTCAGGAAGGTCCACACTAGACCTCACACATGAAATTCATCTTGGCTGAAATGTATTCTAGCTGTAGATCAATTTAATTTGGAACATAGTTCAACACAATGGTTTTCCTAAGGATGTGACCACTGGCAAAAGCTTCCCCCCTACATCTTGGTCTCGCTGGCAACAGGCCTCTCATTCTCGTGCTCGTTCTCCTGGTTGATGAGCTGGTAGAGCTTCTTGTCTGCTTCCTCCACCACTGAGTTTCCAGCCTCTGGGTCCTTTTTCTGTAACTCGTGGCGAGACAGGTGTTCTACTATCCCAGCACCAATGGAGTCTCCGAGGACATTGGTGACTGTGCGCAATCGATCCCTTAAGAAAGACAGAGAGAAGATGATGACAGGAGGTCGGTAGTGGAAAGGGAAGATGAGACAAAACACAACAAGAGAAGAGAGACGAGGTTGAACAAGTCAAGAGAAAGAAGATGAGATGAGAACAGAGAGCAGTACAAAACAAGAGAAGAGAAATCAAGATAGGAGGGACAACAGGCAAGATGAAATAGGACATCACAAGACGAGAAAAAACACAAAAAGGAATAAGAAAAGAAAAGACAAAAGAGGAAAAAGCGACAAAACAAGACAAGAAAACAAAAGACACAATAAAACCAGACACAAAAGGTTAAAAAAACTAAAGAGAAGAGAGCATGAAGTATCAAACATTTCCATTGCAGACTTTAGAAATTAAATCCACCAAAAAGTCGTAAATGTGTGTTCACAAAAATATTAGAGAACTGGAGGCTTGGTTTTTTATTGCTGCAGGAAATCTTCAACCCACTTGAAACAAAGGCAGAAGAAGGATGTGAAGCTTTGCGCTGGGATTGGATGGCAACAGAATAAAAACCAGATGGATTGAGGGACATGGAATGTGAGGGGAATGTCTCTGGGAGTTGAGATTTGATCCTTTTTAACCCTTTAAAATCCACATGGGTCAAACTTGATTGAATTTATTCCAAACTATACTTGATTTTCTCACACTAAAACCCTCATTCCTCTATAAAGCCAATGTTTCATTTGCTTCAAATTATTTTTTATTTTAGATATCCTATAGACGATACTTACAGGAACCAATCAACGGCAATGATGAGTGTGATGTCATCAGTGGGCAAGCCTACCGACGTTAGCACTATCACCATTGTGACCAGTCCAGCCTGGGGGATTCCAGCTGCTCCAATGCTGGCTGCTGTTGCTGTGATACTGGAAGATGCGCAAAATAAGCAAATGTTGACAAGTTCGAATGGTCTAAAAATCAAATATTACAGTGCAGCTGTGACAAGCATGTCCCAGCATTGATCTCTCAATCATTCCTTGGTGATGGAAGAGAAGAGGGTCATAAATTCATTCCCTTGGCTGAAACATTATCCCACATCTTCCCAAATCAAAAACCAAGACTGGTGGTTAGAAAGTGATTTATAAGGCTGTTGCATGTGGTTTTGGTGCTTGGACATGCTTCAATGGGGTTAAGCGGTATTTCTTGCTATAATGAGAGACAAATGTTGGCCTAATAGTATTTTCTCACAGCAGGCAAACTTTTCCAAATCAAAACTCTTTGGGTCCATTTAGGTTGTTTAAAAAGACCTACAAGTTATAACTACTTATTGAATAAATGACGTTATGAATGCATTTTTAAAGACATTTAGATGAAATATAAGTTTACAGTGCGTCACGTACCTGATGGTGAGAATCTGTCCGAAGTTAAGGTCATAGTCGTTGACCTGAGCGATAAAGATGGCCGCCAGGGCTTCGTATAAAGCGGTGCCATCCATGTTTATGGTGGCGCCAACAGGAAGCACAAAACGGGTCACGCGCTTGTCCACCCCATTGTTTTCCTCCAGACATTTGAAAGTGATTGGCAATGTGGCAGAACTGAGAGGAAGAGGGAGAAGGGGAAAATTAACCTACATGTCTTCCTCTAGGTTACAGTAAATTTCTAAACTGCTTTAACACTGACCAGTTATTTCCTTTAATCAATCATTTTCATACCAGCACTTATCATCTGCAGAATCAGGGAGGCTGACTGCATACCAAAATCTGAAACCATTCACTGCAAACCAGCTTTGACTTAAAAAATGCCACAAAAAAATCTTGAAGAATGTTCACCAAAACCCGGGTAAACATTTGACAGTAATAAACTTTTATTGGGACATAATGAAAGCCATTATGGGACCATTTAGACATTCTTATTGGTTTGCAGTTGAAATTTGTTGGTTGCTAAAAGTATTGCTTTTATCCTTTCGTGTAAGTCTGTGAGATTTTAAGTTGGACCTCCAATCACATACCTCGAAGACGTTCCCAAGGCAGTGATGAGTGCTTGCAGAATGCCGGCGATGAACGCGAACGGGTTCTTTCTGGTGATGACGAAGTAGAGTGTTGGCAGGACAAAGATGGCGTGGATGAGGAGGCCACTGATGACGGTCACTGTGTACATTCCCAGCTGGCCGCCCATGGATGTGATGTCGTCCATCTCCACAATCTTACCCGCAATCAGGAACAGGATACCGATGGGGGCATACCTAAGGATCGGGGCGTGTTGTTCTGGTTATTATCAAAAGATCTGACACCTCTAAGATCTTCCATAGTGGTACTTACCACATGATGATGGCGACCAGCCTCATGATGGCTTCATTGAGACAGTCGAAGAAGTCCTTGAGGGGCTGTCCCTGTTCCCTCATGCTGCCGATGATCAGGCCGAAGCACATGGAGAACACCACCAGGCCCAGAGCGTTGACTCCGTTAACTGCCCCTGGCACTGGGATCATCTCCTCCCGGGTTATCTCATGGCTACCGTTCACAGCGAATAAGGTGTCATTCACTGTCATCGTCACATGGACCACTCTTTTGGCATACTGCGTCTTGAACTTAAAAAAAAGGGTCGGATATGATTAATACCTGGGGCAGTAAGATTTTATAAATACTTTTATAAAAGGAAACGTGGCCCTAAAGTCAAAATACTTTCAGGCACCTCTTTACAATAAAGTGTAGCATTTCAGAATGCAGTTGTTTATTAGTGCTTTTCAAGTTTTATGTATTACCATCTCTCAAAATGTCACAACCCTCACTGAAGAGGAATGAGGGAGTGAAAGTGGCACTGAGACAACGGCTTAGTTAACAACTCAACCATGTCAGGTGTAGCATGGGCAGCTAAAAATTGGCTCATTAGGTGCACATTAAAAGAATCCCATCCTTGTCTGAAATGATTACTGTAAAATGTTTTGCCAATTTTGAGAGCTTTGAGCAGAGATTGAGATAGCTAATAGAAATAACATGTAGAGTGTTTTATATCGACAGCAAATTCGGATAATTGCTGACAGTAAGACATTCGTTTTTTTGAGTTACAGAGTTCTCTAATACAATGGTTCTCAAAGTGGGGTCTTAGGACCCCTGGGGGTCCGCAAACCATAGCCTGGGGGTCCGCGAAATAATTATAATACATTTATAATAAATTATAAAATTGTGCTGTATCATTAAAAACTGTCAACAGATGAGGACCATTTGCGCCAATGAAACAAGCATATTGTGTTCATTACTCCCGCCCACGTTAGCTCTGGACCGAATGACAATGAACTGAACTGAACTGCGGCTGTCTTGCCGCTGTTAATTTTCTGAAAGCTTTTAAGATCAATTACTTAAAAATATAAATGCTGTCAAGTTGAGTCCACAACAATCGGATTCAAACGACCCTCTGTTTTAAAGTATGTAAGTGGTATTAACATGATTCAAATTGAAATGTTTTTCTGTTAATCACTATGAAACAGGTCTGAAGTATTCAGGTTATGTTTCACAATACAAATAGTTCCAACGGCATCTAAGAGTGCAGATGGAAGTAAGCATATGCTTAATCGGTGTTGACGATTATGAGGGGGTCCTTGGAATATGTTCTCCCCTGTAAGGACTCCCTCGACCCAAAAAGTTTGAGAACCCCTGCTCTAATAAGTAGCTGAAAGCCCACAGGAATAGTAATGGCAGATAAACATACAAAAGCAACATTACATAGAAACCATTTTAAAGGTTTTAAACAATTCTAATGTACTGATGATACAAATATAACACTTCATTAAAAGGCAGGACAGGGAAAGAGAAAGCTTGTGGTGGGAGGGTTACCTGTTTGGTGCAAGCCTCCACAAGGTTGGGGGGAAACATGTTCCTAGAAAAGACATCAAAAGAGTTACATTTTTGTTAGATATAAAAATGTTTGATTAACCAGAAATGCCCGTTGCTAAGTAAACAGAAAAACTACATGCATGGTGTAAAATAACAGGGCATCTCAAAGGCCTAGTGATTCTTAAGTATACTTAAAAAGGCCTCTCCCAGTTAGGACAGCTCCATCTGAGTTTTCACTATCAACAGGAGCAATAAATCAGGGTGTATGATTATATTTTTGTCGACAGATTTTTTTGTTGGTGAGTTTGGTTGTTCAAGGTACATAAATGAGTGTTCAGGTACCTGATGAGGTCAAGGAAGGCGTCAGCGGGGCTGACCTGCTCGATCTGCTGCTGCTTGGTGAACTCATCCTTGGATCCTTTTCCAGGGTGAATGATGAGCACCATGACGATGCCGATGAACACAGCGATGACCGTCGTGGTGGTATAGTAGATCACCGCCCTCATACCCATTTTACCAGAAGCACGGCTGTCCAGAGCCGCCATACCTGAAAAGGACACATCATGTTGACTTACGTGTGTCAGCAGCACAGGGTTTATCCTCCAAAGAGTTTCCCAAACAAGGATTTATCCACAGGTATCTGCTTTCTCATCAGTAGCATGGATTTATATTCCAAACAGTTCCTGTAGAGGGAGCAGTAGTGCTTTAAGCAGCTACATGTGGCATCATGTAAATATGAATATGCACTAATTCTATTGCCAAGTGTTCTGTTTCAGTCGTTCATTCCCTTTGAAATTACACACACTTGGCTTTCTCTGACATTTTATTTGCTTAACATTTGCTTAAATATTGATTAATTGTGTTTCTCAAATAGAGTGCAATAATCTCACTGTGTGGTTAATTAAAACTACTGTTCCTGACTGTCTTTGATGATGTTTTTGTCGACGGAAAATTCAACCCTATCATTTTGTAGTGAAGTAGCCGCATGACCTCAGAATCTCCATAGATGTGTCACTAACTTCAGTCCCTGTGAGTATACTGTAAGCCTGGGAAAAGCTGCTGTAATTACAGGTAGAATACCTTCATCTGGATTATCTGCCGAACTATCTGTGACAACAAAGAGCAGCAAGAAACACAATCTGACTGTGACCTTTACTGGTGGAAAAACAACACCTACTGTAGAGCACCCAGGGGAGGCTCTACCACACAACATCTGCTTACATATTCATACGCAGATCATTTATTAGAAAATAAACATGGCAGAGAAAGTTCTCACTCAAAAAGCTTCACTTGAAAGTCGGCGTCTTTTGAGTTTTTATTTGCTCAAACTACAGTGCTCCATGCCCCCGTGTGTGTGACGTTAGTTTGTTGTGAACACAAAGAGCAGCAGACATGTTGGTTACAGTTTAACAGACTGGCCTCAACTGAATATTTTTGTTGTGAAAGAAAAACATACAACCAAGATGTATCTGTATTTTAAAACATGTTGCGCTGAAAGTATAAAGTAGCTACCAAAATGAAACACGTCAAGGCCATTCGATAAGTAAAAAACTGCTGCAACATTCCTGTGAGGAATGCTATCTAATTCACCGCCTCAAATATGTGGTGAGTTTGTATTTACATGCTTGCCAAAAAGCTACAAATACATTGCAGGTTGCACAATTGTTAAACCTCTGCTGCAGCCGGGGGGCTAAACTGTCCTCTGCAGCTCTAATGGCATTAAGCAGACTTTGTGGGGATGAGGGTGGTAAAAAGAAATACAGCCATTGGAAACAGACAAGCTGGAAACAGACAAGCCGCCTCAATGGGCCTGACAGTGTGGTGTATTTTCAAAGTGTCAGGTCCTATTATGGCCATTATCTCCATTCAGAGCCGGACAAGGCAAAGCGGGCTTTGTGCGTCGGGAGATGTATGTGTTCCTTTCAAACGTGTGTGTGTGTGTGTGTGCATGGGTGTACCTACTGCCCCTGCTTTGGCCCTCTCTGTTCCTCTTGTCTCAACATGCCCAGGACTTAGGCCTTTATCCAATTCTTTTTGATCCTCATCCTCCCCTCCAAATTCTTCACCTCCTCTCTCCACCTCCCCTCCATCCCCTACCTCTTGTCTCAGGGTGCCCCCTGGTCCCCCTCCCCTGACCCCCTCCTCTCTTCTTCTTGCACGCTGATCTTATTGCTGCAATCCTCCTTTCATAGCCACCCTTATCCTCCCCAACCATCCCCCCTTTCTCCTCCTGCTCTCCTCCTTTTCCTTTTCTGACAGCCCTGGGAAAACTTGTTGACTTAGTCAGCCCCGCACGCACACAATGATCCCCGGCCTGTTGTCTGGGCAACGACGGACGCAGCTTCACCAATTCCATCCTTTCAAAAGAAGCGAGAATGAAGGAGAGCAGGGAGAATGACTTTCTTTCTCTCTTCATCAAACACAAAAGTAAAGGGCTGCTTTAAGGGGGGAAAGTTGAAGCACAGGACATGGCAACTGCAAGAGGTCTGTCCGGAGGGCAATTAACCTTCGTGGTCGCCGGGCAAAGACTGACTCACAGTTCTAGGAAAAGTTTACCTGAAGGCCTGAAGCCTGAAAGTATTTCCACATGTCAGTATGCTGTTTAAAAGTTTAGAGTTGTTACAGAGCTGTTCGTAAACCTGTTGTAATTGGTTCCTGCCTCTCAAATGTGCTGATTGAATGCTTTTTCTTTCGATTATATTATACTGAACTTCTTTGAATATTGCCGTGCAGAAGTCGGACCAAACCGAACATCTCATTTTGGCCTCTAGGATGTTGTCATCTGCTTTTTTCACTAAATATGATATTTTAATATCATATATTAAATGGTGCAGCAATTGATTGATAGAAATGACTGTTATTGTAGTCCAACATTAGCGCAACAATTACAATTCAGTTGGAAAGCTAATTTATCTTCAGGCTATAGTTAACAGTCTTTAGTCTATGACAAAATGTACTCAAGGCACTGCTTTACTCGACTCATGTTGATGAACTCTGTGCTACTTTTTGGGAGGTGCAGAGATGGAGATTAAAGCATGAGTCAAGTTTTCATACACTTGCTTCTTAGTTACATATTTCTAATTTCTTTATTCTTATAGCGCTCGAAATTTCAGGCAAAGATGGTGTATTACACTTTGCTAAATGCTACACTTTTTCTTAGGTTGCTCTAAAGGAATCCATAATTAAAGATATTGTATAATTTAAATAAGGTTTTACAAGCAGCACATATAGTAAAATTACAGCAGATAATTATATAGATGTCGTTTCAACTGGACACTCTCCAATAACAATGTGACTATAATTTGACACTTTAAGGGGTCGTTCAGGAAGAACTTTTATTTTGAAATATTGTAGCAGCTACTTACATCCTTTTAAAAGTTGTTGGTAACGATCAATGAATCAACTATTTTTTGTAACTTCTTTATTTATCACACTGACTCACAAAGAATCTGAAACACTCCTCCATCCTCCTCTTTTGCTGTTGTAACTCCTGGTTTTCCCTGCGACTCCCTCCTCCTCCTACATCAGACCCGAGCTCCCCTTCCAGTGACCTCCTCCGTAATCATCCTCCTCTCCCTCTTTGTACAGCCCCTCATCCCCTCTCCCTGTCCAGACCCTTCTTGGCCCTGTAAAATACTCTGCGGTAGACTCTCGGCTCAACTAATAAAATCCAAAATGCCTGAATTAAAAATGTTGAGTGATTATTTCAGATTTGTTTGTATTGGTTGAGAGATCTAGAAAAACATGCTTGAGGATAAAAAGTATCAATGAGGACATTGCAGTTATCTGCTCCAACATCTTGTGACTCTTGATCCTCACTTGGCTTCATTTCCTTCCTTCCAAGGCCCCTTGGCTGCGCTCATACGTTCTGATTCCCAGTTCAACCTCACTTTAAGAGGCTGGATTGGAAAAATTCAGAGGCTAGTCCCTTTTAAAAGGGCCAGTCCATTTCATGTACAAGCACAATTCAGCCTTCAGAGCGTGACAGTCAGTTTGCACAGGGGCCCTGTGTTTGCGGAAAAGGAGTCATAGAGGAGCTAAACTCTTGTGCTCTAAAATATGTCACCCCCAGAGTCATCATGTAAAGGAATCACTGAATTTGACAACATAAAGTGTCAGCCCCTTGTTTTACTTTTTAACTAAAGTCATATGTCCAACCAAAATCGGGAAAACCACACAGGAGAAATAAGCCACTCAGTAGCCGAAGTTGAGTCAAATTTCTCATAAACTTGAGGAGCACAGCTGTGATGCAGGTGTTCAAAAAGAGTGAGTTGTAATATGAGAAAGTGCATGTGTATGTGTGTGTCCGCACAATGCGCCGGTGTGTGTTTGTGTGTGTGTGTGTGTGTGTGTGTGTGTTTTGGCAAATAGAAAGTTTCTCTTGTTACTATTGCTGCTGTGACCTTTGACCTCAGCGTACTCTAATAAAGTGCCTTTGAGAAGCTCAGAGTGGGCTTATGGGATACTCCAGAGGAGAGGAGGCTGTGAGGGAGACTCTGGAGCACACATGTCTGCACTGGATCAGAAGCAAATTTGAGGAAGGTCAAAGTGGTTTGTAAGAGTACAACTGTCCGCATTTATACTCTACTAAAGCGCTGTAAGACTGTAAGACACGTATTATTTGTACACTCAATTGCGGATATAATTCTGTCATGAAGGCGTTTATTTGCATTCATTATTGCTGACAGATCATGTCAACCTAAGAGCACATTCTGTGCTGACTTTACCACAGCTATCTGACATGTCAAGAAAATTGATAACCAGTACATTTGTGGAGATAACATTCATTCAGTCATTTATTTTATTTTATTTGTTTTAGAATGTGTGTTTCACAAAATGTATGTCACCTGCATGATGGAGTTTTGTTGCAAACATGCAGATTGGTGCATTTATTTGCTTTCTGTGTGCAGCTCTGTGGCTCATAGAAGTCTATTTAAATGGTACGGTTGCAGACAAAAGACATTAAAGTAGGCTAATGTAAGCTACAATGTATATCTAATAACTGAAAATAAACAAATCCGAACATGATATGCGCTGTAAGTGACAATCTTTGCTTTCAGGAGGATGGAAAAAGCCATTTATTTTCCTAATCTGAATACTAGCACCTAATATTACATCAGATCACCCGGATAAGAGCACACAAACACACACATAAAAAAAAGAGCTTGTGATCGATGGCGTGGCTACAGAACAGCACTCTTTGTTGGTTTCCACATGTTGTAGCTGCGGTCATGTGACATGATGTCAGAGGATGCTGATGTTACGCCCTGCTGCAGCACAAAGCAGGTTATTATCGGACAACGCGTCCCTGTCATCCCCCCAGGAGACTGGCTTCTTGCCCCGTCAGTCACCGCTCAGAGACTGGACATTTGGTCCCCAGCATGACCCGCCTACACTTGCCGGTCAGTGCTGCTGACCTCACATTCTTCTTAACTTTATCTTTATTTTTACTTTCACAAGTCCTTGATAACAACCCCATGGGGCCATTTCCTCTGAAAGAAAACATCCCTGCGTGTCTGACTGGATTTAAGCACCATATCAACAGTGACGAATGAAGTCACTACATCCCTGGATTAGAGCTGAAAACCTCAGTGTCATATGTTTGTGTTACTACATCAAGGCCCAAATACACGAGAGCAAAAAGGTTCAAACTTACTGAAACCACAAATAAATCCACACATTCTGAATTACTTATTCAGTTCAATCACAATAACGTAACAACTGCTGTGGTCATGTTGTACCAAGATCCAGATATGAAGCATGTGATTACGACCCGTACTGTAAGTTTCCAAACATATCTCTCCCTTTCTGTGTTTCTCTCTCGCTCATGAGGTCATCCTAACCCCGTCATCCACTGGGCCCAAAACCAACAAACAGCGTCGGCTGAACAAACAGCAGGCTCACTCTGCCACTCATGAGATCCACGTTGGTCAGTGGAGCCACAAACAACAAACAGCCTCACACTGGAATGAACAATTTACACAGAAAACACAAGCCACCTGAAAAACAATGGACTTAAGCCTCATTAAAAACAGAGTCTGAGAGTGGACCTATTTTTTTCACGTGTGTTCAAACTGATGGGCCCAACTTGTGGCAATCAGACACAGTATTAAGGGACACATTAGTATAAGGTGGGTGGGTTTTTGTCAGGGGGGTATCTATTTCTAAGATTTCTATCATTTCAAAAAATCAAAAGAAAGAAAGATGTAAACAGAAATGGTGCCATTGGGTGTTGGCGTTTTTTGTGATATTAGGAGAGTGCTGAGCGTGGTACAAAGCTGTTTGATATAAATTTAGAACACAACAAAGTCACACAGGCGTGAACTGTGAGTCTACGCTGTTTGTGCTTATTTTAGGTACCTGAGGTACATTTGAGCTAAAAATAGCAAATGACAACGGAGCATTTATCAACCGTAATGATAACAACCATGTGAGATGCTGTGCATAAGCAGTGGGTGTTGTCATATTTACTTAGTCACTTCTTTTAGATTAATATGAGTAATATTTGAGCTGACTTATCACTGACTAAAAAGAAAATGATCAGTGAAAATTGAAGAAACACCAGTGAAATCCTGCTGTGTTACTATTTATAATATAATGTAACGCTGGGAATAAGTTCCTGTTTATGTTGCTGTTGTTTTGCAGTTGTTTGTTGAACGAGGTGTCCGCCCTAGTGGATATTTGGCTGAGAAGTAGTTCCGAGGGAGGGAAGAGGGAGTTAGGTAAGAATTAGGTGGTGCTTTTCGACAGCAGGAACGTTCCCCACATTTTGATAGCAGGAATCAAGGTCTAAATTTAGTTCCGAGGTCATCGATTTTCCGACTGAAAAGTCCCTGCTCTGGGGGTAGTACTTTCCAAAGATCCAGCAACTTTCAGGGCGGGGCCTGCAGTGCTGATCTTTTCTGATTGGTCGAGTATTCGCAGCGTTTTTTTTCACCCGGCATGTTTAAAAGACTGCAGCTGCAAGCTCACTGTTATCATCGTGCTTAGAGATTGTTAACTCCATGCTAACAGGCTAGTGTCGTACAAATGATGATACCGGCCCGTTCGTCGCGTTTTATGCCATCGTCTTTGTTGTATGGCCTTCATCTTCTTCTTACCGCCACCTACCGGACTGGAGGTGTAGTGCAGTTACTTTTATTGCTTCTCCATACGTCATTGGCCTGATTTGCATAATCTTCCTGGGAATTTAGGCCGCTGTGGAAACACAGACGACAATAGGCCACAGGAACCATTTAGTTCCTTGAAGAGAAGTTCCTGGAACTAAAAGTTCCTTTTGGTGGAAAAGCACCTCTTGTGATAAAGCTATAATTAAGAGGAGATAGGTGTGCTGGGGAGGGGAAGACACCTGTAGAGCAAGCAAGAGCTAAGTGAGAAAAGAGTTAGCCAACTCGTTTGTTGTTTTTCCGGGGACACCACAACTCAAACTCGGGTTAGCTGTGGCTGCGGCGAGGGAATGAATCTGGGCTCTGTTGAGCTAGCAACGCACATCGCACATCCTCCATCTGTGTATCTACCCCACAACGCTACAGTAATATAAATAGATGATAATAAACTAATTAATATGATGGGAGATGCATGTGTAGCTGTTAGTCCCTAAAATTGCCTGACGTTCATACCTGTGATGAGACTGGAAACCAGCAGGGGCAGCACGAGCATCTGCAGCATCCTCATCAGCAGCTCTCCAGGAAAAGAGAAGAACTTCACTTCACGGTAAGACATTTTGTAAGGCCGCAGGGCGAATCCCAGGATTATGCCTACAGAGAGGATCACATATATAACCCGAAGACATAATTAGGACATTTCAAGAGAGTGAGATATCAGTAAAATAGTGCTAAAATATCACCTGGAAGCTGAAACATCATCTTTTTAAGAGATGTCAACCTTGCAGCATCCTGATAAAGAAAATCGCTTGTGTGTCTTCACATTTTCACAAATAAAACACAGTGGACTCTAAGGGATGGTTTGGGGGAGACGTGGGGATATACAGATTAAGGTCAAAGCATGTAATAACAAGCTGAAGCTGCTGCGAATTATTGCATTGTGCAATAATGTTCATGGGGGAACACTGGTTACGATTCTTCATTTTCATTTATTCATTTGTCATCATGCACCGACTGGTCTTAAATGGATTAACTTCTTAACGTTTTTTTGTCCGCTGCAGCAATAAACCTCCCACTATCCCAGGTGGCTCAACCAGCAGCTCTATGTGAAGAATACCCTGATATAACAATCAATCACATGTGTTTGTCGTGGCATGGTGTAACTCTAGCAGGGCTGCAGATGTGCAGGAGGTGGGTGGGCCGGGCTCACTTCCTACAGAGAGGGGCTCAAAGGTTAATGGCAAGATGTCAAGGGTCAGCTACGGGGTCGGATGAAAGCCGATCGGCTAAGTTCAATCTGAGTTTCCTTTATCCATTCATCCGGTGGGTTTGTTTCGATTCTTTCCCGTCTTCCGTTCTGCACCGTGGGTGTTGCTCACAACAGATTGATGGATTGTTGGGGTGATTGAGAAAATCTGGAGCCCTCTTCTTTACAGGATTGAATGGAGGGGGGTAAAGTGGTGATAGAGGAACAAAGTCTCTTACCAATAATGTGTCTAAATAGTGTGTTAAGTGCAAACATCCCAAATAAAACAATCTCACTTACCAATAATGACAGCAGCCACAGTAAAGATCACAAAGGCATTCCTTATGAAGCATCCTTTCACATCGTTTTTGGAGATGTTCTCCACTCTCTTCTTGGCCTGCAGTGACCGGGATCGGATCCCGGCTCGGATCTGTTGGAGACCGCTCCGGCTTCTCTGCGGGTCCTCCCCGTTGCTCTGAGTCATATCTGCCGCTGGCCTCAAACGTCCTATAAAGTTGTTGGAACTTGAAGTCCAATTAACTGTGTGGGATCACCTCAAAGGTGCGGCAGATGCTCTTGTTACTTGTTGCTCTTCTGCCTCGCTGTCGCACCTCCTCTTTGGTTAGAAGTGTCCTGACTGAGAAGGGAGGACGTATCCTGTCAATTGAGCTAAAACAAATATTAGAGGTAGACAACAACTCACTTTAAGCTCAGTCAGATAATAAAGAATTAAATATTAAGCATCTATTTGAACTTTGGCGCTCATCCTGGCTCGGCTTTAAATTGTTAAATATACAATAAACAGCTCAAACAAAGCGGATTAAAGTCTCAACCTCTTTGACAGATTGAAAATGAATGAACAGTAATGACAGTAATAGTCATGCAAAACCCCCTCTGAAAAATGTGCAATAAAAAATACAATATTTTAAGTCCTCTGTGCTGTGTTACAAGAGTGAAGAGCACATGAGTTGCACTAGCGGCTGTAACGGCATGCAGACTTCCTCCTATGTACACTCTAGTAACTACAACACACGTGTGCAGTCTGGCTCTACTGGTTAGATACTCATTCACAGACACACACACACACACACACAAACACATACAGTAACTAGTGAAACGTTTCAATGCATTTGCACACACATTAAATGGTGAAATACTAAGATAGAAGTTGTTTCTGTACCTTTTAGCTTGAGCAATAACTTCCTCTGCAGTAATGTCTCTGTGCTTTCAGGGGGAAAGTTCTGGTTTTAAAGCTCGGTCAGTGTGAGAGGGACAGAGGATCTCTTTGGCTGCGAGCTGGTCGGTGTGATCAACCAGCAATGAGGAGCGAGAGAGGAGAGGAAGAGGAGAGGGGAGGAGAAAGGAAAGGAGGGACCAGGCGACGAGGATTGAGGGAATAAAAGAGGCAGTGAGAGAATGGAGGCGGTGCTATAGTAGAAGAAAAACTAGACACAGTGAGTGCTTGTGGGGAGGTGAGGCGGGAGCTAAAAAAGTGAAGTAATTTGGAGGAGGGAGGGTGCTTTTCAGACAGAGGGGAGCTTGAGGAATAATGAGCTTTCCGAGCAGGAAAAAGGAGAAAGGACCTTCTTGTTTCTTCTGTCCCTCTCAGGCTTCCTTTCAAATGGTTTTTCACGCTTGATAAGTCCAACCTGATTGGAGATTCCTGCGGTGCGTGAGTCAACAGAGGCACAAAGGACACACATCCATCAAGAAAATATGGAAGTGGATTAGCCGTTCATTCATTTCTTTTGGCACATGTCCAACCAACACACTCATCAATCAATCTCACTTTGTGTCCTTCTGCTGCAGTTTAGTGCAGTAAACATTGACACCATACAAAGTCCACTTTTTGCATGTGAAGGTCTTTGGTTTGTTGGGCTAAACAGAGCGGGTAAATATTTACCTAGTGCCAATAGAGCAACTGGTGATCGGCAATTTTTGGCTGTGAAAAAAACAACCTGTGGTTACAGTGGTTGGTGTTTTAAGGTTTGTGTTAGTCTGTGCTGCGTGGTAGCTACACAGTGCCAAATTACCCTTAATTACTATCCTTTCGCAGAAGAATTTGCAGTTTGGCATGTGTGATGTGTTTGACGCTGAGGGTGTGTACGGAAAGATGTGTGTGAAAGTGGGTTAATGTGTCTGAAAAAAAAAGAGTGGGGCAGAGCTGAAGGCATCCTTTCTGACACCACGGGAATCCGTGTTTGGCAAGGGAGGTTGTGAAATGTTTCAGCAGTCAGTCGGTCTACGCACACACACACACTCTCACATACACCTTACATCATGCTTTATATGACCTCAGCTGATTTAAATAACCTCTGACTGTATTTTTTTATACTAGAAAGCAGAATATTTTGAAGAATAATAACGCCAGCACATGTTTACGAGGAGTTTAAAATATATTCGAGCCAACTCTTACCAGGTATTTCAAGTTTCCATCCAGATAGTTGGGATTTGCTGACTGTTACTGCAACCTACTGCTGACTGAGACGCATTACTGAAACTATCTTGATGGAGCAACAGTGGGAATGAGTCTGATCCCTTAAATCCTGATATTGACTACACTAGCCCTGATTTTAAATGTCCCATTCTGACAGTCTTCTCAAATGATATTTGATGGGGTACCATGGATTGTTTTTGCACAACCAGGCATAGAGGAACCTTTCAATGAATAAAATATTAACATAAAGGTATGTAAGCTTGAATCCAAAGGCAGTTAATCCAAGCAGAAGTAGACAATAATCTAATGGTTAACAAAAAACAGGGCTGGGCAACAAATACGTAGGCTGGTGGCCTGGATGTCGGAGGTGTAGACATGGCAGGTCTTGGAAGGAAGCCATGAAGGCTGAACCTCTTTTGAGGATTGCCTTGAAGCTCATAAAAGAGATGTTGAGGGCGGGGGTGTTGGCTAAGCTGCCCTGGTAGGAGGACCTGAGGGCGTTTCAATAAGTAGGGAGGGTATTGAGAAGGGCGGCCAGGAGACTTGAGGCTGGAGACCCGATGCTTTAAGGTCCTGCAGGTTGGGTCAGAGTGGTGGACCAGTGGCCAGTCTGGGTGGTGGATAACTCTTGGTTGGATGTTGGCGCAGAAAACAAATTGATCATCTATATGGGGCATCATTTGGTGTGGCCGACTGATAAAATTGAAATTGGCTCCTCAACTGCTCCATTGAAAGCACATAGGGTTCGTGAGATAAAGGATAGCTGTATTCACTTTCTAATGAGCCCTATGTAAATTAGATACAGTGTAGATACATGATAGGCTCCAGATAGTTAGGATAGGGCTTGCTGGATCCTGGGAGGGGTCTTGCTGATTCCTGTCATTCAGGTTTTGGCTTGCCAGCTTAAGGCTAGCTGATTAGGAGGCTGGCTCGAGGTCTGCAGGCTGCAAATTGGGCCACCAAGATCTCAGTCTTGTTGCTAGCTGTAAGCAAATCAGGCAAGGTGAGGGTGAACTGTGAGGGTGCCAGGAGGGTCCATGGAAGCAGTGGAGGTCTGGGAGCTGAAACTGTTGATGCATGGGAGGCTGGAATGACCCGCTTAGAAGAAACAGGATGCAGGGGTTAGTACACACCTTCCGATTTAAGATTGCCACTTTTTTTTTTTTTTCCCATTATGAGTACTCCAGATACTTCAGGATGTCTGGTTCCTCACTTGTGAAAAAACACTTAGTCACCCAAACTTAATCCAAGAAACTGGTCGGCGGGTGATTGTCTGCTGACAGGCCAGACCAGACTGTAACAAGTCAGAGCAGATCACAGATTTTGATTGTAAAACAATGATATGTAGGCTTAGCAGGCAAAGGCCAAGCAAGTCCAAACAAGAGTAGCTTAGAATCCACAGGTTAACAGGAATTAGTGATTAAAGGTGCATGCAGGGAAGCAGGTGCAGAATCAGGTTCAGGTTCAGGAAGAGGCTTAATCACAAAGGCACTACTAATCTGTCAGCTGGGGACTGGGGCAATGGGCTGGTATATAAGTTATTGGAGAATGTTAAACAGGTGAGAAAGAGGAAGTTGGAGTCGGATAACCAGGATTGTTGAGAAAGTCTGAGGGCATCTGGTGGACAGGTGGAAAATGACAATGACTGAAGAATGTCATAGAAATGCTGGGGCCTGGGGAAATGACTTAAGTGGTTGTTAAAAACAATGGAGGCAGCCATTGTGACAAATCACTTTGGTGGTCCCCTAACATTTCCTCATGTGTCACAAGCAGGTTAGCACACTGCAGATCATGTGTTTGCAATCAGAGAGCAAATGGTTACTGAGTGAAATCATTGTTCAAAAATAGGACAAAGTTGTGGTTCCTCTGAGATGCTTGGATAACATTTATTAGCTTTGAACAAATAGGCAATTACTGCCTGAATTGCAGGGAGTCTAATAAAAAAAGTTTTTTTGTGCGTTGGACTGTAAATTCACTTTTAGAGTTGTATTTAGTCTACCATTATTACAGATTTCCTGATCAGAGACAATACAGTAGATGTAACAGTCGCATTAACTCGATAACAGAACATATTAGGAGACGATTTAATGTGTCACAAAACATAAGCTGCTGCAATTCCGTAAATACTTAAACTCCCTGCGTTGACAACAATGTTCTAAAGTGTTAACTTCTCTTATCACGAGTCACATTGCAAAGGAAGGAGTATGATTACAAAGTGTGCTAAGATAGTTGGCTGGGTCTTCTATTATTTGCAGGGAGGTGGTGGGTGGTTAATCCACAGCTGGGGAGCATGACGCTAAATGACATCACAAATTGTTCCTGCTGGTGCAATTTTCACAAGCAATGATGCCAGAGCAGTAAAACATTCCTTATATGTCCATTTTTGAGGTTGTTGTTTATATTGATAGTGAATTAGACTGTATTATATTGAAACCATGGGGCTGGGTAAAACATAACAAACATCTCCCCATTTAACGGAACCTATTTCAACCACTGCAAGTAAAACCTTCAAAAATAAACATTTAAGTAAATGAACACCTCTCTGACAGTGTCAGTGCATTTACAGTTTGGTGCAAGAGTGCAGAGACGTTTGGGATTATAAATAGCAGTAACGTTCTTCACATCAGCTGATCTACAGTGGCTGGGACGCAGACAATATTAGTCAAATATCATTATGGATGAAGTTAGTAAGTGTTACCACAGGTCCCTCCTCTCTATCACGTATCTTTTCTTTTGTAAATAATTGAGGAAGATTTTTCTCCCCATATGATGCAGTCATTGTTTAACTGCATTAACTTTTTATGTCCTTCATCTGAATTGCTTGGTTTGTTTGCTTCAGTGAAAATGTTAACGCTTCACCATATTGTTAAATCCTCCCTGGCCATTGTGTGCTTGTGACTCCACATTGTGACATGCCTAATCGCTGCCTTCCCCATCGACCTCAGCTCATCTGGAAACCTTTAAATCAGGATCCCACAATTCCTCACCCTCACCGCAGCGACCCACATGGCATGCGTCTCACAGCGATCCCGACAAGCAACAACAGACAACAGCCTCCTTTGTCTTCAGCGGTCAAAGCAAAGGGATCGGCTGATGGGGTCAGCTGAAGAGCCGAACTTAAAATTGAAGAAAGGAAACGAGGAGCGTTGAACCAGCCGTAAAACATGCAGAAACAAGAGAGAAACAGGTGATGGTGACACATCGCCATGGATGCTGGGTGGAAAATGTGTCACCTTTGGACTGCGTTTGTGTGTGTTCTTGTGTTAATCACATTGTAGGCACTAAAAATCATTCATCATGGGAACTCAACTCCCATATTAAGACAAAAAAACTCTTGTCCTCGCAACACTGAAGTCCCCCTGCACTCTTATCTGTGACAAGATAAAGGCATTTCTCTGTGTTCACATTAAATGATTCATTTGAAACCTGCTGTCTCGATAAGGGTTAGATAAAAACATCAACACCACTCTCATATCTGTACGGTTAAAATAAAGCTACTGCAGGCAAACTGCTGGCTAGCTTAGCTTAGCATAAAGACTGGAAACAAGGGTAAAGATTAGCATGGCTCGGCCCAAAAGTAACAAGTTTCTACCAGCAAATCTTGCGCTCATAGATGAACACTTTTTAAAAATGTCATTTGCAAAGGTAAGTGTAATCTTGATTCATTTCAGTTAGAAAAGGGAACTTTTATATTCATAGCATTTCCTGATCCTTGAATATGGGACTAGAGCGGATGATTTATTTGGGCTGAAGTCAGAGGGAGGCATGTAGAGGCTATGTTTAAAGTTAAAGTAAGTCTTTTAGGAATTAAATTAAATCGATGCATTATCCTCCTAATCTATGCATCAGTGATTTATTTCTTTTTTGCATCATTTTTTGTTTAAAATATAAAAAAAAATAGTTTCACTGCAGCATCATTTTCCTCCTCACACCCACCCCACAATAGATCAAGTAACTTCTCCCCTCTTACATAACAATTTATGACTTGAGGAGGCTGCAGAGCTTCGAACACTCGAGTCTGGTCTCAGTTCTGTTAAATAGATCAGTGGAGGAATGTGGAACAAAATGGATTTCTGTTTTTCCATCCTTATGTGACGATCTGTTTGTTCATTGTTGACCATAGGAGTCTTTAACAGTCTCGCGTGTTCTGCTGGGAGTGGCTGAAAATAATCAGATCAGGTAAAAACATCAAACTATGGGAAATGTGCTGCTTGTTTGGCTTTCTTTTTATGCCCCTAAAAGAGGAGATAATCATTCACCATTGTTGCATCCCTCATCAAATTACATAAACATGATATTTAGGCTGTTTTTTTTATCAGAAAGTGAAGAAAACAAGGCTGATAGTTTGCCCATCAACGCCCTGATGCACTGCTTCTACTATAACTAAAGGATATGACATCATCAGCAACCTTTAGGTTTACTATAAAAGACCTGGAGTCAAAAACACACAAACTTTCCCTCTCTCATACACACACATGCACATTTATCACACAAACACACACAGGCCGTACCCTCAGTCTCAGCACCACTGAGTGTGTGTAACTCTAGCAGGCCGGGCTCTCCTACAAGGCCCGTCGTTTCAGATGGGAGTGGTCCCATCCCAGGGGGCTGATGTATCCAGGACAGGTTATAAGATCTGCGCTCTACAGTGGCCCTCTTGGGACACACAGAACTGGGGCCACTTTGTTCGCCAGCGTTATTGTGCACGAGGATTTCCCATGGATCAAATGTTGCAGACTTCAAACCCAGGGGTCTCAGCGCACTCGTAGCCGTTGTTCAATGAGCACGATGGGAGACGAGGCCGTTCACACACCATTTCTCACTGATCTGAATAAGGCCACGCTGGACCTGGTCCCAGCGGTTCGCCGTCTGGATGTGGAGAGGGGAGGGGAGTGCTGGTGGTGCTGGGGGGGGAGGAGAGGGGTAAGAACACTTAGGCTGCTGCACTCTGAGGAGAAGGACGGTGAGTGAAGCAGCGGAAGAGACAGAGGAAGTCTAGACACTCAGTAAGAGCAGCAGAGTGGGCTCAGAGTTTACTGCACAGGAAGACAGACTTCCCCTGCTCATTCATAAGGAATCCCCTCTGTTCCACACCTCACACTTTATAGTGACAGTCTACAGTGGTGGAAACTAACAAAGGATATTTACTCATGTACTATACATAATAAGCAATTTTGGAGTGCTTCTTGTTTAGAAGATTTACTCCAATTATTTATCCAAAAGCATGATTTTAAAAAATGATTTATGATGTTAAACTAGATTGTTATGGAACCCAGCTCTTTGTAAACTATGAATGTATGTAGAGTTACAACATGCAAGAAACTTTTTGTATGTACTTTTGCATGCATGCAAGCAGTATGTCGGTATGCATGCCTGTGTGCACACACAATAGAAAGCCCTATTGTAAACATATGTATACTGTGTCCACATATACAAACTGTTTGAACACATGTGCTCAAGTCGAGAGCTGTGTGTGTGCGTGCCAGAACACCCTGGAAGACGAGAAAATGTAGTTTAATAAAAAGACAATTTTTATATTCAATACAGAAATAAATGTTATCTAGCTTTCACTTTAACTGCTCCATTAAGCAACAAATACTTGTTATATTTCATGTTTTATGAGTCCTGTGGTGAAGGTTAAATGATTTAAGAAGCCTACTAAATAAAGGAAGCTATTGCCGTACTTGATCAGACTTTCATTGTTGTGAAACCAGTCCTCTGCCCAACAGAAAAGTCAGCTCCCTCGTATTACAAACTGAATATTGTTGTGGGTTTTGCTACTTTTTACTAAAAGATCGAGGAAGGATATTCTAGAAAAGATCTGAGAAATCCTCCTGTCACTTCCTGTATACCTCCTTCCTGGTTGGCACGCTAGATGTTGATTGGTTGTAGTATAAATATCTGGTTGCCTTGCATGGTGCAGTGAAAATACCTTTATTGGGTTCAACTGCGTGTTTGCTACTTGTCGTAGCCTTGTAACTAATATAGCACATGGCCTTTGGTACAAGCAGATATGTAGACCAAGATGGGATCTTTGGGGCATCCCTGAGAACATTTTTAGCATCAAACACTTCATGTCCTGCACTCTAGTGAAAGTCTGGAGCCTCCTCTGCATTGATTTGTTGTGTATTTGTGTTGTGTTCTAGCTGTTCATCTTTTATATTTGCGTGCAGTGGTGTACTCAGGCTGTTTGAGGGGCAGGGGCAAAAAAAAGGGGCACCCGGCATATGCCATATCAGCGCGCATAAAGTTGTGTATAGCATTTTTAGCTATAACGGGCATACTCTGAGGGGACATTGTCTCACATATAGGAGTGTGCGGAGGCCAACTATTTTTCCAACATGTATCATTCATCCACCTGAATACGCCACTCTTTGGATGTTTTTAGCCAGGTGGACAATTGCATGTGTTCTAAACATTGAGGTGAACATGTCTCCTGCAGCCCGTGTATATTTCATCCCTCTGAAACATACACCAATGGGTGTGAGGTTTGACATTCCCTAAATCTCTGTGCCCTGTGGTGCCAAGGGGAGTGACCAGAAACCTGACCAAGTCTTTGTTAAAGATGTGTTTGAGACTCTCACAGATTCAAACATCCTTTCTTATTTTGTATCAGAAAGAAGTCCATATTTCTATAAAGAAAAGATGAAAGTGATTAATGACTGTAAAATAAAAACGGTAGGTAACAATAGCATGAAGGAGAATCAGCTGGTATCTCACTTCACTCCACCTTTGAGCTCTATGGGTTACCTTCTTCAGATGAACAGCTGGAAAGTGACTTTTTCACTTGTTGTTGTTCTCAAGTTTTCTCCTCCTCCTCTTATATATTTATAAAGTGTCATTTGAATTCTGGGGATAAAAATACAGTGTGACTCATCACCCTCTTCCTCAGCAGCAGCAGCAGCAGCGGCGGCAGCATCTAAGGCATACTGGTATTAGATATTGTGTCAGGATACAAAGTCATATGTATATGCACTTTGTTGTTAGTTATTTAGACAGTACATTTTTTGTAGTTATGCCCTTATATTCAATTCATTTGTCCTACCCCTAATAAAAAAATGCATTTAATTTTGACTATTTTTTTAATTTAAATGTCTAAATAAAAATTACACAAAAAACTGATAACTATACCTTCAAAGCCCTTCATGAATGTAGGATTTATTAGGACTGTTGCATTAGACTGCTTTACTTTTATCTAGGTGTACTTCACTAATATCAATAATGTTTTCCCACTTCCCTGATGATCTATGTACTCGCTTTTAAGAACAACTACATTACCTCCATCTAGTGGTGACAACTGTAAAACAAGCTCCCAAAATACTGAGTTCAAACGCTCGTTAGTTTACATTTTACCTTGAGGACCAGCTAACATAATGACAGAACTGGAACACGCCGTACTGTTTTGAGGACCATCTCTTAGTTTCTCTTTAACAGCTTCACACATGCGCAGATTTTTTCGGACATTAATTCAAGTCTCGGCCAACAGTTTGCATGCCTACATGTCCATGTATCCTCCCACAGTTCAATAATTCACTAATTCAGATTCAGTGAAATACAAACTATAGCTGAGTTAGATTAATGATCATAAACAGGATCAAACTATATTCTATAATAAATAAGGTACTAAATCTCACTCACACAGGTTTATCAATGAGCACGCTGAGGACTAAATTAAGGGTTCTTAATTATACTGTGAATAATTCTACATCCTATTCCAGTAATCCCAGAGAGAGAGAGAGAGAGAGAGAGAGAGAGAGGGTTAAGATGAGAATGCAGGGTGACAGATGGCCTCACTAAGCACCTGCCAGTGCTGACAGGTTGCAGTAACAGTCTGAATCGGGGCAAGTAGATGAGCTCTGCAGAAGCAAGACGGAGGCACAGCAACAGAGACACAGTCGGAGCAATCAGAGATCAGACCAACAAAGAAACATGGTGGATTTATCTGCTTTTTGGTGTTGACCCTGACCTGATAAAATAACCAGATGGAGTTGATGGAGAATTTCTTCGAGGACTGGCCAGAGTCTCTGGACGTGTTTGGCTCAGTGTGGATGGATGCACTGGGTATGTCCAGAGCGGTTGAAAACTGGTCTCCTTGTCTGAATCTGGTAGAAAATCTGTTTCTGGACCTGCTGAACCACGTGGACTTCTTACTGGAAAGCAGAGCTGTGTGCTTCAACGTACTGGGCCCCCTGTACGCTGACGACCCATATATGTGGATGTTCATCCACGACTGAGATGGACTGAAGACGTTTTTCCTTTTTTTAATTGTTTGCTTAAAACATTAAGATCAAGAGGTAAATCAAAAGTCCTCCACCATAACCAATGCTTTTATTTTGAAGCACAGAGGGTTCACTTTTAAGTTGCATCTGAATCAGCAATTCATCAACATATAAGCAATCATCTGTAAAGCTTCATGTGTGTTTGGCTGCTTGTAACAATTTGAAGATTTCCTTTGTATAAATAGGTTTCTCTGTGTGTTCAAATTATCTCTGAATTCATGAAACTTAATCATGCATATCAGGGAAAAACTCTCTGCACATTTGTGTCATATCAAGATCTAATGTGTGTGTGAATCTGAATGAGAAGAAAACCTAAATCAATATTTTATTCCATTGCAAATAAATGTCACAGTTAAGAAACATGTTCAGTTACAGTCTGACTTCATGGCTGTCGATGAGTATGGATTTATCTTAATATTAATCTATCAACAAATTTACACATGATGTCCTATAACCATATATTAGAAAACAGATTTCTCCTTCTCCCAACATGTCTCAGGAAAAGAACCTTCTTACCATTTAAATATATTATATTAAGAACTACTCTGTTGTCTTCTCTTTATTTGTTGTTTGTACTGCGCACTGTCGCCTTTACACTAATGAATTTCCTCATTTGTAATTAAAACTATTTAGATTTTTTTTAATCAAATTCTCTTGATAAAAAAATCATTTTATATTTTTCCGAGATCACTAGATGATAATGGAGAACATAAAAATAAGTGTCTTATTAATTTGATCGGCCTCCAAGATCCCTGTCAAGATGCCATATGCATGCTGTCTTGGCATCCTGTTCTCTGATAATGGATAACAGGTTAGTTTTCTTGTATTCATTCAAGTTGTTTTCTGAAGACAAAAAAAAAAAAGTATTGACAGCACAGCCACACTTAGCTTCCATACAGTTGACTGTTTTTCAGTATTACACAATATGGATGTCTTTAAACACATTAGGGCCCTCAAGTCGTGGTAATTTTTTTTCACTGATTTTATTGGAGAGCATACTGGTCGGTACATAGGACACCCTTTATCCTTAAACATTTTATTTCAATGTTAACTTTTACATTTGTGTAAGCCTTATATATTGACATTGAAATGTAGTTTTTCAACAGTTTTATATCTTCTGGCTCACCTAGTAGTCTACATATTGCAGGTTATAAAATATCGCTATAAGGCTACGCTATGATATTGTATTGTTGTATTGTATTGAGTATTTTTTCCCTTACATTTTTAATAAGCCTATATATTACCGTATAACAAATTAATAATGTCTACAATGAGCATATTTTTTGTTATCTATTTTATGTGTCAATGTCACAACAGCAATATGTTTTTTTGCGTGTAAGTGAGCGTATCATATCGCCTACAATACCCAGAACGCTTTGCTGCATCCGAGAGCGCGTGTTCATTGGCTGTTGCGTAATGTAGTTTCAAAGGTTGTGTACATTTGTCGGGAACATAATGTGACAGCGAATTCATTCAGTTTTCTGCTTTACAAGCTTCAGACTGAAAGAAGAACTGAAAAGGTAAGAATAATTGCGGCTCTGCTTCCTGTAATCACGGACTCTTTGTTTAACCGACGAAATCTCAACCGACGATTTGGGACCAATAATCCGAGACCACAGTAGGCTGTGGTAAACAGGAGGACTAGCTTTGTTTTTCACTGGGTATTCAACACGACCCCAGTGCAGAATGATAGACATGGTGAAATAAGTAGGCTAGTTAGACCTCTAATCAACGGTAGTATGAAAATTATATAGCAATTTAATGGATGCTAGAGAAACAAATTGGAAAATATTTCTATAAGCTGATAATAGTAGCTACAATTTTGTCAGCGTCAGCATCAGTAGATGAGGGCAACTGTCAGTGTACAGGCACATAATTGTTTGTTTACATATATATTATCTGTAATTACAACATATTCTTTATCATATAGATTTATGAACCACTGCCAGTGTTTTAGCAAACTCACGTTTAATGTATGTAGGCCGACATGATAAACTTTAATGGGCCTAAGACTGAGTCCTGAGAATCCCACAAGTAACCTTCAATAATTGTGAATTAAAAATTTTTTAGGTTTGGACTTATTTTAACATGTCATTGAGGAAGCTGCTTAACCAGGGGTGTGTACCCTGTCTTGTTCTATATAGAAGTGTGAGAGAAAAGGAACAGGTCTGTCAAAACAAGTTACACGTCAATCTCAAGCTGCTCACTCCCCCCTTTACATACCACTCTAATTGCTGTACATTTTTTAGTGTTAGGGTCAACCTGTCCATCCTGTTATCCAGAAGATAACAGCTGATATCCAGTCTGTTTGCAGTTTGTCCAATGAGGTTCTCTCTCTCTCTCTCCAGTCTGTCATCATGACTTCTTGACGTCTGTCTCTTCATTCATCGCTATGAGTGGTGCTGTGCTGGCTGTCGTGGTCGTAGTAGTCTTCCTCTTGGCCCTCTACCTCCTCCAGCGATATGGAGATTTACGGAAGCAGCAGCGGATGGTCCTGTTGGGGACGCTGCTGGCCTGGTACCTCTGCTTCCTAATCGTCTTTATCCTACCCCTTGATGTCAGCACGGTATGAAACCACTTCAGCTCTTTTTACTTGCTTTCGTAGCCATAGTTACGTGGATGTTTTCAGGATCAAAACAGGATAAACAGGATGTGAGTGTGTGTGTATTTGTGATTAATCTGTGTCTGAGTTAGTTTTAGCTGTGTTTTATATACACTGAACCATTGTAATGTGATGAATAAATGTTGATTATGATGATGATGATGATTATGATTATGATTATGTGTGTTTTCCTAACTGTGTAAACTCTACCCTTTTTTAGACCATCTATAAGCAGTGCATACTCGACATTGCAAACCACCACCCTACTCCTGTAACTCTAGCAAGACAGGCTAATCAAACAGATGAAAACTTCTCTGTTTACCCAACTGTCAGGTAAGTAAGATAATGTTTGATTTACTGCCACTAAGGCCACAGTTTGCTCACCATAAGGCGATCTTTTTCTCCAAGTTGTGTGCCAAGACCATCCAACATGATACACATTTTAATCTTTTGGTTAATAAAGTGTGATTTCCAAGATTTCCAATGTGCTCCATGGCTGCAGATCACATACACCTTTAATGGGATTACATTTGGGCTTTATTCTCAGCGGCTTGCTATATGCACTCAAGTCTTTGAACCTTTTTGTAGGTTTGATGTATTCAAACTGTGTGTGTGTTAGATAATCAATGACACTACATCAACAGAAATAGAGAAGAACCTGGTGCACTCAGTGGCTGCATCATTTTAAATATTACACTGTTTGATTTGAGTGTCATGAAAGTGTAAACCTACAATCGATTTTGAACTTTTCAATTGTTTGGGTTTCAAACAACCATATGCAATATTGACCGAAAGGGCTTGTTTATCCAAATTGCAGTTAAACATGTTTTCTTGCTTATCTCATATCAAGCCATGCAGAGAGTATTTGTCAGACACAGTGAAGTTGGATGAATTTAAGTGCTCAAGATTTCCAACTGTTGAGACACCATGTGTTAGCATCCACTAAGACACTGTGGTAGACGGCTATTCATTTCACTGAGGATCAAACTGGGCTTAATGCCTTTGTATGAATATGTGTTTGTGTGTGTGTTTGTGTTACAGCATACCACAAGCTTGTGTGAAGCCATGGAGTTACATCCCAGATGGCATCCTCCCAGTGTTCTGGAGAGTTGTTTACTGGACCTCCCAGTTTCTTACTTGGTAAAAATCCTACCCTGTCCTTTAACTGCTGTATGTTCCACCTTTTGTTATTAAGAGAATTGGGTTTGGTTATACTGACTCTCTTCTGTGTGCGTTTGTCTGTGTATACAGGCTGCTGTTACCCTTCATGCAGTCGTATGCACGGGCGGGAGCTTTCTCCAGAGTTGGGAAGATTAAAACAGCTCTTATTGAAAATGCTCTCTATTATGGCACCTACCTCCTTATCTTCATCTCTCTGCTCATCTACTTGGTCACTCACCCTAAGTGGCAACTCACGTGGTAAGTCAAACCTGCCTCAATTCAGAAAATATTGGATGACACCTAATGATGCTTAAAAAAAGAAAAAAGTAAGACTTATGGATTAAAGTTGTATTATGTTGATATACATTTGTAGTAAATGTGTTAAACTTTTGCAGGACGGAGCTCCAGACTATCGGCATTACTGCTGCCAACACCTGGGGTCTCTTCCTGCTGGTGCTGTTGCTAGGCTACGGCCTGGTGGAGATTCCGCGTTCTTATTGGCTCTCATCCTCTCATGGATACCTGCTGGCTAAAGCCTACTTCAAGGCAGCAAAGATGGCTACTGAGAAGGCAGAGGCTGAGGAGAACCTAGCAGACGTTATGGAGGTGAGTTTTCTGAAACACTTCTGTGCCATAAGAGTTTGCAGCAGGTCCATAATCTTTAGAGAATATTTTTACGTATAAAAGTCAAAACTAATTTTGGTTTAACTAAATCAATATATCACCAGTTTGGCTTTGTCTGGCTTTATTTTAACTTTAACAAGAACAATAATATTTCTTATAATCAGGAAGTGGCAGGTGTCCATCAATCGGTCAGGTACAGCCACGGTCTCAGGAGGTGTGTTGACACCATTTTGACAAAGGTGAGAAATTCATTATGTGTCTTGTTCATTAGACTTTTTTTATGTGCACATCCAAAGTTTATTGTTGCATTAACAGTTTTAACAGTCCTGTTCTGTGCCTTTCTGATTGAGTTTCCTGTCATTTCAGTGTCCCAGTGAGTACCAAGAGGAGATGGGAAGAGATGTGGAAAGCTCTGCTGCTGAACAGAATGTCCTTCCCACCAAAGGAGGCCTAATTAAGCTTCATAAAAAAGTAATTGTTTTTCTGATCATTGTACTGTGATTTTAAAGGGAAAAATATGACATGTAAATGTTGATCATAATCCTATGCCCTCTGTTGTGTGTTTGTGTTCCAGGTGATCTCTGCAGTGCAGAGACACAGGCAGGCTCAGGTTCGGTGGACTATCTTGTTAGATCAGGCCTTCCATCTTGAAGATGTTGCTAAAGGCCAGAGCAGCCCGGTCCGACAAGTCATCCACAGCTTTCCCTCAGGACATCACCAAAGCTGGATCCACAGGTTCATCTACACTCCTGCTGTGGGTGAGTTCAGCGATTAAATCTCATTTTCAAATAGATCGATTTATGTGCAAATGAAGGTATTTCTAAATGAGTATTTCCTATTAGTAAGTTAGGCTTGAATTACTCCTCCACATTTAGGTGAGAAACTTTGTTCTTTACTAGACTTTTATTAGCCTGCTCATGTTTGTGACTTTTTAAATACATTTTCCACCAATGGTTTAATTGTGATCCTGAATGCTGCTACTTTTTCATTCTCCCCTTTCTGGCCTGCAAAACAAACCAAACAATCTTTAAACTAACATGATGTTCAGGCCTTAGTGTTAAAATAGACTTTACATCTTAAAAGTTAAGTAAATAACTGTTGATTTATGAATCTATGCCTGCAGTTAGTGTCATATTTGGACTTGTGCATGTAACTAAATTTGTACTTATGCATCTGTGTGTTTTGCGCGCGCACATGTGTGTGTGTTTGTCCTTCTCAGAGTGGTACTGGGAGTGTGTGTTCAGGCAGAGTTTCTACAGACTGCTGGCAGTCCTCCTGTGTCTCCTCTCAGCAGCGGTAGTCTGGTCCGAGTGCACCTTCTTCAGTACACACCCTGTCCTCTCCCTCTTCGCTGTCTTTGTTCAGATGGCAGAAAAACAATACAACTACATTTGTATCGAGGTAGGCAGGTGTTCAGTGAGGCACACACAAACCCAACAAAGCTCCGCTTCATTTAACAGGATCTATCCAACTCTGGACTGAAGGAGATAACATGCCTCCTCTTTCTACTTGTTCTGTTTCTCTCCACCAGATGGTGTGCTTTGTCAGCATCCTCTTCCTGTGCGTCTGCATCTACTCCACAGTGTTCAGGATCCGAGTTTTCAACTACTATTACCTTGTGCCGCATCACCAGACTGATGCTTACAGCCTGCAGTTCAGCGGCATGTATGTTTCTCATAAAGTCATAATATAATATGTTTATTGTACATTATGTGTGTAAGAGAGAGTGCGCTGAAATATGTATTTAAGATATAGGTCTGCTTCTCTTTGTTAATTCCCTATAGGTTGTTTTGTCGTCTCACTCCTCCTTTGTGCCTCAACTTTCTGGGCCTGATTCACATGGACTCTGCCATCTCACACCAGGACAGACTGCAGACATCTTACACCTCTGTGGGTCCCACACAAACATGCTTATACATTGGCATTTATACTAACAAAGACATATGAATGCATACTGTACTCTCACAGCTATAGGCTTTCTGAAAATGTAAGATAAAAACAGATGCATATATTTCAAAACTCTGCATTCAAACAAACCAAGTAAAAAAATGTTCTGCCTCTTTCAGATTATGGGCTCTATGCGTCTACTATCTTTCATATCTGATGGGTTCTACATCTATTATCCCATGCTGATATTGCTGCTGTGCTTTGCCACCTTTTACAGGTAAGCCAATAACCAGAGAAGGGGAGAGGAATAAAATGAGATTAATTAAGAATATATATATTAATAATTTGGAGTAAAGCCATAAAGGCTTTAAAAACAAGTGTTCTGCACCAACCCTGTGTATTTTAAGTAAATATAGAGCAATCTCTAAATTGTCCTTTAATCTAGGGTTGTAAAAGGTTGTAAAAGTAATTTCTTCTTAACTGATAAATTGTATGATTAACAGGCTTACCTGTCTGGTTTATAAAGATTTTATAGTACAGAGACAGCCCTTATTAAGGTTACTCATGATCTACTGCTGGCTGTAGACATGGATGATATGACATGGCTCATTATAAGTCTTTTAGATTCAAGGGCTGCCTTTGATCACAATTTATATTTACATGTTTGGACACCTGGGTAGGCATTAAGGGCTCAGCTGTTACCATATTACGCCTCCAAAAGAACTTTTAATGTCCCTCTCTGTATTGCCAATTCTTCATTTGTGTTACATAGTCCCTCAAGGCTCCATTCTTGGCCCTTTTTGTTTCTTTATACATGCTGCCTCTTGACGAGCATATTCAAAATTATTATGTGATTTATCAATTTATGCTGATGACGCTCAGTTATATATACCATAAAAACCCTGAAATCCTAGCGGCCTTGGCTCTTTTAAGTAATATTAAACTGGCTGCCAAGAATCTAGGGGTAATATTTCATGTTTTTTAATGATAAAAATAGTTTGTTCATGTTTCTTACAGCTCAATTTAATCTAAAATATTTGGCTATTTTTTTATCAAATGATAATCTACAAAAAGTTTGCATGCTTTAAGTAATTGTAACTGTAATTATGTGGGTGTTTCTGGGTGTGTCTGGGTTTGTAGCTTGGGCTCTCGCTGTTTGAACCTCCTGGGCTTCCATCAGTACATTACTGACGACGACTTGACCTCTGACCTGGTGGAAGAAGGCAGGGAACTAATACGAAGAGGTAGTTTGATCACAAATTTAATCACTCACTATTCCTGATAGCACTTCAAAGTCTAGTTATTGTTTAGATCTTTTATTAACTTTGTATAAAAATCAGCTGAAATATTGTAGACTTGTAGATTTCTTTCTTGATTCAAGTAAAGTTAACTGTTAGTTATCAGATACAGCAGGTCCTTTTTACTGGCTTATTCTTTAACTATTTATTTCTTATACATTATCTCGCATGAAGTTGTGGTTTGTTGAGAAGTCATTTCAGTAAATAAAAGGGAAACATGCTTTTTACCAAAATGCACAAACATATTTGTTCTTTTGCAGAACGAAGAAAAAGACAAAAAACTGAAGATGGAGAAAGTCGAAGATGGGTTAGAATTGTATTATTCTTTTCAATTATTTCTCAAAACAATTGTCTTAGAAGCTGAGAAAGTCAGCTTAATCTGTTAGCTCCTTGGCTTTACTGGTTTGTGTTAACTGTGTCAAAGTATTTATGACCTGTTTTGTTGTCTGTTTCAGGCCTGGAGGGAGCGGTATGGAGTCAATGGGATTACTGGGCGGACCAAAGCTGGTTACACTGAGATAAAGGATAATCAGAGCAGCCCTGTGACAGAGAACAAGAAAAGTGGTATGGATTAAGATGATTACTATACCACTGAAATGAAATATTTTCTGTGATATGGCAGGACATTTCCAACAGGATCTGGTTGGATGGCTTGATTTAGCAGTGTATGCACATTTCTAATGCTTCATAGATCGTGGACACATTGCACCCTGCAGGAAACTAAACAGCTGTCATTTTAGCCATAAGGCGCCCCACCCATACAGAGGCTTTATAGTGTGTCAGGTTGGGTTACTGAGAATATGCACCTCCCATTGCCTCTCATTGCTCCCACAGGAACTTTTTCTTAGTTTGCACCCTGTAATTGACTTAGTTAAGCACAGTACCATACATGCATCTTTAAATGTCTACTAAAGAACATCAACTCTACACTGATATTTAATTAAGTAGGGTAATTTAATTTTACTGTAGAAGTTGTTGATGAAATTTACCCATGTACCACTATTACAATTTGCTCTCTGTCTCTTTCAGTTATCACATTCGCACGAGGAGACATGGAAACAGAGGAGCAGCAGAGAGGCTTGCTGCATGACAATTCCAGTGATGAAGGTTCACCAAACAGAAGGTGTGTTGTTAGCACATAATAATGAACATAGTGTTTAATCAGAGCTGAAAAACATTATGACCAACAGAACAAAACGATGGCCTCCTGAATCACTTACTTTGTCTCTCTGTGTTTAACCTTGTAGATCAACAGGAGGACGTTACTGGTCTCTGTCACCTTCTCAAACGGGCCTCTTTGATGATGTTTGACAGAAGTCATGGAAGGAAATAAAAAATCCCAGAACATGCTGAAAATGGGGAAAACAAAGACTGAAAATGAATCTTCTCCAGAGAAGTTTTAATCCAAAGGACTATTTAGCACTTCAGGGAAATAATGGGGAACATAGTATATAGAAGACATGGACATACAATCAGGAAATGGATTTAAGTGAAATACAAACCCTTTATACATCATCTCAGTGGGTTTCTGAAACTGGATCATTTACTGAGACTGTAAAGGGATTTTAATGTTCCAAAGCCTTAGCCTGTTTATGAAGAGCAAACCCATTTGGATTATGTTTTTGATATATTTTTTTAAATTATTGTGTTTTACATTACCACTTTACAACGAAATGAAAACAAATTGATGTGTTCAAAGGGAAGATATTACGAGCCTAACTTATTTCTTGTTGTTTATTTTGTGTTTGAAATTTTACATAGAATGCTGCTAAGAATTATTACTTTAAGTAAGGGTGAGCATGTTTTTTAATTGTGATTTTCATTATAATGAATTAAAGTGAAATCATTTGACCTATTTTGTAATTTATACCGGATTATGAAAGACTCAAACAAATGCACCAGTACATACAAAGCACTGTCTTATTAAGATCTTAAGTTAGTGTATAATAAAATGTTCGGTTTCATAGAAAACGTTAAGGCAAATGTCTTAAAAGCTTGTGTTTAACTTCCAAGTTAATTTAAGTGCAGTGAACACTTATTATACAACAAATATTGTATTCTCAATTACCTAACATTGGCATTACAGTAACAGTTATCCGTGCTGCCTTCAATGCTCTTCATTCTTCGTAAACTATAAAATTCCGTTTTCACAAATCGACAAATAAACAATATAATGAATTGTTTGATATAATAACATCGACTCAGGCAAAAACATCCCAATATTATATAGTACATTTTTAAATGCAATGTTTGGAATTTGAATATATTATATTCAGTTATTTTACCAGTTGGATTATCGTTTACCCCAAAACGCCATTTTTTTCCGACAGCAAGCAGAGGCAGCACCCGATTGTGCATGAAGACCCAACAGGCTGTTTGTATTGCGATAAGGGACGCTGCCCAGCGGTAATGCCCGGTTAATTGCAGGAGGAACGCGGCCAGGTTGTCAAGGAATATTACATCACCATTTATAATTACATTTACTTGATCCAACATTGAATTCATCTGCTGTGACTCTCGAGTCTGTCGGGTAAGTAGATGGTCAGACTGCTAACCTTAGCAAGCTAACTGTTAACCGAAAGCTAACGGCAACTGGGGACAAGCTGCACTGCTAGCCTCTGATGCTAACGTTAGCTTTTAACGTATTTAGGCAACGCTGGGGAAAAAAACACGCATATGTTCACTACACTTATCTTTTTTGTGGCTTTCCATTTAATGTAGAATTATATTATGACATGTCGTGTAAGATACTATCTGTGTGTAATGACTGTTAACACCAGCTGTACCAGTTTAACTGTAAAGCTCAGTCCTGACCTGTATTTAGCCTGGAAGGTCTAACGTTATACGAGAGCTGTTTATTGTTTATTATTCATTTTAACAGTTTTGTGAGAGAGGCTGTACTCAATCTTGATTCTACATAACACTTTAAAGGCAAAAACTGCTTTTAGTTCTGTGTGACAATGTGGTAGCAGATGCCAGATTTCCGTACCTAAACCCGGTGCTTGTTTGTTTTGTTGGGTTGAGGTTGACTCCCTTGAGCCACCCTTTACTGTAACGCTTTTATTGTGTGACTACACAGAAATCCGTCCACATTAATATCCAGATCAACTTGTTAGGTTATATGGGCAGGACATTTTGACTTCTAACAGTAGGAAAAGCACAGGTGTTAATAATAACTTTAACAATGGTTCTGTTCTATTCGGGTGTCTGAGAAAGCCATGACAGGCAGTCAGCATTCACACAACCAGAACCATGAAAATGAAGCAGCTAAATGAAATACAGCCATCATTAATACTGCTATAAACACCTGTGCTTTTCCTACTGTGATACGCTAAAAAGTCATCTGTGAAAAGGGCCTATAGGCACCGCTTTCTCCTCGGGTAAACCCCAACTAATTCTCAGAATACCCTTTAAAGCTCCTGTGAGGAGTTTTCTTCTGGTTATCAAACAGACTGAAATTAATTCTGATTAATCTATATGACCTACAGAAGCAAACCAGCCCATCAGCGACAAGATTGATTATTTTTATAAAGTTATTATATTATTATTTTTAATGCCTGAAACTGCTGGTAGGGGGTAAGTGTCAGACGAAGCGATTAACTGCACGCTGCCTTTGTTTAAAGAAAGCAGGATGTGTTTTTGTTATAAACCACCACTTAAGCATGAACAGGACAAAATCAGCAAAGAGATAAGAGGCACAGCTTTGTCCACATGGGTTGCCAAAATCAACACAAACCGAAAGTTCCTCACAACAGCTTTAATGTAATCTCTTTTTGATGCTTGATGCAGGTTTTATGGCTCTGCCATGGAGACTGTCTGTGTAGTCTATGAGAAATCTGCATGTTGTAATTAAAGCAGAAGATTACATTTACTTTCATGATGGGAGTAACCCAAGTATGAAAAGTCACGGTCGGGCATGTTTGTCTATATTATAATATTGATATTTTATTTAACCAGGAAGAGGTATAAGTTATTTTCTTCCTGTAGTCCTGGTCAAGATTAATTATCACTTACTTACACATAAGAAAATAAACAATTCACCCATTAGAAGACCTACAATACACAAAAGCAACAAGTACAAATGATGGAGGAAAAGGCATGCAGGCCATACCAGCAATATCTACAACACATACTACCTCAAGTCAAGAAGTATGTAGCATTGCAACAGCACCATGCTTTCCCTATAGGGCAGTTTGTGAGAGACATTTAAAGGTATATTAAGGATAATGGTATATGACAGACCATTTGATGCACAGGGTGCTTATTGATTACATAGACAATATGAATTGCCACTACAAGACAATATGATGCTGAAACAGGAAAGTGAAAGTTATTGTACCTTGGTCATGGTATGATTGAATTGCGCGATAATGTTGCTAAGGCTATCTCTGCATCCTGCAGACAGTGAAATTAAGTCTGCATCTAGAAATAAAAAGTTCCTATAGCAGCTTTATACTGTTACATATTAAGCAATACTCTGTGCAGGTGTATGTCAAGAATGTTCTTCTAGATGTTGTTTTCTTGATGTTTCAGTGCCACTAATAGAATTGCTACACGCTTCCTTTTGCTGATACCACAGAAATGTGTTTGCTGAGACACTAGTTTGTACGAGGCCAGTTTGTAAGAAGCCACAAAGGCCTGACAAAGAGATTTTTACATGTAACTAATCAGCCATTATCCTCCTTTATTGACATTAGCCATGTAATCAGCTACTACCAGCCTTATCTCAGCTCAAATGAGAGATGAATTCCAGGGTTCTCATACAGAAAAGATGTAGTTAATGGAGCGTGTTGTAACCCTGGCTGTGGTATGTGTGTGTCCCCTATGTTTGGTGACAGCTATGGGTGGGCTGGGAAATGGGCGTCGTGGAGGAAGATCACCCCCTCTGATGATTGGTGCTCTAATTGCCTGTATCCTGGTTCTGGGATTTAACTACTGGGTGTCCAGCTCCCGCAACCTGGAGCTACAGGTTGGTTAATCTATGTGTGTGTCTCTGTGATTTTGTGGTTTTCTTGTGCAAAGATAAATGTTAGCACAAATGTTGTCTCAGAATATAACTATGGTTCCGGTGATGTCAGCTTCCATACTCCAGAATTTATTTAAACTTGATGTGTTTAAAGTTCACAAACCATAATGATTAAGAGATTGTAATTATTACCTAGTTTAGTTGGTGCCGATCTGTAACACCAATGCATCATTTTCTTCTGCAAGAGAAGGCCTTCAGTTTTTACAGGGTTTCAGTTGTGACGAAGTATTTTGGTGTAATTTCCTTTTTCACATTTTTAAACAACCGTTAATGCAAATCACTGTAAACAACTAACTTATCTCAGGACCTTGCTTGTTTGCATTTTGGAACAGGGCTATACTATCACACATTTGTGTCAATTGTCAATTGACACAAATGTTTTTTTTACTGCCACACAGCCACTGTCAATCAGTCAATACAGTGTTTTTTTCAGTATTCACCTCACATTTAGATTTTTGTTATCATTACTATTCTCATTTTCTGCCTCAGTAACATAGGTTTAGTATGCACAAATGGCCTAAAAAGTATAAATAAAGCCTGAGCTAACCTTAACCCCTTTATCTTTGTGTGTGATACAGACCAAGCTATATGAGCTGGAAGGCCAGGTGCGACGCGGAGCAGCGGAGCGAGGAGTAGCGGAGCTGAAGAAGAATGAGTTCCAGGAAGAAATCCAGAGACAGAAGGAGCAGATCAGCCACATAGAAAGCCTTTACAAGAGACAGCTGGAAGGAGCCCAGAACACCTGCAGCCAAGAGAAGGTGCACACAAACAACACTGGCAGTTTAGTTAGTTAGTGAAAACGCTTCTTTGAATTGGTCACCATTGTGGTTCACACTTATTTTTCACAGTAGAAAGGGAAGTATGTAAACAAACTATAAAGCAGCTGCGCATATTTATATTTATTTACTCAACTTTGTTTTTGATTGTTTTTTGCATCTAGGGCACACTGCAGCAGAACATTACATCCAGTACCAAAACCCTACAGGAACTCAAAGGTAATTGTTAATATTTAACTTTAGTTTTCTTACTAGTTAACAGCCGACAAAGCTCAGTTGAAGTGTCTCTGAATGTCTTTGGTTTCTTTGTGCTTTAGGTCAGTTGAATCAGCTAAATGATGACTTGGGGAAGCTTCAGAAGGAGCTGCAGAGTTGCCAAGGCAACATCAAAACCCTTAACAACAAACTCACTTATGACATGTAAGAAAAAGATGCATTCACACAACAGTTTCATGCATGTTAATTGTAGCCCTCTTTACCATTACTTGCATACATTCCTGGCATTCCTGGTGAATGTGTGTGTCTGTGTGTGTTTGTACACATGTGCAGGACCCATTGTAACTCCCAGGTCCTGTCCCAGAAGGAGCTGTGTGATGAGAGAGTGGCTGCTGCTAAACTTGAAGTTCAAAAGAAAATGGAGAAGCTCATCGCTCCTTCTGGTGTCTCCTCACCGGTGAGTTGGCTTCACTGTCACAGAATGAACCATGTAAAAGGATAAAAGCCATGTTTACCCCAGTGACATCCAGTGTATTTCCAAAGCACTGAGATCAGGGCAGAGGACCGGAGCAGGTCAACCCATTTTGTAATTTGATGTAAAATTGGCTGTAAAAAAACTGCTTTTTAAAGCCTGATCTGCTTCTGATACTTGGTTCGTTGTAATCCGTAGAGTGCTGCAGGAATGTTGTACTCATTGCAGAAAATAAGCTCTATGGCAAACAAAAGTTTATGCACAATAATCGCCCCATAATGCAAATTCCATTAGTAAGAAGTTAATATTGCACTATATTTCAAGACACTTTGAAACTTAAAAATTCACGAGTGGGGTATTTACTGACATGTTTTCTGTCGTAGAACCAAACAAGACAATCTCTTGTGTTTGTTAACCACAGACCCTATTTCAGGCGTCTTACGAGAAACCCAGTCAAAACACATTAGCTTCTGATGAGGTAATTGAAATTGCAAAACGGCTATGTCATTTCCTGCTTGTAGGACTTATTGTTCCAGTACACAGTTGTGTGAAAGGAATAGATCTAGTAGCAATGATAGGCATTGATGTTTACCACTTTTACAACCGTTGTTCCCCCCGCTTCTCTTTTTTGATATAAAGACGTGGTATTTGTTGATGTTTACTCCGCAGCAGCAGGAATATGCAGTGGATGGAGCAGTGGTGACGGGGGCTGATGCAGTTAAGACGTCAACTGCTGTAAGCCAAACAACAAGCCTCTCTCAGCCCAAAGAAAACGAACCAGCTGAACTACTGACCAATGACATAATTGTAGACAAAGGTGAGAGACATGGATGTCCTGGTTGCTTAGTCTTGCATTAAGTGCAATGCATGCATTCATTGACACTAACATTACGTATGTGTGTGTTCCTATCTTTACAAGTCTTTGTGCACACTTCCAATTTGACCCTCATGTTTCTACCATGATATTTTGCAGCTCCCGATGCTCCTCTGAATCTGGCTCCAGCCAAGGATCTCGCTATTCCCTCAGCTGCTGCAGACAAGCAGGACATTCTATCACCACCAGAGGGAGCTGTTACCACAGAGGACGGTGAGGCAGAGACCACGAAACCTTTGAAGAATAACCTGACTGAGGATAAAGAGATGGAGGTGATGGATGCTCATGAAGAGGGCGCTCAGACAGAAGGTAAAGAAGTTAACATTTATATGTCAGACACTGAAAAACACACACACACGCATACATATTCTAGACATTTGTAGTGATGAGCTTGTTTAACCACTATGAACTCAAACATCAATCTGGTCTCCAGAGGCAGACCCCGGGATGGAAGGCATGCTGGTCGGCCAGGTGAAGGCAGATGAATCTCCTGGTCAAAAAGTTGATGAGCCAGATGAATATGATGTAGAAGACCAAGTAGTTGGTGGAGTTGATTTGGAGAAGCAACAGCAGACAAAGAGGGCTGAAAATATAGGTATGTGTGTCTGTATAGAATACATCAAAAAATGTGTGTGCTTCAAAATACAGCATTGGAGATGACATTTAAGTTACAGCCAGAGGTAATGTCTGAAAGAGTGACAGTTACTAATAAAAACACTTTTTGCCACTAAGAGATTTGTACATGCTTCATGCTAATACTTCTACATTTTACTCTCTGATAGACAAGGACATGGAGGAGGAGCTGGCTGACTATAACGGTGACGATGAGAACGAAGGCGAGTTTGAAGCAGACAAACAAGCTGAGCTTGCTCAAGTCTGAGGTATAAACTGAAACACACACACTTGTCTTCCATGGCGACATACTCTGGCTTCTTGATTAAACATTTTTGTACTTATAACCTTCATAATAACTCAGCATGATGATTGATGGGAACACAACATAGTAATGTTGAATGCTCACTGTTCATATTTTAGTATCATGGTAATGGTGATAGAGGAAATTACCTGAAATGACCACTGGAACAATATACAGAGTGGGTTATATATATATAATTTATTGTGCAGTAACATTTAATAGTTATTCTAATATGCTGCATTGAAATAAACAACTGAAGTCTGAAAAGCTTTTACTATTGGACGTAATATTTTATTGCATTTATATCTACTGAATAAAAAGTCATGCAGCTTTTTAGATCTAGTTTTAATGTAGGCGTGCTACAGGCGCTCTGCAGCTATATACACAGAAGATATCGACACAGAGATGCTTGTTTTATTAAGACAATATTGACATTCTCTTGCAGGGCTGGAGTCGGAGAAGGAGCGCCCACACCACAAACGTTAGGAAGCAGAACCCATTATACACCTCAGCACAACAACAGGTTAAAGCAACCCTCCACACAAAAAGTGACCCACGTGGATAGACTGGTGAAATTGGGATGGCCAGTTAAAGTCTTTTCATCTGACATCTTCATTGCATTCTGTACTTAGTTCTTTGGGATCATATTATTATATTATGTGATCATGGACACATTTTCTTGAAACCATAAACAGTTGACATATTAACATTCCTGGGAGTTAATGAATTTAGATTATGTGATTAGATGTTTATATTCACTCTGTCATGACTGTAACCTAAATGCAGTATAAATTATGATGACGTGCAGACCCTTATAGGGTCATGGTGGGTGAAATTAGTGCTGTGACAGAACTCCTTCATCAGAGGCCTCCTTCTGAGCTTCAACAGTATCCCAATCATCGCCTTAAATTACTCCTGTACAGTGTCTCATGGAAAGAATTCTACATCTGTCAATGGTCAGGATATTTTCTCTTAGAAATGTCCTTCAATGAACGCAAACAACAAGGCTCTCCCAAACTGCAGCAATTTATCAAATGAGCTGAGAATGTTCTTAGACTGCTTAGTCCCATATTTGTTGCTAAAGCCAGTCAGACTTGAAGGAGCGGCTTCCAATGTGCATGTGTAACATAAAAATGGAGTTCAGATTAGGATTCAGATAAAAAAATGGGCAATTAACCTTCTGGATTATTTGCTTGTGTAACTTCACCAGGCTTTATTCATAGTATATTATATTTGTCAAAACAAGAGCAATCAATTAGTGAAGCATCACTTTGTTTAGTGGCTGCAAAGCTTCTCATCTGTGTCTGGGATCACAAAGAGTAACAGTGAATGTGCTCAAAGCTCTGGATCAGTTGCACAGAAGAACAATGTTAGATTACAGTGAAAGGAAACACCTGGATAACATATTTAGGATCAGCGATCTTATTCTATTTGAAGTCATGCCTTATCAGCTCTGTGTGCACCAGTTTTTCCTGCTGTCAGTTGCTTCTCAGTGCAGGTCAGATGTAGAGCGGCGTTACATGTTTACTGATTGTGGATCTCAGCTCAGAGTTTTGTGGATACTGCCTCTGGTCTGTTGAATTGAAGTGACTGTATATTAGTGGAGAGAGATTTTGGGAGTAATATTATGAAGGACATTTCCTTGAAGCTGGCATAGTGATTTTTGCTTTAGGGCTCCTGCCAATCCAGTTGATGTGAACTACTCAGTAGCTGTGCTAAAATGTAGTACTCCATTCCAATTAGAGCTGCACAAGAGACATGCAGATATGAACTAATATTAGAAGAAACTAAAAGCAAGTTAAATTATGTGGTGGGATCTTTTGTTGCCTTGTGTTTTATACAGGACAGATGGTTTAATGTATTTTACAGGCACTCTGTTTTCTGTAGGGCAGTGGTTCTCAACTGGTCTCGCCTCAGGACCCACTATCACCTCCTTAATGACAAATCGTGACCCAAATTTCATTTTTCAACCACTTACATTTCTATAATAAAGAAAATGGTGCAGTTTGGACCTGACCTGGACAAAACATCACAGTATGTCAGCTTCACAAAACACAACAGTATAATAGTCAACCAAAATGACCTGGAAAATATTCCCTCTAAAATTCATTCAATTAACAGCTGTTTTATAGCAGAAATAAACTAATAAGTGCAACATAAGTGTAACAACTGTAGGGCTCATCAGGTTTCAGGAATGTAAATGTAGCTACCTGAATCAACTACACTACTACAGCACGCACGTCTTACAAAGTCCATGTCCTTCAAAATAAAAGCGCAACATAGACTCCCACAACTTTTGTTTTTTAAGCACACATCTGCAACCCACTGAAAACAGCTCTCTGACCCACCAGTTGCTCCTGCTTTAGAGGTTCCCCAACTAATTCTGTAGAGCAGGGGTGGCAAACCCTGCTCCTGGAGAGCTACCTCCCTGCATGTTTTCGGTTTCTCCATACTCACAACACACCTGATTTGAATTATCTGCTTGTAATAAACCAACTGAAGCTTCTCAGGGGATTGATAATGAGCAAAACATTCAAATCAGGTGTGTTAGAGTCTGGAGAAACCTGCTTGTTATCAACCAACTGAAGCTTCTCAGGGGATTGATAATGAGCAAAACATTCAAGGTGTGTTAGAGTCTGGAGAAAACCAACACCTGCAGGAAGGTAGCTCTACAGGAGCAGGGTCGGCCACCCCTGCTGTAGAGTTTCCCTTTTGATGTAAAGGTTAAGCCATTAAAACATTGGTTTTAGCTTAAACACTATACTTGTTTTAGTGAGAATGAAACATTGTCAAATATCTGTCTCTAACATTGCAGCTCGCAGAAAACAACAAGCAGAGCATAGTCGTTCAATAAGCCGTCTGCCTGATCCCATGGACATTATCCTAAAGCTATACAGGCGTCATCGAAACTTTATCGTGCTTAACTTAAGTAAACCATAAAAACAGTTTTTTCAAACTCGACAGGGTGGTTTAATACACTCCAGTATAATTGTGTCCTTGTGAAAAATATTTTGAAGCATTGGAAACTTTGAGTATTTGACTTTTGTTGGTTTCCAAATGTTTTTTGGAGCTGATAACTCTTTAAGATATTAGGAACATTATTTCAGGATAAAGTTATTCATCAGTTGACTTTTCCTTTGAGTAAACAAATTGTTGTGTTTTAACATTTAAAACCAAGAAGAGTTCATATTTTCAGCTCGAGACGAGGTCACATTTCAAGCAGAATCAATTTTCTTAACTTATTTTTTTAATTAAAGTATTTTTCTTTTCTTTTTTTGTTAGTTTATTTATGTGGGCTATGTCATTATGTTTGAAAAAATAACACATGAAGAATAAGAGTGCTTATGACAGATTTAGGGGTAAAGCCTAGGAATGCATGATATTATTGGCACCGTCAGGTATGTCAATTTTCCACCGATAAAACAACGCTACAGGGGAGACTTGATGTTCTCTGCAGTTAGGTGGAGAAAAAAAAAACGTGCCTAATATATCGGTATCGAATTCGGCAATCGGCAACAAGGGTTGCCATCCTTCCAACCATCCGTTATCTTCCCGGGAGGCTGAGTAGTGTTATACCCCGATAGTTTGGACACAATATCGTGCATCTCTAGTAGAGCCATAAAGACCATTACAGAATAGAGAAACCCTTTGACAATTAAACGTCAGCCCCGACAGCAGACGGTGTACAAAGCAGTCCTACATCAGCCCCAGTTTAAAATCATAAAAACTGGACTTGTGCATGTGAAAGAGTAATTTGTCGATCTTGGGAGGAAAATGTTTCTGAGATTTTCTTTTTCTTTTATGTAACTTCAGCTGCTGTTATTTGTTGTCTGTTCTGACGATGCAGGGTTTGGACACCTTCTGCTCTTTGTGTTGTCTCAAAGCTTCCGCTGCCTGTTCGTGTAAAAAGACCAACTTTCTGTGTAACTGGAGAGAAAATGTTTTTTTTTAATATAAATTGGATTTCTTTTTTTGTTGATTACATGTGAATTTGTATTTTATTCCGAACTGATGAATACATTTGTGAAAGGATTAAATAATCATAGGCTTTACTGATGATAGATAATAAACATTGTTTTTATTACCACTATCAATACATGGTTCCAAGTGGCATTTATTCTTTGGTGTAACCATTTTGTGAGATCATTTTTTGAAGCCTAAAACAACACAGGGTTAAATCACATATGTAATGTTTTCCACCGACTAGGAACCAGCTTCTGTCTCAAACTGGACAAACGTTTCATTTTAAATAGTCCTAAGATGAAAAACATTTCCACCAGGCCACACATGTGTTCACAAGCCTTTAAAAGAACATATTTTACACATACACCTCCACTCTAACTCTTGTTAGATAAGCAAAAAGAAACAAATGTAGGCCAAATAGATATCTGAGCATTTGCATAGATATCTATCTCCACATGTCATATCTTCATAATATTCAAATTACTAAACTACACTAAAGTAAAACTATGTACAGGCCTATGAACACAAAATATATTAAAAAGTATATATATATATATGTATATCAGGAGACGCTAGACGACGGTGCAAAGGTGCTGAGATAAATATTGTTATGAATGTTTTATGCAAGAGGTAGATGGTTGTATTTACAGAGAATGTGGATTGACGTTGGATGTAGTAATAATATATACATGAAAAAAATGTTTTACTGCCCTTTATTACTGTCCCAGTCATTTGCTTACCCCTCCCTCACAGTTCATTTGTTTAGGAGTGTGTTGATGTCCTTTTACAGCATTGTAACACAGTATTGTTGCCCCAAGTGGCAGCCAATCAGATCGAAGCAGAATGTGATCCTTATAAAGACGAGGCATCAGAGAGTCAGCCACCAACAGTGACCAGAGGGACAACAATGAAGCTCTGCTTTGTCTTCGTTTTGGTATTCGCTGGTGAGTGGGATCCTTTTCTGACAACTGGAATAGATCAGATTTTAATTTACAAGAATGTTATAACGCATGTAATTGTCTGACAGATGCACTTAAGATGAAGAACATATACCAGGTGAAAGGTTGAACATTTACCCTTTTTAGATCCTGAACTTGACTTGTTCAGAATCTTCTCTACTTCCATTTGTAAGGTGCTGCATTCGGCACCATAGAGAAGAGGATTTTTGGGGGTAGGAACTGCGATAAGGACAGGCAGTACCATGTCCAGATAAAGTCTAAGCAACGCAGGACTAGCTGTGGAGGCTCTCTGATCGGCAGGCAGTGGGTCATCACTGCTGCTCACTGTGCAGAACAGTAAGAAACAGCCACACTGCGTCCCACATGATGCAGTTTTCATGCCATTCAAATTGATACTGTAAACTAATAACTGAAAACTGGTATAGAAAACTTTCTAATGTGGTGCTAACATGTAGTTATAACATAGAATGGATAAAATGCAGTTGTTATGGGAAAAAGGTATCTATAGATTTGAAGAATAAAGTACAGCTAAAATGTATTTGCATAAAAGAAGCATATTTGTCCATTCCCATGTTGATAAGACTGTTAAAAACTTTAAAAAATATCTCTTTCAGGTAAATTTACAACAAGTAAAAAATGTGGGATCAATTTGCAATTAATCACGAGTTAACTATGGACAACCATGCGATTAATTGCGATTAAATATTATAATATAATATATTAAATATAATATAAACAGATATATATATATATCTGTTTTACTGTCTATTAAAGTCTTTTTTCCCTCTCCATTTTTTGCAGGCTTGTGACCGTGAAGCTTGGCGTTAACTATGATGCATCATTTTTTTCGAAAGAAAAATTCTTTAAAAGTGAGCAAACAATTGATAAAGACCAACATTTTTACTTTAAAGACGAGGAAGAGCATCCCCATGACATCGTGCTCATAAAACTGAATGAGGAGGCGTCGGTTAAATTTCCCATAATCGGTCTTCCTCCTGCTGGGTGTACCAGACCAAAGGAAAATGAGCAGGTTAAGGTTGGAGGCTGGGGAGCAGATTCTCCAAGTAAGAAATACATTCATACAGACACTAGATTCACGTAATAGAAGTCACTTCTCTAATGCTGTTGCTTTAAATCCTCAGAGGGCAAACCCTCCAAAAAACTAAAGTGTGCTACCACAAAACTGGGCAAATGTGGTGACAATGATAAACCTGGAAGCAAATACCACAGTGATGAAAGTACCACCATGTGTGCCACAACTACTGGTATTCAGTCCTGCTATGTAAGAAAACAATTTAATATCTCTTATTATTCAACTTGTTTACTTAATTTTGACGCATTTCAAAAGATCACCCCTCTGATTTCTCTCCTTCAGGGTGATGGAGGTTCAGCCGTGGAGTATAACCACCTTTTATATGGGATAATTGTCAGCGACCCTGTGGATATATGTGCATCCCCGATTGTAATGCTGGATATCTGCTTCTACAGGAAGTGGATTGAAGAAACCATGTCAAAGTGATCAGAATGTACTTTGAAGATCTCATATCGTTTCACTTTAAATAAAATAAACAGCTGCCATGTGAACTGGATGACATGTTAAAGTTGATCATACACTGATATAAAGAAGTGTTCTTAAATATGATTCTGGGCTTTGTTTAAATCATTTTGTCCGTCTGTATCACACTATGTTTCCCTGAATACTGGAAGTGTCCATCAAGTACCTAGAAGTATCAAGATACATGGTGTTCGTTTTTTCTTGTGGAGTGACACAATAAAACCACACTTTTCTGTGAGATCCAAACCTATATTTTAAAAATACAAATGTACAAAGCAGGAAGCTCATGTGGGAATACCAGGCCCTGTCAGCACCTGGTATTAACAAGCGTGACCAGATAACAAGCCAATCAGAGATGCACATCAAAGAAAGGCCTTATCTCCAAAACCAGTTCAACAATGACAAAGATTCAAAAGGCCACTTACCTGTCATTCCTCCCCTCTGAAATACTTCTCTTCTGTCTTGTGAAACTCTTCTGTTTTGTTATCACTCATGTCACTGCAAACAAGTAAAAGCAAAGGCCTAGTTTATGGATCAGACTGGGTAGTGGGTAAAATCCGGAACAAATTGTGTCCCGTATTTAAAAAACAAATCGCAATGTGACTCACTGAATCAATACGGACTGTTAAGTTCAGGGTAGAGGGAACGATGGTGAAAGACGTGACCCTGAGCCAGTTTATCATAGTTCATAATAATGCGGCACAGTGAGGGTATAGGTGTGCCAGGTGTGAACTTACATGCTTGGAGCTACAGGTCTTCATGGGTCAAAAATATATTTCAAAAAGAGACCTGGAAATATATGACCCAGAACTGAATGGGATCCGTCTATTATTTGAAAGCTGGGACCCAGACCCATGCAGAACGGAGAAATGCTGGACCTGTCTTTTATCTGAAAACTGGGACCTGGACCCATGCAGAACCGAGAAATGTCGGACCCGACCACGGCCGGGTGAAACAGACCTGATCAGCACCGACTTCACAACTTTTTGTCCTACCTGTGTGACGTAGCATTCTGCCCTGTGCATGGCTGTGCATATAATCCATCCTCCTTGCCAAGACAGTTCATAAAACGCATCCAGGTTTCCTGTTATCCATGTCGTGTTGATAAAAACAGCAAAGCTAGTCCACTAGTTATTTCAGATTAAAAGTCCACTTGCTGTCACGCAAACAGATGACAAATGCGGGGCTCATTTAGAAGCAGCAATGCCGTTTTGTTGTATCTAGCATAATAAAGATAACTTAGACAATTTGTTATTTTGAACAATGATAACGATTACTCTTTGCCACGACTGCTAATGTATTTCTAATTTGCTATCATCTGTGTTGTCCGAGTCTGACCTGTGACTTGACATTGGACCTCCTGAGCAAAGCAGCTGGAGTACTCGCTTCGCAGGTCATTTGTGCCACCTTGTGGCCAAAGCTGCACTTTGCTTGCACGGTCTCTTTCAACATGACCAGTGCTTACTAATCACGGCCGAGTCTTCCCCATTCCACTTGGGTAGTACACATAATGTTGAACCGGTTGCCGACAATAAAATGTGGACTCGAACCCGTCCGGGTCCTGGTTCGGGTCCCAGGTCCTAGGGTTCAGTTGGCCCCGTGAAGACCTCTACTTGGAGCTGTCAACTTGAGCTTGCATCGTCGAGGTCAGTTGTATTTATTTGTTAATGAGGTCGCTCAATTTTGTGTCAAAATCCCACCAGGCTTTGTATTAATACACTTTGACACTTTGAAAACATACTAACCCATATGTTGCTATTTGTAAACTCAAGTACATTTTCTCCTCCAGGTTTCGTAGTCATTAAGAGTGCTCTGACTGGATTTCACTGTCAAAATAATAATCCAACATGAGAAAGTCTTTCTATTAAGGAGTTAACTTCCAAGATATAAAGACATATTCTGTCATCTAAAACAGGTTTTTTAAAGCTCCAAGCAGCAGTGAATGGTGTCCTGGCCTTTACAGGAAGTAAAAATCTTCTTTTCTGTAAAATATTGGGATCATCAGTTTGTGGTGTTTTAGGTCCCAAAGTTTAAAAAAACAAAAACAAAAAACAGACGTTCATACGTGGGTTACAACAGGCCTTCTTCAACCCTGAGCACTTAAAAACAGATCTATCTGTAAGGTGGCATACAAATATTCCTTTGATAACGGTAGATCAGTCTCAGAGTTTTGCACTTTTTGGGGATGATTGCAAAAAGATACATTTCAATATTATAGCGCCCTCTTGTGTTCAATGAGTGTCATTTATGAGCCTCGGTCATGGGTGGAATTTGAATCCTAACTTAAAGCTCCTGTGAGGAGTTTTTCTCTGGTTATGAAACAGACTGAAATTATTTCTGATTACTCTGTATGACCTACAAAAAAAAACAGACCATCAGCGCCAAGATTGATTATTTCTATATAGTTATTTTTAATGCCTGAACTGCTGGCGGGGGGGTAGGAGTCAGACAAAGTGATAAACTGCACGCTGCCTTTGTTTACATTTTTCAGGGCAAACATTTAAAGTTAGTGATACATATGACTGTTAAAGAAAGCAGGTGAGATTTTTTGTTAAAAACACCACATACACATGCACAGGACAAAATCAGCGAAGAGATAAGAGGTACGGCTTTGTCCACAGGGGGCGCCAAAATCAACACCAACTGAACGTTTCTCACAGGAGCTTTAAGTATTGCTGAGTTTTGGTCTAATAGTCATGGCAGCTCAAACAACATGTTACAGTAACATTTTGTGTCGTTGATGAATGCCACAGGCCCTAGCAACATGCAGCTTTACTCTGCACTGATGCTATCCAACAAACGTGAAACTGAGGCTGTAAGGGATATAACTGGAGAATTTTCAGACTCAACATTTTTATTCAGATAAGCACATAAATACATAGAAAGATCTCATGTGATTGAATGATATGCATCAATGTCCACCACAGCTGTACTTTTGAAAGACTTTACAAGATGTTCATATGCTGGAGGCAGCTTATAAAATGTCCCAAAGGCCAGTTCTTTGTACAAAAACACCTCAACATGTGCCTGACTTTCACACTCGCAAAAACATACACACACACAAACAATCAGGAGCAAATGTGAACATTGTCACTTGTTCAGGTCCACTTGAGAGTTCTCTGGTTTCTTCTCACATTTCTTATTCAGTTGAAAAGGAATTGGGATTATCAGACACTCCCTTTTACGGTTTTACACAGTGAGTTGTATCACGCAAACACAGTGCTCGGACACGGACTGGACCGGGGTGAAGGTGTGGTCTTTGCAGCTGACGGTCTTTGTGAGAAGACTCTGGGAGCAGCATCAGATAATCTTGACGACGGGGAAGTACTTGTGAGCTGAGAAGTCGAATTCTGGGAGCACCTTGGGAGGGAGAAATTTGGCGTTTTATTTTATTATATTTTACAACTTTAAGATTAACTACTTACTAAATTGTATGAACTGTAACAACATAACCAAATGATAATCCAGGGAATGTATATATTTTTACTTACCTTTGTCTCCTTCTTGTGCCCTCCAGCCAGGAGCTTCATGACTACGATGTTGGGCTTGGCTACCTTCAGTATACGGTTCACCTGTTATCAATCGTTAACTAGTTATGAACTGTTGTGTTACCGATGTCCAGAACATTGAAAATAACATAAAACAGGATTCTTTAAGAGCAGAAAATAATAATAATAATAATAATAATAATAATAATAATAATGATAATAATAGGAGCAGAAATTAAATTTCCTGACCTCAGGGTCTGGGCTAGGCACATTTTCTAAGATGAGTTTGGCCTGCTGGAAGTGTTTGCTAGCAGCCAGGTAGAGGTCAGCGGAGCCTGGCGGAGGATTGTACTTCTTCAAATCAGACATCTCCTGCAAAGGGCAAGAAGGGCGCAGTCAGAGAGTGCAGCGAAATTGGAGTGTAAGTTATAAAAAAGGACGGATTAAAGGAGGAGACAGGACAAGAACAAGGGGTGTAAAGAAAGGGGAATAGAAATTGTACAGAGCCTGCACTAGTACCTTGAACTGGATGTAGTGCACAGGTGGGGGAGTGACCACACTGTTAAAGGGGGCGAAGCGATGCTCGTAGCGCACCTGCTCGCTGTCCAACTCAAACTGAGGCTTACGCACCTTCCCGTCCATGTCCAGAGCTACCATAGTCTGAGGAGAGACAAATAGAGGATGGATAAAACTGCAGTGTGCAGAGGAGTCAAGAATGTCTCAGCGCTGACGTCCTACCTTGTACATGCCAGCACACATGTTCTGATACGCTTGACTCATTGTGATTTCCTTGCTGAGAGGGCGAACTGCAGTAGAAAACAAAACATATCATTATAAGGACAAGCAGCTACAAACATGCTGAAATGCTCTTGTTTAACATGGTGTAGTTATTTTCCATCTCAGCCGCAGACACGACAACAGTGCAAACCTTTTTTCTTCTTCTTTGTCTTCTTGCTGCTGCGTCCTTTTAGCTGCTCCTCCATAATCCGCTCCTCTGCCATCTGAGAAGAGTCGGCCCTGCTCAGAGTGGACATCAGCCACGCGTAAAGGAACTCTGACAGGTACCTACAGAGAAATACAAACACATGTTGATTCACAGATTAACAAAACCGTCAGTTTGTGCCTTACAGTTAGAGCGAGTGACAAACAAAACGTGTGTGCTCTCACCAGTAGATGTAATAGTACTCATGCATGCTGTACAGCTCCAGTTCAAAGCCACTCAGCAGGTACTGGATCATGATCCTCAGGTTATGGTAGAGGATCCAGGTGCCAAGACAGGCAAGATGCTGCCGCTGAGGCTCAAGTTTCATCAGCAAGCCATGAAGAGCTGCGTCCACCTTCTCTGCCTGTGGAGCACAAAAGAAGAATTAAGTAGTTGGTTTTTAGGTTATAAAAGTGGTTAAAAAACAGTTTTTTAAAAATGTTTTGTGCTTGGGTATCATTTAAAAGAGGAGCACAACAACAGTTTACCTCATCCTGCAGCGTGGCAAACTCTTCAAGAATGTGACCCAGCTTGTCTCTCTGCCGAGCTCGGTTGTGCCCGTGGATTTGGATCAGACTGCAGAATGGCTGCAGGGAGAATTGACAAAACACAAATAACTACATAGCTTCACCACTAAACCATTCATGTCCAGGGCAGGTGATAGATTAGCACATTTTATTGTTTAAAGGAGCAATTTGCCCCTGGAAAAAGCCACTGTCAGTCAAAGCTGGTGTTCTCTGTCATCGATAGAAGCAATAATATTTGAAATTGGCGCCATAGCTGTGGAGAAAGTTGTACAAATTCTACATTCCAACAACACCCAGCATGCATTGCTCCCCTCCCTCTGAATGGAACGGCCCAGTGAGAGGCGCTGGAGTGAAATACAACCGTTTCGCTGCAGGCAATGACTCGGTACAACGGTACAGAATCCGAAATACGATGAGAATATTCCGGTGGATCGTCTAAAAAAACTTGTGGAAACATAAGTCTACATTTCAAACCTGACGATTTTGAACGAGACATGACTCAGTTATAAATGTGGAATGTCTGGGATGGAAAACAGGAGAGCAGGCAATGTTTCAAGACACCTCACGGATCAAATGATTACATTTTACGGTATGTGGAGGCGGGCATCCTGGATTGAGGAAGTGTAGTTTAGCAAGCTCCCTGGCCTCTGCCAGATGATTTGTTTTACGTAGTCTGGCGGAGGTTTTCCAGGGCCCATTGGAGCAGCAGATAGCGTCCTCCAAAAGCAAAGAGCAAAATTGCATTTTTTCCTACCATAATGGCATTAGCTCCCCATAATAGCATGATAGGACGGAGGTTGAAAATGTGCAAACTGGCCCTTTAATGTTAAATCCAAGGAGCCAACATGTAACAGCTGAACTGAAAATGTCCTGTCATCTTTCAATCTCACTTGAAACAGTGGCTCTCATTAAACTCTCCTCCTAATCTGTAAACAAACTTATGCAGCAGAGAAAGCAGCCAGTCCAGTTTACTTAGCTACTAAGAAGTGAGAATGCACCAGATGTACAGACGACAACTTTGCAGAGTAAAAGTGACATACCCTGGAGCAGTGTGTAACAAAGGAGTCAATGTAGTCCTTGGCCTGGTGGTTGTTGAACAGACAACACCTGAGGTAAGACAGACACACACACACACACGCACACACAACTCAAGTCAACTTATATATGTTGTACGACTTGAAATGCTGAAACTCTCATGTTAAGGGTTCAATCATTGAAGTAATGACAGACTTACTTGTAGGAGAGGACAGGGGGGCTGACGAAGTATCTCAGAGCATCTTTAATCATGTCCTGCATCAAGTGGGTCCCAAACACTTTCTTATTATCTATTAGGAACGTTGTCTGCATTTGCGAAGTAAAAAAAAGTTTAGATCTAAAAATGTATTTACCGATACATTTATATGGCATAATCAAAAAGTTAAAATCTTTACTCAAATGTCAAGGATCTCTGTACTCGTGAGAGAAAAGGCAGCAATTAACTTACCTGAAGAAGAGATCTGGAGAGCACACAGGGAGACTGCTCACTGAACTCACAGAAGAAGTCCTAGTAAAACCACAAACACAATATTCATATTTAATTTAATTCACGTGCCTTTATCATCAGTTTGAAAACACATAATAAAACCCAATTTCTAACTGTGTAATGAAACCAAACAACAAATAGTTAGGAGGGCTTGAACATAATAGAATAACAAAAGCCGTTTATTCATAGTGACTGGTTCAGAGTGTAAAGTAAAGGTCTGGTAAAGTGTTTACCAGTATGCCGTGCAGGTTGGTGGTGTTGATGACATCACACACAGTCTTGATGCGTTCTATAAGTTTCCCAAAGTACGCCACCATGTCCTCCCTCTTAATGATCTTTGCGTAGCGGGGAAAGGTAGGTGGCAGCAGTCTTTGGTTTACCAGGGGTTCAAAGCCCATCATGATGGGGTGGTCTGTAGTTTAGACAGAAGAAAATATAAAGTAATCTTCCCAAAGGGACCATCTTAGCTAAATGCTGCAAGCTAGAGCAAGATAACAATTAACACTGGTTTTGACTTTTGTTGTAGCTCTGTTTACATTTAAAGTGCACTTTATTGTAGCTTTCTGGGTTGCCATGATGACTACTGCAGAGTAAGAATGCATATAATACACAGTTTCATGTATGTTTGATGTGGTGGGTACATTACCTCCTTTAGTGGTGTCATTCTGGGACTGGATGCCATGCTGAATGCTGGAATGAATGGCTGACAGGAGGTCAGCTGCCTGAGCCACAAGCTTCTGGGCCTCTCCCACCGAACTGGTCTGAAAACAGATGAAACCATAAACAAAAACTCTTCACTTCTACATTACTGTATTACTGTATGTGTTCGTAGATGTATTACCTCTTTCTTGGTGAAGGTGATCAGTGCAGTCAGTAGAAGCCGTGTGAACTTGATTCTATTAAAAAGGGCCAAACACTGCTGATGCTGGAAAAATAAAGCATGAGAACATTAAACAGGCTCACGTGTACTTGAAAAACTTCTATTAATACACGTACTCTTTGAACCTCAAAGAAGCCACAAAGGTCAAATCTTTGTTTAGTTTACACAAAGTCCATTTTTGGGTCTGATTTCTCCTTTCTTCATTATTATCATAACTGATGGGTATAACAGCTGGAAATTCCAGAGAGGAGTCTCCAGAGGTCGAGTCCCAAACTAATGATAGACAGTAGAGGGAAAACCAAATATAACAGGCAAAGAATGAGAAGGAGGGTTCAAGGTTTAGTTTGTGGCTGATATGTTGGGATACTAGGCTTAATAATTAAGAGCGGTGTTGCAATCAGATTTGTTACATGTTGAAACAACTGGCGTTCAGCTTTCAGAGGGTCTAAAGGATACTCTTAAATTATGTCTTAAAAAACACTCAACGTACCTCCAGTTCAACCTCCGGGTTTCGCTGCTCACCCTGTCGACTGCGGGTGCTCTGAGGTAGCAGTAGACAAATGATCAAACAATGTGTGACAAATGATTAAACAATGTAATGTAATGTTATAATAATACTAAAATGGCAAAGACTGTGGCCAAGAACAAATACCTTAACTTTCCTCTGTAACTCATCCTCCACATCTTTCAGCATACCTAGTGGTAGTAAAAACAAGATAGAGATGATGTGAACTATTCTTGTTCCTCTGAACCCACAGTATTAATCTGTAATTGCCTCAGCTGTCCACAATACAATAAAGCTGAGTACTTAATGAACTATCACAATACAGAGTACTTGTACCTGTCACTCGCAGGTCTGTGACATTATTGGCCATTTTGAAGCCATAAGTCATGGCCTGGAAGTCCTCCTACAGAAAAAACAAAGTGAATCATAAATGTGGCGCATAAATATGAAGCTTCTCATTGACCAATTGAAAATTTTAGCTCTTTTAAAACAAATGTTTATAAAAATATCAGAGCACAGAGCAGAAACACAAGTGATAGCCTTAAAAATGCCACATACATTTTTACATAAATAATGCCTTCCATATTTGAAATGTTATTGCAATGTCTATGTTCCACCAGTCTTAATGCTCCCTCTCAGATTTAAACAGTGCAGTATCACAGATGCACACATACTCACACACACACACAGACAGACAGACTGTAGAGAATTTGCTTACCTCCTCGAACACAGCAGCCTTGTTGACTTTTTCTCGGGCGATGTCGCACACCTTCAGGATACCCAGGGCGAAGGCTTTGAGTGCTGGCTCCTCTATCAGGTCGGGGTTATGGACGTACAAACAGGTGAACACAGTCTGCGCCAGGGAGTGGCCCTCCAGCCAAGTAATCTAGTAATAGAGACAAACATGCACACCATGCACATGGTGAGGATCTAATATTCAATGGAACACAAAAACTGTAACGTCAAAACATCTGAATGACTTTCTAATTCATTTTTTCTATGCTGTAATGTTTTTCTGGTTTTGAACCTTTACACGAGTTGTGATGTTGAGTAACCCACTCTTTAACAGGCCTGTGAAGGTGAGCAGCTCAAACGAGAAAATGTGTGGGGCACTGGTTTAGCTCAGTGGTTAAGCACGTCCCATATACAGAGGCTACAGACTTTGATGCAGCGGCCCCAGGTTCGACTCCCACCCTCGGCCTTTGCCGCATGTCTTCCCCACTCTCTTTTCCCCTGTTTCTGACACTATCAACTGTCCCCTCTCTATCTCTTGATAAAGGCATAAAAGGCCAAAAAAGTAAGTTAAAAAAGAGCAAAAATGTGCCCTGAAAATGTGCCCTTCATGGATCAGTCAAATTCAAACTATAGATTCATATAATACACAAAACCCACCTTGCTTACAGTATGAGGAAGTGAAACTTACCAAACAACAGAAACATGTGTCTATGATCCCGATGAGTTCAGGAAGACTAAGATCTTTCACCTTGATGGCCCCTTCCTACATTGCACATAAAGAAGTAACACAAAAAGTCCAGACGTTGGTGGTAAATTATACAGTTTACATTAAAACAAACTAGTTTAACTAGACAAAGGAATCAGAGTGTTTAATTTAAATCAAGAAATTGAGACATTCTGATCTATTCCTGACAATCTACTTTTCATTGAACAGCCATCAGACTTCAGCAGTACTCTACCTTGATAGCTTGTTCAAAGTTGAGCACTTTCCTGTTGACCTGGTTTCCGATCATTCCTGCATCCATCTTAGGATCCATCATCTCTATGGCTGACATGGCCTCAAACAGGCCAAACCTGCCGTCAAAACAGAGTGTTAGTGCATGTTTTGTATGTGTTGGTGTAGATACAAAGATCATCTGTAGGTAAACATTGACAATCTATCTTATTAATGATATTAAGTCTCTGAAACAGTATTTAGATGGTGTAAAAGTCTGCAAACTAAGTGACTCTTAAAAGTATGAGTCTGCAAAAAGCAATTTGTCCAACTCACAGTTTGTCATGAAGCAACTCTCCAAGGTTCAACTCTGCAATAATATGGGATGAAGACAAGGAAAGATAAAAGGAGGAACACGTCAGTCTCTTTTTTAACACAATTATGACTCACACACACAGTCATGAGCAGATCCCTACCTTTGCATGCACCCTTGAATTCATGTGTAATATCAACCCAGTTGGCATTGTTCTTCATCTTTTCTGGTATTCCAAGCCCCCAGCCGGCGTCATCGTCTTCAACTGCAGATTTCATCACCATGGTGACTACTAAAGAAAAAACAGGATGAGGGATTAATAAAATGTATCACAAAATTTCAGCTTTAACACACATTAGCCAAATCTAACTGAGCATTACTTGAGGAAATGTGTAATAAAACTTTTAACAGTATGGGACAGTATTTGTCTTCCTGTAATACAGATAAAATACATGTCAAGTTTATTTAGGGTAATTCACTTTTCAAACAATTTAAGTAACCTTTCTTTTATTAGACTTTTGTCCAAGCTTAGCAGGAACAGAAATAAACCTGTACATTAGAAGGCAAAATATCCACAGTGAAAATATTCTGTGAGTCAAAACATTAATGCACCATGATATAAGTGAAAATCGAGATTTGCCAAAGTCCTATAAGGAGAACCTCTTGTCTTGTAGCCTTGCAAGTACTTAGCAGTTGGCAGTGTTTACATATCGCTACGCTCTGTCACTTCCAAATGGCTTGCTACTCTCTTACTATGTACAAGGCACAGCTCCCAAAGAAAATGCTGTTTTCAGCAACAATTTCAAAGCTCAATCTTATAACTCCTTGCTTCCCAGTACCAGCTCATAAATAACTTGTTGTCCATGGCATTAAAACAGCCAGCAAAACCATAAAATATTAAATCTAACAGGCAATAATTATTCACATTAGATCAGAAATGTGAGACCTATCTTAAATTGTTATTTTATCTACAAAAGCATTTAGTATGTTTTAATAAATATTGACATCCATTCATGATTATACTTAACTCCAGTCCCTGATAGCGTGACAGGCAGGATATTATGATGTAGGCTAACAGTAGAGGATTAACATCATGCTGTGTGAAATGACTTGAGAAGCTAAAGTTAGAGCCTTAAAAGGTGTAAACTGCACGCCTGAGTGCAGTCATCAAACTCAGCTTTTTAAACCAAGGACATTTCAGTACTATGGCGAGCCATTTAAATAATAATGTTGATAACACATCTATAAGCTATTTAGAAATATTTTAATTAGAGATTTACCAACTGAGCTATCATCTGCACGTCTAACAGCCTGTTGGCTTATTTGACCTCTCCTAAATTTTCATCGTTTAAAATATGTTACAAAAGCCACATATGTTACAAAAACAGTTGGAGGAAGAATGAAGTTCTAGTTACTCTATCAAGATATTAATAGCCGTGAGATGCACGGGACATGTAATCTTTGTATCACCAACGTCCAAGTAGCTAGTAATAACGTATGCTAACAAGCTAATGTTACCAGCAATGGATGTTTCCTATGAACAGAGACTGGATATCGCCCAACTAACAGGCTATTACATTTAAAAAGGTACCAAAACCACAAAAATGTTAGAAGAAAGCAATGTATTAATTTTAAATGAGCTCCTACCTTAGTATTTTGTAACAACCATGAAGCAAATCAAGCTCTCTTCAAAGACTGTAATCATAGGCGCATAAATTGAACGTCATAGGCCACCGTCGTTATGGTAATTGTAGTCCGTGTATGTCATGATGGCGTTAAAGCACACAAAGGACAGCTTATAGCTTAAAACCAGGCGAGTTAAGGAAGAAACCCCTTTTTACTATTAAATTTAGGTGACAGTTTTAAAGAACTTTGTTCTTTCGGGAGCTTTCTATGCTGCGTCTAAAAACACGCAGAGAAACGAACTCTCGCGTGTTTCACAGAAAGCCCTCTTTGACAGTTGGGGCTGGTCTTGGGTCTCATCACAACATCATCAGGGCGTTTCAGGCAACGCACGGGCACAGGAGCAGTCCGTCTTATCCTGGAATTGGTGCACCCTGAGTGGGACAACAGTTCCTTCCATATAGGTTCGTAAAATCCCCGTTGTTTGTCGCCAATTGCAGTCCTATTGCTCAGGCTAATATTGCCTGTTTGCTCTGTATATAGCATTATTGTTAGCATATTCCCTGGTAGCTAGCCTGCTGTCGCAGACAGGCGGCCGTTAATGACTGACTAGTCTAGCAGGTGCAGCGGACACCAACCTCTGCTTGGTTATCATTCTTAGCGTAAAACAGCAGCCTATAGACAACGACTAACCTCATATACCCAGCGAGCTATTATTATGACAATTACATGAGCTTTTAATATTTTCTAAATAGATTTTTAATTCAGCTTTGTGCAAAGAAGCAGCCCTACGGGGTTGTTGTAGCCAGGCCACCAACTGTCCCATGCAAGCTGGCCTTCACAACAGGTCTGTTTTACAGTTGCTTCGGAGAAAGCTTCAAATAGATTATCCTTAACATATAAGGCTCTTCTTGGTCTCGCATCAAGCTACATTTACGGTCCTCCACAGACCGTACATACCAGCGCGTGACCTTAGGTCCTCAGGTGTGTTTTTCCAGTGGTGCCTGTCTATTTGGAAAAGGTAGGAGGCTTTTGCAGTGACGCTGCAAGGTTTACAGAAGCATGACTGGGGAGTAAAGCTTAGACTTATTCTTGTTTTAACTGTATTGTATGTTTTATTTGTTACATGTTGCAATTTGTAGTTGTCACATATAAATAGGAATGCACGATATTGTCTGAAAATTATCGGTATCTGCAGATTATGGCTTGAAAATGACATATTGGCATCGGCCTATATATCATTTTGATTTTTCTGCTGTGATTTTCCACTGATAAAGCAACGCTTTAATTATGCCTAAATGCTCGATGAGTCCCTAAAAAAGAAGAAAAAATGTGTTAAATACAAATAAATATGGCATTTTGTACATAACCTAAGTTTAAGTATCTGCAAGTGGGCCACTACAATAAGAGTAGGCATGATATTAATTCCACTACAGGGGAGACTTGATGTTCTCTGCAATTAGGTGGAAAAACACATGTGCCTCATGTGTCGGTATTGAAATCGGCAGAAAGGGTTGGAAAATATCGTCATATTGGATATCGGCAAAAAATCCAATATCATGCATCCCTACAAATAAAGCACAATATAACCTTGCTCTTGAACTAACTATTGTGTTAAAGAAAGCTTTATCTTTCTCTGGCACCAATGTTGTTGACGTATTGCTTTAAATATTGCAGCAGCATTATTCATGAATCATCTCAACCCATGAATGCTCCTGTATTTACTGTTTGATCTAATCTAAACTCTCAGGAGACCTGTGAAAATGCAATACTCTTAACTGTTGCTGCAGTCATGTGCTTTTACTGAGTGATGTTTATAACCTTTGCAATTTAGTTTTGACCCAATAGTGTTAAAAGTAATGTAGCTGAACGCTGACAGTTTGCTTTCTTTTCTTTCAAACCATGTGTTCAGATTACCTTGTCTGGAGGTCTTTTGTCTCTAGACATTTGAGATGTTTTGCATGTAGGGCAGCCCCTTTTTGTTTTGTGTAAAATCAGTCAAGAGGTTTTGTGTATCGCATAGTAGTTATGTCATGGTCAATATGAGCCATCTATCTGCAGTTGCAGTTTGTTCTAGCACTCACAGGGCTAACACATAAGGAAAGAACACCTTTCACAGCTCAGTTTGAATTTCTCACCATCTGGTTTTTGCATAGTTGTTGTCTAGAACATGACATTCCAATGGAGGGAAAGTCACAAAGAGGAAAGGTTGATTATGCTTGTCTTTCCTTGTCAGTGAGATCTTTGTTTTCTATCTTTTGCAGGCGACATGATATGTTGATGTGGTGAAAATGAACAAACCCAAAATGGCCACAGAGAAAGGGTGAGTTACTTTTTCAAGACTGAAAAGTGCAATTTCTAATCCCTGCACACATTCAGGCTGTGATACGTATGCCTGTGGTTCTGGGTAAATGTTACTCTGTTATAAATGTCACATCTGTTTACATTTTCTCTCTCTGATGGGTTGTACTATTCTACCTATAAGCTGTCTTTGCACCAGTAGCACTGCTATTTGTCTTCTGATTGTATTGTATCTGTGTGTTATAGATGGTCTGTTTGTGCAACACAGCAGAGAATTTGTTCGCCTTACATGAACCGTGCATAATTTTTTAATGAAGAATCAAAATAACCACATCATCATCCATGCAGCCGAAACAGGCTCTGAAAAAAATCCTTTCAGTGTTATTGTCCCTATCAAGTTTGCATAATCTTTATTTCATCATTTTCGAGTTAATCTCAGTTCATCTCTGTGACTTATGCAGTGTGTTTATTCAGGCTTTACTTCTCCTTCGGTGTTTTCCTTCGTCTATACTTGCATCACATTTTTGCAGTTTTTTTCTCTTTCTGTCTCCAGCACACACACACTCTCTTTCCCTCCATCTCTCTGTCTTTATAAGGACATATCAGAAACTCTGCTCCACTGGGTACAATCTGAGACTTTTGATTCTCTCTCCCATGTTTGCTGTTTCTGTACCAACAACTGACCTCTAACCTTGTGTTTCCAGCTGAGCGCTGCTGAGCTAAGGTTATAAATGGGTGAAGGGTCATTATCTCAGAAATAGTGAAGCCAGAGGAACCAACATCAACAGTCAGCTTTATTGAAATGAATGAAAAAGAGATGTTAATGGTTTTTTTTTTTCCAACATTTAAAAGTCAAAATGCTTTTTTTGTTCTGATCTTGGCTTAGACATATTTGTCTCTATATGGGCATGTAAGGGCATTTGTGCATAGGAGGGGCTGCTTTATGTTTGCCCTCCTGTGTCCTCGTGCTACCTGCATTTGACACCCTTCAACTGATCTATCCCTCTCTTGTATTATGTCACATTAGACTGTGTGTAATGCTAATAATAAGCTATGCACTTTCCAGACGGACTTGAATATTTTTTATATATAGGCTATATTTATCCTTTCTCCATAGCCCTATACATGAATGCATTTAGTAATGAAGTAAGCCTATTACATGCATTCTTCCTAGTAGTAATAATGGGTGCTACATGTGTGTTGCCAGCGTTCCCAGTAACTCCAGGGTGCTGATGCTCCTGGGCCAACTGGAGAGGATGAATGGAGAGGCCATGGTGAGGGATGTGGAAATGGCACGGCAGGTCACTGCAAAGATACTTCATCTCATACAGACCCAAGGTGAGAGCACACACACAGTAACATTAAACAATAGAAAAGACAATGTATTATATCTTTATCATATATTTATTATTAATTGGTTGAGAGGCCAGTAAGTGATATCTGGCAAGTGGTGTTAAGATTAGTGTGATAACAATGAGCAGTGCTGCCCCCTCTTGGTACTTGCCCCTGCCATGAAGTACAGTCCAAGCATTGAATTACATTGTTAGTGATGCTGCCTATCTGCATTATATTCATGCATTGTAAAACGCTTTTTTAATTAGTGTAACTGCAGTTCACAGATAAGTTTCTTTATATTTAAAGAATTGAATCACAGTTGTGTTTATTACATATCCAACATACAATAGAAAACAGAACATTAGAAAACATCTTCAATAAAACCAACACACCCTTAGACAGTGTAGTCTCAGAGCAGTCATGGTTTCAGGTTTATTGTTTTTTTTATTCCACACAGTCTTTTTTCTTGTTAAAACCTGCCCTTCATTACTCACAATACAATTTGGCCAGCCACAGTTCAGTCAGAGGGTTGTCTAATGTGCTTCGAGATGCTAGCCTAAAGCAGAGATGGGGAGTGGGCTAGTGCAGATGTCTGATAATCTTCTAAATTTACACCCCAGATTTTGTTTCATTTTCCAACTCACCCAGACTAAAGAGACATTTATGAACTTAGTTCAATATTTTCCATGCCTGCTGTAATACCCCCCAACACCTGTGGACTTGCCCTGATGTGTAAATCCTGTGTTATAAATGTCCGGCCAAGTTAATTAATTTCTTAAAAAATGTTTTGAGTGCACTTGCGGTGTAAATTGAGACGTGTTGGAGCACTTGTAGTCAAAGTGTTGATTGATACAGTGTCTCCAGTTGTAGTTATCTGATTACTCTTTTGAAAGGAGAGCAGAGAAGAAGATCTGACAGCAGAAGAGGAGGGCTTTGTGCAGCGTCACTGTGTAGAACAGACTGAAACATGAGTGTGTCTCAGGGTCTTAGCAGGGTGTCTCTCTGCTCCTCTGAGCAGCGGGGATGAATGAAAATCTCTGATGCAAGCATCATCGCTCTGCTGCTCTGACAATTAGTTAATTAGAAAGAAAAAAACAACAGTGGGATACTGCAGCAGATTGCTAACCTGCTAACTCCATATTTTTGTTTTTAGTTCTTATTTTAGCTCGTCTCTGGAGCCAGTAGTTTTTAGTTGGTGGAATATTTTTGTTTGTCTTTTTAGAGCTGGAATGACTTGTAATCACCTCAGTTTAACCTTTGAGGTGTCGTGATGTTGAGTTAAAAATTCTGCTGAATCATCACCTAGTATTTTGAGCCTGCTGGCATGCTTTGAACTTCTTCCCTCTCACTTTCCTTGAATTTCATCTTTCCTCTGCCCACAATTTGTTGCTTCCTCCCACTTCAAAAGGAACTCGTTAAACTGGTTAATCCATCATGACCTGGAAACGATTCTGTCTGTGACCCTGTCAATCACGATATGTCAGCTGTTCCTCTGTCATCTGCTGCTGGGATGTCTGTGACGCTGCGCCTGCAGTTTCAGCTGGAAATGTCCATGTGTGTGACGTTAGTTAGGGGGAATAAGGGGGTCTGTGACCCTGTTCACAGTAACTATACACCCGAGGACGGACTTTAGTGTCCTCTTGTCTCATGTTCGGGGTCTTAAGAGATTAGGGGGCAGTCAAGAGATACCAAGAGAAAGAAGAGGGATGATAGGGAGAAAGGAAAGTACAGAGTTGTAAGCAGGGTGTCGAGGTAGCTGTAAGGTTATACACCCGATGAAACGCTAATAAGACAATATAGAAAAACGCTCCCCTGACCTTCAAAGTTTTGGTTTGGTTTAGTAGAGAATGAATTCCTAGCCGCAGCACTTATCTTTTTTAATTCAAAAGTAAGGGGGAACTCTCGTTTCCTCTCAGTGCAGAGCAGAAGTAAAGGGAGGGGTGAGGGTTGGGGGGGTGCAAGGAAAACGGGCCACGTGAGGAGAGCTATACTGTGCAGTTGTCACTTTTCTGTAGGGGCAGTTGGTGATTTAGTTTCTGGTAGCGTGCGAAGGGAGGTGCTGATTACTATGTTCATATGTTCTGCTCCTGAGCCCAGTGTGTTAGTGCACAGTCGGAGAGTCGGGGGGTCGACCAGCTGAGCAGAGCATTCCTGCCAAAGAGGGACCGATAAATATCAGCAGAATTTGCTGCACGCTTCATATTCGTTATAAAACTCTAAGCTCGTATAGGAGTCCAGAGGCAGTGAAACTGGGATTTTGGAAAAAAGTAGATTTTTTAACCCAAAGCTCTGAAGAATATTGAGTCCTCGGTTATGAAATGGAGTACCGCTACACCAGGAGATACTCTCCATCTGTGGTCTCCTCAGACCCACCAGGTAGGGTCCGCAAAGTATTTCAGGTATTTTAACTACTTGAGGTAAACTACATTTAACCTGTAAAATACATATATATAAAAGTCAGGTCAGGTGATTATAGAAAATGAGATCAGATCAACCACTCTGATTTGTAAAAGTTCCACAGTTCATATCAGTTGCTTTTAGCAGTCAACCAGATCTGACTCATAACTAAGCTGTGATATGAAACACTTCACCTTTGATTGTTTTTAAGCCAACCAACTTAAGTTATATATTTTGTTGAGAAGTTTTCTTACATAATGTTTTCAATTATGTTCAAACCCCAGAGAGATTTTAATTTCTGTCAGGGTAACATTGTGTTTCACTCGGTCGCCTGTCTTCCAGGAAAACACTCAGAGAGTAAGGACCGAAGCTGGCTACAGCTTATGTTAGCTAACGTTACGTTGGGCTATTTAATTTGAAAGAAATGACATAAAGTGAAAAATGTGACCAGACAGAAGTTTAGTACATTAACTTGTCCAGCAACATGATATCTGCCTGAGTCGTGCCAGAAAGATTTTTATCTGCAGTAGGTGTGGATCCCACAGTATTTCTCCATGTCTTTAAACTACATCTTTTGTTACTGTTTTCATTTGAACACTCTAAAGTGGCAGTAATTACCAGTCTATACTTAAGTTCATAGGGCAACATGTCACGGTGCCTATCACAATGAGTGGGCTATCTGCTTTAATTTGATAGCGATCATAGAGGTTGGTTCTTATTAGATTACAGTTTTATTTTTAGAACAAAATCCCAACAATTGTAAAATGCAGTAAGTGGATAAAAAATTGCAGCAAATCATTATATTTATTTCTCAGTTCTGGACCTGTGTGTGTAAGCCTTCACGGTTTTGTTTTGGAGCATTAGTGTTGAAATGCTTTTGTGTTCATACGAGTCTTAAAAAGCCTGGCATGACAGAAATGTGTCAAGAGGTCAGCGCTCTGAAGTGTGTGCATGTGTTCTCATGCCTAGAGATACACACAGTTTTGCATGTGTGGAAAGGCGTTTGTGTGTGTGTGCATGACGGCAGTTTGGTTTCAGGTCTATAATTTAACTTTCACCTGATGAGAGATCATCAATCATAGAGCTGACAGCTTGACACCTTTCATTTCCATATTCACCTGCTGTTATGATGTGTTTCTAATCAGTGACAGCGTGTAGTGCCAGACACATCGTGAGTGTAGCTCGCTCTCCTATTAGGGTATTTGTGATATAAATTGAGTCAATTTTCTGTCACAATCTGCTGCCATACAAGTCATCTCACGGTGATGTTAACATGAAAGGGAACATTTAAGAGAATCATTTATCTATGGCCGTCTGTAAACTTGAATCCTGGTTTCAGTGTGTTATTTTTAAAAGGTTGATGGACTTCAGTATCTGTTACCAACTGTTCGTCCTGTATTTGTGCCTGGAGAGTTTGCATTTGTTTCAGGACAGGACAGGCTTCTTCAAAGAGGTCGGGAATCTGTCAGCTCCTAAATTACAGGGCAAGCACACAGGTGGCGATGTGGTGACAGGGAGAGAGAAAAGAGGGGACAAGTAGGAGTTGTAACTGAACCACTTGTTGAGTTGGACAGTTGGAAAAGAGGAGAAAGTTAAAGCTCACGTGTGCAGAAGCTAATATTTGACACAATTAAAAAATGTGTTTTAAAGACACAGTGTTTATTTCCAAATGCAGCAGGAACTACATATAAAGCAGGGCCGGGGTCTTCACATGCTCAAAGATCTGCTTTTAATAGATGACACAACCTGCTGTGACTGGATCATCTGCCCTCACTATGCGTGTGTGAGAAGCCATTCACACACCAGATGCAGTGCTGTCAATCTCCACATTTATTACAGTGTTTATTTCGTTGTGTGTTACAGAGAAGAGCGGAAAAGAGGTGATGTCCAAAGGCTCCAGTGGCATGGAGGTCATCCTGGCTTCACTGGAGGTCAGCTCACTCATCAACACAAGTGGAGATTGTAGCTCACTACATGACAGCACTTTAACACCAAGCTAACTTCATTTGCACTAATTGATAGAGGGTCTAAAAGCAACGCATACCAGTATTTGTGCCAAGCTAAGCTAACCTGCTCCTGGTAGTAGCTTCAATGTTACTGTATGAGACTAATATCACCCTGTGTTTGAAATCTTTAAACATGTAAATGCATTAAAGCATAGCATGCAGTGACAAGAGAAATTCATCCATGCCTTTGTATGAACAGCTGGAAACCCTACTGTTTTCATTATTGTACAACAAGTAATATTGTGTTAAAGAAAAAAGGGGTGATTGTAAAAAGATCAGTTAATAAGTGGACAGATGCCTGTGTATTGTTTAATAAGTGCTTTGTTTGTGGGTCAACAGAGCACCCGGGATGTCCAGACAACTCTGAACATTTTGTACATACTGAGTGAGCTGCTGACTGTGGGTGAGTTCGGTTTTTTCTTCTCTTATTACGTAATTAATGAGCCTGTCTTGGTTTGGAAAACAGATTTTTTTCTTCCTTACTGGATGTCATTTATTTCAAATTTAGAAATTTGTATACCAAAAATTTAACATTTTTAAAAAACAAAAAAGTAAATTGGTAGTAAATTGAACATTTACCTGATCTTGATAATATAGCACTCTTCTAAGGTTGTCTTTTCAAGGATTTTAACTGCATATTTATACCTACTTTTGTTACCTTAAAGCAATCATTTTTCTGGCAATGTTGTTTTGATCCCATCTTGCGTTAGTTTCACCAAATCTAATGCTGTTTCATTGGTTGTTTCCTGTCTCAGGTAGAGGTCGCAGGGTGGGAGTATTTGTGTCCAAAGGAGGAACTGGAATATTATTTCAGATTCTGATCTCTGCCAGTAAAGAGTTGCCTCCCAGTGAGGAACTCATGCTGCAGCTTCACTCGCTGCTTGCTAAGGTCGGCCCTAAAGGTAGGCTTAATGCCACAGTTTATCACAGACAAACACACAGTACACCTATATATAGCGGTTCACACCTTGGGAAGCAACTAATGTTTGTTTTCTTTGACTTTGTATTGAGTTTACTTTTCAAGTTCTCCTCATTTGAATCCTCCCTCTGAAGTCTGCTCTGTGCTGTTAAAGGTGTCCCATTCTAAGAGTAGATTTGAAATTGTGCATTTTTTTCCATCCTTGCAAGTAGTCGTCTTCTTCACTGCCTTTGCAAGCCCATTGTTAAATTTGTTGGTGCATTACTACCAACAAGCGAGTTTTCAAATCTCTGCATGATGATGTTAAAGTGCTAATCTTGAAGATCTCAGTTTTGTTCTCTTTGGCAGCACATGTGGTGATAAGCGCTAATTGCGGGAGCACACTTCCCAGATATCCACACAGTATTGCATGTGTGACGTCCACGGTTGTTGTTGTTGTTTCTCGCTGACAGTTTTTTCCTCGCTGACGGTCGCTTTCCTTTTCAGACTGTTTGCCTTCATCTGAGCGTCAAATTTTTTTCTTTTTCTTTGGATTTTCACTTATTTTTGAAGTTGTATCTGTAGTCATCGATCTTTTCTTTCTTTGTTCAGCCATAGTAGATTACTGTTCACTCGCAACACTTGCAGAGACCGGAAAAACAGCCGCTTATCTCCACCTACCCTCTCTGGCAGACCAACCACTGCTGGCTGATGGAAAACTGACCTTACTACCTGTGTGTTTCCAGACAGAAAGTTTGGCGTGAAGGCACGTTTGAGCGGAGCTCTGAACGTCACAGTCAACTTAATGAAACAGAACCTACAGAACACCAAACTGCTTCTGCCCTGCCTGCAGGTTCTCAGGGTTTACTCCACCAACTGTAAGTCATCTAAAATCCTGTAAATATACTGGCACTATCGATGTCTATTTCTCCTTTTGCCTGATATCTCTTCTTTTGTTTGCTGTTTTATTTAAAGCTGTAAATGCTATTTCTTTGGGCAAGAACGGAGTAGTGGAGCTCATGTTCAAGATTGTCGGGCCGTACAGCAAGAAAAACACCAGCCTGCTCAAGTAAGTGAGGTTAATCCTGGAAATAAGCCAGCATGAAAATTGTGTGATAAATAACTAGCGACATCCACAGCATACACAGGCTGAGTGTATTAACATCTGTCATTGACGTTTGTTCACCATGTAACCCATTTGCCCTGTTTCTAAATCAACAGGGTAGCTCTGGACGCACTGGGAGCACTGCTCAAATCCAGTGAGTAATTTACTTTGTAGCATTGACTTTTGACTCCTTAGTGGTTTAGTGTAGACATCCTTAATTAGTATTCGTGTCCAGTATTGCTCGCTATTGTCTCTCTCGCCTCCATCATCATTTACCCTTTACCTGTCCTTGATTGATTCTCTGTTTTAAACAGACACAGTAGCTAATCATTCATCAAGGATTTTAAGCTACCTAACCCCCAGCTCGCTACGCTGCATACTTTTCTACTACCTTTTTCTTCCTTCTAGGTTTATACTTTTCACATTCTCCTCTTCATCGTGGCCCACAGCTGTATAGTACAACTTATTCTCTTTCTTCCCTGTGCAGAAACTAATGCTCGTCGTGCAGTGGATGGTGGACACGTGCCTGTGATGCTCGCTCTGTACCTGGACTGGCATCGCAATGACACAAGGCACCGCCACATGTTGATACGCAAAGGGCTGCTTGTCTGCCTCAGGAACATCATCAACATCAAGCTGGGCAGGAAAGCCTTCATAGACGCTGATGGCATGAGGGTCCTCTACAACACCTCCACAGTGAGTGAGAATGTAACGCACGCATGGCAAATTGTTAATCTAACGCCACATGTGCAGTACGGACTACGCACTCACACGCTCCCCTTCTCTCTACATTCTATTTCCAGGAGTGTCTCCCAGTGCGGACTCTGGATCCCCTGATCAACACTTCGAGTCTCATCATGAGAAAGTGTTTTCCTAAGAACCGTCTGCCTCTGCCCACAATCAAATCAGCCTTCCACTACCAGCTGCCACATGTACCTGCTGCAGGGCCTGTGGCACAGCTGTACAGCCAGCCACCTGGGGGTGAGGGCACGGAACACACTCACAAACGCACACACACATTACTAGAGTGTACCCCAGCTTATCACAGTGTATGCGCACAGCTTTCATTTACAATTATGCAGAACAGAGACTTTATGTCGAGCCTGGACTAAACCCTGTATACCTCACAGACACACACTTATATAAGCGGTTAATGATAACAGTCTTGACACAGCTGCACACAATGTGCCTTACAGGAGGGAAAACTCATCAGCTCTGCAACAAGCCCTTAAAGAAGGGTAAGACGTACGTAAGACACAACTCCATCCTCAGAATACTTAGACTCACTCACTTCTGCTTCCTTATTCACCTCATATCACCTTTCTCTAACACATGACGTGTGTTAGCAACTAAGACATAATTAAATGCTTAGCGCACATTGCTTAGCGCTTGCTTGCTCACCAGTAGACTTATGTACATGCACTGTACTCAGCTAATTTGCTTTCTTGCGTCCACAGGATGATGAAATATTTTCTCTTTCCTTAACCTGATTGAAAAATGTCCGACAAAACCAGATTTTTCATGCGGCTAAATGCTTCTTTGAATCTGCTTAATGATCACATGTACACATTGTAGTCCATGTCCTACTTTTTTGTTTATGCGAGTGCAAAATGAAACAGAGACTCAGTGATATACGCCTCTAATTGGCATCAGCAACCCAGTAATTGCCTTTCCCTGAGTGCAAAGTCGTGTTGTGTCAGTGAACCGACCACGGAGAAAAGTGTAACATGACAAGCGTACTGCTTTTATAAAGGCTCGTCAGTGAGATCACCAGCTCAATGTACTGGAAGATAGGCTGCTGAAATATAATGTTCCAAGCATTTCTTCCTTCCTCTAAATCTCTCACTCATCTCTGAATCATGGCTGCTCACATCGCTATCGTTCTAATTTGCTCTCCTCCTCTCATAGCAATTAGACTCATTGATTAAAATCAGTTTAGTTGTACTCAGCTGTTTGTGTGCAAGCCTTACACACAGTTTGGAAAATTATAAACTCCCTGCTTGGGCTAAGATAAAGGAAATATTCTGCATTTCATCTAATAACTTCTGTGTGTGTGTGTGTGTACCCAGTGGATGATGTGGTGGACGAAAGTGACGATAATGAGGAGACAGACGCGGACTCAGAGAACGACACTGAGAATGAAGAAGATGAGAAGGATCAGCGCACTGCGGTAATACTCAGCACTCACACGCACACGCAGTATTTCACATGTCTGTATTACATGTTGCGCTCATTGTTCAAAATGTAGTTCTGTTTTTACTGTATGACAGTGTTGTTATAGAGACAGACATTTTGACATCATTATTGTGTCAGTAAGGGTGATGGTGTGGAATATAACCGCCCCCTCCCTCTGGAACTCCCTCCCCCATCACCTCAGACACTCTCCCTATATATACATACATATATATATATCTATATATATATATATATTTATACTACATTTATACTATTTTATACTGTTTGCTTTTACTATTGCTTTTACTGTCTTTGCTATTTGTTTTAATAGCGTTAAGTGTCTTTGAGTACTTTTTTAAAGCACTATATATATAAAATGTATTATTATTATTGTTATTCTTAAAGAATTCATTATTTGAAAGGCCATTTGGTAAAAAAAAAAAACAGCAGTTTTGTAAATTACAAAATATATAATAGTGTAATTACACAATGTATCATTACATTAGTATGATGTCACTGATACATCTGGACTTCTTAATTATATTATATGGAATCTGATGGTGACGTTAAAGGATAGAGTTTCTCTGAGCTGAGTCACAGTCATAGGCGGTGCTGATGATGATGATGATGATGCCATCCAGTTGCACTCATCCAAATTTCCAGTAGAGGGCAGTCACAACTCACCAGACGGGGCCAAGCTCTTTCATATCGCTCTCATAACATAATGTCAAACATGTGTGATGCATTTATGATAACTGATATAATTAAAACTTACAGAGTGTGAATAAGCAATCCAGAGAAGCACTTAAACATTTTCACACACTTAAATGACCTCCTGAAACTAAACAGCCACACCAAATGAATGGGTTTTTGTCTCATTATACAACACTCACACCTTAATTATTTTCTGCATTTTTAGTTATTTCATTTTTCAATCTCATATTCCTTAGATAGAATAAGAATTATATTTAAATTCATGTGTTTGCTCCCTTTGTGTCTTTTTGGTCAGAATGATGACATAGAGACGGACCTTAACAAGCTACATCCCAAAAAGAACCCCGGACGCCCCTTTGAGGAGTTAAGAGTCTATGAGAGGTTCTTCTTGGAGCTTTCTGAAGACTTTCAGGTCGGTGCACATGTTGACAAGATTTCATGTTAAATAAAGACCAAAAAGTCTAGTTAAAACAACATCAATCTAACTGGGAATCTACACCAACACTTTAGCGTCAGACGAACGTGCGCGACACAGCATCTATTTTGCAGTCTAAACCGGCTGTGACTGCAGTAAAGATGAGTCTCAAAGTTTGCCAATGGTAGTTTGATTCCTGGCCATAAATAGGTGTGGCAGTGACGCCAAAAAGTGTGCAGTCTGCTAGAAACAGTACAAGAAGACAACTTTGCAACCAACCTTTAGACTCATTTCTTAATTGCTCATAAATTCTCTATTTATGTTGGATGTAGAAGTCAATGAGAATGAATTAATAGGATTGGTATACCCAGATGTGATTGAGGAAATGTACATATTCATTGCTCTTTCAAATTCATCTTGCCTGCTCATCTAGCCGATCAATAAGTTAAAGAGGAAACTGATACTGAAGTTCGACAAAATGAAGAGATCACATATTTTAACATGGATGCCTTGGTTGTGTGCATGTATTTACATAGCAGTCAATGGCTTTCTACGCTTCACTGATGCGCAGCTGCTTGGAAAAAAAGACTTGACGTGTAAAACGAACAGAGCAGCAGAAAATTAGTCACGTATTACGTCCGCCTCCCGCGCAGCATACGGGGCTGCTGGAGATTGCAGCATTGAATAACATCCGTCCCGGCACACGCATGTAAAAAATACGCATCAAATACGTTGTCTGTGTAGATTCCCCATAAAACTGAATTACCGTTTTAATAGTATGAGAACATTTTAGACAGATTGATATATTTTTAGTTGTGTTGTTATTTTTTGAACTACATGTTTCTGATCACTCAATCTTATTTCCGCAGGGTTATAACTTTGAATCCTCAAAGAGTGCCTCTACCACATCTTCATCATCCACCTTCTCCTCATCATCAGCATCAACTCCACCCTCCCGGCCGATCATAGTGCCCACAGCTCAGGCCCTGTCCCCAAAACACGCCCCCATATCAAGCTCTCAGGGGGGTTGCAACCCTACCAAAGGAAAACACACCCTGCCGTCTCCTTCTGCGCCCACCCCTCCTCCCCATGCTCCCCTGACGCCTCTAGAACTGGACACCATACACCTCACAAAGGACCAAGACAAAAAAGAGAAGGCCAGCATTCCTTCCCCGGACACACATACAACACTGTCTTCCCAGGAACTAGCACACGTGTTGGATGGTGTCTCTCTAGAAGAGGAGGTGTTTCTGAGCGCAGAAGATGCAGGAGGAAAGGGAGTCAAACAAGAAGGATCCCCAGTCAACGCCACTAGACACATACAGTCTCCCCTGCTCCTGGGGGGTATTCCTGCTCGGCGTGTTGGAGGAGGAGGCAGCAACTGGGGATCAGATTGTGGCTCAGAGGGTGCTGAGGATGAGGGAGGGGAAGGAGCAGTCCTGGAGGTGCCAGACACGGCGCTGCTCCTCCCGCTGCATGACCCTGACCTTTACGTGGAGATGGTGAAGGGAACGCTCTCTGTGCCGCAGTACGCTGAAGTGGCTTACCCTGACTACTTTGGTCATGTGGCCCCAACATTTAGGGAACCCCATCTGGAGAGAGTTTATGGTGTGCAGAGGTAGGATGTGTTTATTGCAAAAACAATTTATAAAAACTTCAGAATAAATGGCAGTAAAATGCCATCAAAAGAAATTCAATAAAACTGAAAAGGGAAAAAGAAGTTTTCTGAACTTTTCTAAATCTTAGAAATAAGCTAGTTTACTCGTAGTGTTACAGAGAGACCCTTTAGAGCCTCAGCAAAGTGATGGTTTGGTAATGCTTCTTCTAAGTTGTGAGGCAATTTCCAGGCAAAAGGCAAAATTGGAAAAAGTTAAATGCAATCAGAGTTCTGCATTGCAGCCACTTTACACTTAAAACTCTGCTGTTTATGGAAGGTTGTAGTGAAGGGACAAGGGATTTATTATTGTGAATTATATTCATCCTCATTTATTAACTATATTTATTGTTTGTATGTCTATTATTTTTAACAATGGGTTTGTGCATCTCATCCTGCAGGTCTAAGATATTCCAGGACATTGAGAGGTTGATTCATCCCAATGACATCGTGGATAAAGTAGTTTACGACCTGGACATTCCCAGGTGAGTTCCTATTACTGAGTCTGAACCTAACTTATTGCGTCAATCAGCCTGAACTGAGGCTTAATAATTTTCATTCGTGCCTGAGCGTTTGTTTGTGACAGAGGCTGGTTTGTTCTTTTTCTGATGATACTGAGAGCTGTGTGACATGAACAAATTAGAAAAGAGTATCACTGTTCTAAATGTTGTGTTTCAGTTGTCCTGTGATTGAAGACAACGGTGAATCCCTGAAGTTCAACTCTCAGTTTGAATCTGGAAACCTCAGGAAGGCAATTCAAGTTAGGAAGTAAGTATTTATTGCCACATCAGGTACAGGTGAACAGGCCCTTCGTAATCCCACCCCTTTCAATCAGAGTCAGAATCAGAAATACTTCATTTATCCCCGGGGGGGATTCGGGGCTCAAATAACAGTCGAGGAAAATTGACACCTTCCATAATCATTTGCTAGGCTCGTCTATATTGAAATAGCAACCCAATTTTGAAGATGGTTAAATCATGTTGTTGGGAAACTTAATTGTGTTTTTTCTCTTCCCAAAACCAAAAAAAAGAGGAAACATGGTGACAGTTCCAGTTTCATTTCATGTGCTGCAGTGTGTTTAAAATCTTTACCTTATTGTCGCTTTATTGCCTGACACCCTAAACTAATGTACTGCAGAAGAACCCGACTAACAGAACCACTGTCGCCATGCTACTATTTGACAAGCTTGTCTAGCAACAGTTACTTAGCAGGGTAAATTAGATGTGAAGGGCTGCGTCATCTTTATCACATTAATATCTTTAAAATCTTCTTTCTTTCAAATTTTAATATATATGACCTACTTTTACCTGAATTTAAAAAAAATTAAAAACCAAATATTTGTTCAGTTAGTGTGTTTTATAGTTGATATGTGGGTCCATTTTAACACTTTCTGTTGTGTTTCCTTAGATATGAGTATGACCTTGTGCTGAATTCAGACATCAACAGTAACCACTACCACCAGTGGTTCTACTTCGAGGTGAGCGGCATGCGTGTCGGAGCGACTTACCGCTTCAACCTCATCAACTGTGAGAAGTCCAACAGCCAGTTCAACTATGGTGAGATGCACCGAAAACCTCTAATAAACAAACACCCAAAAGTTGTAAAACTATAATGAATGTAAAGACTTTTTTTTACCTGCCATTTATGAGATCTGTCAGATGTTAGCCAAAAATCCTCAAACTGGCACAATTTTGTCCTTGAACTTCAGACATCAAACATTCTGAGCCTTTGTCCTTGTGTCTGTGTGTGTGCAGGCATGCAGGTGCTGATGTACTCTGTGCAGGAGGCGATCAGTGGAAGACCTCGCTGGGTCAGAACAGGAACAGACATCTGTTACTACAAGTAGGTACACTCAGATAGCAATAGACGTGGGGATACATGGAGGGGAAAGATAAAACACGTGTTACACTTGCATCGGGAAAGAACGTGGCTCTCATGTGGCATACATATTTTTCCATTGTGCACCTACTGTTCAGTACTCTATTATATACGTTGTATCCTGTATATATTTTATATAGCTTTGAAGCACCCTCTTGAGTACTTTATGGCTTGCTACACTATAAAGGTCATTATGAGTTTCTTTAATGTACTTAGTACTGCAACATTATTGAAAAGCATCCTTCAGAAGACGCACACAGAATTGAAAAATAAGTGCATGCATGATACTTTATACACTCAGTGGTTTTATCATATATAGTATTAAATGTTAAAATTGAATCCGATAACTTGTATAGCTGTTTTGCCATAGAGTCAACTTTTATGATAATTATAATGTTCAGTTCATGCTGTCAGAGAGGTGTTTTTCCTGCCAGTCAACATACAATAGGGATGCAGAATATGACCAAATACCTCTAAAAATAAATCTCCACCTTTAACTATGACCTCATAGTTAGATTTCTAATCAAATCCCAGCAAAAACGTAACATTATAAACTTGGTATAATATATGGAAAAGCCGTTGTATTGAATTTTGAAAGACTTTGCAGGTGTACCTAATGAAGAGTTTGTTTGTAAAGTGTTTCTACCTCTCCATAGGAATCATTTTGCGAGGAGTTCCATTGCAGCAGGTGGTCAGAAAGGAAAATCCTATTATACAATGACCTTCAGCACGAGCTTCAGCCATAAGGATGATGTCTGCTACTTTGCCTATCACTACCCTTATACATACTCCACTCTTAAGGTAATGTTTTTTAGCATATTCTCTGTGCAGGGAAAATCTTATCATGACCCAAAACCCAACTGAGGTGTTGATACTACTTCATACAGTGTGTTTGCATGTTCTCCTACAGTTATTATTACTCAGAGTGTCCCCAGATGCACCTGCCTCATCTACATTGTTTACAGTGTTTTGTCATTTTTATGTCCTTCAAATCTGAGCCCAGATGAGTACTGTGCTCTCAAACTGCTGTGGACCCATTATGTACTGTATATAGTTCTGTTATTATGATAACACACTGTCTGCCTTTTATCTAGAGTGAAGCAGAGTTGCTTATAGTACAAGTAGTCCAATCTGAAACACTTAATCACAAGTGGCCTATTAAACAGCCAGTTCAACAATAAACAGTGAAATGTGGAGAACTCAAGAGGCATGCAGGATTAAATTAAGGTTGTTGATGAAAATGTTGCTAAGTGGAATGTATATCATATCATATCCTCAGATGCACCTGTCCAAACTTGAGGCTTTGAGGACTCCTCAGATTTACCTGAGACAGGACGTCCTGTGTGAAACCCTGGGGGGGAATAGCTGCCCCCTTCTCACCATCACTGCCATGCCGGAGTCCAACTCCAACGATCACATCTGTCAATTTAGTAAGTTTTTTAACGAATCAGTCACATACCTGAGCAGAACAATGTCAACTGAAGGATTTACATATAAACGTGGAAAACCTGTGTAGCTTCACAAATCATGGAACCACTGTCTGTAAGATGTTTTAAGGGTCGACAAAGATATATGTGATGCATTTTTATTGCATTTATTTGTCTAAAAATGTAGAAATGTTTCTTTTTTTTACTAACCGCAAGAACAGTTGGGTGAATTTTACTCAATGATAAGAGCCCAGGGGCATCAGGGCATGCCAGTGCTTCCCAAATAGGTTTTCCATCCAGTGTAGTTCACTGTTGCTGTTTCTCTCCTCTAAAACTTTAAATTAAAGAATCTTTTTCTTTTTTCTCATTCCATCTTCCTCTGTTTGTGTTTGTGCCATGCTCTCCCTCTTCAGGGAATCGTCCATTGATCTTCCTGTCAGCCAGAGTTCACCCTGGAGAGACCAATGCCAGCTGGGTAATGAAGGGCACGCTGGAGTTCCTGATGGGCACCAGCCCGCTTGCAGCCAGCCTCAGAGATGCCTACATCTTCAAGATAGTCCCCATGCTCAACCCTGATGGAGTTATAAATGGAAAGTGAGTAACAAGAATCTTGAGAAACAAACATGCACAGCTTTTAAGAATACACACAGATAATGCATACATCAGCTGAGCCTGTGCCTGCACTATAGTCACAGCTTTATGTTTCTATGTAGACACACAAAATCTTGTCTTGAGGGCTTCTTTAGCTGTTCTCCTCCTCTTAACATCCTTCCCCTCTTCTGCTTCCCTTTATGCTGTAGTCATCGTTGTTCTCTGAGTGGAGAGGATTTAAATCGCCAGTGGCAGAGCCCCAATCTTGAGCTCCACCCCACCATCTTCCACACTAAGAGCCTGCTGCAGTACCTTGCACACATACAAAGGGCACCACTGGTATGACCTCTAATAACCTGGACTGAAAGAAATGTTGCACGTTGCTGCATCATCTTTCCTTTGGCGTGTATAAAAATCTCTCCTGTTTAGCTGCACACTCTTTGGCTGCATGTCCACAAAATTTAACAATTAATCAGCGCATTAGTTTTCAAACAGTAATGCCGTTGCCGTAAGCAGCAGCTTCTATAGATATAAATTGCTTCTATTGGAGATGTGTGTACTGTACAAAGGTTGTTTACTTTACGACACAAAGCAAGGTGCAGACTCTGATCTTCCTTTGAAAATACACCAAAGAAAATGTCTTTATTTACAGCAGTTTCACAGTTTATGTGATGATTATTCAGTGAATTAATATGAGCTATTGTGGCTGTCTCTACTATGTTTATTTATTTGCATGTGTCTTACTGAAAAATGCAATGCATTATGCATCGTTAACTTGGTACTTGTCTCCCTCTATTTCCTGTGTGTGTGTGTGTGTATGCCTGTCTATGCAAAGGTGTTTTGCGACTACCATGGTCATTCCAGAAAGAAGAATGTGTTCATGTACGGCTGCAGTGTGAAGGAGACCGTCTGGCAGTCCAACATCAGTGCTACATCTAGTGACTTACATGAGGACCTTGGATACAGGGTGAACTCACTCACACAACCCCACACGCACCCCCTTATTTAAAATCCCCAACCCATATTTGTAATGATGCCTAATCTGTTGCCATTTTTTTCATCATCCATGTGTTTCAACACCAGCGTGTTGGCTGGCAAACACATTTTAGTAATTAAATTGAATGTAACTCTGCAGCGCTGAAGGACAGTTTGTTGTTTATCTCTGCATTTGGGAATGCAAAGAATCTTCCTCACTGAGCAGAATGCTAATAAAGAAGCCAGCTCAATACAGTAGTTTCCTGGTGGAGTGTAGCTTCAGGCTACAAGCCCACAGCAAACATTTTGGATTGCAGCAGTCAATACTGCTTCTCTCCCAAGCAACTACTCTACACATAAGCCTTGTTGAACACAGTTATTTGTCCGTACTAAGAAATGCGCTTTATTATCTGCCCCCACGGTGCACACATGCACATAAACCCACACAGAAACACTCAAACATATCAAGCATGTTTATGTGTTTCAGGCTCTTCCTAAGATCCTGTCCCAGATCGCCCCAGCCTTCAGCATGGCCAGCTGCAGTTTTGTTGTGGAGCGCTCCAAAGAGTCGACCGCCCGTGTAGTTGTATGGAGAGAGATAGGAGTACAACGCAGCTACACCATGGAGAGCACACTCTGTGGTTGTGACCAGGGGAAATACAAGGTAGGCGTGCATTTTATTTTGTTAATATGTTATGGAACGAAAATGGCCTGCCCTGTGTTTGTTTTTTGTTGAAATTGTTCTGTATTGCTGCTTTATTATAGATACATTTTAGGGAATTAAGAGGAGAGATAGATGGGGAATGACATGCAACAAAGGGTCCCCAGCTCGACTTAAACTGGAGATGTTGTCATTTATGTTTAGCACTTACCCAAGGCTACCAGGGTATCCCAGAAGTTGTAATTGTTTACATTTATGCTAATTAATTAGCTAAAGTCTCAGACAAGCGGTAAATTAGCAAAATGTATTTAAAAAAACAAAAAAAAACGTAACAGTATACAGGTAATGGCTAACGTGCCTCGTCTTCTCACATTGTTTAGGTGTCTGACTGAGTCCACTCCCTGTCAGTGAGAGGGAAGTGCCCCATTAAATCTCAAAAAGTCCACCAGGTGGCGCTGCAGCCCTTTTTTCCACAGTGTCTTTGCCTCTCTGCTTTCTTTTCCCCTCCTTTCCTTTGACCCCTTTACCTCCCTCTCTCCTTCACTCTCCATCCCAGCTGATTTCCTTCCTGCTGAATTCTGCCAATGTCAACATCTAACATATCCAGAGGCAGTCTTGGGATGCCATTTTGGCCCTGATTAGCCCCCCCACTGGTTTGCGTGGAAGTATTTGTCCAGATGTGCAGGAACTAATGTCTTTTGAATTTGTGCTGCATATCTCTGTGGCCAGGCCAAGTTTAGATGTTCCCTGCTTTGCTCTTGAGGAAGGCAAACATGAAAGTTTTTGGGTTGAGTTGAGGGTAAGCTGTGTGTGAGTCCCTGAGTGAGTATTCATTTACTTGCGTGATTGCAGAGCACTGTGAAGACTTTGTTAGGGTTGCAGGTGTGAGTGCATATGTGGTTAAATGTGTGCTTCCTGCAAATGAAATATATTATCATGTTCCTACATGAAAAGTCTCCTCAGCGAGGGCTTTCCAGCATTGAGAATTGGGGTGTTTGAAGATGGACAGTGGCTCCGTCACCAGCCCCCAGAACAGCTAAAAAAAACTACAGCAGCTATTTTAAAGACAACTTCTGTTTGACCTTTGAGTTATTTAAATATTTAAAAGTTATTATTTTATGTTAACATGTCGTGTTTTGATTCTGATGAATGTGTTCTAATCAGGGTCTTCAGATCGGCACCAGAGAGCTGGAGGAGATGGGAGCTCAGTTCTGCGTGGCCCTGCTGAGGCTGAAGAGGCTGACGGGGCTCCGCAACCACCAACATCTGCTGGATTTGGAGAGCGATATCATTGGGACGCAGACTAAAGTGGTGAGGTAAGTAAAACTGGAGCAAACAAACCGCAACACACAGGTGCACACAGATGCTAGGAGACTGTGTGTGAACTGTGAGCTTTAAAGTCACACTCTAACAATACAAAGTTGAGGAATTTAGTCCCATTATATATGAGGTATCCTCATGCTACCTTCCAAGAATATCAGAGATTCAAAAGTGTCTTCTGTTTCCAAAAATCCTACCTTGAAAACAATGAAATGGTTACAGACGACTTTCTTTTTTTATCTGCACAAAACACCCTCCGCACTGCCAGACACGTTCCCCCCTGGCACTGATACTCAAAGGTGTGGCTGTCACTCCGGATCTCCTCTGAAGCACTCCTCAAGAAACAAATGAGGGCCTGCGTTTATGCAGGGCCGCTGTGCACATCATTGAAATTCTGTCACCATGTGATGAATATAATGGAAACTCTGGAGTGAGAGGGAAATGGTTATGAATAATTGTCAGCAGTGTCATTATTTCTCTAAGAGAGCGTAAAACAGCACCTACACAGAGTGGATCTTCAGGGCCACAGTGAGCCGTCGATGGTGCTGTGCAGATTAAATACATGTGGCACATGCAAACTAGCACACTGCCTTCCTGCTCGGTCGCTTGTAGCTGGAATATATGAGCAAAAAATAGGACAGAAATATATATATTAAAGTGGTCAGTGTCAGAGCATTTCTTTTTTTTACTTATGTGCCAGTGTGTGTGAAAGGGATGGCTACGCACACAGAGAACAGCATATCTTTACTTTGTTTATACCTCCTGTCACAGCATAGTTTTAAAAGAGTATTGAATTAGATGTCTTTTTGATAAATGTTTCAGGCTCTGACCTCTCACCTTCGCTCTATGTATTGTATAGACAACTCTTAGACAAACCACAAGCACATATATATTTATTTTTAAAACCTTTGTTCTGCTGTGTGTGTATGTGTGTGTGTGTGTGTGTGTGCGTGCATGTGTTACAAACCATTTACCCCTTTAAATTCTGAAAGATTAGCCTATTATTCATTCATCAGATATAACTTTAGTATCTCCATTGAAAAGATTAGCTACTTTTCTAAGTTTTAATGACTGTAAATTCAGCATCTTTGGGTTTAAGTCAGCTTTTTGGATAAGATAAGAGCATTGGAAAATGTCATATTGCACTCTGGGAAATGAACATAAACTTTTTCACAACTTTCTGCCCTTTTGATAAGCTTCACAATTGAGCTGTGAATTGATAAAATAAAATAGTTGATGGATTATTGAGTACTGACATGAATTGTTATTTTCAGCTCTATTCCCATTAAATGTCATTTCCTGAGTTTATTAAAAAAACAATAAGATGAAAAGTGTTAAAGGGGGGTATTATGCTAATCTCAAGCTGCATATTTCACTCTGTGATACCTGCAGTATAAGCTATAAGCTTATGTTACACTTTATGACAGCGAGAAGTGCTTTTACAGATGCTTGAATGGTTCAAAATGGTGCCACCAACATTAAAAGTAGGAGATGTAAACCCTTACACTAAGTGTTTCAGCCTGGCATCAGCCACAACGTGTTTTTAAAGAAACAGATCTTTCCAAAAGTTTCCAAAATTAAATAATCCAAAATTTAAAACAATATAAAAACATTTTAGAAGCAAATGCATTTATGTCAGGATCCTTTGAAAGTCACTTGAATGCACCAAAATCTCCCCACAAAAATGAAAACAAAAACGAAATGAATGGAATGATGCAAAGAGGGAGTTTTATTCACCAAGATGACACATAATAGTTTAAAGAGCAAAAAGAGACAGGGCACTAAAAGTTTATGACAATGACTGTAAAAGGAAGTCACTGTGGTAACAAGCCGCATTTCAACTGTGAGGCTTTTTTCAGGTTCGAGGTCCTGACAGCAAATTCACAACCATCTTCTTTTTCTAAGTCTAAAGTGGATAAATGGAGGTGAAGTTGCAGGAAGGTTGCAGGAGCACACGTCAAATGTGGTTAAACTGACAAATGTTGGAAACGCTAGAGCAAAAACTTTAATTTCTGCAATCAACTTAAAACCAGAAATTATGCTGAATTAAGCTTCATATTTCACTCTGATACCTGTGGAGTAGCTTAGCGTAATTTACAGTTAAAAAAACTCAGCATTTTTCTCACACTGGTGCTCAGGCCCTCATACAGCCTCTGCCTGAAACGACTCAGTCAGCTCTGTCCCTTTTAAGAAACCCCGCCCCTACAAGACTACTTTCTTCTGATTTGCCAGCTCTTTGAAGCCTGCCACTTTGTGACATCACAAAGTGCCGCGTGTAGAAAAAACTGTGAAACCGCAAACTGCAGACTGAGCTGAGAAGCCTGGGGATTACTCCAACATACTTTTACCTACAGATTTGAAACTTCACCCACGTTTAGTCTGGACATCCAACATTGTAACATAATATATATATATACATGTGTCTTAAAATGTGAAACAGCATAATACCCCCTCTTTAAAGTCAAAACCTTCCCTTTGCTTAAATAGGTAAAGTTATGCTATTAAACCAATTGTGTTCATATTTTGAGACCGAACATACAGTAAGATGAGGAAAATTAGGTTTTGGCTCTAAACTTATTTCTACACTGAACAAAAATATAAACAAGCACTTTTGTTTTTGCTCCTATTTTTGGCCTTTTGTTGTGGCCAGCCTAAGGCACACCTGTGCAATAATCATGCTGTCTAATCAGCATCTTGATATGCCACACCTGTGAGGTGGATGGATTATCTCGGCAAAGGAGAAGTGCTCACTAACACAGATTTAGACAAATTTGTGAACAATATTTGAGAGAAATAGGCCTTTTGTGTACATAGAAAAAGTCTTAGATCTTTGAGTTCAGCTCATGAAAAATGGGAGCAAAAACAAAAGTGTTGCGTTTATATTTTTGTTCAGTGTAAATTAGTCTGTATTCGGATTCTGATCATATCTGTTGAGTCTTCTTCCATATTATAAGAAACAGCATCAGACAATGAGCCAGCGCTCCTCTTGTACATCCCAACAAATGACCACATGGCTTTACTGTATATCAAATCAACTCAATTAAAACTGCCTGTTCGGAAATATGACGTCCACATAGATTAGATTGTGCTCCAGTTCAACGCCGCAAATAAATTATTAAACTTGGCCAAACCACACTTTGACCACCAAGGTTATCTTCATTTCTTTTTTTTAAAGTCAGCGTTCTCTGCGCCACAGATTTGTTAAAGCACTTGATATTAAAGAATGGCTTTAAACTCCAAACCACTTAATGCTCCTGTCTCTCCCAGTGTCTCCCAGTCTCTCTCTCTTACTAACCCTGCTCTACTCTCATATTGATATATTCATTCATCATTTATGTGTCTGATCATTAAGGGACTGTGTATGTGTGTGTGTGTGTGTGTGTGTGTGTGTTTGAGTGTCCTTTGGGATTGGTTGCACTCATCCTGGGTTTATGGTTTTTATGCGTGGGGCTTGGTATGGTACCACTTACCATTTAATAGGTCATCACAACAATGATATTGTGGCCGTTGGGAGGCGTCTGCAAATAACCGGGTGTCTCAGAGTGAGTAAATGGGTAGATACGGGCATGGGTGTGTTTTTGTAACAGTGAAGGGAAGACAAAGAGAAGTACGTGTGTGGGGGTTTGGAAATGCAGGGTTTTTTTCTGCATGTAAAAGAAGGTAATTGGGGTTTTAATGTACAAGCATGGTTCTGTATATTTAGAGAGACTCTGAATTGACAGGACTGTTGGCGGATACAGAAAATGTAACCCAAAGTAAGCACAGATCGGGTTTGGTGTCTCTATAATGGCCTGTAATGGCTGACTCACAACTCTCATTATCTGTTTGGACAATAGTCTGTCCATCCACATCATTACACACACACACACACACTATCACACACACACACGTTCACATTTACAGTACATATACTGACGCACAATTTCTCTCTCTGTCTCTCTCTTGCACTCAAACACTGCCGAGCTTGGTGGGAGATCATTGTCTGAGCCCCCTGATCGACTGTCTCCCAGGGATCACATTTCAGACCATTAACACCATTAAAAACCCACTAAAGCCACTAAAACCTCAAGAACCAGCAACCATTTAACCATTAAGACCCACAGGAAAAAAACAGCCTCACCAGTCAGAGCACGCAAGAACAGTTTGTTTCCAGCTAATATTTTATTATGATTTTACAATATATTTGAATATTTATAATAGTGTCAGTGTCTGTATTTGGAAAGTGTTAAGTTATTGATGATGTTTGATTTTGTTTTAAAATATTTATTTTCCTGTAACATAGAGCCGGAAACAATAACTTTATCATTTATCAAGCAAAGATGCAATAAAAGTCTTTGTTTCCAGCCTCTCAATATTAAGAATTTGCTACTTTTCTCAGTTTTTAACTCAATAATCTTCATGTTTGTCTGTTAGTAAGTTGATGAGAAATTTAGAGGCATCAACTGGGCCTTTAGAAAAATTGTGATGGCCATTTATCACTTTTATTTATTTTTTTTTTTTTTTAAGATTTGGCTTTTGCCTTTATTCATAGGAGCGCTGGAGATGCACATGAAATGTGGGGAGTAGAGAGTGGGTGATGACGTGCATCAAATGATCGGCAGACCGGGAGTCAAACTTGCAATCAGTGCTTTGAGGGCTCTAGCCTTTGTATATGGGGCGTCTGCTCTACCAGCTGAGCTAAACCAGCGCCACATTTGTGACAGTTTTTAAGGCTAAACTTAATTAATCTAATAATTCATAGACCGATCAATTATCAAATAAGTGGAATGGAAATGCTACATTTACGGGCTATCAACAGCACGGTTTCATGTAACCCATGTTAGACACATTTTGTTGGGATTTTCTCCCAGAACAGTAACTTGTCGTGACATGTTATATTCTATAGAGTATATAAGTGAAGATAAGTGTTTACCCAGAGTACAGTTCTCTAAATAATGCACACAGGAAAACATATTTTTTAAATATCCACTGGCAACACCTTACTGGGGTATTTCCTGTAAAAGGTCATGTTTACATCATTCCCCCACAGAGAAATGTCCGTTATTAACTGACACCTGTGTAACTGTATTGTGTTATGCAGCAGCAGCCCCACAACCTACGTGATGGAGGAGGACGAGCCGTCCTTTCTGGAGGCGATAGACTACAGCGCAGAGAGCAACGATGAGGACGCCGAGGCTGAACACGAGCACGGCACTGAAGTCCATGAGATTCCTGAACACCTGGATCCCCTGTCGGACTCTGAGACGAATCACAGGGACTAACGCTGAGGTGTTCATCTCCTCTTCACCTGACGATTTGAGCTTATAAACAACCAGGCCTCAGATTGTTAGCTGATCTTAGCTGAAAGATTTTGGTAAAATAGTCAGACCCACTCTTCTCACTTTGACTGTTGAATAACTAGCTTAAACTTGACCCTAATGTACAGACACTCTATGATGGTATGTAGGCTACACCGGCACCGCTCGGGTGCTCTTTTCCCACCTGTGTTGCTCCTGAAGGTGCGCACTCCACCTGCCTTTCACTACAGCTGATAGAAGCCCTCAGTAGGAATCAGTTCGGTTCCATTGAATGTTTTCACCTTTCCCCATCATACTATAACCTTTATGAACTTTAACCCCTGACCTCAGACACCATATAGCCTCTGAGATTCACATATAGCTAGACAGAGCAGCAAACAGCGGGCACCACCGATCCTTAACTTGAACCCTTGTTCACTTGCTCATTTTTCACAGCTGATGTTACACTGAAGCTATCTGACACATCTGTGGTAGTGTTATAGAGCCAGTGGCTTCTGTAGGGACGGTCTGCTACCCCTCCCTCACCTGCGACCCTGTGTTTTGATGAAAACACTCCTGGTGAGAGAGGGAAACTGGATTTCCTTCACTGACCAGGTTAGAGGTGCAACCAACCTGCCTTCTAATTTTTTATTTTGTTCTTTTGTGTAGTCTCGCCGGGCACTATAACTTTTTACTCCTTTTGTTAGTTGTGGCCTCCTGCACTTCTCTTTCTTCCTTCCTTCTTTCTGACAAGCCAGGTGTCTAAATGGGATGCAGGGAGGACCAAACACCTCCGCATCACAGCTCACCAGCATGTCAACGTCAGTCATGGCGAGTGTCTCGTGTAAGATGTAACTACATATTAGTAGTGACCTCACTTTCCCTCCTCTGTTCAGCTGCAGTGCAAAGGGTCAGATCATCCACCACATGCTGTTTGCCTTGCTTAATCCAAAACTGTAACTATTTATATAACACGATGTAGAATGTTCACACACCTTGACCAATACAGTTATATTCGCACACCACAAGCTAACAAAGACAGGTTTGGTTTGAGTTTCATGGTCGCTCAGAGCAGTAAAAACATGAAGATGGAATGTAAAACATCCACATGCGCTGTTGGTGTTTTGTGGTTTTTAATAACAGACAGTATTATAATGTTAGACCGCGCAGTAACGAACAAGACGCATGAGCTGCAGAGAGCAGAAAACCATTTTGCACTTTGGATAAACACGCGTAACAAAAACCTACAGACTGGGAATGAAAAGTCACTTTACAACACGTTACAGATTCCAAACCTCAACTTGGGTCACCTCAGTAGTTTGACGTTCTCACAGTCCAGCCTGAAGCTTGATGTTTTAAAGAAGCATACTGGAATATAGTTTCCTTTTTATCCTTTCCTCCAGTCTGTGTGTACATCTTGTGGACTTGCTTAGGAGAGACACATACATAAAAACAGATGGTGCTTCGTATTGAGAGTATAAAGTAGTTTGTTTCTTTATTTGTTTATGGAGATGAGTTTCTGTTGCGTTTGTACAGCCTGCGCACGGCTTTTTTCAGTTTTTATTTTCTAATTTATTAAGTCTTGTTTATGGGATGTAACCTGTATGTATATGAGGCATTTTAAGTGTATGAGTGCAAGTGTGTGTGTGTGTGTGTGTGCAGGGCATTAAGTTATTCCATCATTCGGCTCAGTTAATACTCTCACAGTGTTTCTTCTTTCAATTTGATTATCCCCTCTTACTCCCCTTTGCTCATTTTCTCTCTGTCCTTCCCCCTAACCTCTCCTGTCCTCTCCTTTTCTATCTTTCTCATGGACATGTTACAAACCCTGCAAGCTCCTTACTCTGGCTGCATGTGTGTGTATGAACAGAATATATGATGTGAAATATTATGGGCCCCCGTTTGAGAAATGTGTGTGCTGTTGTATTAAATTTTTGTCTATAGCAGTCGATGTTATAATTTCTTTTTACGTTTGTTTGGAGTTAAACGGGCGGAGATAGCGATTAATTTTACGTTGACTGTAACACAGAAACGAGACTAAAAGTAAACATGGGAAATAAAATGTGAATGTGGTAAACTGTCTGCTCTATTTTATTTGCTTTCCCGCATGCTGTTGCATTTTCTTTCATCAAGTCTCAACGACATGGACGTTAGATTCACGCAGCTTTTGTCCTCATGAAGACCTTTCTTCAGACTCTGTGAAGTACCTGTAATAGATCCTAACTGAGTTATGGGGAGAAATGTTGTGATTGGCAGAACAAATCAAAAACATAAACAGGAGAAAAATGTTTTTCTTACAGCCCGGGTCTTATTATTTTCAGAGTCTGAGTTGGTTTAGATAATAAGGTTATGCTGGAGTTGTTTTCTTAGCCCCTTGCACTCCATCGACAGACTGTCAAGTGTTGTCGTTTCTCTCCATCAGTCTGGTGAGAAAAAATGTGACCATAACTGGGAACAAAAAACATAAATTTTCGAATATTTTTAGTTTAGGTGCACAGGGATACAGTATAAGCAACATGAGGGCTATAGTGTATGAGTCTGCCTCCTTAAACAGAAGGTAATCTTACAGATTCTTCATAGAAATGTACGTGGAAAGGACGTGGATTTCTGGGAAGGCACGTGTTCTGTTTGAACTACACTTGTAGTCCAAGTAATATTGACCAATCACGTATCAGCAGGCAGCTGTGTATGCAAGAAAAACAGTCCATGTGGAGAGCAAAAGCAGGCGGAACGTAATCCGCCCTAATGACATCCCGGCTCCCATCAGCGTGATCTGACGATGATTTAGCTTCTTATTAATCTCTATAAACAGACATCTGCATGCTAACAGCTAACAATCTGTTCTAGATCTAAAATTTAACTTGATTCGTCAAGATGAATTCCCTTGAGGCTGTGTCACGAAAGCCGTTCAGTGTTCAGATTTCCCGACTTCCTGGAATGCGTCAGATTGATCCGACAGGAAGTCTTTTATCGCTTACCGCCCGGCACATTCATCAGTGTCCCCAGAGGCTCAGACTATAGCCAAAGGGTTCCGAGACTGATCAGAAGGTAGTGTTGTTAAAATCCAGGACTTTTACTTTGAAATCCTCAAACATGCATTTACACATCACATGCACACATACACTGATCAGCCATAACATTATGAACACTGACAGGCGAAGTGAATAACATTGATTATCTCGTTACAATGGCACCTGTCAGTGGCTGAGATATGTTAGGCAGCAAGTGAACATTTTGTCCTTCAAGTTGTTGTGTTGGAAGCAGGAAAATGGGCAAGTGTAAGGATGTGAGAGACTTTAACAAGAGCCAAAATGGGATAGCTAGAAGGCTGGGTCAGAACATCTCCAAAACTGCAGCTCTTGTGGGGTGTTCCCGGTCTGCAGGGGTCAGTACCAAAAGTGGTCCAAGGAAGGAAAACCAGTGAACCAGCGACAGGGTCATGGGCGGCCATTCTCATTGATGCATGTGGGGAGTGAAGGCTGGCCTGTGTGGTCCAATCCAACAGAAGAGCTTCTGTAGCTCAAACTGCTGAAAAAGTTGTTGCTGGTTCTGATAGAAAGATGTCAGAACAACAGTGTATCACAGTTTGATGTGTATGGGGCTGCGTAGCTGCAGAGCGGTCAGGGTGTCCACGCTGACACCTGTCCACCTTCGAAAGCACCTTCAATGGGCACGTGAGCATCAGAACTGGACCACAGAGCAATGGGAGAAGGCGGCCTGGTCTGATGAATGATGTTTTCTTTTACATCATGCAGATTGGGGGGTGCATCTTTTCTGGGGAAGACACGGCACCAGGATGCACTATGGGAAGAAGGCGATCCAGCGGGGGCGGTGTGATGCTTTGGCCAATGTTCTGCTGAGAAACCTTGGGTCCTGCCATTCATGTGGATGTTACTTTGCCACCTACCTAAACATTGTCGCTGACCAAGTACACCCCTTCATGGAAAAAGTATTCCCTACAGGCAGTGGCCTCTTTCAGCAGGATAATGCACCCTGTCACTCTGCAAAACTGGTTCAGGGATGGTTTGAGGAACACGACAACAAGTTCAAGGTGTTGACTTGGCCTCCGAATTCCCCAGGTCTCAATCCAGTCGAGCATCTGTGGGATGTGCTGGACAAACAAGTCTGATCCATGGAGGCCCCACCTCGCAACTTACAGTACTTAGAGGATGTGCTGCTAACGTCTTGGTGCCAGATACCTTTTGGCAGTAAAAGGGGGACCTACATAATATTAGGCAGGTGGACATAATGTTAAAGCTTTGGTGGTTGCTGTATTCGTTCCTTAAGTCCACACTGAAACAATGTGTTCCTAAAACCGGTCCGGTGTAAATGTAAAAGCCACACTTCTCATTCTGTGCAAAAATTCATTTCACAGTTCAACCACAGCTAATGTGAAGCTTCAGCAGCAGAGGTAGACAAATTAACTGGGTCTCATCCAAAGTCATAGAGACGTTTTACTTAAAGTGCCTCCACCACTGCTCAGCAGAGGAAACAATGTCCCTGCAAATGCACAGGAAATGTGATATTAAAGAATAACAAGTGGAGGAAAAGACACTGGATTTCACCAACGAAACCTCTTTCCATCATTTTTTTTTTTTACATCTATCTATCTGTCTATCTGTCTATCTGTCTATCTATCTGTCTATCTGTCTATCTATCTGTCTATCTATCTATCTGTCTGTCTATCTGTCTGTCTATCTACTTGATGTATTTCTGAGTTAAGATAAGGTTGAGATGATTTTTCTGTTTCCAGGCAAAAGCAGCAGAAAGAAGAGGCTTTGAAAATCTGATGATGTAATGCCTTATCCTCAATCAACCTCTCGGTGCGCAGCAGCAGCAGCTAGAAAATAATGATGTTTTTCTCACAGGAGCCATCAGTCGTGGTAAAACTGTCTTCTTGTTTTAATCAACGCTCGGACGTGCACCTTAGAATTAACCCTGTAAACACGTCACATGTCACAGTAATCAGCACTAGTCATGTCTACTGAGCACTGTCTGGGTTTGGTTAGCTTGGGGTTGATTTATTCGTGGGCTAATAGAGCATAAGTAGATACTCCATCACTCCATGTCAGTGGCACAGTTGTATAAGCATTTGTTGGGCAATGTACCTCCGCTGCTTGAGAGCCCCGAGTAACCTAATCTTTCTTGCTTCTGAGGAAATGACCGAGGCTGGAGAGAGGGTGACAAAAAGGCCAACAAATATCTCTAAAAAGTCTTGTATGATGCTGTGTAAATGGATATAAATGGACAGAAGGATGCAGGAGGAGGAGGAGGAGGAGGGGAGTAAGGCATGGCAGAGATAAGAGCGAGAGAGAGAGTGAAAGGGGGAGCGGAAGAAAAAGCGGAGAGGAGGACGAGAGGAATTTGGAGAGGTTGAGGAGAATGTTAATCTGAGGAAGGTAGCGTGGAGAGAAAAGCTCTTTTCCTCTCTAAGCCCTACACCCTCACTTCCTGTCCCTGCTGTCAATCAGAGCCTCTGAAGTGCATCAGACAAAAGACCCCCCCCAGCACCCTCCCAACCACCACCACAAACACCAGCACCAACCGACCAATTAACTGGTCAGAGGACGGAAAGTGTGTGTGTGTGTGTGTGTGTGTTGCAGGAAGGTTTTGAACTGCTTCTGTATGTTTCTCATGTTCATCAGAGACCCCTAATTAGCAATCTGTCTTCCTCCGTCTCACGTATTCACGGCGGCACCGTGCCCGGCCTCCATCCTCACACTGACCAGCTTATTTCTGCAGTCTAAGTGTGGCTCTGCGGGCCTCTAACAGCGTAGCCAATTAGTGCCAGTGTCCGACTTGGCTGCTTCTCACACTCACTGGTGGTCCCACTGAGGGGCAGAAAGGCTCCACTGAAAAGGTACAAGTCCACAAAGAACAGCCTGACAAAGACCTGTGTGTATAGGCTGCATGTCACCGCAGCACACAAGACCGGGAATCTGTGTGTGTGTGTGACCTCATTGAAATTCAGCATCACAAGTGCTCAATAAAGAGTTAAGCAGTATAAGCTGTTACACTTATGTTACACTTTATGACAGCGAGAAGTGCTTTTAAAGATGCTTGAATGGTTCAAAATGGTGCCACTAACATTAAAAGTAGGAGATGTAAACCCTTACACAAAGTGTTTCATCCTGGCATCAGCCACAACGTGTTTTTAAAGAAACAGATCTTTTTTATTTTTGAACATTGATGTTAAGCGGTCATGAGTTTCCAAAATGAAATAATCCAAAATTTAAAACAATTTTAGAAGCAAATGCATTTATGTCAGGACCCTTTGAAAGTCACTTGAATGCACCAAAATCTCCCCACAAAAATGAAAACAAAAACGAAATGAATGGAATGATGCAAAGAGGGAGTTTTATTCACCAAGATGACTCGTAATAGTTTAAAGAGCAAAAAGAGACAGGGCACTAAAAGTTTATGACAATGACTGTAAAACGAAGTCACTGTGGTAACAAGCCGCATTTTAACTGTGAGGCTTTTTTCAGGTTCGAGGTCCTGACAGCAAATTCACAACCATCTTCTTTTTCGAAGTCTAAAGTGGATAAATGGAGGTGAGGTTGCAGGAAGGTTGCAGGAGCACACGTCAAATGTGGTTAAACTGACAAATGTTGGAGATGCTAGAGCAAAAACTTTAATTTCTGCAACAACTTAAAACCAACAAAAAGGCTCAAATTTTGGCTAAAGTATCTCTCTATTTTTTAAAGGGGGGTATTATGCTAGTTTCAAGCTTCATATTTTCACCTGTGGAGTAGCTAAGCATAATTTACAGTTAAAAAAACTCAGCATTTTTCTCAAACTGGTGCTCTGTGCAGGCCCTCATACAGCCTCTGCCTGAAATGACTCAGCCAGCTCTGTTGTTTTAAGAAACCCCACCCCTACATGGCTACTCTCTTCTGATTGGCTACATCTCTAAAGCCTGCTGAGGCGGCACTTTGTGACGTCACAAAGTGCAGCGTGCAGAAAACCTGGCGTTCACAGCAGCCTGCAGACTGAGCTGAGAAGCCTGGGGATTACTCCAACAGACTTTTACCTACAGATTTGAAACTTCACCCACGTTTAGTCTGGACATCCAGCATTGTAACATTATATACAGTATATGTCTTAAAATGTGAAACAGCATAATACCTAGCTATAACTGTGTATATGTTAAAGGGGGGCATCAGCAATTTATAGTCATCTTTGTAGACATACAACACTAAGTTGACAGACTCTAAAAAGTAGGTTCAAACTCAAGCAGCAGACAGATATCCTGACTCTTCCCCCTCTCCTTGATGGGTGAATATGACAAGATATAACTCAATGTTGTCAAGTTTCTTTAGAACTTTCAAGTATGTACGCAGCACAAACTAGAAATAATGACTCGACGACTCAAATAGCTCCCCGGTATGTGATTGTCATGATTGGATGACTGGCTGTCAGTCAAACTCCTCACTATGGCAACACGCAACATCAAAGCCCCGAAAGAGAAGCGTCATCAGTCGAACTCGTTACTACTCAATACTGTCTCAGACCAGACCATCATCATAGCTGCGTCTGTGCCAAGATAATACAGATACAATTTACTGTCAGACTTTTTGTACAGGTTATATAAATTGGCCAATAATATCATTATTAGATGGGCTACTAACACCTCGTCTTTTCTCTTTATAAAGACCGGATACTACAAATAAGAGTGCTGTATCTTAGGTGGAAAAAAAGTGACTTGACTTGGGACTTGACTTGCCCTAACTAAGGACTCGACTAGACTTGACTTGACTTGCCCAAGAAACTCGAGACTTGCTTCAGCTGACGGCGCCAAGACACAGCTGATCAAAACTCCTGAAGGGTCCAATAAATCCTGCTGTTTTTAGGTCATTAACTCCCGTGCTTAAATACATGTGAATAATGCTGACATCACCATTAGTTATAGATGACAAAAATACATTAAAATAGATAATCCTACTTTAAGGGACCGTGTGTCATCGTTGGCATCGGTCAGTAGGAGGAGCCACCTCTGACTGTGTTCCTGTTAAGCCTTTATGTGTAGCTTTTTGTAAACAGTCTACGAACAAAACTGTGCGAACATGGTGGGCTTTTGTTCGCTCGTGCGTGCGTGTGTGTGTGTGTTTGTGTGTGTGTGTGTGTGCGTGTTTCTGGAGGACAGAGATGTGCAGCTGGTGAGAAACTGACAGGAGACAGCTTACAAAGATAACAGATGCAAACACACCACGCTAAAATCAAATGCTCACACGGACCCACTCTCTATTTTGCATATCAATAGCCCCAGATAGTAGATACACACACACACACGCACACGCACACACACACACACACACACACAGACATAATTGGCTACGTAGGGAGCAGAGCCAACTTGCACCTCTCGTTGCCGTGGTAACCAGAGAGACTGATTTTTCTAGAAGCACTTACTCACATCCCGTCTGTTATTCACTTGTTTGTTCATTCATTCCTCCTTTTAGCTTGTCTTTATACAACTCTCTCTCCCTCTCTCTCTCTCTCTCTCCGGGTGCTTTTCAGCCCGTTTCCATTCCCACCTCTCCTCCAATAAGATGCCCTCTTAACATGCATATGCAAATGAGGCAGACTTGAAACCAATTAAACAGAATTGAATAACGAGCGGCATTGTGTCCTCACGTTGGGCACAGAGATAGTGGCTCAGACCCACTCACACGACATCTAATGTGTGTATCCTTTACGTCAGACTGGTCGTCGTGGCTCGCCTCAAAGAGCTGCTTCTTTAATCATCACAGTGGAGACTAATTTGATCATTTTATCTGTATACGCTGGTTCCTTCTTTATAACTTCAAACCCCAATGCAGCACTTTTTTCCCCCTTTACCTCCCATCTCTTTCTGCTCCTTTCCTGTCTCATCCTTTTCCTCAACTTCCCCCCTCGGCGGCTCGCAGCACTCTCCAGGGTGTATCAGGTTTTCATTGGCCAACAAAGCAGGAAACAGGAAGTATATATTGCTCCATAGACAGAACTCTGGAGATGCTAGATGGACAAACACACAAACCTACTGTAAGCACACACGTCTACATCAATGGTCCCGCTGTTTTGGAGCATAAGTGTTGTCCTTCTGCATAAATAAAAGCATGTATGTCAAAGGTCATGAGCAGTATATGTATAAAAGCAGCCTTTCTGCAGTAAACTGCTTGATACCAACTGCAGATTGACCCCAAACTAAACAACTGTAGTGTTTTTTTATGAAGACTTTCAGCTCAGAATTAACCTAGATAACTTATTACCTGAAATTTTTTAAATACAAATACATTAAAGAGAGGGCAGAAATTACATCAGGACTGCAAACGTAAAGAAATTAGAGAGAAATAAAGAGAAAAAAAGGGGAAAATTAGATCCAACATAGAGGAAACAACAAAAGGGAAAAGATGCTGAGGACGGGACAAGAAAGGAAACGACAGCTCTATACTCTTGTGTCAGCTTTCTGTCAAAGAGTGAGAGAGAGATGGTGAAAGAAAAGAAAGACAGAGAGAGTTCTAATAGTCCTTTGTCAGCGTCCAGTCAGACCCCAGACCCCGGCGACTTTGGGACATCGATTGATGGACGCCAGCAAGGTCAGCAGCCATAACCTTCAGCTTAACCTGGGGACTGCCTCCACACTCAACACACTACAAACATGTATGCATAAAACACACAGACACACTTAACATAAGTCATGAAATGTGTAAGTTCATGGGACAACGGGGTAGAGTATACATGGTTCTAAAGAGCGTGAGTGGTGATGATAGATCCAGAGACACGCAGACACAGACAGACTGGCACACACGCTGTCTCAGGAGGGTGATTGATGTGTAAGGTAAAGTAGGTCTGCTGTAGATATGAGCGAAAGAATCTGTCTGCGTCCAGCTCTCAGTATCACACAAGCAAATACAGAAACACGCTGAACATTTAGCACAAATTAACAAGCAGATAAAAGACGCTTTAAGTTGCACAAGAAAAAAATAAAGCAGATAAACAAAGTTTCCAGGTGGCACCAAGAGCTGATGTTGTCCTAATAGTTATGGCTCATGCTACATTACCTCCTCCCATTAATCTACTTCATGAGTTAGCTTCATACACGTTGTGTTAGCCTTTCAAAATGTCAGGCCAGCTATTTTCATGGCATAGCACAGCGCCCCTTACTGAACATTTAAAGTCGGGCATAATTATGGTCACCTAATTAGGACCCACCTTTCAGTCGGGACTTTCATGAAGCAGTGTGCCATGTTCTCCTGAATGTTCTTGCGTTAATTCACCTCTAATTAAGAGTAAGTCACTAAACATTTGTTATCCGAGTGTTTTACCTGATTCTATTAACTCGTTTTTATGTTGTTATTCTGTTAGCATAACAAAACCAAGCTAATTAGCCATGCTAGGCTTGCTCAGTGGTTACAATACAGCTAGTTTAGTATTTTAGTTAGTTCTTTATTTGATAGCAATTTCTTGGTTTAAGTTCAGAGGAGATATTTATGTGATTTCATGACGTTTAATTAGTGGTTGTCAGTTAGCATCGAGACAAATGTAACTCTAGCAGTCAAACTTTAACACAGGACTATTAGAAAAGGTCATATATAGAAGCTCAGGGAAGCGGAGAAGTACAGTTGTTAGTCTTCAAACTTTAAGTGGAACTGGAAAATAATAACTGAAATTACTTCTAATTATACATGATTATACTATTTCTTATAATAGTATGCACAAAGTAGTGTTGGAAATTCTCTTTGAAGGGAGTCGGATCTTACCTCCGTTCCTTTCCGAGAGCTGCCATGTTTCGCGAACATCGCAACTCTGCGAGGTAGAGAGTTGTCAGACTCGCGGACGTGCCTGCACTCTAGTCTCCCGTGTCAACACACACGTATTTAAAATTCCGAGCTTTTAAAATTTGAAAGGAAATCAACGTCACTGATTTGCCAATAATTTATGACACAACTCTGTATGACTGATGTCAACAAAAAACAACAAACATGGCAGAGGGTTATAATCTTGCTCACCGTCAGCACTATGTTGTGGTGACATGATTCCGCTGCACATGACCTAGCATTGCGTTAGTTGCGGTTGAAAAAAGCGGCTGTTGTTGGACCTGTGCTGGTGAAGGTGTTTCCATTTTTTGTGTGTGTTTCCAAGGTCGCGGTGCTACGTGTTTACAGGGTCACCTTCCTTGTTGGGGTTTGTATCCAGACTGTAAATGTAAAATTGAGCAGTAAAATGATCTGACGTCAGTTTTTAACCACATCATTTATCTGTGTCTCCATGTGCTTTTTTCTCCCCTCTAATTGACAGAGAAAATTGTCAGAGGAGAGATGGATGATGAAGGAATCTTAAACAGACGCTACTTCAGGAACAACAAGGAGACTGTTGGGAATTCAGGTGTGTGACAGGTGACAGGTGACAGACAGGCTTGTTTAAGACCTGAAGACTCTTGACCCGACCGATCAATCACAGACGTCTTTTAAAGTCTAATCACACACTTTCTTTTCAGATCTTACACAACAGTAGATAGAGATGAGTTATGGTTTCCTCCAGCGTTTTCCTTAAAACAATAGAGATATATGACATCATTTCTTTAATGCTACTTCTTCTCCTCCCTAACTGTCAATCAAACCGCCTCATAATCCATCAAAGGCTAAATTATGTGACCTCTTGCGCGACCCCAGCGGTTGACTGAGTGACTGTCAAGGTAATAGGTAGTTTCCACTCCCATCAGCAGTAAAAGGAGTTGTGTGACCCTCCTCCAAGATTTAGGAGGTAATTTAAGGATTTGGAGGAAGGCGGAAGGTACTCGACTGCAACGATTGAGAGAGCTGTTATCGATGCAGAAAGCAGAGATGGGATTACGGGCGAATTCCTGACTGAGAGAGCTTCAAAGCATGTTGGTATGTTAAGAGGAAAGACTCACAGGAGCCACAAGACATCAGAGTGTGTGTATGTAAAACAAGCTCCACTGAACACGAAACACAATACATGAACCTGACAGGAACAATTGAAGACCTGCATCATTGTTTTTTTTTAAACTTTATTCACAGGCCAGAAGACTTGGATTTTGGTTGAATAAAAAAAAACAAATAACCAAAAGTTTATACTCAAAATTGGTTTAATATTTTCACCACTGTAATGCCTGTTCATTAAGAATCCAGCCAGAGCTAGAAGGATATTAGCTTAGCTTAGCTTAGCATAAAGAATGAAGGTACAGGGAATCAGTTAGCCTGGTGCAAAAGTACTCCTCTCAGCACTCGTAAAGCTTTTGGATGAACATAATGCATGTGTTTGTTTGTTCTTCCTGTGTTTTCTTGAAAAGTTACGGTCAACAAAAAAACTGCTGTAACCATTTCTTGGCCAAAAACTGCCAAGAACAGTTGACTTAAGTGAGGTTTAGGCAGCCAGCCTGAAATACATTTACAAAATACATGTAAATCAAATATGCTAAGCTTGGCTAATCGCATGTTAGCTTCAGCTCTGTACCTTATACCAATATATAAGATTATCAATCATTTCATTTGAAAAAGAAATCAACTATTATTTTAAACACTGACCCAATAGTTGAGGCAAACCTGTCCAAAAACAGTTGCTTGATACCCATCAAACGGGTGCTGGTTTAGCTCAGGGGTTAAAGTGCACCCCATGTTTAGAAAGACGCAGCCCTTGATGAAGTGGCCCCAAGTTTGACCCCAACCCTCTGCCCTTTTTAATGTCATCCCCACTCTATTTCACCATTTCTATCTTGTCTATCTAAAGGCAAAGGCCAAAAAATTATCTTTAAAAAAAACCCATCAAACAGACATCTTTATAGCACATATTCTTTGGCAAAATACTTGGAAATTAACCTGATTCTGAATTTTATTTATGATTTTTTTGGGGCGTTTGCCTTTATTTGTAGGAAAGTTGAAGAGAGACAGGAAATGTGGGGAGGAGAGAGCGGGGCATGACATGTACCAAATGATTGGCAGACCAGGAGTCAAACCTGTGATCAGTGCGTTGAGGACTGTGGCCTCTGTATATCGGGCACCTGCTCTACCAACTGAGCTAAACCAGCACCCTGACATCATCATTCCTATGACATTTTTTTTCTTGATCTAATTCCCTTCATTTTAAGCTCTTTTTGGGCTCCACAAGCTGCTAGATGCTGGGACATATCCATGTGAGTTAGTTGTTAACTTAAGTTAAAATCACAGGTTTTCTCCAGTTGTTGAAATGTGAGACTGAACCAAAAAGGTAAAATCAGGGCTGGTAAAACAAAACAATTAGCTCCTCAAGGTACAAGAACACTCTGTAGAGCTGAGATGAGCTGAGAACAGCAGGATTGGGTGATAATACGACAACACATTACACGTAGTCCATATTTCATTGATAAGATAGAGTCATTGATTGGTGCAGCTTTTAGGTGACGTAGCGGCTCCAGTGTCTAGCTCTCGAGTGAATTAAGTAAAACCCACGCAATAAAAACCACATCCATGTCGTAACTTGAATTACATTGCACATTAATACACATGATACAACAAGTGATAAATGTTATCAACTGTGACTGTAAAACAACAAACATTATATTACTCCCACTATAATTCTTGTTACATCTTTCACTTAATTAAAACCTTTCTTGTAGTTTAAAGGGCCTCCATACTTCATAGCAAAACATCTGGAAAGTTTGGCCTCACTGGACTCGTGTAGCGAGTACATTGTTTGGTGAGTAGGTCACGTTTTGCTTCTTCAAGTTAAATGAGGACAATCAAGCTGCAGAGGTTAGAAACATGTAAGCAGGGATAAAAACATCCATCCCTGCAGAGAATCACTTTCTCTGTCATGCTTTTTATTTGGGGAATTAAAGTTTAGAGGTTTGTGAATCACAAAAAATGAGTCAAACTCTACTGAGACTGTGTGACGTCGCACGCCGTGTGTTTGTTCAGCCTTTTGCACCTGTGGCTTAGTCACTCTAATTACACCCATTGATGACTCTCTTTTCCTGCTTCTCTAGAAATGAGAGTTAAGGGTTTAATTAGTCCTCATGACCCTCATCAGAGCCCGTCTACCTCAATAACACTCGCCTCAATCAAAGGAACAATAAGCACATGCAGGTGCACACAAATGCAAATGGATGGGCCCTTCCAGGGGGGGTGCGCATGCGCACTAATGCGCACACACTCGTCTACTCACGGGGGGCAGAGGTCCCCTCAGGATTAGTCAATTATTAAGCGGTCTATCCCTCTAAGAAAGAGTGTTATTGATTGATTATCACTATAGGTTTAATAATTTAGTTGTTTTAATAGCAGAGATATGGAAAGAGAGGAGGAGATGAAGAGTCAGGGACAGGGGTGGAGCCAGAGGAGGAGGAGGAGGAGGACAAATGGAGAAGACGTCATGGTAAAGGAGAGGAAGGAAAACAGGAAAGCAGTCAACAGATGAGGGATTAAAAGAAGAGGTAAAAGGAAACCAGCCTGTCGATCCTCAGTTAAACGTTTTCATAGAACAAATGCAAGAGTCTCAGCTTTCCGTCTTCAGTGGGGCTGCCACCCCTGTACCCCGTCATTCTCCGAGCAGGAGGAAATGTGTTATCCGCTCTAAATCAGAAGAATATAATACACCTGAGTGCAGCAGCAGCAGCACAAAATAATAGCTGACAGTGGGGTCCAGTGGGTCCAAAAATTACATCATCAAAAACATGTTGGTGTGACCAAAAGCTCGGGTAATAAATCAGGTCCCAGGGAGATAAGTGAGCACTTGCAGGTTTGGATCTATTTGCTGCGTGTTAAGTGTGAGCCGGCCGTATTTTTGGGAACATTTAAGGATGGAAATGGTGAATGATTGTGATCACAATGTTCTTTTTTGTCAGACCAAATGTCAGAAACCAAAAATACATTCAGTTTACTATGATGTGAAGCAAAGGAAACGCAGCAAATCATCATATTTGATAGGGGTGATGTTGTCCTGAAATTGAATGTGATCCCTAAATAAATGATCAAGATAGCAGCCAAATACTTTCAGTTGGCTAAATCAATCAAGTGATTATGTCATTATGTCCGTATGAGTGCAAACTTTTTTCTATTTCCTTTTTAATTTGCTTCATTAAAAAAACAAATAGTTGTCTAGCTATTACAGGCGACCCCGCTATCATCACATCATCTGCATGCAGTGAGCTTCTCCTACAATCAGCACCTCTGACACTAATGTCAACACGGCCTAAAGTTGAGGTGGGAGTTCACAGAGATCGTTGCAGACACCGGCTGTTTGTTTGTTCTCTGCTATTTTGTTTGTTTGTATTTATATGGACTTTGAATAGAGCTAGATGTGGCTCTCTTTTTGTTTTCGCTCTCGGCCTCCGTTAGTATTCCTCTCATGATTCTTCTCTGGCTCCTGACTTCTGCTTTGTGAAAACTGTGTGGATTGCGAGAACAGTAAGACACCAGGTCAGCCACCCTGATACCTGCACTTTAAATCTGTGGCATTTTGTCCGGTGTGTTTCTCCTTGTTAAAAATGCATGAAGCGACTGTACAGGAGAGGCTCTTCAGCCCCGAGAAGCACTGCCTGTCTGAAAAATTCATGAAAAAGGGTTTTTATCCCCCACTGTTCTGTAGAGGAGGAGAAGAAGAGGAGATTGTTGTCCACTGTTGTTAACCAGTGCATTTGTGATCCCGCTGGTCTTTGACAAAAACATGTTGACATATTAGTACACACATACACAGTTTGCTTATTCACACATTGTTCTGTTGTATTACCTCCTCGAGTGCTTATCCTCCAAACACAGAGAAAGACACTCATAGGATAACTCTGCCTTATTACTACTTCCACATTATTCAGTGCTTATATTTTAAAAAATAATATTACTTTCAGCAAGTTAAAGGCTTGAATTGTTGGAAAAGGTTGCATCACAAAAAGGATATCATGCAGCTTAGCTCTCCTGCAGTGATTTTTGAAGCAAACTCCAAAAGCTATTCAGGGCTCAAGAGATTGTTTGGTCAAAACTGTCCTCACAAAAGCTACATTTTAATTTCCTCATAGCTGTCATAGGATCTTATGAATTGATTCCATGAGAAGCGAAGGAGGAAGTGGACATATGGATCCACAAAACTATGACAGAGGCCTCTGGTCACCTCCCACTTAACACAGCCAGTGATGGTTTTTTAACCATGACTGTTCCTTAGTCTAACAGATCCTCAGGCATGTATACACCTAAAGACAATGAAACCTTAACAAGCTTTTGTTGTGTCATTTGGAGGATTTGTTCATGATCAGTCGAAATCACCTTTTTAGCACCTTGGTAGCAGTTGAAACAAGCTTTTATCACAACAGTGCCATATCATCTTCTCTTAAAGGAGCAGTTCGCCCTTGGGAAAAGCCACAGTCAGCCAAAGCTGGTGTTCTCTGTAATCGATAGAAGCAATAATATTAGAAATTGGCGCCATAGCTGTGGAGAAAGTTGTACAAACAGCTCGTGGTTTCACCCATTCTACATTCCTACAACACCCAGCATGCATTGCCCCCCTCCCTCTGAAAGGAACGACCCAACGAGAGACACTGGAGTGAAATACTACAGTTTTCCAGTCATCGACATTGATCGCTGCAGGCAACGGCTCAGAGCGGTACATTTGAATCTGAAATACGACGAGAATATACCGGTGGATCGTCTAAAAAATCTACAGGTCTGCAGTCTACATTTCAAACCTGACGATTTGAACGAGACATGACATCAGAAGCGGGCCTCCTAGATTGAGGAAGTGTAGTTTAGCGAGCTCCCTGGTCTCCGAGAGATGACGTGTATTACTTAGTCTGGTGGAGGTTTTCCAGGGCCCATTACAGAAGCGGAGAGCGTCCTTGAAAGGCACAGAGAGAAATAGCATTTTTTTCTACCATAATGGCATTAGCTCCCCTTAATAGCATGATAGGACTAGTTATGGTTAACTTTTTAGAAACCAGTCACTTATGTGCACATCATGAGGTTACATAACAATGTACCGTTCACTTAGAATCAAGTTTCTTGCCATGCATTAAATATAATTCCAATCTTCACAATATTTTAGCTCTCTCTTTACCTGTTAAATGCTCCTTTGTGTTCATCAAATAGTTGCAAACTTTCTCTGCCTGCTGATTGGTGCTGAGCAGGTACCGCACACTGGATTTTATGGGCTTTTTTTTTTTAAACCAGCTGCCTACAACACGATGACAGCAGTGAGAGTGAAAAATGAAGTTGAGAGCGGACAGCTTAACAATCAGCAGAAACTCACTGTAAAGCTCCATGGAGGCGAGGAGATGGGCAGGTTTGGGTGAGACCACTTTCAAATTATCACATTGTTTTCACATCGTCATCCATTGTTGATAAAAATATGAAAGTCATGCGTAAAAGGAGCATGCTCAGAATTAGTGCAGGTTTGGACTTTTAATCTGTGACAGTTGTGAACATATCTGCTCGTGAAGATTTTGTCAAAAGCTCCATAAGAAGAGAGTATTAGGACCATAGGTGGAGACATTGACTGAAGTTAGAAACCTAAGTCCTCACTAGCCTGATGCTAAAGCGGTTTTCTATTACAATAAAGGATTGCTATTTGGTGCTTTCTTTCTTTACCTTCCTTTCTTTAGCCTCCAAATTAAGTGATTTCGATCATCAGGCTTAGTCGTTGGCTTGTTAATTAACTGATCCGACCATGTGACTGCGTGTCTATCCCCCCTTGGACTTTGTATAGCAATGCTGCATTGTTCCAAGATCACAGTAACATCTTTAGTGGGTAAAAAAAGAACTATGACCGCAGACACAGGTCGGCTGCTTTTCTTTGGAAAGCTTTTTCAATATGCACACAAACCAAACCATTATTAAATGAAGCCATTAAGGCTCATTTCCCTGTCAGGGAGCGCTGTTGTAAAGTCTTAGTGGTTTAGCCGCCGAGCTGTGAGCCAAGCCGACTAACTGTCCCACTGAGGCCACAGAGGTTCAAACCCCAAATACACCTCTGGTCCGCTCTGCTCCCCTGACCACAACTCCCAGCTGCAACAACACCACACACACAAACACACAAAGGTGCATCCACGAGTCCTTCAACTCATAAACCAGGTACCAGTTCGGCCCAACACTCCCATGCAAACAAACACACGCACGCACACACCAGCACATCCGTCCTCCCTTGGCAGTACAGGAGAGTCACTGGTGTGATTGCATTATTGATTGCCCTGGATATGTTTTTTTTTCTTCCTTCTTAAAAGCATTTAGCAATCTGGCAATTAGTTAGAGCTTAATGTAGGATGTCAAAACAGTGCTATTGATCCAGCGGGGCAAGGAGGAAAGATTGATCAGTCAACTCATTACGTTGCTGGCGCTGCCTCGTCATAAACACTCCAGATGAGACTCCATCAAAAGCCCATCCCTCGTCCACTGGCTCTGTGCTCGCTCTGTCGCTCCCTCTGCTCCAGCCTCCCCTGTGTGTCTGTCTCTGGCTCCTGATGCGTGATTGCACAGTCTGCACCTGGTTAGAGTTCATCTTGTTTTTTTGTTCTGCTTATTATTGCTCTCCTGCTGTATGCAATTGATTGTTTTCTCTCTACTGCTCTTTCTGTCGCTCCCTCGTTCCCCTGTCTTCTGTCATCATTGTGTTTATTGTAAACTATTAGCGAGCAATTTGTTCCCATCTTTCCCCCCACTATTTCCACCCTCTGTCTTTCCTCATACTTCCTTGTCACGACGGCATTATAACAGACAGCATAGAAGCAGTTATCATTAAAATCTCTTAAAGGGCAAATGAAGCTGATTTAGTTGAGTTTGCATCACATCAATTCATTAGTCAATCATATGAAAATGAGGCCGTTGTAGACACACTTGATTCGATTTGCAGACACACACACACGCACGGCTCAGCAGTCGTTTCTCAGTGTTGTATTGTGTTCAGTGGACGATGCTAAGCTCATTAAAGCTGCACAATAACGAGAGCTGACATTTATCAAACACTTCACAGTTTGAATTTTGATTCAAGTTGCTCACATCAGTAGGATTAATATTCAGCAGATTTCTACTGAACAGGTGGGGAAACATTTAAAGTTAAAATGTGGAGATCAGAAGACGGCACCGCCACAATAAAAGTACCAGACTAGAGCAATTAGACTAAATGAGTTTAGTGAAACTGAGACGTTTTGGCCTCAATATCCGCACATCAGGCAGAATTTGAGCTTAGACCTCTAAATACACCCCAGGACAGTGTCCGATGCTCTGGTAACTTACTTCATGAAAGCTCCCCTAAAAAGGCCGAGTCTCCCCTCCAAAAATCTGTGATGAAAAATATCTGTGGAATAAAAAGTGCAATATATAAAATTGGAGACATCGTTCTGTCTTATATTTATATACATAAAAAACTCATTATAATCATATTTGTCATTTACAATGTTTCATTTAGCAGACGCTTTTGTCCAAAGCGACGTATATCTGAGAGTTAATACAACACAAGCAATGATCAAGACGGAGCGAAGTCAGTAAGTGCCAACAAACAGCTTCTAGTGCGATTGGACACTGGTGCCAGCAGGCAGTGTATAGGATGTTTGTTTTGTGTTTTATAAATAATTATCATCATCAGCAACATCAACAAGATCCGTATAGCCATCATCATCATGAAAATCCTCGTCAGCATAAACTACATCCTCCTCCATCCATCCTGTCATCATCATCAATATCATTAAGTTTGGAGGTGTTCATGTAAGAGCAGGGTCTTTAGCTTCTTAAAGGTCAAAGGGACTCGAATGGAGTTTGGTAGCTCGTTCCACCACTGGAGGACCACTGAGGAGCTCCTTTCACTGGCAGAGCTAGGTGGGTGGGACGGAGTGTAGACCTGGATAAGGGCGTTCAGGTAAGCAGGAGTCGTTTTTGTTGCTGTTTTCTAAATGTGCAATGGTTTTGAATTTGATGCGAGCGGTAACTGGGAGCCAGTGGAGGGATATGAGCAGTGGAGTGACGTGCACTGTTTTGGGTTGATTGAAGACCAGTCGCGCTGCTGCGTTCTGGATCATCTGCAGAGGTTTGAATGTGCGTGCAGGAAGGCCTGCCAGTAGGGAGTTGCAGTGATCAATGCGTGATATCACGAGAGCCTGTACTAGAAGTTGTGTTGCATGCTATGATAGGTAGGGTCTTAGGATCTTCCTGGTGTTGTACAGGGCCATTTACATAACAAAGTTCCAGTGATATGGGTGATGAAGACTGTTGACCTTTGCTGCTTGTTGTGTGATTTGATTGGTTCATTTGAATCACTGCAAGTCTGACCATGTTTAAAACAGTTATAGGTTGCTTTATACGCCGTAGGAGAGACTACAAATGTCAGTTCATTTCATTGATATACACCAAGTTTGTGCTAATCACCTGATTATGCATTGGGTTACTTTTGTTATAAGAAATGAGGGAGAGTGTATTGGTGTCCGTGGCGGCGATCATAGACTGCCAAGTCCAGCTATAAGGATGCTAATGCTAACTTGAAGGAGATATTTTGTTGCACCTGATCTGCGAGCTGCACTGATACTGTCAGCTAGTATCCTGAGCTGAAAGTAAGCTACTTCTGTAATTTGCTGTTTCCTTCGGGCTACTGCTAGCTACAGCTGGCCGGCAGCTAGCTAGCAGGAATTGTGTGTTGCTGTTTGTCTGTGAAGGTTCAGGTTCATCCAGGTCATGGTAATTCTAAGATTAATCCAAAAGGCAACTGGACTTGGTTCAAGTTTCTTGAGGACGTTTCACCTCTCATCCGAAAGGCTTATTCAGTTCTAACCTGAGTTGTGGACGGAGAAATGTACACCTCTGTAGGTCATTAGTATGTTAATAGTTGTGTAATCAAGGGTGAGTCGTTAACCTGAGCTGTGAACCCCAGTATCACTGAGAGTCGTTAGTACCCACTGGTGTTGATGGGTCGTTAGGCTTACACGATCCTCAGTGTGATCTCAGCTTTTTGGACAGATAATTTAATGCTGTTTCCATAGTAACGTAATTATTTACTTACCATTTTTCATTTTGTAAACCCACAGATGCTTTTTGTGGTGATTCAGATCATGACTGTAGTTTTTGTTGCATACTGTTTGTATGCATTTGTTTTGTACACTTGTAATTTGCAGATTCAGTTGTACTCAAGTTGTACATTTAGTAATATAATTTAATTATATACTTGGGATAACTGAATCTTGTTTTTCTCTAGTAATATTATTTGTTATTTATGTTGCACCCTGAGTCATTAGCACAAGCTAAAAACAATCCAGCCTCCCTATAGCTTAGGGAGTTTTTGTCTGTAGTGTAAATACACTTAAAGATTTCTCAAGTGTTAAACATTTTGTAGCCTACAGGGTCATATTTAGGAAGATCAACAGCCTACAACATAATTTCCTCGACACCTGCACATCCTCACACTCAACAACTCCAAGAACACAAGTGTTTGATGGGTTTGGAGGTCTGGACGCAGGTATCATGAAGCAACATGAAATCTTACGGTTTAAACTTCTAAGCCAAGATGGACCAGTGCTCTGAAAAAAAAATCCATCTATGCCTGAAAATGATGTGACAGGACTCTTCGGATAAGTAAGCCTTGTGGTGAGATCAAATCTGTAACCTATTCCTCGTTTAGAAATGGCTCCAACACACATCTCCCAGTAATATCATCCAAGTTTTTTATCGTCTTTTTCTGCATTTCTGCTCCAGCTTCAAAGAATAAGATTCAACTCTTAAGATGGAAAGTTACTCAAAGAGCACGTTCCTCTACCAAGGCGGTGTTATTGCTTGTTCGTGAGTCGGATCAGCTCCAAAGTTTAATGGCTTCTGTCTTGGCACGTTATCTACAACGTTTCAGGTAAATCAAGCTGTAAGTTTGGAATCCTTCTGACAAACACGACGTTGAATACAATAACCTTCTGTGTGGATATATTTTGTGAGCTTTAGGCAATGGCCTCTGTCCACTAATTGTTTTTTTTTAAAATACAAAACCAAAGATGTTCTGCGTTTTCAGTGCTCGGCATCCTAAATGCAAAAATGCCCTTGCCATCAGCTGCCTTTTTGTCCCTGCGCTCACAGCACTCAACTTTTGGAATACCGTCGCACTCGTCAATGTCACTGCCGCCAGACAACTTTCGGAACCTAGCAACAATAAGAGCCAATGTGAAGCGCTGTGAAATTGAGGTCGTAGGCATTGCCAGCACAAAAAAACAGTGTTAAGCCGCTTTCCCACTGGTCAAAAACCCACTAACACCTGCCCACAGCCAGCTTTTTTGCTTAGTGAGAAAGGTTACAATCGGCATTCAGACACGGGTCAAATGACTCTGCAGTAGGCAATTATCACCTCGGCTCCGATCGGCATTGATGGGAACACAAAACCTGTGTTGACACGTTAATGTCCACCCCCTCTCCGGTGCGATGCTGTGCTCCGCCCGTAACTTCTGCGTCATCTCAGCTACAAATTCCACCCGTCTTCGTCCGAGCAGCGCTCGAACATCGTTCCAAATTTGTCGGCGCCGAGTTTTATAAACAGACTGAATGAGTAAGATATACAATAAACACCTAACCACCATAACATCTTCACAGTTTACTAACCCTGTTTCGGAGGCATTTGTGACGTCAGACGGTGATGCAGCAGAAAACAGACTATACTTCACTGGCAATGGGAAAAGAGACAATCAGCATTTATAAGCGGGTCTTCCCATGTCTGAAAAACCTGCGTCAACACGTTAAATTTAGGTGGGAAAGGGGTATTAGTTGACACAGACCCTTAACGTGTATTTTTCACTTCGGCCACTGCTTCAAGTCTTTATGCTAAGCTAGGCTAAATACCTCCTGATTTCAGCTCTGCGAAAGGCAAAATGATGAAGCAATGCACGTTTGTATATTTTAAACTGTAAAGCCGTCTTTACCTTCTGAACCTTCGGACCCAGCTCCTCTTGTGATCCAGTAGTAACCTGTAACGGCACACGTGTGATCCTGTGTGCTCAGTTGTCTTAGCTCTCTGTCTTTCATGTGTGTTTTTGTTGTTTTCCTGAGAAAGTTAAAAAAAAGTCTGAAGTGAGAAAAAGAAGTGCATCTTCAGGAGTGGCTCGTGTGATGGAGCAGCTGTTTCTGATGGACTTTGAGATTCACCTCATTTTCCATTTGTCTCCGGTCCGTTCAGCCCTTTATCTCTGCTGCACTTCTGCTTGTTTTCCGAGTGTTTGTCTCGATAACAGCTTTCAAATGGGATGTCAGCACATTTAGAGAGGAAAACAGCAGAAGCATAACAGATAGTGCAGAAGATGGTTTTGAGGATCAAGTCTAGACATCTGTTCGGACCAAAATCCTCCTATCTCGCCCTGTTTGTCTTTCTCTCTTCATCTGTTACTCTGTTGGTTTTCCTTCACTCTGTCTCCTCTTTCCTCACCCCCCCCCCCCTCCTCTCCCATCTCCCCCTCTGTGCCCCAACAAGTGTCTTATATTTCCAATGATGATTTAGCTCATAAATCTTGATAAAGCCACTGGCTGTTCCGTTTGGGTGGAACAGGAAACTTGCAGGAGACAGAAGATGAGGAATGGCTCTCGTTCACGAGGCTGTCCTGTTTTTCCGTGTTTTCCTCCCTGACGCCGTCCTCTGGGAGAGAGACTTTGTGTGTATTTAGAGCCTTTTTGTGTAGTATTCACTGGAGGGATCTGCAGAGGTGTTGTTTGTAATCATATCTGTGTTTGTTCAGCCACCCCTAATATTTGATTCTGTACTTAATTCTTTTTTTGTTTTTGTTCTGACTGAGTCATTACTTCTCATTTTTCAAACGTGTCATGCGTTTACTGGAAATAATGAAGCAATCCAACAGAAAACCTGTATATGGCAGAGCGGCACAAATTATGTTTATAGCATAAACTAGTCAACTGTTTTTAAACCTTCTGCACACATTATATTACATTGCAGCACATATTTTTAAGGTTTTTTTGTCATTGCAATCAACCCGGGGAGGTGATGGTGGACGGCCGTACAGAGAACAACACTGTGGCACCAGAGAGCCTGATTGGCACCAATGCAGCTTTGAATAAATTCTAATAAAGTATATTTGCATTTAAATGAAGTGCAAATTTACAAAAAAAAAAGCAAAATAAAATGTAAATTAATCTGTGTTTCAATCCACTGCTGTTATGCAAATATCAGGAGTTGGTTTATTGAGATACAAAGTTGGTGGCACGAAGTTCTTGAGGAACTTTCTTCGGCTGTTTTTTTTTTTTACTATTGCACCTCGGCCAAGCATAGCTTTTTTTTTTTCTTTCAAAACTGCCACCACAGCAACGACAGCCTATTGAAAGTGGAAAGGATTGGACAGGTGGAACGATCCATCAGAGGGGGTGACCGTCTCAATAAGTGACTCAGAGAGAGACCTATTGGATTTTCAGATTTGATGCAGCGATCTACCCGCAGGCCTTAATGAGGAGACAGACTTCAGGCCTTTTCTATGAAATGTCCGGGTCCACACAACTTCCTTTTTATTAATTAAAATCTCTTTTCTGTTTATTCTATTACAGACTCTTGAATTATAAATGCTATTTGAAGTGATTGTGATTAGTATATACATTGTTGTTACGTGTATTGAACATGCTGAGACTATTTATCCCTTGTCCAATTTTTTGACTATTTATGGCAACGCTTGTTTTTCATAATGATTACTTACTGTGTATCGAATATTTTTGGTTACACACTTTTTCATCTTGACTATTTAAGTTGCATGTATTTATTCATATGCTGTTGTAGTTCAGCCCCCAGGCCACTCGACGATATATAAGTGAACCTCACCTTACATTCAGTTTCATGACTCTGCCTAGCTGCACCCTGAGGAAGACCTGATGAGGGTCGAACCGGTCTGCGTTTATATCTTTGATATTGATGTTTTTTACTAGACATACCCTGATTCAATAAAGGCATGTTAAACTAAATCCTTGGCTCGGTGCGAGTGTGCCTGAAGAAAGCCCAGTGGCTTCAATTTCTCGACAGTTTCCTTTTTGGTCTTCAAGAGCACCTGGCATTCACTCGCAGTTTAACACCTTGCTACCGTATTTTTTCTGTTTTTCAGACTTTTTATTTTTATTTTCATTCATATGTTCATTATTGTAACATTGATGTCATTAGTATTCCTAATTTTTGTACCCATGTGTCAGACAGGGAGGAAGGGGGGAGTTAAAGAATGTAGTATGTACAGGCTTATGATTTGCTGTGATATTTAAGTTTAACCTCCATTTCTGAAGATGAAACCTTCGATCAAAGAAAAAAAAACTTGTTTTTTTAAACTGTCTCCTTTTTCGAGGCATCCTCTCAGGATTCTTTAAAGTAAAATGACTCATGACTTAATAAAAACGGTTGATGTAAACGCATATACAGTAAAGAATAGTCTAACTTTAAGACACTTGTAGATACCTCACCTAAACCAAGTGTCTTTTATCCCTGATCATAACTATAGAAATTATAATCATATTTAAGTTTCAATGGGTCAAATTTTCTGGGAAAACATGTGAAAAACGTCACTCAACATATTCTGATAAGTTCATTACAAACATATCTTCCTGATGTTACTGAAAACACCTCCTCTCCTCTTCTTCTGAGCACAGAGTATAAAACCTGAATCTGGTTAAAACAAAATAACTACACTCACATGAAACAAAATCACATGATTTTTTCTTTAAATTGCTATTTGCAGCATTGAACCACTATCATTACTCACGCTGATGGGGAACACGTCCACAGACACCGCCCTCCCTGTGGTGTTGGTGATGTCACCGTGCAGGTGCAGGCAGCAGCGAGGAGTTAACCACTAATGACGGCCTGTCAGCCTCTTTAAAATCTCTAATTGGTGCGAGTCATTACGAGGCAGCCTCGTCTCACTCATCCATTGTTGTATTGTGTGTTTCCGTAATAATGACACATTTCCTTTGAGTAACACTTGCTCTTCCCGCTGCTTTTAGATCTTGTGGGGTGAAGAAGTGCTAATAGTATAGTATTACGACAGAGGCAGGCTACAGTTAGTGCAGGCATTACTCAGGCTTTGATGTGAGGCTTGCTTGTTAGAGACACTAAGCCCCGGCTTTGCGGCCATTATTTTCTAGGCTGGAAGACGTCAAAAGGTGCTGAGATGTTTCTACAGGGTTTCTGTCACTAAAGGCAGGTGACTTATCACCTTTTGGTGTGTTAGCGCTCATTTGAGAGGCTTTGTTTAGCTTTGAACTCCATCTTGGATGTTTTCAGGTACAATGTTTATGTGGTGAAGGCTTTTATGCTGTCACAATGTTTGTCCACTGAAACAACTCATGACAAAAACATTGTTCTCAAATTTTCACCTTTTATGAGAAGATCATGAAAGTGTTTTTTCTCTATCATTTATTAGCCTACACAGTCTGTATCATGGACGTTATCATTGCTGCTGCTGATAGCCGATATCAGGAGAGATGTTCCTTTTTTTTCCGTCTTAAATATCGATACTTAGACGTGAGTATCAGGTACCCCTCCGATACAAGTGTTCATAAGATCTACATGATATTGGTGATTGTTGACATTTTGCTAGCGTTGACTGACATCATACTTTTTGCTAGCATCTCACTGTTTTTGTTCGCTATCATCGCACAATAATTTACCTCAAAACAGTGAATTTATCGGGGACTGATTGGTTTCGGATCAGTTTATTGAGTGCCATACTCCTTGAAACCTGATACTGCATTTTTGGCTGCATAAGAGGCCGATACCAACAATGGCATCAGAAAACTCTGTACATCAGTGCACTCTACACAGCACTGAGCAGCAATCATGACAGTTCCTCCCTCTTGGCTTCTACGTGTCTCTGCAGCAGCTGTCTTCCTGTCATGACCTTATTGGAGATAATGATGACATTCAGCTGAGCACTGTTCTCGTGTTTATCCTGACTATTTTGTTTACGTTCCAATTAGTTATCAATGTTTGCTTTGCTTCGGTAATCCTGACCATCCAAACTCCTTCCGAGGTCTTGTTCTTCTACATCAGTGGTTCTCAACTGGTGGGTCGTGGAGCTGTTTTCAGTGTGTGCTTGAAGAAAAAAAGTCTATACTGTGCTTTTATTTTGAAGGACATGGGTTTCCTATGACATGCATGCAGTAGAACTGTAGTTTACTCACACTGCATGTATCCACTCATTGGATAATCCCAGCTGCAGTTACATTTGCATTCATGAAACTTATTGAGCCCCACAGTAGTTGCCTTTATGCTGCAAGTTTTTTAGTTTATTTATGTTGAAAAAAGGCTGCTAATTGAATGAATTGTAGAGGGAATATGTTCTTCTTAGGCAAACTGTGCAGGTTTTAATAAAATAAATTTGACTGGTTAAAAAATGTGGGTCTCAATCGGTCACTAAGGAGGTGGTGGTGGGTCCTGAGGCGAGACCAGTTGAGAAACACTGTTCAACATAATGAGCTTTCTTATTTTATAAATTTGGATTTTTGGTTACACTTTTAATTACACGTTTTTATTGCACAGCCTTTTGACACAAAGTGCTCTACAGATAAATTTCACTTGACTTCTTAACAGATGTAATAAAGAAAAGGCAGGGAGGCAAATAAAGAGGATGAGTAATCGTGTTTTTTTTAACAACTACCAAAAAAAAATGTAGCGCAGGCTACAAAACGGTTGGAGTATTTTTTCGTTATTAGTGTATTAGTGCACCAGAAGCTCATCTGATAATGATAAATGGAGGTTTTAAATATTATGTACATTACATCTATGTTGATGTCTCTTGTTTTTAACAAGTTGGGGTTGAGTTTTAGGTGTCAACTTAAAGGCCACAAACTTGGTCCACGCAGGTACATTAACACAAAGAACAGGGCGGGTGTGGCTGCTTTCTTCCTAAAATCCACAACCATCTCCACTTAAGCTCCAGGTGGTTATCACCACACCAGGTCCCCAGATGTCAATCTCCCACCTGTAGGCAGACTTGTCCCCACCAGAGATGAGTCCAATGAGGGTGGTGTCGTACGCGAACTTCAGGAGCTCGACGGACTGATGACTGGAGATGCAGCTGTTGGTGTACAGGGAGAAGAGCAGAGGGGAAAGAAGAACGAGCCGGTGCTGATGGTCCAGGAGTCAGAGACGTGTTGGCCAACCAGATACTGTGTGTGGAGCGGGTAAACCCCGACTCCTGAGGTCTTGTCCTCTGTGATTTTAACAAAGGTAACACAGGTTGGGAACTACTGGAGTAAATTACTTTTTGCCTCGAAGGACTTGAGACACAGCTTATTAGAGTTTTTCAATGGCCACCAGAGTAAACAAACATGGCGGCTGTTTGCTACTGCATTTTCAGCTGCGTTACTGTCCGAACCAAGAGGTCAGGAATTGACATAAATATATCGAGGCACAGGGACATGATGTACTCTATGACACGTCTTGTGTTTCAGGCCTAAGTCCGTCTCCACTCTCAAGTTTGTCCTGCTTGTAGTGACTTAACTTGGATGTTTGTCTTTCCTCTGTTAGGCGGATGGTTGTGCAGCGTTTGACACTATAGGACTGAACATATATGTGCTGTTTCTCAAAGTTTCTCTGTGTCCACTTTAAATCTTAACTTTGATTTTCTGACATCACAACTTGTTTAGAAGCCAATTTTGGTCAAATATGCAACTTATGCAAATGTGATGTGGAGACTTGAGACACCCAGTGCACATACTATGTAAATTTCCTTCGCCTTAGCTAACCTCTAATAAGACTCTTTCTTTCAGGTTGTGAGGGAGAAGATGAAATGTAAGTTTTACTTTTTTCCATTTTTTCATGTGAAAAAAAAAAAAATACTGTCAGGCATAAGTTTTTATTCACATTCGCAGAGTGTTTTAAAAAATATGTCTGTAGGGGACGTTCAGTGATCAGGGGTCAGTTTAGCTCAGGCCCTGTGAACCCCAAATAGTCTGCCAGAAACTAATTAGTATAACTTACTTATTTAAAGAAAATCACTTTTCATTAATTAAAATAGCTAAAGGAAATTGCTTTATTGAGTCCTTTGGTGTCGCCTACAGTATCGTTCTCACTTTCAGACCACAGTTATTGAGGTTAAGCGTGTATTAATTGAGATCAAGAGTGAAGTAATTCTGTCCTGAGGCAGAAAGAAAAAAAACTCAACGCTCAGGACATTTTGGTTTCATGTTGAACAATTTCCGCTCCTGAACCACCTCCAAATGATCCGTGTTTGTCTGAGACACACAGTAGATCAGCTTTTACAGCCTCATCCTTAAAACTGGAGCGTGTGTCCGTTGATTAAAAGTGTTATTTACGAGGTTGATGTGCTGAGTACGGGACTTCTCCACTGTACGCCGAGGAGAGGAGAGCACTACTACCACTCGCTGCCTTAACACACGCATTCTGCTGAGTCTGTGCACTTTCCCTTCCTCCACCCACCCGCCCAAACACACTCCTTACACACTGAGGTGAATTTTATGCCTCCTCGTGCATTTCTCATTTCCTTCCCTGTGACGTTTATATTAAAAGATAAATTGTAGACTGTGTAAAAGGAACATATTAATTCAGCTGTTGCTTAATTGCATCAGGGATTTAGACGTACTCTCCTGTCCAATTTGCTTGTACAATTCCCAGCAAAAGCCCTCAGCCTGCTCCTAATCTGCACACCAAGCAAGTGTGTGTGTTTTTTTCCCCCTTTTCTTAAAAGACACTGGATTTATATTGGGATTAATAGAATGGGAGCGATGTGGCAACACTCAAACACTCCGGCTCTATCACTGAATTCAATTTAGCTTATTTTTGTGCTTCTTTCACATCGCCCTGAGCACGCCGGAGCACTTCTTCTGTTTCTTATAAAGCCCCTCAATTTCTGCCTCTCTGTTCCAGTCCCTTCTCTGTTTGCTGTCTCTCTCTCTCTCTCTCTCTCACACACACACACACACACACACACTTAAGTTTTCAGTATATTGACTGGCAGGAGCTCTGATGTGACATAACACTTTTTATTAATTACATTGTATCACGACAGACTGGTCCAAGGTCAGAAAGAAATCATCACCATCAGCACTAATCTGCATGACTGTACAGGTTCCCTCTGGTGTGTGTTTCTGAGCGTGTGTGTGTGTTCACCAGCTGAGCACTTCTTTTTGCTTCATTTCCAGCTTTTAATCACCTTGTGTGCTTTGCAATACAGATGCTTTTTACATTTTTAGGCATAGAAGTAACATTTGAACGTCTCTTTCTTACAGAAATCTCACAGTAGTTTGTCCTGCGTCCTATTTTAAACCTTTTACAATCCAAACATCCACAAAACATCCACCAAAATCCATCCAATAAACCCTCTTAACACAGAGACAAACGGCACACAACCAAATACTGATGAACAGAAATACTGCATTTAGCAAATCACAGTTTCACTTTGTCACTTTTTTTTTTTTTTTTGCAGAGAAGCAGTTTTTGTGGTGTTACATTCTTCAAGGCGCGGGGGCTCCAGAAGCATCCAAGCACAGAGGTAATCTCAAAGATGACCTTTCTGATTTTTCAGCTTTATTAGCTCAGACTGTGATGTGACGGGATTAAACGTGATATGGATCATGACACACTCAAAAGTCCTGATGTGTATCTGAGTGTGGGATTACGCTTCAAATCGATGAGTCACATGGTTTAGCCCAAACTCAGCCTGAAATGTAGGTTGTCTTGAGGCGATAAGGAAAAGAAAATGTCTATAAATATTGCTGAAATACTTTTAGAAACCCAGTTTTTAGTGAGTTGTGTCGAGAGGGAGGCTGATTTTTGAGACATGAATAAAGCAATCGAGTGATTCCATAAATCTTAGCTGCCATATTACCAACCTCAGTCCAACACGACTGGGTAAAGTCATTTATCATGAATCGGTGAACGGCGACAACAAATCAATGCCTGATTCCTCCGCTGAATCTCATTTGAACTTGGATTTGGATGATGTCTGAATCCCTCCTGACTCACTGCGGCATCAATCAGCCTTCTCTACACACACACACACACACACACAAACACACACCACCAGGAGAACAACCGCTCAGCATCCCGGGGGCAGCTGTATGTCATTTTGTGTAATTCACCATATTCACACAGGCGGCCATTTTCCTCTAACGACACGCTCAGGGTGAAAAGACTGAATGCTGTTATATGTTCAATCTGCTGTGTTCCAGTTTGCAAACTGTATTAAAACCCTGACAAACATCATCATGTCACTCTTTTCTGATGGATCAACAACTGAATTTTTGCCATATTCAAATTAAAACAACATATTTGATAACTAACTTGCTAAAACAGCTAACGTTAGCATTCAACAACCTCCTAGCTTACATTACCTTTTCATAGTGCTACATGATACTGTAGGAAAGGCATAAATTCCTAGCTAACATTCAGCGTAAGCCCCTGCTACATCAGCACAGATGCTTGCTAACTAGCTAGACTATGCTAACTTGTAAGCTGGACAAAAAGCTAGACAATTAGGAGAGGTGTACATTTGTGCTAACATTAGCCTAGTGTTAGCAAGAAATGTAGACCTTTCCTCTGATATCATGTAACACTATCAATTAGCTAGGAAGTGAATAAATGCTAATGTTAGCTGCTGTTTATTGTTAGCTTATAAATATGTTAAATTAAACCCTGATGTCCCTCCTGATTTTAACTGGGAAGCAATGAAAGCAGAGCTAACTTTGTGTCTATCTGATTTGCAACCTAGAACAAAGCAGTACAACTTCAAAATAGCATTGTAGCTTCCCTTCTGAGCGTGACATCAAAGAAAAATGGCCGCCATTTGAATCAGGTCATTTGTGAGTCCCATGTAGCTATCTCCATTTTCTCTGCCCTCCACTTCTAAGACAAAAGAAGAAGAAAAAAAAAAGTACAATCTAGTTACCGACACAGTCTCGGACACAGCAATTTGCGGCGCTTAGCCTATTTCTTTCAGCAGCTTATTCACATTTGTACATTTGTATTTTTGTTCATTCCTCTCGCTGTTATTTCATTTTACAAAAGAAAAATAAAGAAAAAGTAGCACTTTTAGAGACCAAAGTTTAAGACTATCACGTACAGTATAGGCAGCATAGAAGAGGAAAGTTGGTTGAGTAGTCTATTTTACAGTAGGTCACTTGAAGAGAGAGAAAGAGAGAAGTCTGTGATTGTCAGTCCCTCCTCGTCTGAGGTGTCCGTTCATACAGCAGTTGTTGTTTTTCCTTCATTTTTTTCTTTATTGGACCGATATCTTTGATCTGAGGCATCGATGAGAAGACAGCAGGTCTTAAGCTGGAGCTGTGTCAAAGTTTCACAGAAAGCTCCCGCGTTGTGCTGATAAGTCTTCATCAAAACAAACAGCCCTGGAACATCCTCTTCCCGTCAAAACGTCCCCGCTGTCCAACCTGACACAGTTCATTATAAAAAAAACACAGCAGGTCCGTACACACACGGTGCAGCCAGCTGGGATGTTGCTTCAACCTTCTCCACTTTCTCTTACGCGTTTGTTTCTCGCTGTTTTTTCCCGCTCTCACACGCCCTGCCCTCTGTTATTGCACAGAGTTATTGTGTTGGAGTTTTTGAATGGTGTCGAGTGCAGCGCTCACTCAGTGCAAACTCTACTTGACTGTACAGCAGGGAGGGATTTTGAGGACCTTGTTAGCCTGCCTTGTGGATGCTGCAGCCATTAACCCCTCACATTCATGCTCTGCAGAAGGCAATCATTTTGCAACATGTCACGCTGAATCTGCAGAGTGGTGAAACATCCGTCCCTGCTGTAGAGTCCTCTGTGCACGAGGACGGGCGAGGGAGCGCGACATAAAAATACACTCAAGATTATCTTACACAGTTTGCTCAAACAAAATAGGTTAAACAAGTGACCGTTATCAGTCAGTTTGTCGTTGCAAAAGGCAACATTAGATATAGAAAGAAATGTACAAAATGCTTCTTAATTTATAAATAATAATACTATAAATTAATAAAACCAACATTTTCAAGTTCACAAACATCAATACCATCAAGTGCTGTTGTTAAGAAACAAATAAGACGTTGATGTTTACATCGAATTAACATGGCTGTTAGTGAAACCCCAGTGGTTATGTCGGTAAAGAGTAAAACAAACATTAAACGTGTTTCCTTGCATGCATGAGAGCTGCTGTATATATACAGTGTGTCTGTAAGACCAGATATGTGAGCTGTGCTGTAAGTGAGTGAAGTGGTTCTCAATAATGGGGATGTGTGGTGCATTATTGAGTTTATTTTCAGTGTTGGTGCACTGCCAGTAAAATGTGTGTGTGTGGTTGAGGCCAGCCGTAGGAATGTGACGGGAGCGTGAAGTTGAAGTTGTGGCTTACAGAACACGTGCAGGCCGCAGTAATGATGGATGCTCACTCTCACTTTCTCCCTAAGGACATTCACACCTCCCTCCTCCTCCTCCTTCGTCTTCCTCTGCACGACCCGCTCGTACCTTTTCCCGCTCCCATCGTCTCCTCCTTTCTACCTCATTGCTTCCGTTCTGGACGCTCTCCCTTCCTCTCCATTTTCTTCCCCAGTATGCGTTATTACCTCTCCCCTCCGCTGCTCCCCTCTCTCCCGTGTTCCCCCTCTCCTTCACCTCTTCTCTCCCACCCCTCCATCCATCCTTCTCAGCCATAAAACAATAAGTCTTGACTGTCTGTGAGGAGACTGTGCTAATGGAGCCCATTAGGCTGTAATGAAATATACATTACACCATTACAGTGGACGGGGCCCGGCTAAAGCACTGCACCGCTCAAATAATAAAACATGCACAATTCAATTTCCTTCTCGGACAGTTTTGAGTGTCTTTCAGTGTGTGTGTGTGTGTTTAGAGGGATGACTGGTAAGGTATACAGTGTGTGTGTTGTTGTTTTGTGCGTCCCCTCCAGCACAGATGTGGTTTTCAAGGATGTCTGAGTGCTGAAAGCCTTGATGATTTAATATGGGTTGACCAAACGAACCACACCTTCTACAGCACCACCGCCCACAACACTGACCGAGATCTGACCACTCAAAAAACCCAACCTCCCTCTTCCCTCCTCCTCCTCCTCCAACACGGAGACCTCAGGATCGTCGGACAGCTGCGGACTAATCAATCAATTGACCTCCGACACGAGCGCTTGACATCACAAGTGAAGCATCTGTCACTTTGGGTGGAGGACGGGCGCGGGGGGGGGGAGTGTAGTCATCATGTTACTGTGTGCTGTGTGTGTTTGACGCCTGAGCAAAGTAACACAAAGCAGTTATGAGTGCATATATCCGTATAATCATGTTTGTTGCATGAGGAGATATTGTAGAGCAGTGCCAGAGAGTTCAAGCTTGTTGTTGTTTTTTTTTTACATTTGTAGGATTCACAATTACAATATATTAGAATACCTCGGCCTTCTTCCTGAATGTTTCTTTCATCACAGAAGTTCAGCTCGGCTCAGGCACTGAAATGTCCCAGAAATCCTCTTTTATGGTCTCACGCAGGACACCAGATTGTGTTTATGTTTCCTGTGACAGTAAATGTACCGTATATGAAGCTGTGTGTTCATCATCCCCTGTGTAGTAGTTGTAGGATGACAGTAATACTGAGAGACAGATAGACAGACGGACATATAAACGGACTGGGTGAGAAGGGGGGAAACACAGTGTCTTTATGGCTCCACATCGCCCAGAGCCATCTCCGTCGTACAGTCTCATATTTACACGAAAAAAACGTTTCGAAGCTCCCGGAAATCCTCCGCCTCCTTGAAAATTTCCGAGTCCTGTTGTCCGACAGGCAGCGAGGGATGAGTCACTAAATTTTTAGGTCCCGCTAATCAGGTTTCGTAAATTCAGCCCCAGTCGTTTTAAAGCATTCAAAAAGAAGAGAGAGAAGCTTTTTTCCCTCCAAAGTTAAATTACTCTCGGTAAATGTCTCTTCGGGAAGGAAGGAGCGGGGGAAAGGAGCAGAGATGCACAAAGGAGAGGAAATTGGCGAATTGGGAAGGAGGAAGGAACGAGGCGATGGGGGGAACGGGTTGAGGAATTTTTTTGATTGCCTTTAAGAGTTCGATAATAGCTTCACATCCTGTACAGCGGCGCGCGCGCACACTTGCACGAGCGTCGCGCACTTCATTCGCAGGTGTCACCGTGGCCACCCGAACAGAAAAAACACACACACATGCATGCAACCTGAAATGCACATACACTCTGAAGATACAGTAACCATCCACACACACACACACACACACATCCAGAACTCTCCTCCATCCTGTGCTCAGCCCAGTATATCCAGGTACACAGGTGAGGCCTTGGCCAGGTTGAGGAGCAGGCCGTGGATTTCTTTGATGTTGAGTCTCATGTGCGGCTCTCTCTGCCAGCAGCCCAGCATCAGGTCGTACACTTCTTTAGGACAGGTCCGGGGGCGCTGCAGCACCCTGCCCTGCGTTATGCACTCGATCACCTGCAGAGGAGGAAGCATCATGTTTATTATTAACTGAAGTTTCCTTTACGAAACAATTAGACAAAAAAAAGGCCATTTAAACTCCAGTGACGATGATGGAGCATCACTGCGGTGAAGTTCGCTGCAGCCGCGTACAGTGAAAATGTCACTGCGGATACATTATTAACAGAGGTGATGAAGTGATTCGACTGAACGAGATAATATGTGAGGGGGGATTCAGAGTTATTGCATAAGATTTATTTATTACAGTAATTATAAAATACAGATTTTAGCTTTAGTCTATCTGTGCGGGATGAAGAGGATTGTGGTTCAAGGAGAGGAGAGAGCTGTAGATCATTCTCGTGCAGCAGCTGGGAAAATATCTATACTGTTAATAGCCTGTGATATAATTAAGCTTCTTCATGATTATCAATTAATAGCATCAATTAAGCACCAACAAAACAGTTGTTTCCTCCAGATTGCTTCCAAAAGATTTAATTCCTGAAGATTATCCTCCAATATCTCTGAATTATTAAGAATCCAGCTTGTGAGAGGGTAATCATCGCGCTAATCAAGCTTTTCCTGTGATTGTTATTAGCTCCTAAAAGCAGAGAAATACGGATCAACTCTATATCCTGTGTAAAGGATATCTGATGTCAGAGGTCGGTGGGCTGTGAATAAAGAGAGATTTAATGGACGTAAACGGGAAAAGAAGACCATAAAAAAGGCTAAAGGTTGAGTTCAAAGGGAGCCTGACGTGGTCAGAAAGCTGTAACCAGAGTTGAGGGCGTCGTGTGGGCGAGGAGGACGAGGTTGAGGTGAAGGTGAAGGGTTGAAGGGCTCTGACATGCTGGTTTGTTTTACGGAAACTGGGTCAAGACCTGAGCGTAGTGAAGGGAAGATTAGCAAGAAGAGTCGTCAATAATTCAGAAGAAACAGGCAATTGTTTACTTATTTATTTATTTGTTTACTAGGTTTTTTATGCTGATACAGAACAGCTGCTTTTTATCTAAACTTAGTGTACAGGCTCCAGATACGTTTTAGGCTGGTAGCTTTTTAAAATATTGTACAAGTTGGTGGATTTGGCATCATGTTATAGCAGAAAACTGAAGTAATTAATAGAGATGAAATCATTAGTCCAATATTTAGTCCATCTGCAGAAAACTAACCCCTTAATATTATCTCTTTTTTCTCCCTTTCCCTTGTATTTTTCGTTTTTACAAATCACTTACACGGCTCAGCCTCTTGTACAGTATTTGGTAACTTTGGTTTCTCCATTTGAATTTACAGTTTCTGTATGTTGATAACAATGTCAAAGCATGCGTCTGTTCTGTCTAACCCACTGGCAGGTCACTGCCCGTTGAAGGGTTGAAACACAAACCGTCTTGAAAAACTGTTAATTGTTTTATTTCTCAAGCAAAAATATAAAACAGCAGGATCCAGTGTCTGAAATGTGATAATTATATTACGCTAAATTGATTATTGGAATATTACTTGTATTTTTTTTTTTGAGTAATCTTCAAAATAATGACTAGTTTTTTAAGATAAGATAAGGAAAGATAAGATTAACCATATCTGTTAGGATGGACTTAATCCTGGGGGAAATCGTTTGCAGCCGTTCAAAGTAGGAAAGAGTGCCAATAAGAAAATCAATAAAGGTGCCAGGATGAAAATATCAATAAAGACATATCTAAAAAAAAACGCTAAATCCAAATAAATACAGTCTAAATATAAAATGTGTTGTGTTTAATATTGATGGAAATCCTCAGTGGCTGTGTCCCTGTATGCTATGAAAATATGGGACAGCATATTTTAAGTATGAAATATCCTCTCCACTAAAAACGTAAAACACGTCTCCTTGTTTCGAGCTCCTCAGCTTCAAGACTAATAAAACTTACTGAATGATTCAGGAGTTAATAATGTGACGTCTCAGGCCAACAGGTTCACACAGTATGATAAACCTGAGCACAAATCTGATCATATATCTAGTTTCATTTCTGAAGGACTGAAATACTTAAACCTTTTGCTTTCAGTCGCTTATGAAGCTGAAGGTGCTTAACATTAACATACATAAAGATACACATTTGTGATGATGCAATTACCTCCCCAAGATGGATGACACACCTTCACAGCACCTATCTTTTGTGTCTGCTGGTGTGTTCAGGTGTGGTGAAAACCTGTACATTCAGAATAACTGTTTTTCACTGTACCTCGTTATTGGAGAGCTGGTACCAGGGCTGTTTGCCGTATGTGAAGATCTCCCAGAGGACAACTCCCAGACTCCACACATCGCTCTCTGTGGTGAACTTTCTGTACATGATGCTCTCAGGAGGCATCCAGCGGATTGGCAGCATGGTGTGACCTCCGACCTATGAACACAACACACAGACACACGCAGAAAGAGAGAGCGTAAAGTCAGTACAGTGTACAGTGAACACACGGAAGAATGAGGATCTAGAGAGCAGCTCAATATTCTCTTCTCTTCTATTTTATTCTGCCACGTCATGCATTTCGGATGCATGGTCATGCAGCTTCACACATTCCTCACAGGGGTCCAATACATTTTAAAGTGGCGCTGCAAACATTTCAGTCCTCCAAACTGCAGCTCGTGCAGCCGGAGGCACTGAAGTGAGCAGGCTTCATGGTGTGATGGTACGGCACAGAGGATTGCATCATCGCTGTGACTGTAGCACACCTCGCTGCTGATCAGTGTATAATTGAATCCCACTGAAGGATACACTGATGAGTAAGCACAGTCACACAAATACGCTATATGGAAACTACTGTATATGTCATTGAGCACACTAATTAAGTCTATCACCGTTATTAGATTCATTTTAAATGTAAATTAACCCAAAAGAGAAAAAAACTGCTGGATGAGGAGCCAAATGTATGCTTTAAAGGGCCAGTTCGCAAATTTTCAACGTCAATCCTATTATGCTATTATGGGGAGCTAATGCTATTAGCCTCCAGTGTCGTCTCATTCAGAATTGTCAGGTTTAAAATGTAGACTGCAGACCTTAAGCAGCTAAACGATAATATTTCACTCCAGCGTCTCTCGCTGGGCTGTTCCTTTCAGAAGGAGGGACGCAATGCACGCTGGGTGTTGTAGGAATGTAGAATGGGAGAAACCACGAGCTGTTTGTACAACTTTCTCCACAGCTATGGCAGCAATTTGAAATGTTATTGCTTCTATTGATTACAGAGAACACCAGCTTTGACTGACAGTGGCTTTTTCCAGGGGCGAATTGCTCCTTTAAAATGTCCATTTAATCATAGTGCACTGCTCGTTTCCTGTGTGGGTTAAATTAAAATAGTATTTAGATCTTAAATGGTAGCATCAAACAACAGCGTAAATTCCAGCATTTCTCTCAACACAGAAATCAGCTAATCCTGCTCAGGACCTGACAGGTACTCTGAGACGTCTGGTCACTTTATTAAACTCTAATCTGGACTGAGCCAAAGCCGCCTGTTTGATTGTTGTCTTCATCTGCTCTGTTGAGGCCTCCACACACTGTACTGTGACTGTAGCTTCAAACCGAACTGTGTTGGTGTTAGAGCATGATAAATGTTCCCGTGCTTGAAGGGACAAAAGGTGAGCGAGCCTCTCAGTCATCACGCACACGCTCACATGTAATTACAGCATTACGTTCGGATAAAAGCTCTGATGTTTTACATATTAACGTGTTGGCACGCAGCCATAACAACGAGCTCCTCCTCTGTTAAACACGTTAGATTTCCCAGGGCTTGAATTTTTAACCCTTGCATGCTGGAAGTGAGAGTGAATGCAGCCTCACCCTGTGCTCTGACTCCCTTACACTGAGCCTCCTCTCTCCCCGTACTCGTCCTCCGAACATGAATCTACCGACCCGTCTGCGCTCCATTGCTCCTCTCAGATAGCACAATCCATTTTCTGAGCTTTATGCCCGTTATTAATGGCTTGGCACCCACACTTGGTCTGTTTCTTTGTTAGTCAGTGGGTTATTTAATGGAGTAATAAAATGTGCACGGTCACACAGATAGCCATCAGGTTCACTGGTGCGCCCGGGGAAACATATCTGCCCCCGTCTCTGCAGCTCTTACTCCTCATAACCAGGCCCTCGCTCTTCTGCCTTTAACGCCGTGTCTCACTGCTTGTTTTTATCTTTCTTATCTGCTTTTCTGTCTCTGGCTCGGTCAAATAAAGAGTGCTTTATTGGCACGGCCTTAATGAAGGAGAGTATTGCCAAAACAGCGCGGAACAAGGGTTACAATGTAAGAGTGATAACACAGAGTACAATGAAAAAAAAGCAATGAATCGTGTTACAGATAAGCCTACATTTGATACACAGAAACACACTATACCACTCTGTTTATTGTATAACACAAGCTTTCATTGATCGTTGGGACATTTAGAATTAAAATGCAGTGTCTCAAAATGCTAAGATGCTGTGTAACTCTTTTTCTGTGTCCGAGACTAGTCCCTTATTTACGACTCTGTAGCAAATACTTCATATTTTAGTCCACAGTGACCAGAAACTATTCTTAACTTAACTTTTTCTTGCTGCTATAATAAATATGTTTAAAAACTTGTTCTTATAGAAAGAATATTTGTAGTAGTTGTCGTAATAACCTTGAAGATTTTCATGTCAATAAATGTCTGTTAAGTCACTATCTATCGCCGAATGAGGTAACACAATGGTGATTGAGCCTATGGCCCACTGATGAAAGCCTTTGCATTTGCAGTATATAGTATTATTAAAGACTGGTGTACTTGCGTGGGAAAAAATCACAAGCGGCGCCCAGTTAGTGACGTGTTTTTCATCAGCCAGCAGTGGCTGGTCTGCCAGAGAGGGTAGGCGGAGCTAAGCGGCTGCTTTTCTGGTCTCTGCAAGTGTTGCGAGTAAACAGTAATCTACTATGTCTGAACAAACAAAGAAAAGATCGATGACTACAGATACAACTTCAACAATATGTGAAAATCCAGAGTCACACATGCAACACTGTCTGGATATCCGGCAAGTGTGCGCCCACAAGTACAGTTTATCGCCACAGGTGCCGCCAAAGAGAATGAGATCTTCGAGGTAACAACTTTAATATTTATATGGAGTTAATTTTGTGTCTTTATTATGCAAGCAAACAGAAAAAAAAATTCTATTTCAAATGAAATAAATTTGTAATAAGAAATGTATTTATGCGCATCTAAATCTTTGTTTGAGTTTTAATCACATTTATTTTCTTTAGAAAAAACATTTTTTTTGATTGCAGTGTGGAAAGTTTTGCTTTGCTCTTCTGTTTGACTGCATAATAAAGACACAAAATAAACTCCGTATTACACCCACAAACAGGTAACAGGCAGGTTGCTTAGCAAAACCAACAGAAAATGCTAGCGTTAGCTTAATTTGCTAATACAGGAGCCTAAAGAATGTTTTGATTGAAGAGTAAAAGCGTAATGGATTAATGTTCATATGTTCCCTGACACACAATTCTGTTTAATAAAGATGCAAACTAAGAGGATTTTAAATCACGTATCCAAAGAAAAACAAAAACAAAACACCTCAAATCAGACAAAATGAAGACATAATGTCGGTTAGGTGTTTCCCTAGTTATTATAAACTGTGTAAATACAGCTTAATCTAAAACACACATTTATTCAGATATGCATACAGAAATAAAGTAAAATCACAGTTTCTTTGTTTATTATATATAGTATTATAGTAAACAGATTGTTATTCTGGACACAGCCGTTGTTTATTCTATCCAGCTCTCTTTTTCTGACAGTATTTATTCACTGAGGTGTCTGAACCGGCTGGTACGCATTAGTCTTTTTGTTTTATTCATCATGGCTGATCATTTCCCCTGATGGTCTGAAATATTAATACTGGGCTCTTGAACTGCGGGGCCTCTCTTTTTTTATGTGTGTTAACCATGTGTGTGTGAGCGCTGTGAGGGAGCGTGAGGAGGAGCAGTGTTTATAAAACAAGGCTGGATTTAAATAAAGAGAGAAAGAAAGGAAAACGAAGGCGCAGAGATGGAAAGCCTCACATTCCTCTTCTTGTCATTGGGCGTGATGGTGCATCAAATATTAAGGAAGTCATGTTAACAGTGACGCAATGGTTCTCACTGAAGTAAAGACAGTGCGTCTCTCTGTCATTCAGCTCTCTCTCTGTTTTCTCTTTGCTGTCAGCAGCTTTGTCGTCAGTCTTTGTCTCCTCTGCTCTTTCTCGTTCTCACCTTCCCTCACCGTCTGTGAGCCCGCCTGTCTGTCTGTCTCTCTCTCTTTCTCTCGCCCTCCCTGTCTGATAAATATGCATCATTACAGCTACACACTAACGCCGGAGACTTCCAGGAAAGCCTAAAAGAAAGACAAGTGATAAATAAAGCAGAGGAGGGTTCGGGATCCCTGTAGTGACCTCCTGGATGTATCCACGGCAACTGGGTTTAAAAAGAAAGCATTATGGGATGTGGTGTGGGCGGGACTTGTGTGACTAACTCCACCTACTCTTTGTTGCTCAGAAACCCTACCTTAATTGCCCTCTGTGTTGCCATGGAAACAGAAACTCTTTCCAAGAATGCTGGTGTGTGAGGTGTGTGTGTGTGTTCATGGTGAATAGAGCTTGCTCTCCTACCCGCCCTCAGTTAAAGTAAAATGGTTGACGTATAGGCTGTTTATGCGAACGATGATGCTGCTCATGTCAAATTAAAGTTTCTGGTTTAAGTAAATTAAAGCGTCTAATTGTCAAATTAAAAACAATATGAATTCTTACAGTCGCCGAGCTGCTGTGGGCTCGTTTTTTAAGAGCTCAGAGATAATAATAAGCTGTCATTTTTTCCCCCGTCTCATAATCGATTCAGGACGGGGCTGGTGCTGTTAAGGTTAAAAGGCCAAACTTAATTCCACTGGTCATGTGTGTATCTAAAAAAAAGAAAAGAAAAACACATTTCTATTCATCCTGTTCACCTGGGGCACTACTGTAGATATGATCATAAACCTTCAGTAACATATTGAAAGTAGTAGTACGTTGGCAGCTAGTCCATGTGTCCAACTAACAACAGTCGTTCAATTTAACAAATACTTATGTTTGCTACATTTTGTACATCAGTGCGTGACCCTGTCTGACCCCGTCTCACTGCATTCTTAACTCCCTGACATAAAACACACACCGCGGTTACAAACTGTCTTTACAAAACACACTGAAACACAACTCGACCAATCAGGCAGCTGGGCCTGTGGCCCTCAGCTCAGTACCATACCGGGCTCCACGCTCAAGTTGAGATAAGATAAGGCTTTATTTCTCCCACATTGGGGGAAATACACTTGTTACAAGAGCTCAAAGTAAAGGACATGGGGAAACAAGTAAATATGCAACATCTGGTTCACCTTTTGATAAGATCGGTCGGATTTTCCAAAATAAAAGCTTTTGCAAAACGGCTGCAGCTTGGTTATTTTAAGGCAGCAAAACTGAGGGGTTAGGTGGAGGAAAGAGATCCTGCTTTGGGTTTAAAAAGTACAACCGTACGTACACTAGCTAACTTATGTTACATAGCTAACAAACTGTATCTGACAGAACTTGTACGTAGGCTACATTACTAATGTATGTTTCGCAATTTAAAAAGTCCAGTGTTTTTTTGAGCCTCCCATCCATCACCGTCACCCCCAAGCAGACTTTTTCATGCTCTTCATACTACATCACCTGACGTAAGCGCCACATCAAAACAATAAGTTAGAGACAGAGAACATAAATGATGCTCGAGGGGAAAGTACAGCATCGTATTTTGAAGAGTTGTGCCAATGACCGAGCTGCTGTATTCGACGACTTGGGAGAATGGGAGACGACTTGGGTTGAAATGTTCAACAATGGGATTAATTCAATGCCTAAAGATTTGGTTCATACATACGTTAGGACTGTAATTTTGAAGTGTGGTTTGTGCTTTAAATTTACATATTATTTAGAATTACAAAATAAAATGTTATCAGTTAAATTTTAGTTCGATTATTGTTATGGTTGATTTCTTTTTCTTTTTGCTAAAGCATCGCTTAGTTTTGATGTAGATCTCTTCATACGGACAGTGGTGTTTTGTCTGTCCACATGCAGGCTGCCTCCTCTCCTCTCCGGCCTCTGCAGGTGCTCCATTAAGAAGCTGTTTGCCTGAGCTGGTTGGGACCCAGAGATGGGTTGTAAAAAGAAAAAAAAAACCCCACCAGCCAAATGACTGTGCAGAGATTGTTTAGCTCTGCTTTGTTGCCAGTGTTTCTCAACAGTCTGTGTCAGCAGCGTAAAGCAGTCAGGCTGCAGCCTTAAAACCCAAGCAGACATTTAATTCTCTTTTATCCGACACATTCGGGCTTTAAATCAGTCCGGGGGAGAACAGGAATAAATGTGTGGGTCCATCCACGCGCCAGCTCCAGCTGAGCTCGCATACAGTGAAAATGAGCTGCAGATCTGAATGGAGGCATCCTGTACGTCTTCTGTCAGCTTCATTGTGTAACAGGGGATTCAGTGACGTCACCACAGCCCACTCACACACACATAAGTGTTGGATGTGTGTGTGTGCATGTGTGTTTGGGGGGGGCTCCAATTCCTCTATGACTCATCTTTGCTCCTGTCTGACGCAAGAGCATGACTGGATCCTTGCACCCCCCAGCAACACACACACACACACACACACACACACATGCACACACACGGCTCTATGTCTCTCCTGGATGCTGAAACACGGCTGGATCACTGTGTTTTACCTCCCACCATCCTGTACCTCTCTCCTGCTTTGCTGTTTTCCCCCGTCTGTCTCCCTTCTCGTCCTTTCCTGTCATTTCTCGCTGTTTTCCTCCGTCTCTTATTTCCCGCTCTGTGGTCGTCTCAAGCTGCCGAATGTGTTTGTGTTTGTTATTGACTCTCCTGTACGCCGTACACAGGCACATCTCTCCCATTATCGCTCTATTACTTCTTTTTCTCCTTTTGTATATTTATTTGTGTCTTATTTTCTCCCTCCCTGGCCTCCCACCCTTTCCCCTCCATCTCCTGCTTTTTCTCCTCTTTCATCTCTTTGCCACCCTCCTGCCTCCCATCTCCCACACCTCTATCCTCCCCCCCCCTCCTCCTCTTCCTCTCGTACTGCCTCAGCATACTAAACACAAGTTCTCTGATTACTTTTTCTTCCTGAGAAAACGCTGGATACAACTCAGAGGCTCGCCGCCGCTGCCTCCTACCATTGCCATGACTACAGCCTCGGCGCTTATTGAGAAGGGGTGAAAGGAAGTAGGAGGAGGGGGAGGGGGAGGGGGGAGGGGGCGCTGTGTGTCGTCACTCAGATATAATACAAAAGCCACGGAGGATCGTTTTTAATTTGATGCCAAATATATCTAGATAATCCAGATTTAATCTCAGCAGCGTCCAGAAAAAGACCAGTGAAGTCATTTTCCATGTGAGACAGAAAATCGTGGCCTTTGGACTTTTTAACATTGTGTCGCAGGAGGCCAGGAAAGGTATTTTACATGTTGGGAAGATGTGTGAAATATGATTCACAGTAAAATGAAATAGCAAACAGGGACGTCTACAACAGATGGAGTCTCTTGAACTTGAAAAATACCCAGAATTTCTAATATTTGCATGCAACTGTCTCATAGATGCTTTCTATTGGAGAATGCATGTTTAAATATATGGGGATAATTGTGTATATAAATTGGAAAAAGGAGAGCTATAATCTATAAAACTGCTTTTCCTGACAAACTTAAGATGACATCACTCTTTTGGAATTTTTAACCTCCAACCTCGTTTTCACAGGAGCAGGTGAGCCGCGCGTAAAGGAGTTATGAATGACACCTTAACTACACTGCTTCACTTAAAAGCTTTTAAAATAGTGGCATACGAAGGTCCATATTTAATACGTATGTACAAGAAGTCCTCTCTCTCCGTGTTTCTGTGACAAGCTTGTGTAGAGACGCTACTTGCGACAGGTAGGCTACGGAAAGGTGCGCAGGACTAAGGGGAGGATTTTTCAGTTATCATTCAATTGTGGATGAAGATCTGCCCAGGTATAGTCTATATGTGGGTAATCTCTATTTACAGATTCTACATAGCAGGCAGGGACGCGGATTTCTGGAAAGGCGAGTGTTCTGGTTTCCGTTTGAACTACGCTTGTAGTCCGAGTAGTTTTGACCAATCACGTATCAGCAGGCTGCAGCCTATGCAAGAAAAACAGTCTGTGAGGAGATCAAAAGCAGGCGGAACGTAATCCGACAATGATTTAGCTTCTTATTAATCTCTAAAAACAGACATCTGCAGTAAGTTCAGCTAACAATCTGTTCTAGATCTAAAATTTTACTTGAGATGAATTCCCATTTCACTGTGTCACGAAAGCCGTTCAGCGTTTGGATTTCCCGGCTTCCTCGAATGCGTCGGATCGATACGACATCCGTTCAACAAACAAGCATTTTAAAAGTTTTCTTCTCCTCTGGAGGACAGACCTGACAAAGCTTGAATTTTAACTTCAGCTCTAACAGCCGATGGGATCCGAGATTGATATGTGGGAAACTCTGGGGGAAGTAAATCTCCCTTGTGTGTGTACGAAAACCAAAAAGTGTGTGTTTATCGCGGTAATGACGGTATTGCAAAATCCATGTAGTCGCAGAACGTGACACTGGTGACGGTATTACCGCGGTTTTACCGCCCAGCCCTAAACTAAACTGAGCTTTTTTATTGTGGCGGTAAATAAAAACATGATTTTACATCAAAAAATAAAAACCATCAATCAGTGCTGTTACTGAACCTAACATCCATCTAATGACCTACAGATCATTCTTATCTTTCTGAATGTCACTCTTCAGGTTATTATTTGTCCAAACGAGAGATTTATTTTCCTGTCATTGAACGGCTGCTCCTCCCTCTTCCACTCCTTCTCCCTCCTTCTCCTCCGAGGTCTCTGTCGCTGTCACTCATGTCAGCGTGTCACAGTGAACGGGAGAAAGGGCAGGAAAAAGTGGACAGTCACTATCAATCAATCAACGATTTATTAGATTTCTGCCTTTTGGAAAGGTGACAGATTGCTGTACGGAAGGAAAACACACACACACACACACACACACACACACACACACAGTCTCGTGCACCCGAGGCTTATCCTGACACTCACGGTGGAGCTGCTAAATGTCCCTGCGAAACACACACACACTAGCACACAAATGTGCACCATTACATGTATTGTTTTTGTGAGTGACTGTCTCCCATTCCTTTTTGCAATGCTGCCCTTTCTCCGTCACCCCCATGATGGGAGGGAGTGTGTGCTGCATCCTGTTGACCTGCACTTCCTGCAGAGTCAATAAATCAGTTGTGAATAGATGCAGGGCTGTAAATATGTTTGCTGCCATAATGTGTATATGTTCAGTATATAGCGCTGTAGAGTCTGCATTAAGTACACATTTCATACAGGCTTCAAACAACAGGTGTATACTGGCCTCAGTGGCAGAGAGTGTTGCAGTGCTTCTCCAAACGAACAGCCCTTATTTTACACACATGTATGACCTAACAAAGCACGCTACCACTCTTCCCTCCCCCTGAGTCCATTCAATTATACCCAGCGTGGCCTCACAGTCAGCTATACACAGCTACATATATGTTTAACTTCACTGCACTACTCTCCGTTTAATTGACCTACCACAGCAAGCTTCTTATTGTAACTCTGCTGGAGTCCGTCAGTCATGCCCATGCAGGGGAGGAGCAGAGAGGGACCCATGCAGCAGGGAGGAGGGGGCTAAAAAAGGGGCCAAAAAAGATATCGACACATACACCTACCCTGTAGTAGTCAGTGCTGTAGACGTCTCTGGACATGCCAAAGTCTCCGATCTTTACCAGCAGGTTCTCACCCACCAGGCAGTTCCTGTTGGGAAACAGAAGCAAACATGAGAACAAAGCAAAACACCAGGATTTTGTGAGTTTAAAAACAGATGTTCTACATAGATTTAGTTAGAATGTAGTGTGGTTAATCTCTTCCATATACTGTTTATTATTATAGCTGACAGAGGTGTAGATGTCTGCCCAAATAGCTCCACACAGTAATCAATCTTAAGGCTCAATACAGTCGAGTTCAGTGAAGAAATCCCAACGTAATCTTTACTTCCTCCATGCACCATAATGTAAACACATCGGATACCTGTTTCTTATGGGTCTTTTTTACTTCCTGCTGTTGGAAATCTTGGTTAAAACACTTGAAAAGCCTGCACACACAGGCCAATCAGGCCAATTGAACCCACCCTGAGGGTAGTAACAGAGTAACTGACAAACCTGGTGGCCAGGTCACGGTGCACAAAGTGCTGTGATGCCAGGTAGACCATGCCGGAGGCTATCTGCTGAGCGATGTGCAGCATCTGAGACTGGGTCAGCTCCACAGGTCTGGTGGTCTGACCCTCCGCCATTAGAACTGCATCCGGACCGTGAGCCCTGTGAGGAGACAAGTGATGGGTGTTAGTATCATGTTGTTCCCTGTTGTTTGTGCTTTCTATGTAGTGTTGCTAGCTATCCAGCATGCGAAATACCACCTGCTCCACGAAGAGGGATTGTTTAGGAGATTAAATATTATTATGGTGTATTATGGTGCTTAACATTTTAAGATACATACATATATAATGTTACAATGTTGAATGTTCAGACTAAACATGGGGGAAGTTTCACATCTGTAGGTGAAAGTATGTTGGAGTAATCCCCAGGTTTCTCAGCTCAGTCTGCAGGCTGCTGTGAACGCCAGGTTTCACACAGTTTTTTAAACACGCTGCACTTTGTGACGTCACAGACTGCAGCCAATCAGAAGAAAGTGGGCTTGTAGGGGTGGGGCTTCTGAAAGGGACAGAGCTGACTGAGTCGTTTCAGGCAGAGGCTGTATGAGGGCCTGCACAGAGCACCAGTGTGAGGAAAATGAGGAGTTTTTTAAACTGTAAATTATGCTAAGCTACTCCACAGGTATCACAGAATAAAATATGAGGCTTGAAATTAGCATAATACCCCCCTCCCTTTAAGATATGTTTCAATATAACAGCTGCTACTTTGAGGACATTTTAATGTAATGGGGAAAGGAGTCTTGCCTGAGGAACTTGTTGAGGTCTCCATGCTTCATGTATTCAAACACCATGATGAGAGGGTCGCTCTCCACGCACACGCCATAGAAAGTGACAATGTGTTCATGCTGGAGGTTGGTCAGCAGCTCAGCCTCCCGGTGGAAATCCTTCCTGGCATTTTCACTGGCCTCTTTCAGTGTCTGCACACACACACACACACACACACACACACACACACACAGAAGTGACATTTTAATACACTGACAAATTAAAAAGTCACACTATGCAGCGTACACTATTTCCAATTAGTCATGTTCACAGTGCAACCAGTCTGCTCCAATTTATTTGGCTGATGTCCAGCAAAAATGTAAGTGTCTTGCCTTGTAAAAGTGAGTTACAGCAGCTCGGCACACACAGCGTGAAATTGCAGGCGCGGAGCAAAGGCTGCTACGTCGGCAGAGCGGGAAAAAAATGAGTCATTTTATATTAATGCAAGCCATTACAAAGTACAACACTGTTTACATTCATTATATTCCCGGGTTCCTTTTAAAACTACTCTTGGTCTCCTGTCCATGAATCAGGAAACCTGTCAGAGAGGTTGTGTAACACAAGCATCTGTGACACAGACAGAGAGAGAGAGGGAGAGAGAGAGAGAGAGAGGAGGAGATGCAGGAAATGAAAGTGATCCGGGGTCTCGTTTTATTTCACATCAAAAGAAGAAAAATATAGAAAATTCCTCTTGTCCTACATGAATAATTGATTGTCCTCCTACAATATATGATATGGATATACGTTCGCTTTCCTCCTTGTATGTATGTGTGTGTGTCTATCTGTGTGCTAACATCACACATTGGAGCTCCTATTACAAATAAAGCTTTAAAGGACGAGCAGAAGAAAGCTCAGGAAGGAGGAAATGACCCGCGACCTTTCAGCAAGAACGCTGAGATACCAGAAAATGAGACGGCTCAAACTCCACCCACACGCATCTAAGTGATCATGAGAGCGAGGGCTGCTCATGTACATTACAGGGTGTAATGTGATATTACATGATGATTGTGGGGCGGATTATTACTGTATGGATACTGTATGAAAGCTTATGCTCCAACCTCCGATTGAAATGCGATATGAGACATGTATGGGAAGTCTGCGCTGGCTGACTGGGTTGAATTTGCTCTGATGAGAGTGTCTTTGTTTCGTCTTTCAGTTTTTTTTACTTTGTGTGGCTGAATTTGTTGTTTGCCTTCCTCAAGAGGATGTGCGTTATACGAATTATAAAAACATTGATACTGGTGCCAGTTTAGCTCAGCGGTTAACTCGGCGGCCCATTTACAGAGGCTACAGTCCTCGATGCGGCAGCCCTGGGTTCAACTCCCACCCTCGGGCCTTTGCTGCATGTCATCCTCCGAACCCTCTTCGCCTGTTTCCAACCCTATCCACTGTCCTCTATCACTAAAGGCATAAAAAAGGATGAGAGGATTTAAATATCGTAATAAATGGTTGATACTTCAAATGATTGTTGTATGCATAGGTCAGTTAAAGGACATCAAAATGAACTTGGTTAGGTTGCCAGTTTGTGGAAATGTCTTTGATTGTGTTTATCCCTTGAATGTTGTAATAATGCAGTTATAAATCAATTAATGAATACTCATTGATTTGTTGTTTTCTAAGACGCCAGCAGTCTGTTATTAATTATGACAGTATGAAATTAAAAGCTAAAAAACAAAGCAAGTGTCACATTTGAGGAGGATAAACTCCAAAAACCCAAACTGGCAACCCAAAATTTCTTATTTTGTTTAATAGCGTTTCTGTAAAGCATTAGCACATGTTAAGTCAAATCTCAAGTTTCGTTCTCTTTGGCGCCACCTATGGCGATAAATGGTGATTACGGGAGCACACTTCCCGGATATCCAGACAGTGTCGCATGTGTGACGTCCACAGTCGGCTCCGGTTGTAACTCTTGATTTTCCTCGCTGACGGTCGCTTTCCTTTTTAGACTGTTTGCTTCATCTGAGCGTCAAATTTGTTTCTTTTTCTTTGTATTTTCACTTATTGTTGAAGTTGTATTTGTAGTCATCGATCTTTTCTTTGTTTGTTCAGCCATAGTAGATTACTGTTTACTCGCAACACTTGCAGAGACCGGAAAAGCAGCCACTTAGCTCCGCCTACCCTCTCTGGCAGACCAACCACTGCTGGCTGATGGACAGCACGTCACTAACTGTGATTTTTTTTCAAGTCGCCAAAGACACCCAGTCTGTAATACTGCAAACCTCATTCGGCGATAGATAGAGACTTAACAGACATTTATTTCCATGAAAATCTTTGAGATTATCGCTTTAAGCCATTAAAGACCTTTACAAAAGTGGCACATATTAGTTCTATATTGGCCACTACATTGAGCATGACTGTTGACTGATGATGGTCTCCTGAAGCCTATTAAAAAAATCACACTTCATACTGAACACACTGCAGTTTATGTAGCCTGTGTACACTGTGAGGTCCTGGTAAAAGGAAACCTGGGATACAACATTTGATGAAGGAAAATACAGTTTCTTTCCTGGCAAACACTGAAATGCTCCGCTGGGCTCAATCAGCAACAGAGCTTTTCAATGCATCAAGTAACCACTGTAAGAAATCACTCGTCTCTGAAGGCAAATATTGATGTTGTATTCAGGAATGTTAAAACAGCCTGCGAGCCACAGATATATGCGTATGAACTATCGCCTGTATCTATGTCTCTGAACTCAGAGCTGCATTAACTCTCAGGCTAACAGTCATAATATTGCTCTGTTAGTCATCCAGTCTGCGCACACTCAGGTCCCAGGACAAATAAAAAGCAATCAACAGCCTCCAGCTGAGGAATGTAGTGACTCACATTTACATGTGTGAAGGAAGTGCTATGATGTTCCTGATTGATGGCATGCATGAGTGTGTATGTATATTTCAGTGTGTTCCTGTGATCGATGGAGCCTCAGTGTGCGAGGTACAGTAACAGTAAGACCTGCTGCTGTATGATGCCTGACTGGCTGATTGATAGCTGACTCTAAAACCAGGACCATTAAGCTCGATTAGTGAGTGGAGCTTATTGTAATGAGTTATGCACGGAGGAACATGTTTCTGTAATACACGCATGACAGAGTGCAACATAAGTGCAATATGTACATGAGAAACAAGGTGCTCATTAGGGGAGGGGTCACTTAGAGGAACATATACCTGACTACAGTTGACAGTGGAGACGCTGTAATGATGATAAAATGAACTGACACATCTTGGCACTGCTTTCCATATATTGTTGATGTATTTCATTCAGACTGTTGGCTGGCAGCAAATCAGTCTGCAACACCAGTTTAGAATACACGTAATGTAATGGTAATGGTTCAATAAAAATAAACATTGCGATATCATGGCTTTGTCATTTCTTCAACTATAATCTGCATCTCTCTACTTTAATTAAATAATTAGTATATTTTTGGATGCACCTAATATATAAATAACCTGATAACCACCTGCTTTCCAGTAGTGGAGCTGGATCGTGTACCAAACAGAGCGCCCTTCTAGTGGAGAAAAAGAGATAACGTGCCCTCCTCAAGTTAACAACAAGCTGTGGTGCCGGGTGCCTTGCCTTGCCCTGTCGCCTAGCAACAGGTAGCTAGCAGGCTAACTAGCTTTTATAACTAACGTCACATGACTTTACCTATTATTTTAAAGAGAATTTGTTTCAAGGCCCCTTTCGGGTTTTTTTACACGTGTAGCGCAGCTTTTTGATTGAGTTGAAACCAAAAACTTTAACATTTAAAAGTGTTTTCCTCGGCCGTTTAAGAATCCGCCGTCTCGTTTCAATTGGTGTGCAATGAATCTCAGGATACATTGGCCTACTAAGGATGCTACCAATTGATCCTTTGTGGCCTGGGAAAAGGACGACGCATTTGTTGGCTGCATCTGAAGGAGCCTTCCAAATATGACAGCCTTGGAGGTGGCGCTGTGACACAATACGTCCTTCGAAGGATGCAACTCCTGAATTGAGACACAGCAACCGTGGAAAAAACTAGGTGCTCTTCAGAGTGACCTTCCATTGGAGAAAACAAGATAACATACGCAACAGGTTGTAATAACCGGCCTTTTGTGTTGCCCTTCTTGTTCCCTACTGGTGGAGAAAACAAGATAACATGTCAAACTGGGCGACCCCCTACTGGAGAAAATGAGAAAACCTGCCCTACAGGTTGTGCTTCTTGTGGATTAAACGTGGTGATGTGCCTTACAGTGAGCATTTCCAGTCAGTGACCATTATGTGCACTGGTATCCAAACACATGCAGCTTGTACCCTTTTAATTGTATCACTCCTTCCCTTCAGACAGCCTTAGTTCGCCACTGGGTAGTGCTGTGAACTCCAGGAATACACCATATTTATTTTGAATTACCTCGTTGTTTCCAGTGATTCTGTTAACTCAAAAGAAATAGTCCCTCCTTGTTTGCATTGTATTTTGGGTCAGTTTGCCCTCTACGTAAGGAGAAGCGAAGGCAATTTGATTATATATGTGAAAAAATCTGTTTCCCCACCAGCTTTTCATCACATCTGCTTCATCACCGTGTTGATGCAGCGCTGAGCAGGAGGAAGAGACAAGTGGAGAGGAATGGTGAGTCATGTTGTTGTCGTCAGTTGACAAAAAGACGAGGACGGGAAGCGCGTACTATAAGCAGGTGGTACATTAGCTAATTGAAAAGGAAAAAAAATCCAATTGAGCCGGTTAAATCAATGAAGTGACTCTAATGATTACATGATTCATCTACATCGTGTCTACATGCTGTTTGACAAACACTCTTTATTTTTAGAGGAAGTTGAGTGCTGATTGTAAAATGTTTTACCAGATTTGACGTGCAGTCAGCAATGCAGCATCTTGTTTTACAACCAGGAAATCTGCTTCCTGGGATTCTTTCAGGTGCATATTTTACCGAGTGCTCAGCCTGAGCTGAAGCTAAGCTGGCAGCAAACATCAGCGGGGCCAGCAAGCGGTTTAGAGCTAAGCCGAGGAGAGACAGGAGGTGTGGGAAGAGACAAGAAGGTGGAGGATTTAGGAAGAGATTGAGGAGCTGCAGAGGGGAGAGGAAAAAGTAGTGCAGGTGAGAGTTAGAGGTGAAGTGCTGAAGACGGAGGAAGTGGAGGGGTAAAGGAAGGAGAGGGGGGTCTCTCACTGGTCATGTATTGTTAATGAGAAGCTCTTCACCAATCCGATCCTGTTTCACCGCAGACCAGGAGAGAAAGCGTGCTTGATGGAGAGATGGATGTGAGGGGAGGATGCTCTCTGGGAAACCGTTCAATTTGACCCCCGGAAGTCAGCGGTTTGATTGTAATTCCACCTTTTCGCTTAAAGAGAAACTCTTGAAAGGAAAGACTTTCTAACAATAGCAGAGGAAATGGAGGAGAGGCGACTGCAAACATGAGGTCTTTATACTGCACAGAGGCCGTATGAAGGATTTCCTTTAAAAATGCCTCCAATACATTTCAGGATCACACGCTTATCTGCTGTAAACTGTTCAATATTTCAAATGTATTTCAGGTCCTGGATCTCATTTCAAAGTAACACAGAGAAAGCAATAACTTCACCTTCAGTAATGACATTATGGGCTGTATTTTTGTGCCCACAAACTCTCTGCAGGAGGAAGGATTTTCAAAATATCTCATATTGAAACTAGACTCCTCATAGATTGAGTTTCCTTCTTTGTGATGCAGGCTGGATGGTGTTTGTTTTCCTTTTTAAACACAATCTGTCCGTCTATGTCTCCTCTTTGCACTGTGATAGCTGTTTGTTGTTTAATGAAGTGATTGCAGTGGCTCGCTCAATCACTTTACCCTGTATAATCTCACAGTTAAAGGACAATTTAAAATACCCCGTTTAAACAAATTCTCTTTCTTGTCATACTTCTCATATAATACATTTAAATGTATAAAACACTTGGCCTGTGAACCAAATCTATCAGCACATGTCTTATTTGTTATGGCAGATGTGTCTTCCCCTCCCATTCCCATATATTTACATTGGACCTAATTCAGCTCGAGCAAACCACAACTGTTTATTTAATATGGGGCGGGTTTGATGTGACGACTGACAGGACCGTACATGAGGCCTTTTTCATAACCGACCATGATGGATGTTGAACGTTCCACACCCGCTCTTGTGCAGTAATAAATTCACTGGACAAAAGTTCATGTAACGTAGAAATGGAAAGTGTTGGCGACCAAATGATGTCATGCCCAATGTCTGTGTATTGTGATGAGTTAGAAAACATATGAATGTTATACAAGCTGCAAGTAGTAGAAAAAAGTATTAATCTACATCTGATTTTTCTTTTTTGCTCCACCTACTTAACTAACTCTACAACTCAACTGAAACTAGACCTTTGTTGCCAAGCAACCCAAACATTCTCCTGCACTCTATCTACTTTGTGTCAACAAGGCCCCGTGTCCACATCGCACCCTTTTCTGGCAGAAAAGCACTGGCAGGGCGCTGGGGAGCTCTTGGGATGAAGCGCTTGTGCGTTGAGAGAAAAAACGCTTTGTTTCTATGACAACAATAAGTTTAATTTGCTACACAGCTAACAACAAGCTTACAACGCGTAGGGCGCTAACACTTACCAGCAACAGTGTCCGGCCGATCTGCTCCCACAAATGGGCTTTTCGGTCTCTATTGTGATTGTTTGTCATATCGTACAGCTCCAGGTAGACAGAAATGGCCAAAAGTTGTTCCTCCATGTTTGGTTGTAACCAGGGTGACGAGTAACGCCCCATCTGATCGGTTGCCTAAAAAAGGCGGCAGTGACGACACCAGCGCCTTTCTGAAAAGTCAACTCAAAGCACTCGGAGCGCCGGCACAAAAAAGGCGGAGCACTCTGAAAAAAGGAGGTGCAGCGCTTTTTCTCTAGGCGGCCACATACGCTCTGTCCTCATTGGGAACAATTGAAAAGAGACGATGGCGCTCAGAAAAAGGGCGCTATGTGGACACAGGGCCTAGATTACCACAGAGCAGTTACTTTCTATCATGTACATTTATCTGTGTGTTTCAATTTATCATCAACCAGTGAGATAAGAGGCTGCTGTGTGATTCAGAGGTACCAGCTTGATTAATGTAGACATACACAGAGTCTGCTTTCATTTTAACAGTATTATTCTTAACGCCACTGGCTAAGGCGGAGTGATACACAGAGTGAAAAGTCCCAGAGATGTTGCTCTCTATATCACCACTCATGGAATGCCTCTCGTCCAATCAGATTACTTGGTCAGAACTAACTGTTGTATAATAGTGTGTTGAATTTTTACGTGCATAATCACTGGGTCTTTGACATTTGAAAAAGTATTTATAAGGACCATGAGGCGCCCAGGTTACCTTGACAGCCACCAGTATCTTCTCCTGGTCGGGCGAGAGGTTGTAACACTCAGCCAGGAAGACTTTCCCGAAGGCTCCCTCTCCCAGCTCTCTCTTCAGCACGATGTTGTGTCTCTTTATGTGCTGGACGACTGTAAGGAAGAGGAGAAATCAGCTTTAAACATGGAGGAAAAGACACAGGGACAGGGTGTACGTTCATATGAGATCACGACAACAAGATGTCTGTAACATTATGACGAGTTCCCTTCAGGTGTGGTTTGTCTGCTTGTCTGGCTGTGAGACAAATCTACAACACACTGAAGTGATTTCATCAAAATACAATAAATGTTATCGTGTACATTTGGAGAAAAACATCTGCAGGCTGTTCTGACTGAAAGGATTACTGGCTGCTTTTCTAAAGTATGTTATATCTTAAATGCGTGGGATTCGTCAATATTCTGAAATGATTTCCTGTTACTCACGATCCAGATACACATATTTCTGGGGGCCAATTTTATTGTATTATAATTTTAAATGTAAGTAAGCAGACGGAGAATCAGAACAGATTTGAATAGTGTATGTTTCAGGATATTTTCCTCTGTTAGATAAATACATCATATGGATGCAACAGTAAATAAGCAAAATCCCTGTTTGGACATATTGGATTTGGTTTCTACTCTACTGTAAAACATGTCTCAGTGTCTGTTTTATGTACGTAATCCCTCCTCGCCTTCTGCTCACCCACAGTTGGATCACCGTCGAAAAACCTGCTTTCTGTTGCTAAGTAACTTGTGACTCTGTGCCAGATGATTTTTTTTTACAAAATTTGGCATCTCACCTCGTTCGTGTACAAGGTTTTATTCTGCACAATGATACACAGCGTGGTGGCCTCACTGTGACCTCGCTAAGCCCTGTTTTGACTGCAGGCCAGATGTGCGACTGTCTGCATGCAAAGGAAACGCGTAGTATCCTATAATACAAGCACAGGGGTACTTCTTAAACACACACACACACACACAGACGGAGAGAGAGAAAGAGAGAGAGGGGACACCAAGGGCCGAGATTTATCTGTGATGTGATTAAGAGGCGCATTTGAAGAAAAGCTGTCCACTCAGAATATCACATTAAAGGCCAGCAAGACCCTCAGAAGCTGCATCGATCTACAGTGTAAGCTACCGAGGTCCACTATAACCCAATATTGTACAGACTGAGAGAGAGAGAGAGAGAGAGAGGGAGAGAAGAAACAGTGCTGGTCCACATCAGATATTCAGAAGCATCTAGTTCTCAGTGTGAGATTGTACCAGAGGAGAAGGAGCACAGAATAAGACAAAACACAGTTACTACATATCTGAACAAATTGAGTTATAACCCTTTCTGGCTTTCTGACATCTAATTCATATATGCAGAGATATTATGACACAAAAATATGTAATTTCCATAAAAAATCCTTTTAAATTTGCATGAACTAACCAGCAAAATGGACCTTAAACCAAACAAAGGGCAGTATGTGCACTTAGTGACACACCGTATGGCTATTCTGTGCACTGCAGGGTCGCATGCAGTAAGGGGGGTATATAAAGTAAAAGCTAGCTAAAACTAGAGCGCATTTTTAATTATTGATGTTTTTCCCTGTTGTTATCCGTAAACGCAAACATCCATTTTTTTTTGAGCTGATGGTTTTTGACTAAAGTGAATTTCACTAGAAGTGTGGATTCAGTTTCTTTTAAATCACTTGCTTAAAGCTGCTGTGAGGAACTTTCAGTTTGTGTTGATGTTGGCGCCCCCTGTGGACAAAGCCATACCTCTTATCTCTTTGCTGATTTTGTCCTGTACATGCTTAAGTGGTGATTTTTAACAAAACATGTCCTCCTGCCTTCTTTAACAGTCATATGTATCATTCACTTTAAATATTGTCCTGGAAAATGTTAACGAAGGCAGCGTGCAGTTAATTGCTTCATCTGACACCTACGCCCCGCCAGCAGTTTCAGGCATTAAAAATAACTATATAGAAATAATCAATCTTGTCGCTGAAGGGCTGGTTTGCTTTTGTAGCTCATATAGAGTCATCAGAATTAAATTCAGTCTGTTTCATAAGCAGTGAAAAAACTCCTCACAGGAGCTTTAAGTATAAAATTGATTTCAATATATATATTTATAGCTCAAGGGCAGATAGAAACTTAGCTAAACACAGAAACAATTGATTCTTTTGGTCTTAAAAAATGTGTTGAAAATAGACAGAAGAGCTGGCCGACTACTGTAATGTACATATTTATCTATATTTCTTCAAAGCAAATGCTAAATGTTTTGTACAGCACAAAAATCTGACAGAGATGGTCATTCTGGTGGAGCAGGACTGACATTTGGGAGGTTAGATTGCTCAGCCTTGGAGGTATGTTTAGGCAACTAAAGCACTCTGGTCAACGTCAGGAGAGGACGGAGAACTTTTGGTTTAGTCCCGATGAATCAAACAGGTTATGTGTCGTATCTAAGTCACGGTTGACTTTTTTAACCCAGTTGTCAAAGTCCCTGAAGTGTTTAAATGGCTCAAGCTTTGGTTGCAACAAGTGGTTACTGTGGGGAAAAACTATTTGCAGATATGTATATGTATAATTTGGCAAATACTTTCATTACACATTTCCTCATTGTGTTAATAAAAACATAATTCAAACCACATTATGTTTCTTTGGTCAATTGCAAATTTGTATTGTATAAACTTGATGGTTACAGTAGACAGGCATTAGTATGTGAAGGAATCACTGCAGTTAATATCACGTCGTCCTCATGATTGCCTTCAGTTCAGCAGGTCACAGATGTCGGTGAAACAACTCCCTGTGCAGCAGCAGCAGCAGCGCATTAAACCCGCATCCCCACGACACAACTACCGACCGTTTAACCAGCTAATAACCTCACCGCACCATTTCCTGCTGTGGTTGTGTAATAAGCGTTCACCCATGTAAACCCCTGGCACCACTTCTCCATAATTACTCCCTCAAATAGCAAATAAATTGATGTCTGCATACCAATGCTGCACCGTTTTTGTCCTTTTTTTTTTGGTGCTGTCCTCAAAGCTTTTCCTGATTTTTCTCGCTTGTCTTTTTCGTGTATTAAGAAGTGTCATTGGAACTAATTTTGCATTCATGAATTCAAGAACTCCCCGTAATCGCTTCACAGAGCAATCAAGAACTTTTCAAATCAACTTATTTGATCTTCTGTGGTCTTATTTTACTCATGAATTCTGCGTTCCAGCTGTCTGCTTTTACCAATTTTCCTCTCCTTCTTCCAGCCCGCGTTCATTATTAAACCTTGTCTCTATTTGCAGCGCTGCACATCAGCCCTCGTCTGCTCACTCAGTATCCTTAATTAAGATCTACAGAAATATTATTCCCCATTTACCAAACTTTACACTCTTATTCTCTGATGTTTTTCTTAATTAGTACCCGTTTTCCATGCTTATCATATTCGCTCATTTTCCCTCATTTAGCATGGCTCCATTCAGCCTCATTATCTCGCTCTCACGTTCCTTATTCAGCCTCCCTCTGTTCCAGCGTTTATTCCTCCCTGTTGCCGTCCCCTCAGCTATCACTCTTAAATCATGAACATCTAGGCACATGTTCTTCCTTATTCTGTTGCTCCATCACTCTTTTTTCCATCACTTGTTTATGACGCCGCTGACATCATTAACATCAAGAGGAATAATATTTCCCATCAAACACCTCCTCTACGAGCATTCCAGTCGCCCCCTTTTCCATCGTCCTGCAATGTCTCCTCACCTACGCTCATTAATCTTATGAAAAACTGAGAAATGATTGCCTCCGGACGTCATTACTATTCCCTGTTTTCCGTCGGCCTCTTCTCCCATTCCTTGTTTTCCACCTGCACACACTCCTGCAATGATCCTGGATTCAGCATAAAACAGCTTGAACAGGTTGGAAATGGTGTGTTTGGTAGGAGCAAATCGATAGGCCAAACACACAGCCGTGTTTGAGAGACGATTTAAGAATAAGACCAACAGAGACTTCCAACCTTTTCTCCATCAGCTAACGCAACTCATCTTTTCTTTTTTACACTGCACCTCCCAACGATATGTCCTCCGATCTCCATTTTTACAGCCTTAGTCTGTATGTGTGTGTGTAAATGGGTGTTTTCAAATGCTGTGTTGACTTATGAACAACATTTTCCAGAACAATGGTAATCCTCATTCCCTAGAAACAACACAATAAAATCCCTAATGGATCTGCTGGGATGGAAAAGGGCGGAAAAATTGAGAGATATTGAACACAGAGCCAGGAGGAAGGTGTAACATACAAAGATGGAGACAGGAAAATCTCCTCAGAGCGCCGAGGGTTTAATTACTTTTAGACCTACAACTATGAAAAACTCACATGTCCGTAGTGTTTTATAAGCTCTGGTTTGAGACAGTATGTCTAAACATCCCTAATGTAAGGAATAGTTTGTCATTTGGGGAGTTATTATTATGGCTTTAACATAGCAGAATTGATATCACACCCATGTCTGTACAGTGAAAAGGTCGCTGGAGCCAGCAGCCAGTTAGCTTAGCATAAAGACTAGAAGAAGGGGAACCAGCAGGCCTCCAGGGAGTAACTGTGTGTCGAAAAGAAACTACCAGAGACGTGGACTTGAGACTTGGTGACTTGGACTCGAGCTTGCTGTTTCGATGACTTGCGACTTGACTTGACAAAAAAAAGAAATGACTTGAGACTGGACTTGGACTTGAGACATGACACTTGGGTGTCAGTCAAACTCCTCGCTATGGCAACACTCAGCATCTAAGACCCCCGCTACCTGATGTTTGTTCCCCAAAGAGAAGCCTCATCAGTCGAACCCGTTACTACTCAATACGGTCTCAAAGCAGACCATCATCACGGCTGTGTCTGTGCCAAGATAATACAGATACAATAATATACCCTATAATTATTCTGTATAACAAACAAAATGATTCAAACCAATTTGATTGTCTATCCCCTTCCTATCTTTCCTAACGCTGTCTAACTCCCAACCTCTGCAGAAGATGGCTGGAAGCAGAAAGACTAGAGGTCCAAAAATCTCCAAAAATGGCAGCAGCAGCTCTCTCAGAGGATTGAGAGAAAACAGGATAATCTCACCTAATCGTCAAACCCCCATTTCTGTTCAAGATTGGCTCTGGCCGGCTCTTTGCCAGCAGCCGTTTCAGGGTGGCTGACCACAGCGGAAGAAGAGCTTTGTAATTTTGCTTGAGGTCTTCTGTCTTAAGGATGGATAGGTTTGCAGGATGAGAGTCGCACTGGACGATCTCCTGCTACTTCTACAGAATGTTTTCTTTACTTTGGATCTTGGATAAACAGAGCCGGAAATGGACGCTCAGCTCTGGCACCTTTTCTCCTCTCCTCGGCCTTCTGTTGTGGAATCAGCCTGCTGTGGTTTTTCCACTCTTTCTTTCTCATGATCGTTTGTTCTTGGCTGCTGGTCCTCTGTTTCTGTTACTCAACTGGGCAATCTCCTGGCCTCATCTTTTCATGACGTTCCTTATCCTGCGCTCTTTGACAATATAAATGCAGCATTTAGAAGCTTCTGCTGGGGAGTAAAATCTACTAATACTTAGTTTAGGGAAAGTACAGACAAGGCTCTGAGACGGTATTTTCAGTTAGAGCTTAGTTTATAAGCAGTTTCTGATTTCCACAAAAGAACAGCTTCCTTTGAATAAAACTTGAAGGGCTAATTAAATAAAAAAGCATAAGAAATTCAGATAATCAAATTAAATTACAGGGTTTTTTGTTGCATTTCTGGGTGTGGTTGTTGGGGGGTGTTTGCTCTACGCCCTCAGTATTTCCAATGTCCTCACTACAGCCCTACGTAGGTTGCTTGACGTGCACTCTTACAGCCTGTGTGTGTGCGCTCTCTGCATGATTAGGGATACATTAACACAGTAGTTACCACCTTTACAAATCCAAAGTTTTCTCTTACTGTAAGTCTTTAATAATGCATGCAACACACTTCCCAACAATGCTAACTCCTCTGATGTTATTATTGCTAATGAGCTTTTCACTTCAGAGGTACGCTGAGTCTTCGCATCACAGCTAACAGTTCTGGTAATTACACACGGATCCATCATCTCCGCATGGTAATTGTTGCTTTATTGCTGCCAAGAAGAGTCCTCTGCCATCTCCAGTGTAACCTCCGCTGAGTCCTGCATTCAATATAACAGGCCGCAAGCTGGTTAAGGCCACTCTTTAAAGAGTTCAGTTCTTGGCGTGCAACCCCGTGCCACTTTGCCAAACTGTGTCCATCAAAGGCTGTTGTACGGCTCTGAAAAGGCAGCGGGCCAAATAATCGGTCAGAAACGTTTCAGTATTTATGCTGCCTGTCCGTGAGTCAAAGACGCACACAGAGTAATAGTTGTAATGGCTGTAATATATTAAAAACACTCACGCAGGCACAAACACGCACACACGCGCACACAGCAGCAGGTTATTGACTTTCATTGATCTTCAGCGCTTTCTTTCTTGCCTTTAGGCTGTAAATCCCCGTCTATCTTTTAGTTATATCGCAGGACTGAAGAGGTCAAGCCCCAATCCCCCCTTCATTATACCCCCCTCAAGCTCGCCCCTTAACAGAAAGAGCCTAATGCTGCACACACAGGATGATCATTCACAGCAACACAAGGCCAAAGCCTGTAGAAGCTTTGACTTGCCAATAATCATAATGTCATGTTGATGGACCAGCTCAGTATTGTGTGTTCCCTGTCCGTCTGTCTGTTCTCTCTTTGTCTCCTCCAGTTCTCCTCTAATCATCCAGTTCTGCTTCCTTTCAACACCTCTCTTTTCCCTTCTGTCTGTTGCTTTCTTGAATCAGTAGCATTATAGATAAATTGTAGGTCGTCATCGGCGTAGAGGTTTACTTCCTCCCTGTAGTTGCTCACAGACTCTCGTGTTTTGCTGCCGTCGAGTTTGGTAATGGATGTACATGAGTCACGCATCGAAGTCTCAAACTTATGAATGGATTTGTGCCTAACATAAGCTCAAGCACACACACACACACTTGCATACAAATGCACTTTCTATTTCCCACTTCTCCCTCTGAAATGACAGCTTATCCTCAGCAGCTCCAAGGTCATCGCAATGGCAGCATGAAAGATGTTGCCATGGTAACATCCGTGTATGACAAAAGTGCAGTTAACTCGGGAGCGCGGCTCACAATGGACTGCTAAACATTTGTAGTTCATTTGGGTTAAAGACGGCTGAGAGCTGGACTTACACGTGTCGGTTTTGAGCAGGCTGTTGGTGCTCCTGAAGTACTGAGGGTTTTCTATCACCGGGATCTTGGTCATGCCGATGATCACGGCGTCGGGGCCCATCTCTGAGGAGGAAGGAGTGTTGCTGCCGTTTGAGACGTGATGAAGAGGAGAGGCAGAGTCGTCGTCGTTGCTGATCACTGAAGATGGTCCTGAGAGAGCAGAGAGAGAGGGGAGGGGTTCAGTTGGTTTATCTGATTACGATGATGGAGCGAGACGGAAAAACATTCAGCACACATGTTAATAGTATAAGGACACAAGAGGATTAATTAAGTTGTTAATCTGTTATTAGAAGAGATTGAGGAGATTAAGTGGGGAGATTAAGCTGTAAATATTGATCACAACAGACCACTAAGGAAGCAGAGAAAGATGTCAGGTACATTTTACTACCTTACTTTAGCTCTTTGAACACTTTGAGCACGCTCTCAGGAAGTCCTTCCTCCTTCAGGAAGCTATCTTCACAAGTTATTATCCTTTTAGTTTTTGCATTAAGTTTGTCACATGGACACTCAAATTTGTGTTCATCAATGGTTTAATCGGCAGTACTACTTCCCTATGTTTTGGTAAACGGTGCAATGAAATTTTAATTCATAATAAGGCTCCAAATGTACTCATAGAACTGTAGTCACCATTTGTAACTACCTATATTTTCAACACAAGCTTTCTTTATGAGGGCTTTCAGAGTTAAGGGATCAGTATGCTCAGAAGCTTATTGGATGGCTGAGCAGTGTCTAAAAAGCCCTGTCACCGCTCTGATGTCGTCATGTGTTTTGAGGGAATTTCTGTAACTCTGTGAAAAGAACAATCCAACAAGAACGGCCACCGAACACAGAAATTGGTCAGCTGTGTCTTCACCCAGCTACATCCTGTACTTATCACATGTAGAAAACTGCACAGCTCTGCTAAAAGACGACCTGAAAGTGAACGCCATTATTCCCGAACTGAAACCTGAATTAGTGGTATGCATCTGGAATGAATCCCTGCCAGTCTCAGCGTAGCGTGACGTGCAATGTCAAAGAAATGCAAAGCATTGGGACCTTTCTCCAGTGCTGGCACAGCGCTTAAATGAAGTGTGAAGACAGGTCTGGCTATGCAAGATTACATCCTCACTGTCCCTCCTTTTGCAACCATGAGCCCCATTACACCGGCCAATGGACGTAGGTTTAATGTGCTCCAGCACTGTGAGAAGTCAAAAGAGGACAGACAATAACCTCTCACTAAGTTAGACTATGTTACTCATTGTTAGATATAAGGGTTAGGAGTGTATAGGATGTATAAACAGTCGTCTTGTTTGATAGGAACTAATTTGTAAATCTCAGAAGTATAAAAAGGAGCCTGTCAGAGTCACATACATTGTTGAATGTGCTTGTTTTCATGTCTGCTGGGTTGGTTTTTAGGTCTGTCTCTGCAGCATTTAATGATGAAGTCAAGGAAAGAGAGAGATGGAAATGTGTATATACAAAGCAGGAGGATAACCGAGGGAATTAAGGTATGCCTTCAGAAAGACAAATGCCAGTAATCTAGGAACCTGGAGGAGTAAAAACCAAGAAGTGGGGAAATCAGATTCAGTGCTCTCAGTTGATATAGTGCTATTATCCACAGAAAATATCTCAGGAGACGAAGCTTATCTGTAACAAAACTCAGAAATCTGTCACCGTCTCTCAGCCCAAGTAAGAAAACTGTGGATATTAAAATTCCTGCTTCATACAAACAGACATTTAAAATGCAGAAACAGCACGAAGCGAGACGCAGAAAGCAGAAGAGAGGTGGGATGGCATGAGTCAGACGCTGAACCCAGCCCTTCTACTGCTTTGGCAACAGAGCGGAGGTGTTATAAGTTTCTAATTAAGACAGAAAGAAGAGTGAGAACAGTCCATGAGGCTGAATCCATGTTCGCAACTTTGACTGTTAGACGCCGCCGAGGCACAGCTGATCATTTTCTGTCTTGAGGTTGAGTGCCAAAGAAAACAATTTCCTCTCTAAAAAAACTGTACCGAATAATAGCAGCTACATTAGCAAGTGCGTACAGGCACAGATTGATGCTCACTCTTTGGGATAAACAAACACACCCATACACACTCATATCAATATAGCTACTAAAGACTTAAGCACATACCGGTGGGGGATGCCATCATCTTTAACCCCTTACTGCAACTTCACCTATTTCTGATTAATACCTACTGTATAATCAAGTGTGTCTACAAACAAGTTCCACATTACCAGACCTTTACTGATAGCATATCTGGTCGCTGGTTCTGACACAAATTGAATGTATGTGTGTTTGCAAGTTATCACTGACCCCTAAAAAAATATAGTCGGGAGCCTTTTATTCTGTAGTTGAGAAGCTCACACAAGCTCATTTAAAGCACTTTCCCTGCACCAAGTCATGTAGATGTTTTGTAGAGTTTTTCAACAAAATCAGGGCACTTCAAGTAAACCATTAGACAATAGGTAATTTCCACAGAGGACCTTTTGACATGTCCCAGAGGGAAGGACACTGGTGTAATTTACAAAAGGATTGATGGCTGAATTCCATTTTGCTGCTTCAGGTCCAGGGACTGTACATGCTAGCTCACTGTCATTACTTCCTGACTAATCTGACCCTGGTGTAATGGGGATTGTACTGATTGCCTTCAAGTTTGCCTTCAGGGCCTTTGCGGGAAGTTATTTCACCCAGAAGTAAAGGAGATGTCTGTTTGAGTAATGTGCAAAACTCCAAGTGGACCAATTGTTTAAACCCAAACTTTGATCTTTTCCTAAAACTGGCTTGGAGTCTACATCTAATCTAATTGCGAGTGTTTCACAATGTCTAGCACGTACTTGGTTCGGTTCAAAGTACTTGGATTATTAAACTGTCATTGTTAGGGTGCTGATATTAAGTCATTGTTGACAGTTGGGTCAACGTCCTGTGTTTGACCTCTGGGCTTTCTTAGCCAGTAACAGCACAGTAGGCCAGGACTAGGCAGTAACACCTGTGCTTTTCCTGCTATGACAAGTCACAATGTCTGCTCTGAATTACTTTCCCAATATGTCTACTATAAAGTTATGTTTACTTTCTTAAATACGTCTTGTTGCAGCTTTTTGACACAATAACAGCACAAGTCATTTCCGCAATTGCATGCAATAAAACATATGTTTATGTTCCTCTAAGACCTCTAGTGGCCGTACCAATTCTGACAGGAGCAAAGGAAATGTGGAATTGTTACCTAGTGACAAAGGTGCATTATGACAGTCTCGAGGTAGATGGATGGGCCATCCAACAAAACGTCAGACTCATAGACTGTGTAAAAAGATGGACGACATGACAGCTCCCATTTAGAGCCAAACCATTTAGAGCCAAACCATTTAGAGCGCCCCCTGCTGACTGGCTGCAGCATAAAGCCCGCCTCCTCCATGTTAACAGATGGGACATGAGTCAAACTATAAAATCAAAATAAACGCTGAAAACATTTTTCTCAAACATGATTTCTGTCATTATAGTTAGTTCTTATCGTGCTGATTTACGTCCTCGTGTTCATTTGTCTGACAAGTTTATTTTTAATTAGTTATTAGATGCAGTAAAAAGGATGATTGACAGCTCTGTTGACAAATACAGCTCCTGCAGCCGATGTGTTCCAGATTAGCAGAGTAGAGGAAGGAGACGTAACTAAAACAGTCATTGAAGTTTTCATATCTGTGAACGTTAACCTCAGACCAACACAGTAAGTTAAGTGTGTGTTTTGGTTAGAGGAAGGGGCGGGGCATCGTTACCACAGCCCCACCAGCCGATCTTCACAGTGCAGTGGCTCCAAAAAACGTAATCAGCGCAAGTTGGCAGCGGCTGCCTCGAGGGGATTTAGGCTTCACTTTTGAGTAGATGGATAATCGTAACTATGTGTATATTATCATGTGACGACAAAGCTTATTTTAACCTAAACTATGATATTTCATCAAACCAATGTTTTTAATTATTGATGTTTTAGACATCTTTAAAGGTCTGTCATCATGATGTCATCTGAATGTCTCCACTCTCAGTGGATGATGAAAAATGGCTCACATAAAATATAACTTAAAGTAAAGGATCACTCAGGTTCATGGAGGATGCCTTTCAGTACATTGTCCAACAAGTGCTGTGATAAAAGCCTATAAGTGCTTCAACCCTAAAATATAATCTTATTAATGCATTCCTCTCTGATTTAGGGGTGTGAACTACTTCACTTGAACGTGTGTGTGCATATGTGTGTGTTTATCTAAGGATCTCTTCAAGGGCATAATTGGATGCTTCCATCTCCTCCTGGTCTCTCATCAGCTCATCACCGCGTGTCAGGTTGGGAAAAGTCACAGCAGAGACAAGTTAGAGCACAGGTCTCATCACAGACAGCGAGGCATTATACACAATCACACACACACGCACAGTCCTCCTCTACACCTCTTCAAGACACGAGCGTCAGCCTGCAAACATTGTATTATGAGTGGAGATTGATTTCCCATGAGCACCAAATACAGTAGATGTATTCCCTCTCATGTGGTCGCGTCTGCTGAATTATAACACTGGTTGACATCGTTCATTTCCTCCGTCCCTGGACTCATATCAGGCTCTACTGCTGCTGACAGAGCTTGATTGAGAGGGAGAGACTGAGAGTTTGTTTGTAGTGTGTGTGTGTGTGTGTGTGTGTGTGTGTGTGTGTGTGTGTGTGTGTATATGTTTAAGCCAGCAGGGATGTGAGTGCTGGTGACTCATGTGAGGATTAAAAAGGCCTTGGGAGAGAGAAAGAATGAGAGTGAGAGCACAATAGTTCTTTTTTTTGAGTGTGTGTGTGCAGAAATGTGAATAGTTTTTATGTGTTGTTAATGTGTGTGTGTGTGTGTGTGTGTGTGTGTGTGTTTTGGCTGTAATGTCTTCAGCAGCATCTTTCTGAGCCAAACTTTGCCTGTTATTTCTCACTTTTAACCGTGATGACGTGGGGAGCAAAGAGGTGAACACTGAAAATGATTTGTGTTGAATCAATAAATATTATAACTACTTACTTTGGACCAAGTCCTCTTTGTGATTTTCAAACCGAACTCAACTGTGCGTCATTATCAACAAACGCGTCAAAAACTGTTGACCCCCCTCAAAGTGTCAGCTTATAATGCTTTTAATGTAGCACTACAGCTAATAAATAGAATTATTACACGGCTGTATTAAATATTTGATTCTGATTGGTTAATCACGGCATTCCAAAGTCTGCTAGTTCTCTATAGCAGCCCGTTGCTATGAAGAACAGACCGTTGCTAGGGATTCGGCTGTAATCGCACAATCCTGTCAGGGTTCCGTTCCGTTATAGCAATCTGCTCACTGAACATTATCCCTTACTGAACGGTTGAATAACCACCTATAAAAAGTTAAAAGAAGCTGGTTTGGAAGACTTTTTACATTATGGATTCATGTTTTCATCACAATTGTTGCCAATTAATTTAAAAGTCGCCGAAGTCGTCGAAGTGTAGTAGTGTGTTGTGTGGTTGGAAGACTATAGAAGTGCAGTCCAGTTTATTATAAAAAGAAATGAAGATAGAATTAGGATTTTAATAACCCATCAAGGTGACTTTAATCCTTCACCTACACTGTAAATGTAGACATTCGTTTTTTGTCTAAATTATAAAGAAATTAAAAATAATACACAGAGTCGAGTTGCACTCAAAAAAATAACTGGAGTTGTTTTTGTTAAAGCCACTCAATAAATAATGAAAATGTTGTTGAGAATTAATAGTCAACACGAGTAAACACTTCATAAAACAACCTTGACTGAAATGTACTTGATTAAATAGAATAACATGAATTCATTTTAGTTTCATTCAAATTGCCAAGTGTCATGGTTGTAGTTTTTGTTACTTTTATTTTGGTGTTTTGGTTTGTTCTGCTTTGTTTCCCTTTTCCTCAGTTTGCAGTGGTGTGGCATGGGGCGTGTCCTGAGCTGCAGCTGAGCACACACCTGATTCTCATCCACCAGCAATCAGCGCCTCTATCAAAGCTTGGTCCTCACTCCACCTCCTTGCCAGATAATTCCCTCCTGTTGGGTAGAGCTCTTGCTTCTAGCTGCTTCTAGTTTTCTCCAGTGTGGTTTTTTGTATGTATTTTTCTAATATCCTTTCTCTCGTGTTTTTTCTAGTGTGTGCCTCGCTGCCGCTGAAGTGTGTTTTTTTGAGTTGCTGCATGCTCCTGCATTTCCTGGTCAGCACGTCTCCTGCCACACCACCTGGAGTTTTTGTTTGCTACTTTTTGCTTGGTGATATTTTTATATTTTTGCTTCACATAAATTAAAAGACTGTTCCTGACCTGCTACTGTGTCTGTGTCCGCAACTTTGGGTCCAACTAGTCAAAAACTTGTCAGCCAAGGACGCAGCAGAAAGATGATGTATTTGATCTGATCATGGCTTTTTGTTCTTTCATAATTTTAAACTTATGAAATGAGGGCGGCCATTTTGCATTTTTACATCTAACAGAGCTAAAACATGGGCTGATCAAAGACAACAATGTTTTCCAATTTTCTCTTATGGATAGATTTTGCTTTGAAGAAGTTAAGCTGTAAGCTTTCTGATTTCTCTCTTTTTATCTGAACATAAAAAAAGTTAGAAAAGAACGTGACACACATGGCAGTGCAGGTTATTGTCTGTCAGCATGTGTGTGTGTTTGTGTTTGTGTTGGGAGGGGCTGAGGATCATTAGCACAGAGAGGTCTCAGGGTCAGATCGTTATAAATACTGTTAAGCTGAGGGGCAACAAGAGGCTGCGTGCATGTGCATGTGTGTGTGAGATAGCAGAGGGTCCACAGGGATCGACTTGGTAAAAGGGGGTTGAAAAGATGCAGACCTGGGAGGTGGAGGAGGGAGAGAGAGTCGGACAGGAGAGGTGAAGGTATAAGTGGGGTCGGGTCATGACCCAACACTGTTAATAGACATGGAACCGCTGTTTAAACTGGTGCAGACTGGAGGTCCTCGCAGGCGGGCGGAGGGAAGCCCGGGTTAACAGTCAATAAAATACATCGCTCTGCTTTCAGAGTTCAGGTCATGACTGAGAGGTGGGGGGCAGGACGAAAAATGACTATTCTATTTTTGTCTTTAATGATAAGTAAAGGCTTTGCTTTGAGCATGCTTGGTGTTTGACCTCAGTGTGTCTGAAAGGATGTGATGTATTTGAAGGGATTGCCTATAAATTGTTGGTAAAATGTTATTAAAAGGAACATTGTTTCTCCACCTTACCTCCTGATCTACATCACTCAACAAGTAATCTGCTCTTGTCTGAACCCGCTGCAAGAAAAATTAGATTTATAACACTTAATTTACGTTTGCTAGGTTTGCCCATAATTAGGACTGTCCCTGACACACCGTGACACCAAAGTAGTTGCTAATATTTGACTTAATATCAGTAGTAGCACCTCAACACCCCGGAGTAATTTGAATCCATGTGTCTTCGTCAATTTCCATTGGCTATGCTACCATCCAATCAGAGTTCAGCTCATTAATAACGACGTTGTTAAATTAATGACCTCTAGTCCACTCGGCCTGCCTCATTACAGCTTTATGTTGTGAGAATAAGACGCTCGGTAAAACACAGAACAAGTATCAAGTCAATTACAGAAGCCCAGTTAAACAATTGTATCAAGACAGCTGGAAAAATCCCCCAACTTTAAATTTCCAGGGGATTATAGTAGAAACCTAATTGTGCATTATAATAAAACAGGGGTTAACTTTTTTGGACCCTCATCTTGTTGCTGCAGTGTTTCCAGCTTATAGAGAAGAGATGCAGCTGATACTCGCTCCACTTGTTGTGTGATTGTGCTTGGAATTAAAGACGCATTCTGCAGAACAGTCGTTTAAAGTCGGGTCATGAGGTCTGCGGTCTTCACACAAAGTTGGGCTACTTTGATTACATTTTTACCAAAACTTACCCTGATATTTAGTATGAACAAACATAGACATGGGACACACACACAACCACACACAACCACATCACAACATGCTGCTTAAGCCGCTTTCCCACTGGTCAAAAAACCTGCTAACACCAGGCTACAATCGGCATTCAGACCCGGGTCAAATGACTCTGCAGTAGACCCGGGTAATTATGGCCTTGGCTCCGATCGGCAATGATGGGAACACAAAACCTGTGCTAATCTCCGCCCCCTTTCCGGACTGATGCTATCCTCCGTCGGTAACTAACTCAGCTACAGATTCCGGCTGTCTCCATCCAAGCATTGCTCGAACATCATTCCAAATTTTTCAGCGCCGAGTTTGATACACAGACTGAATGAGTAATAGATACAATAAAGACCTAACCACCGTAACATCTTCACTGTTTACTAACCCTGTCTCTGTCGACGCAACAGAAAAGTGACACGCCAGGAGTATACTTCACTGGCAATGGGAAAAGAGACAACCGGCATCTATAAGCAGGTCTTCCTGGGTGTGAAAAATCCCCGCCAATGCGCTAATTTCGGTGGGAAAGGGGTGTTAGTTAACAAAGCAATGAAGCAGCACTTTGACAGTTTAATGTTGTGTGGTTTAAGTGAGTTGGTATCATTTGTCCTGATCCTTTCAAAAAGTAAAAAGTTTGTCTACGAGCTGTGACAGGTGAGGGAAGCTAACCTTGACAGCTAGCTCCCTTTTGTCCACAGCACAGACAGCTGTTGAAGCTAACAGCTAGCTAGATAGCAACCCTAACAGTGGAGAAAGTGGGTAAAATACTGAGAAGAAAAATACAAAACAACAGGAAAGCACCTATTTATGGTGTAACTTTGTAGCTAACACACTGGGCAATGATGGGCTGTTTTTGCCACACAGATCTGGTAGCTCTGATTTCAGGGCAAAGTTGTGATGAAAGAGCTACAGAAGCTACAGGTACAACAAAACAATGGATGAGTCAGACACAGCGTTCCGCAGCCATGAATATGCCCACGTGGACAGCCCAGTCCTAGCCTCTTTAAGTTGTTGCAGTGACAGCAGTGCTGCTGTGGGAGCCCGAGGGTTTGGGATGTGGAGTGGAGCAGGAGTTTTATGGCAGCAGCCTGCACCGGAGCAGAGTTAAAACAATGACTGTGAGTGACTGTATTGATCTCCTTTAGGCTCTCTGGGTGCACCTCAGACAAACTGAAGCCATTTACTGCTGCACGTAGCCCGGGGCGATGGATGTAGAGAGGCTTTTATGGGATTTAGGACATCAGGGCCTGTCAGTCAGTCTGTTAAAACAGATAGGTTGTCTTATGCCCAGAGAGGAACAGAGAGAAGAGTTGTTAGCAGATAGCGGTGGATTTGATGATTTGAGATTACTTTAAAGGTGGTATTCAGTGATGTCAGGGTGCAAGATTGGCTGTAATATGTGGTTTAGATACACTTCAGAGGGGGTGATGGACAACCTAGATAACAGCTAGGTTGAGAAAAACAACAAATTGAACAAGCAAGAGTTTGATCTCTGTAGCTGAAGCTGTTCCACTGAAACCAGCTCGGCTTTGGGTTCAGAAACTGATCTGTGACACGCACTCTTGACGGTTTCACAGGGTTCAATGCAACAAATTAAGCTGCCGTATAATAAATATCCCTTTAAATTTAAAGTAACACAAGAAATCCCTCAATGTAAACCCTCTGATACTGCCTCCTTCACTTGTTTTCTCCAAGCAGTCAGCAGTCACTCAGGCGTCAGGGCAAAGACAGGGCCGCTGCCACCGTTGACCCCGAAAGGTCTCGGTGACCCCTTAAGCCAATCACAATACGCACAAACACACACACACACACACACGCACAACACACACTCACAGATGACTGGTAACATGAACCTGCGTGGTCTCTAAACTGTGCTGTCAACCCGCCGAACACAGGAAGTGATCCATCGATCCAGCAGGAAGGGGGACAGGGGAGGAGAGAGAGCAGAGAGGAGAGGGAGAACTTAAAGACGAACGATGGAGTCAGAAAAGATGGCAAGGACAAGGGTCATACACAAGAAAAATAACTATTTAAAAGAGAAATAAGGACATAGAAGAGATAGTACGAAGAAAGGAGAGAGAAAAAGTAGGAAGGAAACAGTAGATAGGTTGAATTTCCTCGACTCTGCAGTTAGATGTTGTCGGGATGAATCTGCCTGCACAAGCCAAAAGTTCTCCTCTCCTTCGGCCTATCACATTCCCCTTCTCTCTGATAAAAATAGACATTTCCTTGACGTTCTGCATGCGTATCTTATCGTGTATCTCCTTTCTCATCTCCTCGCACGTCTACCGCCCCGCTCTATTTCGTCATCCTCCTGTTATTTTTTTCCTCCCCACATCCTCCTCTCTTAATGTTTTTCCAGCTTCCTCGTAGCCCCCTCAGTCTGATCCTTTCTATTTTTAATATTCAACCCACATTCACCCTCTCATATGACACACTGGAAGACCAATCCCTCCCACTGCAGGAGCGCTCTGAGGTGGTCCGAGACGTGCGAGCAGCGAAGGAAGCGACAGAAGGAGAAATTGGACTTTGGAAATTGGAAGTGAGAAAAAATGAGTGAGTGTTGTTGTGTTTCCAGGATGATTTCCACCAAGCATCTGTTCACCACAGAGAAGAAATGCTTCAAATGATAATCACACAAATGAGGAGATATTTATAGATCAGAACCTTTTTTCATCTTCCCAAACACGTCTTTAACCTGGCACTGCTGATGATGAACAATAAATATAGATTAGATCTTTATATTCTTAATCTATCCGACTCGCTGTGGTGAAAAGTCAGGGTGATTTTACGTCAAACTTTTTAGCTCCACGACATTTATGTGACAGCTTCAGTCTCGTTGTATACAAATGTACAGAAGCCCGAAGCGGACACGCATCCATACAAGACATTTTCTCCGCTTTCCTGTGATAATGAGTACATTTTCGGTTGTTTCTCGAGATCTCGACTTACTTATCTCGAGATAACAACGCTCCACAACCGTAACCTCAGATGATCATAACTCGTATCTCCAGAGTTGCAAAAGGCACAGAACATAGAAACAGGCTCAACTTGCCTCATTAGTGTCGGCAATGGCAGCATGGCGTGTCCTGGTCTGTAAGGTCAAAGTTACCAGCCTGTTTTGTTTTCTAGATCACCGGACAGTTATCCCGTTATCTTGAGAAAACAAGCTTAATTATCCCGAGATAACGAGATAAATTAACTCGCTATCGGAGAGCTGGTTTAGCTCAGTTGGTAGAGCAGGCGCCCGATGTACAGAGGCTACAGTCCTCGACGCACTGCCTCGTCTGCTGATCATTTGGTGCAGGTCATCCCCCACTCTCTGCTCCCCGTACTTCCTGTCTCTCTTCAGCTGTCTTATATAATAAACAAAAACCAAATAATTTATCTAAAATGAGGAAAACAGAGTAAATAAAATGTGTGGATGCATGTCCGCTTAGGGCTTCCGTACAGATGTACATTTTGACACTTTTCTTCATTATTTGCATTTTTTCTTTCAAATACTTTTAACTCGGGTCTAACTATGAACACAATTAACATTTATTTAAAATGAAAGCCTGTGAGAAGTTTAGAGGGGAAATCTCTCGTGTGGAACTGCTAACAACCAATCTGATTTTTACACGTCTTACATATAAAATAGTCCTCAAGTCAGAGAGGGAGAGAAAAGTGGAATATTTAAAGGTTAAAGGGATATTTCTTCTTTTTTTTAAGTGGGGTTGTATGAGATACTTATCAATAGTAGTGTACTACATTCAGTGGATGTCGGTCAGCACGGCCTTGTGGTTAGAAAGCGGCCGGAGTGCTAGGGTGCTAGCTAGGCTATATGCCGCTGCAGATGGGGACAATTCCACACGTAATTTATCCCCCTATAAGGACGTCCCACCTAAAAGTCAGTAGTGGATTGTACGCTATGTATTGAATTTGAATAATTCACCGAGTTTCACTTTTCAGTAAGATCACCTCTTTATTTGGCACTACTTTGTGTGGACCGCAACACATACGTGTTACTACACCCGCAGCGTACGGTGTCAGATCAGCTGTTTGTGTCAGCGGTTTGTAGAAGAGACAACAACGGAAGAAAGTACAATATTATGGAAACGACAGAGTGCCGTTCACAGTGGAGACTAGGGGACATTGTTTTCCTTCATGTGTGAAGTGTGTTATACTGCTGAGTGATCATGGAGTTAGATAGCGCTCTGCTAAACATCAAAACTCCAGGCGCACTGAGACAGTGATACGCCTGCACCGATCATTTTTCTGAAGAGGATTAAACAAAACCAACGGCGAATGATCCAGCTGGACTCAGAACAAGCCTTACCCATCTCACTGTATTAAAACTCCCAAACTCCATGAGTCTAAAAGAAAATAAGATTTGTACTCTAATTAGACTAAAACAACCGAAGCTCATCACTGACAGCAGCCATCATCTAGGCAGAGCGACCGGGACGGATTGAGAAGAAAAGATTTACAGGAAAGAGAAAGTACAATGAAAGAGGATTTGGATGTGGCATTGATTTCAAAGTCAGAATGGACGCAGATATATTGGGTTTCATTTATTGCGTCTGACTGAGCCTTTTGTGCTGATAAATAAAGGAACACTCCGCAGCGACACGCAGTCGCACACCTAAAAGCTCCGTCACTTTCACATGAAAAAGACACATTTACACACGAGGTACACCAATAAATGATTTCTTTTATTGAAAAGAAAAAAACCCTGTGTGTCTTTTGAAGAAGGAAATATCTTTTTCAAATGAGCCTTTTAAGCAACTACACAGAACAGCCTCTTGAACGCAGCTTTAATGCCACAATACACAGTTTATGGAAGAGGATCACAGGCGAGAAGTCCCTGTCACTCCAAATGAAGCTTTTTCTCCTCAGCTTTTTCTTGATGCTGAATGTAACATGACTTATATTAGGTTCACACACGCTCTTTGTATGCCAACAGTTAAGGTTTTCATTGTGCAAACTTACTGTATATGTATTGTTTCTTGCTGTGCTGCAGTGAGGGGACAAACCATTGGTGATGGAGACGCATGAAAAATGAGGTATGATAACGTAAGACATGAACGTATAAGATAACAACTCAGCAATAAAACAATAATATTGTGTATCTGTATGTACAAAGGAAATACAAATAAAATGATAAACATAAAATAACATTCACTTCCATTATAATGTACTGTCAAAATTCCCAGTGTTAGCAAACATCTCTAAGACATTAAAATCTAGATAATGCAATTTACATTGATCATGCATTAAATATATACAATTTATGTGCAAAAAAAATCAAAGGAATTTAACCCTCAAATGAGCCCAGCATCCCTTTTATAAGGACCTGTAAGAGTTTACAGGACAACAACATTTTAGCTTGTTGAAATACTAAACCAAAAGGTAGCTTATAAACTGACCAAATGTTTCTCATGTTGCTCCCAGTGGAGCAAATCCTGACTTAACGTGACACCTCAGGTGTTTGTGTTGCCTTTATTCTGGAGATAAAACGGAAAAAAAATTGCGGGAATGATACAAATGTGCATTCTTGTAGAGAGTGACGTGTGAAAACCATCATCACAATCACAATTAATGGCTGCAGCCAGAAGCTGATTAGCTTAGCTTAGCACAAACACTGGAAACAGTTAGCCTGGTTCTCCCCACCTGGGAAGATACATCTTGTATCTTGTTCTTTACTCAGTACAAAAACCTAAATGTAATTTACAAAACCTTTAGCTCAATGTTGCAGAGACAGCAGAGGTCAGTTTGACTCTTTTTCTTCCTCTCCATGTTTGTTGTTAAGGCGTCTGTTTAGTCTATTCACTGCTCTCATCTTTAAGTTTAAAGGGGGGGTTTATGCTCATTTCTAGCTTCATATTTCACTCTGTGATACCTGTGGAGTAGCTTAGCATAATTTACATCATCATTTTTTCTCACACAGGTGCTCTGTGCAGGCCCTCATACAGCCTCTGCCTGAAACGACTCAGTCTGCTCTGTCCCTTTAAGAAACCCCGCCCCTACAAGCCCGCTTTCTTCTGATTGGCCAGCTCTCCGAAGTGCGGGGAATAAACTGTGTGAAACCTGGCGTTCACAGCAGCCTGCAGACTGAGCTGAGAAGCCTGGGGATTACTCCAACATACTTTTACCTACAGATTTGAAACTTCACCCACGTTTGGTATGGACATCCAACATTGTAACATTATATATATGTCTTAAAATGTGAAACAGCATAAAACCCCCTCTTTAAAGAGCAGTCATGTCACTTTTGGTAGTTGTCTATATACAAGAAACTGTTGTACCAATATGGCTGTCCAATGGTTAGACTTTGCACCAAACGGTAATGAAAACATGCCTTGGAAAAACATTTTGTCAGTTCAATGCACCAGTTCAACATCAGGTGGTAAACATTGCTTTAGTTTAAATGCATGTTCACACCTATAAGAGAAGACGCATGGTGCATCTTTACTGTGAAAGAGTTACATTCATGTCGCTGGTGAAGCTACGTTTGAATATTTCAGATAAAAACGGATCAAATGTCTGGTTGAAGTTAAACCACCATGATAGAACAATCTTTCTTTCTCAGGGCCCGATCAGACAGGACGCGTTTTAGCAGCTGGGGGCGGCTTTTTTGTCATTGTTTTCAATGGGAGGGACACTTTTTGCGCGCTGCTTTTGCTTTGCAGAGCGCCTCGCTTTTTTCCGCTCTGTGCGCCTCGTGTAATTGAGGAAACGCTCCGAGCGCCTCAAGTTGAAAAAACTTCAACTCAAAGCAGAAAAGCGCCTGACGTCATGGGTCATTTTTCTAATTGTCCAATCGGATGAAAGGAGAGGCGAGCCTTCTGTCAGTTTACAATGTAACGGTTAGGTTAATGACAGCTAATGATTCGGTAGTTGCCTTAACAACAGTAGGAAAAAAAGCCGCCCCCAGCTGCTAAAACGCGCTCTGTCTGATCGGGTGTTTACTTCCACAAAAAAGGCAGTGCGGTGCGCCTCGCGTTTTACAGCCTGCAAAGCGCGTCCTGTCTGATCAGGCCCTTAGTCTACCTTTTAAAGACAAACACACCCTCATTATACACAGAAAAAAAGACACCAAATCCTCCCCGGTCGTTCGCACTGACTTTCATCATTAATTGCTCGGGGGCTGTTTTGATCGAATTCCACCTTTTTGTTTTTACTTCTTCGTTCTGTGGCAATCGTTTAATATTCTTCTCTCTGACGGGTTTTTGATGTCACCTGGTTTCTGATGCCAAATTAGCACTTAGGCAGATTTTGCAGATTAATTTCCCGACAAGATTTTTATAAAAGGCTTTCTTCTATTAAAGAGCTTATTCATCTTTTTTTAGATGAATAAGAAAGTGAACTACACGTACAAACTAAACTGACTGCGAGAAGTCAGCAAATCAAATGTTCCCTTTTGCTCTCATATTTATTTTACTCAATCTCTCAGACAGGACTGAGAGTATATCTGTTTGTGTTATCTTGCACTCATTTTCCCGGGCAAACACAGAAACAGCTTACAGACACTCAGAATCCCTCACAAATGAACCCTTAGGCTGAAGTGTATGTAAAGTAAAAACACTAAGACTAACAAATGCATGATCAATGAACACCACTTGAAATGTGAATTTTTATACAGTGGAAGTGCACGGCCCCCACCCCTCCTTGTTTTTATTAATGGATGCAGAGGCTACTCAAGTGCACACTCTTAAGATAATGCGATTTAAAAATATCAGCCATCTGAAAACATTTTTTATGCTGCAGATTGAATTTGCCGACCCGTTTGGCTGTCTGGGGTTTTGGATAAACAAGGTTGTACTCTATTAAAATCCTCCTCCTGAACACCAGAGGAAGTGTCTGTGTTTTTACTTTTTTTTAACCCTTTGCCCTCTTAATCAAATATTCCCTGACCTCAATCTCAGCCCGCATTGCCTCTCTCTACTGTAAGTCTGTGTGTTTCTGCGCGTGTGTGTGTGTGTGAGACTCATCCTGCACACTGGCTTGACATGTGCACATATGGTGGACCGCGGGCGGTAAAATGCTACCTACAGGCGGACGCGCGGTGCATATGCGATGAACTTAAGCACTTGACATGTGTGTGTGATTACTAATTCATGTGTGCATTTGTGAACATAATCGCCTCCATAATGTTACCGAGACGTACGGCAATATATTTGTGTGAGTCAGTGTTTGTGTGAGCAGCACGGACACAGTAACAAGTCCATAAAGGTTGTACATGTTGATAAAGGTCTGTTTTTCTATGTGCAGTATAAATCTGATCTTCACTGTGTGACAGGTTGCACATATGGACTCTTATAGACAGATGTGTATGCGTGACTGCATCTGTCTTTCGGAGGGGAAAGGTGGGTGGAAGGCAACCATGATTAATTTAACAGAGAGACTTCTCTGTATGATTCTGTGTGTCTGTGCTGGATACTGTGTGTCCATAAATAGTTAGAAACAAGGCACGTAACATCTTTAACATCTTGCACTATAAAAATATCCCCCCCCCCAAAAAAACGGCTGCCAACATGCTTTGATTTATAGAGCCACAAATGTCCTATGATAACAGAGCATTTGGCAGCGGCAGGGCAGGGGGAGGAAAAGAAATGTGTTTTGTGGCGGATGTGCTGGATGTTTTGACAGGTGCGGTGAATACCTGCAAAACTAATTTGAAAAAGCCTCCCGAGCAGTCAGGTAGTGAGCTCAGCCCGTCAGAAAAAAAGAAAAAGAAAAAACCCGGCCGGACTCATCACGCTCATGCAGTAGTTCTCCTTTTTAGCGTTATTGCACCCAAGAGTGAGGCGATCGAAAGTGAAGCCATTTTCTCTCAAATGCATTCCCCATTTCTCTGATCACTTTGGCGGCTCGCTCTGAGAGTGACTTCAAGCAGGCGCAGGCGATACACTAACAGGACGCTGCTGTCAAACTCAAACAAAATCACTTTTTTTCTTCAAAGGAGTTTTTTATTTCTCCTCCGGTCCGCTTAAGTAGTCTTGGTTAGTCAACTTAATGAGCCTCAAAACTTCTTCAAACTTCCTCTGCTGTGTTGTTTCAGTGCAGCAGGATCACCCCGAGCCCTGCAGAGGCTCAACGTGTCTGAATTAGGTGTTTTTATAAAGAGATAATACTCGGCCTAAACGGGGGAATTTAAGCTGCTGAAACAGTGTGTGTGTGTGTGTGTGTGTTTAGAGGGCTGGGTGTGTGCAGAGGTGGGACGCATGTGTGAGTATTTGGGGAGGATGTAGGTTAATGGCCGTCTCTGTCCCTCTGATCTGAATAATTCATCCAATGGGAGGCTTTTATGTGTCTCTGAAGGCTCTCTCTGATTGGTTGATCGGGCTGCTGGGTCTCAGAACACTACCTGGTTCTTCTACCTTTAGAGGCTCATAATGGGCACCACGCACCTGACCACTCTGTTTGCACTTATGTGTGTGTGTGTGTGTTTGTACAATCCTGTAAGCCCCTACAGCGTCCACACTTTTTTTATTATTATTTTGTGTTTCTATTTTTACCTTTCCCCATTTTCCATTTACTCCTTTCTATTTCCTCTCCCATAAATACTCTCTCGCTCTCACAAAGTCGCACAAAAGCGCACACACAAGCAATCGCTCTCTCTTTCTTTCAGTCTCTCGTGTGTCCGTCTGCGTTAGCGTGAGACCACCTCCACTGGGATGTTCTGACACAACGCACAGCCTGAAGGGAAACACAAAGAACATAAACAATAACAAAAACAAAACAACGTCAACAAAAGAAACAAACACAAAGATGAAATAATAATAATCAACAAAAGTTCCCATCAAACCTGCGTTAAAAGAAGAAGGTCGAGGTGCTGGTAGTGTCAGTGCGAGAGGTTTTATTTGTTTAGTATTTGTTTTAAGTTATGTTGTCCTGCAGGATGGAGAAAGAATTCAAGGATGTGTTTGCTATATGCATGATGTCATCAACTCATTTCATGCATATATAGTAATGTCCTTGTATTGTTTTTCCACCTGTTATATAACTCGTCGTACAGCAAGTTTCTACATGTTAAATATCTAGTATTAGATCAGAGAGGTTTAGTAAATTAGTCTAATGTTATTCACAACAGAGCAGCAACAGTCGTCATAGTAGCCGAAGTATTCTTGGCAATAAAATATTGTGCACATGAAATGTTTTTGTCGGCATCGAACCACAATCAAGCCCAAAAACAGCAGTGGCCAAATGACCTATTTCTGAATGCAAAGCACATGCTGGATCCCCACTGCATCAAGAGTGGATGAGTTTGCAGTCTCAGTTATACCCCTGTTCTACCAAGGCCGGGGCCGGCGCTCAATTGCGAACCAGTTTTTTTGTGTCTCGTCTGAGAATGAACCGGCGCTCAGCCAGGAAAACAGGTCCCAGAGCAGTGCTGGTCTAGAACCGTGAACCGCTTACGTCAGGGGCGAGGGGCAGGGGTTGCCAAAGAGACCAAACGAGAGTGTCCGCTTTTCTACATTCAGCTACACGAAACAGCTAAAGTGCGTCCGATAGAAAGTGCAAATAGGTACACCTTCGTATTGTGAAGTGAGTGCACACAACTTCAAACAGGGGGTCCTAGAAGAGAGCACTCAACACCACACTGAACCCCCCTCCTCGATGTGTTGACCTAATTAATCAAGTAGAGCGGCAGAATTATGACAAATTAAACTGGAGAATGCAATTTATGAACAAGTGGATTTTCAGCTGCTGAAAAGCTGATGCTAAACTTTATTGCTTACTGCACGGCTTCGACCCCGATTACTTCATAAACTTCAGCGAGATGCTAAAATTATGATTGATGAAACAAATTGTTTCACTAATGGGAAGAAAAGACGTGTATTGTGCTGCCATTAGACTTCTGTGAGATACAGTATGCAGCGGGAGTTATACAGATTTATTGTTCGTTAACGCCACAGAGATCAGAGACGCCGTCTAATCAGCCGATCTCAATCAGCTGCTGAGTGACTCCTCGGTCAAACCGTACGTTTAATAAAGATTCAGCTGAGAGCCTCCTCCCAAACTCGAGCTCATTACTCCAATGATGTTATTCCTGTCGCCTAATTATTCCCATCCAGAGAGAGGACGGAATAAGTTTCTCTAAAATATGTGTGTAGTGTCAAAAATGCTGAAAATAGAGTGAGCTAAAGAGGTCCAGTTTCCACCCACTTTGCTCCTGAAACATCTGATCTCTCTGACACTGGAGGCTGTTGGACGGCCCTCCTGTCACGTTCAGGCTCATAGAGCAGAATGTGTGAGTCAGTTTGCTAAGAAAGTAATTGTTTGAAATGTTCTGATTAAAAATGATTAAAGGGAGAATAAAAATCGTGTCTGTAAAGAGGAAGTTCAGGAGAGTCATCATTTCAAGCTGTAACATCCACAGATCAAATATAATATACATCTGAACAAAGCTTCAAAAGATAAACTTTAATTGTCCCAAATTAATTAGTCACTATATAACAACTTACGCAGCTCTGTTATTGATGCACTCTCTCTAATGTTTCATGTTTTATCACCATCTTCAATCAAACAACGCACATCCTTAGAAATTCACACACTCAATATAAAGGGGGGAAAAAACAGCCGCTCCGTTCACTTTCACATACTAAAATGATACAATCTACTAATCTAAGAGCTTTTATGCTTTCTCAAATTGGTTTTACAATGTATCAACAGTCCAGCCCCGGGGCGTCTTTCCAGATATTTCAAAAGACAAGGCAGTAACAGAGTAACGAGTGTGACGTGTGGCAAATGGTAACTGTGAAACACCACATAGATCTACATTTGGACAATCAGCGTTCTCAATTACGGGCCGTCAACAATCACATCACCAATTAGAGATATTAAAGCTCCTGTGAGGAGTTTTTCACTGGTTATGAAACAGACTGAAATTAATTCTGATGACTCTATATGAGCTACAAAATCTAACCAGACCATCAGCGACAAGATTGATTATTTTTATATAGTTATTCTTAATGCCTTAAACTGCTGGCGGGGGGTAGGTGTCAGTTTGTTTACATTTTTCAGGGCAAAAATGTAAAGTGAGTGATACATATGACTGTTAAAGAAAGCAGGGTGAGATTTTTTGTTACAAACCACCACAGGACAAAGTCAGCAAAGAGATAAGAGGTACGGCTTTGTCCACAGGGGGCGCCAAAATCAACACAAAATGAACACAACTGAACTGAACTTTAAGTATATGGACTACTTGTATTGGGATATTATGGTATGTGTAATCTATCGTATTTCCACTTCTGTAGCGTACTGTGGAGAGGGAGCCGTTTGAAAAGACTACGATTCTACAGTCATGCTAGCGGCTGTGCGAGGCCACACTTAGGCAGAGCAGTGCTAAATGTATGCTAACATGCTCACAACGACAGTGCCAATATGCTCACAATCTATATATACCATTTTCATAGTCTTACTATTCATTGTTAGCATGCTAACATTTGCAAATAAGCCCTTAACACTGAGCACAGCTGAGGCTGACAGATCCGTATTATACAGCTAACTGTACATATGGTTATCAAATAGTTTAACTGGTGCACACACCCCACCGTGTGTGTGTGTGTGTGTGTGTGTGTGCTACAGTCGAATATGTTTATTTATCACATATGCAGCAAAGGTCACAGCCACTCTGATATTTTACACAGATCCACAGCCGAGCAGCTTCCCTGTAAAGTGCTTATTGAGAAAAAAAAAACAATTTACTCACAGAGGGGGTGAGGTGACCTTTACCGAAACATGAACAATAAACTCATTGATCGCACACACACATCTGAAGTTCACTTTATAGCCTTTAACTTTCTCACTGTGCCCCAACCAATGGACACACACATACTTGTACGGGCACCTCACAGCAGATAGCATGGGCTGCTTAACATGTCTAAAGAAATTACACTTCCTGTCACGTATGAGCGTGCAAAGAGACACATATTTAATTCATAAAAAGATAATGTACTACATGTCTTTTTTTTTTTAACTACAGGCTGATACCAACAGCTGGCACGTCACTGGGGGAGTCTGTGCCAGCCGCACATCACAGCCTTATCACTGTCGGAGGATTATGTGTACATTACAAACCTGTCAGTTTACGACAGAGGCTGAGCCAGCCAGGAGAAATAAAACCTCTCTGCTGGATGTGGCATTAAAGGTTCAAATGCATTCCAAATATCTGAGAGAAAATAGGAAATGCCATCAAAAAACCTGTAGCCAGAGTTTGTGAGTGAGAAAACTGGAGAGAGAAGTGAGTCATGACTCGCAAAACATCAAACAGACGCGATAAGATGAGGTAAAGAGAGGATAAAAGTCCGATTCCATGTGTGTCACAGCAGTGTTTTCACTTTAATTTCATGTAGCAGCTTTATGTGCTCGGGGTCTCGGCTACATGTCTATTGATTCCCTGCAGCAGAGCTGAAAATGCCAAGCAAGCATAATAAAATCATGGGTAGTAATTAATTTAACTTCACTTATTGTTTAAACCTGAGTTGTTCACTGTGTTGTGGAGGATTTTTAACATACAGTTTGTCAGTGTAGGTGGTTTTTGTTGAATGTCTTTCAGAGGAAAGAGTCTAAGAAGTCCAAAGCTTCACTTTCTGTAATCATTGAAAAGTCTTTTAGCACCGAGTTCAAACTGAGGAATATCACACTACAAAAATGCTTTTATCTCAATAAACTGAACTTTAATGATGAGTTCAACTTGTTCAGACAGAGGGGAGGGGTGCTTTTTGTGGTCTCCAAGGTCAAAAATGTTGAAATGCAACATGTGTTCTTACTAGTGGAGGTTTCAGTGGGATAAAGGCCCAATTAGCATTCGGAATAAGACATAGAAATCCTAATTACTGAGACAATTCTGTAATCTGCAGCTAATAATCAATCAATCTTAATTTTCCAAACATAAATGTAAATAAAAAATATTCCTTCCACGTTCTCAAATGTGTGGATTCGCAGCTACTCTTTGTTGTAACCTGTAAATCTTTGGTAAAACAGAGACATTTGAAGATGTCATTCTGGGCTCTAGGAAACTGTGATAAACATTTTTTTAAATATAAAAGACCCCGGAGATCTGGTTTAGCTCAGTCAGAAGAGCAGGCACATCGGTTGTGGGCTCGACTCTGACCCTAAGCCCTTTGGTCATCCCGCTCTCTTCCCTATTTCCTGTCAATCTCAAGCTGTCCTATCAATAAAGGCAAAAAGCATAACAAATTAATTGACCCATCTGACTTATCAATAAAAAAACAGCAATATCTGTGCATGCCAACATGATTAAGGTATAAAAAAGCTGTTTTGTGTCAGTAAAAATGGAGCATAAACTGCAGGCTCCAGTATTTTTGCCTAAAATTGAAACTCGCTTCATCCGGAGTTTCCTCCACGTGCACTGAATGTGAAGATTACAAGAAAATCACCGGGTGTTGGAGGTAATATATGGATGTAATTCTGCTCTGGCTGGGGATAAAGTCCTTAAACTGGACTCAAATAATTAGTGTAGGGGCTACAGTGTTACTCCCACAGCTCCAATCCACTAACTAATGAGCGGCAGGGGTGAGGAGAGCCTGGGATAGGGGTGATACTCGTCCGCTATTATCATCTGTTTGCTCACTTGCACTGAAAAACAGCACTAATGAATAAACATAAACTGTGGGAAACATCCAGACTGTGTTTAATCATGCTATTACTGCAAACATGTCTGTTACGTCCTCTCCAAAAACGGAATCTGCTGCTGCAGGTTTGAGGCAGAGGGATGTGAAATTATGGAGATTGTGCAGAGGAGAAAGAGCAGACGAGTAATGGCTGAGACGCCTGTCAGGACAGGACTGTAAAGGAGAAAACCATCCCAGGCTGCTGACTCTTTATGATAAAGGGCAGGGAGAGCCGAGCCAAAAACAACAACCTGCTTTCCTCCGCAGCTGGGTTTGTCATTTCTGTTTTGAAAATTGAGGGATAAATGTCGAGATTTGCATCGGACTTAAACTTGTCGACAACACTCAATTTACTACATCCATGCAGTGGCCCGACAGAAACAACCTCACCTATCCCGCCCCTGGAGGAAAGTTTGTTTGGACTGCTCACTTTACACGCTGTCACAGTGACCTAATTTGCACCCGGGGCTCTAATTTGCACCTCCGACACATACACAATGATTCAGCTGAATACTTGTGTGCGAGCGCAGTGGAGGTTAAGTGGATTAACAATCCTGGGACGCAGCAGAGGAATGTAACATCAGAGGGGGGTTTATTGGTATGTTGAAGGTTTCCATATGATGGTTTATGCATTAAGCAAAACATGAGCTGGATCAGGGCCCAACTTCTGGGCTGCACAATACCTTCATTGGTCCAGGAAGGTTAGAGTAGGTCCAGACGAGAATACACTGTGATATAAATGTATTTATTGATTGTAAATGCCACAAAGTAACAATGACTTGTCAAAGTAAAGTAAGATGTATAAAAGCAGCTCCTACACAACTGGCCTGATATGGATTTAAACATCTTTAAATCAAACCTGGAAGTCAGTGATTTAACCTCGTAGTTTTATTATGCTTCATTATACAACAGCAAGTTCCCACCAAGTCATCTGATTGGACGAGAGGCATTCAATGAGTGCTGATATACAGTACAACAGCACTTGACTTTTCACATCGTGTATTACTCCGCTTCATGTTTTTTATAGCATTAATTTACATTACAAAAGACAGTCTATGTCTAGACTAATCAAACAGGCCAACAGACTCATACAGACAAATGTATAAAACAAAGTAGCTCATACTTTAGACATACATAAGTAGGAGGAGTGTAAATTGTTTATGTTTAGCTTGAGAAGAAGCCATTTCCAGTTGTGGAACTAGTTGTGTTGAAAGAGCCAATTAAATGATTAAATAAACAAAGGATAATAATCAGTAGTTGATTATTACCTTTGACAACCATACACTGCTTGTAGAGCTGTTGTATAAAGCAGTATCGCACACAAGGTCATGCAGTTGTACTGAATATAAGCGCACTGTGATTATCTCAATTAACCGACACACAGCCGTGCTGATATTCGGTACAACAGCACTCCCTCTTGTGTGGTATTGATTAAATAAGGAGGAGTATGCCAACACACAAACATGTCACTGCTGTTTAACTTTCTGCTTTATAATTTCAATTCTATAAAACACAGTCACAGCGTTCAGACATTTTTTCTTCATTCTTCTATTTATAACACCAGCACCTGTCTTCTTGTTTAGAGCAACAGCTGCGACTTGCTGCAAACAATTTCAAAAGAGATACATTTCAGCAGGTGACGTGTCAGGCGTTTGATGCTCAGTATCTCAGAGAAGCACGCCACCCCGATTCAGAGTCAGAATTTTAACCTCCAGAATCCATATCAGCGTCATGTCTGGCTGCCAATCATCGTCAGAGCATGTAGGAGGAGTGAAAACGCTCTCCATCCTATGACTCACTTTATAAACAAAGCCAGGAAAAAGGGGAAAACATCTCACAGCTTGAAGCAGCACGCTGCTGTAATAAACAGGGCTTTATGATTTGACATCTTTTGTCTGCTGCCACGACGGTCTCCACTGCTGGCTTCATCCTGTCCCAGGTGCTGCTTCACGTGTGTGTTTGCGTGTGTGTGTGTGTGTGTGCGTCTGAAGGTTGTGATTCACTCCCCTCACAGACTCGGCTAGTGATAATGATTTAGTTTTGGAGCAGCAGCGCAGGTTGGCAATGACGCAGGTTGCCGTGGCAACAGCATGCAATGGGCAACGGAAGTCGACCATGTCGCGGTTACAGACCTACACACACACACACACACACACCACGAGGCTCCATACACTACAAGCAACTATTCATCAAGGCTTCATGCCGTCCTCACTCATACTGATAAACATTTGAACATAAATCTGCTCCTCATGATTTAACATCTATTGGTTTAGGGGTCCGCTCTCACTTATCCTTTATGTGTCTCTCACATGTTTCACAGCCATGATCAGATTGTGACAAAGCATTCGGAAAATCATGCATCATTATAATCTAGCGTTTCTAAACAGGTCCGCTTGGGTTGCTCGTTTGTGCCCCGCCATCTTTCTTTTGAGCAATAAAGATTACTCCGTGCATGCAGAACATTCTCAGATGTGTTTTTCCTCATTGTTTAGTCTGTTTTCTGAGCACCATCTGTGTGTTTAATCAGCATTTTCTCAGAACATACGTCTCTTTTCCTGAGCAGCTCAGCGTCAGACTGCTTCCTGTTGGCTGTGGAGGATTTTTCACCGCTTGTCTTATGTCAGCTAACAAACCAGAGGACAGCTCAGCAGAACGGTGGGTCTTGGCACGGGACCATGGACTGGACTTTAAAGGAAAAAAACACACTAATAAATCCAACAGGCTGCAGTCTGAGGCCGGACGCATGCAGTGTGTGCTGTAGTATCAGGACGGGCTGCTGGTCCAGAAAATGTGGAACACCAAGAAAAAACTGGCTCTCTTTGTACTTTACACATTTTCCTTCACTGTCTGTCACATTCATTTGTTGACCTTTTTCACACACAATCATGCATCCACTGTCTTCCTGTCACTCCAATGTTACATGTAATCCTCATAAAAATACTAATAGCATATAAAAAGCAGCCATGTCGCCTACAATAGTCTTTGATAAAATGTCCGCGTTGTTTGGTTTTCATTCAATCTAGTGAATATTTTGTGTGAACATAATCTAACAGCGATTGGGACTGATCGAACCGTTTAACAACAAAACGTTGAAGTCTGTGATCGTGTGTGATTGAGGAGTGTGCTCTCTCTTTGTTTGCTTCAGGGAGTTTTCCCACATGGAAATTCTGACCAATCAGAAAGCAGTTTCCTCGTGTATTAAAACGCTTGGTTTGCCGGTAATAGCTGCCGTGTGAACAAGAACCAAACTCAAAGCAAAATGCAACATTGTAACAATTTGGTCTTTGATTCGGATCAAACAGACTTCAGGTGTGAAAGCAGCCTTATACCTACTGGAATCCTACTACTCAGAAACTTTGTTAGAAAAACAAAATATCTTTAAGATCTATTAAACTACATGTTAAATCCACTTTTCAAATGGACATGGTAAGACAACAGAGAAATCAACGCTTATTTTCCAAAAAGATTACTTTTTGGAGAAAAGTACAATGAAATCATTTTTTAAAAGACGGCTAAATATCAACAAGACTAGGTCAAAACCTCGTATGTGGCTGACCGCATCGGGTCAATGTGCGCTTTTGTGGGAACACTGGAAGCGTGGCGTGTCCGTGACGGCTGTGGGACGTTTTCATTTTTATTTGAATTGCATGAAAACAGATGAGTCTTCACAATGCTGGCGTGACACATGCATGTCTCGCCTACTCAGGCAGAAAATGTAGAGAATAGGAGGTTTGCCTATTTTTACCGCGAGCCGCGCACGGTTCTCGGCCAAAATACACAGCGAGAATGACTAGTGATGAGTCCTACTGATCTCTGACAGCAATATTAACAACTCTTCCTGTAGTTAAAGTCACAGGCATTGGGTGTAAAGTAGGTCAACACTTGTGGTATGCTTTTTCAAAGTAAAAGCCCGATCGGTAATTCTGACTCCCCTCGTTTGTGCTTTTATTTTGAAGTGTTTCCCGGGCCATTGATGTTGTTATACTTTTTGCTTTATTTGGCTCTGAAAGTACCGTCACTCACTCACTCAGTCATTCAGTCATTCACTCAGTCATTCACTTAGTCGGTCAGTCACTTACAGACCCATGTGTAGGGCTGACCCCAGCAGTCAGCCAAAAAATGTAAATAACAAACAGCACTCTTATTTTAACGAACTTCGCAAGATTGGTTGAGTTTCTCTTGAACTATTTAGGATTATCATCGATACCCATCGCTGAGATCTCCTGTCAAATGAATCTACAATGTTAGAAGGTGGTCACATGAACTTTACAGCCAAGAACATTGAAACATCTATTTGAAACAACACCTTCTGAAATGGGCACTTATTATTATTTATTCCCCGTCTACCGAACGATGCCGTTTGTCATCATTTAGACTGAAAATGAAAGTTTGACTGCTCTGGCTGAAGTCCTTCTGCTGATTCAGCATTTTCCCCAGGAAGTACGTTTGTGGCTTTTTCAGTCAGCTTTTGGTTTGAAAGCAGAAGAAAGAGTCATAAATCAAAGCGCTCTGATGGCTCTCTGGAGCTTTGAGCGCATGTACTGTACTTCTATAAACAAGACTCAAAGCCTTTGGAGGACATTATGCAGGTATGAACAAGTATTTATGTATGAGGAGAAACAAAACAGGACTCTGACTGACACAGAAACACGCTCTTATTAGCATATAAACAGATGACTTTTTTTTTTTTCTTGTTTTTTACATCTTTAACACACCTTCTTTTTCCCCTGTCGCTCACAGACGTGCCCGAACCCCCCTTAACCATCTCCCCTCCTCACACACACACACACACTGCAGAGCTGCTGAACGTAGCATTAGGCAGTGATGGGAAGGCAGGGCCAAGGCGTCCTGGCTCAGTCTGGACAGGCAAACGATCCACTGATCCATCAATAAACCTCTATCTGTTATAGTGCTCAGTCCTGCTGCTCTCCCCCCCTCCCCCTCTCCTTCTCCTCCTCCCCTGCTGAGCAGAAAATAGTGCACAGACGCAAAAATACACAACACAAAAGCAGCCAGACACACTGAATGATATTGGCAGGCATCTTTGCCAGCTCTCATACATATTCAGGAAAACTGGGGACTTTTGTGTGCGTATGTGTGCGTGTGTGTTTGCCTCTTGGTCGCTTGAGTATTTGCCCGAGTGCAGCAGGACTAGGTGTTGATCGATAGCTAAAGCCTCATTAACATAGACCCGATCATACAGACATTCACTGTACTGCCAAGAAAAAGGCACAGTGATGCAGCGTGCGCACACGCTCTGTGGCAGCGGTGACATTTACTGAGCGAGGCCGAGGACCCTGAGCAACAACACGCTGTCACACCGTCTGAGGAAAACCTCACACTGACAGGATGTACACAGACTATAAATGTCTACATAAACAAACACCAGAGTGGACTCACATGACTTCATGGCTGAAGCTGATCTCTATAGACTCAAGTTGACTTTAACACCATAGACTAACGTTCATCCACTCCTGCTCATTTTGCTTTAAAATGATTAAAATAGCATAAAATGTGGCGAGGGCTCGTAAAGAGCCTGGCAACCAAATGAATCTGCGCGCTCGTGTTTTATTTGCTCTGGAAGATGCGTCTGGTCCCCCTCCAGCTGAGAGAGATTTCCATCTGGTCTGATTCAGGTCTGCCAATCGCAACTGTTTATCAAATATGGGGGTGTTTAAACGCCACTGAGTCACTTTCATTAAGAATCCAGGTGGTTATGGAAAGTTCTGAATCGCCATTGTATCAGTACGAAACAAACTGGACACTTCATGTTACGTACAAATGATTATAACAGCCGGTCAATCAGGCGCTATTTTTCTATTAATTAATCTATCGACTACTTTACAGATTAGTCGATTATTCTAAATGATTAGTTTTCCTCAATTATTACACAATCAATACAAAACAATATACAAACTTTGCTTAGAATTCAAACATGATTGTTTTTATAGCATTCCCAACACAAAGAAATGTGCTCAACATAATGGCAGAAATAAACTAACTCCTCACAGGAGCCCTACACGTGAGAAGCCCACTGTGCACCAACACACACACACATACACACACACAGTCAATCAATGTAAAACGAGCCCAGATTTTAGCCGAGAAATGTTCTCAAACGCTTCTTCACTGGAATTTCTAAGGAAGCGTGCAGACAATGTAATAGCTTTATGAGAGCTGCAGCTATGAGGACAAAAGATATGAAAAAGCTCTCCCTACTAATGAACAGACAACGCTCACGCTGGTTTTTCCCTTTCTGGAATAGCGTCTGTGTATTTTCTCTTCAGGTGCTGGTGCGTAGCACTCGTGCTGCTGTGGTATGCTAGTGAAGTACCCATAGTTTAGACGCCGAGTTGGACTGTGCTGCAACAAAGTTGGACTCTACTGCTGTCGCCATTTTTTAAAACTGAATTGCGTTGACTGGAGCTGCTCAGCCGACCAGTGACTCAAGCCAAAAACTACTGACGAAAAACCTTGCGCGTCGACGCATGTTCAGCACCAACGTCATCGATTATGTCGACTACTCGCGGCAGCCCTAGCAGCCTCGATGGCATTGTGGTCTGTACCCGTTGGTAAAGCCCCTCAGAAATCATCACTGAGAGCAGTACCAAACTTATTCACATTTGCAAATTGGTCTGATGATGCCAGGCAACATTATGACTCCTTCTAAACCGAAAGCTCAAAGTTTAGGACTTGGACTTGATTGGGACGAGTCAGCCTTGATTGGGGACTTCTTGGACGAGCTCTGAGACGTACTTATGACTTGCAAATGAATCACTTTGTCCCATCTGCTCTGGCAAACACATCTCTCAAGCTGTCATACACACTCCAGTTTGTCTTATTGTGCAGCCACAATACTTGAAGGGATTTGCAAAGTAAGTTTCGTCTCCTTACAAAACACTGCGGCTGAATTGCATGATGAAATAGACGCAGAGGGCCTTGTGTGTGATCAGGTATACAGCAGAAGGCCTGTACAGCGTCAGGTAGACAGAAGTCATTTTCTTGCTTTTGTAAGGTTTGTTGTGATAAAACCATCGGCCTCCATGTTAAGATTGGCAGAACATGTTTGTGTTTCAGAGAAAACTGAATTATAAAAATTGTTTTTACTTTGGCAAGGATGAAATAATTTTGTTTGCTCGTGGAGTTCAGTGGCACCGTTGTTAAAAGCTGCGCTGCCAAATGAAAAACAAGATACACTTGAACAACAGCCTCAGTGACGGTTTTTAAAAAATACTTTCCAACATTTAAATAAAGGCCCTCATTTAGAGGCCGGTCATAATGATGTTTAAGCAGTAATTACATGACTGTCAAACCATTCTTTATAGCTTGATTTATGCTCAGGAGCAAAGAGTCGTCTGAAAATGACATTAAAGGTAAGTGATTTCCATTAATGAATTACAGCTGCCGCCACAAAACCTCACATCCCAGACTGTGGTACCTTCAATGTCCCAAATATGAAGATAAATATGTAGATACTGTGTGTGCTGACTAAGCCGGTTCCCTTGTATTAACATTTAAAGTCCATTTATGTTCTCTGATTTGCATGGAGGTCGAGAGGGGAGAGATGAAATGAGGTCACGCTGCTCGTTCGAGACTGCTTCCTGTTTGAAGTGGAGAATAATCACATTTTAAAAATCCTCATATTTCAAATGGAAACAAATCGTAACTCCTCAGTGGCTCAGCACAAATTGTGAGTGTACATAAAGTCTCGCTCCCGCACTGCACGGCCAGTTACAACGATCAAATCTTTCACTGCTCTGACTGCTGGGAAAGGTCAGGCTGACCAATAAAAGACAGGAAATGATATACGGCTCACAATGGGCCGCCTGACAACGAGAAGAGAGGGACACCAGCTGATGGTCACTGTCTTCATGTTCTCTGACTCAGGCCGTCAACACTTGCCCTTTTCAGAAGAGTTTATTGAGGCCTTTATTGCTCTCTGTGTCTGATTGCACATATGGGGTCTTCACGTCTTCCGTTTAGATGACGATCAGAGTCAGTTAAAACCAGGTTTAATTTCCTGTAATGAGTTTGTTCAGAAACTTTCTGAGTAGCTGCCATGTTTTTTCAGTTTGATTACTTGAAGCAAATGAGGGTACGGTGAGCGGTGTGTTTGTCAGAGAGATTACAGAACTTCTAATCACTTTGTTGAGCACGATGCTGGAAGTAAGTATCCAGCAAATTGATATTTTGTCTTCAACAAGAAACAACTTTTTTCAAGCCACAGAAAATGTCAATATTTTTAGGAGTGATTTTAGTCATTGTTGAACCTCGTTGCTGGTCTGACTCAGAAGATGCCGCACCAAAAAATTAACAATTTAAAGATCAAAATATGAATAAGGTGTAAGGTTAAGGGCAATCTCTGATCCCATCGGCTACAGTCTGACAATGATATAGCCTCTGGGGACAACAGTGAGCATGCCGGGAGTGTAGCCAGCTGTTCTTCTTCCGCCACTTCCTTTTCCGCGTGCTGCATTGCTGCAAGAACCCGTTTTTCTTGTGATTAACTTTAATCAACGGGTCTTACCTTTGCCGAAATTTCAACATCATGATGCAGATAAGTAAAAAGTAAAAATGAAGCTTGTCAGGTCTGTCCTCAAGAGGAGGAGAAAACTTTTAAAATACTCGTTTGTTGATCGGAGGTTGGATCGATCATTTCTGATGCATTCAGAAAGCTGAACGGCTTTCGTGAAACCGCGTTAAGGGAGTTTATCTCAAGTTGAGTTTTAGATCTAGAGCAGACTATTAGCTGTTAGCTTGCTGTCTGTTTATAGAGATAAATAAGAAGCTAAATCCTCATCAGATCACGCTGATGGGAGCCGGGATGTCATTATGGCGCATTACGTTCCGCCTGCTTTTGCTCTCCACACGGACTGTTTTTCCTGCGTACGCCCCAGCCTGCTGATACTGATACGTGATTGATCAATATTACTCGGACTACAAACATACCACAAACTGAAACCAGAACACTTGCTGTCCTTAAAATCCACGACCCTGCCTAAGGATTTTACATTACTATGTAGAATCTGTAAATAGAGATTAGGTTAAGGGCGCTTCCTGGACTCTAAATGAGTTTGTTTGACGAGCTCTTCACAGGGATACCAGTGGCCATGAAAACGTCAAACATGATTTTAATTGTTTTTTAAACAGTTGGCACAATGTTATAGGATATTGGGATGAGAAAAATAGAAAAGAAGAAATCCATAAAGACTTTAAATTGTGGTGAAAAAAATCTTGAGTAGCAACAAATGCAACTTGGTTTTTGGTTATAATAAATTATTTTTTTCTAACTAATATCAACAAATCAAACCCTGAAATAAAAAACATGCCCCCCTCAAAATGAGTGCACAGCAACATTTAGATATATTAAGTAAGTGTAAAAAAAAAAGAGGCTGCAGCCAGGCAGTGCACAGACGAGGTCTTCAGGCAGCGTTCACATTGGAAAAGAGCCATTTCCATTTTCAGAGCACTTCAAACAATCACTGCCCTCAGGATCTGCCATAGGCATTTAGTCTTTCCTTCCCCCAGCTCTCAACGCTGAAGTCTGCAAACAAACAAAACTGTTCCTTGAAAAACACAATTCAGGAGAAAAAGTGGGGAAAAAATACACACAGCCAAAAGACAGGGCTTCATTTGTATTCACCTTTTATTGTTCTTTATGATCGGCCCATGGGGAAGAGGCACGGCACAGTGGGATTTCTGATGATTGAGTTGAGGTTATAACCTGCAGTAAAACACTCAGTTGAAAATGCTCTCAATCGTCAGAACTAACAATCCATCAAATCTATACATTTGTTGTTGTCACACGTTCCTTCCTCTAGTTTCAATGCAGCGCTTCACTGACTCACAGCTTTCACCTCAAATCAGCCGCTGACCTCAAAACACATTGTTTCAGTTGCTACGGAAACATCTGAATAAAGATGGACAGTTTTAACCTGGCAGCCATCTTTCAAACTCCCCGACCAGCTGACCTTTAAACGAGTCCTTCTCGGTGATGATTTGCTGAAAAGACATGAGGGATGTTGTTCTGCTATTGTTTACGCAGGCCGACAAATACACCCACACAAACACTGAAACACTGAGTGGAATAAGCTCGGAGACATTGAAACATGACATGTTTTTAGGCATTAGGCTTTATGGAAGCTAATGTCAGTCTAGACTTATATTGTGGACAATTATAAGCTCAGATGCCATGAATGCAGAGGGAAATCATAATGACCTTGGTGAGCCTCTGATTTTTGTTTTAGCACCACCAGCAGATCAGTTTGTATTTTGGTGCAGACATTCACGGCCCCCAGAAAACTTGTATACTTGTCTTTTCATCCACTCACATATTCAGATCAGAACGTCAACCTATCCCATACCGGCATAGCTGAACTTCCGCTCCACTTTGTGCTTATTGTTGATTAGCAAGGGGGCATGCAAACACATGGACTGGGTATTGATACTGAGTATCCATAGAAATAACCAAACACCAAGTGGTTTAAAACTGCTAAAGCCAAATAATACCTGTACTCAACCCTCAAACTATGTCTATTCTATCACAGTCAATCACTGAATATTCTCTCGATATAATGACACATATTATTGGCTCACTACCACAGTAGCTACAACCTTTACCGTCAGTTATGTAGTGAAGTTGAGCACGGTATAGTCAACAGAGTTCGCAGTTCAAATGTATTTATATAAAAATCATGGGTGTTGTCATTTCACAACTAAATGCTTCTATGTACATGAGGGGTTTTAAATGAAGAAGTAAAAAACGTTTGATATCAGGAACAATTTAAGGGTGTGGGACGGGGCGGCTGTGACTCAGTGGTAGAGTCGGTCGTCTGTCAATAGGAAGGTTGAGGGTTCGATCCCTGACTGCTACAGTGACATGTCGAAGTGTCCTTGGGCAAGACAATGAACCACAGCTCCCGGTGGCATAGCCGAGATCGGCACTTAGGCCTTTGCCATCAGTGTGTGAATGAGTGAATGTGACATGTAGTGTAAATGCAGCTTTCAGTGGTCGCAAGACTAGAAGAGTATTTAAGTAAACGATACCCGGCACTATCTAACACGACGATCTGAGATGTCAGTTTAACTGCAGAACATCAACAAGCTCACATTGTCTCTATGTGAGTATGTTAGCATGCTGAAAGCATCCCTTTGTCTTGTTTTAAAAAACTTTTTTTAATTCAATAAAATAACTCTCGGTCTTGTCTCAACACGAAGCAGCTTTACCTGAATAAAATACCGTCCTGAAGGATCAATGTTATGATGTAGATCAAGAAATATTTGATCAGAGAAAAAGACTTGCAAGACTAAAAACCTCCCCAGGCTTACAGATTGTAAAGTTCAGCGATGCTGACTCTTTTCCATCAGCAGCCTGAAAGTATTGACGTTAGCTACTCGGCCCCGGTCTAAACGCAGAATCATAGATACTTTTTTTCGTCTCTTCACTTTGTGGTTCAGCTCATTCAGTTTTTCAAAAGTGTAGTGGGTGAGCAGTATTTCGTCAAAAACCTCAAAAGCTGGAGGCGAAAGCTGCTTTTCTGCAACGAGAGGGAGAAGAAGAAGAAGAGGAGGAGGAGGTGGTGGGTCTGCTGGGCATGCTCAGAACTGCCGCGGGCCTAGAATAGAGCTTTGCTGACCTTGAGGGTGTCATATCGATCGATCAGCAGTGAGGAGCTTTGTGTACATGTGAGAGAGAGAGAGAGGGAGGGGGAGAGACGGAGGCGTGTAACTCCACCAAACAAGGAGAAAACTGAAACCTGCACTAATGATGAATCATTGATAAGTGAACAGGACAGGACTCTCTCCTTCCAGCTCTCTCTTTCTCTCTGTTTTTCACCTCCTCTGTGCCTTGCTCTGCTGCTTTCAGGCTGCTGCGTCTTCTTCTTACTCCATCTTTTTTTTTTTCCTCATCCTGTCTCACTTCCTGGCTGGCTTTTTCTCTCACTCATGCTTCTTGTCAAATGTCATTTTTAGCATTTGCCTTCTTCTTCTCCATCTGTCTCTCACTTTCTCCACTTCACATTTGCCTTTTCCCTTTCAATCACTCCTTCTTTTTCTCCCTCCTGACATTTCCGTCTTGTTCCTGCGTCAGAACTCAGGTTCATGTTGACGCTTCCCTCCCTACAGGTGCTTCGAGGGCATGAACACATACAGATGCTGCTACATCCTCCCCTCTCTGCCTGCACCGTCAGATCCGCTCTCTCTTTCGGGAGTCTGCAGTCACTTCAGCGGGGTAGTTATGTGTAATTTTGTGGGAGCTGGTAGGCTTTCAGCAGGCCCATTTAAGCCGGCCTGTTAGCTATCATGCTTTTTTTTTCTCGTGCTCCCAATCTTTGGGTTGTTATTCTTCCTTTTTTGAGCTTGCAAAAATCGTACACAATTCATCTAACAGCATGATTCTTGTTTTCTGTAAGACTCCTCAAATAAATAACCTCTTTCAAATCCATACACTTCCACTAATGTAACAGGCCTCCAAAACCCACATTAGGTTTAGGAAATACCTCAAGTATTTACTCAACTTAATTATGTTCTGTGTGAGCCCAATTGTCCCAAAGGGAACGTAACACAGATTTTGTTAGCTGAAACTGAGCCTTAATGTGGTATTTTGGGTTTTGTAGCTGCTTTCTTCAGACCTGATTTGCTTTCTCTCTGCAATGGAAGGTTGTATTGATCAGAACAGTTTGGCCTAATGTATGAGCAAGTTGGATCTTAACTGATACTGACGCACCACCCACTGAAAGTGTGAACATTTCTGCTTTAAGTCTCTCAGGTTTAAATGGAAATGCTGCCTACTTTTGAGCTCTTAAGCAGCTAATAAATTGTCTTCTCTCTGGGTGTAATGAGTATTTGAACTCAAACAACATCCAGAAACAACGCCCTAGTTTCTCTGGATGAGCTCGCTGCTCTCAGTGATTTCCATTTTAAAAGTACAAACTAGTACAAACAGTTCAAAGCGAGATGTTTGGACTGTTCAGAGACATAACAGCATTTTCTGGCAAAGGATTTTTAAATGTGTGAAACTTTTTGGAAAACCAAATGAAATTCCATTTAGCTCCATTTAACTTGTTAACTTGCACTGCTCCTCAGACACCAACTTTCCCCTGAAAATGATGAGTGCGTAAAACTTAAAGCTGCTTTAAATCACTGCACAGTTGCTGAAGGTAGGGCAGAACAATTGATCGGAATTGTATTGAAATTGCAATCACAGGAGGTGCAATATTTCAGGTTTTATCTTAAACATTGTGCTGCAGAGATGTTCTGGCTGACACATCATACACACGTCAATATTCAATATCTTTGTTTGGTACAGGTCTCCGCAACAATGACACCATAATTATTTAAATGTTTTTCAATGAAAATGAGAATTATCGTGTTAAAATGATCATTCCCTTTAATATCGCAAATCATATCTAAATTGCAATTTAACTTAAAATAATCGCAATTAGATATTTTGTCAAATACCGTTCTGCCCCAGTTTTGACCCTTCTGATTCACTCTCTCAGCTCTCATTAGCTTCATTAGCAGTCAGCTAATATAACTGTCAAACAGACAAAAGCTGTGTCTCACTTCAGGGGCTGCAGCCTTCGAAGGATGCTGTCTATGGAGTCATTCGTAGCCTGTGGAGACCGCTAAGGCCGAACTGAAATGAGACGGTCTGGTCTATGGATGATTTGCTGTTTGCATCACCAGCTGTTCCCGCCCTTAACCTTGCCTCACCAAACGCAGCTCCTGTTGCCTAGCAGCAGGTAGCTATAGCGGACTAACTAGCTATTATAACTATCCAAGGCCCCTTTCATTATTTTTAACCTCAGTATCGCCAGCTATTCTAATGAGCTGAAACCAAAAACGTTTGAATTGGCACGCAATGAATCTTGGGATATGTTGGGCCGTGAAGGATGCACCCTATGGATGAAAAGGAGGACGCATTTGTCGGCCGCATCTGAAGGAGCCTTCCCAATGGGACAGCCTTCAATGCGCCGCTGTGACGCAATCAGCCTTCAAATACGGCCTTCGAAGGATGCAGCCCCTGACACAGCTAAAGTGAGCTACTGGCTGGTGAACAAAGTGGAGCATGTAGCAGCAAACAGGTGTGGGTGGAGACCAAACAGAGAAGAAGAAATTGAGTAAATCATAAATGTTAATGTTGCTGAGTGTCTGTTTCCATGTTCGCCATAACTATATAAGGTAAAAATATATAGGTGTTGTACATAGAGCTTATTTATTAGTAAAAAAAATGCAGGTTTAACAGATCAAGTTTGAAGACAGTCCAGTATTTCAGCTATACTTATTCAACACTCTCTATAAACAAAAGTTCAAACCTGGTTATGTACTCCCATATGCCAGCACAGTAACACACACCACTATGTACAGTATATAAAATAGCCATCCTGTCTGTGTGTGTGAGAAGCAGCAAGGACACTGTGCACCAAATGCTGCCCATGTTTATTGATGAGAGGGGAGCAGAATAATGCAGTCAATATAAATAATGTAAACCAGCTACAGCTTTTATAAGTCGACTCTCGGAGAGAGAAAGACAGCGATTCATCCAGAGTCAGCCAGGCGAGTTGAGCTGTTCTCATGCACACCTGTTCAATACGGCGTGACACGCTCTCTTCACACTTTCTGATCACAAGTTCATCATCATCGTCAGCAATGACTGTGTTCGTGTGGGGGTGTTTATGTGCGTCTGCAGGCACGTTTTTAAGGATTTCTGAAAAGCCACGTTGCCATGTGAGAGTGGTGTTTGTTTTCGATTAGAGCTGAAGAGGTGAACTTTGCTCATCGGCCGGGTATAAGAAACAAGCAGAGCGTTCAAACTAACAGCGGTGATGTGCGCTGTCATTACTCAAAGTTCTCTCCATCTGACGCTGCTGTTCATACCGACTTCACCTCCCTCAGTTATCTCTACATCCCTCTTTCTCCACAGGCTCGTCCCAATGTCAACACACTGCAGGGCACATACATCTGGATGTATGTGGAGCACAGGGACGGGACCGCATGGGGAGAGGAAGTCGAAAGTGGAAAGAGAGAAGGATGAAGGCTCAAGGGGAGCAATCAAAAGGGCAAAACGGTAACGTGACCTAACATCCTACACACTGGAGGTGCACACACGTGCAAAAATGCTTAGACTTAAAGGAACAGCACACACACACACAAATAGAGATATACAGAGGATACTAAGAGGCATTAGGGAGATCATTTCCTTCAGAGCAACCTCATTCACCTCTACCAGAGAAAGATGAAACCACACACAAGACCATAAATACAAACACACAAACACACCATGTGTATAGTAGCTGCTCCATCTGTCTCCCTCCCTTCCTCTCTCGGGGGCCATCAATCAATCACTGCCAAAATACTGCACTTCAACAGTGCAACCCAGAGTCACATGCATGCACAGGCACCTCTCTCTACATTCATTCTTTGGTTTGGTAATTTGAATGTCACTGTGCACCTTCACTGCTGCATCAAATGCTCGTAGTTCAGCAGAGCCAAAATGTTATTTCTTCCTGGAAAAAAAACTTTCAACAGCACAAAATTACTTCCTCAGAAAGTCACATTTTTTGGGGTTTAATATCATGAAAGCTTTTGCAACCAAACTGAACTAAACTAAAGTAGACTGAAAGAACAGTTCCTGCACCAGCGTCTGTATTTTGGGGACTGTATTTTAAGCTTAGTCTACTCAACTTTTACATCAAATATGAGCCAATGGAAACAAAACACATCAGACAACATCCGTCTGCTTACAGTTTTATAACTGCACACTGAACATGTCCACACTTTGAACATAGCACAACCATCGTTATGTATGTAGAGAAAGGAAGGTATGATGTCAGTGTTGTTCAGTGGTTAGTTCAGAAATGAGAAAATATCAGCCGAGCACCAAAATGAGCAAAACAGAGAGAAATAAGTTGAAGTAAGTCAGCATGACAAACACTGCTAGAGGAAAGAGATTAGTTATAACTGGAGCCATTGCAGAAGTCACACTTTGAGTCAGAAAACAAAAACGAGTTTGAACACTGAGAAAATAAGATACAAGTTCAATGTGTGTGTGTGTGTGCGTGTGTGTGTGTGTGTGAGGAGGTCTTCCACAATGGCTGCCACAGTAGTTTTACATTAACAAAGACTACAGGACAGCAGTTTAGTCAACATGCATGTTATTCACTAGCAGCACTGAAACCCTCCTTCAAACAGCAGCTGCTTTTCCACCTGACCAGGATGGATTCATGGATACATGATGGTTTGCATATTAAATTATAACTAGACCAGGTTTTGAGCTTATTATGTCACGACACATATACATAGTTATCTCCTCTTGGAGTCAGACGCCAGCTCCTTTGAGCTGAAGTAACTTCAAGGAAAATGTCAAATATACCCCCATATTTGAGCTTCAGCCTCAGTCCTATCATGCTATTATGGGGAGCTAATTCCATTTCACTCTGTGAACTTTGGAGGACACTATCGCTTCTCCAATGGACCCTAGTCCTCTGGCGGAGGCTAAACTACACTTCCTCAATCTAGGACGCCCGCCTCCGATGTCATGTCTTGTTCAAAATCGTCAGGTTTGAAATATAGACTACAGACCTGAAGATTTTTTAAACGATCCACCGGTATATTCTTGTCGTATTTCAGATTGTGTACCGCTCTGAGCCATTGCCTGCAGCGATCAATGTCCTTGACTGGAAAACGGTAGTATTTCACTCCAGCGTCTCTCGCTGGGCCGTTCCTTTCAGAGGGAGGGGCGCAATGCACGCTGGGTGTTGTAGTAATGTAGAATGGGCGAAACCACGAGCTGTTTGTACAACTTTCTCCACAGCTATGGCTCCAATTTCAAATAAATTCATTATTGCTTCTATCGATTAAAGAGAACACCAGCTCTGACGGACAGCAGCTTTTTCCAGAGGTGAACTGCTCCTTTCAGGCGGGAAGACTGCAAGAACTGTGATTGGCTGCCTGTTTTTTCCTTTCACTGTTTTCCATGCTGGTGAGGTTTGTTGAAATTGAAAACAGCATTAATTCAGTAAAATAAAGTCTGTCAGCAGTCTGAGGCTGTTTTCATTTACAAAACGATAAAAAAAACACTGCAACCTTGATCGCGCTTTCAGTCTCATATTCAGTAACGGGATGAAGTGAACAAATGTTATGTTCGAATTTTCTATACATCCATGTGTGTAGTAAATAAAATTATGTAAATGCAGTTCCTTATTAAATATAATGCAAGATACTGAATGAACATATGTTCCCAATGTGTTATTAAACCTACACTGTACAGTAAGGTTATGTACAGTCGGCTGGACTCCCAGTAACCCCTCACATTGACTCTGCTCAGTGCTATAAGCAACATTTACACAATAACTGTATAGGTTTGTTTTTTTTATTCCAAGAAAAGCATAAATACTGCACTAACAAAAACATTAATTTGGAATTGAAATCACTTTTTGATTTTGTGTCACAGTTTCATCAAGCAGACGCTTTTGTCCAAAGCGATGTTCGTCTGAGAGTTAATACAACACAAGCAACGATCGAGACAGGAGGAACAAATCTTTTGAAATATGTTTTTTTGTTGTATCCATGAAGCCATCCACATCACACAAAGCAAATTACCATATTTCTTTTGATAAATTCTGTATTGTTTATCCTCCCTCACAGGACGGAGGCCACCAATGCAGATAAAAGTTCAAAGTCTTACCTTTGATGCCAAACTTGGAGTTTCCTCCAAACTTGAGAATAACCAACATGACAAGGAAACCAGTGAACGCGACAGCTGCAATGCCCACAACCACGTACACCTGCACGACAAGGAAACAGAGTTATAAACCTCCTACCTGTATACTCAAGAAACAGGCACAGGAAAACACACTGTTTCACACACACACAAGATACAGAGCACAACAGAAGGTGAAATCCCCAGGCAGATTTTCTGTAGAGTTCCTGTGTATGTGTATTGTGACGAGTCAATTCAATTACTTCTTTCATGAAAAAACAGATCCAGCCCGGATGTTTTCTTGACAGGTAACACAAATAAATAGAAAAACAGGAACAACAAACACAGGCAATCAGCAAAGAAACCGAAACAGAGCACTTACAGCGACTCGGTCTTCAGGAGGGTCTACAGGGGGGTCCTCTGTTGATGAGAGAGAGAGAGAGAAGAAGTGATCTGTGGCCCACTGAAGGACAGCGTTGAAAGTCAAACTTTCTTTGGTAAGTATATGCAAACTATAGTTTATTGGTCTTCTGATTTGTTGACCAGGTTGTTCAGTAGAAGAATTTAGCTGCAGGTTGTTTGTACTTTGTTAATTGGTTGTTCAAAGGAGCAGTTGCCCCCCACTGCTTACGAACTGTCCACTATGCACAACAGGCATGCCAACTAGCTTACTACCTACTTACTACTAGCTACTAGCTTACTACCTATTGTCACGGTACCGCCCATGCTATGATTTGGTCGTTACGCTATGCATGGTGATGTGCTGTGATTGGTTAGTAGTTCAGATGCATACCTGTCGTGACGCAAGTAAGGAGGCAGAAGTGAGGAACGCCATGACAGTGACTGGCGGGGACTAGGACAGTGGCTAGTCAGAATGAGATTTTTGCCCCCTTTTTGTTTGCTTTGAGGATTATTTTCGTTATTTGTCTTCGTCGCACAATTAATGAACTGAAACCAGCAGGAAAGCCGTGAGAAGGCGGTAGCTGGCCAAGCGCCAGGAGACGAGGCTGGGAGAAGCGGAAGCAACAGCCGTCGGGGAACGTCGCAGGAGGAGCGATGCGCCACAGGTGTCTGGGTTGGACAGCGAAGTCCACTCCCTTGTATTTAGAGAGTGGCCAAACTAGTTGCATCTCTTGGTTATTATATGCATGCCGTCGCGAGCTCTGGACACCCTGAGACCCGCGACTGAACCAGGTTGTATATGTTAAATAAAACAGAATTTGCAGAGTTGGCCGGTGACCGTGACACTATAGTCACCTTACCCAACATTAATTCAAAGGCAAGCAGCTATGCGTACTACATTATTTTGTGGGGTTACAGATTATACTAAAAAAAAAAACTTTCACTGTATTTTATGTATTTATAAGCAGAGGCGTTTCTGCATGCATTTAGGGGTTTAAGCTAAACATAGTGGATCTGTGTTTAAACTCCCCCTGTCTTTAAAGTATTTATTTTCTTCAAACATAAGTCACTAAACAGGATTATCCTCATCTTACTTCATCACTCGTACAACATCAGCACTTAATAGCTCTGCGCCGCAATGCTAGAAATGCTGTTCCTTTATTTCCATGTCTTCCACTGACATGTAGCTTTAGCCTCAGTGCTTAAGCATAATATCGTGTATGTAGCTATCAAGTGCATATGTAAGACACTTTTTATATCGTCTTCATTTTAGAACAAGCCAGCTGGGGACAGTGTTTTCAACCGACTCAAGGAGCTAGCATTAGCTTTACTAGGAAGCTAGCTACAGCTAATAATCTGCCATTGATTGTTTTGATTTCAGCTAGCAAAGTCAATAGTTGCTGGGGAGAAATGAGAAGCCTACTTGTGTCTACCTCTGTCTGAACTCAAGTAACTATCCATCCATCCAACATCTATACCGCTTGTACTGTTCAGGGTCGCAGGGGGGCTGGAGCCTATCCCAGCTGTCATTGGGCGCGAGGCGGGGTACACCCTGGACTGATAGCCAGTCAATCACAGGGCTGACACATTGAGACAAGACAACCTTTTACGCTCACACCCAGACCTACGGGCAATTTAGAGTCAACAATTATCCTGACAAGCATGTCTTTAGACTGTGGAAGGAAGCCGGAGTACCTGGAGGGAACCCACACACACTTGAGGAGAACATGCAAACTCCACACACAAAGGCTTCCTACGTCCAAACGGGGGTTCGAATTAGAAACCTTCTAGCTGTGAGGCAACACGTTAACCACTGCACCACCGTGCAGGCCCATCAAGGAAGTATTCTTTCAAATATTACTTTGAGGCCACGTACACGGGTATTTTCAAAACGTAGCTTTTACTCTGCGTTTTGGCCTTTCATCCACACAAACGCTGTTTTAGGTCACTGAAAACTCTGTTTCCGCGGAGACGTGTAGACGGGGTAAACCCTTATTGGCTCGTGATATCAGGCTGTGTGCCGTTATCTCCACGGTGACGAGACACTAAGGAGGTGACATTCTTCGCAAAATGACGGACGTGACAAAAACAGGACTTTGTTTACACATATAGAACAAAGGCGTCAGGATAGATTTTTTCAGACTTTTGACGGGCCGTGATTCTTCTTCTTTGCATGACCGGGTTATATTCTCATGACAGCGTTTCTGTTGTGTTTTTGTGTTTTCATTTGGACGGGGTTTGTGTGGACAGGATTTTTTTGGGGAAACGAAGGAGGCAAAAACTCTGTTTTCAATAATACCCGTGTACGTGTAGACATGGCCTTAGTTTCAGGTGGTAAATCTGTCATCTTCGTCATTGTAAACCGCAAATGTTTCATCCAAGAACGCAAAGCTTAACAGGTGTAGCAACAGCTACTAAGGACGGTCAGGTGGGAGTGGGGGCTAAGTTACTGGTTGATTAACTAAGCTATTAAAGGGGAGTAAATAAAAGGCATGGCAGTACCTGTTGTTAGCTCTGCAGCGGGGAGTAGGTGTTGGAGAAAGAGACAACAGAGACAAGTTAGCTTCCAAACATATCAGCACACTCATTGTAACTCAACTGTTAAATCTTTGACATGCACTTCACAAATAATGGGATATGTCAGTCATGCCTGTTCTCTGTTACATATCCATTACACAGACGGTACACAAACACAACAAACATATATTTAACATGCACAACATCAAAAAACAAAACTCAAAAGTAATAATATAACAGAATTAACAACAACATGGGTTCCACAGTGTAAAAGGACAGAACAACAAGCCTAATCCCTAGCTGCAAGGATGTGTAGGTATGTAACGCACCCTCAGCAACTTGAGAGACAAAGAGAAAGAGAAAGATTTCTAAGATGTAAGTTGTGTTATATGATGACGATTAAATGATGAGATGTTAAAAATAAAAAAAACATTGATCAGACAGGGACATTGTGAACACACAAGGAATACAGATGGAAGGTATTTTACATTAGATGAAAACATTTGTACTCATAAATGCCTGCTTCACTCACCGTAATATGTGGGTTCTTTGTCACCTGCACATGAGGACAACAACAAAAAGCTTGTTTAAATGTTGCCTTTGATCATTTTTTATAGATAGCATCTGCAAACATGACTAACGCCAGATTATAGAGGATGCAAACAAATGGTTTACCGAAGTGACCTTTTTGGTCCAATAAAGTATTCGGGGCAGATAAAACAACAAAGCTCAGTGTTCCTCCTCACCATCCCAAGGTTTGTGCATGAAGTGAGCCTCCACCTCCTTTTGGTCTGTCCCGTATTTGTTTGTAGCGAGGAGCGTGTAGCGCCCGTTGTTGAGGTGTGTGGGGTTGTCCAGCTGCAGGCAGCCATGGTACTCTCTCTCTGTGATGTCATGGATCATCGTCATGATGTAGAGTCCCTCCGTCACCACTTCACCATCCAGAAACCATTGGAGCTGTGGCTCTGGGTTCCCTGGAAACACAATACAAGAGATTTTCATATTCAGAATTGCATATTCTTCAATCAACAGTCTATATTTTTTTATGGACTTTTTTATTTATACTTATTGTGAAACTATAAGTATAAAGCGACCTCTCCAAATGCTAGAGAAAGATACGTGGATGTCTTTCGTACCTGACACGCTGAAGGGTATGCACCAGTGATGGTCTGGGATTGCATCACTCAGCTTAGTGATTTTGGGAGGAACTGAGTGTTATAGAAAGAACAGACAGTTTAAGAGCAACAGTGAGATACAAACAGAAAAGACTAGCAAGATAAAGCCAAAGAGCGATTCAGAGGTAAATCTGGTGAAGCGTGCAAAAACACTGATTAAACGAGGAGGAGCAGAAGTCTTCTCCAGCTTATAATGCTCAGTCTTTACTACACTGATGAACACTTTACCGCAGTAATCTACATTGAATTAAGCACGATTGCCAAACGTACAAAGAATATCCAGCTGCAGCCAGGACTCTTTCTCTCCCACGATGTTCTCCGCCGTGCAGCTGATCTTGCTGTTGTGGTCCTGCGATGACAGGTTGGAGAGTCGCATTACCGAAATCTGCCCTGAAGTCCCGATCTGAGGGAGAAAAAACATATTCTTTAATACAAGCTTTTTTTCACATATTTTCCTACACCTTACTTCACTTATAAGGACATACTTTATTTACTTTTACTTCAATGTTGGAAATTTGTTTTTCTATAATTATTGCACTGCTTGTTTCAATGCTTGTAACCATGGCATGCAAATTTTCCCCCAGGGATATTTAAAGACCCCCTCCAGTGAAAATCAAGTGTTTAACCTTGTAAACTTCTCCATGTGGTGTCTTTCATGTGCTATCAGGGACAACATCAGCAGTCATCTCCATGGCTGGGCCTGTCTGCTTTTAAACTGCAGTGTACCAAGGACAGGCTGAACAACACGTTTTCAGATTGGCAGGTTTGAGACGTCACAAACCTAAGGACCCAATCCCGTTAATGGACGGGGGCGACGCTATGCATATAATTATGTGTAACCAATGGCAACCGCTTTGGCGATGCACGAGCCAGCTGTAACCGTCATCGTAATTTTTGCAAACTCACTACTGACTGCTAACGTTAACGTTACTACTACTAATTACTACATTTTAAGCGAGCTAAGTTTCAACAAGTCGCCACTAAACGATGGCAGAGACGTGTTTTGTCTTCGTGACGGAGGGGTGGTTGTAAATGTGCATAGTGGGCGGGGCCTATGCAGATTCTGGAATATTTAATGAGGGAGAAGGAGGAGATGCCTTAGGAGGATTTTTACAAGATGATTTAATGTATTTACAGAAAAAACATATCAGACACAATTTATTATTTCAAGCAGAGCATTTTATATGTCCTAAAACATGAGCTGGTCTTTAAGTGTCAATCTAACGCTGTGAAAGTTTACTTCAAAATAAAGTAAATATATTACACGGATCATCATTCAAATTATTAGAAGTTATAAATTTATTTTTTTAATATCTTAACAAGAAGTTTACATTTGTACCAAGGACATATAGCTGACCTTAGTTAGCAAATGTCTACAGAGTGCATTGAGGCATTACTGCTAATTTTATTTGAGTTTCTTGATTTATCAATGAATGGATTTATTGGTTTTTGCTGTTAAGCCTGAACACAGCACAATATGACCAGTTTAATTCAACTTCTTTGTTTGTCTTTCCTCTAAAATCCAATAGTTTACTATCTGGTTATATTATCTGTATGACCAAGAAAAGCAGCAAAGCCTAAGGGCCTGTGTCCACTAACGCCGCTTATTGCGCTGGCAGTGCCCACGACCTCAATTTCAGGGCGCTTCTCACCGGCACTTACTGTTGCTAGGTTACAAAAGTTGTCTGGCGGCACTTCTGCCTTACTCAGTAGTGATCGTTGAGTCTGTTTTAAATTGCTCTGTATGCTTAAAATTTGCTTTAATTCAATGAAATTTTACAAAGAAAACGATGGAAATGAATTGTGTCCTGGCATTTGCGGCAGCTCTACACCTGGAAATTGTACCTCGAAAAAACGAAACAATACACTTCTCCTCTGTTGATGTTGAAAGTTGATGTCAGAAGTCCCGCCTCTTCTTGATTTTGATTGGCCGGTGAGGAGCAACGAGCAAGGTGACACCGAGGGCTTTTTTGCAATGAGGATGCTGAGCGCTGAAAATGCTGAACTGCATTGGTTTTGTTTAGAAAACAGGCGCTGCCAGTGCAAAAAACACAGTTAATGGACACAGGCCCTAAAGCAGCCAATATTTGACGATATATTTTAAAAGATATCTCAGAGTATTTATTTTATGGCCATTGCCATATGGCAATCAACACACTTTTTCTGCACTAAGTTATTCATACTTGATTTCTTCCAACTATCAGAAAGTGATGCGACATTATTAATCCATGATATGGGAGTTTGTGTTTTCTGTGTGCGTGTGTGTGTGTGTGTGTGTGTGTGTGTGTGTGTGTGTGTGTGTCTTTGAGTGTGTGAACTAACCTCATAGTTGGAGACCAGCACCATGTTCCATATTAGCTCAGGTGAGGGCACCCCAGAGGTCATACAAGACAGGTCCACGCTCTCCCCCTGCATTAACGTCACTTTGGATGGGCTCAACGTTGCCATTGGAACCTCTACAGACAACCAGAGAGTGGGAGGGAGGAGACGCAGGAGAGGAGGAGGAGGAGGAGGAGGAGGGTATGGAGGTGGAGAGGGGAGAGAAAAGGAAGGAAGCAAACTTAGGATTCATGGCCGACTCTTGTCCTTTCAGTTGAAACACAGGGCACGTAACAACCTCGACAATAAGAGTGGAAGCAGGCGAACACACACACCCACAACCACCGAGCGAAAAGAAAGACCCACAAAGAGAGACCTCGAATTCAGTCTCCTGCTTTTAAGCACACTCACCCCAATCAAACAGTCAGACACAGAGACAGAGTTCAAACACAGCGATGGTTACACTGATTACTAGTGCATGTCTTCAGCAGCCCGAGCACTCGATTGATTGGACACAGTCTGAAGCCTCTGTCAAAGCACAGACACTGCTGACTCTGTGTGTGTGTGTGTGTGGTGGGTGTGTGCGTGTGTGTGTGTGTGAGGTGTGTGTTTGTGTGTGTGTACAGTGCTGACCAGGAGGTGACCTGTGTATGACCAATCAGACTCAATCAGAGACTCGCCACCCTCGTCCCCTATCCACGACATCGCTGGTGACAAACAATCCAAAAAGGAAGAGAAGAAGAAAGAAAAGAGAAGACATGAGACGAGGAGAAGAGAGGAAGACAAGAAGAGAGAAGGACAGACATATAAATAAAAAAAAGAGAGGAAAAAAGTGACAAAGAGCACAAGAAGAGAATAGAGGAGAAGTAGAGAAAAAAGCTAAGAATGCATGATGAGAAAATTTGAACAAAGACGAGAGAAGGTGAGAACAGGAGAGATGAATACAAAAGGAAGAGAGCAAGACAAGGACAAAGAGAACAATAAAAGAGCCAAATGAACATGAGAACAAGAAGAAAACAGGAACAGAAGAAGAGAACAATGCAGAAAGAGAGGTCAAATAAAAGAAGAGAAAAAGAATAGAGACAAGAAAAGAGAAGAACAAAATGGCAAAAAAAAAGAAGAGGAAAACCAAAAGAAGTGCAAGAACACCAAAACAACAGGAACAGAGGACGACGAGAACAAGAGAAGAATAGAACCAAAAGAAAAGAAGACAAATAAGAGAAGGAAATAAACAGAAGAGAAGGTGAGAAAAGAAGAGAAGGAGGAAAGCAAGAACAAACAGAAGATGAGAACCAAAGAAAGTGAAGAATGCAAGAAGAAGAATAAAGAAATAATGAACAAAAAAGGAAGAGAAGAAAAGAAAAGGAGAGAAACCGAGAATCTAAAGAAGAGAGGGAAACAGAAAGAAGAAGAGAAGTGAACAATGCAAGTAGAAAAAAAGAGGCTAAGAACAAAGAGGGGAGACAAGAAGAAAAGAAAAACAAGAGAAGAAAAGAAAGAGAAGAAGACAGAAGAAAACAACAAGAAGGGAAAAGAAGAAGACGAGAACAAAAAGAAGGGAGGAGGAGAAACGGGTGTCGACAGCCGCTGCAGATAAAGCTGGACAGATTCCTTATCGAACCCTCCTCACCTCCCTCCCCTCCACTCTCTCCCCTCCCCTACTCTCTCCTCTGTCCGTCGGCAGAATGCTTATCACCAGGGCAACCCACTTATCACTACAGCAACCCACTCAATCACCGCGAGACGCACAAAAAAAACAGTCATTTCAGTGGTGACGGGCCAGCCGCCATATCAGAACCACACATCTAAACAGGCCTTCAGTAAATCAGCTTCCTACTGCCGCCATTACACACACACACACACACACACACACACACACACACTAAGCTACACCCCACAGCGCCCAGAAATCTGAATAAAACTTTGTGAAACATGGCTGGTTTTGATGCGAGTGCAGTCGTCGTGACCTGTCAGTACACAGAAATTATCTCCATGTTCAATTATTTCCGAGCGCAGCTTTGGGATCAAACCATCCATGACATCCTGTGTGATTGTGATCCTTCAGCTGCTCGGATGGATTCAGAATCAACAAGTAGGGCTGAGGGGGGGATTTACCGTAATTACCATGGTAGACAGGCCTGTGTCTGTGACAGCACACGAGTCATTACGTGGAAAGATTTCACTATAATGTGTCTCTGCGATTGGCTCAGCTGGTGTCCACCTGCAGCCAGGTGTTTAAGGAAACTACTGGCACATGACTGCAAAGCATCAGCCAACACTCTAATGTCCTGACTAACAACATCAACGACAAACCTAAAAAGGTCAGCACAGAAAAAAACCATCAGAACCTCAATGTCCTCTTACTAGCATTTAGCCATGATCATTAACACCACCAGGTAGAATCTGTTCAGTTGTCTTTAAGGTGGATTTTTGTCGCTGTGTCGTCTATGGCAGTCGGGAAATCGGCAAAAAAAAGAAGCTGTACCTTGTTTTCGAGTCAGAATACCTTTTACAAAAAACGGTTACTCAGGTATGTTTAAACAGGGCCTTATTTTGTTTTACATATTTTGCGATCTAAACAAAAACGTCAGCCAGCAGAGGTGAGGAAGGCTGCTGTGAAATCCTTGAGAGCAACTGGGGTATGTCCACTCCAAGTGTTTTTAGTTGCCACCTACAGGCTCTATTAGGTTGTTATTGTAAATGTCTAACAACATTAAAGTTATAATCCCCAAGATTTCAGTTTCATTTTCTTTGGTTGCACCTATGTCGATAAACGGTAGTTGTGAGAGAACACTTGCCGGATATCCAGCGAGTGTTGCATGTGTCACATCCACGGTTGGCTCACTTTGTTATGGTTGTAACTCTTGATTTTCCTCACTGACGGTCGTTTGTTCAGCCATAGTAGATGCTTGAAGAGACCAGAAAAGCAGCCGCTTAGCTCCGCCTACTGTCTCTGGCAGACCAGCAGCGTCACTAACTGGGTGGCACTTGTGATTTTTTCCGTGAAAGTCTCACCAGACACCCAGTCTGTAATACTGCAAATGCTAAGGCTTTCATCAGTGGGCCATAGGCTCAATCACTGTTGTGTTACCTCATTCTGTGACTTAACAGACATATTAAAATGAAAATCTTGAGATTATATCTTCAAGGAAAGGATCACTAAAGAGATAAACTTTGTCGTTAACGAGAAAGATCATTTTTGTTTAGCCAAAGACATAGTGTCTGTGAAATCTTGGAAGGGGTGAGCTGTTGCAGAAAGAAAGCATTGGAAACATGGGTCTGTCTCTGAAAGAATCTTTTCCAAAATGTTGACACCTTAAATAACAATCTGAGCCTGTCAGTGGTTTAAAAAAAGTGTGTTTACAGTTGGTAGACTGTACAGGTGTATATTTTTAGATATTAATACTTTAAGTTTCACAATAAGGGGCGTGGTTAGCTTTCTGTTTGTGTCACTGCACCTGAACTCTTAGTCATCCACCTACTCGTCCAAAAAGAGTCACTTCCGACTCATAAAAAAACATGCCACTTCTCAGATGCAGTCATTGATTACACGCCTCACTTGATTTGTAATGACAGGGCAAAACAGGATTTTTTTCCCACCTGCATGCAGCTCAGTCCTTCATGCTAAAAGGAAGGTGAATGGGAAACGTGTCATGAAAACCTAAAGTATCTCACTCACATTTTCAAAGGGAGCTGCTCGCTAGATTTGATTGGATTTGTCTCAAAGTGACACAATGAAGCTTCATGTCTATGATCCTTGTTACATCTACCAGTAGGGTTTATTAAGGTTTACGTAAGGTTGTGTTTTCTGTGCCACTTGTTTGTCTGTTTATCAGCAGGATTACATAAAAACTAGCGGCCTGATTTTTATGAAACTTGGTGGAAGGTTAAAGCATGCACCAAGGAAAAAACTACATAAACTTGTTGGACTTAATCATACTCACTAACCTGTAATAGTGAATCAAACTAGTGCATCAAGACATAGTGTCTGTGCCAGCAGATTTGCATCATACTGGACGATTGTCCTTGGTGGAGGTTGGCGCTATCAGAGTGCCGTGCTAGTTTTACATGAATCTTACAATCCCATGACAAACATCTGGAAATACATGAGTATAAATTTGATTAATTTGCATTTTATCTGATGTCTTCACTTACTTTGTGTTACAAGACACCATGTTTAGATTTCATTGTCACTGCATGACCTTCATTTATGCAAACAATGACTTTTACAGGTAGAGACAATTGCAAATGTAGGAAAATCTGGTCCTCTCAGTGTAGAATACTTTACATTAGCACTGAGAACATGCCAGTCCTTCACTCTCTGTGACTCCTCGACTCCAGAGTGCCTTCATTCACCAGGAGCATGTGCTGTGAATGGGCTGTGAATTACAGGCACAGCATCGGGGATATGCCCCCGGTGATGTGGCGCTGAAAAGCTGCTCGCAGCTCATATTTAAAAGGAAAACATCCGCTGCTCTCTGGCTTTAAACCTCGCCACAATACGCCGCAGCACACTTCAAAGTCATTGTTGGAGGTGTCGTTGTGATCGGCTCTTGTTATAGGCCACAAAAGACACGTCCACATCGGTGTTTAGAGAAGCCTCACATTTATTATGTAAGGCTCCAGCGCTTGTGACGAGAGGCAGAAGAAGGCGAGAGAAGGAGAAACTTTCAACAAAATACACAACAGGGAGGGAATGAAATGTGCTAGACAGTGACACTACACAAAATCCGTCCCTGAGTTCGCCTCTGTATTTTTCTGTTCAGACACAGTGGAGGCTGTCAGTGCCTTATGAAAGGGATTTGCAAAATGATTTCTGCTCAAAGAATGCAGAGGAATAGGGAGAGATGGGAGGCACGACTGGCTAAGCAGCGTCAAAACCCAGAATCTGTTATAGATTATTGATTTTCTGCCCAATGTAGTTGTCAGTCAAGTTGTCAACTGGACCGCTTTGACTCTACAAGCAGTTTGAGCTACATGTCAGTTTTACTGGCAGATGATTTAGTATTAAGGTTTATATACTCCCAACCGACTTGAAATATAAACATATTTATCCAGTTTTCCTTTGGTTCAAAGTGAATTTTCTGGATTTGATGGGCTGAGATTCAAAGGCTGTTTGCCAGACTAGAATAATAATTCAGTAATAATAGTACCCAATTTTTGCAAAAACTATGTTAAACGTTTTTACTGTTGAATGCAAATCGTTTTAAACTCTCAAGTTCTTCAATATTAACACAAAGCAACTCTAACTGCTACGTTTTAGTTAGCAACACATCATTAAAGGGTAATAAAGTTGAGCTTCCTGCATCAAAGATAGATTCGCCCCTAACCTCCACCCAGGTTCAGCTGTGCATCATTCAGGCTATATAAGACAACTGATAATTACAAAATCTTGCTTAGTATTCTATCTCTGTACAACAACTTTTCCTCCGCATTTGAAGCAATAAAACAGCCAGAAACCTGCCCTTTCCAGCAATTTTTCAGCTTGAATCCGTGTTTACAAACTGCTAAAATGACAGCAGCATGCCCTAAAATCTCTAGAGGGGCCAAACGTCGGTGGGTGGCAACACTACCTTCTAAAAACTAAACAACCTTGTAAAACATCAGGGCTACAAGACACGGTGCTAATGAGTCTGTCAATCTGCACTGAGTTGATTTTCTTTGTGCTTTCTCACTCCTGTGTTGATTTTAAGTTAAGTATTAGGCCCTATCGCTCATTTCTCTTGTTTAATAACTTCTTATCTTACACGTAAATGTGTGGTCTCCCTGCCTCAGCCTCTATAAGATATTCACACAATAGCTTTACTGCCCACAAACACAGGACGAGCCATCTGGCCTCTTTGCTCTGTACTGCCACATACTGCTTCAGCCCCTGCCTACGTGCTCCTCCTGCGTTTCACATATATTCACTGAAAGAGCGAAGAAAGTTTAATACAGACAGATATGTAAATTCAAATTTCAAATAATTCCCATAAAGGAGACCGAGGTTAGAAAGGGGAAGATGAAAGCAGACGAAAAAAAATACTTGATTAGTCAGAGCAGAAAGTGAGTTCTGACAAAGGGACATGAACCTGATCATTCCAGCCGAACAAATGTACAGACAGACAGAGAGAAAGGGAGACGGATGAAGACAGTATTTACACTATTGTATTTGACCATATTTAAACGGAAGGGTCGCGCTGGGGATGAACGGAGAGTTGACTTAAAGTTAGCTAAACGGTCTGTAGCAGTGGCTAATTAATTAGCTATGAATGATCTAATAAGCTGCAGAGTCACCCACAGAATGAGACTCTGTTTGTGGTGGTAGCTAGTCGGAAGAAGCGTACTCACCGCATGCTTGCCCACATATCCGCTAGGAGGGAGAACGGCGGGTGTAACCGGCAGAAACAGGCCGGTTAGGTAACTTAAAACCCTTTTCCAGTCGTCTCATCTGCGCCAAACAGCATACAACAAATAAATTAATCAGAGCGAGCTAACAAGCCAGGTACCTGTAGACTTCGTAGCCGGTCAGTTCACTGAACCGTACAGTAAGCGATAATAATTGTTCGTATTAGTACGTAAAAGTCTCCACTAACAACACAAACACGGCCGAGAGATTAAGTTCAGTGACTGAATTAGCTGACAGCTACGAGCATCCACCTGTCAGACAAAGTGACCACGCCCCTAATTATGCATAATTGTACTTAATACATGTATAATAATGGGCGCGTTTTATAAAGAAAAATACCTCCCATATAGTGTCCAAGAACAAAGAAATTAGATATAGATACCAAAATTGTTTTATGTACCAAACAATTTATAATAAAGGGCCACTCAAGGAACTGCAATTTTTTCAATCCTCTCATTAACAAACAACTAGGTGGGTGTGTTTTGATACCTGCAGCTGTTTGGACCCCGACATATTTGTTGAGTGACACAGTTCCTTTCATTTCACATTGCACAAGCATGGGACTGTAGTCATTTTCACTAAGGCTTTGTAAAGTTCAGCAGTGGGAACAGTGCCAGGCTTTTGGGGCGGAGCTCCAGCAGTAAACAGTCCACAGAGAGAGACAGACAGAGAGGGGCATATGCGGGTGGCCTGAGAGATCAGTGTCAGCCTGAGGGCATCATTGGGCACTTCCTCTGCTTTGTGCCTTCCTCATGTGTCGCTCAGTTATGCTCAGGCAGACAGAGGGACAGACAGTTTTACATGCAAGCAGACAGACACATGGAATACATAGATGGCAGAAGATAGCAAGAAAACGTGACAGAGAGAGCAAAAGGCCAACAGTTGGGACAGACTGAGAGGTCTTTTGGTGTATCACTGTTAGCCCCGGGGCATCGTTTGGCACCCCTGCTGCTTCTTGTCCTCCTCCTCATATTTCACCCTGCCAGGGGGTCCCCTGCCCACCTCTCCAGGGGCCCTGCTGTAACTGTGCTAATGCCAAAAATAACTGCCGCTAATGGACGGTAGACATAGGGGACGGATCAATAGAGTTATCAATGACATTGTTAGCTTCCTGCTAGCTAACATATTGCTTGTTCGTCCCGACTGCCTGCCCCTGAGCTATTTATGAGCAGATTATTTGCTCTGTCAACAACAGGGAGGTCAAAATACTACGAGACTTGTGTTCCTGCTTATCAGAGGAAAAATTAGATTATATTTCAATGGAGGCCTTTCAAGCTTTTCTGATTGCTATTATTGTGTTTTATCATTTTAAATCAGATGTGAAGATTCCGTTATGTTCACTCCAATCAGTAACAAACTGCATCTGACTGGTCTTATTGGCCCAAAGGCAGGAACAATCTGCATCTCATTTGTTTGCTTTGGTCAGGCTCAAGCTCTAAATTATAACTGAATGTCAATTTTAGCCGGATTAGCGCTCATAAAAACCTACAAATCCAGGCTGAGCGTGAACAGATTTGTCTTCAGAGAATCACAGCAGGTCAGGCTCAGGCTTTCAGAGGCGGTTAAAGCTGTTATCTATCCCTGTGTATGAAAGAAGGGAGTCCAAATAGAGAGGCTCACAAAAAAACAAGAAGAAGAAGAAGGGAAGATTGAAGTGTCAATTACCTGCTGACATTTATACACCCAAGCTTGATTAACTCTCCAATAAAAAGTACATAAAAGGTTTGTGGTCAGTGATAGTCTGTGTAGGACTGACAGGACGGTTAGCTTGCTGGTTAGCTTGACATTACAGTTGCGTTGTAAAAACTCTATTCACTCATATCAGTTTTTTTACGGTTTGAAGACTTAAAGATGAAACATTTTCTGGTCAATTAACTCTGTGGAAAATGTCTTTTAAAGCGCATCTTTCCATAAGTGCAGAAATACTTCCTTTGTTAGAATTTGATGATTAAGGAGAAAAAGGAAATGAGATCTGCTGCATGACAGCAGGTCAGCGGTGCTATAGGACGAGGAGCAGATGGTCTTTATAACACTTCATTTTACTGTGATACATGCAGCGAATTTTCTCCACTCAGCATCTCTGAGACTCGATGATGTCATCTGTGTGTCAGTGCACCTCTCAGTATCCTATCTTTCTGCTTGTATAATGCCCTGCACAGTGACCCTTCTACACCTACAACCATGGCATAAACTCACTCAAACACCTCTCCACAGGTCACACATGCCGCTCTCCTCCATCTGGAGGCTCACTTTGCATCATAAGAGAAGAATCCACCAGCACAGAGAAAACGTCGGCCTTTTTAGCGTCTTTCTAGTAGCACCCTGCAGAAACCAAACTACTATCTGAGTCCTCGTTAAAAGCAAGGATCTGAGTGTGCATGCTTGCCTTCATTTGGTCATTTGTTTGCCTGCTCATGTGTAAGAAATTGTAGCTTTTCCTCTGCTAAGTGTCTGGGGAAATTACAAGATACAGAGCTAAGCAGTGTGTAAGTGAAATACAGTGTGTGCAGCATCTCTGCTGTAGCCACATACAGCAGGTATATATGAGCGATTACTGCAACGACTCTGGTTGATGCATACATTTTATTATTTGATTTAAAAACAGACTTCACCCTTCTGTTTTTCATCCTCCCCTGAGTACTGGCAAAACTTAGCATGTGTGTTTTTATAATAACAGAATTTATGAAGCGTTTGTCCAACACTTAAACAAACTAAGCACTCATACATAAAAACAGATGTGTCTGGCACATGAAAGCACACACACAATCAAAACAGAGATTTGGAAAATCTCTCTCTTGTAGAGGAAACCAGCGGGATTACTGTTTTTCCTCCAGCACTTTGCACTCTGCCACAACTTGGGAATGACTTTTCCAGGCCCTTCTTTCGTGTGTCTGTGTGTGTCTGTGTGTGCGTGCATGTCCTCACCACAGTTAGGTAGTGTCAGTCTGGACAGCAGCTTGCGTCCTCCTCCGTCCTCGATGCAGCGCAGCTCCTGAGTGTCTGCCTCCTCTCCCAACCACAGCTTGATCCACATGTTCTCACAGGAACAGTGCAGAGGGTTCCCTGACAGGATTCTACACACACACACACACACACAAAAGTCACGAACTGTCAAAACCAATGAGTAGTAGGCGAGAGTGACTTAAATTTGGGGAAAAAACGTTAACTGTAACTTTGTGCTAGCTGCCACAGGACTGTCAGTGTGTCTTACAGAAATAGTTCCACTTTTTGAGAAATGTGCTTTTGTGTCAAGAGTCAAGCTATTTAACTCTCAGGTCTATCAATGAAATATAAATCAACCACAAGCAGCCGTTTAGCTTAGCTTAGCTTAGCATTAAGACTGTACCAAGGTGGTAACAGGTAGAACAACTCTGTAAAATAAATAAACCAGTTCTAAAAAACTGTATCATTTAGTTGTTGTGTTGAAATGTGCTTGAGTATTTTTTGGGGGGAAGGAGGCCTTTTTGGTACCGTGACCAACAAGAAAGTCGGTACTCCTGGCCAAGAAAAAGTTCAGCCTATAAATCTCATAAAAACAGCCACGTTTTATGATGTCTTTTCTACCTTTGAGTTCATTAGCTTAAACAAGGTAGCGCTGATATGCAGACGATATGCTAAACTAAGCTACCTGCCCTCAGCCTCATACGTGATGGACAGTTTTGCACCAATCTTCTCCATTAAGTTGGAATTAAAGATGATTCTATGAAAGAGCATTGAACTATATTCAACCGCTGAGGAAACCAAAGGAAGGTTCACTTTTTTCAACTGCATTTTGTTTCTCAATGTCTCGCTTATTGTGATTTAAAAATATGACTTTAAGGGGGAATATGTTTGGGGTCTGTCTGCCTTTAGTGATGCACAAGGGCTCCGTATGATTGACACCTGTCAGCTGAGTTGCCTCATATCAAAGTCATAAAATAATAATAATTGTCTCCAGTAAATTCCAAAGTTAAAGGCAGCAGTAAACTTAACTCCATGCTTCAAAACATCATATCTACAGGTGACATAAAGATGCTGTCTGTATATGTTCTACACACTGTGAAAGCTGGGAGTAAACAAGACAGAGAGAGAGACAGAGAGAGAGAGAGAGGAACAGACAGATCCAGGCTGCTCTGAACTCACAGATAGGAGATGTTGAGGTGTCTGAATATCCTCCAGGACAGAGACGACAGGTTGTTATCCTTCAGATTCCTGGAAATTAAGTCAAACATCAGGGGATGAGATCAAAACATCAACACAACAAGGAATAAGGTTCATGTTACAGAAAGTGACAGCACGTTTCCACATGCATCAATAAGCCTGCATTATATTTCTCATTAAAAGTTTTCCCCTCTAAGGACTGTGACAATTAACCTTACGTAGTACATCTGATTAGTATAATAAGAATCAAACTTTAATTATGTTGACAAGATCCCAAGATCAATTATAATCCTGTTCAGGCTGAACCTGGACTGGAATTAATTTGCCATCAAACTCTCAGCTGTCACAGTGTTTGATTTTCTGGATAAAGTTACTAATAAATCTCACTTACATTATGATAAAACTCAATATCAAGAAAACTAGTTTTTAAATTCAAATCTCAACAGAGTCACAGAAAGGTTACCTGTACTGTGGCTGTTATGTCAGTAGTGAGTGATGAATGTATAGCCTGAGTTTTGACTTACAGGTATTGTAGCTTGATGTTGTTCTGAAAGGCCAGCTTTGATACGTATGTGAGCCTGCTGTTGGTCACCGTCCTGTCACAAAAACAAGTCATCGTCATCATGACCAGTTCAAAATAATCGACATCAACTGCATCATTTTAATCATCATCATCATCATCATCATCATCAAAAAAAAAATCCAGCCTCCTGTTAGGCAGTATAAGCAGCATTAAATTAGTGTATGTCTATAGTATTCGGTTAAAACTGTGTAGGCAACTACCAGAGAAACAGTAAGAAACCAATTATCAGTTCATCTCTTTTATCAATAAGTTTAAAATGAATGATGCCAGCCCAAAACTGAATCTGAATATATATTTAGTATTTATCTGTTTAGACAAGAGTTTCCATACTTAATGGTAATGTAGCTGAATGTGACCAAGATCTTTGACTTTAATTCATTCTGCTGCACGTAAGGATAGATCATCGTTCTACGTACAAAATAAAGATTTCCTCTCGCTAATTTAGGGGTGTCTATGCAAAATGTCCAAATTACAGATCATTCCTTTTCTCAAATTTCCCACGGTGCAACATGATACTGAAATATGACAGAAGTCTCAAAAGAAAGCCTGTGTCAGGTGTCTGTAATATCCCCACATGCTGCGCATTACTCAGCACTGTGCAGGTGCAGAGTGTGTGTGACCTCATCAGCTGAGGTGAGGCTGTAACACAACATCATTATGTTATATGAAAGCTGGTATTAAACAGATGGTATGTTACTGAGTGATCTCATCTGAGCAGAGATTTTAATATTGCCTTGAAAAAACAAGACAGTCAACTAATGACATAAAAATATTAAAATAGCATTATTATCAATTTTATTATAAAATATAGTATCACAGCGTTTCTTGAATAAATTACACAGTTGTCTTTGATCTTGTCTCAAACACTCGTCCTTCCTGTTTCCGTGTTTTTGTCTGCTACACTCACAATTATTAGAATATAAAGTTGCAGTGCCTAACATGCTTTGTGTTAATGTCTCTACAAAATGGAATTTTTGGCTGTAAAATGAGGTGTCTCCTTTACAAATTATTATGCTGCTTGGTCGACAATTCTTTTTTAAATTAAGAAACAAAATGAGACAGATGCATAAAAAAAGACTACAAAATACCCTGGGGCAATACCATAAACACAGCAGGATTGTAAAGCAACAATACATTCCCCTAAGCAAAGAAAGAGAATACAGGGAAACTATATCTATACTTCTAATATATTGAACCATAAAAAGCCAGATAGATTTTTTTTGTCTCCCATAAAATGCTGCAAAAATTTGGGCCCTGTGATTGAAGACTTTGGTGTTGTGGTTAGCAGGACAGCCACGTAAAAATAAGACATATATCACTATTTGTCTAGCGAATGTTTCTGTTGATAATAGCCCTGAATAAATGACATGGCCCCAGTGTTTGTGTTGGTAATATATGCTGTAAAGGACTCACAGGTTCCTGAGATTCTTGTAGTAGTGCAGGTCTTTGTCGTTGATGGAGGAGAAGCTGCTCTGGTTGGCGATGTAGCTGTCAGGAGATACAAGAGTGTGTCACAAGGCTCATTTGTTAGCAGGGAGGAGGAAACAAACACAGAGGCAATTCAACAAGACAAAGCAACATAATAAGCTCATAATCAGAGTTCAAAATTAAAAAATGAAGGACCACAGCTGATAAATGACCCTGCAGGGGCGAGTGTGTAGTGTTTAGATGTAGAGAAATAGGCTCAGCTCTCTTCCGTCAGCTGCACTTGAGCAAGGCACTTGACCCGTTTGAGGGCCAACAGGAGACGATTGTAGTGAACCCCCTCGAGTGAATGAGTGTAACTGTGTGAACAGGAAAACAATATATACTTTTCAAATGATGGATCTTTGAGATCAGATGTCTGAGAGTATCTCACCTACAGAGGGACCAAGCTGCAACTGTCACAGGTAAGCTCTTTGTCCTGAGGAAACTCAGTCTCACTGATGTTTAGCCAAATCACAAGGTCATTAAATGATGCTTTTCATGTTACAGACATACAGAGACCACCTGAGAAAAACATCTCTCATTAGATTCATTGATTTCTATTTAAAGGCCTTTAGTCTGTGAGGGTTTTCTGTCCTTACGTTTTATTTTACAACTCTGAATTTAAACCCAAATAACTGCATTTCAGTCAATGCATGTGCTGATCGACAGACAACATCTAACCCTTACAAATCATTTATAGTTCTTTCCCCGGTGGACTTGAAAGGGTCTAAGCTCGCCCTACAATACCACTCATCATGTAATTTCCTATTCCAGCAGGTGCCTTTGTTGCATATCCTCCATCCTTTCTCTCTCTCTCTCTTCATTTCCTGTCTGGTCTCTGCCCTCCACCATCAAACAAAGTCAAAGTGACCGAAAAATAAACTGTGGAGAAAAAACATGAATAAAATCTGATATATGCCTTTTAATTATTAAAGAAGCTGACCCAGAATGTCAGCATTTTTCAGTGGATAAAAGACAGAGTTGCTGGTAAATTTAACCCTTCGTTCTTTGGAAGCCTCCTCTTAAACACACAAAAATACTCTCACTATAAATTGACTGACTGACACAAAACTAATAGTCATTTCCGACAGGGTGTTTTATGGAAACAGTCTACTATATATCATCAATTTAACCTTCAACGTCAGCAGATAAGTATGTGCTCAGGTATCATCGCTAAATACTACGACCATATCTGTGTTATCATCATGCTTAATGATGATTTCACTGCATGTGTGTGCGCGTGTGCAGGGAGGAGTATAGCTTTAAGTCACCAAGCCTATAATTTTACTGACTGTGGGGAAAATGTCTGTATTATAGATACTTTCTGGGCTTTTGTAACAGGTTACAAAAGGCTGCACTGCCTTTAATACAACTTTATCTTATGATGCTATTGTGTTAATATTTCTTAAAGAAACAACACCCACAAAATATCATATAATAATCATAATCAACATAATGAAATTGGAAGTGTTTTTTGTTTGATTGATTTTTATCATTCAGTTATTTAGTACAAAAACCTGAAACCACTTTAATGAAAGATATTTAGGCACAAATCCTCATTAGTTTGACTTCACAATGAGAAATCAACAACTCTATTTGACTTTAAACCCATTTAGGAATATACATTGACATTGAAAGCCCCTTAGATTGAGTCAGTGCTGTCCCAGAATCAGGATGTGTAACCACTTAACACAGTTAGGGTGGACACTGTAACCTGCTGTATCTGCCTGCTTTTTGGCAAGGTCGTTTGGACTTAGCCGTCGCGCGGTCATCAGTAATTTGTCTGTTTACATTAGCCAAGCACCCAGTCAGTCTTTCACCAGACTGCTGGCTCATTTCAGCAGCGGCCAAGGCTTCTCCGAGTTCATCTCAGACAAGTCTTTATCAACAAGGCCGTTCATCTCTGCCAGGAGAGATATTGCAGCAATGACTTTTCTTAATCTCCTGTTTAATTGCTCTCAGATATGACGTGTCTCCGTTTATTTCAGGGCCAAATGACGTTTTAAGGAATGGCAGTGAAAAGGGGGTGAGACAGTGGCTTTCAAATGCTCACTGAAATTTTGTGACATCTTGAATTATCACACTCTGAAACACAAGCAAAATGTTGACTCTCACATCGATTTTTTTCCGCGCCTGAGGTTCATTTAAATACACTCATATTGGCCATCTTGGGAAGTGTCTGTGCTAATATTTGGACAGCGGTGTCTGTCTCTGTCCACGCGCATACACAGATCACACATGCACGCGCCCGCACACAAACTGGGCTTTGTCTAGGCTAATTGTGAGAATAAAGTCAATCAGCCGCAGCTGCTTTCATTTTTAAATGGCCTGTCTCTCCACGCTCGTGTTGAAAAGACTGATGTGCCCCATGATGGCAATGAGCCTGTTATGCAATATAGGTTACAAATGATGCCTGTTTGAGCCGAACCCGCGCCGAATTCATCAGTAGGACTTTGATTTATGTCCAAACAGGCTAATCCGTAAATTTGCCTTTAATTTAGATTAATTAAAAATAAATTAGATACAATCTAGAGCGGGTCTGGTTCTTGTCTGTCAGCTGCAGACACCTCTGGCAGAGGGTAAAGGGTGGCATTCCTTTATTCTGAAAGTGTTGGGAAATACATTTACTTCATAAAGGCTAATGATACATGTATAGATTTAAGGAGCACGTATTTTTCTCCATCTGTAAAAATGACGCTGATGAGTGACACTCACATGTCGGTGATGTTCTCCATCTCCGCCTCGCTCTGCAGGACCGGGAAAGCATTGATCCCCCCCTCCGGTTCCACGCAGGAGATCCTGGTGCTGCTGCAGGAGCAGGACGACGGGCATGCCTCCGCGGACAACCAGGGATCCCCCGAGCCCACTGCCACCCCGATCACCATCACCCACCACCACCACGACCACCAGCAGGACCGCCACGACCCAGACCCTCTCCCCGGCGAGAAGAGAGCCCCACTCCCGGGTCTCCAGGCGCTCATCTCGGGTGCCAACTTCAGCTATAAGGCTCGCTGAACAGCCCCACGGCCACGGCGCAGGTTGGCTGGGATCAGCCCCGGATCAGCCAATCAAGGAGGGGAGAAAATCAAGTAAAAATCCGAGGCTGAGCTGGTCAGACAGGCGGTGAGGCTAGAAAACCATCGGCCAAGACAACACTGACAGACAGGACAGCGAAAACAGGACAGTGTGTCGGTCCTTCCCCGTGTGTTTCCTCCAGAATCCCCCGTCAGTCAAAATCACACTGAGACACTGACGGGTGTGTGCCAAGGAGGATCTCTCTCTCTCTTGCTCTCTCTCTCCCCCCCCCTCTCTCTCTCTCAGCCTCACTCTCTCCCTTTCTCTCTCGACAATGTTCTCTGTGTGTGGATGAGACGGGTGGGTGGGTGGGTGGATGATACAGAATAAATGACAGGCAGGATGGGAGAGCCTTGCACTGCTGGTCCCGCACGCTGCTTGCAGGAATGATGAGGATACCTGCATCAAAGCACATCATGTATAAAAGTGATACCTCATTGACCCCCCCCCCCCCCCCCCCTTTAGAGAGATGCTACTTTGCTCTGCTTGCAGGAAGGGTCAGGTGCAGAGCAGAGGAGTTCCTTGCTCAAGGGCACCTCGACACAGCTACGTGATTTAGTGTTTTCCGTTAAATTGTCTGTTTTAGTTTCTGTTCAGGCAGGGGGTCAAAGTTCAGTACGCTCTGTGACACCCCTCTGCGGAATCGCCTTGAGCTGTGGACGAGGTGTGACTGTGAGCGTCCTTGTCTGACAACCGGGGACAGAGAGGGAGGAGAGGTGGAGGAGACTTCCGCGTTAAAGAGGTTATTTAATCTATCTGCTAGCTGGCTTCACATAATGTGCCTAAATGAGATATAAGGGGCTATCAATTTACAGGCTCTAATTGCCATAATCATCCTCATCATCACCGTCGTCGTCATTATAATCATCATTATCATCTGGTTGCTATGCTGGGTGTTTCATGAGTAGACCTGTATACAGTTAATCAATGAAGAAAGAGGCTGTCTGAAGGTGCCCTTACTGTGAAGTGAGGTTGTCACTCAAGTGGCACATTTCCTGTCTAATACTGAGGAATATGTGGATTATAATGCAGATTACAACCTGCTTTGTCCAGTGAAATAAAGGTAACATAATATTTGATCATCCTATAGGTCTTTTTAGTGAGCTGGTGGGTGCTTTCATTAAAGAGGATGCTGTAATGTCTAAAACATCACATAAGAAGAGGCAGAAAGAGAAGGGGGTGCCATCACCAATCATCAAGTCTTTAGCCGGCGTGTACTAGACACAGCGACACCTTATTAAATCATTAGGCCGTATTTCATAATCATATGGGGCTCCCAGCCAAAGCAGACCTGAATCAATAATGTGTCATCTCAGAGTGGAGGCTGCACGCTGCTATAGATCTCCTACCACTGCATGCATTTCTAACACAACAGACCTGTCTTTCACACCGCACATCAATGAAGAACAAAGCTTCTTCCCCTCCATCTTTCACCTTGTAAGTGAGATACAGAAGGTGACAGCACATCTGCCTGTGAGCAGCGACAACACGCCACAGCTGTGAGGAGCGCTCTCCCTCCTCTTCTTCCCTCTCTCTCTCCAATGTCCTGTCCCCATGTGCAGCTCTGACGTGACGTTTGCTCTGACGCACAGGCAGTGCTGCTGAATAGAGGAGTGTAATTATGGAGCTCTGTCTGTGTCGGAACCAATCTGGTGGATGCCTGCCTCAAAAACAGTGGCGTACGGGCTCTGCACAGAAGAGAGTGGGCGTAGCAATTAAAACATTGTCTCACAAACATTACATTCCAATTACACTGCATTCCCTTTATAATGTGGCAGAGGTTGTAACCTGTGTTACAGGTCTTTGATATTTTAAACATGTAATCACCCCCTTTGAATCAACTGTCAGCACAGACAAAGCATCAGTCAGGATGTATTTTATCCAACACTATGAGCACATTATGGTATGTCAAGCATACTTAGCCTCTTCTGCAATCTATGCAGCATAATGATGTGTTCATGTCCAATTATTTAAACAGTGCATACATACAATGAATGTTGTCTCGGACAAGATTCAACATGTTAAACGCGTCCCTGATGAAACTGTAAACCAGGTATTTAGGTTGTTTTAATAACTGACATAGCCACCAAAGTCGCATGTCAGTCACCGTGTATATCTGAAGTAAACCAGATTTTAATGAGCATCATATGGATACATTTAGAATGGGAGGGCCGCATCTACAAACATAATCTAACTAAAATAACAAATAATCTCAATTCAAAGTGGATTTTCTCTATATTTATTCCACTGGTCTGATTTATATTGTTCACATGACGTCACACTGCTCCTCCAGCAAAGTGACATCTTACTTTGAGAATCTTTGCCGCTGGCTGTGTGAACACTGAACCTTTATGTCTGATCCCAGTCACAATAACTTAATGTGTTGTGTCTTCACAGTCACCTGAGTCACCACAATATACTTCAAAGGCCTATCACAAGTTAGAACCCACTAGCTAGCTAGCTGCCTGCCAGCAGTAGCTAATGTTAGCCCGAGACACACAGCACACAAAAGAAGTAGGTTATTTTCAGTGTTATTTACAGCAGTGGTTCTCAACTGGTGGGTCGGGACCCAGAAGTGGGTCGCAGAGCGGTTTTCAGTGGGTCGCGGATGTGTGCTCGGAAAAACAAAGTTGTGGCAAAAAGTCGATGCTCCACTTTTATTTTGAAGAACATTGGTTATGACGTGCTTGCAGTAGTAGCGTTGTTTCGTCACACTCCATGTATCCACTGATTGGGTAATTCCAGCTAAGGTTACATTCTTGAAACTTGATGAGCCCTACAGTAGTTGCATTTATGTTGCAGTTTTTAGCGTATTTCTACAGAGGGAATATTTTCCCCTTATGCACTGCCACCATTTTGCTTGACTATTACACTGTTCTGTTGTCTTTTGTGAAGTTACTTACTGTGATGACGCGTTCGGACTCAGGTTAAAGTGCACAATTTTTCTAAGTGGTTGAAAAAATCTGAAATTTGGGTCGCAATTTGTCACTAACGAGGTGGTGGTGGGTCCCAAGGCGAGACCAGTTGAGAACCGCTGATTTATAGTGTTGATGCAGCTTGTTCAGTCAGTCACCTTCTTCCTCTTGTTCATTGTCCTCCATCTTTGGTATCGCAATGTTCTCCACCAATTTAGCAATTAGCATCCTTATAGCTGGGAGTAGCAGTCGGTAATCTTCATCACCTTCTTCATCTACTCTCCCTAGAAAACATGATTCATTATAAGCTTATTAGCTTTAGCACACCATATAGCACGAACCTACTGTATTTTACATAATTGATTTAAAACTTGGCTGAGAAACTGTCAGAGTAACGTTTGTTTATGTTGTTCCACACATGCAATCAACAATATTAAACCAACCAATCAAACTGCGCAACAAGCAGCAAAGGTCAAAGGTCATCATCACATGCATCCCTAAATGGAAAAATAATACCATAGTGCTTTTTTTATATAGAGATGAAAAACACTTCAGTCATTAATGGGTTATAGATACATTAGCAACATTTTTTGGTTGCTAGATTAATCAATTTATTGATCTGTCAGCAACACATCCCATTAACATGTTGTTTCATCACAATCATGTTGTTACATTCCAGTCAGCTGTCTCTGCAACATGATCACATGTTGTTTCATCACAATCACTTTATGCATCATAGTCACCTAGGGGGTAAACAACGAAGCAAGTTCAGCAGACCCAGGGTCTCTTTTCCTGATCTGGCTTCACTTAACCTGACAAAGGAGATCGCACAAAACTGTCACACGACGCTGGTTATCAACTCGATAAGTCAACCCAGGGTTTCTATATGAGCGCGTTCACATTAAAGATGCGTAGTTTGGAGCAAGTGACCAATCTAAACACGGGCAAGTCTGCCATCAGCTGATCGGCATATTTTACAAACGCAGAGCAAACTATGATTTTAGAAAGATATGAAGAAGTTACACATAATCCAAACTAATATCCACTCAGCTGCAACTGCTGAAAGCAGGAAGGACAAATAGCAATAAAAACACAGACTGTGTAAATGTGCAAATGTAGTAATATCACTGCTCCATCATTAGAGCATGATATATTTATTATAACACTCGTGTGTTACATGAGATTAATATCAAACGGACCCATGAAGCAAATATAAAATAAATAGCCTACACAATTTAAAGCAGTATGAATGCTTACTGTCATATCTTATGAGAACTAAAGTACTTCAGGCTTCAGTGTTTTATCTCTGTTGTAGATGTATATCAGTAAAGCACAATGAATATCTTTCATGAATATATTTTTAAAACTCCTTCGGTAAAGTGGAAGTGTTTTACCGCTCTCTCTCCCTCCTCCCTCTCATGAGCTGCTCTCAGAGCTCCTCGATCAAGAGACCTGATTGGTCAGCAGGTGTTGTGTAGTTCAGGTTAATCTCTTATCTCGGACATAACCTGCTCCCGAGCAGCATAAGTTACCATGGTGATCTACCCCGGTAAGAAGTCAACCACCTTCATAGTACTGAAAACCTTGAAGTTACCTCGATAACCGCAAATCCTGCTTCGTAGTATACCCCCCTGTTATTGCTATGCAATCAACTTTTATTACATCATAATCAGCTATTGTTGCATCTATCACCTTTCGTTCATTATTCCTTTATGTCCGATCACAACCATATACTGTATTTTTTCAGTCGCAGTTATGTGTCTTCAGGAACACCTGTTGTTGCATCCAAATCAACACCATCATGTCTTGCATAACAATGGTTGCACCGCAGTAACCTGTTGTACTTCCCAACAACCTTTCATCGCATCACGATGAATACATGTTAGTCAAAGGTGGTTGCACTACAATTACCAATTGTTGTTCCACAGTGATCTGTTATTTAATCTGACTCATCTGCTTTTACCTGCTGTAGAGACTTTTAAATCAACAGAGCGTGTTATGTTAATGGTGATCGCCTCAGGTTCACGTGAGGTAAAGAAGAGTTATTTTCACCCCTTTGAATTTATTCAAGAAGGCCGCTTAAAGTATATAAGGTGGCTAATATCCGCCTTTACCCCAAAGCTAGCAGTAATGGAGAGTTGGGGTCATTATTTGGACACGCTGAGTTTGTGCTGAAAAAAAAAAAAAGTACACTCGCTCATTCAATGTGCAGTGTTCTTCTGTCTTTAGTAACCGTGAGGGCTTTTGGCACATGATGTGAAGATAAACAAACCTCGGTCTGACAAAATGTTCCGGCTCGGTGCATTGTGGGGGTTTTTTTTGTTTTGTTTTAACTTCTTGGCTTCGGCCTGATGAATGTCTGCATCAAAGTAGTACTCGATAGTGGTCTTCAGTCGGGCCCATGCGCCAAGGGAAAAGAAGCAGTGTTTTGTTTTGTTTTTTTACATAAAAAATGCATGACTACTTTCTGAACTGAACCGTTACCCGTCTCCCATGAGAGAAAGGTTTTGGAAATCATACAGAGCAAATGTAAGACAGATGATTGTGCATTTGTATAAAAGTATTGTTTTAAATTATAACTTTTTTTTCTAAGGAGTTTAAGCTTCTATACATAGACAAGATAAGTAACAGTAATCTGTGTGTAGACAAGGACACGTATTACTGCAAGTGGAGCAATGACAGTCTTTGAAGTGGAGGTAATATGTTGTCTAATTCCCTCTATATAATTGTTTTTTGACAAATTTGTGTTTCATGTTCTTGATCAGAACAGCTTTGTAAGAGAGTGTGTCACACAGTATACGTACATCATATATAGGAGTGGACTCACATGAACCTTTTCTAACATCTACTTACCAGCCTTGTGCATTATGGTCCTGAGGAATGATACACTAGGGCCCTCTTGTGGCAGCTGGGATAATGTTCGACTACAGTCAGTCATCTTCATAAAAGACATCAGTAGAGAAACAATTCAATGTTTCCAGTGAGCAGGAAGTGTTTCTGTGAGGAAAACAAACAAATAATTTAGAAAAGGGACAGAGGGACTATTTCAGTAATGTCTATTATCGCAGGCAAAGAGGCATCATGCATGTATGGACTGTTCTTTCAGGGCAGAGGGAGGACAAGATGGAAGGATTTTAATAGACAGGAGAGAGGTCGGGTCATTCTGACTGCTATTTGATCTCATTTTGGAACGTTTCCGCCAATTATTAGCCTGTTCCAGTTTGTAACTGAATAGGCCCTGCATGACTCAGTTACAAACATTAACGTGCATGCATATGTGTGTGTTGAGTTAATCCCTTAATGACCTTTGACCATTTAACCTGATGACAGATACACAAGACATCAGTAGGCCAAGAAATACATTGAAATCATAGCTGTGTTTTTGCATTTGTGTGCGCAATTATTTGTTTTCTTCTGTTTGTGGGAAAGAAAATAGTAAATAAATGGAGAGAAAGGAGAAAGAAAATGAAATAAAGAGAGACACAGAGAAAAAGGACATACAGAGAGAAAGAGAAAGAACTTAAAAACAACACATTTTTTAAAAACGTATCTATACTAAAAACAAAAGTTAACACCAGGTAGTAAAAGAGGTAACGGGAAAAGGGAGGGAGAATGAGGGTGGGAGGAGAAAAGGTAGGGACAGGTGTGTAGAGACTCCCAGCAGGTCCGGCCAGTGTTTGAACACACAGCTCAGAGCAGGTCGAGAATGGAGCTCAATTTAATGGAAAAGAATAGTCGAAAAACGGGTAAAGACAACGCGGCCTTTGAGTCTGAGGTAAGTCCAATATTTGAAGAAAGCCTCGACTTGTTTTGTCAAGCTATCCTTAAATAACATTGTTAGAAAGACAAAAGTTGGAGTTGCAACAAAAATGAGAAAAAAAGCAGCATTTCTCAGCTACACAAAAACTGTTCTGTTACACTTTGTTTTTCTGTGCTATGGCTTTGGCTTTATAACAGTTTCTTACCTTGAATCCGACACACCTGTGTAAGCAGAGACACATGCTCAGTGTGCACAAGGGCTCATCTTTAAGTTTGCATTTAGGTTTTAGAGTAAACATGACGCTGTGCAAGCATCCGTGTGTTCGCATGTTTTCAATATCAATTATCCTGTGTGTGTTTTTGTGTGACAGGAGCAGGATCAGATGCACATTCAAGCAGACAGTTCTTCAGAGGTTACAGACCATGAACACAAAAAGACAGACCACCACAAGAAAAGGTTAATTCCAGGTTTTCTCACTGTCTTCTACTTAACCATCTTCTCTTGTTCCTTTCTAATGTTGCATTTATGTCCTCTCTCCTTATCCCCCCCCTTACCTTCCTCCTTTTTGTGTGCCTAGCCTGCTAGAGAAGAAGATGGAGACATTCCATAGTTGTTTGGCAGAGCACAGAGAACAGATCCACCTGATTATACACCTGGTTTTAGGAGCAGGTAAATAATCCTTGTTAGCACCTGTTAAAGTGTAACTCGTGGCCCTGAATGGGTTTCAGGTCTCTCGCTCAGGGTGGGAAACTCAATGCTTTTGAAGGTTTTCCTGATGTGTTGTGGGTTAGCAAATCCCAGAAACAAAGAGAAGATGACAAATTGCTGGAACTTCGCCACTTCCAGACTGATCCGCAACTGAAAAGACAATAACTCAGAAGAGCTATCAGTCCATATTTCAAGTTAAAGAAATATTTGATAATAAATAAGTTACAAACTAAGTCATAACGACAACCTTCCCATTCAATAACTTTCTAGCTAACATTACAGTTTGATAGCCTTATGTGATAGGAAAGGTGTACATTCTTAGTTTTATTGGCTGCCTTTGGTAATGTTAGCTAGGATCTTTATGAATGCTAATGTTAGCACTTGTGATTAGCAGTTGGTAGCCAATGAGTACATATTTAGGAAATCAAACCAGTTCCTAGCTAACCTTACCAAAGAGAGCAAACATAATCAGTAGTTAAGATTTTACACCTTTCCTGTCAAGTAACACAATCAAACCGTAATGTTAGCTAGAAAGTATGTTAACGTTAGCTAAAGTTGTGACTAAGCAGATGGTACCTTATGAGTATAAATTTAGGGAATCCAACCAGTTCCTAGCTGACATTACCAAAGTTAGCAATCATTAGCTAAGAATTCACGCCTTTCCTATCAAGTAACACTATCAGACCGTAAAAACTAGAAAGTGGTTGAATGCTAACAATAGCTGCTGTGACTAAGCAGTCGGTAACTAATTTGTCATCATATGTTATCAGTAGAGAAGCGGTGAAGTGATAGTGATTTGTCAGATTCCTTCAATTTAAATGATTTGCTAACATTATAACAGCATTTGAGCTTCCTACCCTGAGCATCAAGTCAGAGGAAAATGGCCACTATTTGAATATGGTCAATAGAATTAAATTTACATTTCTACAGGTCCTGAAAAATCAATTGCTAGTTTCGCTTTAGGACTTCAGTCTGCATGAATATAGGATGTGAAGGGCTGTATAATTTATCTGCACACTGCTGGACGGGTTAGAGTGAACCTTCATGTTCTGTGCCCTGGAGCATATTGACATGAGCATGCCTGCATGTATGCGTGTATGTGCATGTGTAAAAGAGACTATTTAGATACATTTACTACACAGTTGCTATAATTACTGATGAAAAATAACAAACCAGCAAAAGAAACTTAATTCAGGCAATTAAACCTCTCAGACCTCTTAAAACAAAATGGTTTAGTATTCTTCAGCTACTAAAAAGTACTTTTAAATCCAGAGAATGAAAATACTACCATAGAGCTATTCATTGAAATAGAATACTTGTGCAGCACAGTTGCATTACTATTTTTAATCTGTAAGTACAGACTTTTTTCATGCTTTGTATTGACTCTTCATTTGATAATAAACTGGGATAAAGGAGCTTAAAATGATTCTTTCACATGTTCACAACAGTTTTTGTTCTACATGTAGCAGGATGTAATTCAGCCAGTAAATGAAAAAATTAGTTTGAATAAAAGAGGTATAAATCATGGCAGCGCTGCGGGACATAATTCATATTAATACTAAATTTGTTTCAGGCCTTGTTGCCATAGTGATAGCAGCATGTGTTCTGAACTTCCGCCGGGCTGTCGTGCTGCTGGTCATCTCCTTGGTTACCGTCTTCTTTCTCGTCTGGGATTGGATGATGGAGCGCTATGGCGACCGGCTGTGGGAGGAGCTTCATCCTGTTAGAGAGGTTCTCAGCAGAAACCGCTTTTTGATCAAATGGTGAGAACTTACACGCTGTTTAAATCTTGTTAACATCTTTAAGGGGGTCTTCCAGTCTGTTTCTTTCACTGTATGACACTGAAATTAATACAAAGAACAAAGCCACTGACAAAGCTCTGCTTTAGTAAATGTAACTAATGTTTATAATGTGGAGACAGGTCAGACATGCAGGGGTTTTCTCTGAGGAAATTAATTGCTTGTGAAATCAGCATGTAGTGAATTCAAGCAGGGCAGGAAAAAGGAAATAACAGCAGTGGCAAAGATGAAATACTGTGTGCTACAGTGCACAAAAAGTACTTTAATCAAGGACACTTCAGTGGCCTCGGTAACAGTGGCCTCTTGTTAAAATATAACAAGAATGCCACAAATTAATTTTTGTGTTTGCTGCTGTTCTTGTCTAATTGTATTTATTCTTAAATGATCATAGAATCAATAAGGAATTATATAATCTTATTTCACTATAATCAATATATTTAATAAAGCTATTAAATCTGAAAGAAGCTATGATCTATGTAGTTAATGTCTGTCTGCAGATCTAAATACCAATATTTATATACATTAGCTATTTAATTTATTTAATTGGTATTTTTAACCTCCTATAGCATTATAAAACCATTTAACATCCATAATTTAAATTTTTTAAACCTGCAACTTTGTTGTCTTTGTTAAGTGACTCGTCTCACTCCGCCAAAGTCACTAGCTGCTGGTGAACGTGTGAGAGCAATTAGCAATTACAGAGCCAGATATGTTTCTCTGGAAGTGGTAGGGACCAAAACAGAGGTACAAAAGAAAGTGCCCTAAATAACTCTGTCCTAATAAGTTCACCATGCAGGTGATTTTATGTCATTGTTATGTATACACCTTTCGCCTTCAGCTTCCGAGTGGTTTTATAGCACTCCTCAGTTTTTAAATGGTTTATTCCTCTTGACTCAAGTTTAACAGTAATACAGAAAAACACAGATGAAGGTGCTGCAAGTCGTCTACTCACTACTACTACTACACACAGACAGACAGGGAAACATACACAAACTAATAAAAACAACAACCGATTATACAGACTTATTGATGCAATGGCGATAATAATGGTAGAAATATGACTAATATTAGCAGTAACAACTGTAATAGTGATGTAAACACTTGCATACCTTATATATATATAACTCAACACACAGCACACATACTTGCCTTCTTCTTGACAAAATATTACTTAGTAGAGACTTACAGACATTTCGTGTCAGTTCATTTCTCTGCCTTCCTCCCCGTCCCTCCCATTGCTCTCTCGCTCTCTGTCTTACTTTCTCTGTCTCTCTCTCTGCAGGATAAGTTGTGCGTTGCTGCTGGTGGCCGTGGTGTGCTGGTTAGCACTGGACACGGCCCAGCAGGGGACCAGACAGCTTGTGTCGTTCTTTGGTTTGGTGCTCTTAATCTTCTTAATGCTGCTGTTCTCCAAACACCCATTCAGGGTAAGAAACACACACACACACACACACACACACACACACACACACACACACAGACCTGAAATATTATTTTTTGGTTATTAAAAGTGTGTCTGTTTATGTGTTGTCCATGTCTGTTGCAGTGGTCTTGGCAAACTCTGCTTTGTGGCGTTGGGCTTCAGTTTGTCTTTGGTCTGCTGATCCTCAGGACCACATTTGGTTTAGGGGCACTGCAGTCGCTCGGAAATCTAGTAGAGGTACACACACACACACACACACACACACACGCACGCACACACACACCAACACACACAATTATTGTTTTCATGTTTCGCTCTTTTGTTTCTTTCAGTTCCTTTTTTGTATACTTTGTTCATTTTTGTTTGTTTCACCAGTTTATGGATTTTGTGTTTTTTTGGATTGTTAACTTGTTTCTTTCTCTTTTTTTTAATGTTTTGTGTTCTTGTTTTCCTCAGACACTGCTTCATTTCCTTGTTTCATTTTTTCATTACCCTTTATTGGCTTATTGTTCCCTTCTTTGTTAACTTTCATATTTCTTTGTTTCCTAGTTTCTTGTTTTGTGACCTTGCTCCCTAATTGCTTCCTTGATTTCTTATTTGGTTCTCTGTTCCCTGTCTTCCTTGTTTCCTAGCTTAGTTTCCTTATATTTTTTGCTTTTATTTTTTATTTATATGTTATACTTCTTTTATCTCCTTGGTTCATTGCCTTGTTGCTAACGATTAAATTCTCCTCTATTCAGAATTTCATGTCGTTCACAGATGTTGGCTCAAAGTTTGTGTTTGGTGACAAATACACAGACCACTTATTCATCTTCAAGGTATGACACACAACAGTGTGATGCACACACACATGAATGTGACACCAGTAAAGTAAAACAATAAAACAATAACAGAAGACCAAAGACACATAATAATAGAAGCTGTTATAATGTTCGCCAAAATAAAGTAACTAGTAATTATAGAAATGCACAGACAGAGAGAGAGAGAGAGAGAGAGAGAGAGAGGAGCCCCCACTACCAGGCATCACACTAATATCAAGAACAACAGTTTCACATATTCCATATTAATGTAACATCCTGTTAATGTCTTCGATAATAATGATGATAATGATTGTGCTCTCTCTCCAGGTGATGCCAATATTGATATTTTTAAGCTCCGTCATCTCCATCCTCTACTACATTGGCTTCATGCCCTGGCTGGTTGGCAAGGTGAGGAAGAGGGAGGATAAAGCGCTCAGACGGAGAGAAATACTTGATGCCAAATGGATTATTTCATTTTTAAGCTCTTAACTCTTCCGGAAATGAAATGAGAAATCAAGTTTTAGGACAAGTAAAATATGGACTGCTCAAGTAATTATTTTGGTTGTATATTTAATTATTTCCGTATTGTTTTTTCCCCCCTTAGATTGGATTCTTTATGCAGTTTACCATGGGAACGTCTCCAGCAGAATCGATGGCTGCAGCTGGAAATATATTCTTGGGACAGGTTGACATCAGTTAAAACAATAAACAACAGCAACAACATAAGCACTGATGTAATTATACAAATCAAGCTTTTGTCCTCTCCTCTCTCTCTCTTTCAGACGGACTCACCTCTCTTGATCCGTCCGTACATCAGTGGGCTGACTCGCTCCGAGATCCACGCTGTGATGACAGGAGGCTTTGCCAGCATCTCTGGTACCATCTTAGGAGCCTTCATCTCCTTTGGGGTGAGGAAGCAGATGCAGGGGAGGGAGGGGAAACGGATGTGAAGATGTTAACAAAATTAAGTCTAACTAAAATTATATATTTAATTTGATAAGTAAGATAAAAAGGTTTTGAGTTTATTTAAAAAACTTGAAGGACTAATTTTCTAAACCTGACAGACTCTTGACTCTACTTGACTCTGACCTGGGTGCAACCTAAAGCCTTGAAAAGCTTTATCAGAAGGTGAATGATTGACCACTAAATGTTTGTCTCGTTTTATGTGCTTCTTCTTTGAGGTTGAGGCAACTCACTTGTTGACGGCTTCAGTGATGTCCGCTCCAGCCTCCCTTGCCATTGCCAAGACCTTCTGGCCTGAAACAGAAGTCCCCCGTCTAACGTCCAGTAAAGACCTTAAAATGGAAAAAGGGTACGACAGGACAGAACGAATAAACATGTTAACACAAACACACACATTACAGAAATGTTGACAGTAACATACGTGTATTTCAAGTGTCTCTCAACTTTCCTTTCATGCTATTCCTCCTTTGATCAATCATTTAACATGTTCATTCGTCTTTTTATGTCTTAACAATTAACATGGTTGATCAAAAGGCTAAGAAAATGTAATCAACACCAGCATGTTGATGACACTGTGCTATTTTAATAAGATAACATGTTGTTCACAAGATTCAGTGTTTAAATAACCATTAAAATGTTACCTATGTCTCCTTAGAGAGAGTACCAACCTGTTGGAGGCGGCTTCTCAAGGTGCATCCTGTGCCATAGGTTTAGTGGCCAACATAGTCGTCAACATCATTGCCTTCATGGCACTGTTGGCCTTTTTTGACTCTGCTCTCTCCTGGCTGGGGGGGTTGTTAGACTATCCACAGCTCAGCTTCTCGGTGATTACTGCATCCTGACACTAAAACACTGATACAAAAGCTCTTTGGTGTGTGCTCACTGTTATAATAGTCAACAATTGACCAATCTTCCATATTCAAGGGCTGCCATTTTCAGGCATGCTCAGGTTGGGAAGGTCAAAATGATTTCACAATGAAGGGACACTAGGCCCAAGTCGATAAAGCACCTTTATAAGTGATTGGCTATTGTTTGAGAACAGTTAACGTTCGTATTTAACCATTTTCTAGCTAACACAAGTGTTTCAAAGTGTTATAAGATACAAAATCCTAGTTATCATGCTAGCTAGCTAAAGGTAACGTTAGCTAGGAATTGGTTGAACGTTAACATTAGCTGTCCTAATGACTTCCCAAATATGTTGTTTCAATATCTCATAAGCCACCAACAGCTAAGTTTAAATAGCTAGCATTAGCATCCAACCAATACATTGGTAATATTACTGTTAGTTAGCTAACGTTACCATTAGCTAAGAAGTTGCATTTTTTCTATCGTAGGATTTAACACAAACTGTAGTGTTAGCTAGCAAGTGGTTGAATGTTAGCTGTTGTAATTTAGCTATCCCAATAAGCTTACAAATATGTTGTTTTGATATGTCATTAGCCACCAACAGCTAAGTTACAATAGCAAACATTTGCATTCAAACAAATCCTAGCTAATATTACTGTTAGTTAGCTAACCTTTAACCTTAATCTTAACCCTTAATTTTCTATTGTCTGGTTTAACACTATCAAACTGTAATGTTAGCTAGAAAGTGGTTAAATGCTCATGTAAGCTGGTGTCTTACAGCAGTTAACGAGTTACTTAAGAAGTTGTTTGAACTTGAAATTTAGCTAATGTCCCTAAAATGTCAATGTGGATTATCATTCAGTTGCTGTCTGATCAGTTATGTGAAGTTACAACATTAGAAGCACATTTGAGCTACCCACCCTGTGTGTGACTTCAAAGGTAAAATGGCCATAGTGTAAATATGGTAAATATGTCCTGACTCTTCGTTGTTGTCTCTTCCTCAGCTCATCTGCTCCTATGTGTTCATGCCGCTGTCCTTCATGATGGGTGTTTCCTGGGAGGATAGTTTTATTGTTGCTGAGCTGGTTGGCATAAAGACATTTATCAATGAGTTTGTTGCCTATCAGAAGTTGTCCGAGTTAATCAAGAGGCGGAAAGCAGGAGGGCCGGAATATGTGCAAAACGTGAAGCAGTATATTTCTGTGAGTAAAAATAGGGTACATATAGGGATAATCTAATTTAATACAAGCTTCAATTTCAAAGTCTTTTTGTGTATTATATTATTAACGTTAAAATTGTCTTCATTCAGGTCCACTCTGAAACGATTGCAACCTATGCTCTGTGCGGATTTTCCAACTTTGCTTCCCTGGGGATGACTGTTGGAGCGATGTGTAAGTGACAGCTAATGAGCTGGTAGCAACGCAGAGCATCAACATTTAAGTTTAAGGAGTTGCTCGCTGGTGTCAAGTGCTGCAAAATTGTGCATCCCTGATTCAGTAAACATCTTTTAAATTCAGAACTTAATTGTACCCAAATGTTGAAATATGTGATTCAACAAAGCACAGCACACTTGATACAATCTTTGCTGTACACATACTGTAGACATGTACAGGATGAAGTATTTTCCTGGCTGGCATGAGTGGGAGGAGGTGGTGAGGAATCCATCTGTTACATTTAAGTGAGTTACAGTGTGTGGGCTGAATGAGAAGTTAGGTGGTTTCATTTAGTCTGTGGCTGCCATAAGCTAGGAAACAAAAGGACAATCGTATAGACAACATGAGCAAATTATTTAAACTTAATGAATACACTTGTAACAACCTTCAGCAGCATACTGTAAAGTCACTGATGCCAAGCATGAATGTGTGTGCGTTTGCGAATGGCACTGAAAAAGACCTTGCTCAACAAAATCCTCCTTGGTAGAATTAAGATGTGAAAGAAATCTGAGTTGAGTGGTGAAGAATTGCAAGTCGTAAATACAAAATTACAACAAAAGCTAGTAAAAATAATCAATTGTGTCAGTTTTGGCGAAGAAGCAAACAGAGTTTTATACAGATTAGATTCGTCAGTTCCAAGTCAAACATTTAGAAGTTTTTATGCCCTTCACTCATTAAAAGAACAGGTCATCCTCAATAAATGCACTCTGGAATAAAATCTATTCGTAGCACGAAATAATGTGCAAAAAATCCACCAGTATTAACTCTTGCAAAGAAGGATAAACAGCGGAAAGAGTTTATTACACAAAAGAAACAAAATGTTGCCTGTTAATTGAAGAGGTCGTAGATGTATTTAATCCTTTTACAGTAACATTTCACCATTTAACTCTGGTTTGTTTCTGCTTTTGGTTAATATTAGTGTTACAAAACAGTTGCTGTTAATTTTTTGTTTTGCATTTCTTGTTATTAACAAACAGTTGTTGTTGTTCCAGCGGTGATGGCTCCAGATAGACGTGCCGACATCTCCAGTTGTGGCCTCAGAGCTCTGATTGCAGGCAGCGTCTCCTGTTTCATGACAGCTTGTATTGCAGGTGACTGTTTACTCTTCTCTGTCTTCACCTGTCTTTTATGAATGAATGTTTTGCCTTACCAAACAGTGTGTTTCTGATGCCAAAATAATATTTTTGTCTTATTTAGGCCTACAAATCTCCCACAAAAAAAATCAGCATTAGGCTGTTACATCATTAAGATTTCAAGGTAGTTTTCACATTGTTTTTTTTTTTTTAACTGATTTGCTACTTTTATATTTTTACATTTGCTTAATACATTTCCTAATTTTAAAATACACATTTACATACTAAGTTGAAATAATTTCAGTATAGATACAGGTTTATTATTCTGCAATATTTTTAGGTAAATTACAGTAATAAAAAATAATTACATTTTAGTTTAAAATGTAAAACTTTATTGTATATCTATGTGCTTAAATTATTGTCTAATTGACACAAGTAATGGAAAAGGACAAATAAATGTCCTGTTATGTCTGTAAATTACATCTCTGCCACCACTCCTGTGTACGTAGTGTTTTTAGGATGACAATGCTCTGTGGTTTTACAGTGCTTGATGCACTCATTACATCTTTCAACATATAACATCATATAAAGACTGCCAATATATAAAATACCCACAATCCATCTGTGTTTTAGGTGTGTTGTACATCCCTGATCTTCACTGCCCACATTTCCTGAGCACAGAGTTCAGCGACACAAACGTGACCCTCAGCTCACAACTGGTCACCTGCTGCAAACAACTATACAACAGGTGTGTGTGCCTGTACCTGTGAGTTACTGTACAATAGCTGTTAGCCACTTATATCTATGTTTCATATGTTTTCTGATTCAGTTATGAATAAATCACAAATAGCGTTTTAGAATGAAAGCAGAGAGATGTATCGTGATTCATTGTGTGTGTGTGTGTATTTGCAGTGTGACCGTATACGAGCCATCGAACGTGACGATCGGTGGAGGCTTCAGTGAGAGCAGTCTGCTACACTGCTGCACACTCTCACCTGTTACACACTTCAACTGCAGCCTGGTGCTGTGAGTCACTGTGAAAACACTCCCCAGTGAGTCCTGTAATACTATTGTGTATAGTGCTGTATGATGCTTTAACGTCTTTTTAATAAAGTTGTCCACAAAAATCAATCAAGTCACATTACTGAAAAATATTTAAATTGTTTAGCGTGCATGGATGAGAAACATCACTGTGGTAACGCTCTGAGTGTTATCTTCCAGTTTACAGCTCTGATAAATCTCAACATTTTAGCCTCAACTCTGTGCACGAGGGGAACTTATTCATTTATTTCCCTGATACAATTTAATGCTTCAAGAATTAGACCTAAATTATTACTTTTTAGTTTCCTTCATTGATAACTGTATTAGAATCAGAATCGGAAATACTTTATTAATCCCCGGGGGTAAATTCGGGAAGGTTTGGAATAAATAAAACTCCAAAAGTGGGAAAAGTTGTTTGTCTGAACCATGGATCTAAATATGACCTTTTTTCTTTATAGAGAGGAGACAGTGGGTAGAGTCAAGAAACAGGGGAGGAGAGAGAGGGGAGGACACGCAGCAGAGGGCTGGGAGTTGAACCCGGGGCCGCCGCTTCAAGGACTGAGCCTCTGTACATGGGAGGTGCAATTTAGCCGCTGAGCTAAACCAGTGCCCTGAACCATGAACATCTATAAATACTTATTAACCTTTCTTTAAGTGTACCCCACTGAACTCTGAGTAGTGTATACAAGTTGCGCTTGTGCTTTAATATCTCCATATTTACAACTCTTTACGTCTACTGCTCTACAATACAAAGGCAAATGCTTTTACCTTCACTATACATGTATTTATTATTGCCTTTAGTATACTTTGCACAATTAGATTCTAATATAATCAACAAATAAGTTGTGATGTAGCCTATTATTTTAGATTAAGATTGTATTGACTGTACTGGGTGAAATTCACAAGACGCCCCTCAGTGAAAAAAACATTTCAAATGATCCACACCTTTACTTGCATCAATTATTTACATTATTCCATTAAAAAAAGGTAATTGAATGTTTTATTTTGACAACTAAGTTTATTTTGATGCTATTTGGTGCCTTTCCTTGACTGAACGTTTAAATGCAGGACTTCAACAGGGTATTTCTACACTAAAGAACTGAAGAGCTTTTTTTTAACAGAAAGACTTTTCCTGTGTGAAATCTCTTGGACATCTTAAACAAGATAGAAACATGTAACCACACATGGTGTTAAAGCTGTGTTAGAATCATGTCCAAGATTAAAACAAAGAAAAACAGTAAACATATCTGTGTCCACCTGATTGATCGAGACAATAACTACACTGACTTTGCCCTGCCTTGCTTCACTGAATGGAGTATTATAAGAGACAAGCAGTGTATATGTCGTCCACTGGATGTCACTGGTGTCTCTTTTTCCACTCTGGCACACAACGTGTATTGGATTCTTTAGGCCATCGTAGACCAGTCAGTCAAACTGGTCTGACTGGCAGACCAATTGTCAGCATGTCTGGCTCATTAACACGGACAGGAATGATCCCCCCCCACAGAATGCTCGCTGGGTAAAGAGGAGGGTATCAAGGGTGGAGGCAAATGACAGTCTCTTCATTAAACCCACCACGAGCTAAAGGTCAGATGGCTCCTTCTGGGCGGGCAGGAGGTGTGTTCACATGTGTGAATTTCACACACCCACAGAGAGGGAACATTGGACTCAGCCATCAGACGCTGTCACATATTTTAAGCTCTGTGTCACCATGTGTCCCACATAAAAAAATTAAGAATCACAGTGAGCTCATTTTCATGTTAGGCAGATTGTCGGGGGAAAATAACATGAAGACTTGGAGCTGGGACGAAAAGCAGACATCGTCATCATCTTTGGGAATATTCGGGAAGATTTCTGTGAAGTGGTTGTGTAACTTGATCAAAGATGTTAATGAACCTATTCTGTCAAATTGGTAATCCTTAATCTGGATTTTTCAAGTTATATCAACAATTTTTTTTTTTAATTTTTAAAAGAAATATGTGAAATCTAATTTAAAATCTTTCCTTTTCTTGTCTTGCCTTACCCGTTAACTATAAAGATATAATTTTAACAAATGTTTTATTTTGCTGAGATGACGGATGTAAATCTGCTGTTAGGCCAACACTAACACATTAAAAGTGTTTTAAATAGTTTTTAATTTTTTGTTTTATTAATGAGGATTGTCACTTTTAAATAACAAAGTCACAAAATAAAGAAAATAAATCATTTGGCTGAACATTACAATAACTGATGGTAGCACTGAATGTGCCCTTCTATGCAAAATGTAAAACTGTAACACTGTAAACAATCAAATGTCTTCAGCAGGCCGCTGGAGAAACAAAAATGAACAAATGACATTATTACTATTTCTTTCTAGGAAAATAGCTTGTGAATGTTTCACCAGAGAAAGACGAAGGAAAGAATCTTATATCTAAGCGTAAAATGAATTTACTTTACAGAAAATAAACTAAAAATCTTTATCTTAGTCTGGTTGGAGATCTGTATAATAACTATAAAATATTTGCTTGTATACATCAAAGGCTGTGTTATTTAAATATATTCTCCTTTTTAGTTTTGTTCGTCTTTTTGCTGTATTGTGTAGAATTGTGGTTATTTGACGATCTAATAAAGTTTCACTTTAATGTTTTACTAAAACCAAAATTAACATAAAATGTTGCTTTCAAGCAGCAACAGATCAAACTAGGGCTGAACAATTAATCAAAATTTTACTGAAATCGTAATATGGTGTAATATTTGTTCAAGGTGAAATGTGTGTCAAAATACCATTTTAATTTAAAGCTCCTGTGAGGAGTTTTCTGCTGGTTATGAAACAGACTGAAATTGGTTCTGATGACTCTCTATGAGCTACAAAAGCAAACCAGACCATCAGCGACAAGATTGATTATTTCTATGGTTGTTTTTAATGTCTGAAACTGCTGGTGGGGGGGTAGGTGTCAGACGAAGCGATTAACTGCACGCTGCCTTTTTTTATATTTTCCAGGGCAAAAATTTAAAGTGAGTGATGCATATGACTGTTAATGAAAGCAGGATGAGATTATTCGTTACAAACTATCACTTAAACATTTACAGGTCAAAATCAGCAAAGAGATAAGAGGTACGGCTTTGTCCACAGGGGGCGCCAACATCAACACAAACTGAAAGTTCCTCACAGGAGCAGTAAAAACTGTGCTGAGATGTTCTGGCCTACACATCAGACAGAAGTATCAAGTATCTTTCTTTGGTACAGATCCCTGCAAAAATCACACCATAATCATTTTAGTATGCTTTGTAATAAAATTGTGAATAATGATGGAAAGATTATCGTTCACTTTAATGCCAAAAATCGTACCACATTGCAATATAAGTCAAAATAATCGCAATAAAATACTTTTTCAAAATCTTTCAGCCCTAGTTACACATTTGTCTGTTTTTATTACATCTTAGTTTGTGGTTTAACCGCAGCAGCACAGAAGACATGTAAGAAACAAAGGAAAGAGAAAGACAGACTGAAGGAATAAACGTAAGAAAGGCAGAGATGTAGAAAAACAGGAGAAGAGGTTAGGAGTATTAGGAGGCTGAGGCTGGTGGATATTGGATTGTCATGTAGCAACACTCAAACCAAAGGAGAGGGGGATGAAGAGGATGAGAAAGACACTGAATGATGGAGATGAAGTTGTCATCCACCAGCACTCCAAAGAGCACACAAAGGAAGAGGAGACGAGGGAAAGAGGGAGGCCACTGGGATGAAGGAATATGGCATATGGAGATGGATAAAGGAAGGTCGGAAAACAGATTGATTGAACACGGAGTTTGTAAGGATGGAGAGAGGCTCTTAGAGGAATGATTAGAAAAGACGAAGATAACATGGAGGAAGGATCAGAGGGCTGAAGATGGAGAGAAGAGGAGACTCAATCAGTGGAGGTGAAGATTAAAGGATAGACAGAAAGATAGATAGACACAAACAAACAGATGATCACTCTCTCTCTCTACTTTAACTTTAATTGATGCTTTAATTGCTTGTTGACACAGAATTATGTGGACGTGTCTCGGTCGGAGTAACAAATTAAACAGGAGAATCCCACAAACACATGCTGTAATTGTGGCCAATAATGAAGAGGCATGTTTCAGACGTGGTGAACATGAAAGTTATTGTGTTAATTAACAGGATTTATACAGATACACAAACAGAGGTGACACCGTTTTCAAAAGATTTTGTTTGAAATTCACGAAAGTGGTCACGAGCTCGGGCGTCAAATCATCTTGAGGGCTGTGATGTGTCTTTTACAGGCCTTTTTGAATGAACTAATGTAAACATATGATCATAAACTGAACACACTAAAAGTGACATTATAAAAATGAAGCAAAAAGATGTCAGTGATATTAGAACGTTTGGTGTATATCTTATGGAAACCTATAGGGGACGGTATTAAAATCATATGAACATAATAAAAAAGGCATTTCATAAGTTGGTGTTCACCGACCAAATTTAAATTTGAATAAAAAAAGTAGTTTTACATTTTATATGATTTTTTTTATGTTAATGTTAAGTGTCAATCAAAATCTAAACATTGAAATGCAAAATAACCAATCTAACCGAATCCAAACAAATGGAGTGCAATTTTAACAATTAGGAAGTTATAATAACAACATTTCATTTTCAAAGTGTTAACCAGCTGACAATAATGGAGTGGCGTCATCAATCACATTTACCGCATATTCACATCACTGCGCTCTTCCGGTATAAAAATGAAAATGTAATCTGTTTGACAAGAGCCCTAAAAGTACATCAAATGACAGTTTGGTAGCCTAGAAAATAGTGATTCAGCAGACAGAATCTGACGACAGATGAGTTGAGTCAGTCGGCCAGTGTCTTAGCTGTATGTCTTATGGTTGCTTGTCAATTTAAATTTCAACTTTGTTTGATTAAAAAGACAAGATGCGTTAATTAGTGAGCTTTGGGCACACGTGCGCATGATGGCTACCCTGCATTCCCTGTGTCTGTTTAGAGTGTTGGCTTTTCATGTACTCAAAAATTAACACTACGCGGAGGTAGGGGGAGTGTAGAGGCAGAGGGGATGTGACAGCAGGGACAACAATGGCAGAAAGTTCCGAAGACAAATTGAGAAAGTCCCCAATATCCACATCTGTACGATGTGTCATTGCCACTGCATAGCGACACTGTCAAAATAGCTGGCGACAGATGAGTTCCATTTAAGAAGTCGCAGGGAAACCTGTAAAAGTAAATCGTTACGTCGGTGCTCGGAGGAAAATGTCTCCCTTCTGTGCTTTAACGTTGGCTACAAGCCGCTGTTGCACGCATGTTTTTGTTCATCATCCATAGTAACCAATAGCTGCACTCGCCAACACAAGCAGAGACTACACTGCTTCCCCACTCTGGTGGACTGTTCACTGCTGGGTAAACTGATGTAAACTAACCATGGACTTACACACTACATAGATCATATGCTGTTAAAATGCAGGGGCTTTCGTCAGTGGTTCCAGAGGCTCCTGGTCACAGTGTTTTCCTCATGACTTAATAGATAGTGACTCAAGAGACATTTACTTAAATAAAAATATTTGAGATTCTAACTTTGAGTCCTATTATAATCAGTAGAAAGTGATGAAACTAGGCCTGCACGATATGAGAAAACTCTTCGATGTGCGATTATGTTGTTCAATATTTCATAAGAACAAAATACAAGTGTGCATATAAGCTATAACTTATAGTTTCTATGTCTACCTGCTGTTCAACATGTTTTCCACAATACCTGTGTTTGCAGCACGTCCCTCCTGAATCCATAATAAATTCTAAAAAGCTGTTTTTTTTAACCCCTTCACTGACACCTATTTATCTGACGGTAGCTGACAGCTAGCTTGGGCTTTATCTGATCGCATCAATAAAGTGTGAAAGCATGGCCATTATACCCAGGGCTCCATCCAACAGGAAAAATGTTTGCATGCTTAGTGAGAAAACATGGCTTGATAAGTTCAGACTTTTGCAAATGTGTTTATTGTGAACGCTAGCAGCTAAGTGAGCGAGCTATCTGTGTGAATGTCTCCCCTGACATCCGAGCAGTGAGCTGCATATTTGTGTGATAATCATTCGTCCTCTGCTGCTTATCCGTGGGACTGTGTGTTAGATGTTACGTGAACATGTTGAACGGATCAAGATATTGTGATAAACAGCATAATCTGTGAAACACCAACATGATATGGCGCTAAATATCTGATGCTGCATGATGTGTTCTTCTTTGAATTGCGTTGCTACGAAGTCTTCCTGTTTTCCAGGACACAAAGGCCGACTCGCCAGACTGGGCACGAGGTGTAAATGGTGCCTATTCAATTGTGTACATCAAGTTGCATTCAGGCGAGTTTCAGATCCAAGAGTCAAGAGTGTTTTCCGTTTGTTCCGGCAAAACATGCAGCCTCTCTCCGCTTTGACAGCACACATTTGTGTCAGGTTCTGAGAAAAACCTCCACTGAGCCACTGTTTTATGGACAAATGTGTGTTTGGCCACATGTGCCCTTCATCCCATGTGCTTTCCCCCCTGCTGGGTGAAGCTCACACACACACACACACACACACACACACACAAGAACAAAAACACACTGACGTGCATACGCTTTCTGACCAATGCACGCTCTTTCCCTGTCCATCACACACACACACACACACACACACACACACACACACACACACACACACACACACACACACACACACACACACACACACACACACACAGAGATGAATTCCCTGGAGGCCAGGCGGGGGGTCTGGCTGGGACAGAGATGGACACATGCTGGGATCAGAGCAGCAGTGTGTGATTCACCTTTCTCTTTCTCTCTTTCTTCCAATCTCCCGCTTCCTTCCTCCTCTTATCATTGACACCCGTCTTCCCCCTGTCTCCCCCCTCTCCCTGCTCTGTTTACCCCCCTGAGCCTCAGAAAAGCTGAGTGTTTCAAATGTATTCTGCACACAAACTCATCAGATGACTGTTCCTGAACCTATGGAGGCAATTAGATATTTGAGATTGAAATCTGGTGATTCCTGCTCCCTCTCGTTTAAAGAAGCGTGTTTTCCGTCTCCATCCTGCGCTCCCCTCCTTCCCTCTGTCCTTCCCTCTCGTGTAGCTCGCTGGGTACCAAACTCCTCATTACTCTAATTTAGCAGGCATGCCGCTCCCCTAATGGCCTCGGGGGCCCGAAGAATATCAAGTGCTGTTTAATTTTTTAATTCTATTCAGGCTTTACATTCGCTCCATCCCTCCACCAGCTCTTCTGTCCTTCTTTCCATCAATTCAGATTCCTTTTATTATCCCTCCACAAACAGCTACTCAGAGATGTGTTTTTTTCCGAGTGGAGGAGGGGAAGGATGTGAGTTTTAAAAGCATATCAAAGCACCATCCCTCCATTTCATGCCATCCGTTGTTCCTGGCATTCAACAAGTGTGTACATGTTTTGCTGTTTCTCATGCTCCTCTCAATGTGTGTACTTATTTAACCCTATCGCTTTCTGAATTAGACAAATCTCCATGGCGACCGAGGCAGCAGAGAGCAGGTGGAGGGCCCTTGAGGATGCATTAGGACCTTCCTGCGACGAGGGGCCGCATCTTAGCTGTAAGCTAAACTGTGCATCAGGCCCGTCTCTAAGGTGGATGCAGATATCATCGGATCAGCGCGGAACTGTCTTCAGTTCTGCATCTTAATATGAGCTGCACTGAGAGCGCTCTAACGAACAGGTAATGAGTATGCATGTGGATACTTAAATACTAAACTGTTTTCTTCTTTGGTCAGTAGTATCTGAGTAAGTCCAAGTCCCGCAGAATAAACCTGTAGAAGATGATAGGTTAGTCAACAGAGAACAAGAATGTCAGGGGGAAAGAGCACAAATCCATCACAAACACGTCTTCTGAAAAGAATAGATATAACATAGGCATTGCATTTCCATAGCAGTAAATGCTGCATTAAATCAGGCTTCTTCTCAGCAGTCTTGATAATCAGCCCCATAAACCCTCCGGAACATCAACACCTTCCACACGGTCGTCTGAAAAAGACACCTGATTGAGGTTTTCTGTCTCGTAACTGTCAGAGTCTGTTGACTGTTTCTTTTCCATTCACCGTCTTTAAACACCGCCGCATCCCGTACTGTGTTACATTTAATGTTTACTTCCTGTGCCGTCTTTCGTATATCTCTCGGTCCTTGCCTACAGTTTTTGCGTCTCTTAACCTTTATTGCATTCTCTCCGCTGTTTCATCTCTTTTCTTTTTTTCCTTCTTTCAGCAGATTGATATGATTAACGTTATACCTCCAGGTTCTTTAAGTAGAGCCATATCCCTAGCAACGGTCGATTCTTCATAGAGACAGTCTGTTAGCGAGTAATAACCATAGACTGTATAAATAATGGACGAAGTCTTAGTGACGTCACCCATTGGTTTCTGAAGAAGCATTTTGAAGCCCGAAGTGTGGCGCCGCTGGGGGTCGCCATATTGGAAATGCCAGAGCCGGCTAATCCAGAGACGTGCAAAGAGGCAGAGCGCAACCGAGCTAAAGCCTATGGCTGAGCTCTATGGGCGGGCCGCATGAATCAGCCAGCTACGGCTATGAAGCTAGGCTATATGCTCCTCAGCGTAGCTAGCGGTTATTAGCCATAGACTGTATAAATAATGAATGAGGTAGTTTAACTTTGCCAGGAGAAGATTCTGTCGGTGACTGACTGCAGGTGTTTAGTTATCAGACTAAAGAAGAATCGGACTCGCTGCTCGCTCGCCCGGTGAGAGAGCGGCGAGCCGACACGTAACGGGGAACTTAAAATAACCGCTTTGCACAACACTGCAGTCCGCTGTAATCTCTCCAGGGAAAAGCCAACAACTCCTGACTAAATTAGCTATTTATAGCAAAACAGTTTTTTGTACCAGGCTGTAAACATGTTTATTTTAGAGCTGCATTTTCTCCTGCTGTAATGTTATTTCTTGTTTTCTGGAGCCAGCCTCAAGTGGCCACTCGAGGAACTGCAGTTTTTGCACATCCGCATTGGCTTCATTTTTCAACACCGGAGGTTGCCGCTTGGTAATAACAGACCTTTGAATCTGTAATTAACCAATCAGAATCAAGTATTTAACACAGCCGTGTAATAATATTGATTAAACTTTCTGTATGTCCAAACCCTGCAGATTGTGGAGCGTCTGGTGCGCAGAAAAAATGTTTTTTTAATGCCTTCATTAATAGTAATAAATATTATTGAATAAAGCCCATCACTTTTTGTCATCTTCTGACAATGTTGATTAGCAGTACACTCCGGATAACATTTTATGGTATAAATCAATGACAACTGCTTAACATGATTTCTGCCTTGTGAACAGTATTGTGGAGCTGGCAGAGGAATGAAAAGGGGAAACCAAACCAGGAATGACCCTTTAGAGAACTATTAAAAACATTTTACAGTTTAGAAAGGGTTTATATTTAACCAGAATTAATTCATATTCACCCTACTAATCAAGAACTAGACACCTTTGTGCAACAGATGAATCGAGACATCATTAAAGCCTTTACTTACATACAGCGAAACATTTCATATAAAAACTGCAGCTTAAGTCTACATGATGAAATGTTTGTTGTACATTTTTGTCTTTTCAACCCTTCTTCTCGATTCATACATCCCCCCATCCTCTCCTCATCTCTCCTTTCTCCCTTAGTCTCCTCTCAGCTTTGTCCTCTCCCCCACTCTGTCCACCCTTGTTATACTGCCTTATAAACCCTCCTTATTCTTCTCTTCATCCCCCCCCCATCCACTGTTGTATTCAGGCTCATCAAATTAGATTTCAGGGTGAGAGCATCTCAGTTTTCTTCAGAAACAGATGATTGAATTGAGTAGCCTGAAAGCAGAAGGCTTCAGAATGAAGATGGGGGGTTGATTTTAAAAGGCTGCAAGAAGATAAATGGACTCAAATGAATATATAGACTGCAGAGTTACACATGTTTACAATAGCTAATTACAGGATCCCTAAAGAAAAAGGAGTGAGCTATGAAAGGAGACAGACGTATGCATGTTAAGTTTTGTGCAAACTGAGACAGAACTCTTTCCTGAAACCTCGAGAGAAACTTCCACCAAGCAGCAAGCGGGAACGATCAAGTTTCTTGACGTCCTTCTTGTTCGCTGTAGATTTAAAAGAAGACAGAAGAAATTACCAAACCACTACTTCTTGTGTTAAAAGGAATAAATCATCAAATGCAAGCTTTTTTTTAACATAATGGGTAGCCTATTAAAATATAATTAGGCAGCATTATAGCATAATAGAAAGACAAATATGGTTGCAGGGCAAGACATTTGCAAGAGTGTGATAATGCATTCTAATGGACATGCAACAGTTAGCAGCCAGCTGCATCATTTCTGATCAGGTCCATTAATAAGACTTCATAATGTCCCCACGGACTCCCAAGACCTGTTTCTCATGTGTGTGATTGTGCATAAATGAATGACTAATTTTGATTGTTTGTATAATTTTGCCTCCGCAGGTCACATAACCCTGCTCCTTCCCAAGTGAGAGAGAGAGAGAGAGAGAGAGAGAGAGAGAGAGAGAGAGCTACTTGAAGAAAATACAAATATGATGTACCCATAATCCACTAGTGGCACAAGGGAATTGTGATGTTGGAAGCTATGGGGGGCTGGACTGTTTATATGTTTGTTATGTTTCCATCAGGTGCTAAGGAATTATTATAATTATAATAATAAAACATTTTATTTATATAGCGCTTTTCATGATACGCAAAGGCATTCAACAACCAAAGAAACAAAATAAGAACAGAAGAAACTCAATAAGAGGACAATAAACAATTAAAACAAACTACAGTAAAACAAGATTCACTCGTGCCGGCGATCAGGGTTGGGAGGGGTACTTTAAAAATGTAATCCGATACAGTTACTAATTACCTGTTAAAAAATGTAATCAGTAACGTAATCCAAGTAGTAACGTAACTGATTACTTTCAGTTCCTTTTGGATTATTACGATACTAAATCTGCAGATAAAGCCAAGGGAAAAGACATTTTACATAGTTACGTGCGAATGCCCGTTTAAATTAATAGTGGTAATTATGAACACACGTAAATGTACTTTGTTAAGTATGCAATTCAAACTACTTCACACTAACTTCAAGTAAACTGCCATAAACTTATTCCAGTCTTGAGCTTACGTTTTTACCCTCACCATCCTGGCCGCGGCCGTCACCAGAGTCACAAACTACTTGGCTAATGATTCTTTAATGTCGAGTCCTTGGATCATGAGAAAATTTCACAGCCGGAATGCATTGTGCTGCGATGTTGTTCCTGGCAACTTTGAGGAGCGGTGTTGTTGTTGTGTGTCGTGAAGTGTTGTAAGGTGTGCGCACAGGTGCATGATATATCAGAGATGGTCAGAGTATCTTTTTAGAAAGGAGACGCCAGATGTCTTTGGTATTATATCGTCTTCATTTAAAAATGTAATATATTTTAGTAACCCCCATTTTTAATACATGTAACTGTAATCTAATTACCCCTTTTTTAAATGTAACTGTAACGGAATATAGTTGCCTTTTTAATTACGTAACGCCGTTACTTGTATTCCGTTACTCCCCAAGCCTGCCGGCGATAGTATTGAAGTGTTTGTTACTAAATGTACATGTGCAAGTTATGAATGAACAAAACAAATGCAAATACAAATAGTACACAACAACCACCACAAACAATGGAAATCTAAATGGCAAATGGACTGTAGTGCTGAAGTGCTTTTACACCACATGTCACATTGACCCTTTCACACACACATCCACACTCTGATGGCAGAGGCTGCTATGCAAAGTGCCAATCTCCAATAAGGGTCTAAGCATTTACGCACACACGGACACACACCAATGGTTATGCCGTCTGGAGCAATTTGGGGTTCAGTGTAGGGATGCACGATATTGGATTTTTTGCCAATATCCGATATGCCGATATTTTACAACTCATTTAGCCGATTTAGCCGATTCCCGCACACCTAATTGCAGAGATTATCAACTCTCTTCTGTATTGGAATTAGCGTACAGTATAATGGTGATACTCTTATCACATTTGTTACAACAGTCAGGGTGACAGGTCTTGAGATGGTTAATCAAGTTTGTAGTGTTGAAAGACTTTGCCTTGGCTCCTCCTCGCATCACCGAAGCTGAGCAGTCATTGCAAATAGCAGTTTTGCCATCTATTTCGGACACTTTGAAAAAATTCCCCACCACGGACGTGACGTCATCACGCTGCGCCACGCAGGTCTTCTTCGCGCCGGGGACATTGTGCTGAGGTCGGGCATTTAATCAAGTATGCAGCAGCCCATTATTTTTCTCGGTTAATTATATCGGCGGATATCGGCGTGTTGGCCGATATCTGATAGTTCATTTTTAAGCCAATATCAGCCGATATCGATGACGTGCCGATAATATCGTGCATCCCTAGTTCAGTGTCTTGCCCGAGGACATCTGGGATTGAACCTCAAACCAATCAATTGAAAAATGACCGACTCTACCACTGAGCCACAACCGCCACAAAAAGCATCTATGGAGCCAAAAGGACTGCAGCGCTGACTTGAGTTGAATAACGTTATGCCAAAGCAGATTCATCTGTCATTGCAATGAAAACAGCAACACACAACTGCTAGCTAGCTGTAGCTAACATTAGCCCAAGGCACACAGCATATAACAGAAGAAGCTAACTTTCAGCTGAAGATGCTCATTTAGACAGTCCTCTCCTTCATTTTCCTCATTGTCCTCCATGTTTGACATCACAACGTCTCCACCATGTTAGCATTTAGCATCCTCATTGCTGGAACCAGCAGTTTGGCATCATCCAATTTATCTCCCTTTTAATGTATAACACAAGTAAAGTGGTCAATAAACCGAATGGATTCAACACTTGTAGTAGATGTTTGACTAGAAACTGTTAAGAGTAATGTATGTCTATGTTGCCCAACACATTCAAACAGACGTGCAACGAACAAGCAGCAAAGGTCAAAGGTCATCATCACTCACATCACAAGAACATCATTACATGAATAAATCAGCCTGATTCCATGATTCTATTTAGTTTTATATATATATAAGATACATCAACATCTCAATATTTCAGTTTTTATTCCATAAACATTTCCGTTACAAAACAACGGGGGGGGGGCAACGTTTTCATAACCCCAGTTTCAGGTTTTACATGTAAAAAAAGAAACAGGGGGAAAAAAGCCTGTAGATGAAGAAAAGTTGAACACAATCAAACAAAAAGAGGCAGCATTAGCACCCTACTGTTGACAAAGAATTGGCCCTCAATTTAAGAAAGAGCCGGACGGAGCAGTGTGAAAAACACTTTTTCAAATTAGTGCCCAGGGTGTCTCACACTTTTCATGTCACTCACCAGAAAATAGAAACATATTGGCAGCAACACGCCTGGAGAGGGTCTTTATTTTGTGTTTGTACAAAAGGGTCGACATTCAGCCAGGACGATTTTAGATCTACAGCTTACAGTAGAGACCGAAGCTTTACATGCATTTACTGTATGTTGAGTGTTGCTTTCCGACAATAAAATTATAGTTATTCAATATGAGCTTCATCTGACAACCTCAAATACACAGCTGTAAATTAAACATCAGTGTTCATCTTAAAGATCGCTGCCAAAGCTTTGAACTATAACATTCTTCTTATCTGTTTACTTCCTATTCCTCATTATAAAACAAGTAAAATGTTTTGTTTTTATTGAAACGCTACTCTCCAAATTCACTGAAAGGTCTATTCTTAGTGACTTTGCACTGGAGGTTTTAGGGTGTTTATTTTATTTTCTTCTTAAGTGAGCACAGAGAAACCTTTCTCCATCAGCAGCTGAATTTGAAAACGGTCTACAAGTGTCCAAACTCTGCATATACATCATTCTGCATATTAAAGATCAAACACCACAGTTTAGTACCAATAACTCGTGACTGAGTTTGGAGCACTTTAAGTGACCAAATGAGGACAGGAAATCCATCTGATTGTCAACAGGTGTCTGCCAGAATGACGTTCTATTGTTAAAGCAACCCTGCAGCTGCCGCTTCTAATACTGAATTGATAAGTGAAGTTTGATATAAACTCCATGTTTTAGAAAATAGACCCTTTTACACTGCCACTTTAAGGCTGACTGGTGGGGCGAAGGCGCTCAGACTCTGAGCCGGCATCGGAGGTAGTAACAGAAGCGTAACAGAGGCGAAGCGGTGTGAGCCAGCAGGGCAGAACAGTGCTGTGTGTGTATGTGAAGCACACGCTGTATGTTTACACCTCGCACGTGTTTTGCCTCTACAGCACCGGAACCCTGTAACAAACACACACTTGGGGTGGCTTTTTGCTGGCGTTGCTTGGTCCGATATAAAATGGCAAAGGCGGCATAACAGCGGAGCTTCATTACGGGCCTGTAATTATTATTAAGTATCAGACATGTTTAGTACCCTGTGTCATGCAGAAGATTCATCAGTGTAAACTAGGGATAGACCGATTATCGGCCGGGCCGATATTTGGCATTTTAACGCATATCGGCGTCGGCCTATTTTTTTTTATCCGACGGCCGATAAGAGATCAATTTAAAACTGATATATATCGGATATTTTGGCTCGGATGCATATGCTTAAAGGCATTTAAACAAAGTTAAGTGTTGGAGTTTGTATTATTCAAAATTTTGACGCCAATATTTTCACTTTTACTGCAAATGAATATCGGCTTCAAATATCGGTTATCGGCCTCCTTGACTACTAATAAGCGGTATCGGTATCGGCCCTGAAAAAACCATATCGGTCTATCTCTAGTGTAAACTAGGGATGAGTATTTCAAGTAATCTCAATATTCAAGTAATCTAATTACCTCATGAACGAGTCATCGAGTACTCGCAAATTATACATTTTTTACCTTTAAAAAAAAAACACGTCGGACACGGACGTCCCGGCCCGGAAATAGTAGGATATATGCCTGTAAGAGAACATTACTATCTAAAACTTTCACATTAATGATAATAAGGCCAAGAATGGAAAGCAAGAGCAATTTCAAATGCATAAAAACAACTTAAACGGGCCCTTCAATTAACATTGTTACATCCCGTTGTCAAAAGTCTCAGTCAAGTAACTCATTTTTCCACTCTCGTAGCTGTTGTCCGGCGTGATGGTGGCTTGTACTCCGGCTCAACAAACGGCATTAGCTCACGGAAGCCTTCTCCTTCCACAACACTTAATGGGAGCATATCTCCACTCACCATGTTCATTATTATCATCAGGATAATCTTCTCCGCTCTGGTATCATCACAACAACGTGTGCTAACAGGGCTAGTAAATGATGTGATGCGAGACTGTCTGTCTCTCTCCGCTGGCGTCTCCGTGTGCTTTAAGTGCATGTGGTTAAGCATCCAACTAGTATTTCTATGCAGCGCGTTATCGTCGTCTTTTTTTGTCAAAGTACTTCCAGGCATCACTTTTCCTGGACACGGCTGACACGGTGCACGTAACTGAGTTAAACTACTTCAGCCAAAAACATGCGCAGGTGCGCGGGTAGTGTAACGTTACTCGAATAATGGCGTAAACGAGTACTCGTCCCCATCCCTAGTGTAAACAATCAACAATGGTGAAAATCTTAAATGAGTGAGATATCTTTACCATGAAAGGAACACACATCAGATCAATCGATCCATAAATGCTATGTGTGAGCAGAGCTTCTTTAATGTAATAAATTGACTCTCCCATACTCTACCTGTGAGCAACACGTGTGGAAAAACCTGAGAGAAATCAGTGAAGCACAAATCACATGAATGTAGTTATTTTTAGATGATTTGATTGTGGTGTTTGCTAACAGTGGATATGAATCATCCACTCCCTGCACAGATAATGATCTGATGGTGGGGAGCAACAAGCATTCTAAGCAGAAAAAAAACAATACAGCTCAAAAATCCTCTTTGTTTCAAAAAATGGGCACAAATGAGTTTTTACAGTTAAAGCAATGTGGAAAATGTCAAACCCTGCTATTATATCTGCTGTCAATGCAGAAAATGTACGGAATAGAGCAGCAGGGAGACGGAGGGAGAGAGCAAAGGAACCAGAAAGGAGTCTTTAAAAGGAAGAAAGAAGGACAAGTGAGAAGAAGGAACACTGAAGGAAATAAAAGCAGAGATTAATAACACAATAACATACGAGCAAAGGCTGGAAGGTGTGTTGTGTATGCCTAGCCTTCATCGCTACACGCCTAATGTGCTTGCCTTCAAGCCTACTCGCTTTTTTTCAACAAGAAGACACATGTTTTTCTCCTGTATGCCAATCACTACAGCAACAACATGGCAGTTGCCAAACAGCCTTTCAGTCTCTTGGCGTGTGAGTGTGTGTGTGTCAACTGGATTCCCTTCAACCTTCACTTCTCTGCCCATCCTGTCAATGCAAACACACATCTCAGGCATGAGCTAAAACACTAAATGTGCGTGTTCCTGCCCCGTGTAGAAGCTCATCGATCGGACTATTTCCTCTTTAACCTACATACCTTCTAATCTCTCTCCTGCTGGAACTCATTTCCTCTTAATTCTTATCCCTTATCCCGACGGTTTCCTGTAGTGACCTTTCATTTCATATCCTGCCTCATGAATCGAAGGCATTAACTCACACACACAAACAGGTGCACACACCCATAAATTAACACCCCAACAACGCATATGGGCGGGGATGTCTTTGACTTTAAAATGTGACCAGATCACCTAAAGATCATCTGTAGTAATCTCCTGATATGAATGAATAAAACAACAGGAACTGGATGCTTGTGTAGAGGCTGAACAACTGGATGACGACTTGCTGAGCGTCACCGAGTTCAAAGATTCACGTTGACCTGATGAGAACATTAGTTGGATACACCGGCTGTCATTCGCCTGTGTGTCTGTAGTCTTTTCCAGCCTTAATATTAACTAGGGCTACAGAACAAGGCTTCATAATGTTCAAGAGGTGTAAGGGCGCAGAGAAAGCACTCTGCACAGCTTGTCAAATTACCTTCCTAATGGCCAGCTTGTCAGGCTTCCTCGTCTCCGTGGAGAAAGAAAGGACAAGTGGGGGGAGCGATCCTTTCTCTTCCTTGTCACAGCAAAATCACTCATTCGTCTCTTTGTGCGGTACACTCGCGCTCCTTTCTTTTAAGTCCTGCTTCTCAAGTGCATCCCGCTTGTATTCAAATGGAGGTAATGATTCGGTAGTATGAGAGTAGAACGTGGAGAGAGGCCAGCCGTATTGTTGGCCTGTCAATCGTTTGTCTGCGCTCTGTCAGAGTTGCCTCACCTAGCTTTAAAAAGGCTTTTTCCATTAAGTCTAGTTAACCATCATTCACCTGAGTCATCAACAGGAGGTCAGAGATCACATTAATTGTTTCTGCTTAATTGCAAGATTACAGCTACAGACTTGTTACGGTCTTTTCAGATCTTACTCTGCATACATAGTGCCTCTATTCAGCTCTAATTCACAATTCTACATCAGATCCATTTCCATCCATTTCTTTTCTATGGAGCTTCAGCCAAACAATTAAGAATTGTAAACAGGATATTTCCCTGTTGACAATTCAGCAGGCAGGGCCCTATGGTTTCCCACAGCATGATGCGATGGCTTAAGTAGTGCCCTATTTAAAGCATCTATAGGGCACTGCTACGAGGGCTGTTAGGGCAAGAAAGGGCAGGCAGCATAAGGGTTATTTTTAGTCTCTTAATTAATCATAGGTGTGGTTTTTGTGTTACATGAATCCCTTTCCCTTTGACAGCCAAGTGTGCCTGCTCTGTATATAGTGGATCTGCCACAACTCCACAGACGTGAAAATACACAGACAAACCACCTTTTTTTGATCTCTCTGATATTGTAAAATCATATATGATTTTGTATTGTTTTTCATTAAGTAGACTAGTAGGAAAAAAGTGTAAACAAAGCAAAACCTGTTTCAGTGTCAGTTTTTTTGTTGTTGTTTTTTAGGAGGTCTTCCATATCAAAAGCAAGGGTCCGAGGACAGTGCTGTATACATTTTTAAAAACCTCTGACACATTTTGTCAGAGTCGGTATGAAATTGACTTAACTTGATGCATTGATCTTTTACAGCCTATTTAGAGTAGTGCCGATCTCGGAACCCATCGGCTACAGTCCGACGACGATATAGCCTCTGGGAGCAACGGTGAACATGTCAGGCAGGTCTGGTTTAGTCAGCGTTTAGCGATAAAGACCTCCTTTTCCGTGCGCTGCATTGTCTACAGTCCAGCAACTTAAGAAGCGACCGATCAAAAGTGAAGCGGATTTCGCTCCACCAAAAAAATCAGCAAAACAAACGGCGTCATTTCATGGTTCATTAAATCCCCCTGGAGGATTACACAGACGCTTCACTCTGGCTAACTACTGCAGTATGAACCCGGAAAATAAACTGTTTTGCTTGTGATTTACTTTAATTAATGGGTCTTGCCTTTGCTGAATTAACAACATCATGATGCAGATTTTTAAAAAGTAAAAATGAAGCTTTGTCAGGTCTGTCCTCAAGAGAAGAAAACTACTTTTAAAATGCTTGTTTGTTAAACGGAAGTCGGATCCATCATTTCTGATGCATTCAAGGAAGCCAAAACACTGAATGGCTTTCGTGACACAGCGTAAGGCAAATTTGTGTCAAGCTAAATTTTTGATCTAGAACGGATTGTTGCTGAATTCGCTGCAGATGTCTGTTTATAGAGATTAATGAGACACCAAATTATTGTCAGAGCCGGGATGCCATTACGGCGGATTACAATCCGCCTGCTTTTGCTCTCCACACGGACTGTTCTTCCTGCATACGCCTCAAAACTTTCTGTCCTGCTAAAAGCCGGTCGCATGCCTACAGATGCCTACATTTTTATGTAGAGTCTGTAAATAGACATATTCCTTGCAGACAGTGAACTTAAAGATATAACCTATGCAACATTCCCACAGTGAAATGTCCAAAATGACTAAACCCATATTATATATTGAGATGGGTTAAGCACCTACAGCACCCCAAAAGTTTCCAACAATGTTCAAACCTGTAATTCTACGCAGGGAAACTCAGTGTTTTGTTTGGTTGCTTGTAGGGCTGGGCGATATAGCCAAAGTCCTATATCACGATATATCATGTTTTCTGGTAATTTAACATATAATTAGTCTATATGAAATAACCACGTAGTAAAGCCTATTTTTGGATAATCCTGTGTAAATTAAATATTTGACAAATAAAAAGTTCTGAGTTTCTGTTTTCACTTGGGCTGAGCTTGAGTCCTTTTCTGGACTGGATTGCAAGGATTAGGACGTAAAGCATTGTCAAAATGACACCAGCTGCTGGTTTTGTGACATCATGGTAGAGACAATATAGAAAAACACATACGATAGACATTTGAATTTTGTTTTAAAGCCCCTGTGAGGAGTTATTCGATGGTTATGAAACAGACTGAAATTAATTCTGATTACTCTGCGTGGCCTACAAAATCAAACCAGACCATCAGCGACAAGATTGATTATTTCTACATAGTTATTTTTAATACCTGCTGGCAGGGGGTAGGGGTCAGACGAAGCGATTAACTGCACGCTGCATTTGTTTACATTTTCCAGGGGAAAAAATGCAAAGAAAGAAAGAAAAGAAAGTAGGATGATATTTTTTGTTAAAAAAACGCCACTTAAGCAGGACAAAATCAACAAAAATCACGGGGGGCACCAAAATCAAAACAAACCGAAAGTTCCTCACAGGAGCTGTAACAATATATATCGTTATATTGGCCAGCTCTTCCGTGTAAACTCAAAAAACCCAAGAGGATGGACAGGTAAGCGCCCGTTTGGCTCACAAAGAAGCCAGCTAATCCTCCGATCCTACACTTCACAACGCCTTAAAAGCATGTTTTGTAATTAATTTGATTCAGAAATGTGAAAAGTACATTAAGTATGTTTTGATGCTTATACTTAGTTTTTACTTTTTCTACAAGGGGCATCAAATGCATCAAAAATTGACAGGTCCGGATTAATGTGCATCTTTTTTAACCTTTTTTCTCCTTTGGTACATTGTGTGTTTACAGGAAGCTGCAGGCCGAACAATCAGACCTCTAATTTTAGAGTACGTCTATATTTTGAAACATTGTTTAAAAGGGATTTAATGTACGGTACCCATGACCCAAAAAACTTAAAATCACCTAAAAACTTTTTTATGACTCATTCCTTTTTAAAACCACAATAATCATCCCTCGACCCATCCAGATGAGCCAAAACAAAGCAGAGAGGTACTTTTGTTCCCAGAGTCAAAAGTCCAGCTCCTCATAATTTTCTATTTCTTTAATGATTCACATCCTCAGCAAGCAGGCGCGCACACGTGCGCACACACCCACACACACACACACTAACACACACACACATAAAGAGGTATGTTTTTGCCATGAAGAGAAACCATTTGCTCATTTTGATGGAGGCCTAAAAGAGAGGTTGAGCTGTCTAAGTGGATTTTTCATTACTAAATGTAATAGGGCAAAGAAAATTACAGCTGCTGCAGCAGGAGGGGTATTAGGACTGCTCATGTACTTTTTACATTGATATTTGTAATGACCAAAGAGGTACAGTGCAGCTGTATATGAGCATTAGAGAAATTAGCACAGTGCTCTCTCCCCCGTGTGTGCGTTCGGTCCCTCCTGCCTCAGCCTCCTCCACCCGCCTGCTATCTGCAATTTGGAAAGGTACATCCAAACTCACAGTGGAATGAAAAAGCATATTTTTCTCCTCCTGCTGCCGCCCCAGACTGAGACTGAAGTGGAGGCCTAACATGGAGGAAATAATATTGCAAATGGAAAGCTATTAGGGCAGTCAAGCACTTTCTCATACGGCTTCTGAAATATGTAATTTATGATGTGCTGCTGCATGACAAACTTTTAAAGACTGAAAAATTGTAATTTCCTCACAAGACTGTGCGCTCCAGCCTTTCAATGAACCCCAGACCCTCCATGCACACATAATACATTTATGAGGAAATGATGAAGGTCATAAGCTTCATTTGAGATCTCTGAGAAAAGAATTCCTGCTGTTAATGACTAGTTTGTGTCCTCTACGCCGCATTTGTTCCTTGGCTACTTCCGTCCTAATTTAATGCCAGGAACTAAAAGGTTGTATTTATATATCAGTTGTGGAAGAATTATGCCGATCCTTCATTCAAATCTTTCAAAAGTACTACAGAAAAAGTGAAGCATTAGCAACATTTTACTATTATCTGTTATATACTATTATACTGTTGTCTGCGAAATATACATAACATATCCAAAATTAAAGACAGTAACTATGCAAAGCAAATTTAATTTAATACCTAATATTTTAACCTGCAATTAAATGTAACATAATGTACAGCTGATTTGAACTGCTTTATATACTGTTCCATCTCAATCTCAATCTCATAATTACAAAATAATCAAACTGTATTAGGACATAATTTTATTGTCAATAAACTACGCAAAGCTAACAGCAACTAAAGCTGTAAAATAAATGTAGATATTAAAATTAAATGAAAAAAATGTATCTCTGAAACAGTGAAGTTGGAGTACAAACCAGCAAATATGCACATGCTCCAAAAATGTAATGTAAACAGTACTTAGCCTTACATTAATTTACAGTAGGCCTATATAGTCATGTAATAGAATTATTTATGTTGTTACAATCTTTAACTTTATCTGATATGTATTTGTTTATTAATCCTTAAAATTAAAGGATGATAAAATCCAAAGCCTCAAGGTCCATTTAGCAGCTATTCTTGAGTGTATGATCACATGACCTTCACCGGCAGATGAGTTTGTCGAGTTTTTATAGGAAGTCTGAGTACTTCTCGACCATGAAGGTTTAAGTGGGTTTAAGAAGGTTTGACTTAAGGGGCTAGGTTGTTTATACTGGGGCCTTGTGATTTTTTAATACAAAAAACAAATTAATATTTGTACAGAAAAAAATTGATGGAAAAACTCCTGGGTATAAAATTGAAGTGCCCTACTAAATATACAACTAAAGCACAATTAATTCTGGACCTTAATATTGAACAAAACAACAGCCACGAACAATTGAAATCCAAATCACAGTCACCACAAAAAGCGTGGATTTATTCCAGCCGTGAGAAAAAAATGATCTAAAAAAACAGATCCATCTTACATCTGTGGAAACAGCAACGCACAACTCCTGCTAGCTAGCTAACTGCCTGCCAGCTGTGGCTAACTTTCGCTCGAGGCACACAGCACATGACAAAAGTAGCTTACTTTCTGCTCACAAAGATAACTTACTGTATGAATGCAGCTCGTTCACACAGTCCTCTTCTTTTTACTCTTCCTCCTCCAAATGATCCTCCAACTCAACTCCAACCGATCCTTGTAGTAACTCCCAGACTACGAACTGCCAGAATAACTTATGTTTACAATGTTCCACACAGTCACGCGATAGAACCAACCAATCAAATCAAGCCGCAAAATTCAACGGTAATCCGCACAGGCGTCACGACGTCATTACATAAATTAGAAATTAGATTATATTTAGTTTAAATATAAAGCAGACCGATGTCTCCATATGTAAAGGACTGCCGTTCTTATTCCATATTTTTTAATCACCAAATAACTGAGGGGGCGGGGGCTTAAGGGAAGGCTCAGACTTGTTCAGGGTGGGCTTAAAATACCAGTTGTAGTAAATAAACTTACATTTAGGAACTGTCATGTTTATAACGCTACTCACCACCTGTCTGAATGAAATACATACAGTACCTGTAGTGAATGAAGAGAAGGTTGACTATAGCATCACTTCCACTAACACAGCTCTCCCCTTGTTTCATTTACTCCATCACCCAATATTTATTCCACTTGAGTCTCCCTATGGGTTGCTTCTCCCCCTCCCCTTCAATTTTATCCAGCCTCATTAGCACATAACAGCCTATCCACATGCATAGCAGGGCCCTGATTTAGATGGTCAACCTGATTAGTCCTTAATGATGCGAGACAAGCTACCTGAATGGAAGTGCACACAGTGGCATAAGACAATAACATATATATGCGTGGCCCCCTGCACAAACACACAAATATAAGCACACGTACATACTAACATACATTCCCTGTGGTACCTTTGTTAGCTCGTGTTTTTCTCATTTACAAACTAAAGACATTGAAATATGAGAGACTGCCACCTAATTATACTGTATGATGGCAGCGGAGACACATTCATTTGTGTAGTACAAATTGTTGAGATGTTTCATCTTGCAGGAGATTTAAGATACTGCGAGGCTTCTTTTAATTACAATCAGTCCTTAACCAGTGCATATCCCAGAGGTGTGTTTAATAAAATCATTACAAAACACATGAAGTCTAATTTGTCTGCTTTTTAATCTAATCTTGAGGATTACAACACTCATTTGACAAGGACAAATAGAGAGGTAAAATTAACAGCAAAGTCTTTCTCCACACGTTTATTAGTCAAAGAAAATTATAACACCCTCAGAACAATTAGATTAGTATTTACAGTAAATACAGGCAACGTATTTCACTTGTGTTATATGTATTTATCAAACACAAAACGTAGATGAGGACCTATAATAGGCAGAAATAATCAAAGCTCATGGCCTCTCCTTTATCTTCCTCGCCTCTCGTTCTCCTCTGGGGGAGTTTATTAAAGACCCACGATGCCCTTGGATATTTAATCATTTTTCAGTCAGAAGTAATGGATGTACTGAATAAATGCAAAGGCGGCCAATTCATTACAACAATCAGAATATAATTTCTTTCCCCTGCCCCACATTTCCCGCCCTCATCTCACATGCTTCACTCTTCTCTTCTTGTAGTTTTAAATTTCACAGTTCAGGATGCTTAAATCTCTGTTGTTTGAACCAATGTGTTAATTATCAGTGTGCAGCACAGATACATTACTTATCCGTCTACTTTGGGAGTCGACGCAGTTCAGGCTGAAAATAGCTCCCTAAATAGATGAATGGTTTCCTCTAATGACAAATGACAGGATGTCACATTCACATGTAGCAGATGGGATACATTTCAACTCACTGCCTGCTGATCAGACAATTCACACATTCTGCTCGCCGAATCTGAAGCAGGTTGATGAGAACTCCTAAAAATGTGGGGAAAAAATATACAAGGCAATGCTGATGTGAAAAGTTATATTTGTGTCAGTTTCATGGCAATTTCTCATCTTTACTTAAGGCCAATATATTTCTCCGCCGCCTGTAATTTCCTCATTATCGCCCACTTCCCCTCCACCTCTCCTCTGTGTTTATTTTCTCTTTTCTCTCGCCCTCTGCTCCAGCTCCCGCAGCACATATTCATTCACGGGGTCTGCCTTTGTCACCACAGCTTTCCTGCCCTCTGCTTCAACCCTGATGGTCATAACACAGCACATGTCCACCAGCTCCTCCTGACATCGCCTCATCCCGGCGTCCAGCTCCCCTCTCCGGGCCGGGTCTCGCTTCAAAACGGCCTTTTCCGCCACAGAGAAGCCCAGCAGTCCGGTCAAAACCTCATCAGACAGCTCTATGTCCAAGTAACCTGTTCCGTCTGATATCGTAGCGCAGACACGCCAGAGACCGCTGCTGCTGCTCATTTTCCCCAACAGAGTCACGATGAAAGCTTTGACACGGATTTCTGTGGTTTGGTGGTGTTGTTTCTCGTCCAGCAGGCACAAATATGTAAAAGGTGGAGAGGTCAGAGTGAGAGCAGAGACTGAGCTATCACTCTGTGCTGGTTTATTAGCAGAAAGTCTTTCAGTTTCTGCTGTGCTTGAGGTGCAACTTTGGCCCTGAGGTGTTACACTTCTCTCTCTGTCTCTACTAGGTCCTTGCTGAACAGGTAGCAGATCTGGCGCTCTTGTCCTCACAGGTTCTACCTCTTCCAGAAAGCAGTCCATATCTACATCCATGAAATCATGCTCATCATTACTAACAATTTCTGATTCATGCAATGGCTTTGCAGCTGCTGTGGAAGAAACCTGCCCTGCAGCTCCTCCAGTACAGCCTTGACGGTCTCTATTCTGCAAGGTCAGTCTGGAGTTATTAGAACCAAGCCCCGACCCAGAGGCGTTCAAAGTGTGTGTCTGAAGCTGAGCAGTTTGTGGTTTAATCCCTGTGTCACGATTTCCTGTGCCCCTGTGACTGCTGCTACTAACATCTGTGCTTTGTTGAATAATCACACCGTCCAACTCGTCCAGGGGAAGATCGTCAAAGTCTTCATCTGGGAAGTCTTCGTCTGTCATGTCGTGATCTGGGATCTCTTGTGGAATCGAGCGTTCGGAAGGTAAGAGGTCAAAAAGGTCAGAATCCTCGTGTTGGTTACCGTGGGGATGACCTTGGATGGAACCACCCCTACTACTCTGGATCGAACCACTTCTGTGAGATCGGGCGGAGGCTTGACTTCTGCAAAAAAACAAAACAATGTTAGGCTAAGTTATTATAGCTTTAAAACAGCAACAAGTATAACAGGGGTCAACATTAAACATCAAAAGTTACTCTGTGGCCACCAAATGTACATGTATGTGGTCCCTTTTGGCCTTCGGTTCTTTTCCGTACTGCATGCACCAACTGGACACCACATCCTCTTGTTTTGTGTTATTTTAGTTTCCTTTGTGCTTTCATAACTGAAAAATCAAAAACACCATTTTCTGCACCATTGATAAGCCCCTGCTAGAGCTAGAGCTGACCCTGACACTTATTAATTCAATTTGCAGATTTTACACATATTTTGCCTCATATTTTCTGAAAGGAACCTTATCAGTAAAAAATTAAAACAAATGTGTATTTAATGTTTTATTGTAGAAATGACTGACGAAGTCACAATGCATGGAAGGACGACTGGCTTAAGGGACTGTGTGCGAAAGCATGCGTTCTTGTTGATGTCTATTCATTTATTGAGGTTCCACAGTTGAAGATATAGTCTCTAGAGATGTTTCGGTCCTGAACGATTCATTCAAAAAGAACTAATCGGTTTAGTGAACGGAATGATTCGTTCAATTCCATGCATTGATTTGTTCCTGCCGTTCACTCTGCTCTGCTCGCAGCTTCCCAATCCCTTCCTTCTTTCTTTTAGAAAACTAAACTGATTGTGGTGGTTAGGAGAACTACGGAACATATCACTTGACTGAATGTGTCACTCTCTCAGTCACTCGTCCACTGAACGAGAATGGTCCTTGTGAACGATACGACCCAATGATGGACGAAAGTGGGGCGGAAGACCGACCGACCGACGCTTTCCTTTTTAGACCGTTTGCCTTCAGCTGAGCGGCAAATTTGAATTTTCACTTTTTGTTGAAGTTGTATCTGTAGTCATCGATCTTTTCTTTGTTTGTTCAGCCATAGTAGATTACTGTTTACTCGCAACACTTACAGGGACCGGAAAAGCAGCCGCTTAACTCAGCCTACCCTCTCTGGCAGACTAACCACTGCTGGGTGATGGAAACGCGTCACTAACTTGGCGCCGCTTGTGATTTTTTCCGCGAATGACGCCACAGACACCCAGTCGTTCATAATACTATATACTGCAAATGCAAAGGCTTTCATCAGTGGGCCATAGGCTCAATCACCATTGTGTTACCTCATTCTGCCATAGATAGTGACTTAACAGACATTTATTTACATGAAAATCTTCCAGATTATATCTTTAAGGACGGCTGTTATAAGTTAAATTGTATATTTGGAAAACCAAAATGTGTTTGCTGCCAAATAAGGGGCCTCTTTGCCTTTATATCATAATAAGTAACCTGCCTTCATCCATCAAATCAAAACCATCAAATTATGCAGCATTATGTTCTCATTTGTTTCTGACTGTGAAGGAAATTGGAGGTCAGTCTACTCTAATTTTAATCATATATTTCTTACATATGTTTCTATTTTTGTATGTTTTTCTTCATTCAGCCAGTCTAAAAGTGTCTTCAGTCGGTATCTGTTCGAATGCACTGTTGTTATCATAATTAACCTCCCTCATCAAATCTGCAGGTTGTCTCAGGCTGCAATTAAAAAACATGATAGAAGGAGAAGATAAAGAGAGGGACACCAACCATCACAAAGACATTATATAAACTAAGTGTGTCTGTAGGCTGCAGAATGAAAGTTATGATTGATTGCTGAATTCTGAAGATGAACACGCTGAAATTCAAAATGTCAAAGTTTATTTGCCTGACGGTAAAAACTGAGGAGTTCCAGCATCAAAATGTCAAACCATCACTTTGTTAACACCTACCTGGATGAGGCTGCGGAGACGTAGCTTCTGACAGAGGAGCTTCTCGAGGACTGAGTGGAGGTCTCACTCAGGGTCCCGTAGCCACTGTCTCTAACAGGCCGAGCCGGGACCCTCTCTACCACCTCCTGGGCCTCCAGACTGGCCAACAACTCTGCATCATCCATCTCCAGGTCCTCCACTTCCTGGTTACCTGAAGAGAAAATAAAAACATCACGGTTAGGGTAAATCTGATACATGATCTGTCAATCAAGATACACAAGGTCCCATGAAAACACCTTGTTGTGGTGCTGGTGGAGCCTCCTCCTGCTGCTGCTGCTCCTCCTCAGGAAGTCCCAGTGTCCGACACAGCATCCGGCCCTGTCAGAGACGTATCAAAGTACATTAGTGGCGGGTTTGGTATAAATTATGGTATGTTAAACACTTCTGGATAAAAACGGCTTGCTTTCCCTTATCTTTTAAAAAAGTACAGACAGTAACCGGTCAATAAAACAAGGTTTAATTTCAATGCTGTGTTCTATATCACCAAAAAACACACCGCATGTCAAAAAAAATGTAAGATGTATTGATTAGAATTTTCTTTAAACAGAAAGTTTACCTGGTTGTTTCTGTCCACCAGGTCCTCCACTTCACCACCCAGGATTTTAATGTTGGACGGCCCCAATAGAAGCACCCCAAGTCTGCAAACCATCCGGCCCTGCAACTGCAGCTTCGCACCAGGCCTGAGGGTTACAACAGTCAACAACCACTTTTAAACTTAGCGTCATTATTTTTAAATATGGTACAAGAAAGTCAGCCGTTCTACCAACTAACAGCAGTCCCTCTGTAAAATTAGCTTTCTTCCATTTTAAAACTGGGATAACTAGAGATGAAAAGGACAAAACCACAGAGCATTTAAAGTGTTTTTTAAGGATCCATTTTTAACCTGAGAGCTGTGCTGAGTGCAGGAATAGGCTGATACTCCATGGCCTCCAGGCTCTGGATTCCATCTGTCACCTGTACAACAGAGACAGAGTGTTTGACCAGGGACGTCTGAACTGGAAAATTACATTATCAAAGTATTATTAACAGATTTTAACTGTTTAAGGAATCCTAATGTTAGACAAACTGTATATAATTATAATATTTTTACCTGTGATGAAGCTACTCCAAAGCCGCATCACAACACGTGCACAATATGGTCATGCTGAATGTGGGCAGTGCCAAGGGGGCTCTACCACACACAATTATTTTCTGTGTATTTGCTTTGCCAATACAGGCAAATGTTCAGTTTGGCCCTTTGTATACATACAATTAAAGTGAACAGGATGCACATATTTAATGTCTTAAATCACGCTTCTCAAAACTTTCCTGCTGGTTTAAACTTGGACTGAGTGACTTTGAAAATAATTGGTGTTCTATTCTTTATATATATCCAGGCTGACTTTTCAAAATGTAAAGCTGGTCAGAGTATGTCTGAATATCCAACCATTAACTATCATTTATCCTAAGAGGGTCACAGAGGGTTGGAACCAATCTCAGAACTCACTCGGCGAGAGGCGGGGTACAACCTGGACCGGTCGCCTGTCAATCACACGGCGGATACATGCAGACAGTAAAGCATTCACACTCTGCTCTATTACCCTGAGTTTTTGCAGTGATTATTACAACCATTGGGTCTTTAAATCTCATGACTCCTAGATCTATGGACCTTGCTCCAAAAGGTCTGAGAAAGTAAAAAAAAAAAAAAAAAAAAAGCCATTGCAACGTTTCTAAGCGACAGCACTATTCTTGAGAAACCACAGAGCTGTGACAAGTGTAATACTTAAGGTGAAAATTACAGTCTGCGCCTTATATCCCGGCAATTTACTCTTTCATATGCTCTCGCTGATTGTACCTGTCCACTCTGATTCAGTTAGCCAGAGAAGCACAAGTCTCCGTTTTTCCACCTAACTAAACACACAGAGACACAGCCTGTGTATCAGAGTCGGACAGTTCACTGAAAAAAGGAGAGATTTACAAAATATGCATAACGTATATTTAAAAGTTGATCAATCTCTTTTTAACAAATGTCTTTTTATATTGTAAAATGTAATCTTGAGGGATGTAGAGCTTCCAGTTTCGATCATGTTAAGATGAATGAAAGAAATTGTGTTTGAGCCTGTGCTTTCCATTAAGAGCAAAAACATAGTCGGTTACACACTGCGCCATTTCCTCTCTCATGTCTGAGGATTTTTAATGTAACTCCAGAGCTTTCTACACCATGAGGGGAAATAAAACTCATCAAATAAATCAGGGTAACAGATCTTAAAAAGCATTCTTTTGTACCTGTTGCTATTCAGTTCAGCTGTGAGTTAGCATCCTGAGCTAGTTAATGTAAATGTACATGCCATTCACGAGCCCTAACATTATCCCTCAAATAGCCTTTGAAATATTGGCATCGATGTTTACTGAAATGTTTGCAAAAGATGATGAAACAGTCTCAACACTCTTTTTTTCTCCACAGGGACATTAGCCTCGTTACATCTGTGTGACAAGTTTTTACAACTGAGGACAAGTAGAGGCAAGCCGCTCGGTCAGTCAGCCGATGTGAGAGGAAAAATAAATGTTTCATTAGAGGCCACAGCAAAGGAGAGCAGCTGTAAAAATCACACGTTTTCCACATGATAACATTTGATTTTTTTTAAAACATATATGGCTTGTCTCTCAAGCTAAGGGCATCGATTGTCTCCTGCTTTCAATGAGTGATTCTCACAAGTCTTCATAGTGGTCACACACGACTGCAGATGTGTGAGGGAGAATGAGTGTTTCATTTCATTTACATTTAGTGGTGCCCCAAAGGGGCGAGCCGTGTTCAGACGGCTTTAATAATTGCATACATTTAACAATATTTATGTTTATGTAATTTAAAAATAACATGTATTTAGTTGTATAGAGATATCTAAATAAATTGGGTGAATATATTTGGATTTAAAAAGGATTTATTAGCAGCAAAACAAATGTACAGTTGTTCAAAACACAAATAATCAACGAATAAAATTGAAATATGAAAAAAAAAAAATAATAATAATAATAAGGCAATCAGCTGTTTTTAATTTTTTTTTTTAGATAAATGCTGAATCTGTGTTAACCCTAAATTTGCTCTAGGAAGAGGATTGTGGGTAGTTACTCATTAGATTTTTTTTCTTTGAAAATAAACTTAATGTTTCAAGTTCTTGGCTTTATTTTGAAACAACTATCAGGCTAAACTATTGTTTATTATATCACATACTGTTCTTGTTTTTATTTAAGTTTACATGACTGCCGTGTCCACCTTTGAATTTAAAAGCAGCTTGTTTTTTTTAAATCACAAACTGTATTTCATAAACACCTCTGACCTGCAGTAGCAGCATACGTGTTGGTCGGGCCTCCCAGGGCCTCTGTGTGTTCTGTGTGACAGCAGACACCTCATCATTGGCACAATCCGTCCCCTTCCAACTCTGCAGCTGACCGTATGCAGGCTGACTGACGTCCAGTAATGAGTCAACCTAAAACAGAGAGAGACCTTTGATTGTGTTTCTTTTTCCCTGCACATTAATTTCCTAAATATCAGGTGAAATGTGTGTCACTACTGTCATACTAAAGAATAAGGGATATACAGAGAGAGTTTTTGAATTGCAATCCCTTAATTGTATATTTGGAACCAATTACCCTATTTATTATTTCATTTGACTATAAATTGAAATATTTGTATGTTTTGTTTGTGTGTATGAGGGGGGTACAACTTAAATGTCATTATGCAACCCTGTGCTGTAAAATGACAAAAAAATGACTTTAATTCCTTGAACTAGCACAAAATTACTCTGTTTCAAGGTTTCCAGCTGAGTTTCCATCAAAAGGAAAACTGAGGTCCAGTTGGGCTTTGTTAAAATACCTCACGTGACTGTACTTCAATCATCCTTTTCCTTAAATTGCACAACCTTCTACTTGCTTGCTGTGTGATCTATTCATTTTGTTTATTGCTATTCTACACATTATAAATTGTATATCACAAAAGAACGCACCAATTAAAAGAATATCTAGGCCAGAAATAGCCTTCAACCAAATCAAACCCAATAAACCCAATGTACACACACACACTCACACACACACACACACACACACACTCACACACACAATAAACTAATGGCTTCATTGAACACATGCATTAGGAACCTTCAGATTTTTATTACAGTTATGTAATTTGATCATGTGGGTTGTTGAAACGTGAATTTTGTCTTTTTCATTTCCCTCCTGCCCGCAGTCTGCTGCAGGTGGGTATGTTGTCTAATCTTGCTGTTCGCTCCTCATACAGGTTTTTAAGAAGTAGTTTCAGGGTGCGTTTTAATATTTGGCCAAAATGAGCCTTCTAAGCCAACTCTGGCAAATGTGTAATTTTAACTGACTAACCAGGACAAAAAACATGCATGAAACTAACATGAAATATGCTGTATCAAATCTGTACCTGGACACAGAAGGTGCCGCTGAGTTCAGTCTTCTGGGCCTGATTGATCCCTTCAGGAAGAACCGGGTAATCCAGGTCCCTCAGGTCCGTCAACAACCACTGGTCCAGTGCCTACGATTTTAGATTTTTATATTGCTTAGACATGACAAAGAATTGGTTATACTTTAACAACATAAAAGGCCATCACATTATGAAAAACTTAACAGTAGCCACACTGGGTCCATCCTCTTAATCATGATTTGAAGTTCCTGGTGTGATCAAAAAGTGCCCTCCTCAAGTGAACTGCAGTGACCATATGGACCCACTGCATGCACTGATATCTGATATACTGTCATGTTCCTGGGACCATCAACATATGATATGTGCCTTGGGAAATAAAGCACTACCTCCTCAAGTATTTGAAAACAGATAAAACTGTGGCTATGGAGCGACACAGCTGTTCACCGCAATATTTTGCACACTTTGGTGTACAAATGATGCTTAAATGCAGGGAAACATACCCCAAATGATGCCACCGGCAGCTGGTACAGCTGATACTTGTAAACAGCATGACACAGGATGGAGTCATGCTGTTTACAAAAAAATCGCCTTGCTATGTGCATGTTTCACCAGTTACCAGGATTTGTCAGACCAGGAGAAGTTATTTCCCGTTTCAGTTTTCTGTAACACATTCTTCTGTATTCTCAGCTGCCAGCAGAAGACAGTAGTCTTGATCTTTTGCTTCCCAATACAATGAATTGTGCTTCATGTGTGCAGCCTTATTGTGCAGAATTTACTATATTTTTAACTGACGTGTTAACATATGTCAACTTACTAAGCGTGTGGCATATCATCGTCAAAACAGCTACTTCATGTTCTGAGTTATTAAAATGAAAGTGTGCAATCTAAATCTAATATGACCTGAAATGATTCAAAACAAAGCAGCAAATCTTCACATTAGAAAAAAATCTGAAAGTAGAACATCTTTAACATTTTCACTCAATTAAATAGCTTAAACAGCTGTTTGTAAACACCATACCAAAACAGTCCCAGCAGCTAGTCAAGGATCAATAATGATCCACCAGGAGTCAGCGTATGGCCAGAGAAGGATCAAATCAGGCCATCTTCTCCTCTCTATATACAACCATCTATTATCTAACACCCAAGTTCTATACTACATTCAGGGGATATTAACCTAACTATATCTGTGACAATTGATAGTTATCATTTTGCCGCTGAATAGTTAGACTGTCAGACATCCTGCATACCTGTTGGTTGATTTGCTGCTGTGACAGACGACCTGCTCCTCCTGCTTCTTCTTGAAGCCACTCCACGCAGGCTTCCAGCCAGGCGATGGGCACCTGGACACGCCAAGAGGACTGCAGCCAGCTTTGGGTAGAACGTGCGACTGCCTGGATCTCAGGGGCCATCCTTTTTACTTTGTGTGTATTGGACTTTTGCCAATTCCTACAATTTTTTCCACTGTTATCTGTTTTTAAACTATGGTACACAAGTTAAGTTTCAGGTAGTTGTTAATCGTAAAGCTGCAGCTGAACAAATAGTTCCCATTTACAACTATAAAGCAAAAATATTAGGACTAATCTGTTTTTTTGTAAAGGTAAATTACCTGTCTGATTTCACACTGTTGCAGGTGTAGAATATATGGAGTGGTTCAAATGCATTTAATTTAATTCATGGCATAACCCTGCAGTCCCTGTGGACTTTAAAAGTGGGGGTCATCTCCTAGGTGAATCTCCAGAAGTACTTGACAACAAATCTCTCAGTGATTCATCAACAGGAGAGATTATATTACTGATACAAGAACACAGGGGAATTGCCTTCTGTTATTTTTCTGTGATCATCTGAGCACGGATAAGCCCTGTGTCTCAGGCAGATAGTCACGGCTCGGTACTAGGAAGGAGTTAGAAGAGAAATGCACATAGCATGTGACAGAATTATATAACGTGAAATAATGTTGATCTTATAAAGGTTGGCTAAGAAGCATGGGAGCAGCCTTCTACGAAATGTAGTGCATAGTAGTAAAGGCGCCAAAGTTGACTAACCCAACTCGTTTAGTAATGTTGATGCTACAATACCTCAGCTTTGTGTCCATACATGATGACAATGGAAGCTTTTAAAAACGAAAGCAATTAAACGGCTTATGATTAGTCGCAAATTAACATAAGCCTTGTAGATAATAGTTTTACAACAGGAATAACTTGAATAACCACAGCAAAGCAGGTACTGGATAAACCCGGAAACAGGGTCGTGTCGCTCTGGAAACGCCTCGGCTTCAGTGATTGGCGTCTCTTCTAACCAATTGTAAAGCTCGTCTGTTTGATTTACCTTATGATCAACCAATCAGAAGATGTTGGCTCATTCTTTACATTTCCAGGTTAGGTAGAGAAGGAAGGGGACAAGTGAGGCGTTGCACTGCAGGTTAGTGTTTTGACGATATTACCCTGGTTTTCTCTCCCACTTTGAGCCTGATTTAGTCGAATTGCTCAGGTACTTTAAAAAAGAGATGCTTCTTTAGCGACCAGTGTCACTTATGTCGTGTCCGGTTTAACGCTGACTAATTAGCTGGCCTGCCTAGGTCCCCTTGTGCTCATCCGACTTTATGGCAACATGGCGAAATTAGCTCGCAGCTAGCTTGAATAACTCCGACTGTTATTTGTATTGACCGATTAGTAATGTTTTTAGCCCACTCGCGTCAGATCAGTAACCGATCGCGATACCGTCTCTCGAATGCAACTAGTAAATTATTTTGAAATTAGCTCGATCGACACATAATTTGCTTATTCACACGTACACGACGAAGCTGGTCGCTAACGCATTTACCTCCAGGCTAGTTAGCCGCTAACCCGGCAGCTAACACTAACCACAGTTAATGGCTGAGCTAATGGCCGTCTCACTTTCGGGTTGATTAGTTGGCAAAACAGTCTCTACTTAATTAATGATGTCAGTCAATACACTTGAAATTGCTGAACATTGAGAGTTCACCGTGTTGTCGGGATAGCACGGATATCGGTGAAGTAATGTTGATATCTGTTCATCACTGGCTGATTAACTCATCTCTTCATTGTAACATCAGGCCAGTGGCAGTCGAACACTTAGTTCAATACACGTACATGTTAAATGCTTGCTTCTCTCTCAATCATATTAATAATAATGTATGCTTACAAAGATGACATTAATGATAGTTGTCCTTTCAAATGATTATGCTCGCTGATTTGGGTTTTTGATCCAAGTTTACCTGTTAAATATCAACCACGGAGATTCAAACGCAGGATTGAAACATACATATGGGGATGCACGATAATGGATTTTTTTGCTGATATGCCGATATTTTCCAACCCTTTTTACAATACCGACATATTAGGCACATGTTTTTTCCACCTCATTGCAGAGAACATCAAGTCTCACCTGTAGTGGAATTGAGATCATGCCTACTCTTATTGTAATGGCCCACTGGCAGATGCACAAATAACATAATACAGTGGTTTTTAAAATGTGCACATTCACTGGGCAATATAAGAAAACTACCTAAACTAAGGTGATGTACAAAATGCCCTATTTATTTGGGCATAACATTTTCTTTCAAATTAAACTGTAATATCTGTCAAGCTTTTTTAGGGAATCATTGAGTATTGAGGCATAATTAAAGCATTTAGGCATAATTAAAGCGTTCATCATTATCAATTATTATTATGTTCATTATCAACAGATAAATGACATATCTGCTGGTACCAATATGTCATTTTCAAGCCATAATCGCCAGATACCGATAACATGTCGATAATATTGTGCATCCCTACATACATATTTATATATAATCATAGTAATGTTGTGTTTCAAAGTTTGAAACTTTGCTGTCAGCCTATTTTTTTCTTATTAAATTTTAGTATTTCATTTATCTATGTAATTAGTTGTTTTTTGTTTTGTTTTCTCTCCTTTTTATATCCATCTGTGTCTTCTATTGTTCTTATTTTTATCTATCTTTTTTATTTTTTATTTTTCTTATTTTTACTATTATTGTTAATATTCTCTTTTTTGTTATGTCATCTTTTAAAATACTAAAAGAAAAAGAAAAAAAATCAGTATTTAAACTAGCCTCTCCCTCCCCGACAGGTCGTAGCAGCTGTTTGGTCCTTGCTTATTTAGTTCCGCCTATCAACACGCCCTCGTCCCTCTAATAAATATCGGTGAGTACTGGTTTTTCTTTGCGTCTCTTCCTCAGTTTGCCATCCCTGTTTCCTGAATAGCCAGATCGTGAACATGCAGCTCCAATTATCTTTTTCCTTTTTTCCCCCTCTTACAATGCTGACAGACTACCACTGCTCACAGGGGCCAGTTCTCTGCTTCTCTCTTCCTGCTGCTGCCGCCTGTTCCCCAGACCGAGGTGCCCCCCTCATCTTTTCCGCTTTCAGAAGACCATGGAGACAGAAATCGAACAGCAAGAAGACTCTTCATTCAGCAACACAGAGACCAACGGTATAAAACTTGGATTCTTAATTATCTTGCCAAATACATCTATTTATTATTAAGTGTCTGTTATGAAACGAAAGGATGAAATAACAGTTTTGTTGCAGCAAATTGTTACATTTCCGATCTTTGAAATTCTTGCAAGTTATCCATGATTAAGATCTTTCACTTGGTATTCCTCTCAAAGTATGGAAATGTGTCCAACTGTCAGGGACCACAGCCATATGTATTTGCATTCTCTCTTTAAATAGTGTTCATGTTTTTATAAATGAATATAAAAAATCTTTGTCTTCCCTAGTTTTGCTCACAGTAATGTGTAGATGTAACCTTAAATATGAGAGCAGAGTTTGAAAGTCTTGTCATCCATTGCTTCACTACTCTCTGCTGTCTTTTTGATAATTTAATTTCAGTTAGTTAAAGGTTGTGTATGCAGGATTGTCAGTGTGGGTTTTTATCTCCTGATGCCAGGTAAGCGCCCTGCTGAGGATGCAGATGAGCAGAAATCATTCAAGCGCTCCAGGAACTCAGATGAGATGGTTGAGCTTCGCATCCTCCTGCAGAGCAAAGTAAATCGGCTTCCCTTTCATTTCACATTTCATGGCAAAGCCTTATTTGGTTATTTGAAAATGTTGTCTCTTTCTCTTGTGCACCCTATCAGTAAGACGGCCAATCCCATGTACTCCCCTCCCTTTAAAAATTGTCTTTTTTATCACATCTCAGCCTTTTTGAATATCTAATTGTCAGTTTTTATTGAGGTCTTCATACAGTCCATGTGCTTTCATTGTAATGCTGACACCGTGTCTGTTAGTTGCAGAACCATATTTCACATTTTTTCTGTTTTCAGTTTTTTATAGTATTTTTTTGTATTCTCAGAATGCAGGAGCTGTAATTGGGAAGGGTGGCAAAAACATCAAAGCCCTTCGTACAGACGTGAGTACTTCTACTTTATACACTCTGAATTTTTATTTTATTTTGCCTTTTTTTTTTGTATTCTTTATTTTTCCCTTCACCGGTGTTCAGTCTCTTAAAACTAGCCAGCCTCCCCTGTTGGACCGCTGCTCTTTTTACAAACATTAACACTTGGTAAATGATTAAAAATTGATTGTGGTATTTGGCAATGTTTCTTCTTGGTAAACAAGGGGTGTGATTAGCTGATGCCTGTGTTGATATTAGCCTTCAGAGATCTTTTGATAAACCCTTTGGGGTCGGTTTTATCTTTTTCTCCTCACCTGAAACATCCGGTGATTGCCTCAGCTAAACTGGCCCTTGAAACAAAAGTCCAATTTCATGCCGATTTGTCTCTCCATGTTTTAATTTTTTTAGATTAATGTTAACGATTCATTTTGTGGTAACACTGATGCTCCTGTTAATTTAAATGTATGAGCACAGTGCGGTGTTCGAGAGGTCACCTGCAGCGCCAGCTAACTTTTTTTGAAAGTGTTAAGGCAACCGGGCCGTTTCTTAATTCATTAAGTCATTTTTCTCTAGCCCTCTACGATTTGTTCTTCCCCTCTTTCTCGCTGTCTCTGGTCTACTCCAAACATTGAAATCTTCATGTTCTTAATATGCCATTACCCATTTTCCAATGTCACATGTTCTCCTTTTCTCTCTTTGACAAACCAATCTCTGAGAGAATAAAATTAAAGTCACGTTTGAACAGTGTAGAGCCTGTATATTAAAAATGTATTCCTCTTCCCTCTTCCCTCTCCCTTGTTTATTATTTTACTGTTGACTTTTTGCCCACTTCCTCCTCTGTTGCCCATGTTCTGGATGGCCCCTCCTGCGCCCGCCCACCTGACACCCTGGTTGGCCCTGTCCATAATCGTGCCCTGTCCCTAAATGGGCGCCTTACTTGATTGACATCTGTGCTCGAATGGCCCTGGCCCCTGCCCATGCCACGCCCAGTACAATGCCAGTGTGTCAGTCCCAGACAGCAGTGGGCCTGAGCGGTATGTCCCTAAGCTCCTCCCTCTCACTGCCTGACTACAGGTCAAACAAACAAGAAGAGATGAATAATAAATAGTCATCCTGCCTCTGTCAAGTCACTGTATTTTAACCTACCTTTTCTCACAGTTTATTAGCCTGAGTCAAAATGCCTAAATCGTTCATGTCCAAATCTGCCTGTAAAAGCCATGTCAACATCCTTTTTATATGCCATTTTTAAAGTCACGTGAACATTGAAACTTAGGCTGGTGTTGTCAGGGTTTTTCCACAATCTGCCACTGTCTTTAAACTCTTTGCTATGATCTGTGCAATATGTCCGTGTTATTTTTTCTTTAAGTTTCATTGATGATTATCTATCCTCTTTATCTTTCGCGTTTCCACCTCCCTTCCCCCTCAGAGTGGATATATATTGGTGGTCCTGTTTTTTTTTGTTAGTTTCATAAGCTCACCTGCTTCTCGCACCATCCCATTCTTTCCCTGTGATGCCCTCATCATAATGTTAGACTCAGTTTGTCCATCCATTTTCAAACGCAAAGCTAGGACTCAACTGTTGTGTGCGTGTGTGTGTTTTTCCTTTCCTGTCTTCTGCTTCATCTGAACTGGGTTATTGACTGCTGGAGCTAGTAAAAATACAGATAATCCCCCCCCCCCCCCCCCCCCCCCCGTCCCATTCATCTCTGCATTCTTTGGTTTTAAGTTTATCGCTTCTCCCACCCCCCTTAAAAGCATCAACCCCGGTGGTGGCATACTTCATTTTCCCATGTTATAATCTGCTCTGATACTCCTCTTCAGCTGTCTACCATTCTTCGTCCATGTACAAACTGTGCTTCAGTTCTCTTGATCAGAAAAGTCATTGTTTATTTTATTATGTTACAAGGTGGGTGCAGACGACAAATTTTATTTACAGTTTATAAGCCAAATAAAACAGTTAAATCTCTGTGCTAATCTCGGCAAATGATAGAAAACACAATAAATTTGTTCTCTGGATTTTTCCTGATCTTTAAAAGTGCTCTTGATCACCTCATTTGTGGTCTTTTTAGTCTTTGTGGTGTGCATCCACCAAACTAAGCTTTAGGACTGTAGAGTTCTCTCTGGAACCTTTTGGTGCTTATTCCTGCCAGATCCTCCTCAGGCTTCCCCCCCTCCCCGTCTTGCCCCTTCAGTGGTCACCAAACGCAGTCACTTTTCTTTGGGTCCCCTTTTATTTTGTCTCCTTTCTTCCTTTCTCTGGACAAAAGACTGTTTTCTTTTCATTGCATTGTTTGGGAATCAGCTTATTTTTTCTGGTTACAGTGTTGAATAATCCATGACATACCATGAAAACATAAATAAACACTGGACCTCTACAGTTCATTTAGGCGTTAGCCTCAGTAGTGAGCTTGTTAAATGGGATGGGGCTGTTTTATCTTTGGCAGAAAAGGGGGGATGACATGTATTCTCTGATCTGAAATGTTGTTTTTCCTCCTCCTGGGGTGCCTTGCTGGCTTCCCCATCCCCACACTCTGTGCGTGGCTGTGGCTTGTCATTGGTGGATGAAATATGAAGCATCCTGAGCATCAGTGCCGACATCGAGACAGTTGGAGAAATCCTGCTTAAAATTATTCCGACACTGGAAGAGGTGAGGATTAAATTTTCTTTGTTTTGCTGAATGAAAATCTACAATTTTAAGCAAAAACAACGATGAATGGTTCAGTAATTATTAAGTTATCTCTGAGCTATCTGCTATAATTGTCTATTGTGTTATTTTGTTAAATTAAAGTGCTTGCTGTGGATTTGTGCTCTTTCTGTTTTACATTTTTACCTCTGTTTTCACTTGCAAATGAGCTGTGTAGAAAGGTTAAACTGCACTGGTTCGTAGCCTGTCTGCTTGTGTCTGTACTCTGTCTCTGGGTTGTTTACAACACTGTTGCTACGAGCCTGCATCTGCAGTTAATTGCTGGAAAATTGTTATCTGAAAATGTATTGAATTTATCGTACAGTTCAAATCAGATTTATTGATTATGGCCCAATTTCACAAATTTGCCTCATAGTGCTTTATAATCTGTGCAGCATACCAGGAAGTATTAAATGCTCCATGTCCCTCTCAGTACCAGCAGTACAATGGCATGGACTTTGACTGTGAGCTGCGTCTGCTGATCCATCAGAGCCTGGCTGGCTCCATCATCGGGGTGAAGGGAGCCAAGATCAAGGAGCTCCGGGAGGTATGTTGATACAAGCGATGTGGATCAGCTTTCTGCAGTTTGCAAAACAGTTTACATACCGAAGTGTGTGAGTGATATCAAACACATTTTAGCCAGAATACACTGATTAATCCCATCTGGTTGATCTTTTGTTTTATATTGTTTGTCGTTGCGTCAGGATTTTCTCACTGAATACCTAATGTACCTTTTAGAGATATTTAAGAAGTAGCTTTCTCTTTTTTCCTGTGCCCTCATGTTTGCGTCTGTTTTGTGCCTCCAGAACACAAAGACCAGCATCAAGCTGTTTCAGGAGTGCTGTCCTCAGTCCACAGACCGGGTGGTGCTGGTCGGCGGTAAGACGGAGAGGGTGGTGGAGTGTATCAAGACTATGCTGGAGCTCATTGCCGAAGTAAGTGTCTTTTACTGTCTGTATCTATTACTTTTGTAGGTTACATCTGAACAATAAATGCCCATCCAGAGACATTGTTTTGTATAAGGAATAATATATTAAGTATTCTTAGAGCCTTTGAGCATTTAGTAAATCTCCCTCTGCCCTTCCTCCTCAGGCTCCCATAAAGGGCCGCGCACAGCCCTACGACCCCAACTTCTACGACGAGACCTACGAGTACGGTGGTTTCACTGTGATGTTTGAAGAGAGAGGAGGCGGTCGCAGGCTTATGGGAGGGTTCCCCATGCGTGGGGGCAGGTCCAGCGGTGGAGACCGCGGGTTTGACCGAATGCCCTCTAGCAGAGGGGGACGGGGACCCATGCCTCCCTCCCGCAGGGATTATGATGAGATGAGCCCTCGCCGAGGTCCTCCTCCACCCCACCCGAGCAGGGTCGGTGGCCGGGGGAGTGGCCGTGGACGCAACATGTCCATGGGACACCCACACAGAGGAGGGTAAGACGTGAACATGTACAGTTTGTTTCTCCTCTCTGTTACTCCTACGTTTTTGTTTTCCTTGTGCCGCGACCTGAGAACTTACAAGAGGCGTGGCCACGTAGTTTTTTGTCTGAGCCTAATACAGATAAAATCTTTTAAACATTTCTGTTTGCTGAACACTAAAGTGCTTAATTACTGCATGGTACATTATCAGTTTGCAATTGAGTCCTTTTCCTCCTGTTAACCTATTCAGTTTTTAATATTTTAGATGTACTAGGCTCTGTTCAATGCTAGACTTCCTCTTCTTGAGCTCTTGGCTTTTTTTCTTTCTGCATCTACATATACAAAGCTTATTTTCCATTTAAGTGCGTTCTGTTCAGATTCACCAAGCTTACTTTACCTTGTTTAGTTTATAGGATGCAAAAGAGTCCAGTTAACTGCATGTAATCCGGTGCAGCACACCCTCTGCAAACATTTGTATTCATGATAATCATTCCATTAATTGTCTGTGCTCATCAATGTGTGTCTGGGTGTGTTTGTGTGTGTCTTTTTCCCATCTCCATCTTGCCCACAGAGATGATCGTTACTATGACTCGTACCGCGGCTCAGACGAAAGGTCAAAGTAAGTTACTGTCCCCAAACCTTTGCCTAACTTCTCTGAACAGGGATACTTTGACACTCAAATGCACTTGCCAAAATATCAGTAGGTGCTCTGTAAAGGTAATTCACTGAAGCAATGATTCCTCATTTAAACCATTGGGGGTGCTACTTGTAGAGTAGCGTATTCTCTTTGGACTTGATGAGGAATTTTTCACTAGCGCTGACAGGTGTTCAGCATAATTTCCTTTCACAAATGTGTCTGATTGATTGGCTATGATGGATTAAAATGAAGTTGAAGTGTTGAGGTATTCCCTAAACGTTCCCCTGCCTTACTGTTCTGTTTGTAGTTCTTTTTAATGTGACTGGTTATCCATTTCTTCTTGTAGCTTAGTGAGAAAATAACTAAATTCCCTCATGTCATATTCTTAACTTTCAGTACTAACAACTGCCTGATAAATATCCATTTCTCTTTAGTCTGTTTGCCTGTAGTGCCCTGGCCTGCATAACGTCCTTACCCTGATCCTCAGTCACCTGTTTGCACTACTTACCTGGATTGCTTTGTAGGAAAATGTAGTAATGTTGTGTGACTTCCCGTGTTCAGTGCATATAATTCATCTAATCTTCTACTCCCTTAATCCTGATTTATACTGTGGCATCTAACAAATATTTTCATTGTCCTTTTAATCTGTTAATTATTTTATCATTGAATTAATGAGTTGTTTTGTCTATGTCCGAATGTGGTAAAATCCCAAAGCCTAAATTGACTGTCTTGTTTTGTTGACAACTAAAATATTTTGTGTCATGGAGGAGAAAAGATACCAGAAATTGTTCACATTTAAGAACGTGAAATCGGAAATGTTACTTTTATTAGTAGAAAAAATGTACTGAAATCAATTATTTACGATTTATTGAATCGTTACCAGCTGATTGATTAAACACTGTAGTTCTACAGAATAATGCTATCGTGATCTGGCACTAGTTTAGTGTCAGCAGATCACATACAGATAATAACATGGAGAACAAACTGACAATAACATGGCGGATACTGCTTACAGAAACGTAACGTAAGGCACCCCTGTAAGACACTTGATGATGTGTTGTGTTTTATCATTTCGTGTCATACTATCTAATGATAGTACTACGTGATGAATAAAGTCATGCTGAGGCGTTAGTTTGACACGACAGTAATAAACGTACATGTATGTTCTACAGGGGCAGCAAATAAACCCAGACGTGTTTCTTGAGCTTAATTTGAGCTCGTTTTTTGGGGGGGGGAAGCAGCAGCTCTTGGCTCTGATTATCATCGGCACCACCTGTCACTTCTCTCACTGTAACACTGTCAGAGCTGTTCCTGTTACTGTGTGGGAAGATGGCTGAGAGGAAATGTGTTTACACTGTAATCTCGCTCAGCGTGTGTGTGCTGTTTGACCCAGACCAGAAATTTCCTTTGGAATGTTGTCAAGCATTTTTTTGTAAAGCATTTTCTATTTCTCTCCACCCCCACCCACATCTCTCTCTCGCTCTCCCTGTGTCCGTCTCCTCCCCCCATCTCCCTCCCTTTATGGCACTTTCGTCACCAGTGACAGAAGAGGCAGACCGGATCGCTATAGTGATAACATGGTTAGTGACCCTTTGCTAAATGCATGCATCTCTGGTTTGAGCATCTCATTGGGCTCCGGCTTCTCGGGCTACCATGCTAGTTGATGTAGCACCAGACAATATGCTTTGATCGTCCATTGTGTTGTCATGATAATGGTAGTTTATGACAATAAAACATGGCTGGTCAGGTGTGTGCACATGCGGCCGTACATCCGAGCTAGTTTTGGCACAGTGAGGCCGTCCTACCAAATGACCATAATCACCACAGCCGGAGACACCCCATAATAATCAGCTATAATTGCCCTCTTACTGTGTACTTTTCACGGCCAGCCTGCTTCTGCACAGAGAAGGGGGGGTGGTGGCCATGGTTGGTTGCTAGGCAATAATAACGCTTTGTTGACAGACTGGAAGGTCTCTCTCTCGCACTCTCTCTCTCCTGCTTTCTCTTCCTCTTCTCTCCTCTTTCCCTCCCTTTCTCTCTCTAGCTCTTTCTCTGTCTCTTTCTCGCTCTCTCTCTCTCTCCTCTCTCTTTCACTCTCTCTCTCCCGCTCTGAGAGCCTGCCGTTGCTCAGCAACAGCTTTTTGAATTGCCTGTTGCCCTGGTGACAGCAGCAGGTGAAAATGGGGGCTGATGGAGAGACTGGACTGGGGGGATGGAGGGAGGGAGAGAGGGAGGAGGTGGAGTCTAGCTTATGGATGAAAACTGGGTGGCTTTTAGTTGAGTCTCCTCCATGGATGAGGCTGCTGCATCATCCTCACATCCGATCGTTCAGTCTTCCTTACCTTCAGCTGTGATGTGCAGAGAGATGAGCGGAATCGGCCGTGCTGTATGTAACTCTGCTGTGTTTCTGTTTGTTTTTCACAGAGCGGAGGAGGATATGGTAAGACCTGAACCTTGTGTATTTTCTGTCGTATGGATCTGGATTAGTGTGTCTTAACGTGCATGACTGTTCAGGCCTAAATGTTCAGTTCATCGTACTGTTATGTCGAGGCTTTTGTCTGAGTATAATGGTTATAGACAAAATGACGAGATCTGTACAGTGACATGTCCAGAGGAATACTGTTTCTCACATTTATGTGGCTTTGATTATTGTTTTCAGCAATATTGTTCTTTTTTGATTGAAACTCCAGTGGAATGACATTTTACTTAAAGCACAACAAATGTTAAAGGTAGCAAACAGGGATTATTACGTTTCATTTGTAAATGTAAGACCAGTGATACTTCTGAGTTTGTTATCCTTATTGACTATTTGTTGTTGATACATGTCATAGAAATAAGTTGTCTTAATGTTTATCGGCGAGTCTGTTCTTTTTCCGCTCAGACAACAGTTCCTCCTGGGATAGCTACCAGTCAGGTGAGTCTACACTTTTTCCTCCATCAGTGAATTTACAGAGCCATGTGTGATAATGTAGGCCACCAACTATAGATTTATAAATGCTTTTTTAAAAACTTTACTCTTGATTCTTTGCTCCCTTTTTCCCTGCTTGTCTGCTCTGTTCCTTACCTCTCCACTCCCTCTTGCCATCAGGTGGACGTGGCTCCTATAATGACATGGGAGGCCCAGTCATCACCACACAAGTGACCATCCCTAAAGATGTGAGTAAATGACAGCCCCGTGTCTCACACTCTGAAACCCTTAAGAAAGACCAGTCCACCTCGCATGTGTCATTTTATTCTCCCAAACTAGACAAGGTCACAGTTTGTTAATGTGATTAACAACAATCATTTGCGTACTTTTATTGACTTTTCTACATGGTGTTACACATCTTGAGTATTTTAAACTATATTTTCAGATTTGTTGCTACACTGGTTTGTAGTGCCTAAAATGTTTCCCCATGTGCTTGTTTTTTTCTCTCCCCTCCACTCTATCTCTCTTCTGGATATCCCACCAACAGCTGGCCGGCTCCATCATTGGTAAGGGAGGCCAGCGGATCAAACAGATCCGCCATGAGTCTGGAGCCTCCATCAAGATCGACGAGCCTCTGGAAGGTTCTGAGGACCGAATCATAACCATAACTGGCACCCAGGATCAAATCCAGAACGCCCAGTACCTTCTACAGAACAGGTGTGTTCTTACACAGCCTCATTTTATCATACTTCCTTCTTTTTAGATGTAGAAAGTCTTGATTCAGCACACTAGCTGTAGTTGCACAATTTATCCCATCCAACTGTTCTCTTCTGAACTAGCTTGTCTTCTTAGAGCGAAATAGTTCTGTGGGCTCTGAACCAGGCCTGAGCTCACATTTGTTGTGTTGCACCATCAAAAGTTTGTTGATGCAACCTATCTTGTAAACTCATGCAAGACTCAAAGAACTAGAACTACTTACAATATGATTACATAATTTGTTTCTCTTTGAGTGACATATAATAACATTCCAGATTGAAAAATGCATTATTGTCTTTTTTCTTCTTAATACTACTTAACCCATTCCTGTTGGGTTATGCTTTTCTGTTGCCTGCCTTGTCTCTTCTTCACTAACCCCCTTCCTTTCTTCCTAATGCAACCTGCATCTAGTTCAAACCTTCCTCTTGCATGAAATGGCTGTGAAGGAGTAGACAAAGCTGTACATATTTTAAAGGGTCAATGTGATTGACATGTTTGTCTGCCGGTCACATTTGTCCATTAATATGATAAATATAAAATATAAACTGTCTATCTGCCCTCTAAGCCGTTTCACTGTGAAGCAGGGAGTGGATTGATTCTTCCCCTGGCTGCTGCTGTGTGGAAGACTAGTGATTTTGTTGTTTTTAGTTAGATCAACCGACAACAAATCACAGTCTGCCAAATAGCACGGGCTCCTCCTCTTCTGTCTCCCTTGGCAACCAGTAGGCACGTATAATGCACACTACTTCCTTGTTGATGCTACCCGAGCTTAGCCCGAATGCTAAACCAGCTGTAGACCTGCCGCCGCTGTCTGATGAGTAGTGTAGTGTTGCCATCGTTACTGACCCTGCCTCCCTCTTCCTTTCCTTCCTCTCCTCCCCCTTCAGTGTGCTGCACCTGCTTTGACACAAGGAATAACCACACCCCTCTGTTTCCCTCCCCCTCCTCTTCTCCCGCCACTTATGAGCCCCCCCAATGCCTTCCTTTCCTATTTGTTGCCTGTGTCTCCTCCTGCCCTGCCTCCCTTCCTTCCCTTTTTCCTCCCAAGACTTCATCCTCCCACAGATATATATTTACACTGTCACCGACTTGTGAATTGCATTTTTCTTCTTGTGTATTTTATTTCTTTTCTCTTTTTTTCAGTGTGAAGCAGTACTCTGGTCATTTGCTGTAGACCCAGGAGAGTAAGATTGAAGCAGGCTCAGATTGCCCCCCGCCCTCCAAACCCCCGAACCTTTTTGCCCCTGTCCAACATATCCCCTTCAGACTATTATTCTGGATTGTGGGTGTCTTTTTTGAATTTTATTTTTGTATTTTTTAATGAAATAAATGTCCAACATTCCTGTGCATAAAAAGAAAATGTAGATGTTCTGCATTTTTAAGAGTGTAGTCCATTAGCTTATCAGATACACTTTCTTTTCTAACATTCAAATTTATCAAAATATTCTTCAGTCTCCTGACAGACAAAAATAAACATAACCTTTATTTTTGGATGGTTTTGTTTTTTATGACTTGTATGTTTGCGTCTCTGGTGTAGATCTGTCCTGTGTGTGTAGCATGTGCGCATGTTAGCGTGTGTGGATTGGTTTGCTTTCTGTTATCTATTTGGGTCCCCACACAGAGTTGTACCACATTAACATTAGCACCATGCAGAATGTAAGCCGTTTCTTTCATATTGAACCATTATGTTGTTTTTTGTTTGCTTTTTTTGAGAGAGAGAGAGATGTGGGAAATTTTACCCGACAGAATGGATTATGGGATGTTTAAGTTGGGACTCTTGTAAACACCGGGTACTGGACAGTCTAACTAATTTGTAAGAATATTCAGAATATACCTTTGTAGTTGTGTGATGAAATAAATCTGGACTATTTGAGTAACTCCTCAGAAATCTGTAGCTAGAGGTTTTCTTTGACATTTTATTGGAGATTTGACCAATGTTGAACTTATCTATTTGTCCATGTAATTTCCTGTACTCTACACTTGTTTTCTCTCCATGCTGTAGACTCACATTGTCAAATTGTAAAATGAATAAAGATGGTGCCACTTTTTACTGAAACAATGTGCATTTGAATGAGCTTGCTGTTTGAATATTTGTGTGTATATATATATATATATATATATATATATATATATATATATAGTTTTTTTTTTTTTCAAATTCAGCATCATTTTTCTGCTAAGGGATACAATTTGGCCTAAAACATCTTCTTGCCATGCTGTTAATCGTTGTAGTACTTTAAGTGAAATTCTCAAATTAACGTTATACAAGAAAATTAACTCTACTGAACAGTGCTAAAATATATTGACATTTAGATGGACTAAATTATGTTAATCAAGATTTATATTCTAATACTAAATGACTAGGCCTTTAGGCTGAACCATCCTCAAACCTAACCAAGTATTTGTTCTTTATTTTACTTTAAATAACAGTTGAAAAGCCTCTGTTTAAAGGTTTGCAAGAAGTGTGTGCGAATAAGCTTGTTGAAGGCATCACACCTGTAAGGATGTAGCACAGCACACAACAGAGGGTGGTGGAGGCAAGCTTAATGAAAACAACATCCTGACTTCTAAGAAAGCCAGGTTTGATCTTCACAGCAAGACAGGCTTTACTACCTGCAGGATCTGCAAGAGCTCAACATTCAGGATCACAATACTGTCAGAGCTGCTCAAACAAGAGAGGAATCTGTCTAATGTGTTAAAAGAAAGTTTGGACTCCAGGACCTACAAACAGACATTGTTGTGACAGTGTGACAACCTGAGAACAGAGTGAATAAAAGATGCATGGATGAGACGTGTGAAAGATTGTCATCTTGGCACTTTTTTTTCTGCCATAGACAACTGAAACACTTAACTGTTATCACTCCCACTCACGTGAAAGATACCTATGGAGGGGGGGTTGCCCTCTTATTAAAGAATATCAGACAATGTAGTTGCAGTTTATTCCATAAACAGGGAACCCAATTACTTAACTGTTCCTGATGACAAGCCACCAGATCGTTTTTATATTTTAAATCTAATACTTTGACTTGTCATTTGTGTACGTGTATATATCACGTTGTTGTCATTTCAGTCAATTACATCATTCAGTATAAAAAATAAATTGCCGAAGCATGTCCTGCTACGTGTTGCAAAGCCACACTCATTCAGGTGAATGAATACCATAGTTACATAGGGTTGATCATTTTTATGTTCATAACGGAGTGTCTATTGTTTTCCGGTTTCCTCTCCTCGATTCTTGTGATTGGTGTATCGGTCTGTGACGAAAACACAAGGGAGGCTCTGATTGGTTAAAAGCCAAACACCAGGTAGTGGAAACACGAAGCAACACGAGTTTAATGTACAGTGTAGTCTAATTGCATTCAGCGGTAAGTAGAGTAAAACCTCTGTAACTGTACAAATAAAAACGGAAAGTGTCGCTAAACAGGAAGTTTGTAACTTAAAAAATGCATTATTGTGTGAAAGCTGTGTAGTGTCCGTACCAGTCCCTTGCGCCACATTGATTGCGTGCTAAGCTAGTCCAGTTATTGACCCAAAATCAGTTCAGCTGTTTCCAGAAAACTGTCAAATTAATTTATAAATTCTATTCAGAGAAAGAAGTGAAGTAAAGGAGTGATTTATCATAGAAAGACCTGTAAAAATAAATTGCATGTAGTAGTCCCCTATGTTTGTGCATTATGGTGTCCTATTATCAGTCTGATCTGGAACACATCATTACCACACAGCCATTGGACACTTCAGATAGATGGAAAAGATGCTGCAGCTTTTAGACGCAGACAGAGGAGGATATAATTTTGTTCTTTTGGTTTTAATAATGGGTTTGGACAGAGATGGTCCTGTGCGCAGGGCTTTTATATTTCTGCACCCTTCTTTTAGTTATTTAATGCTAACATGAGATGACACGAGGCTGACCCCTAAAAAATATACTGTGGTGAGAGTTACTTTGTGAACAGGTTTTCTTACCTTGAAGAAATGTTATTGCCTTGTTGCACCTTTCCCATGTTGATTCTGTCTTTTTTTTAATCATGAATTATCTAATAAAGCATGGAGATCATCTTTAAAATGGCACTTCCCCAGAGGTGTTTGAAGGATATTGGCATTTAAGTATGTAAAGGGCACTGCCTTTCACATCTCCTCCCTGCACCTGCCAATGCATGCTGCGAGAAGCTGGGCCTGAAGTCTGTAAAGTGACATACCAAGGCCTATTTGCATTATCTCCTGGGGTATCTATTTACATTTATTCTTCATACAGTGTTCAACATGGACCCACCTCTGTTTCCTCGTGAGTCTGGGCGGTTCATAGCAGAGCGGAGTCAGGATGTGTTTGTGGAAGAGGAAGGAGTACAGAAGGTGGCAGAGATGCTCTACGACCTCCGATACAGTGACGAGCTGACCGCAGATGGCTGGAAGAAGGCAAATCCATTGGCACCAGCACCGACCTCTGACCAGGGGAGTTTGTCAACAGCAGGGGCCACACACAAAAATACTTATTTTTTTAACAGTGACAAAGCAATACTACAGAAATAATGTTATACGTTATAATAATTCTGCGTCAGACTCAGGAAGAAGCTCCACATTAATTTCAACATGATCTATAAATTTGCTACAAGAGGGCCCAGATGTAATCTATTTTAACCAATGATTACAGTCTATGATTTTGACCTGCTAACGATCTGGACAAGATGACTTGAAAGATGAATCTGTAGATTTAGATATGGTGTCGTTTAGTGTAGTCCTCATTCTACATGCTTCAAATTATCTTAATTATAAAATTGTCATTACATATTTATTGGTTGCTTATTCATTGACAGTTAACATGAAACCTAACGTCATAATAAATGCAAAAATATTCAAACATTTTAAAATTTTAGGATGCTTTTAGGACGTTTATAGGAAGTGCAAATTTGGGGCATTTGTACTCTACTTGAGCATTTTTTTTTTATTTCTAATTATACTTTTACGCTACTACGTACTTTTAACACCATTACATTTATCAGACACTGAATATTTAAATTTACCCTTATAATAAAACCCTCTGAAAGGAGCCCTTCTGCACAGTTTTGCTTGTTATATATACATTTGACTAAATGTCCTTTTCCTTAAGTTAATTTGAATTCATGACTATAACTTGTAAAGCACTATGTTTTGACTTTTGGTTTTATACTTTTATTTAAGTAAATTGAAAATGAATTGCTTCTTTTTACGCTGCATGAATGACAGGAAAGCACCGTTTGGGGAAATATTGTCATTACAGTTTTGAAGCAACTTGTTACAGGGTAAGGTTTGTTACTCAGACATTAGGAAAATTGTTTTTTCAAGGCAGCAACTGGTGAATTTCATTTTTTAACATTTAGCATTGTTTGTGTCCACAAGTTTAAATCCCTTGGTTTAACAAATACCAATTTATCTCTACTAAAATGAAGATTTCAAACAATGAAACAGTTTTCATCTTAATCCATTGAGTCTTTAGCACAGTAGTACAACTGCTTGCCCCTTGCTCAGTTTACACATTTAGGTAAACCTCTCTGTCTGTTTTTCTGCAATCTTTAAAGTTTTATGTTTTTCACTTTTGCAGGCCTTGAACTGGGTGTTTGTGGTCGACACCATGAACTTCTCTTTTTGGCCAGAGAAAGAAAGTGAACAGTGTGAGGTGACCTATAAAGGGACCACATACACCGGCTACATGACCCTGTGTGCTGCCATCACCAGAGCCATGGAGGAAGGTGAGAGCATGTGCACAATTAGAACTAAGTTACTTACATTAGTTGGGCACCATCCCTGTAGGATTCATCAAATTCAGTCAGAAAATAAACCAGATTTGAACAAAAAAAAAAAGATTGGGGGATAGAAATACATTAAATCCCTTTTTAATGTCTCTTTTGTGCTCCTTCTTTCTATGTGCTTTTGTCGTGTGCTGCTATTACCAATTATTGTGTATGCGCCCTTTACTTGAACTTGGCCTGCTGGGAAATTGCTTGTAGCTCTCCGTGCGCCTTTGAATCACTCATAATTAGCGTGAACAACTCCGGATATGAATCAATTATGTCTCATATGGAATAGTGCTCTTGGGCTGGTCGCCGTGGCCTTTAGAATTTACAAGAGATTCTCTCAGAAAAGGTAGGATCTTAAGGGGTGACAGCATGAGATCAGAACAAATGATGTCTTCTTGTTAGAGATGGCAGGTGTCGAGTTATATTCAGGCTTTTATAGCATGACAAAACTTTACACCTGAGTGGCCTTGAGTGTTATGTTTCTCTTTATCTGCAGTATTTCTGAAGTTAAATCCTTTTGACTGTTTCTCTTCTCCTTCAGAAATATTGTACTCTACCACGTTTATCAGACAGCTTTAAGTTCTGTTAACTTTGCTAAATGAAAAATTATACAAAAACATACAAGCTTATTGGTATTTCTACTTAAAGAGGGGGTATTATGCTGTTTCACTTTTTAATACATGTATATAATGTTACAATGTTGGATGTCCAGACTAAACGTGGGTGAAGTTTCAAATCTGTAGGTAAAAGTATGTTGGCGTAATCCCCAGGCTTCTTAGCTCAGTCTGCAGGCTGCTGTGAACGCCAGGTTTCAGTTTTTTCTACATGCTGCACTTTGTGACTTCACAAGCAGACTTCAGAGAGCTGGCCAATCAGAAGAAAGTGGGCTTGTAGGGACGGGGTTTCTTAAAGGGACACAGCTGACTGGGTCGTTTCAGGCAGAGGCTGCATGAGGGGCTGCACAGAGTGTGAGAAAAATGCTGAGTTTTTTTAAACTAAAAATTATGCTAAGCTACTCTACAGGTATCACAGAGTGAAATATGAAGCTTGAAATTAGCATAATACCCTCCTCCCCCTTTTAAGTAAAGTATCTGAATACTATTCTGTCAACAGGCATTCCCATCACTGATCCGAAGTACTTCTCTCAGATGAGTGTGGAGGAGTTGGGACATGTCCTGCGCTCAGACAATAAAACAGCCATGCCCATGCTTCAGGAGCGCCACCAGGTTCTCACATCCTCATGTTTATAGTAGAGGGTACTACTGATGTGTACTCAGGCTGGAATCATCGTCACAATACAATAGTGCCTTTGTTATTTTTATACTTGGGTTCACAAGTTTGTGTCCTTTGTTTTTACCTTATTTTAAAACTTCTCAAAAGCGTAGCTTTTCACACTTCTGAATGCTAAGCTGATTTCTGTGTAAACCCATCTACAAGGTCTACACACCACTCATTTGAGTAGCATGAAAAAAAGCACCTTTTTGATTTAAAGACAAAAAGATGAGGTAAGAAGGACAGGATGTTTTATCTCATCTCTCTAATCTGTACACTCTGTACAAAGAAGGTTCACCAGTCATTATTACAGTCCTACACAGCTCATAAAGTGTACATGTGTGTGTTTTCCAGCCTTACCTTCAATGCTCTTTCACAGATTTTATGGTTTTTTTTATCTCCTCTCTGTTTTCATGTACACATTAACTTAGAAAATCTGACTCTAAAGATCATACATGTAACATATCTACAAGTGTCACATTCAGGTGAACTGAATTCTGTTCATGATAAATTCAAATTGAACGTATATCATAAAAGTCACATTTAAACACATTTTATGCTGAATCTGTCCAACAAGGCGCTGACTGAAGGGGGACGTGTGCTGCTGGATCACGGCGGAAGCTTCCGGAGTTTTATCAGCAAAGCTGAGAACGACGGCCGGAAGATGGTGGAGCTCATCGTCGAGAAGATCCCTTCCTACAGGGACGAGGCTACATATGAGGTCAGATTAAGAGAAGGTCTAAAGCTGTTTATATTTATTTCTATATTTCATGATTTGAATTTTGTGGATTAAAGTTAATGTTTGTAAGTTCTTTTTATTTTTTCTATACGCTAAGCTCAAGCTTCAATGATTTCAAAATGTTTTGAAAAACAAGAATTTTCCAGATTATCTTGTCACTCTGGTCACAAACAAGATATTAATTTTGAGTCTTAGAAAATATAAAAGTGTATTCAGCCTATTTAAAGTGCATAGGAAATGTATGTGATCTGACATAAATGTATGCATTTGGAGAACTTCAGATAAATAGTGATGTGAGAGGTCCATCTCCTGGACAAACGCAGAGTGGCAGGATTACTAATGCTCTCTTCATATTATACAGACAGAAAAGGAGCATGTTATATGCCTTACACATCCTTTTTTGACATCATATTATTTTTGTGTTAGATGGTTGTGTAGTGATAAAAAAGCAGTGCTCTAAGAACAAATAAACAGACCATTTAACAGCACACACAGCATGAACATAGTGTTTGTTTCAGGGGAGAAGGATCTCGTTGTACAAGCGAGCCCAGATCCTGGTGGCAGATTTCTGGGGCGTCATGGCGGCCAGAGGAGAGGGAGACATCACCAACATGGACTGGCTCACCATGTTTGCAGACTACAGGGTCCCTCAGGCTCTTGTCTACCTCGGAGCACTGCGATACTCTGATGCACTGATGCAGGCGCTGAAGAATGGTGAGACAGGAGTGTGTGTGCTGTTGTTTCTTTTGTCATGAAGAACTTTATCAGTTAGAAATAGTTAGCTATCATCGGTCACTGTTATGTGCTTGTCTGTCGTTTATCTCAGGCGAGCTGCTGAGTTCAGGTGACAGGAGGGAGGTCGAGATCCGAGGTTGTTCGATTTGTTCTGTGGAGCTAATCAAAGAGCGTCTGTGCAAGCTGGTGCAGGAGAGAGACGGACAGACATGCAGTGTCAACTCTGCAATCATCGACTTTTACTTGTGGCCTTATGCCAAGCAGCACCACAAAGAGATGGCCCACATCCCCATACACCACACACGCTGTATTTACTACTGAAGAGCTGGTTGGCAGGAACACATACAGTAGGCGGCACTTCTCGGTGTAGGAGCGTTGGCACCGGTGCCTCCCTCTGGGATAAAAACAGGCCTGTCTCTGTGCCAGATTTATATATGAGTGGGTTTCTCTTCAGCTATAATTGAAAAAGGTGTCAAGCTTTAATGCAGCTTGTTGGGCTGTGTGGGTAATGTCACTGTTGGCCTTTTAAAGTCAATTAAAATGTTTACTGTTCATCTAGAACTTTTCTAACAAATGAAAATCTTTTCTAACATAGGGGAGGTTGTGTGATCATACTGTCAGTGAACATACAATGAACATAAATCAATAAGCTATTTTGTTAAAAATCTTCTTCTACTTTTTGGATTGTTGCCATAGATGTACTTGGGATCATTTTTAGCGTAATGAGCTGAGCTTACTCTGTCTAATTAAAGTAGGTCTACAAGGAAAGTCTTGTCTGCGGAGATTTGTAATGCCATAATTCAGTATAATAACTATTTAAGTAACTTACTTTTGAATATGATAAATACATACAATTCATAAAGTGTTTTCACAGCAAATTAAGTTTGAAGTTTAAAGTTTTTTTTGGGAGGGGGGTCGAAAAGCGTGCAAGCTAAAAGCAACAAGAATTATTATTATATTAATATAGAAATTAATTTTATTACGTTGGGTGACACGTATAACAGTATAATATACCAAAAAAATATATAATTTAGTATAATTCAGTGCAGAATAACATAGTTTGAGAAATACATATATTATGAGGTGAAATGTAGTGATGTTATTTTTCACTATTTTTTCATATTACATTTTGTTTACATAAATATAATCCCTTTTTTCTTTGGATTATGTTATCGTAGTGATTTGTAGAAATAAAACAATAAAAAAAAAGAAGGAGCTCAATCACACGATGGCGCTGTTGCCTTCACGGACCACTTGGTCCATCCTTCGTGAGTACTCTTGAAACGCCTCGTGCTCTCCTCGACCGCGGCGGCGGTTTCCCGGGAAACCGTTGAACGACAACAAACGGGAGCTGGCATGAAGTTGTCAACACGACAGAGAAGTTAAACTAAAAGAAAAACAACGGTAATTTAAAAACAAACAAAAACCATCGGACGGTTTGTTTGGTAAAATGTAGACAATTGGCACATTTTTATTCCGTATCAAACGAGTGCAAGAGCTCAAAAAGTTTCTCCACAACACTTTTATGATATGCTGGGATGAGAGTAAGAGGACATACGCGGTAACTAGATATTCTCGTTACACTTCACCGTCATGAGCGAGGAGTGTGTTCGGGTGGCGGTCCGCATCCGCCCCCTTCTCCCTAAAGAAGTCCTCCACAACCACCGGGTGTGTGTACGCGGGGTGCCGGGATCCACACAGGTGATGCTCGGCTCTGAAAAACTCTTCTCCTTCGACCACGCGTTTGGGCCGACAGCCAGCCAGGATGAGGTCTACGAGTCCTGCGTTCAGCCGCTGGTGGAGTCCCTGGTCGACGGCTACAACGCCACCGTCTTCTGTTATGGACAAACAGGGTCAGGGAAGACGTACACACTGGGAGGATGGAGCCTGGGTAGGTTGTACACAGCACAGGTGGTTCTGAGTAAGACAGTTTGGGAAAATGACAGGTGGGAGCAGCATTTTGAAATATTGTCCATGGTGTTCAGGACTATTATGACGGAAATGCATTATTAAAGTCCGTCTTTTTAAAAGGGAAAAAACAAAGGGCACCTTTACTGTGTCCTCAAGTTTATCTGTGAAGCCTTAAATTCAGATATTATTATACAGCAGGTCTTTGCAAGCATGCTTAATAACTTCATGCCACTTCCTTCCTTGACCTTTCTCAGATGAAGAGGGAGGAATTATTGACCGCGTGGCCCAGGATGTGTTCTTGTTGCTGGGGCAGAAGAGGACAGACAGTGGTGGTGTGGAGGCCAAAGTGCGAGTCTCATATATGGAGCTGCACATGGAGGAGCTGCGAGACCTGCTGGAGCTGCACACCATTCACAAAGAGCTTCATATCAGAGATGATGAGAGGGGAAACACAGGTGATTAGAAATTGAGATTTTTTGCATTGCACATGAGGGAACAAACTCACAGGATTTCCCAAATAAGGGTTAGACATACACTTGACTAGACTTCACAGAATGTAAAGTTTGACCTTTCAACTTTTGTCTTATTTTATCCTATCTCCCGACAAATTCATTCATAAAGTTTTCCATATAATAATAATAATAATGATGTATTTGTATTGTTTGTGCTTTCAGTGGTGGTTGGTGCCAAAGAGATGGATGTCACCTCAGCAGAGGAGCTACTAAGTGTTGTGGAAACTGGCAATGCCCTACGCCATACTGCCACCACAGGGATGAACGAGCACTCCAGTCGCTCTCACGCCATCCTCACCCTTCACCTCATCCAGTGTTTCCCCGACACCAAGTCCGTCTGCTCCTCCAAACTCTGTCTGATTGACCTCGCAGGATCAGAGAGGGCTGCTAAAACTGGAAACACTGGGCCTCGATTTAAAGAGTCCGTTTATATCAACACAGGCCTGCTCGCGCTGGGCAACGTCATCCGTGCCCTCACTGACGCTGGCCGCAATCGCCGTGGTACCAACTGTGCGCACATACCGTACCGTGATGCCAAGATCACCCGTATCCTGCGTGACTCACTGGGAGGCACTGCTCATACTCTTATGGTGGCATGTGTAAGCCCCTCCCACCACAGTGTGGATGAGACTCTGAACGTCCTGCGGTTTGCATCAAAGGCTCGTCACATTCGTAACCGTCCTGGAGCGATATCCACACACACAGAGGTTAAATTATTTCCTACAAACTGGGACCCTAGTGAGGCTCGACTGAGCGAACTTGAGTATGAAGCTCAGACACTGAGAGAGCTGCTGAAAGAGAAGGAGAAAGAGATGGAGAGGAAGAGGACAGATGAAAGAGCTGGAGAGGGGAACAGCTTCACACAACCGAGTCAGGTGATATCTAATCAAGATAAGAGGGTGAACCAAGAGGAACAGTCACAGTACCGTCTCCTGGCACAGGAAGCTGCAGCCCTGCTTGCAGATATCTCTGGCCCTGTTCCCTGTCATTCTTTCAGGCAGAGGCTGCAGGATTGGCAGGACAGGCTGACAGCTGTCAATCACTCACATCAAGCTGATGACGAGGAGTGTTTAGAGGGCGGTGAAAGCCAATCCCAACATGTTACCATTATGAAACTCAGAGAGGAACTCAGTGAATGCAAGGTAATGATTAACAGTTGATGAGAACTAAGAAATTAAAATAATACAGGAAATTGATAAACTTATTTAGCTGTTGTTGGTTATCTTCTGTTCCGGGTAAAAGAAGAATGTTGGGTGTTGTCACATGTCAAAGAAACCCCTCACCTTTTTGTCTTTCAGGAAGCTCTCAGCATAGAGGAACAGCTGTGCGAGCAGAAACATGCAGAACTGAGACGGGTCCAAGAAGAAGTACAGAAACATCTTCAAGAGAACAAAACCCACCTTCAGGCCCTAGAGAAGGAAAAGGAACGCACTCGATTACAAGTGAGAGGAAGAGTCCTGAGTTCTTTCATTACAGCTGAGCTGTTTTTTCATGTTTAAGTTCAATGTATGTGTGCATTTGTGTGTGAATGTCTGCAGACTGAACAACTTGTGAACCAGCAAATCCTGATAAATCGTCTCCGCAGCGACCTTATGACCTTTAGAGGTGCAACATCAGGGGCAACAGCGGAAGCTGGGAATTTATGCAAGAGACCCCACAGTGTCCCTCTCATCAACAGCTGTGGACACGGGCCTCCCAGGAGGGTGGGTTACTGCACTGTTTTAGTGTGTGTATGTGTCTAATTGTTTATTTGTTGTAAACTTACACTCAACCTTCTCCTGTGACTTTAGCCCTTTTTCGCTGCCAGTTTAAGGCTGGATAATTACGCCTATGTTACGTTCCGTCTTCTATGTAAAACGCACGGAGGCTGAATGGTGGGGTGTAGTCGTTCCGCCTCTGAGCTGGCATCGGAGGTAGTAAAAAAGGTGAATCGGTGTCTGTGCAAACTGCAGATCCGGCAGGGTGGATCAGCGCTGAGTGCTTGTGAATTTGAAGCACGTGCGGTTTTTTTACACCTTGCGCATGTTTTGCTTCCGCAACGCCAGGACACTGTATAAAAACACACACTGGTGTGGCTTTACTCCAATGTAAAATGACAAAGGCTGCATATGACGTTTGACCTTCATAATGGCGCTGAGGCAGAACCGCAGTGTAAAAAGGGTTTCAAACTGTTATAGGTACTAAACAGTGTTGTTACATATATTCATGTGCATTCACACACTGTGGTTCATGTCTGTACATGTTTCTGTCCCAACACATGTGTTTGTAGATTCACTCCAGTCCACCAGCTTATTCACTGGAGCGGGTGATAGCTGCCTTTAAGATGCGCAGTCATCTCCTGCTGGCTGAGATTGAGGAAAAGGATGAGGTGTACTGTCCATTCATAAAACACAAAGCAGCTATCAAAGACAGGGATGTAGAGCAGGAGGAAGAGGTGGAGGAGGACATCACAGTGGGCAGAATGGGATTCAGGTGAGAGATAATACAAGTCCACTGTTTCTATCTTTGTCAAGCCACCTGTGAGTCACTATATATATTTTGTTAACATGTTGCAATCAAAAATAACATTGCAACTGAAATACTAAAGAGCCTTCTGACATAATCTTCAAATAACCTTCTTTATGATATCTTGTGCTTTTACTCCAGGCGTTCTTTAAACCGAACATGGACCAGCCGGCAGAAGAAATCGTCTATGATGGAGAAAAACACTGGATATAACCAAACATCAAATGGAAATCCATCAGTGAATCAGCCTCAGCGAGCCACAGGTTCACTTTGCATGTATTTCACTGTATTTTGAAGACTTTTGTTTTCTTTTTCCATTTGTATTGGTGCTTTTGTGTCTCAGATCTCTTCTGTGACATTCCAAGTAGTTATTTAATGTGCAACAATATGTTTCCTTGTCATATTGTCATGTTGTTTTAATTTCTCCTCAGGGTTCGAAGAAAACCGTTCAAAGCAAAGCCATACGAGGAGACTAAGAGCCGGAGTTACTCAGAGGCAGATCCGAGATCTGTCAGTCAACATGCGCCTGAAAGAGGAGCTGATCAAAGAGCTTTACAAAACTGGTGTGATCACATAATTACATTATTTTTACTCATGTAAACCTGTGTCTTTTTGTTTGTGGTTTTATTCAACCTGTTATACTGACTCGAGAAGAATAGAAATCTTTGTCAAATTGGTTTGTGTATCGGAGAGAGATGTGAGGAGTTTTGTGTCAAGGTTGGTCGAAACATTTCTGCAGTGCTGAACAAACCTGCAGCTTGGAGAGGCTGCTGAGAGAAGTTAGGAATCCAAGGACGATAGCGCTAGCAGAGAGACAGGCAAAGTGTTCTTTTGATGATACAGTAACATACACATTAACGTGGAATTCTCACATTGTAGCAGATAGTAAAACACACCTCATCTGCTGAGAGATAAAGTCAATGGGATTTTTTCTTACACTATGTCTGAAGTGTAGGCATGTGCAAAGAAGGTATTTGGGTATAAATTAACAGCCTGAGTTAACAGCCATCTTCATGGTGGATGGTATGTGCAAAGAAAGTATAATTCAAGTTTGAATATCACAGAACTGTCGCTGGAGCCAAAATGTGCTTAAAGGAGCAAAAAAGGAGACAATACAAACTTACCACTGATAAACTAGGCCTTTGAACTGACGCTACACCAAAGTAAATCCTAACATTATAGTTTTAAACAATGTATTTACATGTGTTATTTCTAGTTCTGAGAAATGTTTAAATCTTTAAATGTGTGTTTTTGTCTGACAGAGAAGGACACCCAGGCTGTCAACCAGCATAGCAGGCACAGCGGTGATGGCAGAGAAGCCGACGTGTTGATGAGACTTTCCATGCAGAGGCAGAAGGTCCAAGCTGAGGTTTACCACAGCCTGCAGCACATGAGACTGCAGAGAGCACAGCTTCAGAGCAGCCTCACGCAGCAGAGAGAGACCAGTGATAACATCAGAGAACTGGAACATAATGGGGTTAGATATTTGATTCTTTCTGGTTTCCCTCAGCAAGACAGGAAACTTTTTAGAGAAGCAATAATGCATTCACACTGTGTCAAAGAATTCTAAAAAAAACTACCTAGGTGTTACTTTCTGGCAGTGATCTCTTACACCTACCTCTTTTTTTCATTTGGATTGATATTTAACTGAACTCTGGAGCAAAGGGAAGGAGATTTGACTGTGTGCAAAAGCAATCACCAGGAAGAGTCAAAGACCAAGGTGACATTTAAAATACAGAGGCAATTTATATTCTTCAAAAGTTTGTTTGGCATTTTCTCTCCCTGAAATACCAATTTTGACGGTTTCTTTGATATACACCCTCTTCTTCCCCTGTTACTATTTCTACCTCTTTTTCATTGTATTCTCACTTATTACCTTTACCTATATTAATCCCTTCCACCTCTTTGCCACATTCCCCCCTCACACTCGTCAATGTAGCTGCATGTCAGTAGTTGGCTGGAGGAGGAGGAGGAGCGGTTCCTTCTGAAAAGAGCAGAGATGCAGGAGCTGGATGAGGAGCTGAGGAGGAGAGAGGAGGTGCTCCTGCGCAGGGAGACATGTCTGCAACAGAAAAACAAACTGGAGATCAAGAAGCTGCGCTCCAGTCAGGTACACGTATGAATACACATGTGGTATTTTGACAATTTTGTTAAAGCTATTAAGGGAGTACTAGCTACTGAAGCTGGAATTTTTTTATCAATGACTTTGCAGGCTATGAGTCGGGACCTGCTGCATGTGTCAGTGCAGTTGGAGTCTCTGGAGGAGGAGATGAGGAGCAGAAGCAGAATGAGGCAGAATGGAGGAGTCACCATTAAGGAACTGGAGGAGGAGAGAGACTCGCTTAAAAAGAGGAGAGACACTCTGGATGCTCAGCTGAAGGACAACAGAGTGCTCACTGTGGAGGTCAGAACATGTAAAGGTTCTGGTAAACTGTCCTGTTATTAAACCTTAGTTACATTTTATAGTTTGTCGGTTCTCTTTCTTTCATGCACTTGGATTTGTTCATGTCTTCATGAAGGAGGAGCATTCCCTGCTTGAGTTGGAGGAAGCTATTGAAGCTCTGGATGCAGCTCTGGAGTTTAAAAACAGCTCCATCCAGGACAAACAGAAGAAGCTGGTTATCACAGACTCTTCTTCACATCACTCACAAAGCACTGAACCCGCCCAGCTCTGTGATGTCATCAGGAAGCTGAAGGAGCTGTCTCCACCTGAGGCTTCGGAGCTGCTCGTCAAATATTTCAACAAGGTAAAATGCAACTTTCTGCTCTGTATTGAAGTCCTACATGCTCTCCATTGTGCTTAAATTACCAGTGTCCGAATGCTGCCTGTCTTTACTTTCTTTACTGTCTTCTGTCTTCACACTATTTCTGTAATGCTAATCAAATGATATCTCCTTCTGCTGTCTGCTCCCCTGCTGTGCCCTTTATCTTTCTGGCTGATACATCCTAATAACATAACAAACTGTATCAACTTCTCTCCAGGTGGTTTGTTAACACAATGCTAACACCATGCTAAGCTCCCCTCCCCATGTTCTGTCTGGCCTTGATTTTTCTCTGCAGGTGTACAAGTAAACAAATTATATCCTCTAATAATAAAATGTTTTCTCTGCTCTGTTCTCCGGCTCCTTCTCTCCTTTATCAAACTCTCCAGGTTGTTTTTCTTCGTGAGGTCGAGCGCCATCTGCGTCTGCGTTGTGAAGAGCTGCAGATTCATGCCGGAGAGCGGGAGGTGATGGTTAGAGAGATGGAGGTGGCCATGCAGCGTCTGGCCCTAGATGTAGACCGGAGGCTCACTCAGCAGCACAGAGAGCACCAGAAAAACATCCAGCTACTGCTGCAGAAGCTAAAAGGTGAGGGGGTTAGGTCAGACTTGACACAAATATTAAACCTTTTGTAGAATTTGAACAGAAAGTTTTAAATAATGTTTAGTTCACTTTCCCGTCCCTGTGTTTCTAGAGGGTGGTTTAGGAGAGGCTCAGCAGGCCGTCCAAGAGCGCCTGCAGCATCTGGAGAAAGAGCTTTTCTTCTACAAAAGCTCCAGCCGGGAGCTTAAAAAGAAACTCAGGGAACTCCACAGTAACGCCCTACAATTTGTAGATCAACCCGCTCACTCACAGGAGCACAAAGAAACACACACAAGTGCAAACAAACCCAAGACGCAAGAGGTGCAGACAAGGACACATATTGTAACAACATACGCAAAGATACATGCTGAGCAGACAGACAAACAGACACTCAACGATTGTCATATAAAAAGAAATGCATGCCAGACTCCCTGTACCTCATCTTCCTCTGACCTCCAAGTACGCAAAATCACTAAAACGCCTGAATACCACCAGATGAACACACAGTCACAGGGGTGGGGGGACAGAGGGGCCGATCACTCTGGGGAGTGTTTGGAGATGGCACCAGTCCGTCTGTGTCGCAGAGAGCTGAGACAGATCGCTCCAGCTGACCTGCAAGTCTGTGGCTCTGCCACAAGAAGGCGCCAGTCTGCTCTGGATACCAGCACAGAGTCTATGTTAGAGGACTCCATAGAAGTTTCTAAAAACACTAACAGATGATGTTGCATCATATCTATTTAGATCATAGATCATAGTATCTATGAGTCACTTGGCATCAGCTGTGTATACAGCTGACTTCAGTTGCACAAAAGAAAATGCATGTCAAAAATAACTGATGACAAAAACTCAGTGAATCTGAACTAAACGTTACATTCATCATTGGTAAATAGTTAAGAAGAAAAAGTAGGTTTGGGAAAACATGTTAGTTAACCTGTTTATGAATATTATCAAATAATGCCTCATGAACAGAAGTGCTTTGTCTTCCACCTTCCATACTTTTCAACACTGTGTTGCACTTAAAATGGCCAGAATAAAGTAATATTAAGCTTTGTAGTGTTTTTTTATGTATTTAAATTTTTTTGGATACTAAGCTTTTATATGTGTGTGCACTTATGTTGTTTTGATTGCTGAGTAAAATATTTTCAAAATAGATGCTGCATTTGATTAAACTCAGTTATTCACATAAGTTACCTTTGTGCTTAGTTGTGTGTGCTCATTCCATTAAATTCGATTTAATACAGGTTTCAGGGGGCCTCTCGGGTTCTGTCCCCAGTTGTTTATTCAGCATTGAAAATGGGAAATATTATTATTGGTGTTGTTATTGTTATTTAAATAAAGACATTCTTCTTCTTCTTCTCACTAAAAGACTGCTTTCTTGCGTTTCCACAAATTCCAACCACCTTAGTTTCTTTTTCAGTGCAACAAGCCTATCACCATGACAACTGCGCAAACCGGTATATCTGAATATCTTGAAGACAATAAGCTGCATGAAATAAAATTCACTAATTCTGCCATGAAACAATATACACGTAACGCGCAGTACAAAACACATTTATAAAATTCGTAAAAAAAAAACAACAAACAAAGAACATCAGTTTCTATTGTAATTTCTCTGTTAACTGCAGTCCCTTTAAAGAGATACGAGTCTTTCTCCTTTTTGGCCCCACCGGGCTGCTGTAGTCAGTCTGTTAGCAAACCAACGGTTACCGACAGCACCTTTGCGAACAGGTGAAAGTATTCTTTAGCAACTTTTCTTGTGAATACTGCCCCTTCACTATAAACCAGCAACTGTACTGAAGACAAACGAACAACGTGAGTCCCATAATGTGTTTTTGACTGTCATGCATCACTACTTTTGCACTTGTTTAGAAGCTAACAAAACCGGCTAAGCGTTGGCTAGGTTAACTTGCTGCTATGTAGTGCTAGCTGTGTCTGTCACCAGACTGTAAGTGAACTGTGCGGTTTAAATCACATTACATTTATCATCACCACTGCCTGTATGGTTAAACATAATAACAGTACATGTGTTGAAGATGAAACTGTTAGATGAGGCATGGTATTGTTTTTTTATTAGAAAAGAGGAGGCGACTAGCAGCTAACTGGTTTTATGACTAGCTACAAGTTATCTGAACTGTATTGTTCTTTAAATCCCTTTTGTCATCAGTTAGTTTTACTTTCGCAATGGCGTCGTCTGCAATGATCACCGTCCCCACCACTGCCTCCCGCTTCGCCCTGCTCCAAATAGACTCGGATTCCGACTCCGATGCCTCTGATGCGGGGAAGACCACCACTAAAGGCGGACGGGACCCCTCCGGGAAGCCCCGACAAGGAAAGGCAGGAGCAGCCGGAGGGAAAGCGGGTCAGTTCAACGACAAGAAAAAAGACAAGAAAAAGAAGAAGAAGGAACAGCAGCAGACTGAGGCAAATGAGGTGAGTGACAGGAGCATCTCATGACCCTGTGCTTTATGTTATTAAACTGCGTACATGGCTCCTGTTTCGTGACAGACTTGAATCGTTTTTTTCCTCCAGTGTTATTTCATTTCACCTGAAGTGAAACTGCTGACTCTTGTGCCAGATGAAAAAAACAGCGTGTGTTTCCTTGTTTTGATTTGCTCTCAGGTGTTAAGAGCAAGTGTATTGATTCAAATAAAACATGTAGTCAGCAGCATTCTGTTTTAGCATGGATCTGATTGCTTTATAGGATGCATCACTAAATGTTGTAATATTTACTATCTATTTTATTTGTTCCACAATTTTATGTATTTTAATGTATTTATGTGTATCACATTCATACCAAATGAAATCAACATGCCTTACACAATAATGTAAGAAAAAGTGAGAAAAGAAAGGACAGTTTTCAGTGTGATTTTTGAAAGGTTATGGTTATGTTACAGAGAAGAAGGACCAAAGTAGCAGAAAGCACCCTCACCAGATGTAAATTATTAATTGATACATGTTGCCATGATTGTGCACTTTTTGATTATAGCTGATAATTAAACCTGAACTTTAACTACTCTGGATACAGTCAGAAAACCACCACCTGATGAGTAATAGGTTTATCACTGGACACCATCAGTGAGCAGAAAGCCCCAACAGGACCATGAATAGTGAAAACTGGACTTGCTTCTGGTCATACGCACAGTAAAGCTTTCTAGAGCTAAGAATACAGCATAGTGTTCATCATAGCAGCAATGCTGGGCATATCAACGGTCAGTTTTCTTTTATTTATTTTTTATTTTATGTATCTCTTTTCATCAGTTACGTAATTTGGCCTTCAAGAAGATTCCTCAGAAATCGAGCGCCCCGCCTCCCTGTATGACGCTGTCAGGAATAGCCAGTGAATTTCTCAGTCCTCCAACAGGGGAGCACGGTCTGCCTTCAGAAGGGTGGCAGCAGTGGAAGCAGAGGGACGAGCAGGTAAGAAAGAACAACTGTATTACAAATGTGGTAGCTAGAAAGGGAGGTTCTCTTAACAATTGATGTGTTTCTCAGGAAGTTAACTTCCAGCTGTTTTAGTAGAGCTGTTCAGAGGTCAGCACTAGAGAACTGGCTGAGAATTGTGTATCCTTGTTTCTCCTTCCTCTGTAGATAACCAGTGAGCTGTATGAGGCAGACTTGGAGAAGGCCTTGATTCTCAGTAAACTGGAGTACGAACAACAGAAACAGGTACATTGCAGACATGCACTTATGTACCTCTTCTGACATATATATATATATATATATATAGGTTTAAGCAGATCCTTTAAAATGATTTTAAATGACTTAAATTTGATTCTTCAAGATTAAAGGCAATCCAACGTGTTTTAAAAAGTCTTTTTTAACTCGAAAGGTCTAAAATTGTCAGGTGATTCAGAGATGCATGAGAAATCCCATCAACCCACATGATGTAGCACTGTGTTAGGAAATACAAGTTTAGTTGATCATCTCAGCCCGTAGGGAAAACACCGGATTTTGTTTGCAAGCAGAGCTACTTTTTTGCACACTGGCAACTGCGGTACTTTTGGAGTACGAGTAAGCGCTGTTTCGGGTTTGTTCTCCAGTGCATCACATTTTTAATGAAGCGATGAGGATTTTTTAACTGGAAATCTTGCTGAATTAGAAACCTTACTTGAACCCCACATGAATCCTATAGATATAATTTTTTTATATTCATACCTGCCAATGGTCAAAATTAAATATCACACTGTTCACCCAACACGGGTGTGAACATGGTCCCTTGAAGCAGTAAGTCAGCGTATGAATGTCTTAATCACTGTTTGATTTGAAACCAGTGTGCTGGAACCACGAAAGACACACACACACACACACACACACACACACACTGTCCTGATCATTTCAAACTGCATTTTATTCCTTAAAATAGTTTCTAGCACGGATAGGAAGATGAATTCAGCTTTATTTAAAAATATAATTTGAAATAGTAATTATATTTTAATGTGCTTTCATACAGCACAACCACACAAACACATCCTCGCCAAAGTCACGAGGAGGAAAAGAGGGCGGAGGGAAGAAGGACAAAAAGAAGAATCAGCAGGCAAAAGACAAAAAGACCGTTTCACTGCAGGACTTCCAGGCTGAGGGTAGTGCAGGTGAGAAACACTTACTACATCCATTTCAAAAGCCATTAAACCAGGATATTGTGCTGCAAACCTTAACAGGCTCCTAGAATGAAATGTAATTATCTGTTTGTTGTCTCTTCACAGATAATTCGAATAAAAAACCAGAGAAAGAGGTGAGCAAAGTCGTTACTCCAATTGTGTATCTGCTCTGTTGTCCAACAAATTCAGTAAAACATTATTTATCGATACTTTTATATTAAAATAAAACATATTTCAATGGTAGGTAAATAGCATGGAAAGAGTTTCATTTGTGGTTTAATGTATGGTGTAACATACCCCTGTTAAAACACTGACCTTGTTCCCATCTAGGACGCTAAAGCGGCTACCTTAACGCTGGGAGTTGGGCAGGAGGAGCGATTTTTCAATAAGCTAGAAGATGACGTCAGTCGGATCGTCCAACAGGAGAAGAGACGCGAGCAGTACTCTAACAGCCAGGGACAAGAAGTCAACACCTCCACAGAACATGAACCAGTGAGGAGACTGATAGAAACACACAGATCTTCTTTTCACCTCACAATTTTTAGCTTTTTGTGTTTCTTTTCTTCAACTGAAATTGGATGAACTCTTAATCATGTTGTAAAAGTTGAAAACCCAATCTTATCAATAGACATCTTCACGGTACACCAGAAACGTATTGAGAAAATACAGCAACTTATTAGAGATTGGAGAAGAAGTGTTTATTGTACTGGATATACAATCAATACTGTGTCTCTACATTTATAGAAAATATATAAATGTAGCATAACTCGAGAGAGGTTTGAGTTTCTTACTTTACTAAGGTTTTGCAAAGTATACATTTTCTCCAATTCGTCTCTTTTGTCTCTGTCCTGTTAGGACCCGCGAGCAGAGCAGCTGAAGTACGACCTGGAGAAGAAAGACCAGGAAATAGAGAAGCTAAAGAAGACCATCTCACAGTGGGAGGTCAGCAGTTCTTTTTAATGATATACAAAAATATCTTGTTTTAAAAGTATTGTTTTCAGTTTCCCACGGGGCCCTTGTGACAATCAGCAAAGAATCCACCCTACAATGAAGATACACAATCTGTGGTGTGGAACAAAATTGAAAAGTACCATTCAGTGGAAATGAGGCTCAGTAGTGGATGTTACTGGAGTGACTAAATGTAGCATCATGTCTAAAGAATCTTCTTAAATCACACCTTTCCTTTTCCGCCTGCAGGTGAAATACAAAGAGGTGAAAGCAAGAAATTCACAGCTGCTTAAGATGCTCCAACAGGGAGAAAGTGAGTCCAATCACCAGGATTACACCCGATAGCCCTCCATCCTTTTCCTTCTTTCCTTTCCTTCTGTTTCCTTTCCTAACAAGAATGTCACCTGATGTGTCTAACCTCTCTCCTACAGTGAAAGACAAAGCAGAAATCCTTCTACAGGTAGAAGAGCTGCTACATATAAAAGAAGAACTGTCATCACAGGTGTGTACGAGTGAGATAAAGATTATGAGAGAGGAACATACGTGTGTGAGAGAGAGATTTCTATTTGTATGTGCATTTGAATACTGTATTTTTTTATTTAGGTAACATTACTACACGGTGCCCTTGAACAAGAAAGGTCTAAGGTCAAAGGTCTGCAGTCAGATCAACCGAAACATCAGGTGAGACTTAATTACACACTCATTCACTTGTGATCTTTGTTTATTGTGTAGTAATGTCACAGTAACAAGGAAGAACTGGACTCAGGAGTTGTGATTTAGAGACGAGATAATGTCATACATGTTATCCAGTGAGAAGCCATGATACATTGTATCTGTGGGTGGGATTTCGCCTGATCAAGTGTGTGTGCACTTGCATGTTGTTCCTTTTTCCCCTTTCTGTAGTTCATAAAAAAGAAGCCAGTAGGTCAGGTCAACAAAAAAAGCTGCAGTGTAAGTAAGCTCCAGCTCAAAGTTCAGTAATAAAAGAGTACTTTTAGTTTATCGTTGAAGCCAGCTGAGATCAGGCTTAGTTTATATTCAGAAGCTCAAAACGGTCCACTTTTAGTGATGTCATGTCTGTTTCTGATGTTTTTTCTCTTTGCAATTTTAATTGACCATTAACTTGATTTAGATCAATGGAACACTTTAATTCTCAGAAATAATTGTGTACTTTCTGGTCGGCAGGGTAACAAGAAGGGGAAGAAAGGCTCAGAAGCGGATCTATGAAGGTTTCAAAAGGAAAATAAAATCAGTGAACGAACAAATGAAGAAGACGCTACTGATCAGGAAAGAATCAGGGTTCTCTTTCCTTAATTTTTTTTAGCTCAGACTCGATGTCAGCATATAATGCATGCCCCTGTAATTACTCACACACACACACACACACACACACACACACACAGAATATACTCCACACAGAAGAAAGGATGTATTAAACAACTGAACAAGAACAACAGAAGTTATCAAGATGAATATGTTTTAAGTTTGTGTTGAAATGGTGGCTTGAGACACAATGCTGCCCTCTGCATGCACAGGTGTGTCACTGCATCTGTAGTCCTGGTGACGGCTGTGTGCCGGATCTTTCTTTGGGATTTAACTCCAAAATGACAGATAAGAAATGTATGGTTTTTGTTTTCTTTCCCACTGTCAAGTAAATAAAATACTTTTTCAGTGAAAAAGTGCTTTCAATTTTTTTATATGGTCTTCTCTGTCAAAGATTTTTGAAATCCCATGTGTCTTAAATGCAACTGTTTATTTCTAAGCTGTATTTCTGTCCAGTGCAGCCATGACTGGCTGTTGCCACTAAAAATAATGATTTTTCACACTTTTCTAATATAAATTAAAATCTATAAACAATTATTAATTTTGGTATACGGGGAATTTTGTGGTGCACTATATCTTTAAGTTGACTCCGTTTACATAGAATTAGTCACCAAACAGTTAAGGACTAGACTATTAGACTGCTCGCAGTGGCAGCCACGTAAAGAACCGTTCATTATCAAAGGAGATATAAAAACAACGTTATCAAATATGAGTTATTTTTAGATATTATGTTATTATATTTTATTATATCTCGACACCATCCAGCGCCGTCGGGTTACATCCACACAACTTCCTGCCGAGTCATCGGACAGACGCACCTCCGCCCCGGGACTGTGTCCTCTTCTCCAGCTCCTCTCCATCATCAGCCCGGACAGGACTGTGCGATGTCAGGCTCAGTAAAGGATGAACCGAGTAAAGGTCAGAGGTCCGAAACGATCCACGTTTCAGTCAAAAGTCTCACGAAGAGCAAAAAGTTCACCGTCAGAGGAAGCTGCACCGTCAGACAGGTCAGGGGATTTGTGTTTTTGGCAATGTGTGTACATAAATGGTTTAATTTGCGCTTAATCTGTGACATGACGGGAAAAACAATGATAGAGTCTAATAATTTTGTTTGTGTCTGTATAAATACAGTTAAAATTAGGTCTAGCAGAGCGCATGGATGTCCCGGCAGAGCGGCTGGTGCTGACTCACTCCGGCCGGGTCCTCAGAGAGCCAGAATTCCTGAGTCACCTGAAAGCACCAGATGGCTCAGTCAGACTCTGCATGATCCAAAGGTACTCGAATAATGAAGTGCATGGTTGTATTTGTAAAAACCCATAGAGGAAATATCCTGTAACTTAAAAAAACAATTACTTTTATGATAGATCAGGTGTGGCATATATAATATTGTGGAGTTGTGTATATAGCTTATGGCATTATGAGTGAGTAAAAGAGAAGTTGTAACGTGAGAGATTTCTATCGCATAGATCTCCAAAGGATACTTTTCATGCACACTTAGGGCTTCAGATGCAGTATTCATACAGATATAAGTAGGCTACTGGAGGTCTCAGGTATGTAGATTATATTGAGGACCTTCTATAGTAATCTCATTTATAATGAGAAGTATTTAAGGAAACTGATTGTCAGAGAGTTCTATGTTCTGACGTCTATTACGTGTGATAATAAAAGCTATAAAAAGTCTGATGCTGTTGTGAATTTCTGTACACAGGAGAACCCTCAAATGCTCTGCTTTGTGTTCGAGCCCACAGATTCTACAACTACACTGTAATTATTTTTGAAATAGTGGTATAAACAAACAACTGTATTTCCTTCATGCACTGCACTATTTTTTAAAAGGATAAAAGTGTAACATGTGAAACAGAACCCCTTTATTTTACAGGATTGTTTTACAACTTGCACATTTTGTAACAACAATGTAATTGAAGCACGATATTCCTGGAAAAGGTTTCATACACACACATTTTTAATTTAGATTCTAATTCTGTCCATGCCTCTCAGTCCTCAGCCTCTGTCTGCTGCTCCCACCAGTGATCAAACTTCAGAAGTGGTCCAGTCAGACCTGACAGCCATGTTCAACCCTGACCCTGACAACCTCACACCTTCTCCCAGCTCTCCCCTCTGCCTGGGTAAGATCTCCTCAACACAGGAACTCCCCTAACATCCTATTATGTTTTGTTTTCCACACATCTCAAATCTCACGTCATATTTACATCTCATAGATATTTAAGTTTCTTCATTTTTTATATCTTGTTTCCACAGTGGAAGGTCTGGACGGTCTTGATCTAACAAACAGCAGGCATGGCTTCTTCCCATCACTCCAGCACCACATGGAGAGCCAGCTGCTGGCTGACCCGGGGATGATGCGGCATATTTTGGACAGTCCCTTTGTGCAGAGCAGCCTCTCCACCTCCAGCCCTCAACTAACCAGACAGCTCATTCTGTCTAATCCCCAGATCCAGCAGCTCCTGGAAACAAACCCAGAGGTGGGAGATGTGCTTAACGACACAGATGTCATCACACAGGTGGGGATTAAAAAAGTGGTCTGAGTGTGTGTTTGAGGAACATATATGGAAGTTGTCATTTGCAGGTTCCTGTCTTCAGGTGCAGGAGCTCCTCAGGAACCCTGACATGATAGAGGAAGTGATGCACAATGAAGACAGAGCATTAAACAATATGCAGCCAGAGCAGGACGACCCTGAAACCATCACTGGTGTCTCTGATTGCATTCATAACTCTGACTCAAACAGACTCACATCACAGGTACAGACATAGTGTTTTTCTTCTCTGCTAACATGAAGGGAAACTTATGTTGTGTTTTTAATCTGCGGTTTACTTTGATGTCTTTTCTCTTCTCTTTTTAAAATCCAGATAGGAGTATCTAAATTGGTGACTTCAACATCTGGAAACAAACAGTCAACTGAAAGTGAAAGGGAGCAGACTCCAAACCTCTCCACAGATCCTCTCAGAGAACTAACTGACGCGTCCAGAGCGAATTCAAACGCTCAGAATGCCGTTAATCAAGGCAAGACAATATAAATCCAGTACAGTACACTTTAAAACTCCTCCCCATATACTTACGGACATGCATTTTTATACATTTTTTCTTTATTTTCCTGTGATTTAAATTATTTTTAAGGTGCCCCAAAACAAACTAAGGCACAGGTGTACTTTTAACTATACTTTTATATACTATTTCTCCTTGCTCTTTCTCATCTTGTCTCTGTTACCTCCTCCCTCTCTGCTCAGGCATGCAGTCACTGCTCGAGGAGATCACAGCCTGTCCAGCTCTGATGGAGAGCCTGCTGTCAGGGCCGTACGTCAGCAGTCTACTGAACTGCCTCAGCCAGAACCCTGACCTGGCTGCACAGGTGAAGCATACACAATATATATGACTGGATGCAGACACATAAACATGCAAGTCAGGAACTTTCGCACTTATTTTCGCTTAACAACTGCAGAGAATCTACTTCTTTGAAGCCATTAAGTTATTTTTCAGGCATCTAAATTGGTGAAAAATCACTTTGGCTGCAGCTCAGAGTTGTAGAACTGGGCTAAAATCCACCCCCATCCCTCTTCTTCTTAACATATCCACATAATCTCTCCACTAAAACCCTACACAGGTCTAACAGGCTTCACAGCTTCATTTTCATACTGTTTCAGATGCTGCTGAGCCACCCTTTGTTCTCAGGAAATCCTCTGCTGCAGCAGCAGATCAGACAGCAGATCCCCCTTTTCCTGCAACAGGTTACTTTACACTCTCTCATCTTAGCAATAGATAACATACAGTACAATGATTTTGTCAGTTTTGGACAAAATGTCTTGTGTGTGATATATCCATTATTTACTTTAACAACATTATTTTTTATGTTTCCTTCAGAATATATACGTGTATATTTGTTTACCTTAAAATAAATGATTATTAACAATGAATGAATAATACATAGATGCAGGGTCCAGAGCTTCTGTCAGCCATGCTGAATCCCAGAGCTATGGAGGCTCTGCTACAGATCCAGCAGGCGCTACAGACTCTGGCTGAAGAGGCTCCTGCGCTGATACCCACGTGAGTACACAGTAGATGCAGAAAACACTGCAAATCAGCACGAATATCACACACAACATGGTTTATTAAGAAGCGCTGTCATGCACCGTGAGTCGAATAAAGTGTAAGACTTCTCATTAGTATCACACTTCTGTCTTGCAGGGCTGGACTTGGGAACACTGGAGCCAACGTTGATGCTGTTCCTGCATCTGACTTTGTTCTTAACGACCAATCAGGAAATGGTCCTGGGGTTGCCACGGTGACAGAGCAGCAGCAGCAGTTTGTGCAACAGATGCTACAGACACTGGCTAACACGAATAGGGTATTTTATTGTTTCCTTACAACCTTGTTGTTTTAAATATCACCAGTGAATAATTATTTTTAGGAAACTATAAACATCTCTTTTAAAATGCTGTTCTTTTAGTGTTATTATAGCGTAGCACTGTAGCTACCCCACATCTGGCTATATCCCATTTCTTGCTAAGATTCTGTCTAACTTAAATAGCCTGCATGATTTCTGGAAGGTCCATACTTATTTTTGTTGAGCGATTAGGAGAGACATGTATGGCACCTTCAATCCGTGAGACAATCTGTATGCTAACCCTCTTCGATTGTGTTATTGTAACAACTCTACATGTCATGTTCTGTCAGGTCCAGGCTGAGGAGTTCCAGGAGGAGCTGCAGCAGCTGAGCTCAATGGGCTTCACAGACAGAGAGGCAAACCTTCAGGCCCTCATCAGCACAGGAGGAGACCTCACCACTGCTGTACACCTGCTCAGTCTCTGACACAACACACAGATACACGTGTGCTGATATATCTGTAAGTGAATGCACGTGTGCATAATACACAAAAGCACCCACACTCAGACATAATAAAAGCAAACTTACATTTTAACACCTATAAATTGCTTTACAGAAATGATCATAAGAGAGAAGCCATATTTATATCGCTGCACTTTGAAAGACATTCCATACTAAGCTCTTTCTGTAGTAGTAAAATACATTGTGTCTTAGCATAACAGGTGTACACTTTACCCATGTCCTTCATGCAATGATCCAGGTCTGTACAAGGTACTTAAATCCACCTCACACTCTGTGGACTCTTGTAGTAGTTGTATAAATATTCAGAGGCAGGTCATATATTAGTAATCTCTGTGCAGACCTCTTTTCATCTCACCACCTGGACTGTAATAAAAGCCTGAAACTCACAGAGACAGTCACTGTCTGGAGTTCAATCAGAGAGAAAGTTAGATCACATCTGCCGGGTGGCACTTCTGCTCTGTCTCTTGCTGCTCGAGTGTTTTGTCTACCACAGTCTGTAAAGATCAGACACACCAAATAATTTAAACGTCTCCAAAGGCAGACCAGACTCTAGAAATCTGCTTTTAGAAAGGAGAGGTTGACTTTGTGTTCAAGCCAAAAGGAGCTTGAATGTCAGCGGTTATCTCGAGGCCACACATGCACAGACACTCTGATTTACAAAGTTACTGAATCGTCTCAGCTCACTCTCTCAGGAGACCCTCTCTGTCAGGCATGAAACATGGATGAAGCCAAACCCTTTTGGAAGTTACAACACAAACTATGCTGATGATTATCTTATACTTAACATAGATGTTCTTAGAAACCCTTTGTGCCTAACTCTCATTGCACTAACACCTTGGACTTGTAAATATTCACCCGAGCTGCAGTAAATACTCCATGCTACAGTGTGTCTGTGCCAGAAGCAGTGGGTACTTTTTCATGAAACTCTGACTGAGAAACATACTCTCACTCATCCTGCTGACTTGTGCATTTGATGTAATCAGTAAAAAAAAACAGTTGAATTTTATAATTTATGTTCTGTTTCACTCGACAGAACTCTCTTAATTATATATTTATGCACTGTTTTTTTCACATGAATTTATGATGACATCCTGCTTTGTAAAGCTGCTTTTGTTCCCTCCATGCTTTAGTGGTCGTTGTAATGCTTAAAGCTCTGAGTGAGCGTTCATTTAGTCTATAAATTGTCAGTAAATAGATCAAAGATATTTAATATACAGCTATATTCAACAGAGAAACACGCAGTGTTGTACTCAGCATCACCCGACTCAATCACTCTCAATAAAGACACAAGTGGAACACAAAGTGGTCGGCCATCTTTGATTGATAAAAAGTCATTATATTATCAGGAGTGTAACTATTGTCATACATATTACCCCTCCCATCTTCCCATCACAATGACTTAATTTAGGCGCGTATCTCACCCTGCTGTTCTGTATGCTACTTGCATCTACCAAACAATGAACACTAGAGGGCAGTTACACTTAATCTTTCCAGTTACATCAGCAACTAATTTGGTTTCTATTGCTGTATATATACTGTATACAGTGTATATAAAGAATGTGTATGTGCTGTTGTTTACATATGCAGCCGCAAACTATTTCCTCTTTCTGAATTGTAAATTATGACCCTGAAATCTGTGTGTGCACGATCAGTAGGGCAGTTTCATACATCTAACATGACACACAGTGACATTTGGAGATATATTAATATGAATTATTTATATAAACACAAAACAAGCACAGTGTAATAATAAACTGTGATATTCAGCTACCTAAAAAAGTGTATTTAAGGTTGTGTGTGTCTGTGCATGTGTCTGTGCGTGTGTGTGTCAGAGAAAGAGAGAGAGGATTGTGATCCGTTTTCCATTCCTGCTCGTGTCCCCCGGTACTCTGACATCAGATCTGTATGTGTGTGTGATCCACTTGACAACCTTTGTGTGTTTGTCTGTTGCTGCCAGACCGAGGGGTTTCATTTCTAGTGGTGTGTGTGTCACAGAGTCTCTGAAGTGTGTGCGCGCCCCGTTCGCCTGGTCGTGTGAGATATGAGAGTAGCCAAGGGGTTTTTTTTGGGATTAGAAGCTCCTAAAATATTCCAGTTGAGGTTTGGAGATGAGTCACCCCACAAAAACAGCTCCACGGTGCTAAATAGAGGTGTGTGTGTGTGTGTGTGTGTGTGTGTGTGTGTGTGTGTCTGTCTGTCTGTCTGTCTCTGGCAGAGAGATTGGGGTCATGGTGGTCATGGTCATTTGTGTGTGTCACAGTGCCTTGACCTGATCTGAACTTTAGCTCGGTAACAACTTCTTGTCAGAGGAGTTAAAGCTGCCTCTCAGCAGTAAGGCGTTCAGTCTAAATCCCTCTGATTGTTTGACTTTGTCGTATTCACTGTGAAGATTGTACTTTGAGATTACTTGGTGCATTCGGTGTGTGATATCGGTGCATGAAAGGTGTTTTGACAGATTAAATGAGATAAAAACATGATTTTAAGGAGCTCTCAACTCAACTAATCCATTTACTGATGCTAAGTTGTCAGGAACTAAGCAGCTTAGATTTTTTTAAAGTCTATTCAAGAGCAGATAAAAGCAAACAGAAAGATCAACTAGAGTCACATGAAACTGAAAACCTCTGTTAGATGAAGTGAAGTGTGTCAAGGAGGTAATAAAACGTTGAAGTGAGAATCAGAAACATCACGTTTCCACAGACATCAAGTTCTGTTCATTGTGTCCTCCAAAACAAACTTATTTCATACAACCCCATTAATTAACTAAGAAAAATACATTCAGTTGTTAAATACTGGTGTGTTCCCCTTAAAGCTCAAATGATTAGTTGATGATGTTGAAGTTAAACATTAGAGGGTTAGGGTTAGACATTTTTTGGACAAATAAGCAGAAGTCATTTATTTTTCTCTTTTATTTTCGAATTTATATTTCAATAAAATTGATCAAATAATTAGCTTATTAATACCTAATGAAAGTGTCAATTCCTACATTAATTTCTAGTGCTGTGGAAATGTCATAAACATTCATATATAATGTTAAAGTAAAAGAAAATATTAAACACAAGATTCCAAAACTTGAGGTATAAAATATTCAACCAAAACCATCATCAGTTCAGTTTTATTTTATAATCCTGTGATGATGCAACTGAATTCCCCAAATACAGTAAGGTATCCAAAGGTAACAAGCAGCAACTTACATACAAGCTAAGCTAATCAATTCCTCTGTATTTAAGTCATTTATACTTTTTTGCTTGGTCCGGTTTTTTCCTCTTCATGCTTCATATAAAAAAAAAAGATTGTACTCATGAAAGATAAACAATGCATCTGTCCATCAAAACTTATTTCCTGTGCAGTCAAACAAATCCCTGTACAAAATACTGTGAAACAAATCTTCAGGTGCAGGATCATAAAGAGCTAACAGAGAACTAATATCCACACTAACTTACACTGCTCATGTCAACATGGAGCCTTAGTTGCAGACTATTTTTTAATGTTTCGAACCAACAAGATGCAGTTTTCAGAATCACTAGTGCACCACAGGATCATACAGCTTCTGTACTGAAGCCCTAATTACTCACACCACAAACCAATGCCGGCTCAAGCTTCTTTGTGGTGATGCATCACAACGCAGTGCTTTGCTTCTCACCGTCACTACTAAATGTACTAGATATAAACTACATGGATCAAAGCAGGACTGTGAAGCTATCCTCATGTGCAGTGCTGCTATGAGCCAAATGTTGACACGTTAACAGTAACTAATTATCACTAAAAAAAGAGTTTTGCAGGTATTTGGTCAAACATAAACACAAACAAATCAACATTTTAACCTGATAATGATGTTAGATGAAGTGGCAAGGTGATGGGGAACATGTACGCTAGTGCCAAATTTTTTCAGCAATTCATCCAAGAGTTTTTAAAGATAAAAAACAAACAAATGTTGACCTCAAGGTGGCAACCTCGTCACAGCGCCAAAGTCATTTGATTTCTTATGCTGGGATCTTGATTTTGAGATATTTCAGACTGGACCTAAAAACCGATCACACTTGGAAACCTGATGATGTTGGCCTCCTGCAGTCGTGGTTAAGACATCCGTGATGAATTGAGGCTGATGATGTGTTTCTCGACCTCCATGGCCATATCAGCGGTGCTCCTCCTGATGTCCAGATGCAACACGTTCTCCTCCTCCAGCGGTGGCTCTAAAACATCAAACTGTGAACGCAGCATGTCTTCCTTCATGTAATGTCCCATCCGGGCCACCATCCTCTGGTGAATGAGATCGTAGTCACCGTGCAGGAAGAGAAAAAAGACGTCATGACAGGTGGGCAGGATATCCTCTTGACCTGAAGAGGAGGTGAGGGCTTTGGGGCCATAGAGCAGGATCTGTCTGTAGAGGCGCTTCAGGGCGGAGCAAACCACGAGAGCATCGCAGCCTGAACACCTTTCTCTGACAGCAAAACACACAGGACACAGGACAGGTAGAATTAGTAAAAATAGTTGAGCTATATGCTGAAATTTCACATGTAAAAAAAAAAAGTGAAAGTGGGGAAACTTATCAAACTTAAAGTGAACTCTGGTGACAAACAGCTAAAGAGAAGGAGAGGAAGAGAAAAGAGGGGATACGGGGATGAGCCGAAGGAGAAAAGTAACTGTGACTGAGTGTGGAAGAGTGAAGGAGAAAAGTCTTTGATGTTGCCACAGACGTTTTTAAAAAGAGATGGCATACTTTTCCAGTCCTCCCTCACCTCGTCCCTTCACTCTCTCTCACTAAATCTGTCTTTACTCTCCCAAAGTGCCTCTCCTCGCTCTCTGCTTTTCAGCCCGATTTTCAAAACCATCTGTGATATTTTTGATCTTTTCCGACAATTTCACGCCGGCATATTCTTACCTCGCTGCTCCTCGGCTCCCTCTCGCTCTCTAAACCAATCATCTTTTCCGCTTTTTTAAAAATGTATTTTAATAAAAGTGTGTTTTCAGTGGAAGTGTGCTCATAGAAGCCAATCTGTTATATATAAGACTTTATTCTTACCTTTCAATGACTTCATGTATTTTGAGAAGCCAGGGCAGTCGGTCCTGGAGAGAAAACATAACTGGTTAAATTGTACATTTATTTCATGTTGTCTACAGCAGCAGTTTTTACTTGTTTACAATTGTTCACAATCTGTGCTTAATCCAACCTGCGTCTCCTCCCTAAACCTAAACCTGCAATACCTGATTATCTTTGACTACAGGGCAGCAAAACAACATTTGCTTACTTACACACTCCAGTCAAAGAATGTCATTACTATTCATTTGGAGTTGTGCTTCTGCTCACCTATGAAATATAAGTCCAATATTCTCTCTCTTGAAGTAATCCGATTGGACAAGAGGCATTCCACGAGTGGCGATAGAGTACAACATCACTGGGACTTTTCACTTTGTGTATCACTCCGCCTCAGCCTGGTGTTCTGAATACTGTTAATTAACATCACAGCAGACTGTGTATGTCAACATTAATCAAGCTGGTACCTCTGAATCACACAGCAGACTCTCATTTCACTGGTAAATTAAAACTTACAGAAAAATGTACATCATAAAAAGTAACTGATCTGTGGTCACCTGTAGAGACAGAATGCAGGAGATTGTTTGGGTTGCTTGGCAACAACAGTCCAGTTCCAGTTAAGTTGTGGAACTAGTTGAACAAAAAATCTGTTTTTGATTGTTACTTTTTTCTATTTGCTGCTTGTATAAAAGCAATATCACACTCATGTGATATTGCTTAATCAACTGCAGTTTTATAGAAGGAAAATAATAATAAAAATTATTATAATTGTTCAATTGGTGTCAGAAGTCTTAAAGCTTTCACTTTTTTGCTTGCTGAGGAAAGCAAAAGGAGGCCCTGGCCCACTTTTGGGGTCATCAACATGAACACAGATTCTGGCTCTGCCCTTTAATACAGCTGGGTGGACGAGTCCAATCACACACACTGCTAGTTTCAGCGCGTCATCTGAGGCACAAGCTGTGCACTTGAGAGTATCACAGGACTGATGTAGGATGAGCTGAGCCTGATTATAATGTAGAGACTTTGCCCATGTGCATAATGTACATGAACATAAAGAACTAGTCTAGCACAAACACATCGTTGATTAAACTGCCAAAGGAAATATAATCTGTTCTAATTTGGTAACAACTGAGCTCATCTTTCTCGCCACACTGAGAAACATGTTCTCTCATCCGTCTTGTTTGGTTATTGCCAACCTCAACCTGCCAACTGTAGTGCTGGCATGAAAGGCACAGTTTCACCACAGCCTGACAGTAATCCCAAATTTACATTTCTGCTTCACTTCATCATTCTTTCTCAAACTGCCAACTGTTGAGTTTTTTTAAAACATGCCAAAGCATTAGACGGAGCAGGTCCCCGGGTAATTCTACCCTGTTTTCAAAGCAGATTTCTGAGTGGGAGGTTATCATCAGCCACCAAACAGCGCTACGGGTAAACTGCTGCCAAACCTTGGCCCGGTTTGTTCTGCCTGTGAGCGTGTACACGCAGCTTTGGCAGGTAGCCAGTCGATTGTTTGGACGTCTCCCTTTATTTTGTCAGCATTGACAGCAAAAAAGATAAATAGCAGCAAAAGCTCAGTTTCCCTTCCTGCTGCGTTCACTGTCTGCTCCAGTGAAGCTTCTCCAGCCACTTGTTGTGTTTTCTGTGGCTGCAAGTCTGAGAGAATGATTTATCCACGACAGGAGACAAATGGCTCACTCCAAAAATGAGCTGACATTCAATTTGAGCTGACAAGACACCTCCAAGGACACACACACATATATACGCACACACACACAGACCGGGCTGACCTGGTCTGTCAACGGTTCACCACGAGCCATCTTGTCAATGTTCTTCTGTGGATGGAAGTCATCCCCTTCATGCAGGGGCCAGCCTAACTGATGAGTAGACACACACACACACACACACACACACAGATACATGCAGAGATAAGTCTGTGTAGAAACATGATGGAGGTGTGTTTTGGTGTGTGGTTCCAATTACCTTTTCTGATAGGAAGGCCCCAAAAGTGCTTCTACATAAAAAAAGGGGCAAGATATAACATTAAGGATTGATACAGTGCGATAATGTTAAAATAAAAAAGACATTAAACTAAATGAACTGCTGCTTTAAGGCAGTATGTTACTACCACAGACATGCAATAGTTTAGATCCTGAATGATTAGGGGATAAAAAGCCCATTTAAAAGATAATCAGCAGTGTTTAAGGAATAACCTAAAAAACATTTTTCAACTTTGAGAAATATGTCATGTTTTAAAATAATTGATGCTGTTTTCAATCTTCCATCAGAGTAATGTGTAAAATTACTGTAATGATGACTATGTCAACATTTTCTGACAGTTATGAAAGAAATACATTGCCTTTAGCTCTGCTTGATATTTTGGTTTAACATGATATCCCTAGCAGGACTGTGTTGCAGTTGGCTGTTTTCCTGACCTTGTTACAGATACCAGTGTTTAGCATCCAACTATGTAACAGGACATTAGTAGCTGACGGATTTCCACCCAGTGATCACTAGTGTAAACAAGTGTCCTCCCAATACATTTCCATTTCCAAGTAAGTTCATAAACCTAAGATGCCACCTTGTTAGGCTTTGCTTCATAAACATAAACAGACTATATACATACTTTCCACAGCCCGAGACTCCCATAACAACGTAGATCATCCTGTCTGTAGACCTAAAGGCAGGTCATGTCCTGAAATAGATTTAAGAAAAACGATTAGTTTGTTACTGGAAATCACGAAATCTTACACAGCTGTATGTGAACTTCTACACCGCAGAAATAGTCAGAGGTAATATCAGCGCTCACGTGATGATACCTACCCCTGTAGTACTGGGCTTGAGGTCCTTCCGCGGGTGCTTGAAAGCAGTTAATCATTACGGAAACCTCGCACAGGGGCAGCCGACTACCAAGCACATTTTATCAGCTCGGATATTGAAGCATTTAAACCTCTTTTTTTGTCGGTCACCTCAATAACAACAGCTTGAATTCTGCGGTTTTAGCGGAGCAAAACTCTCATATAACGCTGTAACGTAAACAACCTGACGAAACAGTTGATACCTCTCAAGTTTAAAAGAGACGATAATTTCCCATAACTGTTTTACGTCATGACGCAGCACGCACGTCCGTGCGTGTTCAATTAAAGGGACAGCGCTCTGTTCTGGAGCAAACTCAGATTACGTTGCAGCTAAATTGCCTTCGACGTCATTGTTGATGGAAAAAATGCACAGTCGAGATGAGTTTTCATCACAGCTAATTGTGTTTGTAATAACGGGGTCGATCCCTTAATAAAAAAAACAATCTGTGCTTAAATTCCTCCGTTAATGTGCATATGTCTATATTTTAGTATTTTATCCAAAGCTTATGAAACAACCTAGAGCTCTAAAAAATAAAGTAAATCGAAAACCATAGCACATAAAATTGGAGAATGATTTCTGGAGGATGGAAATGCAAATGATCAAACGGTCGGGTGATTTACCTTCACCAGGTGGCAGGGATCAATAACGGCAGAGTGACGGTTCATGCTGTAAACAGAGAAAAGAGGGAGGAGAGAGAGAGAGAGAGAGAGAGAGAGAGAGAGGAGGGAAAAAGCCATCCTCTCTCCTGTGAATCCATCAGTGGGCAGGCAAGAGACGGATGCAAGCTCTCCTCCTCCCACCCTGTTGCATCCATCCATTCTCTTATCCATCCATCCATCTCTCCATACATCCATCTACTCCCAAGGGCGTCACAGGGGGTGACGAGACCCGACAGAAAGGCGCATGCATGCATGTTTGCGTATATCCTCATTGCATAGGCTACGTTAGCGTCTGCTCTGCGCGTGGATCCGCTGCCATGAGGAGCTGAAACAGAACCGACAGGAGGATGAAAATGCTCCGGTTTCGCAGCCCCAGCATCCGCTCCTTGGACCAGGAGGTCCTCTGCACGATCCGGTTACTGGACGACTCCGAGATCTCCTGCAGCATCCAGGTATGAAGCCCCATGCACCTGAGGTAGTGTCCGCTGTGATTACTGCAAATATCACGTGGACGCAGAATATGGATTTCATCAACACAGAAGCAGAAATCGGCGAATTAAAGCTATGTATTGTTTATCATTATTCTGATAATATTGCAGTTTTTGCACAACAAGACACATGTGAACGTTTTGTTCTTCGTTTCCTTTGCTGTGATTTGCTGGAGAGGCTGCATGCTTTGCTTCATACTGCCGTTATGAGATATGAAGTGAAGAGGAGGGAAAGCATATTCCTCATCAATGTGTTTGGTTCAAGCATACTGTATCCACATGGAGGGAAGTTATGACGAAGTTTGGTCCATAGCAGAGGAAATGATAGTCTCTATGGGTGTGGTGGTGGTGGTGATGATGATGATGAGGGCAGAGAGGTCTGCTGTTTGGGTTATTGATTGCAATTAGTCAAGTAAAGCTGTGTGTGTGCAGAGAGAGGAAGAGGTGATTATGAAACCAGGATCCCTGGATTTTTAAACATTTTTGAAAGTAGATCATTTGGAATTTCAAGCTTTTTGATAGACACACAGAAAATGATGACAAATCAAAGCCTTCAGTTGGAATGATCAGGTTCAAATACCACTAATTTACAATCTTTACCTTCTTCAAAATAACTTTACTTTTATTGATTATGAGTAATATGCCCCTTTTCTGAGAAAGTCGCGCTACACATAGTTAATCGATGAAGATGTGACTGAACAAGACCATAATGAGCCAACAGTTAGTTTGTGATGTGTTTGTGTGCACCCTGCCCTGTGATTGGAAGGCCTTTTGGTTTCTGATCACTGAGCCTGGCTTAGTGTGGGTTTTCTCCAGTTTTCCTCCCACAGTCTAAAGACAGGCTCGTTCAGTTAATTGGCGACTCTCAAATTGCCCATAGGTGCGAGTGTGAGTGTGACAGGTTGTCTGTCTCTATGTGTCAGCCCTGTGATTGACTGATCACCTGCCTGCAGGGTGTACTCCGCCTCTTGCCCAATGACAGCTAAGATCAGATCCAGCGCCCTCTGAGACCCGCCAGATAATGAGTGGTGAATGAATGGAGTGATGGAAGTACGGATGAGTTGGCTTAAACAAACAAGGAAGTGATGCACCACCTTAAAACTGAAGTAAGGCCAACTGGAAAAACATAAATGGAATTGAGATTGTTGGCTTTAACTATATTCTCATTCGAGATCTTGTTTTGAAACTTTTCTGGCTGTCTCATTAAAGGAAAGCACAAATAAATTAGTTCCTGTGTGGCCCCCAGCAAGAGCTGCAGCCAGGAAAGTAAAAATAAAATTAGGTGAATCTACTAAATTATTTTTAATTAAGGACAATGTAGACAAATATATGCAATGATAAACAGCATAAAAGTGCCACATTTGTATTCTGTTTCATCTTCATCTTTACAACAGTACTTTGAAAGCAGCCTGTCTACAACCCAGCCAGCTGAAAGTGTTGCATCCCGCCTTCACAATGAGTTGTCAGCTGCCTCGGCCTTGTAGTCTGACCCCGAAAGACCAAAAACCCTGGCTGCATGTCAAACTAACTGTCTCACTGCTCCTCCACATGTTCCTGTTCAAAGATTTACACAATAACACAAAGTTCACTGAGAGAGAAGCAGAGAGAAGGCAGAGAGAGAGGTTGTCTCTGCTTCCTTGTGTTGCACATGCATGTGTACCTGCCTGCTTGTGTCTTTTAAAGCACAAAAGTGTGTCAAACATCCGTGTACGCGTTGGAGAACATTAAAGTGTGGCTTTTCTCCGGGAGAGGCATGAATGTAAGAGTCACAGATTGTAAAAGTGTGAGTGTGCTTTCAGCTGTGTGTGTGTGATAAGGAAATGGACATTTATATTTCTAGCTGACTGCTTTTTCCAGGACTTTCTTTAATGGCTTTGTGTTCCGTTGCTGCGCGGCTCCTTCCTACATATTTCATGACATCCTGCACTCCTCATGCTACACTCCTGCTCAATAACAGCACTTCTCCTCTTTCAACTACACACACTTCCATCTCTCACTTTATCTGCTCTTTTTCCTCCTCTCTGCTGTCTGTCTTATTTAGTCTGTTCTGCTTCTCTCCATCGAGCTGAATAAGTAGGTCAGGACGAGATACACAAAAGACAGCACAAAATTGAACGGCATCATAAAAATCTCAGGACAAAATTGTGCTTTTGAGAAAATGCGTCACAGCTGAACAGTTTGCTCAAGCGGAGTCTTCGATGCTCTTTTTCGCTTTAACTTTCCTCTCAGGCGTCACTTCTCGGGTGTGCATAAAACATGGTCACATTAGCCGCAGGTCTCCTTCAGGGCACAAACGTTTGGCACCACGCGGATTAATCCTGATTAAATGAAGACTGTTAAATGTCTTAAAAAACCACAGTAAATGTGAATATTCTTAAGGCAATAGACGATGAAATTTTGACTAAAAAGGGGATGAATATTTATGACTTTTGTGGTCATTGCGTAACGCATGTCTCATCACTGCAAGTGCAAAAATAAATGAAGGAAAGCTGCTTTCAACAAGGCCGTTCAAACTGCTTACATGTGAGCCTTTAAGACGAGATTTATAAAAGTAATACAATAAGATGTTAATAGCAGTGAAATATAATAGAAGAGAAAACAAGCTTAAATTGAATAAAGAGAAAAATATGAATGACACAAAACTGAAGTGCAAGGAGGAACTAATGTTGTATCTGGCTGTTTGTATCAGGTGATTAAATGTTTGTGGTCACATTTAGACATAAAATTCTGCAACTCGTGAAGTGATTTTGTTGTTATTTAAAATTTACGGCTGACTTTCTTTCTATTAGAATTCAAACATGACGAGATTATGACCAGCGTGAGGTTAAATGCATCTCCATCTCTCATAAAACCAGCTGCACGCTGTGCTTGATCCACTAAGTGTTTCCGACCGTCTTGACATAATCGGGGAGGTATTTGAGTCATGTGACCAGTGAATTGCCACACATATAGCATTCACTTTACACAACAACCAAACAACCATTTCTTAAAAGATTGATCTACAAATATCATTACTTTCAATTGAAACAAAACAAAAAGAAAATTGACAATCCATACATTATCTATACCGCTTATCCTGTTCAGGGTCCTGGGCTGATCGCAAGCCAATCACAGGGCTGACACACAGAGACAGATGACCTTTCACGCTCACACCTATGGGCAATTTTAGAGCCACCAATGAACTTAACGAGCATGTCTTTTGAATGTGGGAGGAAGCCAGAGTATCCAGAGGGAACCCACGCATGCACGGGGAGAACATGCAAACTCCACACAGAAAGGCCCACATCGTCCGAACTGGGATTCGAACCAGGAACCTTCTAGCTGTGAGGCGACAGCGCTTACCACTGCACAACCGTGCAGCACATGACATGTAATTAATATGAATATATTCTTTGGAAAAAACAGTTCATCCTAAAGCATCACTGAGGAAAAAGTTACAAATGTATTTTAAAATTAATGCTTCAAGATTTAAAGAAGCAATAAAGAGATCTGGATGTTTTCTTTGCTAGTTTTAGAAAAGATTTCATGTTCTGGGTCAGGAGACATGACGACATAATTATTTTGATGCTGTTTACTGTGACTCCAAGAATAGCTGGACAGCAGAGTATAGAGCCGGCAGATAGGATTTGTGTGTGTGTGTGTGTGTGTGTGTGTGTGTGTGTGTGTGTGTGTGCGCAGGTGTGTGTGTTTGGTCTGTGAGTGTGTCCACAGCCTGCGGGCCTGAACGTGTGCAGCCTGCTGCTCTCATGTTCGGCGGTGATGTAAAGTCCGACCTGCTGCAGGAGAGACATGTCGAGATCAAAACACAGTCACCTCCTCTGCTTTCACCTCCCCGTCACCCCTCCTTTTCTTCTCTTCCTCCCATCTGTCCTTCTCCTCTTTCTCTTCCTCCTCTTTCCCCCAAGCTCTTATCTTTCCAGTCCTCCCACTCCTGCTCCCCTGTTTATTCTCTGCTCCACTTTCAGCTTCATATTTGATCACCTTTTCTCACTTTTCACATCCTTCATCTATATCCTCTTCCTCCCCCATCCTCCCTCTCTCTCTCTCTCTCTCTCCCCCTCCTTCTCTGTGACACATCATGTATAATTAAGGGTGATCACTGTTCTTCATGAGGCCAACATCAGTCAGCTGTCAGCGATGCGCTACGACACGAGTGTGTGTACGTATGTGTGTGTGTGTGAGGGCGGGTAGCCATGCTTTACTTGAATCAAAGATTTAACAGTGTGTGAGTGCTGCAATTACAGACATTAATTCACAAAACTTGGCATTAAGTTACAGCATTGAACCAAAATAGCTGCGATAACTTGAACTTTTGAGAGGTTGAAATATATCCTGCTGATGGCTCCGTTTCTATTCTGGTGGGAGTCACCTTATCAATACATCAGCAGTAGGGTCTATTTAAAGATGCATTCGGTTTTGTTTTTCACTGCGTCTGCCTTTTCCTGGTCAAGGAGAGGTGTGTGTGTGTGTGTGTGTGTGTGTGTGTGTGTGTGTGTGACTGGTCTTTTATTTACTACATCTGTTGTGGCAGGTTGTGTTGATGTGTGTGTGTGTGATGCTGATGCAGTGCGATTGTTTCAGCTGGTAGGCATTCTTTGGAACAGGTTATAAATAGCATCGGTTTTCTATTCTTGTCTTGCTCGCCGGCGCCTCTTTGATGCTCCTCCGAAGATGACTAAAGAGAAATAATCCTTTTTCTGACTTCCAGCTGAGAAGAAGCAGACAGAGACGACACAGCAGGAGAGAAGGTAGGGAGCGAGGGAGGGAGAGGAAACATCAAAAGAAATGGGTTAGGGGCGAAGAAAGCGAGATGGTTGATAAGACAAGATATAGGATGACACGCTTGGTGACATGACATGAGCGGTGAGGATGGCGGCAACGACTCCACGTGGTGTAGGAAGGAGTCGGAGAGGAAATGAGGTGGAGCGGCAGCAGGAATAACAGATTAAGAAGATTAAAACATGAAACAGATTTGAAATGAGACGGGCAGACGGGCAGATTTTTGAAAAATGAAAACAAGGTGCAGAAAAAGAGGGAAGCATAAATCAGGAGGACAAGCTGAAAAGACGAGAGCAGACAAAAAAATGAAGAGACAGTAAGAGGTATAAAGTGTACAGTAGGTCAGAGGTCACGCAGAGAGCTGATGATATTCACTGTCTTGCTCGAGGGCACGTTAGCATTGGATCATCCCTTTGAAGGAAGGACTTTTATTCCCCGTGCTGGCTGATAACACATAATGAGATGTCCTAATTCAATGTCATCATCACAGCAATACGAGCATCACTAACACATAGCAAAAGTCTGAATTTATTGCAAAGAATATGAAAAATTATTTTATGTAAACAAGCCATGTTTTCTCACTAAGCATGCAAACATTTTACCTGTTGGATGGAGCCCTGGGTATAATGGCCATACTTTCATACCTTTTAGATGTCTACAGATAAAGCCCAAGCTGGCTGTCAGCTACCCTCAGATAAATAGGTGTCATTTTAGTAGTGGAAAAACCCCCCAGCTTTTTGGATGTATTCTGGATTCAGGAGGGACATGTTGCAAACACAGGTAGACATAGAAACTAAGAGTTGTAGTTAATATTCACTCTTTTATGTTTGTTCATTTATTGCACTTCATATCAGCATCGCAATATTGAACAATGTAATCGCAGAGTTTTCTCATATCGTGCAGGCCCAGTGTTGCAAAGGGTTGTAAAAGAAACAAACACATATCCCTCCACTCTTTTTGCCTTTATTATATAGGACAACTGAAGAGAGACAGGAAATGTGGGGAGTAGAGAGTGGGGGGTGACTTGCACCAAATGATCACGACCTTGAGTGTGTTATTGCTTTTATACAACAGTTAGGGCCCGATCAGACAGAACGCGTTTTGCAGGCTCCACTAACTCAACTAGTTCCACAACTTAACTGAAACTGATCTGTTGCCAAGCAACCCAAACATTCTGCTGCACTCTGTCTACAGGTTACCACAGATCAGCTGTTTTGCACGATGTACGTTTATCTGTTTGTCTTAAGTCATCATGCAGCCAGTAAAATAAGAGTCTGTTGTGTGATTCAGAGGTACCAGCTTGATTCATTTAGAAGCACACGTTCTGCTGTGATGTTAATTAACAGTATTCAGAACAAATGAGGTGGAGTGATACACAGAGTAAAAAATCCCAGTGATGTTGTTCTCTATATCAGCACTCATGGAATGTCTCTTATCCAATCAGATTACTTGGTCGGAACTAACTGTTATAATGTGATGGATGAGTAATGTGCAACACAACATGTGGAACATGTGGCTGGAGACACCGTCCAATCTGTGGTATCGAGGAATGTTAATCAGGTTGTTGGGTGGCTTCTGTCCACATGATGCCAAAGAAGCTCATTCAATCCAGACAAGCCAGTAACAAGTTTAACATAATTACATTAAATTCACTGCTTTATGTCCACCGTACTACCGATACTTATTTAAAACAAATAATACTAATGTTTATATGATCATGACTTGACATAAATAGCATTAGCCCATATTGCTCACATAGTTCTAATGTTGTAAAGGATGATTAGCACCTTTACAACATCTTTGCTTTGGTTAGACACACATCTGCAGTTTTATCTCTATTGAAACGTAGTCATTTCAGTGGATGAAGAGAAAACTGTAGCTATGTAACACCAAACAGAAACAGACCTTTCAAATAAGCATCACAGGTTCAAACCCCCCCTCTGTTTCCTGCAAACACTCTCTCCTCTCTTTAATCAAATGTTTGTTTGTTTGTTTGTTTGCCAGTAAATGTGAACGTCCTGCGGTGCAAAGATAAGACAGCTGCTTCCATGCACCCACCATGTGCACACTCTCATAACAGCAGTGTCTCTGCTGCAGTCATGCCAATATGGTCACACTTTCCCTCCCCTGCGTTCCTGTGAGTTAGCGTCCAGCTGTACAGAGAGAGAGAGTGATTGAGCTCCATTATAATAGAACCTGGTTCTGCTCCATATATCGATCATTTATGACTCTACCTCTAAGCCTTTCGTGCTGGGTGGTCAGCCATGAAGGTGGATGCATGACATGTTTTATATCATGTGTGCTAATTCCTTCATGGCTGTGTGCCCACGTATGTGTTTCTGCAGCATTGCAGGTGATGATCAGGTGATTGTCTCCTTCCACACTGGGACAAGGTCACAGCCACTGTTGTGTGTGCTGCTTACAGGGATGGGAAGCACTATAGGTTTGATATGTACATAATTCAAATGTAAGATACAAGTGGAAATATATTTATAAATCCATTCATTTAAAACTTACAATAGATTTCTGCTTCTAAAATGTATACACAATGTATTTGAATTATATCTAATGTAAACAAAAAACATAGATGACAGACACTAACATTTACTAAGGAAAATCATCACGTTTACTTTTTACAACAAAAGTAACAAAGTGCAGGCAGGACGGACACAAAAATATATTTTGATTTGAAATGATGACTCTCAGTGAGGCTGCACCACCGTGATGCTTTCAACTGAATGACACAATCAGAATGCTGACGTGCTAATATCGACTGATGTTTAGCAGGCCTGATGATGATGAATGATTACCATTTCATCCTCTTAGTTAAACTGCTAACAGTAGCTAATTATCACTAAATGCACCACTAAATTAGTTAACCCTAAACCCCACTAATGAGGTTAGTTAGGCCTATATCTTTTTGTTTGTTTGTTTGTTTTGTGCTTTCTCAACTCTTGGGATACGAGTTATGATCAACTGACTTTACGGTGGAGCAGTTATCTCAAGATAACGCGATAATTAAGTCAGCATCTGGAGAAAACAACCAGAATTTACTTGTTATCACAGGAAAACAGAGTAAATTAAATGTATGGATGCATGTCCGCTTAGGGCTTCCGTATAAAGCAAAGTCAAATGGACAAATTAGCTCAAATATTATTTCCTGATATTATTTCCTTTCATAAGTCAAGTCTGTAGCTCCAGGCAAGACTCCTTTGCTGTTGTAGATCACTGGGTGAACACACTCTGTTATGTAGCTCTTGGGTTCAATACTTCACTGGAGCTGAGTGGGTTTTATTCTGATGTGACATCATGCCTTGTCTCTTCATGCTGCTTCTCTCAGTTTCAAGCATATAAAACAAATGCAGCCTGGATTTACTGATCAAACATTTACTGATAAGTGGTGTGATGATGGGAGGTGTTTACTGAGAGGGTTGATGGCGAGGTCAAGTATCTCTTTCCAAAGGTTTTTCTCCTTAATATACACTGGATGCGTTCCATAACTCCCCGACTGTAGCTGTTTGATCCTCTGCTGCCCCCCTCTAATCTTGTAGTTAGTGGAGCATCAGAGGATCATTTGTATTTGCATCCTGCTGATGTAGCTATATGTTTTTATTTATTACTATCTCAGCTTTTCAAACTCCTTTTTTTTCCTCGCTGTGTATTCATTTGAATAGTCCAATAATTCACCATATTCACAGGGCGGTCATTTTCCTCTAATGTCTCTCAGGGTGGAAAGCTTAAATGCTGCATTAAAGTTGTACTGCTGTGTTTCAGGTTATATTAATGCAGGGAATCTGACAAATTGTTATCATTTCACTGCTTTCTGGTTAATGAGAAACTAAAAGACAACAGATAGTGAAAATACAGAGGGAAATAGGGCCACATTTCAAAGGAAAACAAGCTCACATTCCTAGCTAACTAGCTAGCTATCTATGTTAGCTAACTTTACTTTTACTTTGGAGTTCATAGCTAATTAATGTTAGCTAGGAATTTAAGCCTTTCCTATTGATATGTGTAACACTAAATGCTAATATTAGCTTTCAGACACTTCCTAGCTAATGATATTATTAAGTGACTGTGTGCTAACGATAGCTATTGTCTTAAGTTAGCTAATATCAAATATGTTGTTTTAGCTTGAAATACTGTCCCTACAGATTTTCACTGTTCTTTGACTTATCAGTTGCCGATTAATTGAGAAGCAGTCAAATGATAAATTCTGATAAATTAATTTGGACTTTATTTATTTGAACCTGAACACAGCAGTATATTGTAATAGTAGGCTATTTGAGCTTCCCACGCTGAGCATGACGTCAGAGGAAAACTGCTGCCGTGTGAAAATGGTCAGTATCTTTTTAAAACCAACTAAACAACTGCTGAGACTTTACAAACATACGCTGTAAAACCAAATATTTTTCCAACCTAGAGAAATGTATGAAATTGTAGAGCCAACAATTTCCAAATATATACTTCTGATTTAGATAGTGAGGAATAAGATTTAGTTTTCCTACCATGAAGGCACTAAAGAAAGATAATATGTGAATTTCCAGAAAAGTGTTCCTGCAGACAGAGAAATAAAAAGGAGAGGTTTTTAACTCCGTTCTTATCTCTTCCTGTGATCCTTCTGCATTTACACTTCCCACACCCCACGCTCAGCACATTGATCTGTCTCTGTTGTGTCCTGTTGCAGCCTCTGGATCAATCCATTTACAGGCTGGGGGGAGGGGGGGGGGGGGAGTTTTGGTTGGTGCACACAAAGTGGCTTTAGAAATATTGGCACTGTTAAAAATAGGACGACAATGTTGTCGAACACGCTTAGAAACCTGCTTACACACTCGTTCTAATTGGCAAATAAATTGGCAAATTGGTCCACTTGCATCTTAAATCTCCATTTTCCTGAAGAGTAGCTTCGGTGACAACAGAAAAGGCCATTAATTAGCCTACGTCTTAAAGACAGCCAGTAGGATTTTATAATGGTCTGTGTAGAGTTAAAGAGGAGCCTATCATTATCTTCTCTCTCTCTCTCTCTCTGTCTCTCTCTCTCTGTCTTCTCCCGTTCACCCTGTGTCTGTGTGTGCAGATAAGGAGTGTGTGTCGCTTTCTTCACACAGGGATCGCAGGCATTTAACGCTCGTTCTCCTCACAGCGTTTCAGCTCAGCCAATTAGGTATGCCGTGTCATGAAATGAATCGTGCTGAAGTCGATAAGGACCAGTCATAATTGAGCTGGCATGCATATTAATTAAACAACAAGCGGTGTTTAACTGGGCCAGGGCACCCAGGGTCCTAGTGCTTGACTCGTCATTGTCACAGACTCAGAATCAGAGCAAATTATTAACCTGCTTTAGACTTCAACTCATGGTTGACATCTTCAACTACAGATTTATAATAAAGCACAATATAACACCCTGATTTGGATATTTTTCATACCAGTGAACAACTCTTTGGGTTCTACCAGCCAGTTTTTTATGATTAGAGAGCAAGGCCTCTGCTTTTTTCTGTAAGAGGAATAGCTGCCAATCTGTGAACAAGTGTAAACCAGAGTCTTTGAAGCTGCCCTAATTTATATTTAGTGTATCAAGTGTCAATGAGAATGGAAATTAATGTAGTAGTGGAAAAGAGGTTGCTTGTTGTGATCAACCTACTCATAATTATTGCCTGAATCTGCAGCTCCACTCTCTATAATGGATTTTTTATTGTCGGCCCACAAATTTACAGTTTTAATTCACTCTCACCACTCTTATTGGGTTGTTTTTGTCCTTAGCAGTAAGTAAAAAAAACCTTGACACTTCCTGTTCACCACGAAACTGCTAACAGGAAAAGTTGGCACCTAGCTGGTTAACATAGTGGAGAGTTAGAGTTACACATTTCCCTCTGGAAATGGTGGAGACCAAAAATGGAGTTAAAAGACAGGTGCATTATACACTCACTGGTACATTAGGTACACCTGAAAAATCTAATGCAATATAAAAGCACTGCCATGGATTCTGCTTTTATGAAGTTGTTGACTTTTGTTTTGTTGAGAGTTGGAAGTGTGTACATTCAATTATGTTTATTAGTGAGGCCGTAGTTTGAGTTGGTGTTGTACTGAACTAAATTATACTGAGATGTGTCTCTCCCTATTTACATACATGAGGGGGCCAGAGTATTAGAAACACCTCTGACTATAATGCAGCTCAGTACAGCCCCACCACCAGTTATGATCTTGCTGCTGAAATATCATTGAATTAATACCTCTACGACAGCTTAGAAAAAAGCCTGTACATTACAGGCAACATAAAAGCAAATCTTATGGCTGAGCTGATGTATTGGATTACATTTTTCAGTTGTACTTAATGAAGTGGCGGGTGAGTGTAGTTGCATATGCATGGCAGGCAGAAACTCCAAATGACTGAAGATAATCTTCTGTAGCTGCTGGATGTGTTGATAAGATGCTCACAACTTCACCATAACAACTTAAAAGCTAATGATGTTAAAGTTGTATTTCTGTTGCCGCATAGTGACCCCTACATTGTGCACTATGGAGGTCAAAACTTTACTTGATTTGACAAAGTTTAACAGATGTTTTTGTGAATTATGTATAGATGTAGGAATAAATGATTAACTGAATGTGTATTTTTATTCTCAGCATGCTGATGGTTTTCTATTTTGTGCATTTTGTTTTGTTTGCCTGGTCTGAGTCTTGACCCGGCCAGCTCTGAGGACATTACTTTATCTGGGAAAAAATGGTAGAGGACGGATAGTTACACTGGAACATACACGTTAAAGTGCACTTTGACTTTGCTAAACTGAATACACTCCACACTGAGGCTCTATTTAAAGTGAGTGTGTGTGTCCGTGTTCCAGCGAGGCGGAGAGAAGAAGCACTTTGCCGTCATTAGGTGAGATCATGTAGAGACAGGATGAGCGTGTTAATTTTTAATGCCCAGCCTTTGGATGTATAAAATATGTATCCAGCCCTTGTTGGACATGACATAGACTCTTTATATCTCTCGTCCTCTCTGCCTCGCTGCTCTCAGTCAATCTCCCAATCTCTCTTTTATTCACTCTTTTTTTAGCTCTGTCTTTTCCAACTCCCTCTTCCAGCCTCTCGGCGTGTTGGCCCTGTTTCCCTCTGTCTGGTTCGATTCTCTGTCTCCTCTCCTGGCGTCAGTCCTCCTCTCCTCTCCCCACGAGCGTCTGCCCCGAGAACCACACAGAGGAAAGGTGTCCTCTGATGATCTGACTGGGAACGGCTCGCAGCGTGCCTGTTTCATTGGGTTTCCTCTCTTTTCCTCCTCCCTCGTGTGTCTGTGTCTGTTTGCTCTTCAGATTTAACAGCTTAGTAACACTGTTGTCACGGATCAGCCAAAAATCCTGAAGAGATGTACGCACACACAAACACACAAATGCTGATGGAGACATACAGCTTACACTAAAAAAATGTTTTAATCTCAAAAGATGTTTAAAATGTGAGAGACCCCACACATGACGACAAATAATGATAGATTTACACTCAAACTTGCTTTAGAGTAAACAAACATGGCGGATGACGGGCAGGAAGAATTGGAGTTGGACTTAGAAGAATCTTCTGTCAGTTTGATTGTGCTATGTTGTAGAAGACGCGCTGAGTAAGCAGTGTTGTGTTGTTGCCACAAATCAACATGTGGATCCTCCATTTCTGATGTCTTACCTTATGCTTTGCGTTTGCCTCCATTGCTGTCGTTGTTGTGCTTTCTTATCAGTCATTTTATATCGTTTCGTATCGAGTCCTCAGGGTTCCCCCATAGGATTCCACAGGGGCGCACATTAGATTCACAGCTTACAGTTGTATCACGGTGATATGCCTTTAAACAGCAACATGTCACATCTACTTTCTTACTTAAACTAAACTAAAGCACTTTGAATTGCTCTCTGAATGAATGGTGCGCTATAAATACATTATTTTACTATAAATAAAACTTGCCTTTTCCCACCTTACCTTAAAGAAACTTTAAAAAACAGACATAAAACAAGCAGACAGCACGCTAGCTAGCATTAGCCTCTAAGCTCTTCAGAGGTCTCTACCTTATTATAAAGCTGTAGAGTTCAAACACCCTCCAACTCTGAATAAAACCAGGTTATCTGTCAGTGGTTAACATTGGCAAACAGGCTAAGAAGAAACAAAATTAAAGTAAGTACATTTTGCCGTCTTGTTACTCTGATCTGGTCGTGGCTAACTGCCCCAAACCTCGAGCCCTAGCGCAGAGTTAGCAAACGCATTCTGCTGCAGTCTGACCACACAACACACAAAAGTCGTATCAGCATCATTTCTTGATACATACAGTATACCCTCAGTATTAAGAGAAATAACCCAGTACCATGTCTAACTTCTTCAGTAAAACAACACCTCTAGACTGTTTTGCTTGCAGCCAAACACATAGATTTAAGCTACAATCTACAGTTTGTGGTGTGGTGAATTCAAGTGTAAAAATGCTTAAATTGTTTGAAATTATTCTGGTGTATTATTTTGGCAATTCATTGTTATGCAAAATTAATCCTTCAAATAATATTGAATAAAGCAGAGTAAAAAAGCACTTGGTGTCACTGTCTCTTTAAGAGTACTGGTGCCCTAATTTTTCAAACACAATTCTTGCAAACACTGATAAAAAAAACCCTCATGACCTCACATCTGAGTGATAACAATGCTGAACAGTCCTGTTTGTGTCCTGCAGTCTACAGTGAAAATGTTGGAACAGCTGGGAATGCTTGTTATTTAAATATTGATACGATAATGCTCGCTGTGTAGTGTGTTAGTGCGCTTAGCCTATATATGAACTCCTTGTGTGTATTGCTTGCACTGTACTTGTTTTATTTTTAATTCTTCCTCATTGTTTCGTTGCATTGACCTAAATCTCTTGGCTGCTTGAATACCGTGTCTCTTTTATGCATCGACTGAATTGATGTTTGCTCTCGCTTTGATCTGTGTGTAACATAAAGCTGCTTTGTTGTGGACAGTCGAGTACATCACCGCCGTGCTCTTTGACTCACTGTACTGTTTGTGTTTTTATTATTTTTGAGTGCTCGCAGTGACATTTACAGGAAATATCTTGCTTCTGGCTCTTCTATCAACACCTACAGTCGACTGCAATTACAGCGAATAACAGACCGTTTACTGAGAAATGGAGCATGACTCACCAAGAAATGCATTTAAAAGGTTGCCTTGGCAAGAGATTGCAGCGTTTAAACATATGCACAGGAAATCATGTTTATGTGAGATTACTGAGGCACAGGACACAGTCATGCTGAACAGGGTCGTCTGAGGTGCTGATCTTAGGCAAAATCCACCCTTTTAACGAACCTAAAATAACCCTTTTTCTCTTCTTTTTGCCATCAGAAGGCACATGTTTTATTAAACCCAAAGGGGAAACAGTTGGTTTTAAGAGTTGCAAGAGATCCCTTGCAGATGAGAGAGACTGGAGAAGTAAAGGCTCAGCCTCAGATCTCAGTTCAATCAGGAGCGATCAACCAGAAGAAAATAATAATATTTATTGAGGTTGGCCACTAGAGCAGACTTTGATAATTTGGCTGCATTGACTTAAAGCATCTTCTTTAAAAAAGGCCCATAAAGATAGGAGAGAAATAGAGGTGTAGTTGTGGGCTGCACAGTACCACAACTGTAAAACTACTTAAAGCATCCAAGGACACATTGGTTTAAGATTTTATAATAGTACTAATAATAACCTTTATTAACACTCCCTTTCAAAGCTAATCAAAGCTGAGTTAGGGCATGAGCACACAGCACATCTGAGGTTCATGGCCTTCACTTTGACAAACTGTCTGCCAGGGCAGGAGACTCCATCTGCTGCGACCGTTCAGCTGCACAGTCAGCTGCTGTCCATCACTCACCCTACGGTGCGCATCAGCTGCAAATGTCTGCACATAGAAATTAGCAAACAAAGCTAATGACTCAAGCTAATAGCCTTAGCTACTCACCAACCATTGCTGATGTGGTGGCCAATTTATGGATCTCTTCCTCGTGCTCAGTCATTTTCATTTCAAAGTTAAAGCAGGGGCAAGTGAGATAAAGAAAGCACAGTGCACCCTCAGGACAGGTGCCTCCTGCAGGTTAAAATGTGTGTGACCATTATAAGACTTTGAAAGAAGAAGTGAGACGTCGTCACAGAGATGTCGTCACAGAGATGTCTCTTGAGTTTATGGCGTACTTACTGAAAAGTGTTGATTGACAGTTTAACATGTTGTTTTTAATGACAAGATGTGGCCAAACAGACGGCTGTGCCTCTTTGTGTGTGTTTGTGTTTATGATGTCTTAAGTTTATGTGTGTCTCCAGTGGTGAGTAAATCACAACAAGGGCAAACAGAGCATTTCCTACTGAATCAATCAGTCCTGCTTAACCGAGCACAGAATCCACCTCCGTCAGCAGTTATTGGGCATGTACACACGCACGCACACACACACACACACACAAACACACCATCTTAAAAGACCTGAGGGGATGTGACTAGATATCTATTGTTCAGTATGTGAGGAAGATAAGAATAGAGACGGGATATTCATGCAGCATCCATCCACACACGCACACGCACACACACACACACACACACACACACACACACACACACACACACACACACACACAGAGCAGACATAATGTGTGTGTGTGCATTCAGTTACACCTTACATCTATTAGAAAGTGTAATTTTGTGTTCCCCTACACGAACCTCAGCCTGTGAATCCGTGTGTGTCTGATGAGTAGATATTGACCGACCAGCAGGTAATAAATGCAGAGTGATTATTGATCTCTGTGTTCATGAACTGCATGTGGACCTTATTTACCGCCATGTTAGCCGAGGCTGGAATATGACCACAGCATTATATCGTCACCAGGAGACCTGAAGGCGCTGACATGTTTTTTCCATTAACATGTTCTACGGTGATGAAACCAAGAGAGCATCACAGAAATATCCCCCAGGAGGGGATGCTTCGCTGTGATTATAGAGCAGAGAAGGAGCTGGTTTCAGATGCAGCGGGAGGTTTATGGGATTTATCAGCATGAATGGAAGATAAAGATGAAAAATAAAGTCATGAATTTGGGATTTAATGTGTTTTATTTCTTTGCAGAGAGACACCAAAGGCCAGTTCCTGTTGGACCATGTGTGCAACCACTACAACCTGCTGGAGAAAGATTACTTCGGTATTCGATATGTGGACCCAGAGAAACAGAGGGTAACTATCACACTCACACAACAAGCAGAAGAGCTGTAATACCAGCTACTCCCATCACCTGTCAATCATTTTTTTGATTAATGGATTAGTTGTGTAGTCTTAAGCCTATTAAAAGAATTATATGGCCACGCGTATTCACAGCAGAAGGATGAAAATAAAGTAGCTGATGATCAAACCTACTGACAGCAAACGCCTCCGCTGAGTCAGCGTAGCCAGGCTGCGATTGTTGGATATCAATCAAAAGGCAGCCCGTACTTGATATTGCAGGTTCAAGTTACAACTAATAACAAGATCAGGCTCCATATTTGAAACAGCCCACACACAGAGGAGACCAGACGCTTTGTCTCAACAGAAGCTCAGCGGGCTGTAAGCTTCTTTTAAAATGCATAAAGGGAAAGGAACAACGACAAGCAAAAACTAGAAAGAAGAGTTACAGCATCAGAGGCCTGTCAACCATTCAGCCATTATTGGAAACAAGGTTTATAGCAGAAGAAATGCAGCTGTGCAAAGCTGTGGTTGCTCCAGCTCAGTGAGCAGGAGAAGGCTGCTTTCTCTGTCAATTTAGCATCCACTCAGAAACATATTGCGACTTAATTTACCATCAACACTGATTGAAAATCCACCTAAAACTTGTCAAAAACAAGACTAGGTCAAAACCTAGTATGTGGCTGACCGCATCAGGTTAGTGTGCGCTTTTGTGGGTAATGTGTTACAAGGACTGTCCTTATAAGGAACGTGTTTGAAAGCAGGTGCGCGCTGTGGACGTAGGTGAGGACAGCGGACAAGCAGCAGAGAAGCAGCCCCGCCTACTCCCCGAACAAAGTATCCAGAGCTGTATAGACAGAGAGTCGTATCAGTGGAGGTCCAATATGCTCCATGAGCCGCCATTGCGATGTTGCAACTCTCTCTCTCTACGGCTGTGAGAGTACCGACGGTCAGCCAAAAATTTACCAATGTGATGTCACAACATGAAGACATCTTTGATTTTGAACTCTTTGGACTTCATTAAATCTTCATCATACTGCTTTTAACTCAGTGTTCTTATTAAGGGTAACATCTCTTTTTTATCTCCCTCCCTCCCTCTCCCCCCCCCCCCCTCTCTCCCTCTCTCTCTCCCTGTCTCTCTCTCTCTCTCTCTCTGTATCTCTCTCTGTCAGCACTGGTTGGAGCCCAATAAGCCTGTGGTGAGACAGATGAAGTGTAAGTGTCCCTTTTGCTCTCTTTTTCTTTTTCTGTGTGTTCTGCATCAGTGTGTGCAAAAATCAACACACAGAGATTGAAATGCCTGTGTGTGTGTGTGTGTGTGTATTTTTGTGTGTGTACAGTGTGTGTTTGTTGAGGCCTTGCATGCAGGCTGCGTTTGCCTCCCGAGAGCAGCTTCAGTGTGACGGGGTCAAACTCTACAACGAGCAGACAGCACCACGGGGACTCTGATGCACACCGGTTCATGATGGCTTATAAACAACAGTGTTAAAAGCCACTGGGCATTCATAAAAACAAAACTACCATTTAAGATATCGTCATGAAGCCTGTGGCAGTGAAATATATTATTTTAGGTTTATAAGGAAATAAATATAAATGCTTTATTGTTCTTGATGGAAGGATAGTTTTTAGTGAATTCACTCACCCTTTATATCCCCAGGACTCACTGCTCATATTACCATTTCCAATGAGAGGTGACAGAGCCAGACAATGCTGGACAGGACTCTTTCTCAGAAACACCACAGGGAGATGGGCAGAGACACAATAAAGGCAGACAAAGTGACAAGAGCGGGAACACAACAAACTGCCGGAGGGGCCGGTGGCCCAACAAGGAAATAAACTCACACAGTAAAATACACAGACACGGCAGGGGATCACAAACCGAAGACGGAAAACTCGATTGTTAAACAAGTCAACAAGCTTCCTGTTGACTTTCTAAAGGCAGCAGACCTGACTCTTCTTCTGTGGTGTTAATTTATTTATACAAACTGCAGGAGCCTGGGCTAGCATCCTGCTGCATCTTGGTCCTTGGTGCCTCAAAATGTAACTGGTTATAAAATAGACTCAATCTAATACTGATGCCTCAATATGAGCTACAACAGCAAACCAGACCATCAGCGAGATGTTATTTCTATACCATTTTTTAATGCCTGTCATCGCTGGCACCATGTTGGATTCTGACAAAGTGAGTTACAGGCAGTTAGTGATACGTTAGCCACATGAAATAAAGCAGGCGTTGTTACACTACCATTCAATGAGAACTAAAGAATCGCACTCACTGTTGATTTCAGTTCTCCACCAGGTGTGTTTGGGTGCGAGTCTGGGAGCGCAGCAGGCTGTTTGTCTATGTGTCCTTTATGGGAACAAGATTGTCTGAAGCAGAGAAGGATGCTGATCTGAAACAGTTATTGATCACTTTGTGCTGGCCAGCAGGGGGTTAAGAGTAGTGAGGAGTGAATGAATCCACAGATCCACAGACATTGTTGAGCATGTAAGGGATAATGTAAAGCAGTGAGCAGGTTGTTATAGCGGAATGGAACCCCGACAGGGTGAGCAGGAGGTCCTGTCTCACGCTGAAGGGGTTCCTCCACTATAACAACCTGCTCACTGTACATTATCCCGCTTATTACACGGCTATTTGCTTACGAAATCAATAATTTGACACAAAATATTGATCTGGAAATGATTTATTAATTTACTGTTATCCGTTTAAAAATAGTCTGTTACACTCACAGTGAGAGCTGAGTCCATAGCAACAGATAACTCTGTAGCTTTCTTAAAATGAGCTAACCAAGCTGTTTTCACTTTTCCTTTTTTCCCTCTGACAACGGGCATACATAAAATTTACATTTGGAGGATTGATATGATGACAGTTTGTCCACTGGATTGTATGATTAGAGCCGCATCCCTAGCAACAGTCTGTTCTTCATAGCAAAGGTCTGTTATCAAGAAATAGCAGACCTCGGAATGCTGTAATTAACCAATCAGAATCAAATATTTAACATAGCAGTGTAATAAACAGGTATAAATGTGCACAAAAATATTAGGCTGATGGGTATAAGTATTAGGGATTTGCTTAGAAAATTCTGATACACAAACACACACACACAATTTAGAACAAACGTTCTCCTCCAAGTTAACATTTGGAGATGCTGATGACTGTCACACACACACACACACACACAGGCCTGGAAACATTGTTCCACTTACATTGGACGATCAGTCAAAAAATAGAATCACTTTGTAGTTCACTGTGAGATACACTTTATTTCTAAAGACGGATGTTTTATTCTCTTCCTGGAAAGGAGTGAATGAGGAACAAGGGAAGATAATTCTGCCGTCGCTTCATAAAAAATTTAAAGAGATTTTGCTTTTTCAGCAAGGTTTTATGCGGGGAGACAAATCAGCAAGCAAACATTTTACTGTGAACCAATGCAGCTCCGATGTACCACTCTTCTTTTATTCACATTTCTTTCTAGCCCAGCGAAATGGTTTTGGTTTACTCTAATGTATCCTGATGTTTACTGTTAATTCCTCATCAAACATGAAACTGATGCTTTGCTGCAGAATTTCTCAGTGAAATGTCTAAATTTCACACATTTGTGTGATCAGCAACATCATGTCTGTGTCTGAAGTTGCCCACCCGTTTAATAACTGTCTTGCTCTGTCTGACTTTCTATAAATTAATAAAGGGGCTATTAGCAGCACATGTGTGAGAGGACATGAGGGGGGCAGGATGAGGAGATGGATAAAAAATTAGAATAAGTTATGGAAGAGGAGAAAAGACGTGGAAAAGACTGATAAAGGGGAAAATAAGTGTGTGTGAGGAAGAGAGGGAGGCTGATATAAAACGTAGCTAAAGAAAGAAGTCAGATTAGGGAAGACGAGAGGGAGAAAAGGGAAGATTGGAGCGACAGTTTGAGAGGAGAGAGGCTGACAGAGAGTGAAAGAGAGAAGAGGAGATGAGAGAGAGAGGGATGGAGGACGAGTGTTAACAGATCTGAGTCGTACTGACACATCACTTCTCCCCGTGGCAGGATTTACTCTCAAATTAGGATGTGTGGTTTGTGTTGTGTTTTCTCTTTGTGCGTCTCAGCTTACGCGCACATGCGTCACTCTGTACGAGTGTGTGTATGCGCACAATGTGCCAATTCACTTTCACTAAAACCATTTCCAAAAACATCTTGGTCCCTTAAGCCGGAGCAAAAAGGAAGCTGAAATTCTTTGGGAGCGGGTGGGAGGATTTGGTCTTTCATATTGCTCAGCATGTATTATGTAGATGTGTGGTGTTTTTCATAGCTGGATAATACCGCAGAGGATGCAGCCTTTAAAGACAGAGTGGTGCGGGCACTCTGCACTCTCTGCTGCTCCTGTGTTAGATGGTGGTTCCCACTCTTCTTCTTCCACCACATCATTTTCTTACCATTTTAATACTTGGTGCACACATTAGAGCCATATGAGATGATTTTACATCTTGATATTACACTTTGGAACTAATAGGCTAAACCAAGGAGCTCAGTAAATGCAACCTAGTCCCTTATGGTTCTAATGATCTGGATTTGGAAATATATTCAGTGGGGGGAGTTGATCTTGGACACCTATCTCTTTATTAATCCAAACTATTAATAAATAATACCTTCTGGGCATCTAATAAAGAAAATGATGTGAGCTCATGTGAGCTCAACGACCCATCAACACTAGTGGGTACTCATGACTCTCAGTGATACTGGGTTCACAGCTCAGGCTAACGACTCACCCCTGAGTCAGTTAGAACTGAAGAAGCCTTTCTGATGAGAGGTGAAACATCTTCGAGAACTTCAACCAAGTCCAGTTGCCTTTTGGATTAAACTTCGAATTCTTCTAGTTTAGTTGAATTCAGATGTTCCAAATAAAAACAACATACTTCAAATGAATCACAATGGCTATAAAAAATGCAGTTAGACAGAATTTGAACCAACAGCCTCCTGCCCCAATTTCCCTCTCCTGTGTCATTTCTTTTATTCTCAATAGAAATGAAATGTTCCAACCCCAAACAGCCCTCCTCTGGTCACATTGTAGAATAAACCAGACTGTCTTTTTGTGCAAAGGATTCACTGAGGTGAATGCCTCCTGATAACTGTAACAGGATAACATTGTACCTTAGTGCCTTGTAGAAGGTTATGAATGACTGAAACAAAAGCTTAAGCACAGATTTTACAATAGAGGAAGAAGCCCTGTCTGACTTTCATAGGGATGTATTACATTATTAATCAGACTTTGCAAAGTCATGTGACATTCTTCTTTTTTTAACATTATTTTTGGGGCTTTTTTGCCTTTTAGAGTGGCAGGAAGTGTGGGGTGGAGAGAGTGGGGGATGACATGCACCAAATGATGACAGATCAGAAGCTGAACCTGTGATCAGTACATCGAGGACTGTGGCCTCTGTATATGGGCGCCTGCTCTACCCACTGAGCTAATCCAGCGCCCCAAAGTCAAGTGACATTCTTGTCAAAAAATAAAATAAAATGTTCTCCCAAATGTACCACTTTAATCTCGAAGAATATCTAAGTGTTCCTCATGACTTTACATCTTTAATTGTGTTTTGGCTGTGAAAGCTGGTTGGACCAGGAGGCAAATGAAGCCTTTCTATGCCATGACATAAATTCTCCATCAGAAAGAAAGAAACTGATTTCAGGACTTCTTGATTCATATGATTCCTTTACTTATCAGATATGTGACTGCATAATGAATTGATTTATACGTTTGCTTCTGATGTTTCTTCTGAGGTTTCCACGCCGTGCACGGTTGTGTATGTCATCGTGCAAATGTGCAAACTTCAATGGGTTAACTTTGAACGTTTGCATGTGTGTTTATATGCATGTGTGTGTGACGTCTGTGAGACCCCAGGAGGCAGTTTAAGCCATTTCTGTCGTTTGATCCAAACCCCGCAGACAGTCACTGACTTTGCGTGTGTCTGTGTGTGTGTGTTACATAAGAGTGTGTATGTATGTTACCATGCATATTTAAATACCAGGCCAAGCTCAAATTCTCTCCGCCAGCTACTTCACACACACGCACGCACGCACGCACACGCACATAGTCAGATCAAAGGAAAAGAAACAGACCCCAGTTCAAGTAAGGCTCTTCTTTGTGTGTTCTCTGTGTGTGTGTGTGTGTGTGTGTGTGTGTGTGTGTGTGTTTGTGTGATGAGCAATTACTGTAATTATCAGATGACTAATCAGTATCAGAGGTATACCATGATTTATCCTTCATCCTTTCCTCTCCAGTTTTACATAATCCTCATGGCTCTGTTCCCCTCCTCTCCTGCACTCATTCATTAACTCTCTCTATTCCCTTTCCCCCCTCTTCTCAACGAAAAACATCTCTCCCTCTACATTTCTTCTTTCATCTTTCTGTCACGTTTCACTTCTGCACTCTCAAACAACTCCACCTCTCCTCACCTTCGACACCTCTTACTATCCTCCTCTAAATGTTCTCCTGTCTTGTCTCCAGCAGCTCAGCAGCCGTACACGATGTGCTTCCGGGTCAAGTTTTATCCCCACGAGCCGATGAAAATCAAGGAGGAGCTCACCAGGTACAAACTCACACACACAATGAATTGTTAATGGGTGACTGAGTAAGAAGAGAAAAGTGTAAAAAGAACAGGCATGTCTATCTCTTTTTTACTTGTTGGAGAGCAGCTTTATTGCATTTATATAAATTAGTTTTTATGTAAAACTGGAGCCACTACATGATCTACAAAAGCAAATCAGATCTTTAATTGGGATCAGGGTGTCTGCTGATGGGTGCGTGAGTGATGTGTGTAAAGACGGCCAAAGCCAACCAAACAATATCATGGTGCCTAGAGCATGGAGAGAGAACCACATGTAGCGAAAGCCAGGGCCTGAATGTACCTATAGGGAGACTGTCCAGGTACTCCCAGGTGCACGGGCGCCACGCCGACCAGGAACCTGCAACACAAAAGAAAGAACCAGAAACAAGGAAACACAAAGCAGACCCTGCTTAGCAGGAAGGACATCACAATACATAACTGAACAAGACTAACTCATGACGAGAATGTTATAAAGAAAATTTTACTTTTTTAATTAATCAATCAATTTATTAATTAAACAATTAATTTCATCCTCCAAAGTCCTCAATAAACTCCAATACATCCAGAGCTCTGCTGCCCGCCTCCTCTCCCACTCCCGCTCCCTTGAACTCATTACCCCTGTCCTCCAGAACCTCCACTGGCTCCCTGTTCCTCAACGCATCCAGTTCAAAGTCCTTCTTCTCACCCACAAAGCACCTCCATAACCAGGCCCCTTCATAACTCACAGACCTGCTCCACCGCCACTCTCCCTTCCGCAGCCTCCGCTCCTCTGATGCAAACCTCCTCTCTCCGCCACTCAGAACCAAGCACCGAAGCTGGGCCGAAAGAGCTTTCTCCATAGCTGCCCCTTCCCTCTGGTACTCTCTAACCCGACACATCCGAGACTGTACCGACTTGACCTCATTCAAATCACTGATCAAGACCCACCTTTTTAGAACTGCTTTAACCTCTGATGCTGGTTTTTTCATTGTTTTAATTGTGTGGTTTCCTCTTATTGTGTTTCTTCTGTTCTTATTTTGTGTCTTTCGTTGATTAAATAACCTAAAGTGAGTTTGAGTATGTTTAGGCACCAAATCTATCTGGCAAGGTGGAGACAAAGATCATAGTTTGGTTTGAAGTAGTACAGTAGTTCTGTATCTTAACTTTCCCTGTGTAAGGGAAACAAACACTGGTGTCTTAGGTGAGTGTTTGTTTATCCCTTTGATCCACCCAACCTCCTCCCTACGCACACCTGGCAATATAAACTAGATCACCTGACCTTCTCCTTTGCTTCCGTCATAACAGCCACTACAGCCACTAGGTGTTTCCACACAACTATAAAAGTAGTGTATTAAAACTTTATAACAACTTCTCTTTCCCTGTTTCCCCAAACACAAGCGCGCACACACGCACACAAGCGCATCTCTCAGGCTTAGTGATAATTAGCGACTCTCACTCAGCAGGGACTCTGTTTTCGTGTTCTCCGTCCCATCTGAGCTGCAATGTCTCGCCATCTCGGCTTCTCTCAGTCACCATTTCTCTCTTCCCTTCCTCCATCCCTGTTTTTCTTGATCCATCTCTTTGTAATTTCATCCCTGAGGTGTCTCCTCCCTCCCTCCCTCTCTATCGGTCCTCACAGCTCCGTGTCCTCCCTCAGATGTCTCTCCGCATCCCTCCCCTGTCCTTAAATCTTAATTCATCATCATTGCTTTTTTTTTTTTAATTGTCTTAATGAAAAACAGCCTCATCTAAGAGTCCTCGAGGAGCAGCATTACACTGCATGCAGTGCACATAGAAGTGGAGCAGAGTTTGGAAAGTTCGGAAGGACCTGAAGTCAGTGATGAAATCCAGCAGAGCACTCAATATCACAGTTTTTTTTTTTTTCATCTTCAAAATCCAAATCTTATTATGCTAATGTGTGAGAGCTGCATGTGCTCCAGTTTCCAGGATCTTATTTGAAGTCTGCCATTTTCCCCTTCCACTTTACTTTTCACCAAATATCAAAAAGAGATGAAAAATAGCCACAAGAACAACATTTATATTAGCTGATATTAAAGCAATTATATTAAAATGTGTGCAGTGAAAGTTATTAAAGGTCCAATATGAGGGTTCTCGTCTGGCAATGAGGTTGCAAAAAACAACCAAGTGGTTTCTGTTTCCTGCTTTAATGTAAAGAGCTCAGCTGGGTATGTGTTCGGCATGGATGTAACCTGTGTGATTGCAAATTTAAAGCAAAAGATATGCTGACCTACACAAATTAAAAATCATATAGTGAGCAAGAAAAGGGTGGACAGGAGAAACAATAGAAAGAAGGTGATGAGAGTGGAAAAATAGTGAGGAGTCAGGAAACGAGGTGAAATGAGGTAAAGTGAAGTTGTGAAGATGGATTACATTTTCTGGGACTCAGCAGATTGTAGTTATCATGACAGATGATTCTATAAATGTTGTCTTCATTGATTAAAGCTGACGAGGGAGCTTGTGTAACACAGAGGAGTTACAGAACAAAGACAGGCTGCACTTCCTGTTTTCCAAAATAAGCAGCAAGTAACAGATACTGTGAGACGTTCAGGGGGGACGAGGAGGAGACGAGGGGGGGAAGAATCTCTGCATGCGACAAAGAAGAAAACAGAGAAGGACGGAATTAAGCACAACTGAAAAGGTCATGTAAATATAGGTAGCAACTGTTCTTTTCACCATGTTGAAGAAACATCCCTGCAGCTGCTGACCGACTCTTCTGTTCTCATTGCATCACTAGTCCTTATAGTTTCAGCACCGAGAGAAAGATCAGCCTAAAGCCTTTTCCATCCTAACTACAGTCCGGTTTAAGTGAGAATAACTTTTAGATCAAGTAGTGTTGTGAGCTTATCTTTATTCTCAGTTATTTGCATGCTCTGTGTGTGTGTCCAGGTATCTGCTGTACCTCCAGCTGAAGAGAGACATCTACCACGGTCGCCTCCTCTGTCCGTTTGCTGAAGCTGCATATCTGGGAGCCTGCATCGTACAGGGTGAGGCTGCGTGACATCCAGTGGTAGTGATATTGACTGTGAATCTGGTGATGATTATGCATGTCACAGTTACGGAAAAGATTTGCTGCATTTTCATTACACTTAATAAAATACAAACTAACTTCAAATGTACAGTTAACAGTGGTTGATGTTGCAGATTGGTACTGCTTTTACATAGATTTTCATTTTAGTTCCAATCCGTCTCGATCTTTATTCGTATTTTATGTTTTCTTACTGTTAATCTTTCGACCAACAAGTTGTACGAGTCATGACAGAGGTTGCAGTATAGCCGGGTTGCAGCAAATGGCCTGATTAATCTCAGTGCTCGGATTGTGTCCCGGACATCTTGGGTCACCTTTCACTTGTGACAGTTGGACATGACAGACATGACAGATTAGCACAGTGCATGTTTCATTCTTTATGGTAATGGACAAGGTAAGGTGCATAGTCTGTTCTGTCCTAGAAGAAAAATCTCATTTTAAAAATAAATCACCCAAGATAAAAATGCCTGTCATGAAATTAAAAGCTGTCTCAGTTATGTGAGTTATATGTGTATACGCTAATTTTAGTAGGACCATGGAACTTGTGTGAATCAGCTTGCTAACTGCTTTAGGCTCAACTGCTGTGTAAACCGGTTGTCACTGTAGCATCACAAACTCAACGCAAACATAACCGCTAGAAAACAGTTAAGAGATTGATTAAACTTGACTAAGCTGCTAATCTGTTGTAAATGTAGGTATGACTTTGTTTTATTCAGATACTGTAAGCATACATGAACACCTGTGTTGCGGAGTAAGCTAGTGTTAGCTAGCAGCCATGATAATGTAGTAAATATCCATTTATGTTAATACAGCTCATGCTTTTAAGCTAGTTTTTAGCAATAGCATTTTGTGATTTGAACTAATTTTTTTATTATTGTGACTCGTAATTACAAATGTTTACCGTTGATCATTGTTAGAGACCTTTTTCATAATGTTTCAAGCTTATAGGTCGCTCGCCCCTTTTTCATGTAATATCTAGCTCAGGGGTCTCCAACCTTTTTTCATCTGAGAGCTACTTTGAAAAAATGAAAGTGGCAATAGCTACTTGCTGTAATTGCTGGTGGCATCCCATGTTGATTCTTTTGACTGAAACGTTGGTACCACAGATGAGGCGCACACACTTGCTTTCCCACTCCCCGTGGAAATAGCATGTTTTCTGCTTTTTCTTGGCGTGGCCACCTTCACTGTCCATCGTAAATCTGGCTAACCAGGCGAACAGCACAAAACTCCTCACTTTAGCTCAACTAGCGTACGACATAACTGACCCGACCTGTGGATGGAGGTTGCTGCAACATTGTTGTGATTGGTCAGGTTCAGACATTGATAAACTGGAGCATCACTGTTTTTGATTGACAGCTGATCGGCCTATCCTATTATTTTGTATTAGAGGGGGTGGGACATCTGTGTATTTGATAGAATTGAAGAGGCGTCAAAAGTGCATTTGTTGTCGTCAGATTTTTGTACAGAGTCTGTGAACCTCTTGGTGATCTACTAAAATCAATCTTTGTGAGCTCCCTGTTGGAGACCCCTGATCTAGATTAAATAGGCTAGGAGCAAGTTAAGATAAGCTAGCTTTGTCAGTTGGTTCAGTTAGCTTCACAACAGTTCCGCTATCAGTTAGACCTACTAACCTTAAATACTTATTTATATATAGTACTCCTACTTAAAAATTAGTTTCTGTATACCAGCCTGTTTTCATTTAGTGACGTACAAAATTAAATCTACACTTAGTTAACACGTTTATCATACCTGGGTTTAACTAAGATCAATCTCTCTTTTTGTCTGGTCTCTGCCTCATTTACTGGCTGCAGTTCAATTCACGAGTCTGATGTTGTAATCTTCCGTTTTAAAACACCAGAAGGCGTGTATGCACTGCCGGGAGAAGGAATAATGAAGATTTTTTCCCCCTCAGTAATTAGCAGTAACTGTTTAATGTTGAATCACAGTGCATATCCACTTGCTTTCATACGGATTAAGAGTGGGATTAGCTGAGCTGTATCATATAAATGAACCCTTCTGGCTGATACACAAGTCTCTGAACTGTGCAAACACTCTCTGATTGCCTCGTGTCCCCGGAGAGCAGAGTGTGACTGGCTGCGTTATCTCGACCCAGACTGTGTCTGCAGCGTTTCATTGGCTGCTCGGATTAACGAGGGCAGGTCCCACTTTGTCGGGGTGTTGATTACAGAGCTGAGAATATAGGTTGAGGATTACTGTTTAATTAAACTCCAGGAAAGTATTTGATTTAACCTTTATTATGACTGCTAATTAAAAACCGTCTGTTAGGAGGTTGTTCTTGATTCAGTAAGGGATATATTTATCTATCAAGCTAATGTGTATAGTCTCCAGTTGAAAAAATAAAAGGCTATATTGAAAAAGATCTTTAAGTGTTTGTTTGTGTGCGAGCATCTAGGAAATTTTCTGAAATTTGTTAGGACTCTTATATTGTTTTCTTTTTATATATATATATACACTACCAGTCAAAAGTTTGGACACATTTTCTCATACAAGTTAATGGGAAAGTGTGTCCAAACTTTTGACTGGTAGTGTATATATAGTTACACCAAACAATAGTAGCTTAGCATGAAGACTGGACACGGGGGAAACAGCCTGGCTTTATAAGAAATCCAGCCACACCTTAAAGGCTAATTAACATGTTATATCTTGTTTGTGTAATCCACATAACAAGCAGGGACTACAGGAAGTTACAACTCCAGACAAGGAAAAAGTGTATTATGCTGTCAGTGGTTTTTATATTGACCTTGTATAGATTAAAACAATTAGATATAACATGTTAAGTGGACAGTTTTATAGGTGCTGCTAGCCAGATTTGATTAACTTTGTCAGGCTAGCTTTCTCCACCTGTTTCAGGTCTTGATGCTAAGCTAAGCTAACCAACTGCTGGATCTAGCTTCTAGCTTCTCATCTAGCTCTTCACCACAATAGGATCAAGATTATTTCCCCAGATTTCACTACATACATATAGCATGTTGAACTGCAAATGCCTGACATTGTAGAACTGTTCATTTAAAACAGATGTACATGTTCCAGTTTTACTCTTTTTTTTTATATCACTTATAACACTGCTGTCACCTTCTGTCTGCAGCTGAGCTCGGGGACTACGACCCAGAGGAGCACCCATCGGACTACATCAGAGACTTCAAGCTGTTCCCTAAACAATCGCTCAAACTGGAGAGGAAGATTATAGAAATACACAAGAACGAGCTCAGGTAAGATGTGTGTGTCTTTGTGTGTCTAAAGGGTTTGTTATCCGGAGGTAAACCTTTGTTGTTTTCGGTTTACTGTTTGATTTTGGCGACAGGCATGGATGCTCAGTCTTTTGATCTGTGTTTCTATAACATGCTGTGAAGACAATTTTCTACTCTGCAGACAATAAATCGCTTTGTTCAGTTCTGGCAGGAGACAAAATTGGATGATTTGTTGTTCATTGCGTTGCAGACGGGATTTCAGTTTAGATTAAGATGAAGGTAAATAAGAACTGGAATAAATTTGTAGTGGACGGAACATGAATTATTTATTTTATGCTTTGGACGTCTGGCTTGTTATGAGAGGATATTCTGAATTTAAATTCCAATGAAAATATACCAAACACTGTGGATGGGGTCAAACATGAGCTCAACGCTGACCTGATAAATTAGCTCCTCTTGTGTATCCTCTGTGCTCTGCATGTGATCAGAAGCCAAGTTTTTGGGTCCTAACAATGCACAATAAACATCCATAAACTCAGCCTGTTCACTCATCAAACCAGGGGAGGATTTTGCAGTGTTTTAAAACGTAAAGCAAAGGCTTAATTAAAAGAAAATTATTTGATTGTACCCAGAGGTTTCTGCAAAGTAAAACGATTAAAAGATGTTGAAATTGATGCCCCAATATTATTCCTACTCTATACTCTGCAGGGAGAGACGGCTCCTAAATCATAAGACCACATAATATACAGTCATTCTTACATAGAAACCCTCCCTCGGGGTGTTTACTTGAATCATTCCTGCAGCTCATGAATGATGCTGTTACGATGTGACCGTCACACTTACAGCGATTATAGAACATCAAAGACAAATCCTTCATTTCCTTCAGCACAGACGCAGATGATGTTTACTACCCTCTGTTTGGATTAGCATGTACATTACTACTGAACCTTAGATGGAGACTTCAGATGGTTTCCATAGAAGTGCAAAAAGACAGATGTATGTGTGTAGTTTTATTGTAGGTCAATGTGTCTGGCATCAAGATGAGTAGCAGTGTACATCACCCTGTTTACTTTTAAGTTACCAATTAATCATTAATTAATTGAAATCAATAATCTTTGTTTATTACACAGCTGTGTTAAATTCTTGATTCTGATTGGTTAATCACAGCATTCTGAGGTCTGCTATTTCTAAATAGCAGGCCGTTGCTATGAAGAACAAACTGTTGCTAGGGATGCGGCTCTAACATGTAAACAACAAATGTAATGCTTTAAACTTATATGTCAAATGTTACGTAGACGCTGCCTCTGTGGAGTTTACAGTGTGGATTTGAGTCAACATAAAAAGCCATGTGGACAGATTCAGCTGGCTTCTTCAAACTGACAAACAGGAAGTGACCTGTGTCCTGAAGCATGACAAACAAACATCAAAATAAAAGTCCATCCAACAGTATGCCTTAAAGCCAACACAGTGTGTAACAGCCACAAAATTCATCCCAGGTACACTGGAGTCGCGGTTTTCTCTGAAGCAGCTTGTTATTGTCAGCAGTTGAGGGCAGTGCTCTCAACATCGATGTCCTGTGCCACGGTTAGGATGCACACTGTGAAATTATTTGAGACACACAAAAGACTGCAATAAGCAAGATATTTCAAATTTAATAGTGAGCCCATGCTGGAACGTTTTGCGTCAATTAAATCAACACAAAGGCATCAACCAAACTTTCACATTCACGTAGCACCAATGTGTTCATTTGTAAATAATCTCCTCTCCTCTCTTTTAGGGGCCAGTGTGCTTCTTTTGCAGAGTTGAACATGCTCCAAAGGGCTCACAGTCTGGAGACGTACGGAGTGGACCCCCATCCATGCAAGGTAACTTCCTCTAAGATTGCACGCTTTCATATAGTCTGGCTATGAGGCCTGCTACTGCTGATGTTGACAAGCTCGTCTGATCAAAGTGATGCAAATCTCTTACGTCATGTTAGAAAAGTTGGCTCATTTCAGTTGCATACATTTATAAAGAAGTGCGTATATTCCCTAAATTGTCCACGCACGTTGTCTGAAAGTAAACATTCTGGCTTCAGTCAAAACAGTGACTGTGTTTATTACACACATTAACCTGTCGTCTTTGTTCGCCCTTAATTAGCTTATTAAATGAACAACTATACACATGATTAACTTCACTCAGCAGCCATTCAGCAAACCTGAGAGGTCACCAAAAGAGGAGCCCAATGATCTTAACAAAAGAAATCTGGTCTGCACAGAAATCTAATGTTCTTATTGATTGATCTGAAGTCGTCTTCAGCAAGACAATGTCATAAGTCCTTTTTACGCAGAGGTCCTGTCATAACACTGCTTACATTTACGTTCAGCACTTTGGTTTATTCAACACTTAAGTTTCTACTTTGATATAAATCCTGCTCGTACTTCTTCCTGGTGTTTTTTATTCTACTCTTATGAAAGATGGAATGAGCTGAATCTGATAAAGAAAAGTCATATTTTATAATCCACTATTCTGTTCATCCTCCGACTGCGAAACAGGAACACCGTCCCAGAAACAGACGAGTCAGCCTCGCAGATTAACAAGATAATTCTGTCTCGTGGAGAGGATCCCCTTTATCTGCTCGGCTCTCTCACTGAGGCTGTTTTTAATTTGGCTGGAGCTGGGACTGAAGTATCATGGACACTTAGATCTGTGGAGATCAAGAATCTGATGAAGCGAGCAAGAAATGTGGGGAACACAGAGAGTTATTGACAGAGAGATAAAGGAGGGAGGCCGACACATGTGATGTGGGAGAGTGACAGGAACCTGTTTCTATACTCTGTAGATGATATTGGTTTCGTTTCCTCTCAGTCGATCAAACTGAGTCCACCTGTTCTGTATTTTCTTGCCTTGTCCTTGATGCCAGTTGCTGCATATGAGCAGGGGTGACGTTTGAACAAGTGATTTTGTGTAGGTGCCATCACCATGGAGATTATTGACAGCCCACTTGCCTCCCTGCCGTGAATCCACCTGTATCCCATGTTGCCATGTGCTGCCTCTCACTCTGCGTATGTGTGTGTGTGTGTGTGTGTGTTGCAGGATTTCACAGGCTCCACAGCCTTTCTGGGGTTCACAGCCACAGGTTTTGTGGTCTTCCAGGGAAACAAAAGGATCCACCTCCTCAAATGGTAAAAAAAAAACCTTTAAGCATAAAGTTGAATTCCGTTTTCAAAACGTTGCTGATTAAATTATTTACTATAGGAGCATTTTGTCCTTCTTCATCACATTTCAAAAGATGAATCTACACTTTGATGAATGAAATTTTAATTTTAAATTAAATAAGAAACTTAAGCTGTCAAATACGTAGAGTAATATAACAGTATTTATATATCTAGTAGCATAAAGTAGCTGTAAAGTAATAACAAGTAAAGTGCAAGTTGCTCTTAAGTACTGTGCCTAGGTAAATTAGGTTATATATGCCCAACAAATTAGAAATAACCGTAATGCACTTTAACGTCTTAAAGCTCCTGTGAGGAGTTTTTCACTGGTTATGAAACAGACTGAAATTAATTCCGATAACTCTATATGAGCTACAAAAGCAAACAAGACCATCAGCAACAAGATTGATTATTTTATATAAAACTGCTGGTGGGGGGGAGGGGGGGTAGGTGTCAGACGAAGCGAGTAACTGCACGCTGCCTTTGTTTACATTTTCCAGGGCAGAAATTTAAAGTGAGTGATACATATGACTGTTAAAGAACGCCGGATGAGATTATTTGTTAAAAATCACCACTTTTCACAAGCATGAACAGGACAAAATCAGCAAAGAGATAAGAGGTACGGCTTTGTCCACAGGGGGCGCCAAAATCGACACAACCGAAACTTCCTCATAGGAGCTTTAAAGAAGCTGTTTGTTAGATCTTTGCTTGTGTTGTACGTCGCTAGTCTCTAATCTTTAAACATGATCATGTAGGTATATTTTTTTAAAGTTATAACATCTTCATTCTTTACAGGAATGATGTGAGCAAGCTGAAGTTCGAGGGGAAAACCTTTTACGTCATCGGGATTCAGAAGGAGGTGAGTGCATCGTCCTCCTGCACGAACTCTCTAAAGGGCAAAAATAAAGACTAACATTTTCTGTGTAGTTTCCTGCATCATGATGATGAATTGTAAAGTCTTAAGTGCAGCATGATGACAACCGCGACCTCTGACATTTGTGCAGTTTTGTTCCTCTGAAAAAAGACAAAAACGATCATGATTTTGATGTAGATGCACAGTAGGACTCTGTACTGTTCTTCCTTTTTTCTCTTACTTTGCTGTCCTTCTTTCTTCAACTGTGTAATGGTTACATCAGATAAATGTGCTCTAAAAAACCGTACACTTTGTCTGTGTAATCCTGTCCTCCATCACACACACTGTATATATGTGTGTGTGTCGCTGTTTCAGATCTCCTTAACAGGCAGGATTCACTGTAACAGGATGGTGGGTGTGTTACGACTAACCTCCTCGCTCACATCATGTGTCCACTGTGGCCCAAATATGAGACTCCATCACTGCTTCCATGCAAGGACATGTCCAACATGTAATATGCTGGAAAATCATAGAAAGCATATCGTTGCTTTAAATGCAGGTTTCTTACATTTGGGACACATGTTTCATCCGTACGCTCGTGTTTGTCATCCTGTCAGAGCTGTGGTAGATTCTGAGCAGCGATTTTGGTGCCTCACACATGAACCTACATTGACTCAGTCAGAGGAGCCTTAAAACACTTAAAATGTGTGTTACTGTAGCTAAAGCCAGGTCGCTCTGTAATCTACCAATCAGCCAATCAATACATAACTATTCTCTTCATTACAGAGGCTTAAAGCAGCTCTCTCATCTCTGCTTAGCGTGTCCGTCTGTCTGCCTGTTTGTCTGTTTGGCGACTCATGAGTGGCTGAAGATGCAGTTTGATCTTTGTGTTTCTGTCTCTTCTCTCTGTGTGTAAACATAGTCATCACTGGTGAGTAAATACATGTGAATATAGCAGCACCGAACACTTGTTGTACTGAAATCCTCAAATATGATGCCTCTGTGCACAGTCCTGCCCTCACCTCACTCTACGATTGCAGGAAGCTTTTGTCATCTTCACTTGTGTGTTCAGTGTTGTTTGTGTCATTTTGTTTCATTTCATTTCATTTAAAGTGCTAATCTCAAAGATCTCAGCTTCGTTCTTTTAGGCGGCACCTGTGGCGATAATTGCGATTACCAGATATCCAGACAGTGTTGCATGTGTGACGTCCACGGTTGGCTCTGGTTGTAACTCTTGATTTTCCTCGCTGACGGTCGCTTTCCTTTTTAGACTGTTTGCCTTCATCTGAGCGTCGAATTTGTTTCTTTTCTTTGGATTTTCACTTATTTTTGAAGTTGTATCTGTAGTCATCGATCTTTTCTTTGTTTGTTCAGCCATAGTAGATTACTGTTTATTCGCAACACTTGCAGAGAACGGAAAAGCAGCCGCTTAGCTCCGCCTACCCTCTCTGGCAGACCAACCACTGCTGGGTGATATAAAAGGTGTCACTAACTGGGCGCCGCTTGTGATTTTTTTCTGCGCATGTCGCCACAGACACCCGGTCTGTAATAAAGTATATACCAGAGATGTGAACTTGAGACTTGGTGACTTGGACTTGACAAAAAGTAAATGACTTGAGACTCGACTTGGACTTGCAAGTTAATGACTTGAGACTTGACTTGAGGCCTGATGACTTGGATGACTTGCGTGTGTTCATAAGTTTGAATGTTGCTGTTAAATATAAAATCATATAATTCAATGTTGTCAAGTTTGTGTCTAACTATCAAGTATGTATGCAGCACAAACTGGGAATCATGATTGGACGACTCAAAAAGCTCCCCGGTATGTGATTGTCATGATTGGATGACTGGCTGTCAGTCAAACTCCTCACTATGGCAACACGCAACATGAAAGACCCCAAAGAGAAGCCTCATCAGGCGTACTCGTTACTACTCAATACTGTCTCAGATCAGACCATCATCATGGCTGCGTCTGTGCCAAGATAATACAGATACAATTCATTGTCATATTTTTTGAACAGGTTCTAAATTAGCCAATAATATAATTATTAGACGGGCTACTAATACCTTGTCTTTTCTCTTTATAAAGACCGGATACTACAGGTAAGAGTGCTGTATGTTGGTGAAAAAAAAGTGACTTGACTCGGGACTTGTCTTGACATAACCTGTGACTCGACTTGACGTGGCTAAGAGAAAATGACTCAAGTCTTGCTTGAGACTTGGATCAAATGACTTGAGACTTACTTGGGACTTGAGCAAAGATGACTTGGTCACAACACTGATATATACTGCAAATGCAAAGGCTTTCATCAGTGGGCCATAGGCTCAGTCAATAGGCTCATTGTGTTACCACATTTGGCGATAGATAGTGACTTAACAGACCTTTATTCAAATGAAAATCTTCAAGATTATCACTTTAAAAGTTGTTTGTATGTATTTATTTTCTAATATTTGTCATTTTCAGTAATCCTAATAGCCTCATTATCAAAACAAGCTTCATACATAGCTCAGTTTTCATTTTACAATAGATTATGATGCGTAATCTATAACTCTCTCATGTACTTAATGTCCGACAATTTATGATTATTTCATCCTGAGTGTGTCCTTACATGTCTACATGTGTGTGTGGGTATGTTTGTTCATACCACGTCCGTGAACATATGTCACTGTATTTGTCAGGATCATATATTTGATGTGTTGTCTGTTCCGAGTCTTCCACCAGGTCACTGCATGATGTCACTCTTTGCCCTCACTAATGTATTTAGCCTGTGACACATTAGCTTAACTGTCCCACTTTGAGCTGATGGCTTTTTTATAGGCGGTTTTACTGCAGAACATGTCTTTAAATCCTGGTTTATAATGTAAAGGTCGATTTAAGTAGTTTTAATGTCAGTTGAGCAAATCAGGATATCAAACAGATTGAGGTATTCAGAAACAAGCTGAAACTCTCTTTATACGCTGTTGGTACAAATACTGTGTGTAATGCTATACGTGTATCTGTCACATCATGCCTTCAAAGCACTTTTGCATGTCAGCCAAAGTGGGACCAAAGACAATTTGTGGATAATACTTTAACATGCAGTTCTGGTACTTTCTCTCTCTCTCACACACACACACACATGGCCTCTGCAGCACATGTGTGTACATCACAGCAGAAATAACTGATGTGTGACACTGAGGGGGCTGAGCAATATCGCTGACATCAGGAAAAAGAGCAAAGTGGTGCACAGCTGTAAACTGTGCGTTGACCCGTTCATGATTTAACCTCCCAATCTTTTATTTTATTTTTTATACACATGAGATATAAGAGAATGTCTGGCCATGGTTGTTACTGTTTTACAGTACCTCCCTCTCATGTTATTGATCTCCGTGTTTCCTCTCTCCTTCACCTTCTTCCCCTGTCTTAAAGCTGCATTGATCGGGTATCTCATATTACCAGACACACAGGCCTGAAAACCAGACATTTACTGGAATACACCCCCCCCACTCCTCTTTGTCCATAAAAAACCCGTGTTCTGCAGGCTACAAGCTCTTTTACTGCTGAACACTGTGGCCAAATCACTATCTGTCTAACATCTTGCTAAGCTTACGACTTTGTCCTGCGGGTCAGCGTTTTGCACAGCTCCCTCTCATCGCGTTCAGCACTTCTCTCGTCCTTATTCACACTTCTTATTTTTTTTCTGATAATCTCACTTCTCATCCTCACTGTTTTTGTCTCTCTCCTGTTTTTTTTTTTTTGTCCTTTTCTGTGCAGAAGAAACTGGTGTTGACATTTCACACCTCGACTCCTGCAGCGTGTAAGCACTTATGGAAGTGCGGGGTGGAGAACCAGGCCTTTTACAAGTATGTCTGCACAAACACACACAAACACACACAGATATTGAGCTGCTGCTGAACTCAGAGACAGGCAGGACTGTGCAGCATAATTTCATCCAATGTCTGTTTGGCATATGTGATGTAGAGTTATCATGTTATAAATATTAAACCCAGATGCTGCTGATCTGGTTGCTTGCAACAGCTCTTCTCCTATTCTAAATTTGCCGTACAGCTCCGTCATTTCTCTTTGTTCTTTCTCTTCTGTGCTTAAAAGCTTTCACAATAAATGAGCTTCCTCATAGATTTGTAGCACATTATCGCTCCCCTCACTTTATATTCCTGCCTCTCTGTGGCTCCGCCGTATTATGCTGCTGCCGTCCCCCCTCTCTGGAGCAGCTGATGGCTCCGAGGCCATCGCTCTGACTATTGACTGACTATTGACGCTGCCGCCGTGTCAGGAATGGAAACAAGCTCGGGGTGAAGGCGAAAGTGACAGAATGGAGACATCATTTTTTTTCCCGTGGTCACGGTCGCTGCAAGGTTACGAGCAAACAAAATGAATGGGCTCTTTGCCTCAGTCAAGGCTCAGCGGGAACTTCAGCAAAGGAATTCATTACACTTAATTACACAGTAAGAGCAGACTCATGACCACATTCCTCTACCTGAACTATTCCTCTGCTAACTACTCACCTCAAGACAGATCCCAGATTTATTTTTTTCTCACCTGAAATTCAGGAACAAATTTTCTCTCTCAACTTTTAAGCAAACAAGACAAGCAGAAACTTAATTCATTAGAAGGTTCTGAGATTATCAGCAGTAAATTCATTAACAGGTTTAATAATCAAAGTAGTTATTAAAGTCAATTAGCGAGCAAAAAAATAAGCTAGTTCCAGCTTCCTCAAATGTAAGAATTTGCTGCTTTTTCTCCATCATAGTTCAAATATCTTCTCCTGAGGCTTTGAAAAAATGTGATGATTAAAAGGCCAAACGATTAATCAATTAGTTGAGAAAATAGACCCTCCATGTACAGCAGGTAATTACACCTGCTAATGAAGATTCAAACAAAAGCTTTTTAAAAAAAAGCAAGGCCGACGGTGTCAACTGAGCCTCTCTAATAGAGCCAATCCTCCAGAGTCTGGGAAAATCATATCTATGGAACCAGATGCTTCCGTGAAGACAAACAGAACTACCTGGATTAAACGTGGATTTCAAATCCTTAAAAATACGCAAAAAAAACTGGGAGGAAATAATGTGAGTCTGCAAAGGAAGGCAAGAAGTGCAAAGTGTCAAGGTTGTGGTAAAACAAAAAGTGGAGGACCCAGGTGCAGACTAAGGCGATTTACTTAAAACAAAAGGCAGGCAACAAAGGCTTAGTGTAGAAGTGTCCAAGCACAATTAATGAGAAGGAGAATACACAGGAAACAAGAGGAGGGATTCACAACCAGGTATCACATAGAGGAATGACACGGCGAAAGACTATAGTTCCACAGGGAGGACGAGAATGAGCTTACAAGCTCAAAGGGGAGGACAAAGACTTCATACACTGTGAATAATCAGAGTCAGGTGAGACCAGTCAACACAGGTGAACACAATGAAGGCAGGGAACACAATCTAAAAGGCGGGAAACACACAAAGGCAGGAAGTAAAACAAGACATGACACACATGAGCTGTGTCCCAATCCAGGGGCTGCAGCCTTCAAAGGCCGAATTTGAAGGCAGATTGCGTCACTGAAGCACATCGAAGGCTGTCCCAATTCGAAGGCTCCTTCAGATGCAGCCGACAAGTGCGTCCTCTGTTTCCCCGGCCGCGAAGGATCCTTCGGGTGCATCCTTCGCGGCCCACCGTATCCCGAGATGCAGTGCGCGCCAATTCAAACGAAATGGCGGACTTTTAAATGGCCGAGGAATACACTTTAAAATGTAAACGTTTTTGGTTTCAACTCAATCAAATAGCTAGCCTTGCACATGTTTAAGAAAATGAAAGGGCCCTTAAAACAAATGATCTTTAAAATAATAGGTTAACTTGCGCAACGTTAGTTATGCTAGCTAGTAAGCCCGCTAGCTACCTGTTGCTAGGCGACAGGATCAGCATTTGGTGACACAAGGGTAGACCAGAACGTCTCATTTCAGTTTGGCTTTAACGGTCTATGCAGGCTATGAATGGAGCATCCTCTGTGGACCGCCTCCTTCGAAGGCTGCAGCCCGTGGATTGGGACACAGCTATTTGGCCAGAACTACAAAATAAAACACAACACTAAAAACCAAACTCAGGACTGACTCCAGGAAATAAAGAACACAGAATACATTAAATACAAAACTAAACAGTAGAACTTGTGACACAAAGAAGGTGTGAAGCGAAATGAGAAGGAGCGCTGGCTGTAAACAGCCATTCAGGTGAAACATGGACACGTCATGTTGGAGGGAAGGAATGCTTTGTGACTGATTTATCACAGTGCCCTTCCTCCTCCACACTGTCAATCACTCTGAAGGTCCGCCCCTCCCTCTTACCTGCAGCCCACAGTTTCCCATTGTTCACTCATACTTTTTTAAACCATGGTTTTTGACAGGTGACTTACCTTCACTATATTTAGTTTCTGTTTCATGTAGCGCTTCATTGAGCCAGTTTTCTCCCACACATCTTGTGTCATCTTGTTTAAAGTGTAAGTAAAAAAACGCTTACAGAAGGAAGTTATAAAAGCTTTCTGATAATAGCCCCGGCCTGTATAAGCCTGGAGATTGACTCCATAATGACAGCAGCTCATGTGTCTGTGAGAGGCAGACGGAGAGGGGGGGATGTCATCTCAGATGTCAGACAAGCATCAGAGCAGCTTAATCAAATCAAAGTGAATTGAGTTTGTAAATGGCAGCCAAGCAGAGCGCTGAGAACATACGTCCTCTCTCACACACACACACACACACGCAGGAGAGCAGAGGTGTGTGTGTGTATACTCTGGCAACATCTCTGCTGCTCTGCTTGATAAATGATACAGGAGGAAACATAAAGGTTTGACCTACAGGATAAGCTTTTAAAATGGTACGCCTTCACTCTCCTCCCTCTTCTGCTCACTAAGAGGATTGTTTGTGTACCTCGAACAGAACATAATGGATGTTGTTTCAAGGGTTAATGTCACACCCACGAGAATGAGTTATTTTGTCGTTGTTCTTCAGATTCTTTGTAATAATGACGTCCTTTGTCTCTTCTGACAGGTGTGCGAAGTCGAGTCAGATAAAGACAGTTTCCAGCAGCAACATCTTCTTCAAAGGCAGCAGGTTCAGATACAGGTGAGACTGTTTTCAAGTCAGTTTTCATAAAAGTGGGCATAATCTTTTTTTTTTTTTTTTTTACAGATGATACAATGACAGTAAAGAATGTGTAATATGTGTTCAAGGAAAGAGAGAAATGTATAAAAGAAGTTGGAAAACAGAAACACGCAGAAATGTAACTAATGACAGGCAGGAGAGATACAAAGATACAGAGTCAGAGTCAGCCACCGTTCATCCGCATGTCAACAAGCCTAACAATGACGATACTTTCCGTCGTATAAGATATCAATTTCCAGAGATGAAGCTCTAAAATCAACCACTGTAACTCCTGAAGTCCCTTTCACACATGCACTGCACTCCTGAAAAAGTCCTGACATTGTCAGTTTCTCTGCTTTATACTCGTAAATGCTCGACTAAGTTGCCTCTGTTATGTTTTCCAATCTTGTGTTTGTATTCTAGAAACATCCACATACACGTGTTGTGATATTAACCCATAAACAGACGCCATTAAAGGCCTGTGTCCACTGGTGTTTTTTGTGCTGGCAGTGGCCACGACCTCAATTTCAGAGCGCTTCTCACTGGCGCTTACTGTTGCTAGGTTACGAAAGTTGTCTGACAGAATCATTATGTCTGTTTTAAATCACTCTGTATGCTTAATATTTGCTTTCATTCAAGGAAATTCTACAAAGAAAACATAAAACAATGGAAAGGATTTGTGTCCTGGCGTTAGCAGCCTGGAAATTGTACCTCAAAAAAACCGAAAGTATTATTTCTTCTCTACCATTGTTGTTGACAAAGTTGATATCAGAAGTCTCGCCCTTTGTGGATTTTGATTGGTCGGTGAGGGAGAAGTGACTTTAGCCTTTTTTACACTGCGCCGTAACGAAGCTCCATCCTCATGCCACCTTTGTCATTCTACCTTGGACGGGGCAACGCCGGCGTAAAGCCGCCCCAGTGTGTGTTTTTAAATAGCGTACCAGCATTGTGGAAGCAAAACGTGAGGGAGATGTAAACAAACAGGGCGTACTTCAAATACAAACACATGGCGCTGTTCCGCCTTGCCAGCTCTGCAGTTTACACAGACACCATTTCGCCTCTGTTACTACCGCTGATGCCAGCTCAGAGGCGGAAATGACTTCACCACAAAATTCAGCCTCTGTGCGTTTTACATAGAAGACGGAGCGTAAAAGAGGTGTAATAATCCTGCCTTGAACTGGCAGTGTAAAAAGCCTTATTGATGAGAGCTGCAGTGTTCCAAAAGTTGAACTATTTTTAACTGAGAGCGACAAACAGCTGATGCTGAGGGTGTTTTTGAACAGTAAAGAAAATAGGCGCTGCCTGCACAAAAAATGCTGTTAGTGGACACAGGCCCTTATTGTAGATGCCTCCTCCTGCAAGCTAACCAGCCGCACACGCTCACCTTCACCAAACAGAGTATTTCCAGTATTTGATAACGTGTCACACGGACAGTCTCCTGCTGTTTGAGACATGCGTGTAAGGCAGGTCCAAAAAAGGTCACCTGAATGTCTGGAAATGTTCCAGAGTTTCAGTGTGTAAGGGACCATAGTTACCTTGCACCTTGATAAATTTACATACCACATACGGCGGTGTAACTCGAGCTCATGAACAGCACACTAGACCCAAATTGTGCTTCTCCTCTTTGTGCACCAGCACCCACATCCAGCCTGGTCTCTGTGATTTACTGACCCTAATATCACAGGAAAGCCTCTCTATAAGTCTGTTATTGGAGCCATGTATTCCCTCTCAGATCCTCCTCTCAGACAAAGCTCTTTACCAGGCTCACACTCCAGTCTGCTCCATTTCATCTGCTCGCTAAAGCAGTTTGGCTTAAGGGCTCAGAGATGAGTAATAGCATGCAGCCGAGTTTAGTCTGAAATATGGGAATTGGACGTTTGTGCACATGCAAACAGGAGCGAGATTTGTAGTCCTCAAACCAAGGCAATTTTCATAAAGCAGAGCAGATCAGATCTTTATCACACTTGTGTTGGAGCAGCAGTTTACTGTTCATCATAAAGCATTTTTCTGCATACTGCAGGCCCACGTTTGCCAGAACACAGTGCTCACTTCCCCTGTACTATCAGCCTGACGCCTACCACTCCAGATGTTTCATTTTACCCTCTAATTTACGACCCAAACATCAATCTCAGCAACAATAGACTAATGGGTGGGCTGGTGGAGCCTGCTGGCTTGAACACGAGCGGTTAGAGTCCAGAAACTCCAGCCGCCCAACAATCAGACTAATGGGGCTACACACCCTGCTGGCAGGAAGCAGCCTCCTCTGCAGCTCAGACACACAGCTGATTCTGAGCAACGACTGAAAACACAGAAGAAATATTACGCTCGTTTCTCTTCTGACCAAGTCCGACCATTTCAAGTTAAAATGTTGACTTTTTGGGGGAAAAAAATCTTGTCAAAATCAGTTTAGCACAATATGAGCGTGCAGTTAAAGCAGATTGAGTCTTAAGGTGCTTTTCGACAGCAGGAACCAGGGTCTAAATTTAGTTCCGGCGTAATTGATTCATCCCCTGAAAATTCCCTGCTTGGGGGGTAGTACTTTCAAAAGGTCCAGAAACTTTCAGGGCGGGGCCTGCAGTGCTGATCGTTTCTGATTGGTCGAGCGCTTGCAGTGTTTTGTTTATCCCAGCATGTTTGAAAGACTGCCGCTGCAAGCTCACTGTTATCATCGTGCTTCAAGATTGTTTATCACCTCCATGCTAACAGGCTGCCGGCCTGCTCGTTGCATTTTATGGCGTCATCTTTGCTGTATGGCCTTCATCTTCTTCTTACCACCACCTACTGGACTGGCGGTGTAGTGCAGTTACTTTTATTGCTTCTCCATACGATATTTCGCCTGATTTGCATAATCCTCCCGGGACTTTAGGCCGCTGTGGAAACGCAGATAACAATGGGCCACTTCTCTTCTTCCTGGAACTAAACGTTCCTGGTACATTTGGTCGAAAAGCACCTTTAGACTTGTGTCTATGTACAGAAATGACCTGTCAATGCTCCTTTTTAGCAGCTTTTTTGTGCTTTGTGACCTTTTCCTCAGTCTATGTTTAAAAAAAAAGAGTTTTTCTAAAAATTAGGTTTGTAAAAACAGAAATAACAGTATTTTCCTTCAGCAGTTACATCTTTTTTTCTTTGTTTTTCTTGCAATAAGTGTGTGTTTCTCCTTCTTAGTGGAAAAGTAGCAAAGGAGGTGATAGAGGCCAGCTCTAAGATTCAGAGAGAGCCACCAGAGGTGCGCAGGTAAGAAAAACATGCCAAGTTACCTGCACTCATGTAGTTAAAAATGATCTCATTAGTATCACATGGGAAAATCGAATTATCTTCCATTTAAGGAGCTTAAAACATGTAAGGGAAGGTTGTGAAAATAGAGCCACACCTGAAGCAGACTTGCATCCTTTCCACATGTCAGCGTGTTTTTGACGTTTGTGTTTCAGAGCTCAGTTCGGTCAGAGTCGAAGTTATAACTCTCTGAGCCATAAAAACCTCATCATGAACATGGAGCCGCTGGTACCCGCTCTGCCCTCCACCAACGAGTACGAGGAGACGGCCACAGACAACGGTAGGATGTTACTTAACACACACACACACACACACACATACATACATACATACACACATACATACATACACACATGCCCTTCTGCCACAGGCCTCTGGGAAGTCACATGGGGTCTCCCTTGTGTACGAAGAAGCTCATGCACAAGCGTCAGACAGAAAGCGTTAATTGAGCAGCTGATGCTCCCATTCCTCCATCACTCTCGTCTCCCTGGAGACACCAATCGCAGCACGCTAAAAATACCCTTCCCATGATCCTCCCTGAGTTCACCACCATGCTCGTGTGTGTCTGTGTGTCCATGACTTCATGTGTGCTGTACGGAGATAGGAACACTTTGTGACATCACAGAAACAGATCCATCGTTTGTTATTATTAAGGAAGAGTCAATTAGAAGTTATTTGTTCGGCTCAAGTGGTCTGTCTCTGTTTGAATGATTGTATGTGTGCACACGCAGGCTTTTAGTTGTTGAATTTCCTGTTTGTGTGAATGTTAAGCTAAAAGTCAAGCTCATCCATCCTTACACAGTATAACAGCTGCAATTTGAAAGTGAACCCTGCATATAGTGTGCATGAGTTATTACTATACACTAATCCATTGTTTCTCTTTTCTTTTTCTAAGCAATATTTCACACCTGTTTTCCACAAATTATTCTTTACTTTGATTATAAAACCCCAATGCAAACCTTTTTAAATATTCTGCCATTAAGGAACATCATCCATGTAGACAGTGCTAATGAAGCAAATCAATCACTCTTTTAAAAACACACCCTTTTAAAACACTTCATGAGGAAGAACTCATTAGATGTGTCATATTTATACTATGTATCACACAAAATCGATCACAATGGTTCAGTTTATTTCCTAATAACATCCTTTTACATTTCTCGAGAGACATTTTCTTTTTAATTTGGAACAAATTGTCGTGAAAATGTACTTTTTTAAGAACCCAAGTAAATAGTGATCATTTATTGTTTGAAACTTCCCGTTTGATTGTATGCTTGCTTGTAGACAGTTTTTACATGCTTTCATGTTGTTTGTAACTGACTGAGAGGAATAGTTCAGGTTCTTTGAAGTGGGGTTGTGGCAGGTACTTATCCACAGTTAGCGTACTACATACAGTAGTTAACAGTCAGCACGGCCCCTGTGAGGAGAAGCAGGCCGGAGTTCCTGAACAGAAGCTAAGCAAAACACCGCTGCAGACGGGGTCACGAGTACCACGTGCTTTGTTCGCTTAAAAGAGTCCTACGTATAAACAAACATGTCAGTTTAAGTGTACACTGTATTTTAGTTTTTTGTCACCACCTCACATTGACGTCAGACAGCCCTTTCCCTCTGCACTATGTCTCACTCTGCACAACGGCCCTTGATACCTACGCATGCAGCGCACGGTATCGGATCAGCTGTTTGTGTCAGCGGTTTGTAGAAGAGCCAACAAACAAGAGAAAATACAATATTATGGAAACGCCGAAGTGCCGCTCACGATGGGGACTCGATTGTTTTCCTCTTCATGCCAGGATGTGTTTTATGCCGTGTGTCAGCTGCTTGTGACAGAAGTGCAGCGGCTGAAATCAAACTTCACTTATCGGAAGATAACGCAGTTGGTGCTTGTTTTTTTTCTGGGCTGTTTAAACAAAGCGTGTCCTGGTTACCTTATGGATGGTGGCTACAGCTCCACTACACACGCAACACTAAGACAACCCCAAGAAGATTATGCAAAACCAACGCCGAATAATCCAGCTGGACTCTTGCTATTACATTCACTTACTATTGATCAGTACCTTGTACAACACCACTTCAAAAAATCTGAACTATCCCTCTAAAGGAATTCATTTAGAAATGATGTAGGATTGCGTATCCATAGTGGTGAGGTGTATAATCAGGGTAGCCTAAAGATCATTAAATAAAGCCATCCTTCAGCTGGCCTGTTAACACCGTGATCACAGCTGAACTGAGATCAGTTTGTTCCTGCGGGAGAGAAGGAGAGAGGGGTGCAGCGAGGTGGCCGAGCAGAGCGTCACTGCCTGAGAGAAAAGCCAATGAAGCAGCACATTATTGCTTCACATTATTAGATATAATCTGACACATTTTCTCTTTGTTGTTAATCCTGACCTATTATCTGTGACCTATCACGTGAGGAGCACAGGGTGAGGTTACATTAGAATATTTTATCATCTCATCCAATCTCAGGGTTTTGGCAGCTCGGCACTCGAAGGATTTTAGTGCGTAAATCCACTTAATCTATAAAAGGAAGGGTCACATGTTCACCACATGCCAAATGGAAGTGTGCATGGAGAGAAATATCCTCAACTGTCCACACTACTGAGTTACACCTGCTGTATTATATCTCCTCCTCCTTCATCCACCCGTCCATCTACTCCACACACGACAGGACACGACCCTTTGTCTTTCACACACATGAAGCCTTTCCTCTCCTACTACTTAACTCCTTTCCTCCATCCTTTATTCCCTTCCTTACTCCCTTCATCCTCTCCCATCGCCCTGGACCGTGCACTTTAGGCCTTCACGCATGTACTGTACAGTCATGCTGCTGTGCCATCACTCTTCAACCCGCTGATTTACTTTGCTCTCTAACGCCTCATCTGACAGAATTTACGGTCATCCCCTCCTCGCTTTCTCCACCTCTCCTCCTCCTCCTCTCTCTCTCGCCCTCTCTGTCTTTCTCTCATCTCCCCTCATCCCATTTAGAGGAAAATCAATTCTTCTTGGCTCAGGGTCAAAGAGCTGCAGCATTAAGCATCTCGTCTGTCTCGGGCGGTTAGTTTGGGAGGGGCAGGAGGTGCTCATCAAATCAAGGGCCTCATGCACCACTGACAGGATGTAGTCTGAGTAATGACAGCCTGTTTCCCCCTGCAGGTGCTGCCAGTATTTGTTGCTACTCATTGAGATAGAAAACATTTTAGTTGTTGATTATTTTAGAAATACACGAAACTGTGGAGGCGTGACTCACTGATCGAATTATTTTGGATCTGCCTTTTTGTGGCTCCTGCTCCTGATGGATTTCCAAAATGTTGTCGCCAATAATCAAAGTAACATGGTCGACCCAGAATAACAGATTTGTAAGATGAGTAAAGTTAGTTGAACAAACTTTGGACACTTATGAGTGGACTAAATCTTTTGCTTTTTTAAAGCAGAAAACAAACTTGAGACTGTGATAGAGAGTATGACGTAGTCACGGTGAAGTCTCCCATCCGTTCAGTTTGTTGATTACTGTTTTGAAGCTCGGCGTTTTTCATAATCTCATTAGGAAAAAGTGTGCTGAGGTAATAAATCAATTTAGAAATAGGGTCATTTTCTCATCTGCTTCAATATAATAGAACTTTGCGTTGAAGTCGCCCCCTGCTGGCCATCACAACGATTGCATGAATAGGGCACTGCCACCAGCTTCACTTCTGAAGCCAAGAGTCAGGGTGTAAAGAGTGCTGAAATATTCAACTCAAGTAGAAGTACTTTGACTTGACTGTACTTAAGTAAAAGTAAAAAGTAACTCACTTAAAAATCACTCAAAGTAAAAGTTACTTTGATACTTTCCCGCTGATTAATAACATTTTCTTGCCTTACACATGCATCCTAATGAACAGAAAAGGAAGAGAGGGAATGATTGTACGGTCGGAGGATCCTTTGTTTAACCAGAAACAGCAGTTATATATTCTCTTTATAGCCACCTGATTCCACTGACTCGTTATGCAGCTCTCCTTCTTCACTTTGCACTCAGTGAAAGTCAACTGGCACGGCTGCTTGGTCGCAATGCACACAGTGTGATCTCATTAGCCTGTTTTTGATGCAATGCATTTGATTGGTGTCTGGTCCAAGTCAGTTTTTTCTTTCTAGCTTGCAATATCCGCAGATAAAAATGTTACTCAGTAACGGATGGATGCACAAATGTAGCGCATTACTTTATTTTATTTAAAACATACTTAAGTAAATGTAAAATTTCTGACTGGAAAAAAAGTACACGAAAAAGCTACTCAATTACAGTAAAGTGAGTACTTCGTTACTTCCACCTCTGCAAAATAGTATCAAACAAGTACTTCCTGTCAGAGGCCGACATTTTAAAAGACCTGAAGTCAAGTGAGACTATGGTCAGATTATGCTTCAGTTAACTAGTTTGTACAGAGTGTTGTCTGAAGGTGGAAGAGTTACAAAGTGCTGCAGTCGAAGGCGGAGCAAAAGGCCTACTGTCATAAAGACGTAATGAGGAGGATAATGGTGCACACTCCCACGCAGATTCCATCAAATGTGTACTGCACTGATTCAACGGCAAAAGTGACAGGAGAAGTTGTGTCAAGATCAAACAGGTGTGCTTGAGAGGGACTTTTTGTTCTCTTCTCTGTCCCCGAAGCCTCTCGCTGCATGAGGCGGGTCTGTTTGTCAGATTGTGGTCTCAGAAAGTTTAAAGACCTCCTCTCTGAGAGGGAGGGAGCAAAAACCCTGTATGCCTCAAATGAAAGCATTCTCCATTTGGTTGATTATCATCCATCTGTATCATGACAGGTCGTCCGGTTCATTTAAACAGTCAAATGGTAACTGTTTAAAGATGGCGGCTGCAAAGACTTTAGGATAAAGTGTCCTCGGGATGCTCCAGGATCCCGTCTAAATTCAGAGCACTAATCTAAGCCCTTAGAGGGGAAACAGGAAGCTGACCCAAGGTCAGTGATGACCTTGTTCTGTTTGTACAGCCTGTCCCCTTCTTATCTCCCAAATTCCCCCCACCACACACACACACGCACACACACACACACACACACACACACACACACACACACACACACACACACACACACACACACACTAGTAATGTTGTGGTTAAGGCTGTCGCTCATGGATGTTTTATAGGCTTCAGACTTCATATCCGTGTATCACGTCAGAGGCGTGCTGCAGACTCCTGCCATCACTTATCACAACAAATGAGACCCTGCGAGTGACGTCACAAGTCTTTTTTGTCCTCGAGCCAGCTGCTCTACAGTTCAATTCATATTAGTGTTAGATTTGCTCGTTTTTAATGAAACATTAGCTTAGAGCGATGTGTTTGATTAAATATAGTTTGGGGAGAAGCAGCTTTCCAGATTTAAAGTGTCTGATGGGAGGAAAAGACGGAGATATAGACAGACTAACAGAGAGGAAAAGAAAGTGATCCTCATCCCACGCAGGGTCAGGCCTGCCCCTCTGTAATCAGAGTTAGATTAGCTGCCCCTCTGCAGCCGGGACCACCAGGTTATATTTAGAAAGTGCAGCTTTGGGCCTGAGCCTCCTCTAATGCCCCTCTCCTCTTTGTTAACATCGCTGACATTCACAGGAGGGCCAGCCATGTCTGTGTATCAGAGAGAGAGAATGTGTGTGGGGTTTGTCTCTCACCATCTCTCTCCGTGTGTATGTTAAGGTCTGTGTGTGTGCGTGTGTGTGTGTGTGTTCGTACCAATCCTGGCGTCAGAGCTCAGCTGGCAGCCCGGTCAGTCGGGGTGTGGGGGTCTTACCGCAGACAGCTGGGTTTGAGGTCTGACATCTGACTGAAAGATGGAGGTTCTCGAGCACAGAGGCACCAGTGATGTCGGAGGTGGACTCATGCAGAGCGGTTTGGAGTTGGGAGTTAGCGACCGACCCGATGTCGGCGACCCCCTGAGCTGCGCGAGCCAGGGCAGGGCAGGGGGACTCGGGCTGACCCCGGAGAGGCTGGAGGGTGAGGGCATGGAGGAGGGGCAGGCCGGGCCTCTGGAAGTTTTCCACCCAGGGGAGAACTCAGATGAGCGGGCGTCATCGATCGTAGTGGCTGAGTCCTTGAGGTGCCAGGTGAAAATAACAACACGGAGGAGCCTTCACCTTCGTATAGCCAATCACACGGCCCGGGATGTGTATGTCCGGCTGGTGGGACACGGGGGCCGCATCGCTGAGATCAATGCTGGACTTCAAACAAAACAGCTGGAACAGAGTAAGACCGGGCGGCAAAGATCTGTTAGAAACGCAATCAGAGTTTATTGTGGTGCAGCTTGTGTGTTGCATTCAATGAACTTTGATTTAAATGCATCTGTGTGATGCAGCTTTCAACACATATTTCTGCATTTTAAATCAGTGCTGACGAGGTGACAGTACTGTAGATGTGCAGTATTATGAGCCAAATATTGGAGTTGCCAGGTTTGTTGTGGCAACCGTGCGGTGCAAACTGTCTGTGTAATCTGTCAAACATCCGGAGACTGTCAAGAGACCTCTTTAATGTCTGTGTGTGTGTGTGTGTGTGAGAGAGAGTGAGAGAGAGGCTGAGTAGTATGCAGCACGCACAAACATATTGTGTGCACTAGACTGTTCTGGTAGTAACTTTTAAAAGCAACAGTATAAGACAGAACTTTAGCAGGCTTTGTTTCCTGTCTGTGTCAGTAACAGAGAGAGAGGTGACAGGCAAATTTGCAGTCAAACAGCATGTTGAAGGAGTCTTAAGAATATTTGGATGCTCTTTTTCCTCGTGAGCAAGTTAAGCATTTAAAAATTCAGAAAGCCAAACTGGTTATACGGTTGGTAACTTCAGTCAGAGGATTCTGTTTGAAATGTGTATTCAGGAGTACGCAGACATTAAGACATGGTCATTAGCGTGGCCCTTCACTTACTGCTGTCATTTAGTCGTGTCCCTGTTGTCGTATCTCATCTCCTCAAGTGTCCTTGACCTGAAACTGAATCTCCAGCAGGTTTAGGAGTGATGCTTTACAACTGATCCTGTTCTTTCACTTGAGACTGTACAGGGAGGGTGAGTTTAAGTGGGAAGAGGTGTGCATGAGAGGAGTAAGTCTGCTATGAAATATCACTCAAGTTTTGATGCTTCATCATTGTTAGACTGTTGACAGCATGCAAAACAAGCCCATGGATTACAACCATTTCCCCTTCTGCGATGAAGCTATCCCTGTAAGAGAAAAAGGTTGGATGAAAACTGCATCTCAGGATTCTTGTGTGCAGCTTCACTTACAGTAAACTACAGCTCCTTTCTTGCACACAAGCTCAGTTGAACAGATAAATATACTCTGAAGGTGTTCTGGCGACGATGAAGAGGCTGCATGAAGACAAATAGGTCTGTCAACACTTGCATAACAGGGGAAAACCCTGCTCTGTGTGTGTGTGTGAGTGTGTTTAAGTGTGTGTGTGTGTGGAGGCAGGCCAGGAATCTAGCGCCTTGTAGTGTGAATCACCTCATCTGAGGAGAGACTCGTATCAGAGCTAACAGGACAGGCAGCAGACGGTTTTATAAATAAGACAACACGAGAGTAACTGTCGTATGTTCAGTAAGAAGAACCTGCTGACTTGAATGGATGAAATAAAATAATATACTTAGTTAGGTAAAGCTATGGTGTGAATCATTTAATAGGCTGCTAATTAGCCAAAAGACACATGCATCGTACAGAGAGTGAGAGAGAGTGTAATCATCCAACCTGTCCTTCATTTTAGAGTCCATGATGAAGTGATGCATGATGGGAAGCAGGACTTCTTGAACTGTATTTTTTCCTTATTAAATTGTGATTGTAGAGATCTCTCATTCAGCATTTCTTTTATCAGCCCCTCTGGAAAAATGAAGTCTTGTTCTCAGCCTGTCTCTCCACATTCTGAGATAAATCATCTTCTTCAGCAAGTTTCACAAGAAACTGAAACCTTAACATGTTAACAGTAACATTTGTGAGCGCAGAAAACACTACAACTCACGGTAAAAAATGCAGCTACTTATGTTATCTTAACTTGATTTCCTAAAATTCATCCCTGCTCTCTTCTAAACTGACTATATCCGCTCTCTTGTTGTAATCTCTGCCATCTAAAGACGTCTCCAGCCTTCTCTGTGCTGCTATCACGGCAGACATTCAGGCCACAGACATTCAGGCCGGTGTGCATTAAAGGCAACTAATATCATACATTTGGGATAAATAACCATGTTAGGTTATTTCACAAAGAAACTGCAGTCATTTTCTAAACACATGAAGTGAACCACAGAGCATGTCTGTAAAAAAGGCTCTGTCTAGTGGCAGTTTTATGTTATTGGCTAAACTATTAAAAATTACCAATTAATCAAATGGGATTTTGAATGAGGTTTTCTTATTTCTGGGACACTACCTGGAAGTGTAAGCTTAAACTTTTGTAACTTAATTAAACAGACTGCTGATGAGGGCAGTCAACAAAGCAGACAGAGAGACAGACAGATAGAGGGGGGCGGGGCAAGCAGCCGTGCAGAGAGCAGAGGTGCAGGTGTGTTGGGGGACTGAAGCAAAGCAAAGTGATCAGATTAAAGTAGATTGTGAATTAAAACTTGATACAGTGAAGAAAAGAGTACAATTAGAGTGTGGAAGTCTACATGTGATGTGCTTCTCACAGAAATCATTAACATATGCGAGGGCAACGCGTTTGTGTACTGTCCGGGTTGTCCGACGTTTAAAACATAACTTTCCGCCTGCTACATTCTCCAAACAAAAGAAAACACACACACAGGAGCGGTGGCGCGCCCCCGTCATGCCGTGGGTTTGAGAATCACTCGGTTAAATTAACCTCATTTGTATTTTGCCATTATAATAAATCTCTATTATAACACTGTTCTTGCCCTGTATGTGGGGTGTAACTGTGAGAAGATGAATTATGATTCAGACTACAACTGCCCAGACCTGATGCAATATTCAACTAAAACTGCAACCAGTTATGTTTATACTTTTTTTCAGATTTCCCTCCTCTGTGTTGTTTTGCTCCTCTTTTCTTCTGCCTACCTGGTTTTAAGTTTATTGCCCCCCTCTCTCTTTCTTTGACTTCATCAACTCGTTGCCTTTTTGCTGACTCTGTTACCATGGTAGCTGTCACCACTCGCTCCTCAGGTTTTCACTCCCGTCCTCTGTGTCCTTTAATTTCTCTCAGCCTCTTTTTGAATCAGTTGGCATGGTAACTGATTAGTCAGTTTGGCCCTGAGTTTCTGAGTCTGTGATTCGTTTGATAAATGGATCAAAATATCTCGACCTTTCTCTCTCAGACGTGTACGAGAACTCCGAGGCTACAAAGTCCCACAAGTCTGAAATGTCAGATTTGTTGATACTGTGTGACTGCGATTAACTGGTTTATGTTTTTGAATTTTAACAAGAGCAATTGATTTTGTATTATGCAATAAAATATACTGAATACTGAATATTGATAAAAGCGTAGTCTAGCAGTGTGCTTGCGTGCTTGCGTGCGTGAGTGCATGTCTGGATTAGGGAGGTGTTGACAAACTGAGTCTTTTGTCATTGGACATCTACCCCCCAGTATCCTCCTTAATCCACAGCAGGAAGACAGCTGGGCTTGTTTTTAACATTCAAACATATAAATATATACATACACACACACACACACACACACACACACACACACAATCGTTCATCTTCAGATTCATGCTGTGACCTGAGGCATCTGTGATGTCTGAGAAGCCCATCATTAAGTCAACACCTCCGAGTGAAGTGCATCTACACACACACACACACACACACACACACACACACACACACACACAGTTGTCAGGCTGCGTCACGTCAGCAGGAATCTGTGTTTCACTGCAGCGTGACTTTATTCTAATCGAGCCGTAGTAACTTTCAATCACCATGCATGAACACAGCAACGCTTAAAACAGTGTCATTAAGTTCATCAAAGCCTGAACTGCACTCACAGAGTTTTTGTCCCCTGCCAGCACCCGTAGGCCAAATAAAATCAGGCTGGGACCTTATTATTACAGTCATCGGCTGGGACACACGCCTGGAGCCAAACAGATGAGGAAATTAAAATACATGACAACTTTGTTATGATCTAATTTCCCTGATATTTCCAGGTTTAAAGCGAGGTCGGGTATTTATTGAGCAACACAAGCTTCTTAATGTATTCTTTTAACAGCACTACGGATGATATCTGTGTTTGCTCTTTTCTTAAGGAATACATGAACGCCATCATGTGGCTAAGGTGCTCAACTGCAGCTTCTGCATTTTTTCGCTCCATCACTCCACTTGCAAAATAATAATAGTGTTTTATGTACATATTCACACTACACTGGAGCACACAAATTACATTAAGAGAGTACCTACCTGGAAAAAGTAAACAACCTTTATTTTCCCTCACCAGGTGTTGTTGCTGTGAAGGACTCGGCCCCTTTGTCTCCTCTCAAACCTTCAGTTGCTCCCTCAGACTCAGAGCAGCAAAATATCGAAGGAGGAACCTGTGCTTCAGGAAATGACCTGCAGCCTTCCCGTGTTTCCATGGAAACCTCAAATCTCCGACCCCAGACGCCCAAAGCCGAAGATGAAGCGGAGGAAGACAACGAGGGCAGCGGCCCACTCACCATCTCTGAGCTTGTCTACAAGTCAGTAGAGCTATATAACACATGTTTAAAGTGACTATGAACAGTATTGTTGTTATTCTCTGCCTCACTAATCAATCAGATTAAGTGATCAAGTTAATTTCCACTTTTTACACAATAATATAATTAGTTTTTTACATGTGTTTGAATATTTCCCTCTCCACTTCAGCCCCTGTGCCAGCATGCTGCCCACCCCGGTGGATGACAGTCAGGGAGGAGTCGACCTGCTCTTCTCCTCCCCGGTGCAGAGCCCCGCCAGGCTGCTGAGGGAACTCCACGCCGACCCCGACATCCAGGCCCAGCTGGAGGCAGAGCGGGAGAGAGACCGGGCCTACGAACGCACCCGGCTGGCAGCAAGGAGTCAGATGAGTGGCGTCCTGAGCAGCAGCCTGCGCCTGCTCTCGTCCAATGAGAGAGTCAACGCCTGTGTGCTCAGCGTGGCACGCTTTGTTGCCGTGGTTATGGGCGTCCTGCTCGTCACTGTGCCCACACTGCTGCTGCTGCTGGAGTCGGACATCGACGTGTCGTTCCTCCACGAGATCCGCCAGACGCCCGAGTTTGAGCAGTTTCACTACGAGTATTACTGCCCACTGCGGCGCTGGATCCTGTGCAGGATCAGCATGGCCATGGAGAACCTGTGGTCAGACTGAGGAGACAAAGAAGGAGAAGAGAGAGAGAGAGAGAGAGAGAGAGGTCACTGCAGGGGAAACAAATAGGGCCAAATGTCTGTCTTAACATGTGATTTCATCCTATATTCAGTCTTAACAGTGTGTCTCCTCAGACAAAAGAAGCAGTCTGCCAGTGGGATGAAACATTTATTAAAAGCAACACAAGGATCGCTTCTCTAGTATCCCTCAAAAAGGAAACACTATCATTGTTCCCAGAGTGAGGAACATAATGTCTGATTGAATTATAATGAAATAAGGAGATTTGTTTCACCTCATGGGCAGCATAATTTACCGTCTTGAAGAAAAGAGAGATAAGAGAGTAATACGATTTTCATAATAGGATCCAATTATTTGTTAAGATAAACATCTTTGGCCGCGATGAACTGAAAAGAAAGAGGACAAAAAAACTGTAAGTGTTGGAGGAGGAACCTGTTGAATGGATGGATTTGTGCTAATTACAGATGAGGGAAGCCATGGACGTACAAAAGTCTCAGATAAGAAAAAAGCAGTTGGTTTGGTTTCATAAAAGTTTTTTTGGGCTGTTTACTCCTGATGCTGATGCGGGGCACCTGATTGGTCACAGAGCCTGTCAGTCATGACGGAGTGGGTGGAGATAGAGAGATATTGAGCGCAACAAAAGCCACTGTCAGAGGTACATTATATATATTTAAAAACAAAAGAGAAATATTGATAATTAAAAACCAATCTTAAATAAGTTGTTTTTAACGTTTTGTACATTTTTATGTGATCCAGATCTTTCAGGAATTTTTCAGTCAGAGGATCTACTTTGAGCTTATTTTCAAATTAAGAGTTTACAAAAGATTACTAAAAAAAAAAAAAGCAAATTTATTGATGTTTATCGAGGTGATGGGTGTTGATACATTTAAGCTATTTTTTCAGACTACCGTCAGCGGTCGTTGCCTCGGTAGCAGCCTGGGTTTTTCCTACAGAGGCTATAGCACAAATCTTTTACACAGACCACAGATTACAACTGTCTCAGATTATGTGATGTCATTTTGGAAACAGGAGGGCAGCAGGAGGGAAACTTTAGTCTTGTGTGTTTTGTTCTAAACGTTTTTTGGACTAAATGTCGGCTCACTATTTAAGGCGAATAGTTGCATCTTTCAGTGTGTTCTAACAAAGAAAGAAAGTGAAGTAAAGTAAAGAAGTGCTAAAGGATGGAAACGTTACCTGTAGGCTCATGAGAACTCTAGTGCTGATTGAGACCGTGGTTTTGGACCTGAAGTTGGCTCAGATGGTGTGAAGCTCTGTATTTGCTTCTGAGGGATTTGAAGTAAAAGGATGGTACACTGAAAAATATAAAATACCCAGAGGAACAGGTGTGTACACTCTAATTACACTTCTGTTTGGGGATACATAATGGGACAAATGATGCATTTAGTGGCAGTAGAAATCTCTCATACAGGTCGATTTCGCACTGTTTCTGATTTAGAAGTGGTTGAACGACTGAACAAACGTAGCAGGAGTAAAGTTGCAGGTGTTTAGCTCACAGAAGCAGATCTGTATTTTAGTCACCGAATCAAATTAGAAATGATTTGTAGCCATTTCTGATTAGATCTGTGTTAACATCATGTGGAGCATCCTCAGCTATCATTTAAATAACTGCAACTGGTTATAACCTTTAAGAGAGAACAAGGCAGTATTTTCTCATTTAATGTCAGTGACCAACAAGACAAAGTTCTCAGGAGTAATAGACGGGGAGGATGGTTTAAAGTTTTAGTAGATATGATGATGTGCTCATGGACGCTCACTGCTGATGTGGTTGGAAGTTCCCAAACTGCCCTGGAGTTTTTGTTGTGACATAATCCCAAATTTTCCAACTCGGTTGAAATCCATGGAAAGCTATGATTTTATTCAAGGCTCTGCTTTGCTTTATTCGGTCTCCTCTCTTACAGGGAAACAAAAAACACTAGAAAGTGTGTCTTACTTGCAGAATAAGATGACATGATAGAAATGAACAGTACTAAATGTATCAGGAAAAAAAAACTTGATAAGATGCCCGGCCACTTCAAGATGTCATCAAACTACATACTGTTTTATCGTTAGAGACCATCAGGGGCAGAAATTACAAACTGTGTGTTTAAACAAAAAAGATTTCAGATTCAGAAAAAGTGAAAAAGGATCAAAGTAGATTTTGACATCACCCCAGGAGCTCGTTTGTGTCAACATGTGTTTTTCTTTATAAAGCAGTGTCTCATTTTGTGTATTTCTCAGTACACACAGTAACTTGTGACTCATGACCGCATGGTTGACTCATCATTGGGCTTAATTCGACTCCTGTAGCTCTGATAAACAACATGCGTCATCATTTTTGGGAACTTCCAGCCGTCACACCGTGATTGTTCATCATACAGAGAGTGCCTAAAAATGAAACGCAAACGTATTAGCTTAGACGTAGTTCAGTTGTAGTATAGTGGCTCTGAATGGACAGGAGAGAAGAGATGAGAAATCAGATCAAATAAACAGATGTTTTTTAAATAGAGTTCGATTTGGATCAACTTCTCAGGAAAGGGCATTAGCAGTTTTTGTTCAAAAACAAATATGTGTCTAAAATATATATGTATAAAAAAATGCATCTAATCGCCACATACACCATATAATTTATCCATAACATGAATACATGTCTTGCTATTATGCTATAATGAAACACTGTATGTATATATACCAGGTCTGTAGCTACATGTAAATACAGCTGCAGACTGTCTGTGTCGTCTTTGCCTCGTTTCACTCATCTAAATATGCATCCATGTTTTTCTAATGAAAATATTATTCAAAGAGTCTTTACTGAGGAGAGCGGGTCACTGCAGTTTGGCCGTCATAGCTGAACGCCCTGCTGCTTTATAAATGCTACACTGCTGTCACACGAGCAGAAGCAACATGGAGTCTAGAGTGGCCAATCTCTCTGTAAACGCTCTCACACAGTGTTCATGCTGAAGCTTATTTTCAAACTCTTTGGCTGCAGTGCACATCATCGTCAAAGTCCTTTCATCATAATCCATCAAATGCCTCATATTGTCAGCTGTATTGTCATGCAGATCTTTAGACTTTATGCATTAACATGCTTTATGCATATATAAAATATGCAGTAACAACAGAGACAGGCTTATTTGGGACAAAGCATTTATTTTCCTACTTACAGTACATGCACTGAAACCAAGCGAAAGGGCCAAACCACTATGACGAAGACGTTTAACATAACAGACTTTAGCTTCACTGTAGTGTATGAAGCTGATCTGTTTGCACTGCTGAATAACCACAAAGATCATCATCGTTATATGTAACTGTTGCTCCTGCAGTATGCACACGCAGCAAAACGCTCCTGCGATCACTGTAGATTTAAAATACTCTGTACAGGCTTCCTGCACACGGCTGTACAGACACAGTTTGTCCCTGGCTTTGGTTCTTTATTTCCCTCCTCTGACTAACCTTGACCTCCTTCGGCTGACCTCTCACTTTAAAGTGCATGCCCTCATCTGTAAATAATGTGTCTAAAGTTGTGGCAAAAAAAAAAAAAAAAGATCTCCTTTGTTTCTTCCCTCTGCGTGTCTCGTCTGTGTAAAGCGATCTTAGATATAGGCTTGGCTGTCGTCATCATCTTAGATTAATGCATGCTCTCTGTGTTTTTACGAAGAGGAGGAAGAGGAAAGATGAAGAGTATTAGACATTAAAGACTTTGTTTGATCTCCATCAGAATCAGTCATTGATCAGCTGACTCAAACCCAAACACATCATGCAGTGTGCTTTGGGCGTTCTTTTTTTTAACATTAACTTGACAAGGCTCGCTAATTCTGTTAGCTTCCTTTACGTCAATCCAAAAAACAAAACTGTTAAATTATCCGCACGAAAATGTCTTCATGCCTGCTTGGAAAAGATAAACCATCTTTTAAAGAGCAGCTCTCTAATGTCTGACTAGCTAGCTTCATTGTGCTTTTGCTATATGTGTGTGTGTGTATCATTAAAGCCAGATGCTAAATGCTAACACCTAACCTCATTGCTAACAGAGCATGCTACTAACTGAATTGTTCAGTTTTAAAGATGTTTAAATACACAGAACTGAGTGAATGGAAAGTGAAACTACACCTCAACTCATTACAAACAACAAAAGGCCTTTTTCTGTGATAAACAGAGTTTGGCCCACAAAGACACTGTAGCATTATGTTAGCTTGTAGCTCGTTAACAGTTTAGCCTTTATGAGTTTAAAAGGGGATTTCTGCCCTTTGAGATTTAGCTCTTGTTTTGAGCTACTGAACATGAGTTTAACTGACATCATTTATGGACCCAGAGTACAACTTTTGTTGCCTGTTTGAACACGAAACTGTGATTTAAAAAAAAAAAAAAAAAACTTCATTGAGATCACACACCAGTCGATGTCATTTCTGAGGTTTCACAAATTCAGTTTCTGACATGAGTCAAGTATTTACAAACCTTAAATTCAATTCAATTCAATTCAATGCTTAAAACACAATTATTGCTTTTGATTAATTATTTAAGATTTTAAATATTTGAACTCAGGTCTCCTATATGCAAATCTTCGGGACATCACACGGTATATGAGAAAACGAGTCTATGATTTCAGTGTTGTGTGGGCATGTACAGTAGCAGATTCTCTTGCACGGTCACTTTGTTGTTTTTGATTGTTAGTCAGACTGATTGTTTAGTTGTTTTATTAGTTAGTCCGATTATTTTTATTTTTTTTGTCTCTTTTAATAAGAAACTCTGGGAGATTTAATTTAAGAAGAATCAGAAAAAAGAAAAAAAAATCCCCAAGTATTGACCCCGTCTACTGGGACAACCAAGCCTTATGAACTTTGTGAAGTGAACATTTTGAATGTTTGTATGTTATAAAGAAAACATGGATTGTTTTATATGTTAATACTGCCACAATAAAGCTCCCTGATGAATATATATTGAAACACGTCGCCTAATGTGTGACTTATTTCACATGGCTCTAAATCACTATTATTAGCACTACCATTATGTGATTGTTTGGTGCAAGTTCAACTGGTTAGTTTCTGAGAAACCAAAGAAGTATACACATGAAATATTTTCCAGTAATTGTCTGTAAGAGCGCACTAAAAAGTTTTGTCTCCCTCATGTGGTTTGAAAGTGACATTGAACTTTGTGTTGCGTCTCCATGGTGATGTTTGTGTGAGCAACACAGGATTTCTGGGATACAGGAAGTGTTCAAAGCTTTACTTTAGAGGCTGACTGAAGAGTAGGAATAGGACTGTAGTACTTTAATAGACTACAGTTTTATCTAATGAAATATATCGTGTCCAGTTTTCAGTAGAAACTTTTTCCTCCAAAGATCTCCAGCAAACTCTACTGCACCGACTCTACACGAAGGATTAAAAAGAAGTAAACAGAACAGAGGAAATCTTTAGGTAAGAATGAATGTTTTGTAGTCGCTGTTTCATGGCTTCAAATTCAAAATGACAGTTTAACAACAAAGAGAATTCAAGATATTGAGCTATGTCTTACACAGCTGGTGTTGAATAGCCCATGTACTGGATGATTAATTCAACTTTTTGGTGCATCAATTATAAATGGTTGTTTTGCTTCTTCTGTTTTAAAGAACCCACATGCCCATTCAAAACGTAAAAAATCAAGCTGTAAACCTGCAGGAAATAATGGATACATATCTTAACAACAGAAGATGACTTTTCAAGCTGCAAATCCAACTATGGAGACGCATCCTTCCACAACAGCAGGTCGTTCTGTGTCTGAACTCCTGGAGGATTCTGGGAATCGTAGGCCGATCATCGACCAGGAGCTGAGCCTTCATCTGCTCAGTGACTCTCTGTTCAGTGAGCAGCAGAAGCTGAGGCATGTGCTGGACGGGGCTCACACTTTCCTCAGCAGCCGGTCAGAGGTTCACAGTGAATTCTGCAGAGCTGACAGCGTGATGTTGGCAGATGAGGAGCAAAAATACCAGCATCCTGTCTGCTGTGATGCAGGGGGTAATGAGGTTTTCGGAGGCATAGGAGGAGGAGGATGTATGAAGAAAGCTCTGGAACTTGAATCAAATGCTCATTTCTGTTCATATAAACCTCCTTTTTCAGATCATCCCCACATCCCTTATCCTTTTAATCTTGGAAAAGATGAGGTAACCTGGCCTGAGTGCAGAGATGCTTCCAAAACTATGGCGCTATGGGATGCTACTAACAAACAGAATCTAAGCCAAGAAAACACGATCACAAGTTTAGCATCAAATGGTGCAACATGCATGATCAAAGAATCCACATCATGCTGGAACAGTACCTGCCACAAGATGTTAAAACTGAGCAATCAAACGGCTACAGACAGAGAAATATCAGGGCAACAGGTGGAGCTGAACAAAGTAAAGTTTAAGGGAAAGGAGAGGACCCAGGAACAGGTGGAAAAGACTTCAAGCTTCGGTCAATTGAAAATACCATCAACTCTGACTGTTTATGAGCAGTACCAGCTCTGTGTGGATCAACTTCATCATCTCAGAGTAAAACAAAAAGAACGTGTGGAACCGGGGTGCTTCATAGACTCACCTGCAAGAGACAGGGAGACGTCTGAACATTCCAGCATGGAGCCTGAGATTCAAAAACATCTCAATAAAGTTGAGAGCCAAAGAGTTACAGCTGCAGAAAAACCCTCAACGGACAAGAGTTCAGATGTCACTAATGAATCTAAATACATGAGAACGAGGGAAACACTGACTGAATATAGACGGACCAAACATTGTGACAATCTAAGAAACAGAGTTAAAAGCATAAACACACACGTGCAGCTTGACGGCAACAAGAGTGGTGAGTTGATAAAGGGTGCTGCAGGAGACAAAACCTCGACTGATGAGCTCATTAAGACGTCTGTGCAGCAGGGGACTGATGATGATGAGGCAGTCCCTGCGGGAGAGAGTGCTGCAGTCACCACTAACTCAGGTACGGAGTATTATACAGAAACACAGTCAGAGGGGTCAAGTCACCTTCAGGGGTCACAAAAGAAGTCAAATTTTACAGAGAAAAACAAACCTCCTATGGATACATCTATTTCTCATATCTGTAATTGAATCTTTTTATTTGCCTCCAAAATTATTAAATAAAATATTAACTGGCCTTTAGGCAAAATGTATGGTAGTTGGTTTTAGGTAAGCGTAATGTGTTTTGTATTTGCTGTCAGTTTACTCTTTCTTTTGCCCCTCCTCATACTGAGGCCCAAAAGGTAATTTAATTATTTAAAGTAATTTTTGATGTGTTTATCTTTCTTTGATGTGCTGTTTGTGTTCAGGTTTGTTTCCAAAGAGAACTGGACGTAATTCAGGTGTAAAGCGCCACCAAAGTGGGGTCAAAGGTCAGAAGGAAAAAGCTGGGGGTCGAGGAATCTCATTGAGACTCTGTGAAAAGTCAAGCGCCTCCCTGTCTGCTTCAACCAAAAATGAAATGTCGCAAAGGTACCAGATAAAGTGCAACATACATGCACGCTATTCTGTAATTTTTCAAATTTTGTTACATACATGGATCCAAAATTTGACAGAAAGTGACATCACTAAGCAACAAATGAAAAATGTACTTAAAGGGCAGCACTTCTTCAGGGAACAATTCTTCCAAAATCTGCATCAAAAGAAACATTTTAAGTGTCCTTTATGAGGCTGATCCACCGCCTGTCTCTCCTGCAGACCTCAGTCGTCACAAGTGAAAAGGTGTTTCTCACATATAGAGACACATACGCCTCTCTATGAAGACCCCGAACTAACATATCCAGCTCTGGGTGAGTTCGACTACAAAATTAAGAGAAAATGACTTTCCAGCAAGTCAGATGATCATTAAAATATGTTTATACTTGGTGCCACAGAATGTTGCCTTTCATTTCTAAAATGAATTTCACAGTTCGTAAGACATAATTCAAGCAGTGAGTCATAAGGGGATTTTCTTTACAGTTGAAAGAGTTCTCAGTGTATAGTGTAGGACCACAAGCTGTTTCCAAAGTATCATTTTGCAGACTCATCTTCTGTTTCAAACAGATTAAATCCTCATTTTTTAACTATGGTAAGGTCAAGACTAATTTCTTTATGTTAGAAAAGGGTTAGGCTAGGCTAAGGTTAAGTGTGGGCTACTCAATTAAACTTAGCATGTTTCTCTGTATTATGTCCTGCAAAAGTAAAAGTCTAATAAGACATGAGAAATATCAAATCATGTTTTATTTATTTATTTTATATTTATTTTAACTGGAGAAATAAAATGTGCTTAGAATACAAACTTTAAAAGATAAAATTCCGTATTTGCTTTTACAGATGAAAGGCGATGTGTACAAACTGACTGCAAACCCATGGTAAGACTTTTTATGATGATATTATTAGTCTACATGTTATACAATGACATTTGACTGATGCCGTAAAAACCCTCCGCTAATTTTGTAACAAAGAAAATGATTTGGCTTTCTATCTAATACCTGTTGTCTCGGCTTTAGTTGTGTGTTGTTGTCGTTCCCCCTGTCAGCCAGCAGGTGTCGCTGTCAGTGAGCGCTGGTTGTGTCTGCCTGATGAGGTGTGGCTGTCCATCCTGTCTCTGCTGCCTCTCAGGGATCTGTGCCGAGTGATGCAGGTCTGCAGCCGCCTGCACACACTGGCCTCCGATCACACACTCTGTGAGTTAGCATCGCTGTGAACACTTTTACAAACAAGAACATGCTTTAGATTTAGTTAGAGTTAAGTATTTACTGTTCAGCTTAGACGTTGGAGTTCATGACGAGTGGGGAACTTCATTCATTCATTCACCAGCAAAATTAGCAAAACCAGTCAAATACCAAATAAATACTGCATACACAATCTTACTTAAGTAAAAGTTTAACTGCAAAATGTACCGTAATAACCCGAAGTACAAGTACTCCTTACTCAGTAAAATGTTCCCTGTCCGTGTTGACCTATTATATAAGACGTTTTTGTTCATTTAAAGTACTTTATCCTGTTTGTTAGTTTAATCTACAGCAAAGCCTCGTTTTTCAAAGGTCATTTAATGTTTATGGCGTCTGTAAATGTCCCGTCACTCTTCAAAACCTGAACTTTTTATTTCCAGCTTTCTAGCTAAGAGTTTATTCATTTAGCTTAAGAAGTATTTTCTCAACTAAAAACAAACAGTTTGCAATCCTTCAGTTTATCAGAAAATTCAAATCCTCACAAGTGGATTTGATGGTTTTAATTGGACATAAAAACTGTAATCTGAAAATGAACTAAAGCTGTCAGACACGTGCGACACATGTGATGGAGTATAAAGTTGCATTCAATGAAAATGAAGCGCAAACATCTTTAATTTGTACTTTCAAGTATGTTCGTTGAAAACCCCCTCAGCTCACCACATTACGCCACTGTAAATTACATAAGTGGGATGTCCTGAACTTTTCCAAGTAGGATTTATGTGTGTGTCGCAGCAACTGGTGTGTTCTCATGATGTAAGCACCTCCTGTGTGGTGGTGGTGTACTGCACCCCTCCCTGCACAAACACAGTGAGATAACCCAAAGCTGCTCCATCACATGCTCTCCTACCTGCACACACTGTAGGTCACTGATTCACCTCAACAGGTTCATGCACTGAACACCTCTCTCTCTCTCTTTGTGAAGGGAGAAGTCTGAGGGTGGAAAACTCCACCCTGACGGAGCAGTGGTTCCTCTGTGTGGGCAGACGTCGTCCTCGCAGTCTGAGTCTGTACAGCTGCAGTGGGCCGTCTCTCTCGTCCTGTGGGCTGGAGACGTTTTTCTCTCTGTGTGGAAAGTTTCTGGAGGTGAAGCAGTAAATCAGTCAATAGGTTTCTTTATTGTGTACTTCATTGATCGCTCAGAGCAGTGAGGGGGGGAGTTTGCTTTCACATGACTTTACAGAGACGCCGCCAAGCTGCAGCATCATCCTAATCAATTAGACACTGCGGTGTCCCTGTGAAGGAAAAACCTATTTTTGATTTGCAAATGACCTGAATTTCTATGTTTCTATTGAATCTACTGAGCCCACATCCTGAATCCATCTGCCTGCTGTCAGTGTCAATAAAACATGAAAGGACAGTTCTGCTGATTGGATTGATTGATACACAGACAGGGGAGTAATAGTATGAACTGTAATCTGGTTGTAAATGTCAGGCGTGTCTTCATTATCTGAAGTGTTATGTAATGTGTGTCAGATGTTGACCACAGGGAGATAAGATGATTGCCAGGGCATCAGGTAATGGGGATAATATAAAAACAAATACACTGTAATTTAGTAATAGTGCTTACATAATGAGAACAACTGAATTATTGGGATAATGTCTTTGATTTTTTACCAAAACAACAGGTTTGAATTACATTTTAAAGACAGCTAGTTGATTTATAATACCTGTTGAAGTATAAATTTTAACTTCAAATTAATTCTGAAATATATATTTAGGTTTTTAGCGGTTTATTATTCGAATAATAATAAAAAAAACTACCCAGAAATCATAAGACCTTCATGTTAAAGATCTGTAACGCTTCAGTATCAGCTGATGTCACATGTAGACTCCCTGGAGCTTCTATAAAAACGTTGAAAAGTCCATTTAAAGTCTTTGGTGTCATTTCTTGATTACAGGAACTCCAGGTCACAAGTTGCACTGGTCCGTGTCTCCATGGTGACCAGATGCTGCCATTGATTGGTCAGTGGTGTGATCATGTGACCGGTGTGGATGTGAGCTGGAGCGGAGCAACAGACAGAGGTGTGAACGCTCTGAGTGACTGCTGTCCAGGGTCAGTGTCACACACACACACACACACGCACACACACACACACACACACACACACACACACACACACACACACACAAACAGAACATAGTGTCAGACGTTGTGTCTTATTTCAAGCCCTCAAAAATCTCCTTTAATTGAAAAAAACTTACATTGCAAAACTTCCTGGATGTCAGGATGCATCTTAAACTCCCTCATGCTGCAGATTACAGTCTTTGTTATAGCCTCATAATTCAGCCAGTTCACAGGTAAACTTGATCACGCAGTAATACAGCGAGACTATACCAGAGCCGTGAGAAATGTAACGGGAGGTTGGGCACATGGACAAACTGAAGTGTCAGGCTGCTACAGAGTATTAACCCTTCGTGTATCTCCCCTGCAGGTTGAGACTAAAATCTGTCGTCCTGAACGGCTGTCAGGTCACTGATGACCCTCTGATGAAACTCGTCATGAGACACAAAAAAAGGTCAGTATACATACGTTTATGTTTTTTACTCTGCTGTTAAAATATTAACTTACTATAGCCTGTACAGTAGTGCATGCTTATGTTTAGACACGTCAGACGAAGCATCTGCGTGTATATATTTTCCAAACCAGGCTGCAGCAGTGGTAAATCAGTACTTGAAACTGTGGTTTGAGTGGAAGTGTCTTTGTTCTCCTCCTGTAGGGGATTTAAAAATTACACTTGCATTTTGACCTTATAGTGGTTAATTCATCCTGAAATAATAAGGATGTGTACACATCACTGTTTCATTCTATTTGTGAGTGCGTTTCCATGTTAGTCTGTGCAGATTGGAGGTGTTTGGCTGTCAGTTCCTCTCTCCATCCTGTCTACAGAGAATATTTGAGGTACTTTATTTTGAAAGATAATCAAACACTATTTTTTTACTTTTCTGCAGTGCTTAATAAACAGTGTGCATTTATATTGTTTAGCACTTTATACTGATTGTAAAATATCTGAAACATGTTTTAGCACATTGATAAGACTCTTTTGTATCATGCCATTTAGTCTTTTTTCCCAAATGAATGTGCCATTCATGTCCCATTGCATGTATATAATAAAAGTTTATTCCTTTTTTTTTTGTAGATGTGTCCTGGCCTCCAGCATCTTAACATCGGACAGGTGCCCAAAGTCAACGCAGACAGTCTCACAATGATGACATCACAGCTCAAAGGTCTCATTTCACTGAATCTCACTGGACTACAGGCGGTGAGTTTTAAATGTTGTGAGTCAGAAAATCCAGAAATGTTGAATCTGTCCTTACAGCTTTGTATGTTTCATGAATTGTTATTATTAATATACCCCGGTCTGCGAATTACAGTATGTATATGTGCATGCAACGTGTGTATATCCTAGCCTGAAGATGTGTTCTCTGCTTCTGTTTGACCGTCACAGGTTAATGACGCCACCGTGGGCACTTTGCTCCAGGGCTGTGTCAAACTTCAGAGTTTGACCCTCAGTTCCTGCCCTGGAGTCACTGACCTGACACTGCACAGCATCAGCAAATACACACCGTACATCAGGTATGCGTGCACACACACACACACACACACACACACACACACACACACACACACACACTTTAATGTAGTCACATTTTACCCTTAAATCTAAAACAAAATCTAAACCCAGGACTGTTATGTGTGTCCAGTTTGGTTGATGGTTTTGACTAATGTGGTGTTAACATCTTGACAGTTATAGTGTGTGTATAAGGCTGTGAGTGTTTGTGTGTCAGGTCCCTGGATGTGAGCAGCTGTAAGGCAGTGACAGATGCAGGAGTTCAGTCTCTGGCTCTGGGGTGTAAACGGCTTCAGCAGCTGGATCTGAGCTCCACCAGCACAGGAAACAGAGGGTAACACACATATCATACAACAAACTGAGCAGTTTGTTTCTCTGCAGTGTGACCGTGTGTACATAAATACCCTCCTGCGAATGACTTACAGAAAGTCTAGCTAATGTACAGTCCTATATTGATTTATCTTTCAAACATTTGTTTCTGAAGGAAATGTAGGTGAAATGATTCCAGCATGTTTGAGGATTATCTGGATGTTATTGTCAACATCAATTTGTGACCATAACATTAAATGTTCTTATCATCCCATACCAAGTTGTCCCCACATCCCCAGATTATAATAATTTAAATTAAAGTGTGCAATTATACATTAATTTACAGATATAATGTGTTTGACACAGGGTTATGCTACTGGCGAATTACTGCAGCGGACACCTCCACACTGTCAAACTGAGTTTCTGCCACATCACCTCAGAGATCATACTGAAGCTCTGCAGACGCTGCAAGAGGTAAACACACACATGTGCACAAATACATATCTGAGGCAAGTAAGTGAATAGATAGTTATTTATTATATTACTACAGATGATTTGTGATCATTCTTCTATGCAAAACAACCTCATTCATAGGTAACTGCTTTCAGCTGCTTTGGTGGATTTACCTGTTTGATGTTGATTAATTGTCTCTTTCAATAAATACGTGATCAAATAAAAGGCATCAACAGATTTATGGCTGCATGTATAAACTGTGCCTGCCTTAAATATACGATAAATCCATTTTCACTTCAGTTAAATTGGCATGATGCTCTGTGGTTCTTTCTAATGATAAAACCATTAGCAGACAAACAGGCATGACTTGACATCTGATCAACACAGTGTGAAAGAGCATCAAAACACTCCCAACCATGAGCACAATGACAGACTGTTTGGTGCTTCCTGGAACAGATCAGCTGCTGCTGGTGTAATTAGCCATATGCCATATTAAAGATTAAGATAGCACATGCTACCGACACCAGACATCACACTTTGTGACAACATTTCTCTGTCACACATTAACACACAATTTCACTCATTTTCTGTCTGTAGGCTGAAGGTGCTCCATCTCTACGGCTGTGCTCGTCTCCCCCCTACAGGAGACATCAGACGAGTTAACTCTAATGTTAAAGTTTACCCTCCGCCCTGACTCACACGCAAACATCTGCACACAACTGGACAGGTGTACACAACAGATCAAAGAGCACAATTCAACAGAGCAGTGGTAAATACACAATAAAATTAAGAAGTGTCATGCATTTTTCTAATTTAAATTGTATTACATGTATTCCTGAGTTATAGCAGCAGTGATGTTTCAATGGATCACGACAGATCACACAGATGATTAAAATGCATTATTACTCGTGTGTGTTTGTGTCTGTGTGTGTGTGTGTGTGAGTTCGGACTATGTCCCAACCCAGAGACTATCTGAAAGTGATTTAGTGATTTTACTTTTAAAAGACTCATTAAGTGGTCATCATCTCTTGAAAAAGATAAGATGCAGGGGCATTTCAATGCTGCTTTGTGTGTGCGCAGCTGACAGACATTATTGATGTTGCTAATGCTAATAGTATACCTGTTGACTTAAACTGTTCAAGTTAATATTAACTAATTCATTATTATATGCCTGTTATCATTACTATGCTGCTCTTGCCAACTTATTATTATCAGCCTTGGTGTTCTTGCTCATCTTTACACTAGTGTACCACTATTATCGGCATCATAACCATAACCATACGTATTACCTGTTGTTGTTGATGTAGCAAGGACATGTGTTGTTGTTGTAACAAGAATATATGTTTGATGTTTAGAAAGGGGGGGAAAAAAGATAAGAGACAAAACAGCGGAAAGAAAGCAATAAAGGTTAAATGATGCAAAAACTAAAGGCTACGACAGAGAGATCTACTCAATAACTTACTTCACCATCAGTGGAAATGTTTACATTTAATTACACAGCTGTGTAATAAGCAGCAATATTATGCTTTGAAAATACTGCAAGTCTGACCAGAAAAGAATCAAAGTAAAAGTACACATAATGAAGTCACATTGTCCCGCCACTGTTGTACTATTATATATGATGCCCTGTGTTGAATTTTACTGAGGTAAATGCTGAGGTCGGGCTAATTTGAACAACTTCAGATACTGTTGGTGAGTTTAATCTACAGCAATGCAACATATTTTATGAGACCATCAAATGTTTTTAAGTCACTTTCACTTGATGTAGCTGTGTAACAATACATTTTCAAGCTGATCCAAGTTGGGATAATTTCCCACACCTTTAAAGAAACACTTCATCCTTTAGTGCTTGAGACAAATAAATGGTGTGAAAGCTTTCATCATTTAGAATGATCTATTCATTAACTTGTAACTATAGCTTTTAGACTAATCTCGTATCGTACAAAGTACATATTTACCTCTGAGATGTTGTGACCTAGTGGAAGTCTAAAGTTACATCAAATGAAAATCCTTGATGTAAACTGTCTCCTTCAGTAGATGTGGTTACCTTCCACCACACCACTGTTCCTGCTGCTCTCTTCGGCTCGCCTGGAGGATTTCTTACACTTTGATGCCGGTCATGCCTTTAACAGAATTTGCAACACTATCTTTTAGGGACCTAATTTCCTTTTTTTTCCTCAGGAGTGCACACGTGTTAAAAAAAGGAAAGAAGTAGAGGAGGAGGGAGTTTATATAAGTGAGGTAGCAGAAGGTTTGAGACTTATCTTGGAGCTGCAGTCTTTCCTCCTGCAGTGATGGGATTCTTTCACACATGGAGGGAATGTTTTTACTCGCTCTCACCTGATAACTGGCTTTCATACATCTCTGATTCTAACTGATGGAAGTAATGTTAAACTGAGCTACTTGCAGTTCAGTTTTCTTAGTGTTTATTATTTGCACTCTTTCTTCTGAAGCTAACAAAGACGTTAAAAGCAAAACTATGGCATCGAAAAGAGGGAAAAGTGAGGAGGAACGAAAGCGTCTGACTTCTCTCTTTCATGCCTACGATGTGGATAATTCAGGGGAGATAGAAAAAAACGAGTTCTTCACTATTTGTCAGGAGCTCTGTGTCCCACAGCAGGAAGCAGAAGGCATTTTCAACCGGCTGGATGCGGACAAAGGCGGCACTGTGACTTTAGAGGAGTTCATCAGTGGATTCAGCAACCAGCAGGACGAAGGAGATGACTCTGAAACAGAGGACAAGAACTCTTTGAAAAGTGATGACGGCTTCCCGAGCAGTAATGAACACATCATATCCAGGTGAGATACAAAAAAAGTTCTGAAAACTAAAAGTAGCGTTTTAGAAAAATGACCTCGATCTGGCAGAAACCTTTTAATGACCTTTGACCTTATGGTACGTTTGGAGATCTGTGCAAATACTTAAATTATTGTAATATTTGTTTATTGAAGTCACACCCTATTAAAGAGTGTCAAGATCTCACCAGCTCATTCTGCTCGTTAATGAAGCACTTTTGTCTAACTTGATTGGCTGGCGGTGCTGATATTCTCTATAGATAGATATACTGTACTGATGTTGGAAAAGATTAAGGTTAAATACGTCCATACCTTTTTCTATAGCACTTGCCATAGAACTGCGACATGGCAGGTGGGACTCCTGCAGGCCACATTTATAATGCCCCTCCTCCTTTAACCCTTTCTTCACTGCGCTCTCACTCTGTTAAAGCAGCATTTAACTGATGGTTATACCACTTGGTTGGGTACTTATTGCACTCTGCAGACAGTATATTCTTGTGCTCATCAAAGTAACAGCTTTTACAGAGGCGACATAGGACAAACTAATGACCTGTCGAGGGACTGCGGATGAAAAGTAGCTTTAAGCTTTAAAGCTCCTGTGAGGAGTTTTTCACCAGTTATAAAACAGACTGAAATTAATTCTGATTACTCTATACGAGCTACAAAAGCAAACCAGACCATCACAACAAGATTGATGATTTCTATATAGTTATTTTTAATGCCTGAAACAGCTGGCTGGGGGTAGGTGTCAGACGAAGCCATTAACTGCCTTTGTTTACATTTTCCAGGGCATTTAAAGTGAGTGATACATATGACTGTTAAAGAAAGCAGGATGACATTTTTTGCTACAAACCACCACTTAAGCATGTACAGGACAAAATCAGCAAAGAGATAAGAGGCTTTGTCCACAGGGGGCGCCAAAATCAACACAAACCAAAGGTTCCTCACAGGAGCTTTAAGTTACATAACATTTAACACATTGCAAAAGAACTGACCTTAGTCTTGGCATTTAATAAATAAAAAATACAGAACAAAGAACACATGACATGACAAAGATGACAACAATGGCTGGACTATTCAGAAAAGATGGCAGCACCACCCAGGGCCACCCAATTTTGGTTTGTGGTAATTGAATTAATTGATTTGATATATAGCAGAAGGAAGGGGCTGTGAGATTACGTTTCACCTACTCTCCACCTAATGTGAGTCAAAATCTAGTTTTGGGTGGGACGTCTTGGTTGACAAATTCAGCAAAGCAATGTTTTATTGCTAAAACAACTTAAACATGACATTGAAATTAGCCAACATAAGATGTAAAATGTACTGTTGATAATTTTAGATTTCATTCAGTTGATATTGTTATTATGGGATGCATTTTATCAATGTATAATCAAACTAAGTTTGAGACAAAGAGGCCCTGTGCTCTTCTTTGCCCCAGGGCTTCTAGTTAATCCGGCCCTGCTGTTTCCCCTGATATTACTTAATCTAATATGTACATAGGTAACTACATTGTTACGTGTACAGGGTGCTAACACCTGTTGAAGACAAAGTGTGTGAGCAAGAGGCAGTGGCAGATTTATGATCAGCTTTTCCTTCGTTTACTGTAAATTAAGTAACAAATGTTTATCCAGTCATCCCTACTGTAAAGTTTTTCTTAATTTAACTAACTTTTTAGCCTCATGTAGTGCACCAGATAAAAGCTTTTAATAAAGTCACCAAAATAAAGTAATTTTATTAAATTATACTTGAAACATGAACAAGTTTCCCCAGATATGCAAATCACACGGGGTACAGTACATGGTGTTCATACAGGCTAAATAAACTTCAAGCTCTTCTGGCTCATTCAACAAGTGAAAGATTTCTGGTTTTATAATTCAAACTTTTATTGAACTACATTACAGGCTATTAGCCTCTCCAAACAATGGAAGCACTTTCATTTGGCCTGCAGCCTAGATCTCTATTGTGGAAGTGAGAGAGAGGACTGAACACACACCTCAAACACACACACTCACAGTGATGACTGACGCGTTACCTGAGTCACACAGGAGCTTCTCTGTCCGGCTTGCTTTTGGGTGAATCAAACCGGGAAATAGTTTGGTGAAGACAACAGGAGCAGAAGAGTCCACGTTTGATTTATTGATCGTCTGAAATGGATTAACTCGGTTTTTTTAAAAACGCGTAACAGCTGTGAACATGTTTGGATAGGAGCGCACAGGTGTAGAAAGTCTGGAGTTTGCGGTTCTCAGGTGTCCCGAGAATAAAACAGTGTCCTTCCTGTGGGGTCAGTGGGATCGTCTCTCCGTGGTCACTTATTGAAACGCCTCTTTTTTTCAGCCAGACACATCCCGTTATCAAACGGATGAGTGAAGAGGAGCAGGAGCGGCTGCGCTCCCTCTTTCGCACCTACGACGTGGACAACTCGGGCAGCATCGAGAGGAACGAGTTTCTCACCATCTGCGCGGAGCTGCAGGTGCCAACAGCCGAGGCAGACCGGATATTTGACCGGCTGGACGTGGACCAGAACGGGACTGTCACCCTGCAGGAGTTCATCATCGGCTTCAACGACAGATACGGAGAGGAGATGGAGTGTGACGGAGGAGACGTGTCCGTGGCCTGGGAGAACTTCGAGAACAGGATGGGCGAGCAGGCCAAGTACATCCCCAGGTGAGACACGCATACACACACACACACCTGTCCGCTGGGCAGCCAGAGATAGCTATGGAAATAAGGGCTTTTTAGATAATATGTTCAACAGTGAGAGCAATGTGCGTACAGATCTCCACAGGAACATTCACATGGTCTATTTTACAAGAGGCATTACCGGGAAAGAAACCCACAGCATCAACTGAAAGAGGGGACTTTTAGATCTCATGTCTAAACTACTGCACACATTTTATTTGAATGATATGCTCATTCTGAAAGAAAAAAACAGATAAAGAAGTGTCTTGTTCACTTAAATGTATATGTTCCAATATAGTTTACAGCATGGTCTATATAAGTGAAATGTCTCACAGCTTTCAACATACAAGGAAATGTATGGACAGAGAGATATTAAGCAATTATTTGATTAATTGACCAACTGACCAAAAATGGATTGACTCATGGTTTAAGTTATTTTTCAATCAAAACATTTCTGAGCTTCCTAACTGACAGGATTGTTTGTGTCTGTCTGTTTTATATGATTGTAAAAAACATTTTCCATCATTTTCAAATATTTTATTATACTAAACAGTTCATTGAGAAATAGTAAACCAATTAATCAATAGGAAAGCTAAAGACTCAAAGGATATCCAGATTTCAAAAGTATTATCTCTGCCTCGAAAGACGCAATTCTCAATTTCTATTTCACAGACCGAGTGTTATTACACTTGTGCAGTTCAATCTTTTGGATCTTTAACAAAATTGTTTAACAATAGAAACCAAAATGCTCTTTAAAAAATCTCTCGCTATAATGCCTTTAGTTGTTTGTTCATTTTCTTGAGTTTCATCTCGTTACAAAATTCTTAACAACATTGTTATTGCAAACGTTTTATACAATTATATGTGAAAATATCTCCTCTAAATTGTTGTGCTGGGATATATGTCTGAATAGATTAGATGTTCTCAGTCCCAGTAAAGGAGTGACTGTTTTCATTCATATACTCAGCACAATAAAAACAATTAAAGCCCAGCTGAACCTTTTGCTCACTGTGTGCTGATACTGTATGACACCCATGTGACTCATATTTCATTATCATTTTCAAAGCAACTTTTAAAATAATAATTTCTTCATTTACTTTTTTCATTGATTATTTATTTCTGCTTTACATAAAAAACTAATATGGCTATGGATTTTAATATTATATTTGGTGCCATGCAAAACACATTATATGTTACATTTCCACCTTAATATGTCTAAAAACAATTACACCTGTTTAGATATGTTTTGTAGTGTGGATCTGTTTACATTGGCTTAAGTTACTTTTTCATTTGAGTTAAGTGACATAACATGTTAAGTGAATAAACAAAAATTGAAAATAACTGTAATACAATAAGTCATGCTTGACCATGAAGTCACGCCAGATACATATTCATCCGCGCTCGTGTTTATTAAGCAGCGAGCACAAAAACTCCAATGATCCCACACTACATCACGAGAACATCAAACTGCATCTTTTGATCTTGTTTTGAACGAGACACCACAAAGATTACATCCCAAAAGATATGGTTGAAATAAACAAAGGATATCGTACATGAAAAAGTGTTTAAACTTAGAAGAACTCATTAAGCAAGATTTATTTATAGTTTTCTCTGAATCGTTTAATCAAAATTTGATTCCACTGACGCTTAAGATAAATAAGTAAATAAGTTATAATTATAAAATGATCTAAGTCAAATCCAGCTGCAAAAACAAAAAAAGCAGAAAACACATTTTCTAATGTTTCCATAGAGAGACTCACTAGGGACAAACTATACGATAGAAGAACTTTAGAAAGGGGAAACAAACACTAAAACAGTGTATTTATGGAAACTGCAGTTATTCTACATGAGATGTTTTTGTTTCTTCACTAAAGTGTTTTCTGTTTGAAAGAAGGGACATATCACATGCCATGTAAAATAATATACAATGAGAAATAGACTTTATGAACAAACACAGAGTGTTTGAACACCTTTGTCCCACTTTTCTTTATGATACATAAAACATAACCACCTCATATCATTGTCTTCAGCAGAAAGTTGTTGTTGTTGTTGTTGTTGTTAGCATGTGTCAGCCAGAATGTTCTCCATCACGTGTGTTAAAGTTTTTAGATTGAATATGTGATTTGATATTTTAAAAGTATCATCTTTCGCATTTTTGCTGTTGAGAGTTTGGCCTCGCATCATGCCTCTTATTTTGACAGGGCCTATTAACGGTCAAGTTTATAAACAGATTATATATCAGCTTTAACTCAGATAAACAGTTTGCTGTCTGCTGTATGAGTCCGTTTAACCTGATGAACATTCAGGCCATGTCATATTCATCTTACATTTGATCCATCTTACAGTTACATTTCTTAAACCTGACCAAAATTTTGACTGTAAACTCACATTTCTAACATTTGATCAAGATCTAAAGTTGTTTCTAAAACTCCAAACTTTTCACAACATTTATCCTGTTTGACTTTTTGCTTTGTAGAAAAACAAAGTGCAGGTATAAAAAGGGCGATAGAATAAAAACTGATACCCGGTCCTATCAGGGGGTAAACTGTGTAATCGCGAGTTAGTTTACATACCATTACTGTACAATACATATATATATGATTGTGTGTGTGTGGCCCACGGGGCTGGCATGGGACTGGTCCTTGTGATGCTGTGCTGTGGCACTGAGACATTGATTTTCACAGCGGTGACCTCTGCTAAATACACTCTCTTTATTTTAAGACAGTAACAGTCAGCTGAGTCAGAAAATGTAGCTCAGAGCTTACATCAGACGAGTGTTTATTTTAAAGGGATGAAAGAATATTTTGTGTTAGCATGAGCTGGAGACATTAAGAGCAAAAAATCAATTACATTTATGATTCTGAGGATGATGTAACGAGACGTAGATTTTGTACTGAAAAATGCATCTCTCATCTGCTCGAGACACTGATTGCCTCTCTGCATAAAGTGACTTATAAGATGTCCTTCATGCTCCAATTTCTGGTGTTGTTTCTAAAATCATACAGAACTATTCCTCCTCGGAAAGCGATGTCCAAACAGTACATCTGTAAGTCATAGAAACAAGAACAGCTGCAAGTCACTCTCTTTTCTAACCATTAAAATGCCTTTATTGTCCAGGCATGGTCATGTAGGCCTTAAAACCAAACCTCTACACGTTTCGTCATCAAGCCTTCATCAGAAAGTTAATTTATTTTTAGCACATCGGTAAGCTTGGAATCAAAGGTTACTTTTTACGGCCTTGGAGCCTGAACACATGATGACATCAAAGACAACCTGACAACAGTTTTTATGTACAGCCTCATATCTTCATGTCAGGGAGAATCCACGTCTGCAGGTCTGATGTTGGATTATCTCTGCTTGTTTATGTGTGTGTGTTTCTTTTATGTTGTTTTTGTCTGTGACACTGTGACGCTGCAGAGAGCCATCATGAGTTACTGACAGACCTGTCACAGTGTCTATATGCTTTAGCAACCAGTCCGCCCTGTTAGAGGGCAAACACACACACACACACACACACACACACACACACTGCAGACTTATGACCTACTTTTACATCTATTAACACGTTGTCACTGTATAATTATCGCTACCTCAAAACCACAAACCGGACATACTGTATGTGTTGGTGTTAAAGTTTATACTAACTCGACATTGTGGTTTCTGTTTTGTTTTGTTAGAGGACTACAGTAAGGTGCTATGTAGCTAGGTCACTGGCAAATAAATACAAAACAAGTTTACGTCAAAGAGTCAAAGTTATTCTTGTGGTCTGTTTGTACATGTGAATTGACTGTGCAGCTTTTGTGTGTTAGATAAAATTATTCAATGGAAGTAGACTAAGGTGGCCTGTTCATCAGACTGCTAACATATTAGTCTTATTTATTTATTATCTTCTTGGATAACCACGAAAGGAAATCAGCTAAACTAGAAAATTTTACATTTTAAAAGATTTTCATTTGGTTTAAAAAAAACTATAGATCAACTATTTGGGAAATACCAATGACTGTATATATAGATGGACAACGAGTCTCCATCTGCTCTCATTCTCACAGAATTGATGCCAACATAGCCCCCGTGATAGGCGCTGCTATCTTGCGATGGTGACGTCATTTGGAGCCAGAGTCTGCAAAGTAGAGATCAGCTGGTGAAGCAGCCGTAGCCACCTCCGCTAACCAAAACAAACACTTAACTTACCGAAAAAAGAGCAAGGATCTATCTATCTATCTACTCTGATAATCCAGAACAGATGGGCTGCAGGAGCCGTATTTGTCAACAGAGCTGTCAATCATCCTTTTTACAGCATCAAATAACTAATAAAACTTGTCAGAAACAGAAACACTTGGACATAAATCAGCATGATAAGAACTAACTATAATGACAGAAACCATGTTTGAGAAACATTTATCTGATGTGTATTTTGATTTTATAGTTTGACTCATGTCCCATCTGTTAACATGGAGGAGGCGGGCTTTATGACCTATACTGCAGCCAGTCAGCAGGGGGCGACAGAGAGGTTCTGGCTTCACTTTTAGGGAGCTGTCATGTCGTCCATCTTTTTATACAGTCTATGGAAAATACCCTTATTTATGTTAAGCTAAGCTAACCAGCTACTGTTGGAAGCTTCATATTGAACAAAAAGATATTGAGTGTGGTGTCAGTCTTCTCGAGAAACTTTTGAAAACAAAGAAAATATAAGTATTTCCCCCAAGTATCAAACTTTTCCTGTAAACTTCAATTTCAAATCACTGTCCAAAGTTCTGTTTTTAATAATGATAATGATGCTGTTATGAACCCAAACAACCAGGAAGTCCTAAAACCTTGTTGATGTGAAATCCTGACTGTCTTGCAGGCATGAACAAGCAGCGACGTTGTACCAGAACATCAGCCTGACAGAGCCCAGGCTGATCCCTCAGCTGGAGAAAGTCATCATGAACTTCACCAAAGAGATCAAACAGCAAACCTCAGAGATGGAGAACCTGGCCCTCGCCATCAAACGGTGGGAAACACACACAAACACAAACACTACACCCTTTAAATTGAGAAAAATGATTGTGTAGTCATTACTGATGTTCTTCTTTTATTAGTTTATGTCCTGCTAGCCTTGTATGGATTTGAAGTAAGTTTCAGTGAATTGTAAATTAATTTGTGATAGTCCAGAAGTCAGCAGAAACAAAACTGTAACTTTATTGATGTCTCTTATACAACACAAGCTGTGCTGCTGCAGTTTAACAGTTCCTCCCCCAGAAATACAGAAGTTGGAGGATTGAAGGCCTGTTCAGATGTATATTGACATTATAATGACTTCTTTACAAGTTCAGGCTAAGAGGTCTACAGCCGAGCCAGACTGATGCAAGATTGTTAAAAACCGATACAGATATAGATTTTAGAGAGGGAAATTTTGCTGATAACCGATATGGCTGTAAATATAGTGTTTGCTCTGCTATGACTTTGCAAAGCTACTTAGAAGTCTTCTTTCCTCTAAGTACCTTTGCAAAGTAATATTTCAGTGCAGACTGGCGTCTGCTCAGCTGTGATGCTCTGCTACATGTGCTGCAGACAGTGCTGAGAGTGTCGTAAACCATGATGCTGGAGCGTGTTCTGCAGGACAAACAACATGACAACATCATATCTAAATCACCACAATCATTTTTCTCTCCTGTGTGTTCTGTAAAAAAAAAAGTTTACATTTTGACGCACGTCAAAAATCATACAGACAATACTGATACATCTATGATATCAGCCCGATAATTTCACCACCCAATATATATCGGTCAGGCTCTAATCTGTAGACCACAACATGGGATGATTGGATCAGTTTTTGCCCTTGATAAAGCTTAATCTTACAGCTGATGGAAAATGTTTCATTAAAAGGGCCTTTCAGGAAGTTTAATTTATTGGTAAGAAAGAATTTGGTTTCACATTAGCAAGTCACCAAATGTGAGGGTCCTATTTGGGCTGCAGCTTTAGGTAACCAAACCCTTATTTTACACTAGTAACGGCCCGGATACAGTAGATAATGGATGGATGCAGGATTCTTAACTGAATTTATCCTGTCGTTGTTTTGCAGAGCGCAGGACCAAGCATCGATGCAGCTCAGTGAAATGGAGGAGGAGATGGACCAACGCATTCATGCTGCTGAGAGGAAAACACGAGAGCAGGTGGGACAAACTCAGACCATCTAAAACCCACACAAACACAAAACATTTTGATCTTGTTTTAATAATTCACGCTCATGTGATTGCTTCTCTGGAGTTTGTGTAGGCAAAGCGATAAGCAGGGCGTTTGTTCAGCTCGTCCCTGATGTCAAACAAACGGCAGAATATCAGATTACCGATCCACACTCCACGCCTGCTGATCAGCTGGATTTACAGCTCTGTGGATCCCTGATATCAAACAGTAGATAGAAAAAGGTGCTGGAGCACATTTTAGCCTGTTTAAAGCGGTAAAGCTGCATCTGATGTGATGATAAGGGTGGCTGATGTGTGGATGTAAATGATAATATAGTTGATGACATCAACTTTTAGCCTGATGATTGTAAATCCTGTTTGCAGTGAAGGATGAGTCAAGAGTTTAAGTCTTTTTTTCTTTATTTTTAACTGATTTCAGAATAGAGGATTGGCCACAATGTGAGAAGTCACATTAAGGGATGAAGCTGGGATGCATTTGTGTCTATTTGTGCTGCTGAGGTTAAACAGCAATTCGGCCGACATGTATCAGGAGCTTTGACATTTTTCAGTTCTCTCATTCTTGTGATAATTTATTGCCTTGTTGGCCTTTGATTTCTACGGAAGTCAAGACCTGCCTTGATGCAATTGTTTTCATGGTGCATGTTAAGATAATGAGACAAAAAAAAACTTTATCACAAGAAAACAAAAAGTTTTTGTCCTCTTTTTACTAATATGTTTATCAGAGGTAAGAAGAGCCATGTCAGCATGCATTGATGGCATCTTGACAGCTGTAGCATCAGACTGCTATGAGTCCTCCCCTCCAGTCATGACAATGACCTTGAGGGCTGAAACCAGGTGCGATCAGATGTGATAAAACAGACACTGGACTTTGAGTAATGACCTTAAAAAACAAATGTAGTTTTGTTGTGATAAATCACATAATCTTGTGAAATCAGCATTTTTTTATTGGCATAATGAGATTAATTAATCTGTTCCTGGTGTTTCTTTAAAACAGGCCCAGAGACATAAACTGTGTCTTATCACACACACAGACACGCACAGTGTCTTATCTCTGTGAGTGTACACACTTATGTAAGTGTACTTCATTGACTCAGCCCGCTCAGGTGAGCTGCTGTTTGTTTTGTCCAGGAAAAGCAAACACACTTCAAACACACTCACCTGTTTTCCCTCAAGCTGTGATCTGAGTTTAGGAGAAGTTTTTTTATTTCTGGAAACTGTAGTTAGACTGTTTTTGATAAACGTATTGATCCCCGAGCTGCCTCCATCCACGGTTCAAAGGCTGTGCTCTTACAGCTCAGAGTAACACATCACAGAAACTGTGGAGAGAGAAACACACACACACACACACACACACACACACACACACACACTCATACAAAAGAGCTTTCATTAAAAAGTGTTTATTGTATTGTCTGTTTTTGTGTTTGTGTAGGAGAAGAAGAAGACCGAGGCGGCACTGAGTGAGATGCAGAGGGGGTTTGAAAATGAAGTGTGTGAGCTGCAGTGTAAGCTCCAGAGGATGCAGATGGTACTATTTTCTTACCTCTTTCACTGCACTACTTTTTCACTTTAACACACAGTCAACACTGCAGGTCAATACTGGCTCATTCAGTCATTTTTGCGACCCATACTGTACATTTAGATCCTGCTCTGCACTTTGTACTTGTGTTATTTGTCAATCAACGTCATGACCAGACCCTGGAGTCTTGAATAATGAACAGAACAGCATTCAGAGATACACGGAACAAAGACTTAGAAGTTCATGAGGGAAAATATCAGACTGGAGATCAGTATGCAAAAGGTTATGTTACAGTACAGTCAGTTTTAATAACAAACATGTGTTTTAAACATCTGTTAAGTTGACATTTTTAGATGTTGTTTGTCCTGCATGACTGGGAAACACTCTGTTCTTGTTCATCGCGGAAAATCCAGTCCAACACTGGCTGCATTCACTGGAAACTGAACCAGGACTAATTTGTTCTTCTGACTTGATGAAAACACATAAATAAACTGACCTTTGCTCACTGATTGAAACCTCTAAGTTACCATGATTTTGTTTGTACTGTATGTGTGCTGTACAGTTTATGCAGTTTCCAATCCTGCAATCTGATGTATGTCTACCTGAAAGTCAAATAAGCTTAATCCTGTGTGTGAACGTGTCCATCAGATAGAAGAGAAGTACAAGAACATCACAGTGAGAGACGAGAGCCCGGCTTTGAAGAAGAAGATCAACGAGCTCACGCTGGTGAGACTGAATACACTCGGTTATGACACAACGTCTCAGTCAGTACAGAGCCTTCTTTTAGAGGCTGATAGTTTATAACACACTCGTGTTGTTTTGTTCTGCAGGATAACCAGAAGTTGAAGCAGGAGGTGATGAAGTCTCAGACTAAAGTGGCCTGTCTGCGCAGTGAGATGGACTCGCTGCAGACAGAGCTGACCGACCAAAGCATGACCTCTGAGAGGTGAAGTTTATTCACTTTGAGCTGATTGTGTTTCCTGAATGTATCATTTTTTAGTGCAGCTCTGGGTCAGTAGGTTGAATCCTTGACGCGGTCCTATAATGCAGTACCACATAAGACAGGACCAGCCCTTTAAATAAAGTCTGTACCTGAGTTATTGCGTATTTGAGGAAGATCCACCTTTGGTCGTTTGAGTGTTGCAGTTCCCCAATTCCTTGATAATGTCCTTACTTACTAACATTAAACGACCAGTCTCCAGGTTCGGATCTGGTTCTCTTGTTCCTTGTAAAGTTGAGAGGCAGTCCAACAGGCCGGCCTCATCATCCTATTTAAAAGCTGTCTCTGCTCATTATACATCAGGGGTTGTGTTTTGTTAACTCTTCATAATGTGAAGGGAAAAGCACTGTTACATAACACCACACATCATCTCTTTCTCTTTACTGTGCACACATACACACTCGTCTCTTTCAGTGGAAACTCTAAATGTCTAAACCCAGACTTACTGAGTCGTAGAGCCGGTTTTCTCCTCCTCTTCTCCCTCACTTTTACATGTACAATTAAGCTTGAAAGTTATAGTTTCACACAAGTACATATCAGACTGTTTTTATAATCAATCAGTAAAAGAAGAATCAAGCATGAACCTGCTCATGAAACGACCCCACTGTTGTGAAGCTCTCATTACAGACACACACTGACAGACGGAGGCCCCGCCCCCCTCCGACTGACTAACAGTGCGTTCGCTCCCGGGGGATGTTTTCATTTTGTCACAGCTGAAACAGGATATCCTGGAGCGACTTCACACACACAATAACTTCTTGAGGAGCGTTGCTTAGAAACAGAAGCAACAGGGCCGTCGGCAGGATAACACTCCTCCTCTCTGGACCGTCTCAGTGTTTACATTGCTGCTTCTCTCTCTCTCTCTCTGTGAAGTGTCTGATGTTAGTCATATAATATGTGTGTCATGACTTTGAGTGAATCAGCTGATCTGCTGTGACAACAATCCTGATACAGACACTTTTATTCCAGTTACATAATTCAGTAGGATTTGAAAACAATTGTGCAGGATGTCTTTTGTTACACTTTGTGACACTAAAAACAAACTTTATCTGACTCCAAATAGAGTCAATATTCTGTGTGATCTCTATGTTCAGTCTGTTGTTCGGCAGGATCCTCAGTGGACTAGTCACGCAAAGTTATCCTCCCTCACAGAGAAACCTTTTCATTCGTTCCTCCCATCGGCAGGCAAAATCAGACACTGTTTGGATCAGCGGTCTCGTTCAGATACGTTCATGGACTTTAAGAAAAAGCAGGAAAGTCTGTGCTCAGTCAGCAAGTTAAGGACTTTGCTCTAAGGCAAATAAAAAGAAAGGGTATCTCTTCAAAAAGTTCACCTCCTGATGCATCTAAAGCTACTGTGGAAAAACGAGGAGGGGCATCATGCGCTGACCTTTATGACCCGAGTGACATCATAGCTGCGTTGCAAGGACTTCTTGTTTTGGGTTGTTAGCTACATAGTGATCCCAGTATTTTACAATAACCAACAATTATGTTTGTTGTTGCAGAGACGAGGAGCTCATGAAGAACTTCTCTGATGAGCGAGACGTCCTGGAGAGCCAGATCGAGATCCTCCAGTAAGTGAGATCAGATTGTACTCAGAGGGCCCGAGATTGAAAATATATACTGTATATATTCTTTAAATGAGTATACAACATCCGTTAATGAAAATGATTTAATAATATCGATCATTTTTGTGTGTTTAGGACAGCAAACAGGAAGCTCCATGACAGCAACGATGGCCTGAGGGCCGCTCTGGAGAGGATCACCAGGGTAACAGTTGATTGAAAATAAGCAAAACTAGTTCAGTTTCCAGATTGCAAAAGATTGATTTTAATTCATTGATTGGATTGATTGATTGGACATTTGAACTGAATCTATTCTGATGCTGCCTCTAATAAATATTCAGCTCCCTTTTGGGTCATTTGTCTGGATTTATTTTGGCTCACGTTGCTTTGAGTATCATCATCATTTTCACAATCTTTTTTCTATTTAACAACATATTAAGAATTGTAATTGATGAGTCGGGTTTTCTGCAGCTCTTTCTGCTTTATATTTGGGGATTTATTTTTAATTTTTCAGTAAGAAGGAGAGAACATACTTCAAAAATTCTGTTTAAAACTGTTGTTAATTTCTAAGAAGTTCATATTGTATAAAAATATTCAATCACAGTATTAATCACAGGTAATAGAGACAAACACAAACAATGGAATAATGTTTGATCGTTGTGTGTTACAGTCGTCTAACGGGGGGTCACCAGGAGACATAAAGAACAGAAACAGAAGTAAAAGCATCTGCTACACGTCAACCAATGCTTTAATGGATAGGTAAGACCTACAAACAACGCAGACAGGAAATTAATTATAACTCTTTCTGTTTACACCAAACATGATGTTTCAATTCTCACATCAGTCTGGATTAGTTGAGTTTTTGCTTTTCATTATCTTAATTTGCATCCAGGAGTTTAATGTTAAACATTAAGACGATGAGCTGGTGAGCAGCTGCACAGGTTTTATTTCAGACCAGGGACACACTGGTGAAGTAAATGTTAAACTGGCTGAGATATAAATGTACGGTTCTGCCCAAACTGATGGGGCACACATGTCTGTGGTCTCAGGGGACAAAAGTTTTCTCTTAATGTGCTACAAAGGAAAACATGCAGCAGTGCACTTGTTGCAAAAACTCTACATTAAACATCTTTATAAGAGGTGCAACTGTGGTATTTGGTGGGATGCATTTTGGTTGTGAAAACACCCTAGGTTTTCTGAACCCATCAGAAGGTGTTGCTGGAAAGGTGAAACATCTTCTACTCCCGATATATTAAAATTGGTGACGGCTCTGGACCACTGTGTCCAAATTGTTCACCAATGTTGCATTGGGACCATAGATTGAGACTAAGACTAGAGTTCAGCCTCAGTATTGTTTTGTTTGGAGCAGGAAGTCATCATATTTGGTGGAGAAGATTGAGCTGGAGAAGGCAGAGGGGCGAGCGAACGCTAAGCCATTAGCTCAGGCTAGTGCTAGCTTAGTAAGCATCTGTAGCTGCATCCGTAATACATGGTCACTGTGATCTTTACTGGGTTGCATATTTTGGGTAGCTAAAACAAGGCTTTAAACAAATTATACTTGCAGAAAAAAAACTAAAAGGGAGCATAATTCATGTAATGAACATTATGCTGTATTAAGAAGGCGTAAAACTAAAGATTGAGACCATAAACCCATCAGGAAGAAGATGTTTAGGTAATAAATCAACTGAAGAGTAAGGTCATTTTCTCATCGACTTCTAAACATCAGGACTTCCTTTTGCAACCAATGCAGTCGCCCCCTGCTGGCCATTACAAAGACTACAGGTTCATGGCACTTCCACATTTCCTACACTTTTTTTTGTTGATTGAGTGGCTAGATTGCAGCAGGAATAGTGTTCCCTCTCATTTGGCTGATTTGACCCTTGTGTTCATGGATTATTTCCTGATCTCTTTCTCAGGTTCTGCCAGCGTATGGACGACTTCCCTCTGTACAGCCGGCGGCCCAGCGGGGACACTCTGGCGTTGGCCATGTGTGACCCGGGCCTGAGGCGAAGACACAGCAGCGATTGTGAGGAGGACAGCCTGCCTGAGGTCTACATGGACAGCGGCCTGTCAACACTCAGAGGCTCACACGGGGGCTACGACTCAGAGCCGGAGGTCAAAGTTCATGAAGAGGAAGAGGAGGAAGAAGAGAGAGGGAGGAAGGAGGAGAGGAAACAGGGGGATGACCACAATGATAGCATGATGGGGGGAAACTTTGACAATGAGGTGAGACGATCAAGTCAAGCCCATCAATATTTGTTTTAACTCGGGAGGCTGCACAGTAATGTTGTTATGTCATAGGTCACAATGGCAAAGTTAACAAACTGCAGGTATAATGTTAACCATGTACTATCCCATGTTAGCCTGTTAGCATTTGCCTAAGAGCACTAAATGATAGCTAAAGCTTATGGGTCAATTTGGAGCTACTTTGTCATAACCAAAGTTCTGATGGTGGCGCTATATGGAAAATGATATTATGTGAATTTACAGGTAATTATGACTTATCCTCCGGAGACCTTCAACGTATGTACGGAAAAACCATCCGTCAGCTATAGAGACATTTCAGTCAGCACAAATATGGTGAGCTGGATAACCAACGAACCACTTTTGTCATGCAAAGAACAACCCCCGCTAGATTGCCTTATAACTGGCTTCGCATCCCATTACGTGATATGAAACTTTGTTTGATGATGAAGCCTGATGCCCCTCTACAGCTCTGTGTTATATGTGTTTAACTGTGCGCGGAAATACGGACAGATAGCGACGTTATTGAGCCAGGTACAGAGCATCGAAACACACACAGATCTGTGTCATGTCTGTCTCCCCCCCCGCGCTCATGATAACTCTGATCAACTACGCATGGATCACCTCCTGCTCATCTCATTCACAACATGTGGTGGAGACGTATTTTATTCTTTATAAAGGTTGTTCGGGAGCGATCGCGACCCTATGAAGTCAGGGGCAGAGCATGAGAACCACTCACAGATCGGTGTCCTCACTGCACTGCATGATTATAACCTGCTCACTGCTGGATCACATTCTGCTAAACTGCTTGTAGATCACACTCTGGATCATCTGTCTCTGACACATTGAATTTTTGAATGCCAAAATTAGAATGAATGAATTTTATGTTATTCAGTACATTACAATCAGTACACCTTTGTATCAACGTTAACACGTCTGCTTCTGTGTCCACGTCACAGCCAGCAGACACTCAGGATGCTGAATCAGCGATCGGGTCGGACAGCAGCTCCATTTTGGACTGGAAGCCGTCTGAACCCATAAGCGTGGCCGAGCCCATAAGCGTGGCCGAGCCCATAAGCATGGCCGAGCCCATAAGCGTGGCCGAGCCCCCAGCCCGGACTAAACGGAAAGCCCTCAGCGCCATCAGTGTTCAGGTAAGAGGGAGACGGAAAGAGATTATCTCCACAGCTTAAGGGTTAGAGTTCTGTCAGATTAGGCGCTGATATTCATGGAAATCATTCAGACTTTTTATCTAAAGATACCATCATGTCAAGCTCTAAACATGTGTTTTAAAAGCAGACTTATCCATATCAGCAGTTTGTTCTTTGCTTATTAAAATGTTCTGTACACCCTCTTCAGAAGGAGGTGAAGGACAGCACTGACCTGGGCTACATGACGTCAGAGAAGGCCTACAGGATTGTGTTGGCTGGAGATGCTGCGGTGGGAAAATCCAGCTTCCTGCTTCGCCTCTGCAAGAATGAATTCAAATTAAATACCAGCTCGACACTAGGTGAGCTAAACAAACTAAAGAATACTGTGCCCATCTTAAGTTAGGGTTAAAAAGTTACATTGTAGGATTATTGTATCCAAGTAATCTTGAAAATAAATGCTGAGAAGTACGACGCCATATTCTGTTGTAGGTTAATAAATAATAGGGAGACGAAGGATGTGTTAATATTCTGAGAAAAAAAACATGTTCTTGAATTTCTATGCTAAAGTTGAATGAATACATGAATAAAATACACAAAAGCCTGAAAAAAGTATCTATATTTTTTACCAGTTCAGTATTGTGACATGTATGTTTCTTTGTGTGTTCAGGAGTAGATTTCCAAATGAAGACACTAATTGTGGACGGAGAGCCCGTTTTACTACAACTATGGGACACTGCAGGACAAGAGAGGTGTGTGTGTGTTTGATGTGTGAAAATATTTACAAGATATAAAAATAAAATATTTATCTGATACGTAGGTTGTTTAAAATTATTTAGGTGTTTTTAACACTTACATGTAAACAAAGTTATTATAAGTTGTAATTAATCAAAATATGTAAATATGTAAATACCTAACCCTGTCCTCATCTTCTATCTCTTAAGGTTTCGCAGCATTGCAAAGTCTTATTTCCGGCGGGCGGACGGCGTGCTCCTGCTGTATGACGTCACCTGTGAGAAGAGCTTCCTCAACGTCAGAGAGTGGGTGGACATGATTGAGGTAATGCACCGCTCCCCTTTAATATAAATGTACTGAATGACACTTCGTAGTTAAAACAGTCTCAGATTTTGTACAGTATTTGTTTCTGTAATGGCAAATTGTTCTTCACAGCATCATTGTCTTATTTTTATCTGAACATCAAACTAAGTGATCTTGCTTGTTTCTCTCTTTACATGCAGCAGATATGTAAGTGCTGGATGTGCAGTGATTGTGTTCTTATGTTAAACTGTGTTTACATGCTGATACTTATTGTTGCATGCTGTGTGTACCTTTTAACGTCCTGTCATGTGTTGTCTGCATAATGTACACCAGTGGTGGAATGTACCTTTATTCAAGCTCTACTCTACTTTAAGCTTTACTTATAGTTTTCATTTTATGCTGCTCTTTTATGCTGATATAGTACTTTATTGAACTTCAGTTACAATTTCCTTTTCTAAAATATTAGCTTTAAACGTTGTATTAATGTAAGTTAAGTTAAAGACCATAATATAAAGTAATCAAAACTTGTTTCCCCTTTCAAGCTGCAACCTCAAATTTATGTGCAAATTATTATATCAATAATTATTATTGTTAAATTGGTCACTTACATACAAAGAACTTCGACATGGTACATCATGAAGCTAATACTTACTACTGTGGTTTTGCTACTTTTTCCACCATTGATGTACAAACTTGAGTTTCAGTCTTTAATAATAGATATTCTGGAAGAAGTATTCCAAGAGTTTGTTATTGAGTCATATTTTTCTTGTTTCCTTCTTTTTAACGTTTCTTTGTTTGTTTACAACGACAGGATTTGTCCCATGAGGATATTCCCATCATGCTCGTGGGTAATAAGTGTGATCTTAGACAAGATGGAGTCAGCTGTGTTCCTACCAGCTATGGAGAGAAACTGGCCATGGTAACGACAAAATATCCACACCCGCTTGTCTTACTATACTTAACACTGAACATTTGTTGCATATCTATACAAAGCTCTTAGCCTAGTTTAATCTAAATGCTAGTGGTTTTGTGTGGACGCGTGGCTATGACAAGCAGACAACAAAGATTAATGACTTCATGTCTTCACCCAACAGACATACAACACTTTGTTCTGTGAAACTAGTGCCAAGGATGGCTCCAACACTGTGGAGGCTGTGCTGCACCTGGCCAGGTGAGATACAGCTGTTGCACTCAGCTGACAAAACAAACATTGGACATTTTAAATACAACTTTGAGTTTATTTTTGAGAGTGAGTTAATATCGTAGTACCCTGTTATACGTTTTACATGAAAGAAAACATTTCACTTGTCAAATTAGGTGTCATAATCAATAATTATTTGCAGCGATTCATTTAATGTAGGAATGTTTCCTTGATAAGTGTGTGCCAAGAGAAAGTACCAAACTGCAAAGGTATCATCTCTGAGGGGAGTAAAAGTTGTTCTTTAGGTTCTCAAGTTAAAAAGGAAAAAAGATCAGTGTGACCTTATATAAGTATGAACAGTAAATACACTGTAAGCCACGTTCTTAATTATGTCCTTTGCTGCCCTCTGGTGGTGGAAAAACTACAATACTACAGCACGCACATCAAAGGAACCCATGTCCTTCAAAATAAAAGCACAGCATAGACTTTTTGCCACAACTTTTTTTCCCCAAACACACCAGTTGAGAAGCACTGGTCTAAAAGACACGGTAGCTGCAATTCTTCTCTCATAAAACATTAGCAAAGCTGATTTTATTAATATTTTGATTACAACATTGGTAACATCTACCTATCTTTGTGAAACATTGCAGCATTAATAAGCATACCGGCGCCACCTGATGTTAATGGGAAAGGGTGAAACAATTGGCAGGACTATATTTCCCATCGTGTGTTAGCAAGAGATGGAGCCTTTAAATGGCTCTCTAAATAGCGTCTTAAGAGGCTTGTGTATTTCCACTAACATGATATCTAACAGACAACCACAGAAAATATTGCAAAACATGCTTTCAGTTAGATTAAATTTAGGTTTGTAGCTTCTGCAATTTGTTGTTTTTTTCCCCTGAAATTTTTTGTTCCTGTTTCCTATATTTCTTTAAATAACATAACAAAGAGTCGGTCTAGACCTGCTCTTTTTGTAAAGTGTCTCGAGATAACTCTGGTTATGATTTGGCGCTATACAGATAAAATGTGATTGATTGATTGATTGATTTCCCCCCTGCAGGCAGGTGACCAAACAGGCAATTTTTGATGATAAAAGTCACAATCAGTCGCTGCCCAGCTTAGATGCTCCAAGGAAGAAACCAAACTTCTCCTGCTGCAACTGAACAAATTCATCAGCGCTGAATCTCCACGTCTGTCTCAATGTGAGCTCAGCACAAGTGGGAGAAGGACTACAAATGCAGTTAAGTGTCTGCAGAAGAACAGAAACAGAGACAAATCTTCATCGTTATTAACCAAAAAATGTACGCATGGAACATGTTGGGATCACAGCAGAATATCCACAAGAAGTTTCAATTTATGGCCAACTGCGGGGTCAGCCCTACACACGGGTCTGTATGTGACTGACTGAGTAACTGACTGAGTGAGTGACGGTACTCTCACAGTCGTAGAGAGAGAGAGTTGCGACACCACAATGGCGGATCATGGAGAATATTGGACCTCCACTGACGCGACTCTCTGTCTATACGGCTCTGGATGCTTTCTTCAGGGAGTAGCTGCTCCTCCACTGCTCCTCCACTGTCCTCACCTATGTCCGCAGCGCACACCTGCTTTCAAACACGTTGTCAGCGGCCTCAAAAGGACAGTCCTTGAACACATTGCCCACAAAAGCGCACACTGACCTGACACGGTCAGCCACAGACTAGGTTTTGACCTAGTCTTGTTTTATTGTTGAAGGTCATTTAAACATGATGTTTTCTGCTGCATGTCCGTATTTTATGAACAGTGAATATTGAACATGAATTATGCTACACCACATATTTGCATTAAGTCCTTCCACATATTTGAGTATGATTGTACAGTTTGCCCAGGCTGGCGCTGCCATGTTGTGAAGTAAGTCTGAGTAAATTGTGAAAATTAGAAGAAAGCTGTGAAAGAGAAGAAAAAATATGTGAGAAGGATTTGAAAGTGAAGAATATGTGAAGCTAACATGTGATGAAGGACATTATTTAAGCATCTTGTAATGGTAAGAAAAGGCGACAAATAAGAAAAGATTCTTAATTGTTTATGTGATTAACAATGGCAGTTATGTGATTACTAATCATCAGTGTAAGTGCTGGTTTTAAAGGACATCTGCAGTGTGTTGGTGGCCTGAAAGGAAACAGTTGTTCCACCACGTAGAACGTCAAACTTGGCAGCAATGACTGCTGGAGTAAATGAAAGTTATTGGAGAGCTTATAGCCTTGTTTTTGTTCCTGTATGATGAACCCTGGTGCAATGAGTGATGGAATGAGACTTTATGCTACGGGGTCTCCAACAGGTAGCTCACCAAGAGGCTCACAGACAACAAGAAATCAGACGACAATAAATGCACCTTGAAAGCCTCTGCCCACTTCAATTCAAACAAATACACAGATGTCCCACTCCCTTTAATACAAAATAATAGGATAGGCCGATCAGCTGTCAAAAAAAAAATGGCAATGCTCCAGTTTGTCAACATCTGAACCGAATCAATCACAGCAATGTTGCAGCAACCTCCATCGAAAGGTCGGGTCTAGCTTGAGCCTGATTAGCCAGATTTTATGATGGACAGTGAAGGCGGCCACGCCAAGAAAAAGCAGAAAACAATCCACGGGGAGTGGGAAAGCAAGTTTTTATTCCCGAATGTGAAGGACAAGTGTGTGTGCCTCATGTGTGGTACCAATGTCTCAGTCAAAAGAATCAACATGAGGCGCCACCAGCAATTACAGCGATGTGATGCAAGTAGCTCTTGGCCGCTTTCATTTTTTCAAAGTAGCGCTCAGATGAAAAAAGGTTGGAGACCCCTGTGCTAATATCATAACCCGCCATCTTTATTAAATTACCCCAACAGTGTTACATTTCTTTTCATTTGAATTCCCTCCGAGGACTTTATGTTATATTAGAGCTGAAATATGCTAGATCATTATTAATATGAATGTTTCAAACACTGTGTGTAATTGTCTGATCTGAAATGAGTAATGAAAGCTTGGTTAGCTTAAAAGAGAGGGAATATTTATCCCTCCGATACAGTACATGACCATAGTTCAGTTTCAATGTGTGCATGTAATCTTAAGTATGTCTTATTATTTCCTAATAATAAGAGCAGTGTATAGATGTGTCAGCATGCTTCAAATGAAATGCTTGTTGGATTTTCAAACAGTTTCTGCATTACTATCTCCATCTGTTCATTTTATCACACCTGTACTACTTTACGATGGCAGGCTTTACACCCACCTAAGAGTGTGTGTCTTGAACGAGTGTAAAGCACTTCAGCCTTAAATCCTGATCAGAAACTGTGTTGTGTTAAGGCATACTGAAACCTTTGGACTGTATTTTCAGACGCCACATGGGTCACGGTCGTGCTTGTGATGTCACCACCTGACTTAAAGCATAATACTGTGTCCTGAATTTTGAACCTCCAGTTTTCTTCATGTGCATGTAGCTTTGAAGCTGTTTCTATCTTCAATGATTTAACGTTTTTGAATATGTTTGTGTTGATGAGATGCCTGTCAATGCAACGAAAGGTCTGTCTGTTGAAAAGTTACTTTCTCAATAAAAATATAGTGTAAATGCAGTAGCACCATGGTGTTTTGATTTAGGGGAGCTAAGGGGTGTGCTGGTTTGTTTATGACAGGTGCTAATGATTTTTAAAGCAACGACTACAACAAATAATCTTACTACATACAAAATTCAAGTATACTAAGGTGAGAACGTGCGTGTGTGTCTTCCTCACGCCGTCCAAGACATGCTCAATAGGTTAATTGGTAACCAAGGTCCAAATTGCCCGTAGGTGTGAGCATGAGCGTGAAAGGTTGTCTGTCTCTGTGTGTCAGCCCTATGATTGACTGGCGATCAGTCCAGGGTGTATACCCCGCCTCTCGTCCAAGACAGCTCGAGCGATCAAAGTCATCACAAAAAGTATCTGTGGATTTAGAAAATACTTAAGAAGTGAGCAAAAATGGCAGCAGCAATGCTTAGGTTGATCACTTCATGGTAAAGCAGATTCATCTAATGTTACTATGGAAACAGCAACTCAAAACTCCAGCTAGTTAGCACAAGCTAGCACAAGCTAGTTCACTCACAATGCTATCTTACTGAAGCAGTCTCACCATCACCGTCTTCTCCAACACAATTTTCCCACCACGTAATCAGCAGTCTGCTAAATGTCTGTAAATACATGTAAAGGCCCCAACACGGTTAGCATCATGCAGATGAAACACGGAGGACTAGTCTATTAACAGTAAGAATCGATGCACAATGAACAGAAGCGTCATTTTTTATGCCTCATTCTTCTTCATTATCAAAACTAAGCGTCTACATTGACACCAGAATTAAACTTGACCACCAACAGTTCTGTCTGAGACTGGGTGTGTTATGGTAGTAGCGACAAGCTTTTAGCTTTGAGCAGAGATGAGCAGTGTTCTACAGAGGTCTGGTAAGCTCACTTCTTTCTAGCTACCTAACTGCTACTCTGAACCGCAGTTAGGGGCATGGCTGCTTTGAGCGGCAAGTGGGTGCTACTAGCTATCTCTTCTAGGTTAAGCTAATCTTAGCCACTGAACTTGACATCTTGGTTGAGTTTGTGGTGTGTTTATGCCTTTTGGATCATTTATTTTGCAAATATAGGATGTATGGCTTGCTGTGCGGTTTATTATACTAACAGACCGTCCAAAAGTCTGAACTAAAGTTTCTGTTTTTGTAAGTGAAATTTTAGCATTTAGCTATCTGTGTCAAAAACAACATGTTGACGTCCATAAAACCAAAAACCATTAGCTCAGTTGTTCTGATCTGTCTCTATGTAAATGTCTTTTTGTTTAACTGTTGCTAATACTCCAGCAATCTGCATCCCCAGTATAAAGGCACAAAGGAGTCAGATCAATAAATCAGATCATACTGCTGCTCTAAAAGACCCTCCTGTTCGCCGAACTCCCCGAGCGTCTGCAAGTGTCTCCAAGCATAGCTGTTTGAATAAATGCAACATATGTTAGGGATATTGCACTGTGTGTGTGTGTGTGTGTATTTGTGTGTTTAAAGTTGGCACGGGTCCCTGTCTCCACCTCCCATCTGTTTACATTGTCGTGTGCTTGATGAGGCGAGACCACTCATTTGTCAAACAACATGTGGGGTAGCGTAGGTGGGGATGGGGTGTGTGGGGAGTAGCAGCTGAGAGTGTGTGTGTGTGTGTGTGTGTGTGTTCTGTGGTAACAGGGGGATAATTAGATAAGGGGGCTGTGTAGCAGGAAGGTTAATGACAGTAATGAATATATTAGTGTAGAGGAGCAGGAGGAGCAGGTTCTCTTTACTGTTCTGCTTCTGCAGGTGCAGAAAAGGTCAAATACAACAGAAACCTACAACGATCGCAGAATATTCTGCGGCTTTTCAGAAACAAACAAACAAAAACATTTAGAAAACATTTCAAAGTTTCACATATTGTTGTGAAATCTAAAAAAACTGTAGCTTAAAAAGCTGAAATGCAGAAATAAGCTGAAATTAATTTAAACCTTTGTTGCTCCTCTTTCAAACCTCATCAGTCAATCTTTCAAATTCTTACACACACACACAAACGCTCGCACGCACGCACATACACATACACACAAACACACACACACTTTGTTTCTGGGAGGGGTCGCTGATGGAGGGAGCAGGGTGTCACCATCTGGAAAGGTCAGAGGTCAGAAAATGGGACCACTGGTCACTCTTGATGACATCTGGACCGGCAGATTGTCTATCTAAATCCAACTCTATGTCAGAAACACACACACATTCACACACACACGGACACACACACACATACACGGACACACACACACACACACACAGTCTGGTGCACTCGATGGATATCCGTCATATTGTTTGTCATGTCTGGTTTTGACAACGCCTTCAAAGTTAATGTCTTACTGTCGAACAAAGAGATGTAACGTTCCAACATATTTAGCTGGAATTGTTTTTCTGACACAGATTTTAAACTTTTAATTCAGGAAAAAAAAAATATATTTTTTTTTTATCATCCTTGCTCTTTTAATATGCAGATTTTCAATAGTTTTAATCCCAACAACAAGCATTAAAATAAGCCTTTCTGAGTTCATGTCAGTGCAGCTGCTGGTTAACAACACCGGGTGCTATTCCACTTTAGCAGGCAAGAGGGCAGCAACCTCCTGTTATACAACATGGATCTGTGCTGTGTGAGATACTGTATGTAATCCTACAGCTTTATATTTATTATTTATGTAATGCTGTTATGTCACAAACATACATGAAAGGTCTCTTTTGTTATTTAAATGTATATAAAAATGTAAACATGACATTGGTAAATATTCCTGGCACTTCCTGCAAAGTTATTCTAAATAAAACACATACTTTGAATTTATTCTGAAGCACATCATATCTGCACGATGTTGATGCTGTCACCTTTCACCAACAATGTTTGAATGTGAATAAAAAACACCTCTCTCTGTGTCAGAATATCAGCATTACATTTCCTGATGAATAAGAAAACAACATCAAAAGTTTCAGTTTCGACACAGAGCGGCCACACTGTGCTCACACTTCTGGGAACGTTATAAAACAGTAAATCTATAACAGGAAACATATCTAATGACAGGGCGGACGCTTCAGTTGTGTTTATCTCAATGACCGCTCGGTTAGCTCTGCAGAAGGACGGGCAGGGATTAGTGGCCGTTTTATAATGTGTGTTAATCTGACAGATTAGCTTGATTGGGTTAATCTGAGAACGTGTGTGTGTGTGTGTGTGTGTATCTCTGAGTATTAATACTTGGCTCCACTGCAGTACGATTCTAACCCATATGCTGTGTATGTGCATGTCTTGGCTGATAAGTTGATATGACAGTAGTTGACGTCTGGTGGCGGGTTGCCAGGCTGTATTCTTCACAGTGTCTAAACAGAGTTTTGTTGATGTCTTGTCAATAATCTCCTGCTGCAGTCGATGTCCACAGAGTGCCTCTCTATAAACCCTCAGAGACCACACAGCAGTACTCCTGCGTCCCCACTGCTGCTGAAAAACGACAGTTTGACCCCTGAAAATCAGATTTCATGAGGTTTATCTGAGTCAAAGCGTGAAAACCAGATTGTGTGAATTTGCATTAATCTATCACCTCTAGCAGTGCATCGACATCTGTGCGTGTGTGTGTGTGTGTGTGTGCGCACACAAAGCAGGCACCCACTGACATAATGACCCTCCAGCCTCTACAACATTATAGAGATCTCGTCTAGAAACAGTATTGACATATCGAGCGCACTCGTCACACACCAGAGCAGCCGATATCGACATGTTGTCCACTCAGGAATGTAACCTAGATTTGGTTTAGAGCAGCTGCCCTCCAGCTTATCACAAACACTATTACTGCGCTCGAGGTAAACATGAGAGCAGGTGATTTATTTCATAGCATGAAAACGACAAAGCCAACAATGTTCTCAACTCCTCTGCAGGCTCCTGGAATGTAGTCCATTCACTATTGCACATTTAATATTAATAAATATAAATACTTAGCAAACATCACTAAAATAGAAATCAAGAGTTTATTTATTTTATTTCCAGCCATGTATCTGTGCTGTTATTTTTTATAGTAATGATTAAAAAATATCCATAAAATTTAAAGCCTTTTCTTTTGTCTTCTTCTTGACCTGCTAATAACTAACAGGTGATTGTGTTTTTTTGTTAATTTGTTGGTCTGTTTTCCTTCATTGCTAATGTGTAAGAAGCATGTGTTTACAAATGTCGGCCAAGGTTACATTTGCATTTGACTTTGCTTACACAAAAAAGTGAAACGTGGCACAGATAGATAAGATGCTAATTTAGTCTCTGGTGATTTGTTAACCTTACACTCTCTTTGGTTTATTCAAAACAGTAGTAAACAACAAACAAATATTAGAAAATATACTTTGATGTAACCCAAACCAAATTGGTAATTTAGGAAAGCAAAAATAATTCAATGGAAACAGATATTCTACATGAAGCTGCTTTTTAAGGTAGATAGAAACATTTTCTGTGAATGTGGATAAAATGTAAATGGATTTTAATCACTGGTCATTTCATTCACAACAATTATTGAAGAGTGATTGTTTTCTATACTGGCCAAAACAGAGTCAGATTAAGGAGCAAACAATTTGATGCTTTGAAGGCCTAACGATTGCATTGCCAGGGGATGTAAGGTTATAAAATACATTTGCCAGACTTGTGTGACTTTGGGTTTAAACGATGTCTACACTCCCAGTCTTCTCTCCAAATACAGAGATGTTTCATTTTGATGGCTGAATAGATGCAGATGCACATACTGACGTCCCTTTACACCTCCTGTTCCTTCTGTGTGCTGTAACACAAATCACTTTAATGTTTGCTGTTTGATTATTAATACACAAAGATGATAAACAAACAATAATAATGTGTCCATCTTCTCTTAGCTTAGACAGATTCAGTCTGATTCACCAGCAACGTCAGGAAGCATCAACATCCTACTGTCATCTCACACACACACACACACACACGCGCGCACGCACGCACGCACGCACGCACGCACACACACACACACGCACACACACACACACACACACACACACACACACACCGTGCCTCTATTTTGCCTGATGGTTTGGTAACCTGCTGTTTTTCTGTACTCAATTACACTAAACAAGAAACAATAGCTCACACACACACACACACACACACACACACAATAAGACAGACAGACACACAAGCGCACACTCGTACACACAACACACTTATCAAGTGATTAACTGTCAAACTGCACAGCCAGAGTTCAGCAAAGGTCAGGATTGATTTACATAGACAGATGGAGAGCCCTATTAGACTGTGTGTATGTGTGTGTGTGTGTGTGTGTGTGTGTGTGTGTGTCCCATCCCCCTTCTCTGATACAACCCACACACACACACACACACGCACACACACTCCCCCATGGCCCTGCACGGTGCAAGTAGTTCATGTTACCATGGAGATGATGAGCTTGCTGTACATCATCATGATGGGGTCGCGGCACAGTGAAAGGTCAAAGGTCGTGGGTGGCATGCTGTCTGTGTGTGTGTATCAGTGTGAGGACCGCCCTCAGGGGGAATTCTGGTGAAAACATTTTAGTAATCAACCTAAAAAATCCTCAGTCAGAGGTTAGATTTAAATAATGTGATGTTAGTGAGCAGAATGAAATAGTAGAAAACATCCACATCATTCATCTAATTTTCAATTCATCAGGTTTAATCTATTTTCTGTCTATTGGCCATTTGTTAAACACTTTTTTTGTTAGATTCAAAACAGCATTAACTGATTCATAAGTGGAAAAAAATCCACATCAATAATCATCAATATACTATTAAATGTTTTGTCTGCAGTCCTGACTTTCAATATAACCTTTATAAGAAATTGCAAGTTGCAGCCTTTATCAAATATTGTCACCAAATGAAGGATACCAGTTCCAACTTACTCTGTAAGCATCTCAAGTGGCCTTTTTTTTTAAATCATAGATTGTATAAAAAAATGGACGACATGACAGCTCCCTAAAAGTGCTCTCTATCGCCCCCTGCTGACTGGCTGCAGTACAGGTCATAAAGCCCTAAAATCAAAATACATGCCAGATACATTTTTCTCAAACATGGTTTCTGTCATTACAGTTAGTTCTTATCATGCTGGTTTACATTCAAGTGTTCATTTTTCTGACAAGTTTATTTTTAATTAGTTATTTGACGCTGTCAAAATGATGATTGACAGCTCTGTTGACAAATTCGGCTCCTGCAGCCGATCTGTTCCACATTAGCAGAGTAGAGGAGGAACCTCAGCTTCAGACCAACACAAGACGCTGTTCTGCTGTTAAACACGCCAGCGTGCGGGATCCTTGCTGTTTTTTCTGATAAGTTAAGTGTGTGTTTTTGTTAGTGGAAGTGGCTACGGTGGCTCCACTTGCCTCTACTGCGCAGCTCTAGCTCCAAAAAACGTCACCAGTGCGAGATGGCAGCGACAGGGGTGTTCTGGCTTCAATTTTGTACAATGAGAGCAGATGGAGAAGCGTCGTCATACAGCGTATACTGTCAGTTTTTTACTGACATTTTCAAGAAGGATTCAGGTTTACTATTACTTTCTTTTGCTGTCTTTTGTTTATAATATTGTCAAGTAAGGGCAGCTATATTTATCCATTAGATGCATTTTAGCCCCTTTATTTAATATTTCTCATACATTTTCAGTGACTTTGACCCAATGCATCTTTGCTTTCTAAGCTTTAAATCTCTACTAGCCTTTCAACATGCACATATCTATGACTCTGGCTGCTTTATCAGCTACGTTATTACCATTTTCTATTGTTGTTTGATGGGTCTGATGTCATCAAGCTTTAAAACTTTACAACAGTTGTTAATATTAGTAATTTCGCTCAACCATTTTATTGTTCCGATCTTGTTTCTTATATTTGTAAAGCCCTTTAAGCTTTCTTCTCCTCTGATTCTTGTGATTACCATGATCATGTCGGCCTCATATTGTGAGTCTGTATGCTCTAATGTCAATGTCGTACATGATCTGTCAGTATTTCCCTTCTTCAGCACGAGCATCCTTTGCTTCCACTGTAAATATAGTGATGCTGATGTGATTCTCATGTGGTGCTCTTGTGTGTGCGTGTCAGTGTGTGTGTGTGTGTATAGAGAGAGAACAGAGAGAGAGAGATAAATGCTGCTGTCGTGCTGTGCGGTGCGCTCCGTCACTTTGATAAATCTCCCTGCGAGCTGACGACACCTGCTGACAGCACACTAAAATCTGATTGGCTGGAACAGCTCCAGGTCAGGAGGATGCTAATGGATATGATGTGGACAACAAATCGCACACACGCCAGATACACACAAGGACACACGTGAACAAATAGGTCACACACATGGAGGATATCGTGCACACACTCCTACAGTATCTGACTTTGTGTATCATTAGCAGGACAATTACAGCTAATGAGGGAGTCCTCTCTCAGTCGCCTGATAATCAATGTGCTCATTAGCTATTATTTTACATTATACAGATATTTAAATGTAAATGCTTCCTGGTTGACAATTAGAGTGGAAATAATGAATCCAGAATGCACAACAGGAGCATTTACCTACAGCACATACATGAGGTACACACTGTGTGTATAAATAAATAATGCACGCATATGTCAAGCATGTTTCTTCTTCTGGCCTTTCCACCCACACACACACTGACATTATATCCTCCTGTGATCTCTGTTTTGATCGCTGTTTATCAAGTAGGCCAGGAAGTTGCACGCTCCTCTCCTCTCGACTCCCTCGATCCGCTCCCTCTGTGCCTCCCCTGAGCGCCACAGATCGGTCACCAAGCATTAAACATGCTCTGATTTCATTCAGATTCATGATTCGATCTGAGGGAAATCACTGCTGACGGAGAGAAAAGCCAGGAAATATATAAAGACGGGCGCGAACAGAGAGAATACAACATGAGTGAAACATCAGTGCGAGCGGTGAGGAGATGGAGAAAGTCATGGTGTACTAGATGATGAAACGCTGTAGCAGCCTCGACCTTTGAAGAGCCGGTGGAAAAACGTAGGGACAACTTCAAAAGAGCAGCATGAAATATACAACACCACCTCCACCACTGCTGCTGCTGCTGCTGCTGCTGTGGCTGGAAAAGCTGGTACCTCCAGGTGTGCTGTTTTTCACCTGCTTGTTTTCTGCTCTTTGATATTTTCCCTCTCAGGTCGGATAAGAGTTGCTTCCCCTGTGAAACGCGAGCTGTCGGAATACAGATTGTTGTCTTTTCGTCTCTGCACCCCCTGAACTTTGGCTCTGTCAGGGCCGGAGTTTTATTTTCTTTATCTGTTGCTTGAAAGAAAAATGACAGAGAATCAGATGCGGCTCCTCTTTGTGTCTCCCTCCATCTCTCCCTCCATCTCCTTCCACGCTTCACATCCTTCACTTGCCCTATCTGTTATCACCTCACTCTTACTGTCTCCTCCTCCCCCATGAACTGCTCCTTGTGTGTGTGTGTCCTTCCTCTCCATCCGTCCATCTATCTGCCTGTCTCTCTCTCTCTCTCTCCCTCTCTATCTGTGTGTGTGTGTGTGTGTGCCTGGCTGATGCAGATGAGACAGTGATACATGATTTGCTGCGAGTCTTTCTGTCAGAGGACATCAGATCATCAACCACACACACACACACACACACACACACACAAGCAGGCAAACACACAAATGCAGACACACACACACACACACACACACACACACACTGCGCGGCGTCTGAGGAGATAAGGGAGTCTTTGAAGGTGGAAATTAGTTTTGGCGCCTGGCTGCTCCTGTCTTGCAGGTCATGTGACTAAATCCTCCAGCCGCACCAACATAAACTGATAAGGCAGCTACTCGGTGAGTGTGTGTTTGTGAGTGTGTATTTGTGTGCCCTGCTCGCTGTATGACTGTGCACATTTACCTGTAGTGCATGCACTGAACGACAGTGTGTGTGTGTGTGTGTGTTTATGGATTCCATTTATCCAGTGTTCGTCTCTTGTGGCAGGGCGAGGTAATTGGTGGCAGATAAACAGTGCTTAACACACAAACACACACACGCACACACATGCACAGTAATCAGAGGGGATTTACAATGTGTAGTTTGGAGCCTAATTGCTCTTCAGGTCCCTGTGAGAGTGCTGCCAAAGCCATTAGCCGCTGCTATTCTCAGAGTATTCAGTGTGTGTCACTTGAGTGTGTGTTTGGTCTCTTGAAAATGAGCGTGCACGTCACTTCAGTGTATTTATGCATGCATGTGTGTGCGTGTGTGTGTGTATGCCTTTATTTGCTTCTCATTGGTGCGCGCGTGCCCGTAGCTTTAGTGTTTTTCTCGTCGACTTGGCTTCCCTCCAAGCCTGAAGAGCTAATTGGAATTAGAATAACATTCCTCAAAGGCCGCTCGTTTAGTGCCGGCGCTGAGTGCTAACGACCAAGTAGTGGGTGAGAGGAAGGCGGGAGAGAGCGTCCTAACGATCCGCGCTAACAATGTTTTATTCTGATTTTTAATGAGGGGTAATCACTCAGCTGGAGAGGAAGAGCAGAGGGAGAAAAAAACAAGAGAAAGTGGAGGGAGGGATGGAGGGGGAGGAAGAGAGGTGAGGAGGAAACAGTAATTATCTCCTCTCTGAGCTGTGAGTCACAGCCCGTCTTGCGGTGTCTCCCTGGGAAATTAGAGATGCACTCTAACTGCCTTTATTCAGAGTCAGTGCTACCTGACAGCACCAGGAGAACAAAGCAGAGGCCTTTTTGTTTTCTTATCATCATATTTAAGCGATCAGAAGAAGAAACACTGAAGCCACAACTATCTGAGTCCATTTATTCGTGCTTCAAGTGGGCCAGTGCAGGCGTGTAGACCTCCATGTATATCCAAATGTTGCTCAAACAATGAAAAGTTACTGTATAGAACATATCTCTATCGGTCCTCTGCAACAATGGTTGCAGAGGACCGATAGAGATAATGATTTTCACTTCGAGTCGTGCATGATATATATAGTAATACCTTCCATCTCACCAAACAAAAAATATGCCTATTAACTTTAATTAAAAGCCTTCAAGTCTTCACAACATACATCACATTTGTATAGACAGACACAAATGCAAACAGCAACTTGACTGCGGAGGCATTCAAATGCAAACGGTAATTCTGATTAAATATCATATCTGCAAACTTGAAAAATATTGATACTGAGTGCACTACAGCATCCACTCATAGCCAATCAGGCTTGATTAACCTTTTTGTTTTGGTTTCTGTTTGACACACACAGTACTTTGGAAAAGGAAAAGGTTGTTGTCAGGTTTAATATGATAAACTGTTTAAAAGAAGTGACCATCATGACATCATCCATTGGTTTTTACACCCGCTTTTTGAGGCCTCTGGTTCAACATATTGGTGGTAGCCATCTTGGCTTTTTGGAACCAGAAGTGACCATATTTGGAGAACAGGGTTGATACGTAGTCATAAGAGTCTATCCTGGTTGAAAGGCAGTTGTGGTAAAATTACAGGTAGCCAGGGCCTTAAAGGAGCAATTCCCCCCTTGAAGAAACCACTGTCAGTCAAAGCTGGTGTTATGTGTAATCGATAGAAGCAATAATATATTAAATTGGCGCCAACTCGTGGTGTCGACCCCTTTCTACATTCCTACAACACCCAGCGTGCATTGCGCCCCTCCCTCTGAAAGGAACGGCCCAGTGAGAGTGAAATACTACCGTTTTCCAGTCAAGGACATTGATTGCTGCAGGCAACGGCTCAGAGTACAGAATCCAAAATATGACAAGAATATACCGGTGGATCGCCTAAAAAATCTTCAGGTCTGCAGTCTACAAGAGACATGACATTGGAGGCGGGCGTCCTGGATCGAGGAAGTGTAGTTTAGCGAGCTCCCTGGCCTCCGCCAGATGACACGTTTTATGTAGTCTGGTGGAGGGCCAATTGGAGAAGCGGTTAGCGTCCTCCAAAGGCACGGAGTGAAATAGCATTTTTTTTCTACAATGGCATTATCTCCCCATAATAGCATGACAGGACTGAGGGTGAAAATCGGTGAAGTGGCCCTTTAAATTTTTTTTTTTTTCTGTGAATAGATCCATAATTTACTAAATCAACAACATTCTGTTTTGAAGAGGACTTGAAACTACCGACACCATACATGATTTCAGAAAATGTTTAGTGAGGTTGTAAATCAGCTGAAAATTTGGGTCATTTTCCCATCTGGTTTCATCCAATCAGATCAGACTTCTTTTTGCAACCAGTGCAGTCGCCCCCTACTGGTCACTAGAAAGAATGCAGGTTCAAGGCACTGCCACATTGGCATCTCTTTTGAAAGCAGAGGCTACGTCCACTTCTTAAATACATGTTTAATACAGAAAAAGTCAACAGTGACCTCCAGCAGGTAACTTTACATGCTACACACATCAAGATGACATGTTTACTGTATTAGCATTTACCGGAAACCCCAAAGTTCCCATCTGGCCACACAGACTTGATTAGCCCATAAATCCAGCACGGACTTTGAGCCATTGACCAATTAGGCTTCTTACATCCAGGATCCCAGCGGGAAGTCATCAAAACCTACAGTTAAGCCTCTATTATCGACGTCCTGTAAACTGTTAAGATTTTTCACTGACTCCGACCGAGCATTAATCAATACACAGAGGTGTCAGAGGTGTTAGAGAGAAGGGGGAGAGCGGGAAAGATTTGCAAAACAGAGTGTGAGAATTGGTGAGAAGAAGGGAGGAAATAAAAGACACAAGAGAGAGGATGGACATGGATGGAGAGACATTTGAATCCAGAGAGAAAGAGAGAGAGAGAGAGATGGAGTGATGTGGCGTACAGCCGTAGTGGAGTGTGAAACAGATGCTGCTCAGTGGAGAGTGAGAGGCCAATGGTGCTTGTAGAGTGCTTAGAAAGGGCAGAGGCTGAATCGATTCACACATACATACACACACTGCACTGTGTCTGTGTGTGTGTCTGTGTGTGTGTTTGTGTGTGTGAAGAGGGAGGAGAGGGTGTGAAGAAGAGTGAAAAATAGGAGGGGGAGGAGAGAGAGAGAGGTGAGTGATAGTGTCAGGGGAGACGTAGAGGTGGAGATGGATCAGGAGAGAGATGGAGGCTGATTATTGCTGAGCACTGACAGAGTAAAGGCCCCGTGGGGGTGATACTAACACGCACACCAACACACACATAGGGTCTTCAGGTAAACACATGGGCTTACACACTCACCCACAAAGTGATGGAGATGGAGCTGCCAGAGTGTAATACAGTTAAAGCCCCATTTTAGCAGCCATAGCCGCTGAACGTCTGCGCTCCCTCCCCCTTCTCCTCCTCCTGATGGCCTTTCTTCTGTCTCTCCTCCCTTGATCATATTCAACTCTCTAATTCTCAGTCTTCTTCAGTCTTACCTCCTCCCCCGTTCTCCCCCACAGACCCTCCCCTCCTTTTCTTTTCCTTTTTCTTCCCTCCCTCCTCCTCTTCTTCCTCTTCCTCTTCCTCTTCCTCCCTCCTTCCCCCACTTCTCTCCTGCTTACTTTATCATAGCTTCTCTCCACATGAGGGGATTCTCCGGACCCTTGGAGCAGAAAATGGAGGCTAGTGGAGAGAGACAGCAAGAGATAAAAAAAAAAAAAATCGCCCTGGCAAATACGTTACGCAGACACACATGTACACACGTACATGTATACAAGATGTTTTGTTGTTTTCAAGGAAGCAAAATGCAAGTTTACATGAGTTAATATACTCACATTCACTATCTTCCTTACAGTGTGAGATATGATAATACAAACTATTAAAATATCAGAAAAATATGTTTTTGTGTCAAGAAAACTATTATTTCAGGATTAAAATTAAAGCAATAACATTTGAAATTGGCGCCATAGCTGTGGAGAAAGTTGTACAAACAGCTTGTGGAGTCGCTCACTCTACATTCCTACAGCACCCAGCATGCATTGCGCCCCTCCCTCTGAAAGGAACGGCCACATTGATCGCTGCAGGCAATGGCAATTCAAACTTGACGATTTTGTACGAGACATGACATCGGAGGCGGGCGTCCTAGATTGAGGAAGTGTAGTTTAGCGAGCTCCCTGGCCTCCGCCAGATGACGCATTTTACGTATTCTGGCTGAGGTTTTCCAGGGCCCACTGGAGAAGCGGCTAGCGTCCTCCAAAGGCACAGAGAGAAATTGAATTTTTTTTCCTACCATAATGGCATTAGCTCCCCATAATAGCATGATAGGACTGAGGTTGAAAATCAGCGCACACGTTTCACCTCTACAGTACATCCTTTGCATCAGGGTCGGACTGGAGAAATAAATGAACGCCCTGCAATTTCTGTCTGGACCCACCCCTGGTTGTGTTGTCACTAGGCTCTCAATTTTAGAATTAGCATATAAGCACACTTAAAGTTCTTATTAGCCTGTAACACAAATAATAGCCCCATAAAAATAATGTCATTTCTTTGCAGATATTTGTACATAAACCAAAGATTTAAACAAATTCAAATGTAGGCCAGATTATGGTACTATATTAAATATTAAGTGATCACCATTCTAGGGGACCATTAATGTACCACATGTCAACCCCAACAATAGCTATTGAGACATTTCACCTAAAACGATCTGTATGTATCACG